>NC_090393.1:62137986-63337986 GCF_036365525.1 Heterodontus francisci | reverse complement strand
GTGTCACTGGATGGAAACTGTTTTAATGTTGGGTGTCACTGGATGGTCACTGTGTTTTAATGTTGGGTGTCACTGGATGGACACTGTGTTTTAATGTTGGGTGTCACAAGGCAGACACTGTGTTTTAGTGTTGAGTGTCACTGGATGGACAATGTGTTGTAGTGCTGGTATCACTGGATGGACACTGTTTTAGTGTTGGGTGTCACTGAGCAGACACTGTGTTTTAGTGTTGGGTGTCACTGGATGGTCACTGTGTTTTAATATTGGGTGTCATTGGATGGACAATGTGTTTTAGCCTTCGGTATAACTGGATGGACAGTGTGTTTTAGTGGTGGGTGACACTGGATGGACAGTGTGTTTTACTGTTGGTTGTCACTGAGCAGACACTGTGTTTTAGTGTTGTGCGTTACTGGATGGTACCTGTGTTTTAGTGTTGGGTCTCACTGAATGGACACTGTTTTAGTGTTGGATTTGACTGGATAGACACTGTGTTTTAGTGTTGCGTGTCACTGGATGGACAGTGTGTTTTAGTGTTGGTTGTCACTGAGCCGACACTGTGTTTTAGTGTTGGATGTCACTGAATGGACATTGTGTTTTCGTGTTGGTGTCACTGGATGGACAGTGTGGTTTAGTGTTGGTTGTCACTGAGCCAACACTGTGTTTTAGTATAGGGTGTCACTGTCCGGACACTGTTTTAGTGTTGGGTGTCACTGTATGGAAACTGTTTTAGTGTTGGGTGTCACTGAATGGACATTGTGTTTTCGTGTTGGTGTCACTGGATGGACAGTGTGGTTTAGTGTTGGTTGTCACTGAGCCAACACTGTGTTTTAGTGTTGGGTGTCACTGTACGGACACTGTTTTAGTGTTGGGTGTCACTGTATGGAAACTGTGTTTTAGTGTTGGGTGTCACTGTATTGGCACTGTGTTTTAGTATAGGGTGTCACTGGATGGACAATGTGTTGTCATGTTCATATCACTGGATGGACAATGTGTTTTTGTGTTGGGTGTCACTGGATGGACAATGTGTTTTAGTGTTGGGTATCACTGGATGGACAGTGTGTTTGGTGCTGGGTATCATTGGATGGACACTACGTTTTAGTGTTGGGTATCACTGGATATACACTGTGTTTTAGTGTTCGTTGTCACGGAGCAAACCCTGTGTTTTAGTGTTGGGTGTCACTGGATGGACACTGTGTTTCAGTGTTGGGTGTCACTGGATATACACTGTGTTTTAGTGTTCGTTGTCACGGAGCAAACCCTGTGTTTTAGTGTTGGGTGTCACTGGATGGAAACTGTTTTAATGTTGGGTGTCACTGGATGGTCACTGTGTTTTAATGTTGGGTGTCACTGGATGGACACTGTGTTTTAATGTTGGGTGTCACTGAGCAGACACAGTGTTTTAATGTTGGGTGTCACTGAGCAGACACTGTGTTTTAGTGTTGAGTGTCACTGGATGGACAATGTGTTGTAGTGCTGGTATCACTGGATGGTTACTGTGTTTTAGTGTTGGATGTCACTGAATGGACATTGTGTTTTCGTGTTGGTGTCACTGGATGGACAGTGTGGTTTAGTGTTGGTTGTCACTGAGCCAACACTGTGTTTTAGTATAGGGTGTCACTGTACGGACACTGTTTTAGTGTTGGGTGTCACTGTATGGAAACTGTTTTAGTGTTGGGTGTCACTGAATGGACATTGTGTTTTCGTGTTGGTGTCACTGGATGGACAGTGTGGTTTAGTGTTGGTTGTCACTGAGCCAACACTGTGTTTTAGTGTTGGGTGTCACTGTACGGACACTGTTTTAGTGTTGGGTGTCACTGTATGGAAACTGTGTTTTAGTGTTGGGTGTCACTGTATTGGCACTGTGTTTTAGTATAGGGTGTCACTGGATGGACAATGTGTTGTCGTGTTCATATCACTGGATGGACAATGTGTTTTAGTGTTGGGTATCACTGGATGGACAGTGTGTTTGGTGCTGGGTATCATTGGATGGACACTACGTTTTAGTGTTGGGTATCACTGGATATACACTGTGTTTTAGTGTTCGTTGTCACGGAGCAAACCCTGTGTTTTAGTGTTGGGTGTCACTGGATGGACACTGTGTTTCAGTGTTGGGTGTCACTGGATATACACTGTGTTTTAGTGTTCGTTGTCACGGAGCAAACCCTGTGTTTTAGTGTTGGGTGTCACTGGATGGAAACTGTTTTAATGTTGGGTGTCACTGGATGGTCACTGTGTTTTAATGTTGGGTGTCACTGGATGGACACTTTGTTTTAATGTTGGGTGTCACTGAGCAGACACAGTGTTTTAATGTTGGGTGTCACTGAGCAGACACTGTGTTTTAGTGTTGAGTGTCACTGGATGGACAATGTGTTGTAGTGCTGGTATCACTGGATGGTCACTGTGTTTTAGTGTTGGGTGTCACTGTATGGACACTGTGTTTTAGTGCAGGGTGCCACTGGATGTTCAGTGTATTTTAATGTTAGTTGTCACTGGATGGACACTGTGTTTTAGTGTTGGTTGTCACTGAGCAGAGACTGTTTTAGTGTTGGCATTCACTGGATGGACAGTGTGTTTTAGTGTTGGGTATCACTGGATGGAAACTGTGTTTTCGTGTTGCGTGTCACTGGATGGACAGTGTGTTTTAGTGTTGGGTGTCACTGAGCAGACACTGTGTTTTATTGTTGGGTGTCACTGAGCAGTCGCTGTTTCTAACGTTGGGTGTCACTGAGCAGACACTGTGTTTTAGTGTTGGGTGTCACTGAACAGTCGCTGTTTTTAATGTTGGGTGCCACTGGATGGACAGTGTGTTTTAGTGTTGGGTGTCACTGTATGGACACTGTGTTTTAGTGTTGTGTGTCACTGGATGGTCACTGTGTTTTAATGTTGGGTGTCACTGTATGGTCACTGTGTTTTAATGTTGGGTGTCACTGGATGGACAGTGTGTTGTAGTGTTGGGTGTCACTGGATGATCACTGTGTTTTAATGTTGGGTGTCACTGGATAAACAATGTGTTTTAGTGTTGGGTGTCACTGGATGGTCACTGTGTTTTAGTGTGGGTGTCACTGGATGGACAATGTGTTTTAGTGTTGGGTGTCACTGGATGGTCACTGTGTTTTAATGTTGGGTGTCACTGGATAAACAATGTGTTTTAATGTTGGATTCACTGAGCAGACACAGTGTTTTAATGTTGGGTGTCACTGAGAAGACCCTGTGTTTTAGTGTTGATTGTCACTGGATGGACATTGCGTTGTAGTGCTGGTATCACTGGATGGACAGTGTGTTGTAGTGCTGGTATCACTGGATGGTCACTGTGTTTTAGTGTTGGGTGTCACTGTGTGGACACTGTGTTTTAGTGTTGGGTGCCACTGGATGGTCTGTGTGTTTTAATGTTCGTTGTCACTGGATGGACACTGTGTTTTAGTGTTGGTTGTCACTGAGCAGAGACTGTTTTAGTGTTGGCGTTCACTGGATGGACAGTGTGTTTTAGTGTTGGGTATCACTGGATGGAAACTGTGTTTTCGTGTTGGGTGTCACTGATGGACAGTTTGTTTTAGTGTTGGGTGACACTGAGCAGACACTGTGTTTTGTTGTTGGGTGTCACTGAGCAGTCGCTGTTTTTAACGTTGGGTGTCACTGAGCAGACACTGTGTTTTAGTGTTGGGTGTCACTGAACAGTTGCTGTTTTTAATGTTGGGTGTCACTGGATGGACAGTGTGTTTTAGTGTTGGGTGTCACTGGATGGACAATGTGTTTTAGTGTTGGCTGTCACTGGATGGACAATGTGTTTCAGTGTTGGGTTTCACTGTATGGACACTGTTTTAGTGTTGGGTGTCACTGAGCAGACACTGTGTTTTAGTGTTGGGTGTCACTGTATGGTCACTGTGTTTTAATGTTGGGTGTCACTGGATGGACAGTGTGTTGTAGTGTTGGGTGTCACTGGATGATCACTGTGTTTTAATGTTGGGTGTCACTGGATAAACAATGTGTTTTAGTGTTGGGTGTCACTGGATGGTCACTGTGTTTTAGTGTGGGTGTCACTGGATGGACAATGTGTTTTAGTGTTGGGTGTCACTGGATGGTCACTGTGTTTTAATGTTGGGTGTCACTGGATAAACAATGTGTTTTAATGTTGGGTTCACTGAGCAGACACAGTGTTTTAATGTTGGGTGTCACTGAGAAGACCCTGTGTTTTAGTGTTGATTGTCACTGGATGGACATTGCGTTGTAGTGCTGGTATCACTGGATGGACAGTGTGTTGTAGTGCTGGTATCACTGGATGGTCACTGTGTTTTAGTGTTGGGTGTCACTGTGTGGACACTGTGTTTTAGTGTTGGGTGCCACTGGATGGTCTGTGTGTTTTAATGTTCGTTGTCACTGGATGGACACTGTGTTTTAGTGTTGGTTGTCACTGAGCAGAGACTGTTTTAGTGTTGGCGTTCACTGGATGGACAGTGTGTTTTAGTGTTGGGTATCACTGGATGGAAACTGTGTTTTCGTGTTGGGTGTCACTGATGGACAGTTTGTTTTAGTGTTGGGTGTCACTGAGCAGACACTGTATTTTATTGTTGGGTGTCACTGAGCAGTCGCTGTTTTTAACGTTGGGTGTCACTGAGCAGACACTGTGTTTTAGTGTTGGGTGTCACTGAACAGTCGCTGTTTTTAATGTTGGGTGTCACTGGATGGACAGTGTGTTTTAGTGTTGGGTGTCACTGGATGGACAATGTATTTTAGTGTTGGCTGTCACTGGATGGACAATGTGTTTCAGTGTTGGGTGTCACTGTATGGACACTGTTTTAGTGTTGGGTGTCACTGAGCAGACACTGTGTTTTAGTGTTGGGTGTCACTGGATGGTCACTGTGTTTTAATATTGGGTGTCATTGGATGGACAATGTGTTTTAGCCTTCGGTATAACTGGATGGACAGTGTGTTTTAGTGGTGGGTGACACTGGATGGACAGTGTGTTTTACTGTTGGTTGTCACTGAGCAGACACTGTGTTTTAGTGTTGTGCGTTACTGGATGGTACCTGTGTTTTCGTGTTGGGTGGCACTGGATGGACAGTGTGTTTTAGTGTTGGGTCTCACTGAATGGACACTGTTTTAGTGTTGGATTTGACTGGATAGACACTGTGTTTCAGTGTTGCGTGTCACTGGATGGACAGTGTGTTTTAGTGTTGGTTGTCACTGAGCCAACACTGTGTTTTAGTGTTGGGTGTCACTGTACGGACACTGTTTTAGTGTTGGGTGACACTGTATGGAAACTGTGTTTTAGTGTTGGGTGTCACTGTATTGGCACTGTGTTTTAGTATAGGGTGTCACTGGATGGACAATGTGTTGTCGTGTTTGTATCACTGGATGTACAATGTGTTTTTGTGTTGGGTGTCACTGGATGGACAATGTGTTTTAGTGTTGGGTGTCACTGGATGGACAGTGTGTTTGGTGCTGGGTATCATTGGATGGACACTACGTTTTAGTGTTGGGTATCACTGGATATACACTGTGTTTTAGTGTACGTTGTCACGGAGCAAACCCTGTGTTTTAGTGTTCGGTGTCACTGGATGGACACTGTGTTTCAGTGTTGGGTATCACTGGATATACACTGTGTTTTAGTGTACGTTGTCACGGAGCAAACCCTGTGTTTTAGTGTTCGGTGTCACTGGATGGACACTGTGTTTCAGTGTTGGGTGTCACTGGATATACACTGTGTTTTAGTGTTCGTTGTCACGGAGCAAACCCTGTGTTTTAGTGTTCGGTGTCACTGGATGGACAATGTGTTTTAGTGTTGGGTGTCACTGGATGGAAACTGTTTTAATGTTGGGTGTCACTGGATGGTCACTGTGTTTTAATGTTGGGTGTCACTGGATGGACACTGTGTTTTAATGTTGGGTGTCACTGAGCAGACACAGTGTTTTAATGTTGGGTGTCACTGAGCAGACACTGTGTTTTAGTGTTGAGTGTCACTGGATGGACAATGTGTTGTAGTGTTGGTATCACTGGATGGTCACTGTGTTTTAGTGTTGGGTGTCACTGTATGGACACTGTGTTTTAGTGTTGGGTGCCACTGGATGATCAGTGCATTTTAATGTTAGTTGTCACTGGATGGACACTGTGTTTTAGTGTTGGTTGTCACTGAGCAGAGACTGTTTTAGTGTTGGCATTCACTGGATGGACAGTGTGTTTTAGTGTTGGGTATCACTGGATGGAAACTGTGTTTTCGTGTTGTGTGTCACTGGATGGACAGTGTGTTTTAGTGTTGGGTGTCACTGAGCAGACACTGTGTTTTATTGTTGGGTGTCACTGAGCAGTCGCTGTTTCTAACGTTGGGTGTCACTGAGCAGACACTGTGTTTTAGTGTTGGGTGTCACTGAACAGTCGCTGTTTTTAATGTTGGGTGCCACTGGATGGACAGTGTGTTTTAGTGTTGGGTGTCACTGTATGGACACTGTGTTTTAGTGTTGTGTGTCACTGGATGGTCACTGTGTTTTAGTGTTGGGTGTCACTGTATGGTCACTGTGTTTTAATGTTGGGTGTCACTGGATGGACAGTGTGTTGTAGTGTTGGGTGTCACTGGATGATCACTGTGTTTTAATGTTGGGTGTCACTGGATAAACAATGTGTTTTAGTGTTGGGTGTCACTGGATGGTCACTGTGTTTTAGTGTGGGTGTCACTGGATGGACAATGTGTTTTAGTGTTGGGTGTCACTGGATGGTCACTGTGTTTTAATGTTGGGTGTCACTGGATAAACAATGTGTTTTAATGTTGGGTTCACTGAGCAGACACAGTGTTTTAATGTTGGGTGTCACTGAGAAGACCCTGTGTTTTAGTGTTGGGTGCCACTGGATGGTCTGTGTGTTTTAATGTTCGTTGTCACTGGATGGAAACTGTGTTTTAGTGTTGGTTGTCACTGAGCAGAGACTGTTTTAGTGTTGGCGTTCACTGGATGGACAGTGTGTTTTAGTGTTGGGTATCACTGGATGGAAACTGTGTTTTCGTGTTGGGTGTCACTGATGGACAGTTTGTTTTAGTGTTGGGTGTCACTGAGCAGACACTGTATTTTATTGTTGGGTGTCACTGAGCAGTCGCTGTTTTTAACGTTGGGTGTCACTGAGCAGACACTGTGTTTTAGTGTTGGGTGTCACTGAACAGTCGCTGTTTTTAATGTTGGGTGTCACTGGATGGACAGTGTGTTTTAGTGTTGGGTGTCACTGGATGGACAATGTGTTTTAGTGTTGGCTGTCACTGGATGGACAATGTGTTTTAGTGTTGGGTGTCACTGTATGGACACTGTGTTTTAATATTGGGTGTCATTGGATGGACAATGTGTTTTAGCCTTCGGTATAACTGGATGGACAGTGTGTTTTAGTGGTGGGTGACACTGGATGGACAGTGTGTTTTAGTGTTGGGTGTCACTGAGCAGACACTGTGTTTTAGTGTTGTGCGTTACTGGATGGTACCTGTGTTTTCGTGTTGGGTGGCACTGGATGGACAGTGTGTTTTAGTGTTGGGTCTCACTGAATGGACACTGTTTTAGTGTTGGATTTGACTGGATAGACACTGTGTTTTAGTGTTGCGTGTCACTGGATGGACATTGTGTTTTCGTGTTGGTGTCACTGGATGGACAGTGTGGTTTAGTGTTGGTTGTCACTGAGCCAACACTGTGTTTTATTGTTGGGTGTCACTGTACGGACACTGTTTTAGTATTGGGTGTCACTGTATGGAAACTGTGTTTTAGTGTTGGGTGTCACTGTATTGGCACTGTGTTTTAGTATAGGGTGTCACTGGATGGACAATGTGTTGTCGTGTTCATATCACTGGATGGACAATGTGTTTTTGTGTTGGGTGTCACTGGATGGACAATGTGTTTTAGTGTTGGGTGTCACTGTATTGGCACTGTGTTTTAGTATAGGGTGTCACTGGTTGGACAATGTGTTGTCGTGTTCATATCACTGGATGGAAACTGTGTTTTCGTGTTGGGTGTCACTGGATGTACAGTGTGTTTTAGTGTTGGGTGTCACTGGATGGACAGTGTGTTTTAGTGTTGGGTATCACTGGATGGAAACTGTGTCATAGTGTTGGGTGTCACTGGATGTACAGTGTGTTTTAGTGTTGGGTGTCACTGGATGGACAGTGTGTTTTAGTGTTGGGTATCACTGGATGGAAACTGTGTTTTCGTGTTGGGTGTCACTGGATGTACAGTGTGTTTTAGTGTTGGGTATCACTGGATGGACAGTGTGTTTTAGTGTTGGGTATCACTGGATGGACAATGTGTTTTAGTGTTGGGTGTCACTGGATGGTCACTGTGTTTTAATGTTGGGTGTCACTGGATGAACAATGTGTTTTAGTGTTGGGTGTCACTGGATGGTCACTGTGTTTTAATGTTGGGTGTCACTGGATGAACAATGTGTTTTAGTGTTGGGTGTCACTGAATGGAAACTGTGTTTTCGTGTTGGGTGTCACTACTGTGTTTTAATGTAGGGTGTCACTGGATGGACAATGTGTTTTAGTGTTGGGTGTCACTGGATGGTCACTGTGTTTTAATGTTGGGTGTCACTGGATGAACAATGTGTTTTAGTGTTGGGTGTCACTGAATGGAAACTGTGTTTTCGTGTTGGGTGTCACTGGATGTACAGTGTGTTTTAGTGTTGGGTGTCACTGGATGGACAGTGTGTTTTAGTGTTGGGTATCACTGGATGGAAACTGTGTTTTAGTGCTGGGTGTCACTGAGCAGACACTGTGTTTTATTGTTGGGTGTCACTGAGCAGTCGCTGTTTTTAACGTTGGGTGTCCATGAGCAGACACTGTGTTTTAGTTTTGGGTGTCACTGAACAGTCGCTGTTTTTAATGTTGGGTGTCACTGGATGGACAGTGTGTTTTAGTGTTGTGTGTCACTGGATGATCACTGTGTTTTAGTGTTGGGTGTCACTGTATGGACAATGTGTTTTAGTGTTGGATGTCACTGGATGGACACTGTGTTTTAGTGTTGGGTGTCACTGTATGGACAATGTGTTTTAGTGTTGGATGTCACTGGATGGTCACTGTGTTTTAATGTTGGATGTCATTGGATGGACAATGTGTTTTAGTGTTGGGTGTCACTGGATGGACAACGTGTTGTCGTGTTCATATCACTGGATGGACAATGTGTTTTAGCCTTTGGTATAACTGGATGGACAGTGTGTTTTAGTGTTGGGTGTCACTGGATGGACAGTGTGTTTTAGTGTTGTGTGTCACTGGATGGTCACTGTGTTTTAATGTTGGGTGTCATTGGATGGACAATGTGTTTTAGTGTTGGGTGTCACTGGATGGACAGTGTGTTTTAGTGTTGGGTGTCACTGGATGGACAGTGTGTTTTAGTGTTGGGTATCACTGGATGGAAACTGTGTTTTCGTGTTGGGTGTCACTGGATGGACAGTGTGTTTTAATGTTGGGTGTCACTGGATAAACAATGTGTTTTAATGTTGGGTTCACTGAGCAGACACAGTGTTTTAATGTTGGGTGTTACTGGATGGACAGTGCGTTGTAGTGCTGGTATCACTGGATGGACAGTGTGTTTTAGTGTTGGGTGTCACTGTATGGACAATGTGTTTTAGTGTTGGATGTCACTGGATGGTCACTGTGTTTTAATGTTGGGTGTCATTGGATGGACAATGTGTTTTAGTGCTGGGTGTCACTGGATGGACTATGTGTTTTAGTGTTGGGCGTCACTGTATTGGCACTGTGTTTTAGTGCAGGGTGTCACTGGATGGACAGTGTGTTTTCGTGTTGGGTGTCACTGTGTGGACACTGTGTTTTAGTGTTGGGTGCCACTGGATGGTCTGTGTGTTTTAATGTTAGTTGTCACTGGATGGACACTGTGTTTTAGTGTTGGTTGTCACTGAGCAGAGACTGTTTTAGTGTTGGTGTTCACTGGATGGACAGTGTGTTTTATTGTTGGGTATCACTGGATGGATACTGTGTTTTCGTGTTGGGTGTCACTGGATGGTCACTGTGTTTTAATGTTGGGTGTCATTGGATGGACAATGTGTTTTATTGTTGGGTGTCACTGAGCAGTCGCTGTTTTTAACGTTGGGTGTCACTGAGCAGACACTGTGTTTTAGTGTTGGATGTCACTGAACAATCGCTGTTTTTAATGTTGGGTGTCACTGGCTGGACAGTGTGTTTTAGTGTTGGGTGTCACTGTATGGACAGTGTGTTTCAGTGTCGGTTGTCACTGAGCAGACACTGTGTTTTAGTGTTGTGCTTTACTGGACGGTACCTGTGTTTTCGTGTTGGGTGGCACTGGATGGACACTGTGTTTTAGTGTTGGGTCTCACTGAATGGACACTGTTTTAGTGTTGGATTTGACTGGATAGACACTGTGTTTTAATGTTGGGTGTCACTGAATGGAAATTGTGTTTTCGGGTTGGTGTCACTGGATGGACAGTGTGTTTTAGTGTTGGATTTGACTGGATAGACACTGTGTTTTACTGTTGGGTGTCACTGGATGGACAGTGTGTTTTAGTGTTGGTTGTCACTGAGCAGACACTGTGTTTTACTGTTGGATGTCACTGAATGGACATTGTGTTTTCGTGTTGGTGTTACTGGATGGACAGTGTGTTTTAGTGTTGGTTGTCACTGAATGCGCACTGTGTTTTCGTGTTGGGTGTCACTGAATGGAAACTGTATTTTAGTGTTGGGTGTCACTGAGCAGACACTGTGTTTTAATGTTGGATGTCACTGAATGGACATTGTGTTTTCGTGTTGGTGTCACTGGATGGACAGTGTGTTTTAGTGTTGGGTGTCACTGTATGGACACTGTGTTTTAGTGTTGGGTGTCACTGTATGGACACTGTGTTTTAGTGTTGGGTGTTACTGGATGGTCACTGTGTTTTAGCCTTGGGTATAACTGGATGGACAGTGTGTTTTAGCCTTGGGTATAACTGGATGGACAGTGTGTTTTAATGTTGGGTGGCACTGGATGGACAGTAAGTTTTAGTGTTGGTTGTCACTGAGCAGACACTGTGTTTTAGTGTTGGGTATCACTGGATGGACACTGTGTTTTAGCCTTGGGTATAACTGGATGGACAGTGTGTTTTAATGTTGGGTGGCACTGGATGGACAGTAAGTTTTAGTGTTGGTTGTCACTGAGCAGACACTGTGTTTTAGTGTTGGATTTGACTGGATAGACACTGTGTTTTCGTGTTGGTGTCGCTGGATGGACAGTGTGTTTTAGTGTTGGGTGTCACTGAGCAGACACTGTGTTTTCGTGTTGGGTGTTACTGAATGGAAACTGTGTTTTCGTGTTGGGTGTCACTGGTTGGACACTGTGTTTTGCTGTTGGGTGTCACTGTGCAGACACTTAGTATTAGTGTTGGGTATCACTGAGCAGTCACTTTTTTTAAAGTTGGGTGTCACTGGATGGACACTGTGTCATAGTGTTGGGTGTCACTGGATGGACACTGTTTCATAGTATTGGGTGTCACTGAGCAGACACTGTGTTTTAGTGTTGGATGTCACTGAATGGACAGTGTGTTTTAGTGTTCGATTTGACTGAATAGACACTGTGTTTTACTGTTGGGTGTCACTGGATGGACAGTGTGTTTTAGTGTTGGTTGTCACTGAGCAGACACTGTGTTTTAGTGTTGGATGTCACTGAATGGACATTGTGTTTTCGTGTTGGTGTCACTGGATGGACAGTGTGTTTTAGTGTTGGTTGTCACTGAGCAGACACTGTGTTTTAGTGTTGGATGTCACTGAATGGACATTGTGTTTTCGTGTTGGTGTCACTGGATGGACAGTGTGTTTTAGTGTTGGGTGTCACTGAGCAGACACTGTGTTTTAGTGTTGGTTGTCACTGAATGCGCACTGTGTTTTCGTGTTGGGTGTCACTGAATGGAAACTGTGTTTTAGTGTTGGGTGTCACTGAGCAGACACTGTGTTTTCGTGTTGGGTGTCACTGAATGGAAACTGTGTTTTAGTGTTGGGTGTCACTGAGCAGACACTGTGTTTTAATGTTGGATGTCACTGAATAGACATTGTGTTTTCGTGTTGGTGTCACTGGATGGACAATGTGTTTTAGTGTTGGGTGTCGCTTAGCAGACACTGTGTTTTAGTGTTGGGTGTCACTGGATGGACAGTGTGTTTGAGTGTTGGTTGTCACTGAGCCGACACTGTGTTTAAATGTTGGATGTCACTGAATGGACATTGTGTTTTCGTGTTGGTGTCACTGGATGGACAATGTGTTTTAGTGTTGGGTGTCGCTTAGCAGACACTGTGTTTTAGTGTTGCGTGTCACTGGATGGTCACTGTGTTTTAGTGTTGGGTGTCACTGTATGGACACTGTGTTTTAGTGTTGGGTGTCACTGTATGGACACTGTGTTTTAGTGTTGGGTGTTACTGGATGGTCACTGTGTTTTAATGTTGGGTGTCACTGGATGGACAATGTGTTTTAGTGTTGGGTATCACTGGATGGACACTGTGTTTTAGTGTTGGATTTGACTGGATAGACACTGTGTTTTACTGTTGGGAGTCACTGGATGGACATTGTGTTTTCGTGTTGGTGTCACTGGATGGACAGTGTGTTTTAGTGTTGGGTGTCACTGAGCAGACACTGTGTTTTACTGTTGGATGTCATTGAATGGACATTGTGTTTTCGTGTTGGTGTTACTGGATGGACAGTGTGTTTTAGTGTTGGGTGTCACTGAGCAGACACTGTGTTTTAGTGTTGGTTGTCACTGAATGCACACTGTGTTTTCGTGTTGGGTGTCACTGAATGGAAACTGGGTTTTCGTGTAGGGTGTCACTGGATGGACAATGTGTTTTAGTGTTGGGTGTCACTGTATGGACACTGTGTTTTAGTGTTGTGTGTCACTGGATGGTCACTGTGTTTTAGTGTTGGGTGTCACTGTATGGACACTGTGTTTTAGTGTTGGGTGTCACTGATGGTCACTGTGTTTTAGTGTTGGGTGTCACTGAACACTCGCTGTTTTTAATGTTGGGTGTCACTGGATGGACAGTGTGTTTTAGTGTTGGGTGTCACTGTATGGACACTGTGTTTTAGTGTTGTGTGTCACTGGACGGTCACTGTGTTTTAGTGTTGGGTGTCACTGTATGGACACTGTGTTTTAGTGTTGGGTGTCACTGATGGTCACTGTGTTTTATTGTTGGGTGTCACTGGATGGACAGTGTGTTTTAGTGTTGGTTGTCACTGAATGCGCACTGTGTTTTCGTGTTGGGTGTCACTGAATGGAAACTGTGTTTTAGTGTTGGGTGTCACTGAGCAGACACTGTGTTTTAATGTTGGATGTCACTGAATGGACATTGTGTTTTCGTGTTGGTGTCACTGGATGGACAATGTGTTTTAGTGTTGGGTGTCGCTTAGCAGACACTGTGTTTTAGTGTTGGGTGTCACTGGATGGACAGTGTGTTTTAGTGTTGGTTGTCACTGAGCCGACACTGTGTTTTAGTGTTGGGTGTCACTGGATGGTCACTGTGTTTTAGTGTTGGGTGTCACTGTATGGACACTGTGTTTTAGTGTTGGGTGTCACTGTATGGACACTGTGTTTTAGTGTTGGGTGTTACTGGATGGTCACTGTGTTTTAATGTTGGGTGTCACTGGATGGACAATGTGTTTTAGTGTTGGGTATCACTGGATGGACACTGTGTTTTAGTGTTGGATTTGACTGGATAGACACTGTGTTTTACTGTTGGGAGTCACTGGATGGACATTGTGTTTTCGTGTTGGTGTCACTGGATGGACAGTGTGTTTTAGTGTTGGGTGTCACTGAGCAGACACTGTGTTTTAGTGTTGTGTGTCACTGGATGGTCACTGTGTTTTAGTGTTGGGTGTCACTGTATGGACACTGTGTTTTAGTGTTGGGTGTCACTGTATGGACACTGTGTTTTAGTGTTGGGTGTTACTGGATGGTCACTGTGTTTTAATGTTGGGTGTCACTGGATGGACAATGTGTTTTAGTGTTGGGTATCACTGGATGGACACTGTGTTTTAGTGTTGGATTTGACTGGATAGACATTGCGTTTTCGTGTTGGGTGTCACTGAATGGAAACTGTGTTTTCGTGTTGGGTGTCACTGGATGGACACTGTGTTTTCGTGTTGGGTGTCACTGGATGGACAATGTGTTTTAGTGTTGGGTGTCACTGGATGGACACTGTGTTTTGCTGTTGGGTGTCACTGTGCAGACACTTAGTATTAGTGTTGGGTGTCACTGAGCTGTCGCTTTTTTTAAAGTTGGGTGTCACTGGATGGACACTGTGTCATAGTGTTGGGTGTCACTGGATGGACACTGTTTCATAGTATTGGGTGACACTGAGCAGACACTGTGTTTTAGTGTTGTGTCTCATTGAATGGACACTGTTTTAGTGTTGGATTTGACTGGATAGACACTGTGTTTTAATGTTGGACGTCACTGAATGGAAATTGTGTTTTCGTGTTGGTGTCACTGGATGGACAGTGTGTTTTAGTGTTGGGTGTCACTGTATGGACACTATGTTTTACTGTTGTGTGTCACTGGATGGTCACTGTGTTTTAGTGTTGGGTGTCACTGATGGTCACTGTGTTTTAATGTTAGGTGTCACTGGATGGACAGTGTGTTTTAGTGTTGGGTGTCACTACTGTGTTTTAATTTTGGGTGTCACTGGATGGACAATGTGTTTTAGTGTTGGGTGTCACTGGATGGTCACTGTGTTTTAATGTTGGGTGTCACTGGATGAACAATGTGTTTTAGTGTTGGGTGTCACTGAATGGAAACTGTGTTTTCGTGTTGTGTGTCACTGGATGGACACTGTGTCATTCTGTTGGATGTCACTGGATGGACGCTGTGTCATCGTGTTGAGTGTCACTGGCTGGACAGTGTGTTTTAGTGTTGGGTGTCACTGAGCAGATACTGTGTTTTATTGTTGGGTGTCACTGAGCAGTCGCTGTTTTTAACGTTGGGTGTCACTGGATGGACAGTGTGTTTTAATGTTGGGCGTCACTGTATGGACACTGTGTTTTAGTGTTGTGTGTCACTGGATGGTCACTGTGTTTTAGTGTTGGGTGTCACTGTATGGACAGTGTGTTTTAATGTTGGGTGTCACTGCTGGTCACAGTGTTTTAATGTTGGGTGTCACTGGATGGACAGTGTGTTTTGGTGTTGTGTGTCACTGGATGGTCACTGTGTTTTAATGTTGCGTGTCACTGGATTAACAATGTGTTTTAGTGTTGGGTGTCACTGGATGGTCACTGTGTTTTAGTGTGTGTGTCACTGGATGGACAATGTGTTTTAGTGTTGCGTGTCACTGGATGGTCACTGTGTTTTAATGTTCGGTGTCACTGGATGAACAATGTGTTTTAGTGTTGGGGGTCACTGGATGGACAATGTGTTTTAGTGTTGGGTGTCACTGGATGGTCACTGTGTTTTAGTGTGGGTGTCACTGGATGGACAATGTGTTTTAGTGTTGGGTGTCACTGGATGGTCACTGTGTTTTGGTGTTGGGTGTCACTGGATGGACAATGTGCTTTAATGTTGGGTGTCACTGGATGGACAATGTGTTTTAGTGTTGGGTGTCACTGGAGGGTCACTGTGTTTTAGTGTGGGTGTCACTGGATGTTCACTGTGTTTTAGTGTTGGTTGTCACTGGATGGACATTGTGTTTTCGTGTTGGTGTCACTGGATGGACAATGTGTTTTGGGTTGGGTGTCACTGAGCAGACACTGTGTTTTAGTGTTGGGTGTCACTGGATGGACACTGTTTTAGTGTTGGATGTCACTGAACAGACAGTGTTTTTTTAGTGTTGCTTGTCGCTCAATGCACACTGCGTTTTCGTGTTGGGTGTCACTGAATGGAAACTGGGTTTTCGTGTAGGGTGTCACTGGATGGACAATGTGTTTTAGTGTTGGGTGTCACTGTATGGACACTGTGTTTTAGTGTTGTGTGTCACTGGACGGTCACTGTGTTTTAGTGTTGGGTGTCACTGTATGGACACTGTGTTTTAGTGTTGGGTGTCACTGATGGTCACTGTGTTTTAGTGTTGGGTGTCACTGAACACTCGCTGTTTTTAATGTTGGGTGTCACTGGATGGACAGTGTGTTTTAGTGTTGGGTGTCACTGTATGGACACTGTGTTTTAGTGTTGTGTGTCACTGGACGGTCACTGTGTTTTAGTGTTGGGTGTCACTGTATGGACAGTGTGTTTTAGTGTTGGGTGTCACTGATGGTCACTGTGTTTTATTGTTGGGTGTCACTGGATGGACAGTGTGTTTTAGTGTTGGCTGTCACTAATGTGTTTTAATGTTGGGTGTCACTGGATGGACAATGTGTTTTACTGTTGGGTGTCACTGGATGGTCACTGTGTTTTAATGTTGGGTGTCACTGGATGAACAATGTGTTTTAGTGTGGGTGTCACTGGATGGACAATGTGTTTTAATGTTGGGTGTCACTGGATGGTCACTGTCTTCTTGTGTTGGGTGTCACTGGATGGACAATGTGTTTTAGTGTTGGGTGTCACTGGATGGACAATGTGTTTCAGTGTTGGGTATCACTGGATGGTCACTGTGTTTGAATGTTGGGTGTCATTGGATGGACAATGTGTTTTCGTGTTGGGTGTCACTGGATGGACAATGTGTTTTAGTGTTGGGTGTCACTCGATGGACAATGTGTTTTAGTGTTGGGTGTCACTGTATTGGCACTGTGTTTTCGTGACGGGTGTCACTGGATGGACAGTGTGTTGTAGTGTTGGTATCACTGGATGGACACTGTGTTTTCGCCTTGGGTATGACTGGATGGACAGTGTGTTTTATCGTTGGGTGTCACTGGATGGACAGTGTGTTTTAGTGTTGGGTGTTACTCGATGGACAATGTGTTTTAGTGTTGGGTGTCACTGTATTGGCACTGTGTTTTCGTGACGGGTGTCACTGGATGGACAGTGTGTTGTAGTGTTGGTATCACTGGATGGACACTGTGTTTTAGCCTTGGGTATGACTGGATGGACAGTGTGTTTTATCGTTGGGTGTCACTGGATGGACAGTGTGTTTTAGTGTTGGTTGTCACTGAGCAGACACTGTGTTTTAGTGTTGTGCGTTACTGGATGGTACCTGTGTTTTCGTGTTGGTTGTCACTGGATGGTCACTGTGTTTTAGTGTTGGGTCTCTCTGAATGGACACTGTTTTAGTGTTGGATTTGACTGGATAGACACTGTGTTTTAGTGTTGGTTGTCACTGAGCCGACACTGTGTTTTAGTGTTGGATTTCACTGAATGGACATTGTGTTTTCATGTTGGTATCACTGGATGGACAGTGTATTTTAGTGTTGGTTGTCACTGAGCCGACACTGTGTTTTAGTGTTGGGTGTCACTGGATGGACACTGTTTTAGTGTTGGATGTCACTGAACAGACAGTTTTTTTTTAGTGTTGACTGTCACTGGATGGACACTGTGTTTTACTGTTGGGTATCACTGAGCAGACACTGTGTTTTAGTATTGGGTGTCACTGAGCAGACACTGTGTTTTCGTGTTGCAGGTCACTGGATGGACACTGTGTTTTACTGTTGGGTATCACTGAGTAGACACTGTGTTTTAGTCTTGGTTGTCACTGAATGCACACTGTGTTTTCGTGTTGGGTGTCACTGAATGGAAACTGTGTTTTCGTTTTTAATGTCACTGGATGGACACTGTGTCATCGTGTTGGGTGTCACTGAATGGAAACTGTGTTTTCGTTTTTGATGTCACTGGATGGACACTGTGTCATTGTGTTGGGTGTCACTGGATGGACAATGTGCTTTAATGTTGGGTGTCACTGGATGGACAGTGTGTTTTAGTGTTGGGTGTCACTGGAGGGTCACTGTGTTTTAGTGTGGGTGTCACTGGATGTTCACTGTGTTTTAGTGTTGGTTGTCACTGGATGGACATTGTGTTTTCGTGTTGGTGTCACTGGATGGACAATGTGTTTTGGGTTGGGTGTCACTGAGCAGACACTGTGTTTTAGTGTTGGGTGTCACTGATGGTCACTGTGTTTTAGTGTTGGGTGTCACTGAACACTCGCTGTTTTTAATGTTGGGTGTCACTGGATGGACAGTGTGTTTTAGTGTTGGGTGTCACTGTATGGACACTGTGTTTTAGTGTTGTGTGTCACTGGACGGTCACTGTGTTTTAGTGTTGGGTGTCACTGTATGGACACTGTGTTTTAGTGTTGGGTGTCACTGGATGGTCACTGTCTTCTTGTGTTGGGTGTCACTGGATGGACAATGTGTTTTAGTGTTGGGTGTCACTGGATGGACAATGTGTTTCAGTGTTGGGTATCACTGGATGGTCACTGTGTTTGAATGTTGGGTGTCATTGGATGGACAATGTGTTTTCGTGTTGGGTGTCACTGGATGGACAATGTGTTTTAGTGTTGGGTGTCACTCGATGGACAATGTGTTTTAGTGTTGGGTGTCACTGTATTGGCACTGTGTTTTCGTGACGGGTGTCACTGGATGGACAGTGTGTTGTAGTGTTGGTATCACTGGATGGACACTGTGTTTTCGCCTTGGGTATGACTGGATGGACAGTGTGTTTTATCGTTGGGTGTCACTGGATGGACAGTGTGTTTTAGTGTTGGGTGTTACTCGATGGACAATGTGTTTTAGTGTTGGGTGTCACTGTATTGGCACTGTGTTTTCGTGACGGGTGTCACTGGATGGACAGTGTGTTGTAGTGTTGGTATCACTGGATGGACACTGTGTTTTAGCCTTGGGTATGACTGGATGGACAGTGTGTTTTATCGTTGGGTGTCACTGGATGGACAGTGTGTTTTAGTGTTGGTTGTCACTGAGCAGACACTGTGTTTTAGTGTTGTGCGTTACTGGATGGTACCTGTGTTTTCGTGTTGGTTGTCACTGGATGGTCACTGTGTTTTAGTGTTGGGTATCTCTGAATGGACACTGTTTTAGTGTTGGATTTGACTGGATAGACACTGTGTTTTAGTGTTGGTTGTCACTGAGCCGACACTGTGTTTTAGTGTTGGATTTCACTGAATGGACATTGTGTTTTCATGTTGGTATCACTGGATGGACAGTGTGTTTTAGTGTTGGTTGTCACTGAGCCGACACTGTGTTTTAGTGTTGGGTGTCACTGGATGGACACTGTTTTAGTGTTGGATGTCACTGAACAGACAGTTTTTTTTTAGTGTTGACTGTCACTGGATGGACACTGTGTTTTACTGTTGTGTATCACTGAGTAGACACTGTGTTTTAGTATTGGGTGTCACTGAGCAGACACTGTGTTTTCGTGTTGCAGGTCACTGGATGGACACTGTGTTTTACTGTTGGGTATCACTGAGTAGACACTGTGTTTTAGTCTTGGTTGTCACTGAATGCACACTGTGTTTTCGTGTTGGGTGTCACTGAATGGAAACTGTGTTTTCGTTTTTAATGTCACTGGATGGACACTGTGTCATTGTGTTGGGTGTCACTGGATGGACAATGTGCTTTAATGTTGGGTGTCACTGGATGGACAGTGTGTTTTAGTGTTGGGTGTCACTGGAGGGTCACTGTGTTTTAGTGTGGGTGTCACTGGATGTTCACTGTGTTTTAGTGTTGGTTGTCACTGGATGGACATTGTGTTTTCGTGTTGGTGTCACTGGATGGACAATGTGTTTTGGGTTGGGTGTCACTGAGCAGACACTGTGTTTTAGTGTTGGGTGTCACTGATGGTCACTGTGTTTTAGTGTTGGGTGTCACTGAACACTCGCTGTTTTTAATGTTGGGTGTCACTGGATGGACACTGTGTTTTAGTGTTGTGTGTCACTGGACGGTCACTGTGTTTTAGTGTTGGGTGTCACTGTATGGACACTGTGTTTTAGTGTTGGGTGTCACTGATGGTCACTGTGTTTTATTGTTGGGTGTCACTGGATGGACAGTGTGTTTTCGTGTTGGCTGTCATTAACGTGTTTTAATGTTCGGTGTCACTGGATGGACAATGTGTTTTACTGTTGGGTGTCACTGGATGGTCACTGTGTTTTAATGTTGGGTGTCACTGGATGGTCACTGTGTTTTAATGTTGGGTGTCACTGGATGAACAATGTGTTTTAGTGTGGGTGTCACTGGATGGACAATGTGTTTTAATGTTGGGTGTCACTGGATGGTCACTGTCTTCTTGTGTTGGGTGTCACTGGATGGACAATGTGTTTTAGTGTTGGGTGTCACTGGATGGACAATGTGTTTCAGTGTTGGGTATCACTGGATGGTCACTGTGTTTGAATGTTGGGTGTCATTGGATGGACAATGTGTTTTCGTGTTGGGTGTCACTGTATGGACAGTGTGTTTTAATGTTGGGTGTCACTGCTGGTCACAGTGTTTTAATGTTGGGTGTCACTGGATGGACAGTGTGTTTTGGTGTTGTGTGTCACTGGATGGTCACTGTGTTTTAATGTTGCGTGTCACTGGATTAACAATGTGTTTTAGTGTTGGGTGTCACTGGATGGTCACTGTGTTTTAGTGTGTGTGTCACTGGATGGACAATGTGTTTTAGTGTTGCGTGTCACTGGATGGTCACTGTGTTTTAATGTTCGGTGTCACTGGATGAACAATGTGTTTTCGTGTTGGGGGTCACTGGATGGACAATGTGTTTTAGTGTTGGGTGTCACTGGATGGTCACTGTGTTTTAGTGTGGGTGTCACTGGATGGACAATGTGTTTTAGTGTTGGGTGTCACTGGATGGTCACTGTGTTTTGGTGTTGGGTGTCACTGGATGGACAATGTGCTTTAATGTTGGGTGTCACTGGATGGACAATGTGTTTTAGTGTTGGGTGTCACTGGAGGGTCACTGTGTTTTAGTGTGGGTGTCACTGGATGTTCACTGTGTTTTAGTGTTGGTTGTCACTGGATGGACATTGTGTTTTCGTGTTGGTGTCACTGGATGGACAATGTGTTTTGGGTAGGGTGTCACTGAGCAGACACTGTGTTTTAGTGTTGGGTGTCACTGGATGGACACTGTTTTAGTGTTGGATGTCACTGAACAGACAGTGTTTTTTTAGTGTTGCTTGTCGCTCAATGCACACTGCGTTTTCGTGTTGGGTGTCACTGAATGGAAACTGGGTTTTCGTGTAGGGTGTCACTGGATGGACAATGTGTTTTAGTGTTGGGTGTCACTGTATGGACACTGTGTTTTAGTGTTGTGTGTCACTGGACGGTCACTGTGTTTTAGTGTTGGGTGTCACTGTATGGACACTGTGTTTTAGTGTTGGGTGTCACTGATGGTCACTGTGTTTTAGTGTTGGGTGTCACTGAACACTCGCTGTTTTTAATGTTGGGTGTCACTGGATGGACACTGTGTTTTAGTGTTGTGTGTCACTGGACGGTCACTGTGTTTTAGTGTTGGGTGTCACTGTATGGACACTGTGTTTTAGTGTTGGGTGTGACTGGATGGACAGTGTGTTTTATCGTTGGGTGTCACTGGATGGACAGTGTGTTTTAGTGTTGGTTGTCACTGAGCAGACACTGTGTTTTAGTGTTGTGCGTTACTGGATGGTACCTGTGTTTTCGTGTTGGTTGTCACTGGATGGTCACTGTGTTTTAGTGTTGGGTCTCTCTGAATGGACACTGTTTTAGTGTTGGATTTGACTGGATAGACACTGTGTTTTAGTGTTGGTTGTCACTGAGCCGACACTGTGTTTTAGTGTTGGATTTCACTGAATGGACATTGTGTTTTCATGTTGGTATCACTGGATGGACAGTGTGTTTTAGTGTTGGTTGTCACTGAGCCGACACTGTGTTTTAGTGTTGGGTGTCACTGGATGGACACTGTTTTAGTGTTGGATGTCACTGAACAGACAGTTTTTTTTTAGTGTTGACTGTCACTGGATGGACACTGTGTTTTACTGTTGTGTATCACTGAGTAGACACTGTGTTTTAGTATTGGGTGTCACTGAGCAGACACTGTGTTTTCGTGTTGCAGGTCACTGGATGGACACTGTGTTTTACTGTTGGGTATCACTGAGTAGACACTGTGTTTTAGTCTTGGTTGTCACTGAATGCACACTGTGTTTTCGTGTTGGGTGTCACTGAATGGAAACTGTGTTTTCGTTTTTAATGTCACTGGATGGACACTGTGTCATTGTGTTGGGTGTCACTGGATGGACAATGTGCTTTAATGTTGGGTGTCATTGGATGGACAGTGTGTTTTAGTGTTGGGTGTCACTGGAGGGTCACTGTGTTTTAGTGTGGGTGTCACTGGATGTTCACTGTGTTTTAGTGTTGGTTGTCACTGGATGGACATTGTGTTTTCGTGTTGGTGTCACTGGATGGACAATGTGTTTTGGGTTGGGTGTCACTGAGCAGACACTGTGTTTTAGTGTTGGGTGTCACTGATGGTCACTGTGTTTTAGTGTTGGGTGTCACTGAACACTCGCTGTTTTTAATGTTGGGTGTCACTGGATGGACACTGTGTTTTAGTGTTGTGTGTCACTGGACGGTCACTGTGTTTTAGTGTTGGGTGTCACTGTATGGACACTGTGTTTTAGTGTTGGGTGTCACTGATGGTCACTGTGTTTTATTGTTGGGTGTCACTGGATGGACAGTGTGTTTTCGTGTTGGCTGTCATTAACGTGTTTTAATGTTGGGTGTCACTGGATGGACAATGTGTTTTACTGTTGGGTGTCACTGGATGGTCACTGTGTTTTAATGTTGGGTGTCACTGGATGGTCACTGTGTTTTAATGTTGGGTGTCACTGGATGAACAATGTGTTTTAGTGTGGGTGTCACTGGATGGACAATGTGTTTTAATGTTGGGTGTCACTGGATGGTCACTGTCTTCTTGTGTTGGGTGTCACTGGATGGACAATGTGTTTTAGTGTTGGGTGTCACTGGATGGACAATGTGTTTCAGTGTTGGGTATCACTGGATGGTCACTGTGTTTGAATGTTGGGTGTCATTGGATGGACAATGTGTTTTCGTGTTGGGTGTCACTGTATGGACAGTGTGTTTTAATGTTGGGTGTCACTGCTGGTCACAGTGTTTTAATGTTGGGTGTCACTGGATGGACAGTGTGTTTTGGTGTTGTGTGTCACTGGATGGTCACTGTGTTTTAATGTTGCGTGTCACTGGATTAACAATGTGTTTTAGTGTTGGGTGTCACTGGATGGTCACTGTGTTTTAGTGTGTGTGTCACTGGATGGACAATGTGTTTTAGTGTTGCGTGTCACTGGATGGTCACTGTGTTTTAATGTTCGGTGTCACTGGATGAACAATGTGTTTTAGTGTTGGGGGTCACTGGATGGACAATGTGTTTTAGTGTTGGGTGTCACTGGATGGTCACTGTGTTTTAGTGTGGGTGTCACTGGATGGACAATGTGTTTTAGTGTTGGGTGTCACTGGATGGTCACTGTGTTTTGGTGTTGGGTGTCACTGGATGGACAATGTGCTTTAATGTTGGGTGTCACTGGATGGACAATGTGTTTTAGTGTTGGGTGTCACTGGAGGGTCACTGTGTTTTAGTGTGGGTGTCACTGGATGTTCACTGTGTTTTAGTGTTGGTTGTCACTGGATGGACATTGTGTTTTCGTGTTGGTGTCACTGGATGGACAATGTGTTTTGGGTAGGGTGTCACTGAGCAGACACTGTGTTTTAGTGTTGGGTGTCACTGGATGGACACTGTTTTAGTGTTGGATGTCACTGAACAGACAGTGTTTTTTTAGTGTTGCTTGTCGCTCAATGCACACTGCGTTTTCGTGTTGGGTGTCACTGAATGGAAACTGGGTTTTCGTGTAGGGTGTCACTGGATGGACAATGTGTTTTAGTGTTGGGTGTCACTGTATGGACACTGTGTTTTAGTGTTGTGTGTCACTGGACGGTCACTGTGTTTTAGTGTTGGGTGTCACTGTATGGACACTGTGTTTTAGTGTTGGGTGTCACTGATGGTCACTGTGTTTTAGTGTTGGGTGTCACTGAACACTCGCTGTTTTTAATGTTGGGTGTCACTGGATGGACACTGTGTTTTAGTGTTGTGTGTCACTGGACGGTCACTGTGTTTTAGTGTTGGGTGTCACTGTATGGACACTGTGTTTTAGTGTTGGGTGTGACTGGATGGACAGTGTGTTTTATCGTTGGGTGTCACTGGATGGACAGTGTGTTTTAGTGTTGGTTGTCACTGAGCAGACACTGTGTTTTAGTGTTGTGCGTTACTGGATGGTACCTGTGTTTTCGTGTTGGTTGTCACTGGATGGTCACTGTGTTTTAGTGTTGGGTCTCTCTGAATGGACACTGTTTTAGTGTTGGATTTGACTGGATAGACACTGTGTTTTAGTGTTGGTTGTCACTGAGCCGACACTGTGTTTTAGTGTTGGATTTCACTGAATGGACATTGTGTTTTCATGTTGGTATCACTGGATGGACAGTGTGTTTTAGTGTTGGTTGTCACTGAGCCGACACTGTGTTTTAGTGTTGGGTGTCACTGGATGGACACTGTTTTAGTGTTGGATGTCACTGAACAGACAGTTTTTTTTTAGTGTTGACTGTCACTGGATGGACACTGTGTTTTACTGTTGTGTATCACTGAGTAGACACTGTGTTTTAGTATTGGGTGTCACTGAGCAGACACTGTGTTTTCGTGTTGCAGGTCACTGGATGGACACTGTGTTTTACTGTTGGGTATCACTGAGTAGACACTGTGTTTTAGTCTTGGTTGTCACTGAATGCACACTGTGTTTTCGTGTTGGGTGTCACTGAATGGAAACTGTGTTTTCGTTTTTAATGTCACTGGATGGACACTGTGTCATTGTGTTGGGTGTCACTGGATGGACAATGTGCTTTAATGTTGGGTGTCACTGGATGGACAGTGTGTTTTAGTGTTGGGTGTCACTGGAGGGTCACTGTGTTTTAGTGTGGGTGTCACTGGATGTTCACTGTGTTTTAGTGTTGGTTGTCACTGGATGGACATTGTGTTTTCGTGTTGGTGTCACTGGATGGACAATGTGTTTTGGGTTGGGTGTCACTGAGCAGACACTGTGTTTTAGTGTTGGGTGTCACTGATGGTCACTGTGTTTTAGTGTTGGGTGTCACTGAACACTCGCTGTTTTTAATGTTGGGTGTCACTGGATGGACACTGTGTTTTAGTGTTGTGTGTCACTGGACGGTCACTGTGTTTTAGTGTTGGGTGTCACTGTATGGACACTGTGTTTTAGTGTTGGGTGTCACTGATGGTCACTGTGTTTTATTGTTGGGTGTCACTGGATGGACAGTGTGTTTTCGTGTTGGCTGTCATTAACGTGTTTTAATGTTGGGTGTCACTGGATGGACAATGTGTTTTACTGTTGGGTGTCACTGGATGGTCACTGTGTTTTAATGTTGGGTGTCACTGGATGGTCACTGTGTTTTAA
Source organism: Heterodontus francisci (assembly GCF_036365525.1). NCBI lineage: Eukaryota > Metazoa > Chordata > Chondrichthyes > Heterodontiformes > Heterodontidae > Heterodontus > Heterodontus francisci. The sequence continues at coordinate 63,312,665 of NC_090393.1, read as the reverse complement.
TGTTGGGTGTCACTGGATGAACAATGTGTTTTAGTGTGGGTGTCACTGGATGGACAATGTGTTTTAATGTTGGGTGTCACTGGATGGTCACTGTCTTCTTGTGTTGGGTGTCACTGGATGGACAATGTGTTTTAGTGTTGGGTGTCACTGGATGGACAATGTGTTTCAGTGTTGGGTATCACTGGATGGTCACTGTGTTTGAATGTTGGGTGTCATTGGATGGACAATGTGTTTTCGTGTTGGGTGTCACTGTATGGACAGTGTGTTTTAATGTTGGGTGTCACTGCTGGTCACAGTGTTTTAATGTTGGGTGTCACTGGATGGACAGTGTGTTTTGGTGTTGTGTGTCACTGGATGGTCACTGTGTTTTAATGTTGCGTGTCACTGGATTAACAATGTGTTTTAGTGTTGGGTGTCACTGGATGGTCACTGTGTTTTAGTGTGTGTGTCACTGGATGGACAATGTGTTTTAGTGTTGCGTGTCACTGGATGGTCACTGTGTTTTAATGTTCGGTGTCACTGGATGAACAATGTGTTTTAGTGTTGGGGGTCACTGGATGGACAATGTGTTTTAGTGTTGGGTGTCACTGGATGGTCACTGTGTTTTAGTGTGGGTGTCACTGGATGGACAATGTGTTTTAGTGTTGGGTGTCACTGGATGGTCACTGTGTTTTGGTGTTGGGTGTCACTGGATGGACAATGTGCTTTAATGTTGGGTGTCACTGGATGGACAATGTGTTTTAGTGTTGGGTGTCACTGGAGGGTCACTGTGTTTTAGTGTGGGTGTCACTGGATGTTCACTGTGTTTTAGTGTTGGTTGTCACTGGATGGACATTGTGTTTTCGTGTTGGTGTCACTGGATGGACAATGTGTTTTGGGTAGGGTGTCACTGAGCAGACACTGTGTTTTAGTGTTGGGTGTCACTGGATGGACACTGTTTTAGTGTTGGATGTCACTGAACAGACAGTGTTTTTTTAGTGTTGCTTGTCGCTCAATGCACACTGCGTTTTCGTGTTGGGTGTCACTGAATGGAAACTGGGTTTTCGTGTAGGGTGTCACTGGATGGACAATGTGTTTTAGTGTTGGGTGTCACTGTATGGACACTGTGTTTTAGTGTTGTGTGTCACTGGACGGTCACTGTGTTTTAGTGTTGGGTGTCACTGTATGGACACTGTGTTTTAGTGTTGGGTGTCACTGATGGTCACTGTGTTTTAGTGTTGGGTGTCACTGAACACTCGCTGTTTTTAATGTTGGGTGTCACTGGATGGACACTGTGTTTTAGTGTTGTGTGTCACTGGACGGTCACTGTGTTTTAGTGTTGGGTGTCACTGTATGGACACTGTGTTTTAGTGTTGGGTGTGACTGGATGGACAGTGTGTTTTATCGTTGGGTGTCACTGGATGGACAGTGTGTTTTAGTGTTGGTTGTCACTGAGCAGACACTGTGTTTTAGTGTTGTGCGTTACTGGATGGTACCTGTGTTTTCGTGTTGGTTGTCACTGGATGGTCACTGTGTTTTAGTGTTGGGTCTCTCTGAATGGACACTGTTTTAGTGTTGGATTTGACTGGATAGACACTGTGTTTTAGTGTTGGTTGTCACTGAGCCGACACTGTGTTTTAGTGTTGGATTTCACTGAATGGACATTGTGTTTTCATGTTGGTATCACTGGATGGACAGTGTGTTTTAGTGTTGGTTGTCACTGAGCCGACACTGTGTTTTAGTGTTGGGTGTCACTGGATGGACACTGTTTTAGTGTTGGATGTCACTGAACAGACAGTTTTTTTTTAGTGTTGACTGTCACTGGATGGACACTGTGTTTTACTGTTGTGTATCACTGAGTAGACACTGTGTTTTAGTATTGGGTGTCACTGAGCAGACACTGTGTTTTCGTGTTGCAGGTCACTGGATGGACACTGTGTTTTACTGTTGGGTATCACTGAGTAGACACTGTGTTTTAGTCTTGGTTGTCACTGAATGCACACTGTGTTTTCGTGTTGGGTGTCACTGAATGGAAACTGTGTTTTCGTTTTTAATGTCACTGGATGGACACTGTGTCATTGTGTTGGGTGTCACTGGATGGACAATGTGCTTTAATGTTGGGTGTCATTGGATGGACAGTGTGTTTTAGTGTTGGGTGTCACTGGAGGGTCACTGTGTTTTAGTGTGGGTGTCACTGGATGTTCACTGTGTTTTAGTGTTGGTTGTCACTGGATGGACATTGTGTTTTCGTGTTGGTGTCACTGGATGGACAATGTGTTTTGGGTTGGGTGTCACTGAGCAGACACTGTGTTTTAGTGTTGGGTGTCACTGATGGTCACTGTGTTTTAGTGTTGGGTGTCACTGAACACTCGCTGTTTTTAATGTTGGGTGTCACTGGATGGACACTGTGTTTTAGTGTTGTGTGTCACTGGACGGTCACTGTGTTTTAGTGTTGGGTGTCACTGTATGGACACTGTGTTTTAGTGTTGGGTGTCACTGATGGTCACTGTGTTTTATTGTTGGGTGTCACTGGATGGACAGTGTGTTTTCGTGTTGGCTGTCATTAACGTGTTTTAATGTTGGGTGTCACTGGATGGACAATGTGTTTTACTGTTGGGTGTCACTGGATGGTCACTGTGTTTTAATGTTGGGTGTCACTGGATGGTCACTGTGTTTTAATGTTGGGTGTCACTGGATGAACAATGTGTTTTAGTGTGGGTGTCACTGGATGGACAATGTGTTTTAATGTTGGGTGTCACTGGATGGTCACTGTCTTCTTGTGTTGGGTGTCACTGGATGGACAATGTGTTTTAGTGTTGGGTGTCACTGGATGGACAATGTGTTTCAGTGTTGGGTATCACTGGATGGTCACTGTGTTTGAATGTTGGGTGTCATTGGATGGACAATGTGTTTTCGTGTTGGGTGTCACTGTATGGACAGTGTGTTTTAATGTTGGGTGTCACTGCTGGTCACAGTGTTTTAATGTTGGGTGTCACTGGATGGACAGTGTGTTTTGGTGTTGTGTGTCACTGGATGGTCACTGTGTTTTAATGTTGCGTGTCACTGGATTAACAATGTGTTTTAGTGTTGGGTGTCACTGGATGGTCACTGTGTTTTAGTGTGTGTGTCACTGGATGGACAATGTGTTTTAGTGTTGCGTGTCACTGGATGGTCACTGTGTTTTAATGTTCGGTGTCACTGGATGAACAATGTGTTTTAGTGTTGGGGGTCACTGGATGGACAATGTGTTTTAGTGTTGGGTGTCACTGGATGGTCACTGTGTTTTAGTGTGGGTGTCACTGGATGGACAATGTGTTTTAGTGTTGGGTGTCACTGGATGGTCACTGTGTTTTGGTGTTGGGTGTCACTGGATGGACAATGTGCTTTAATGTTGGGTGTCACTGGATGGACAATGTGTTTTAGTGTTGGGTGTCACTGGAGGGTCACTGTGTTTTAGTGTGGGTGTCACTGGATGTTCACTGTGTTTTAGTGTTGGTTGTCACTGGATGGACATTGTGTTTTCGTGTTGGTGTCACTGGATGGACAATGTGTTTTGGGTAGGGTGTCACTGAGCAGACACTGTGTTTTAGTGTTGGGTGTCACTGGATGGACACTGTTTTAGTGTTGGATGTCACTGAACAGACAGTGTTTTTTTAGTGTTGCTTGTCGCTCAATGCACACTGCGTTTTCGTGTTGGGTGTCACTGAATGGAAACTGGGTTTTCGTGTAGGGTGTCACTGGATGGACAATGTGTTTTAGTGTTGGGTGTCACTGTATGGACACTGTGTTTTAGTGTTGTGTGTCACTGGACGGTCACTGTGTTTTAGTGTTGGGTGTCACTGTATGGACACTGTGTTTTAGTGTTGGGTGTCACTGATGGTCACTGTGTTTTAGTGTTGGGTGTCACTGAACACTCGCTGTTTTTAATGTTGGGTGTCACTGGATGGACACTGTGTTTTAGTGTTGTGTGTCACTGGACGGTCACTGTGTTTTAGTGTTGGGTGTCACTGTATGGACACTGTGTTTTAGTGTTGGGTGTGACTGGATGGACAGTGTGTTTTATCGTTGGGTGTCACTGGATGGACAGTGTGTTTTAGTGTTGGTTGTCACTGAGCAGACACTGTGTTTTAGTGTTGTGCGTTACTGGATGGTACCTGTGTTTTCGTGTTGGTTGTCACTGGATGGTCACTGTGTTTTAGTGTTGGGTCTCTCTGAATGGACACTGTTTTAGTGTTGGATTTGACTGGATAGACACTGTGTTTTAGTGTTGGTTGTCACTGAGCCGACACTGTGTTTTAGTGTTGGATTTCACTGAATGGACATTGTGTTTTCATGTTGGTATCACTGGATGGACAGTGTGTTTTAGTGTTGGTTGTCACTGAGCCGACACTGTGTTTTAGTGTTGGGTGTCACTGGATGGACACTGTTTTAGTGTTGGATGTCACTGAACAGACAGTTTTTTTTTAGTGTTGACTGTCACTGGATGGACACTGTGTTTTACTGTTGTGTATCACTGAGTAGACACTGTGTTTTAGTATTGGGTGTCACTGAGCAGACACTGTGTTTTCGTGTTGCAGGTCACTGGATGGACACTGTGTTTTACTGTTGGGTATCACTGAGTAGACACTGTGTTTTAGTCTTGGTTGTCACTGAATGCACACTGTGTTTTCGTGTTGGGTGTCACTGAATGGAAACTGTGTTTTCGTTTTTAATGTCACTGGATGGACACTGTGTCATTGTGTTGGGTGTCACTGGATGGACAATGTGCTTTAATGTTGGGTGTCACTGGATGGACAGTGTGTTTTAGTGTTGGGTGTCACTGGAGGGTCACTGTGTTTTAGTGTGGGTGTCACTGGATGTTCACTGTGTTTTAGTGTTGGTTGTCACTGGATGGACATTGTGTTTTCGTGTTGGTGTCACTGGATGGACAATGTGTTTTGGGTTGGGTGTCACTGAGCAGACACTGTGTTTTAGTGTTGGGTGTCACTGATGGTCACTGTGTTTTAGTGTTGGGTGTCACTGAACACTCGCTGTTTTTAATGTTGGGTGTCACTGGATGGACACTGTGTTTTAGTGTTGTGTGTCACTGGACGGTCACTGTGTTTTAGTGTTGGGTGTCACTGTATGGACACTGTGTTTTAGTGTTGGGTGTCACTGATGGTCACTGTGTTTTATTGTTGGGTGTCACTGGATGGACAGTGTGTTTTCGTGTTGGCTGTCATTAACGTGTTTTAATGTTGGGTGTCACTGGATGGACAATGTGTTTTACTGTTGGGTGTCACTGGATGGTCACTGTGTTTTAATGTTGGGTGTCACTGGATGGTCACTGTGTTTTAATGTTGGGTGTCACTGGATGAACAATGTGTTTTAGTGTGGGTGTCACTGGATGGACAATGTGTTTTAATGTTGGGTGTCACTGGATGGTCACTGTCTTCTTGTGTTGGGTGTCACTGGATGGACAATGTGTTTTAGTGTTGGGTGTCACTGGATGGACAATGTGTTTCAGTGTTGGGTATCACTGGATGGTCACTGTGTTTGAATGTTGGGTGTCATTGGATGGACAATGTGTTTTCGTGTTGGGTGTCACTGTATGGACAGTGTGTTTTAATGTTGGGTGTCACTGCTGGTCACAGTGTTTTAATGTTGGGTGTCACTGGATGGACAGTGTGTTTTGGTGTTGTGTGTCACTGGATGGTCACTGTGTTTTAATGTTGCGTGTCACTGGATTAACAATGTGTTTTAGTGTTGGGTGTCACTGGATGGTCACTGTGTTTTAGTGTGTGTGTCACTGGATGGACAATGTGTTTTAGTGTTGCGTGTCACTGGATGGTCACTGTGTTTTAATGTTCGGTGTCACTGGATGAACAATGTGTTTTAGTGTTGGGGGTCACTGGATGGACAATGTGTTTTAGTGTTGGGTGTCACTGGATGGTCACTGTGTTTTAGTGTGGGTGTCACTGGATGGACAATGTGTTTTAGTGTTGGGTGTCACTGGATGGTCACTGTGTTTTGGTGTTGGGTGTCACTGGATGGACAATGTGCTTTAATGTTGGGTGTCACTGGATGGACAATGTGTTTTAGTGTTGGGTGTCACTGGAGGGTCACTGTGTTTTAGTGTGGGTGTCACTGGATGTTCACTGTGTTTTAGTGTTGGTTGTCACTGGATGGACATTGTGTTTTCGTGTTGGTGTCACTGGATGGACAATGTGTTTTGGGTTGGGTGTCACTGAGCAGACACTGTGTTTTAGTGTTGGGTGTCACTGGATGGACACTGTTTTAGTGTTGGATGTCACTGAACAGACAGTGTTTTTTTAGTGTTGCTTGTCGCTCAATGCACACTGCGTTTTCGTGTTGGGTGTCACTGAATGGAAACTGGGTTTTCGTGTAGGGTGTCACTGGATGGACAATGTGTTTTAGTGTTGGGTGTCACTGTATGGACACTGTGTTTTAGTGTTGTGTGTCACTGGACGGTCACTGTGTTTTAGTGTTGGGTGTCACTGTATGGACACTGTGTTTTAGTGTTGGGTGTCACTGATGGTCGCTGTGTTTTAGTGTTGGGTGTCACTGAACACTCGCTGTTTTTAATGTTGGGTGTCACTGGATGGACAGTGTGTTTTAGTGTTGGGTGTCACTGTATGGACACTGTGTTTTAGTGTTGTGTGTCACTGGACGGTCACTGTGTTTTAGTGTTGGGTGTCACTGTATGGACACTGTGTTTTAGTGTTGGGTGTCACTGATGGTCACTGTGTTTTATTGTTGGGTGTCACTGGATGGACAGTGTGTTTTAGTGTTGGCTGTCACTAATGTGTTTTAATGTTGGGTGTCACTGGATGGACAATGTGTTTTACTGTTGGGTGTCACTGGATGGTCACTGTGTTTTAATGTTGGGTGTCACTGGATGAACAATGTGTTTTAGTGTGGGTGTCACTGGATGGACAATGTGTTTTAATGTTGGGTGTCACTGGATGGTCACTGTCTTCTTGTGTTGGGTGTCACTGGATGGACAATGTGTTTTAGTGTTGGGTGTCACTGGATGGACAATGTGTTTCAGTGTTGGGTATCACTGGATGGTCACTGTGTTTGAATGTTGGGTGTCATTGGATGGACAATGTGTTTTCGTGTTGGGTGTCACTGGATGGACAATGTGTTTTAGTGTTGGGTGTCACTCGATGGACAATGTGTTTTAGTGTTGGGTGTCACTGTATTGGCACTGTGTTTTCGTGACGGGTGTCACTGGATGGACAGTGTGTTGTAGTGTTGGTATCACTGGATGGACACTGTGTTTTCGCCTTGGGTATGACTGGATGGACAGTGTGTTTTATCGTTGGGTGTCACTGGATGGACAGTGTGTTTTAGTGTTGGGTGTTACTCGATGGACAATGTGTTTTAGTGTTGGGTGTCACTGTATTGGCACTGTGTTTTCGTGACGGGTGTCACTGGATGGACAGTGTGTTGTAGTGTTGCTATCACTGGATGGACACTGTGTTTTAGCCTTGGGTATGACTGGATGGACAGTGTGTTTTATCGTTGGGTGTCACTGGATGGACAGTGTGTTTTAGTGTTGGTTGTCACTGAGCAGACACTGTGTTTTAGTGTTGTGCGTTACTGGATGGTACCTGTGTTTTCGTGTTGGTTGTCACTGGATGGTCACTGTGTTTTAGTGTTGGGTCTCTCTGAATGGACACTGTTTTAGTGTTGGATTTGACTGGATAGACATTGTGTTTTAGTGTTGGTTGTCACTGAGCCGACACTGTGTTTTAGTGTTGGATTTCACTGAATGGACATTGTGTTTTCATGTTGGTATCACTGGATGGACAGTGTATTTTAGTGTTGGTTGTCACTGAGCCGACACTGTGTTTTAGTGTTGGGTGTCACTGGATGGACACTGTTTTAGTGTTGGATGTCACTGAACAGACAGTTTTTTTTTAGTGTTGACTGTCACTGGATGGACACTGTGTTTTACTGTTGGGTATCACTGAGCAGACACTGTGTTTTAGTATTGGGTGTCACTGAGCAGACACTGTGTTTTCGTGTTGCAGGTCACTGGATGGACACTATGTTTTACTGTTGGGTATCACTGAGTAGACACTGTGTTTTAGTCTTGGTTGTCACTGAATGCACACTGTGTTTTCGTGTTGGGTGTCACTGAATGGAAACTGTGTTTTCGTTTTTAATGTCACTGGATGGACACTGTGTCATCGTGTTGGGTGTCACTGAATGGAAACTGTGTTTTCGTTTTTGATGTCACTGGATGGACACTGTGTCATTGTGTTGGGTGTCACTGGATGGACAATGTGCTTTAATGTTGGGTGTCACTGGATGGACAGTGTGTTTTAGTGTTGGGTGTCACTGGAGGGTCACTGTGTTTTAGTGTGGGTGTCACTGGATGTTCACTGTGTTTTAGTGTTGGTTGTCACTGGATGGACATTGTGTTTTCGTGTTGGTGTCACTGGATGGACAATGTGTTTTGGGTTGGGTGTCACTGAGCAGACACTGTGTTTTAGTGTTGGGTGTCACTGATGGTCACTGTGTTTTAGTGTTGGGTGTCACTGAACACTCGCTGTTTTTAATGTTGGGTGTCACTGGATGGACAGTGTGTTTTAGTGTTGGGTGTCACTGTATGGACACTGTGTTTTAGTGTTGTGTGTCACTGGACGGTCACTGTGTTTTAGTGTTGGGTGTCACTGTATGGACACTGTGTTTTAGTGTTGGGTGTCACTGGATGGTCACTGTCTTCTTGTGTTGGGTGTCACTGGATGGACAATGTGTTTTAGTGTTGGGTGTCACTGGATGGACAATGTGTTTCAGTGTTGGGTATCACTGGATGGTCACTGTGTTTGAATGTTGGGTGTCATTGGATGGACAATGTGTTTTCGTGTTGGGTGTCACTGGATGGACAATGTGTTTTAGTGTTGGGTGTCACTCGATGGACAATGTGTTTTAGTGTTGGGTGTCACTGTATTGGCACTGTGTTTTCGTGACGGGTGTCACTGGATGGACAGTGTGTTGTAGTGTTGGTATCACTGGATGGACACTGTGTTTTCGCCTTGGGTATGACTGGATGGACAGTGTGTTTTATCGTTGGGTGTCACTGGATGGACAGTGTGTTTTAGTGTTGGGTGTTACTCGATGGACAATGTGTTTTAGTGTTGGGTGTCACTGTATTGGCACTGTGTTTTCGTGACGGGTGTCACTGGATGGACAGTGTGTTGTAGTGTTGGTATCACTGGATGGACACTGTGTTTTAGCCTTGGGTATGACTGGATGGACAGTGTGTTTTATCGTTGGGTGTCACTGGATGGACAGTGTGTTTTAGTGTTGGTTGTCACTGAGCAGACACTGTGTTTTAGTGTTGTGCGTTACTGGATGGTACCTGTGTTTTCGTGTTGGTTGTCACTGGATGGTCACTGTGTTTTAGTGTTGGGTCTCTCTGAATGGACACTGTTTTAGTGTTGGATTTGACTGGATAGACACTGTGTTTTAGTGTTGGTTGTCACTGAGCCGACACTGTGTTTTAGTGTTGGATTTCACTGAATGGACATTGTGTTTTCATGTTGGTATCACTGGATGGACAGTGTGTTTTAGTGTTGGTTGTCACTGAGCCGACACTGTGTTTTAGTGTTGGGTGTCACTGGATGGACACTGTTTTAGTGTTGGATGTCACTGAACAGACAGGTTTTTTTTAGTGTTGACTGTCACTGGATGGACACTGTGTTTTACTGTTGTGTATCACTGAGTAGACACTGTGTTTTAGTATTGGGTGTCACTGAGCAGACACTGTGTTTTCGTGTTGCAGGTCACTGGATGGACACTGTGTTTTACTGTTGGGTATCACTGAGTAGACACTGTGTTTTAGTCTTGGTTGTCACTGAATGCACACTGTGTTTTCGTGTTGGGTGTCACTGAATGGAAACTGTGTTTTCGTTTTTAATGTCACTGGATGGACACTGTGTCATTGTGTTGGGTGTCACTGGATGGACAATGTGCTTTAATGTTGGGTGTCACTGGATGGACAGTGTGTTTTAGTGTTGGGTGTCACTGGAGGGTCACTGTGTTTTAGTGTGGGTGTCACTGGATGTTCACTGTGTTTTAGTGTTGGTTGTCACTGGATGGACATTGTGTTTTCGTGTTGGTGTCACTGGATGGACAATGTGTTTTGGGTTGGGTGTCACTGAGCAGACACTGTGTTTTAGTGTTGGGTGTCACTGATGGTCACTGTGTTTTAGTGTTGGGTGTCACTGAACACTCGCTGTTTTTAATGTTGGGTGTCACTGGATGGACACTGTGTTTTAGTGTTGTGTGTCACTGGACGGTCACTGTGTTTTAGTGTTGGGTGTCACTGTATGGACACTGTGTTTTAGTGTTGGGTGTCACTGATGGTCACTGTGTTTTATTGTTGGGTGTCACTGGATGGACAGTGTGTTTTCGTGTTGGCTGTCATTAACGTGTTTTAATGTTGGGTGTCACTGGATGGACAATGTGTTTTACTGTTGGGTGTCACTGGATGGTCACTGTGTTTTAATGTTGGGTGTCACTGGATGGTCACTGTGTTTTAATGTTGGGTGTCACTGGATGAACAATGTGTTTTAGTGTGGGTGTCACTGGATGGACAATGTGTTTTAATGTTGGGTGTCACTGGATGGTCACTGTCTTCTTGTGTTGGGTGTCACTGGATGGACAATGTGTTTTAGTGTTGGGTGTCACTGGATGGACAATGTGTTTCAGTGTTGGGTATCACTGGATGGTCACTGTGTTTGAATGTTGGGTGTCATTGGATGGACAATGTGTTTTCGTGTTGGGTGTCACTGTATGGACAGTGTGTTTTAATGTTGGGTGTCACTGCTGGTCACAGTGTTTTAATGTTGGGTGTCACTGGATGGACAGTGTGTTTTGGTGTTGTGTGTCACTGGATGGTCACTGTGTTTTAATGTTGCGTGTCACTGGATTAACAATGTGTTTTCGTGTTGGGTGTCACTGGATGGTCACTGTGTTTTAGTGTGTGTGTCACTGGATGGACAATGTGTTTTAGTGTTGCGTGTCACTGGATGGTCACTGTGTTTTAATGTTCGGTGTCACTGGATGAACAATGTGTTTTAGTGTTGGGGGTCACTGGATGGACAATGTGTTTTAGTGTTGGGTGTCACTGGATGGTCACTGTGTTTTAGTGTGGGTGTCACTGGATGGACAATGTGTTTTAGTGTTGGGTGTCACTGGATGGTCACTGTGTTTTGGTGTTGGGTGTCACTGGATGGACAATGTGCTTTAATGTTGGGTGTCACTGGATGGACAATGTGTTTTAGTGTTGGGTGTCACTGGAGGGTCACTGTGTTTTAGTGTGGGTGTCACTGGATGTTCACTGTGTTTTAGTGTTGGTTGTCACTGGATGGACATTGTGTTTTCGTGTTGGTGTCACTGGATGGACAATGTGTTTTGGGTTGGGTGTCACTGAGCAGACACTGTGTTTTAGTGTTGGGTGTCACTGGATGGACACTGTTTTAGTGTTGGATGTCACTGAACAGACAGTGTTTTTTTAGTGTTGCTTGTCGCTCAATGCACTCTGCGTTTTCGTGTTGGGTGTCACTGAATGGAAACTGGGTTTTCGTGTAGGGTGTCACTGGATGGACAATGTGTTTTAGTGTTGGGTGTCACTGTATGGACACTGTGTTTTAGTGTTGTGTGTCACTGGACGGTCACTGTGTTTTAGTGTTGGGTGTCACTGTATGGACACTGTGTTTTAGTGTTGGGTGTCACTGATGGTCACTGTGTTTTAGTGTTGGGTGTCACTGAACACTCGCTGTTTTTAATGTTGGGTGTCACTGGATGGACACTGTGTTTTAGTGTTGTGTGTCACTGGACGGTCACTGTGTTTTAGTGTTGGGTGTCACTGTATGGACACTGTGTTTTAGTGTTGGGTGTGACTGGATGGACAGTGTGTTTTATCGTTGGGTGTCACTGGATGGACAGTGTGTTTTAGTGTTGGTTGTCACTGAGCAGACACTGTGTTTTAGTGTTGTGCGTTACTGGATGGTACCTGTGTTTTCGTGTTGGTTGTCACTGGATGGTCACTGTGTTTTAGTGTTGGGTCTCTCTGAATGGACACTGTTTTAGTGTTGGATTTGACTGGATAGACACTGTGTTTTAGTGTTGGTTGTCACTGAGCCGACACTGTGTTTTAGTGTTGGATTTCACTGAATGGACATTGTGTTTTCATGTTGGTATCACTGGATGGACAGTGTGTTTTAGTGTTGGTTGTCACTGAGCCGACACTGTGTTTTAGTGTTGGGTGTCACTGGATGGACACTGTTTTAGTGTTGGATGTCACTGAACAGACAGTTTTTTTTTAGTGTTGACTGTCACTGGATGGACACTGTGTTTTACTGTTGTGTATCACTGAGTAGACACTGTGTTTTAGTATTGGGTGTCACTGAGCAGACACTGTGTTTTCGTGTTGCAGGTCACTGGATGGACACTGTGTTTTACTGTTGGGTATCACTGAGTAGACACTGTGTTTTAGTCTTGGTTGTCACTGAATGCACACTGTGTTTTCGTGTTGGGTGTCACTGAATGGAAACTGTGTTTTCGTTTTTAATGTCACTGGATGGACACTGTGTCATTGTGTTGGGTGTCACTGGATGGACAATGTGCTTTAATGTTGGGTGTCACTGGATGGACAGTGTGTTTTAGTGTTGGGTGTCACTGGAGGGTCACTGTGTTTTAGTGTGGGTGTCACTGGATGTTCACTGTGTTTTAGTGTTGGTTGTCACTGGATGGACATTGTGTTTTCGTGTTGGTGTCACTGGATGGACAATGTGTTTTGGGTTGGGTGTCACTGAGCAGACACTGTGTTTTAGTGTTGGGTGTCACTGATGGTCACTGTGTTTTAGTGTTGGGTGTCACTGAACACTCGCTGTTTTTAATGTTGGGTGTCACTGGATGGACACTGTGTTTTAGTGTTGTGTGTCACTGGACGGTCACTGTGTTTTAGTGTTGGGTGTCACTGTATGGACACTGTGTTTTAGTGTTGGGTGTCACTGATGGTCACTGTGTTTTATTGTTGGGTGTCACTGGATGGACAGTGTGTTTTCGTGTTGGCTGTCATTAACGTGTTTTAATGTTGGGTGTCACTGGATGGACAATGTGTTTTACTGTTGGGTGTCACTGGATGGTCACTGTGTTTTAATGTTGGGTGTCACTGGATGGTCACTGTGTTTTAATGTTGGGTGTCACTGGATGAACAATGTGTTTTAGTGTGGGTGTCACTGGATGGACAATGTGTTTTAATGTTGGGTGTCACTGGATGGTCACTGTCTTCTTGTGTTGGGTGTCACTGGATGGACAATGTGTTTTAGTGTTGGGTGTCACTGGATGGACAATGTGTTTCAGTGTTGGGTATCACTGGATGGTCACTGTGTTTGAATGTTGGGTGTCATTGGATGGACAATGTGTTTTCGTGTTGGGTGTCACTGTATGGACAGTGTGTTTTAATGTTGGGTGTCACTGCTGGTCACAGTGTTTTAATGTTGGGTGTCACTGGATGGACAGTGTGTTTTGGTGTTGTGTGTCACTGGATGGTCACTGTGTTTTAATGTTGCGTGTCACTGGATTAACAATGTGTTTTCGTGTTGGGTGTCACTGGATGGTCACTGTGTTTTAGTGTGTGTGTCACTGGATGGACAATGTGTTTTAGTGTTGCGTGTCACTGGATGGTCACTGTGTTTTAATGTTCGGTGTCACTGGATGAACAATGTGTTTTAGTGTTGGGGGTCACTGGATGGACAATGTGTTTTAGTGTTGGGTGTCACTGGATGGTCACTGTGTTTTAGTGTGGGTGTCACTGGATGGACAATGTGTTTTAGTGTTGGGTGTCACTGGATGGTCACTGTGTTTTGGTGTTGGGTGTCACTGGATGGACATTGTGTTTTCGTGTTGGTGTCACTGGATGGACAATGTGTTTTGGGTTGGGTGTCACTGAGCAGACACTGTGTTTTAGTGTTGGGTGTCACTGGATGGACACTGTTTTAGTGTTGGATGTCACTGAACAGACAGTGTTTTTTTAGTGTTGCTTGTCGCTCAATGCACACTGCGTTTTCGTGTTGGGTGTCACTGAATGGAAACTGGGTTTTCGTGTAGGGTGTCACTGGATGGACAATGTGTTTTAGTGTTGGGTGTCACTGTATGGACACTGTGTTTTAGTGTTGTGTGTCACTGGACGGTCACTGTGTTTTAGTGTTGGGTGTCACTGTATGGACACTGTGTTTTAGTGTTGGGTGTCACTGATGGTCACTGTGTTTTAGTGTTGGGTGTCACTGAACACTCGCTGTTTTTAATGTTGGGTGTCACTGGATGGACAGTGTGTTTTAGTGTTGGGTGTCACTGTATGGACACTGTGTTTTAGTGTTGTGTGTCACTGGACGGTCACTGTGTTTTAGTGTTGGGTGTCACTGTATGGACACTGTGTTTTAGTGTTGGGTGTCACTGATGGTCACTGTGTTTTATTGTTGGGTGTCACTGGATGGACAGTGTGTTTTAGTGTTGGCTGTCACTAATGTGTTTTAATGTTGGGTGTCACTGGATGGACAATGTGTTTTACTGTTGGGTGTCACTGGATGGTCACTGTGTTTTAATGTTGGGTGTCACTGGATGAACAATGTATTTTAGTGTGGGTGTCACTGGATGGACAATGTGTTTTAATGTTGGGTGTCACTGGATGGTCACTGTCTTCTTGTGTTGGGTGTCACTGGATGGACAATGTGTTTTAGTGTTGGGTGTCACTGGATGGACAATGTGTTTCAGTGTTGGGTATCACTGGATGGTCACTGTGTTTGAATGTTGGGTGTCATTGGATGGACAATGTGTTTTCGTGTTGGGTGTCACTGGATGGACAATGTGTTTTAGTGTTGGGTGTCACTCGATGGACAATGTGTTTTAGTGTTGGGTGTCACTGTATTGGCACTGTGTTTTCGTGACGGGTGTCACTGGATGGACAGTGTGTTGTAGTGTTGGTATCACTGGATGGACACTGTGTTTTCGCCTTGGGTATGACTGGATGGACAGTGTGTTTTATCGTTGGGTGTCACTGGATGGACAGTGTGTTTTAGTGTTGGGTGTTACTCGATGGACAATGTGTTTTAGTGTTGGGTGTCACTGTATTGGCACTGTGTTTTCGTGACGGGTGTCACTGGATGGACAGTGTGTTGTAGTGTTGGTATCACTGGATGGACACTGTGTTTTAGCCTTGGGTATGACTGGATGGACAGTGTGTTTTATCGTTGGGTGTCACTGGATGGACAGTGTGTTTTAGTGTTGGTTGTCACTGA
Organism: Heterodontus francisci; assembly: GCF_036365525.1. Taxonomy (NCBI): domain Eukaryota; kingdom Metazoa; phylum Chordata; class Chondrichthyes; order Heterodontiformes; family Heterodontidae; genus Heterodontus; species Heterodontus francisci. Next base: position 63,297,369 of record NC_090393.1, on the reverse strand, counting down.
GCAGACACTGTGTTTTAGTGTTGTGCGTTACTGGATGGTACCTGTGTTTTCGTGTTGGTTGTCACTGGATGGTCACTGTGTTTTAGTGTTGGGTCTCTCTGAATGGACACTGTTTTAGTGTTGGATTTGACTGGATAGACACTGTGTTTTAGTGTTGGTTGTCACTGAGCCGACACTGTGTTTTAGTGTTGGATTTCACTGAATGGACATTGTGTTTTCATGTTGGTATCACTGGATGGACAGTGTGTTTTAGTGTTGGTTGTCACTGAGCCGACACTGTGTTTTAGTGTTGGGTGTCACTGGATGGACACTGTTTTAGTGTTGGATGTCACTGAACAGACAGTTTTTTTTTAGTGTTGACTGTCACTGGATGGACACTGTGTTTTACTGTTGGGTATCACTGAGCAGACACTGTGTTTTAGTATTGGGTGTCACTGAGCAGACACTGTGTTTTCGTGTTGCAGGTCACTGGATGGACACTGTGTTTTACTGTTGGGTATCACTGAGTAGACACTGTGTTTTAGTCTTGGTTGTCACTGAATGCACACTGTGTTTTCGTGTTGGGTGTCACTGAATGGAAACTGTGTTTTCGTTTTTGATGTCACTGGATGGACACTGTGTCATTGTGTTGGGTGTCACTGGATGGACAATGTGCTTTAATGTTGGGTGTCACTGGATGGACAGTGTGTTTTAGTGTTGGGTGTCACTGGAGGGTCACTGTGTTTTAGTGTGGGTGTCACTGGATGTTCACTGTGTTTTAGTGTTGGTTGTCACTGGATGGACATTGTGTTTTCGTGTTGGTGTCACTGGATGGACAATGTGTTTTGGGTTGGGTGTCACTGAGCAGACACTGTGTTTTAGTGTTGGGTGTCACTGATGGTCACTGTGTTTTAGTGTTGGGTGTCACTGAACACTCGCTGTTTTTAATGTTGGGTGTCACTGGATGGACAGTGTGTTTTAGTGTTGGGTGTCACTGTATGGACACTGTGTTTTAGTGTTGTGTGTCACTGGACGGTCACTGTGTTTTAGTGTTGGGTGTCACTGTATGGACACTGTGTTTTAGTGTTGGGTGTCACTGGATGGTCACTGTCTTCTTGTGTTGGGTGTCACTGGATGGACAATGTGTTTTAGTGTTGGGTGTCACTGGATGGACAATGTGTTTCAGTGTTGGGTATCACTGGATGGTCACTGTGTTTGAATGTTGGGTGTCATTGGATGGACAATGTGTTTTCGTGTTGGGTGTCACTGGATGGACAATGTGTTTTAGTGTTGGGTGTCACTCGATGGACAATGTGTTTTAGTGTTGGGTGTCACTGTATTGGCACTGTGTTTTCGTGACGGGTGTCACTGGATGGACAGTGTGTTGTAGTGTTGGTATCACTGGATGGACACTGTGTTTTCGCCTTGGGTATGACTGGATGGACAGTGTGTTTTATCGTTGGGTGTCACTGGATGGACAGTGTGTTTTAGTGTTGGGTGTGACTCGATGGACAATGTGTTTTAGTGTTGGGTGTCACTGTATTGGCACTGTGTTTTCGTGACGGGTGTCACTGGATGGACAGTGTGTTGTAGTGTTGGTATCACTGGATGGACACTGTGTTTTAGCCTTGGGTATGACTGGATGGACAGTGTGTTTTATCGTTGGGTGTCACTGGATGGACAGTGTGTTTTAGTGTTGGTTGTCACTGAGCAGACACTGTGTTTTAGTGTTGTGCGTTACTGGATGGTACCTGTGTTTTCGTGTTGGTTGTCACTGGATGGTCACTGTGTTTTAGTGTTGGGTCTCTCTGAATGGACACTGTTTTAGTGTTGGATTTGACTGGATAGACACTGTGTTTTAGTGTTGGTTGTCACTGAGCCGACACTGTGTTTTAGTGTTGGATTTCACTGAATGGACATTGTGTTTTCATGTTGGTATCACTGGATGGACAGTGTGTTTTAGTGTTGGTTGTCACTGAGCCGACACTGTGTTTTAGTGTTGGGTGTCACTGGATGGACACTGTTTTAGTGTTGGATGTCACTGAACAGACAGTTTTTTTTTAGTGTTGACTGTCACTGGATGGACACTGTGTTTTACTGTTGGGTATCACTGAGCAGACACTGTGTTTTAGTATTGGGTGTCACTGAGCAGACACTGTGTTTTCGTGTTGCAGGTCACTGGATGGACACTGTGTTTTACTGTTGGGTATCACTGAGTAGACACTGTGTTTTAGTCTTGGTTGTCACTGAATGCACACTGTGTTTTCGTGTTGGGTGTCACTGAATGGAAACTGTGTTTTCGTTTTTAATGTCACTGGATGGACACTGTGTCATCGTGTTGGGTGTCACTGAATGGAAACTGTGTTTTCGTTTTTGATGTCACTGGATGGACACTGTGTCATTGTGTTGGGTGTCACTGGATGGACATTGTGCTTTAATGTTGGGTGTCACTGGATGGACAGTGTGTTTTAGTGTTGGGTGTCACTGGAGGGTCACTGTGTTTTAGTGTGGGTGTCACTGGATGTTCACTGTGTTTTAGTGTTGGTTGTCACTGGATGGACATTGTGTTTTCGTGTTGGTGTCACTGGATGGACAATGTGTTTTGGGTTGGGTGTCACTGAGCAGACACTGTGTTTTAGTGTTGGGTGTCACTGATGGTCACTGTGTTTTAGTGTTGGGTGTCACTGAACACTCGCTGTTTTTAATGTTGGGTGTCACTGGATGGACACTGTGTTTTAGTGTTGTGTGTCACTGGACGGTCACTGTGTTTTAGTGTTGGGTGTCACTGTATGGACACTGTGTTTTAGTGTTGGGTGTCACTGATGGTCACTGTGTTTTATTGTTGGGTGTCACTGGATGGACAGTGTGTTTTCGTGTTGGCTGTCATTAACGTGTTTTAATGTTGGGTGTCACTGGATGGACAATGTGTTTTACTGTTGGGTGTCACTGGATGGTCACTGTGTTTTAATGTTGGGTGTCACTGGATGGTCACTGTGTTTTAATGTTGGGTGTCACTGGATGAACAATGTGTTTTAGTGTGGGTGTCACTGGATGGACAATGTGTTTTAATGTTGGGTGTCACTGGATGGTCACTGTCTTCTTGTGTTGGGTGTCACTGGATGGACAATGTGTTTTAGTGTTGGGTGTCACTGGATGGACAATGTGTTTCAGTGTTGGGTATCACTGGATGGTCACTGTGTTTGAATGTTGGGTGTCATTGGATGGACAATGTGTTTTCGTGTTGGGTGTCACTGGATGGACAATGTGTTTTAGTGTTGGGTGTCACTCGATGGACAATGTGTTTTAGTGTTGGGTGTCACTGTATTGGCACTGTGTTTTCGTGACGGGTGTCACTGGATGGACAGTGTGTTGTAGTGTTGGTATCACTGGATGGACACTGTGATTTAGCCTTGGGTATGACTGGATGGACAGTGTGTTTTATCGTTGGGTGTCACTGGATGGACAATGTGTTTTAGTGTTGGGTGTCACTCGATGGACAATGTGTTTTAGTGTTGGGTGTCACTGTATTGGCACTGTGTTTTCGTGACGGGTGTCACTAGATGGACAGTGTGTTGTAGTGTTGGTATCACTGGATGGACACTGTGTTTTCGCCTTGGGTATGACTGGATGGACAGTGTGTTTTATCGTTGGGTGTCACTGGATGGACAGTGTGTTTTAGTGTTGGGTGTCACTCGATGGACAATGTGTTTTAGTGTTGGGTGTCACTGTATTGGCACTGTGTTTTCGTGACGGGTGTCACTGGATGGACAGTGTGTTGTAGTGTTGGTATCACTGGATGGACACTGTTTTTTAGCCTTGGGTATGACTGGATGGACAGTGTGTTTTATCGTTGGGTGTCACTGGATGGACAGTGTGTTTTAGTGTTGGTTGTCACTGAGCAGACACTGTGTTTTAGTGTTGTGCGTTACTGGATGGTACCTGTGTTTTCGTGTTGGTTGTCACTGGATGGTCACTGTGTTTTAGTGTTGGGTCTCTCTGAATGGACACTGTTTTAGTGTTGGATTTGACTGGATAGACACTGTGTTTTAGTGTTGGTTGTCACTGAGCCGACACTGTGTTTTAGTGTTGGATTTCACTGAATGGACATTGTGTTTTCATGTTGGTATCACTGGATGGACAGTGTGTTTTAGTGTTGGTTGTCACTGAGCCGACACTGTGTTTTAGTGTTGGGTGTCACTGGATGGACACTGTTTTAGTGTTGGATGTCACTGAACAGACAGTTTTTTTTTAGTGTTGACTGTCACTGGATGGACACTGTGTTTTACTGTTGGGTATCACTGAGTAGACACTGTGTTTTAGTATTGGGTGTCACTGAGCAGACACTGTGTTTTCGTGTTGCAGGTCACTGGATGGACACTGTGTTTTACTGTTGGGTATCACTGAGTAGACACTGTGTTTTAGTCTTGGTTGTCACTGAATGCACACTGTGTTTTCGTGTTGGGTGTCACTGAATGGAAACTGTGTTTTCGTTTTTGATGTCACTGGATGGACACTGTGTCATTGTGTTGGGTGTCACTGGATGGACAATGTGCTTTAATGTTGGGTGTCACTGGATGGACAATGTGTTTTAGTGTTGGGTGTCACTGGAGGGTCACTGTGTTTTAGTGTTGGTTGTCACTGGATGGACATTGTGTTTTCGTGTTGGTGTCACTGGATGGACAATGTGTTTTGGGTGGGTGTCACTGAGCAGACACTGTGTTTTAGTGTTGGGTGTCACTGGATGGACACTGTTTTAGTGTTGGATGTCACTGAACAGACAGTGTTTTTTTAGTGTTGCTTGTCGCTCAATGCACACTGCGTTTTCGTGTTGGGTTTCACTGAATGGAAACTGGGTTTTCGTGTAGGGTGTCACTGGATGGACAATGTGTTTTAGTGTTGGGTGTCACTGTATGGACACTGTGTTTTAGTGTTGTGTGTCACTGGACGGTCACTGTGTTTTAGTGTTGGGTGTCACTGTATGGACACTGTGTTTTCGTGTTGGGTGTCACTGATGGTCACTGTGTTTTATTGTTGGGTGTCACTGAACACTCGCTGTTTTTAATGTTGGGTGTCACTGGATGGACAGTGTGTTTTAGTGTTGGGTGTCACTGTATGGACACTGTGTTTTAGTGTTGTGTGTCACTGGACGGTCACTGTGTTTTAGTGTTGGGTGTCACTGTATGGACACTGTGTTTTAGTGTTGGGTGTCACTGATGGTCACTGTGTTTTATTGTTGGGTGTCACTGGATGGACAGTGTGTTTTCGTGTTGGCTGTCACTAATGTGTTTTAATGTTGGGTGTCACTGGATGGACAATGTGTTTTACTGTTGGGTGTCACTGGATGGTCACTGTGTTTTAATGTTGGGTGTCACTGGATGAACAATGTGTTTTAGTGGTTGGGTGTCACTGGATGGTCACTGTGTTTTAGTGTGGGTGTCACTGGATGGACAATGTGTTTTAATGTTGGGTGTCACTGGATGGTCACTGTCTTCTTGTGTTGGGTGTCACTGGATGGACAATGTGTTTTAGTGTTGGGTGTCACTGGATGGACAATGTGTTTCAGTGTTGGGTGTCACTGGATGGACAATGTGTTTCAGTGTTGGGTGTCACTGGATGGACACTGTGTTTTCGTGTTGGGTATCACTGGATGGTCACTGTGTTTGAATGTTGGGTGTCATTGGATGGACAATGTGTTTTCGTGTTGGGTGTCACTGGATGGACAATGTGTTTTAGTGTTGGGTGTCACTCGATGGACAATGTGTTTTAGTGTTGGGTGTCACTGTATTGGCACTGTGTTTTCATGACGGGTGTCACTGGATGGACAGTGTGTTGTAGTGTTGGTATCACTGGATGGACACTGTGTTTTAGCCTTGGGTATGACTGGATGGACAGTGTGTTTTATCGTTGGGTGTCACTGGATGGACAGTGTGTTTTAGTGTTGGTTGTCACTGAGCAGACACTGTGTTTTAGTGTTGTGCGTTACTGGATGGTACCTGTGTTTTCGTGTTGGTTGTCACTGGATGGTCACTGTGTTTTAGTGTTGGGTCTCTCTGAATGGACACTGTTTTAGTGTTGGATTTGACTGGATAGACACTGTGTTTTAGTGTTGGTTGTCACTGAGCCGACACTGTGTTTTAGTGTTGGGTGTCACTGGATGGACAGTGTGTTTTAGTGTTGGTTGTCACTGAGCCGACACTGTGTTTTAGTGTTGGTTGTCACTGAGCCAACACTGTGTTTTAGTGTTGGATTTCACTGAATGGACATTGTGTTTTCATGTTGGTGTCACTGGATGGACAGTGAGTTTTAGTGTTGGTTGTCACTGAGCCGACACTGTGTTTTAGTGTTGGGTGTCACTGAATGGACACTGTTTTAGTGTTGGATGTCACTGAACAGACAGTTTTTTTTTAGTGTTGACTGTCACTGGATGGACACTGTGTTTTACTGTTGGGTATTGCTGAGTAGACACTGTGGTTTAGTGTTGGTTGTCACTGAATGCACACTGTGTTTTCGTGTTGAGTGTCACTGGATGGACACTGTGTCATAGTGTTGGGTGTCACGGGATGGACACTGTGTCATAGTGTTGGGTGTCACGGGATGGACAGTGTGTTTTAGTATTGGGTGTCACTGAGCAGACATTTGGTTTTAGTAAAAGCAAAATACTGCGGATGCTGGAAATCTGAAATAAAAACAAGAAATTCTGGAATCACTCAGCAGGTCTGGCAGCATCTCTTCCACTTAGTTTTAGTGTTGGGTTTCACTGAGCAGTCGCTTTTTTAATATTGGGTGTCACTGAATGGACACTGTGTCATAGTGTTGGGTGTCACTGGATGGACACTGTGTCATAGTGTTGGGTGTCACTAAGCAGTCACTGTTTTTAATGTTGGGTGTCACTGAATGGACACTGTGTCATAGTGTTGGGTGTCACCATGCAGTCACTGTTTTTAATGTTGGGTGTCACTGAATGGACACTGTGTCATAGTGTTGGGTGTCACTAAGCAGTCACTGTTTTTAATGTTGGGTGTCACTGGATGGACACTGTGTCATAGTGTTGGGTGTCACTGAATGGACGCTGTGTCATAGTGTTGGGTGTCACTGGATGGACACTGTGTCATAGTGTTGGGTGTCACTAAGCAGTCACTGTTTTTAATGTTGGGTGTCACTGGATGGACACTGTGTCATAGTGTTGGGTGTCACTGAGCAGACACTGTGTTATAGTTTTGGGTGTCACTGGACTGCTGACTGGGTTGCAATAGAGTGCTACAGTGGAAGATGAGGAAAGTGAGGATAATTAAGGGTTAATTTTATCTTAAATCTTATCTGTCTTTTATTTAGCAGATCAACTTAACAGTTGCTGTTAGGGTTGGGGAAGGTGAGTTTTCTTCCAGCTTTAAACAGGCTCTTCTTGCAGCTGCACCTTGTTAATTAGAGAATTGGTTCAAACCAGTTTTCAGGGGGGCTAGAGTGAGTCAGTATAAAAGTGCGCCATCTTACAGTGTTGACTTGGGTTGCAATAAAGTGTTACAGTAAAAGTTTGGTAAGGAGGGAGTGAGGAGCTTCATTCATTTGTTACCTGTCCTCAGAGTGACGGGAGCCCAGAGCTTCCAAAGAGCGCAGCTGATTGGGAGAAGACTCGGACGGCAGAGTTCTGGACCGGGAAGTAGAAAAAACTTATCTCTGGTAAAAAAAACTGAAAGTGATGTCACAGGAAAGCTGTGACCTGATTGGCTGGTAGGGAATATTTTTTTACTGAATTTGAAAATGAAACATTAATAAAAATTGATTAAAACCCTAATTAACAAATAGAGTAACTAAACCAGAGGGAGGAGATTACTGTATTTAGTTAGCATTTAATATTTATAGTCGAAGAGACTTAGTAGTTGGCAGGAAAAAAGACAGAGGCGCAAGGGGAGAGCCAACTGTGCAACAGCCCCAACAAACAAATTTCTCTGCAGCACCTGTGGAAGAGCCTGTCACTCCAGAATTGGCCTTTATAGCCACTCCAGTCGCTGCTTCACAAACCACTGACCACCTCCAGGCGCGTATCCATTGTCTCTCGAGATAAGGAGGCCCAAAAGAAAATATTTATAGTAGGAATCTAGCTCTAGGGGCCATATAGTTATAACAATTTAGTAAGGATTTAATAAGTATTTATTATTCTTTAATTAATTAGTGCTAGAAATGTCAGTTAGAGGGGTGAAGTGCTTCACCTGTGAGATGTGGGAGGTCTGTGATGCTTCCAGTGTTCTGGATGACTACATCTGCAGGAAGTGTATCCAGTTGCAGCTCTTCACAGACCGCATGGATCGGTTGGAGTGGCAACTGGATGCACTTAGGAGCATGCAGTTGGCAGAAAGTGTCATAGACAGGAGTTTTAGAGAAGTGGTTACACCCAAGGTGCAGGCAGATAGATGGGTGACTGCTAGAAGGGGCAGGCAGTCAGTGCAGGAATCCCCTGTGGCTAACCCCTCTCCAACAAGTATACTGTTTTGGATACTGTTGGGGGGGTGGCCTATCAGGGGAAAACTGCAGCAGCCAGAGCAGTGGCACCATGGCTGGCACTGTTGTTCAGCAGGGAGGGACAAAGTGCAGAAGAGCAATAGTTATAGGGGACTCTATAGTCAGGGGCACAGATAGGCGCTTCTGTGGATGTGAAGCAGACTCCAGGATGGTATGTTGCCTCCCTGGTGCCAGGGTCAAGGATGTCTCTGAATGGACAGGGGGCATTCTGATGGGGGAGGGTGAACAGCCAGACATTGTGGTACACATCGGTACCAATGACATAGGCAGGAAGAGGTCCTGTAGGGGGAGTTTAGGGAGTTAGGTAGAAAGTTAAAAGACAGGACCTTTAGGGTTGTAATCTCTGGATTACTCCCTGTGCCATGTGCCAGTGAGGCTAGAAATAGGAAGATAGTGCAGCTAAACATGTGGCTGAACAGCTGGTGTAGAAGGGAGGGTTTCAGATATCTGGACCTTTGGGATCTCTTCAGGGACAGATGGGACCTGTACAAGAAGGACGGGTTGCATCTAAACTGGAGGGGCACAAATATCCTGGCTGCGAGGTTTGCTAGCGTCACTCGGGAGGGTTTAAACTAGCGTGGCAGGGGGATGGGAACCAGAGCAGTAGGACAGCTAGTGAAATAAATGAGGAGGACATAGTAAATAAGGCCAGTAAGACTAAGAGGAAGAGCAGGCAGGGAGATGTTGCGGAGCACAGCGGGACTGGTGGTCTGAAGTGCATTTGTTTCAATGCGAGAAGTAGAACAGGTAAGGCAGATGAACTTGGAGCTTGGATTAGTACTTGGAACTATGATGTTGTTGCTATTAGAGACTTGGTTGAGGGAAGGACAGGATTGGCAGCTAAATGTTCCAGGATTTAGAAGCTTCAGGCAGGATGGAGGGGGATGTAAAAGGGGTGGGGGAGTTACATTACTTGTTAAGGAGAATATCACAGCTGTACTGTGGGAGGACACCTCGGAGGGGTCATGCAGCGAGGCAATATGGGTGGAGCTCAGGAATAGGAAGGGTGCAGTCACGATGTTGGGGGTTTTCTACAGGCCTCCCAACAGCCAGCGGGAGGTAGAGGAGCAGATATGTAGACAGATTTTGGAAAGATGTAGAGGTAACAGGGTTGTAGTGGGTGATTTTAACTTCCTCTATATTGACTGGGACTCACTTAGTGCTAGGGGCTTGGATGGGGCAGAATTTGTAAGGAGCATCCAGGAGGGCTTCTTGAAACTATATGTAGATAGTCCAACTAGGGATGGGGCTGTACTGGACCTGGTATTGGGGAATAAGCCCAGCCAGGTGGTCAAAGTTTCAGTAGGGAGCATTTCGGGAACAGTGACCATAAGTTTTAAGGTACTTGTGGATAAGGATAAGAGTAGTCCTCGGGTGAAGGTGCTAAATTGGGGGAAGGCTAATTATAACAATATTAGGCAGGAACTGAAGAATTTAGATTGGGGGCGGCTGTTTGAGGGTAAATCAACATCTGACATGTGGGAGTCTTTCAAACGTCAGTTGATTAGAATCCAGGACCAGCATGTTCCTGTGAGCAAGAAGGATAAGTTTGGCAAGTTTCGGGAACCTTGGACAACGCGGGATATTGTGAGCCTAGTCAAAAAGAAAAAGGAAGCATTCATAAGGGCTGAAAGGCTAGGAACAGATGAATCCCTTGAGGAATATAAAGATAGTACAAAGAACAAAGAACAGTACAGCACAGGAACAGGCCATTCGGCCTTCCAAGCCTGTGCCGATCTTGATGCCTGCCTAAACTAACACCTTCTACACTTCCGGGGCCCATATCCCTCTATTCCTTTCCTATTCATGTATTTGTCAAGATGTCTCTTAAACGTGGCTATCGTATCTGCTTCCACCACCTCCCCTGGCAGCAAGTTCCAGGCACTCACCACCCTCTGTGTAAAAAAAAAAACTTGCCTCGCACATCCCCTCTAAACTTTGCCCCTCGCACCTTCAACCTATGTCCCCTAGTAACTGACTCTTCCACCCGGCGAAAAAGCTTCTGACTATCCACTCTGTCCATGCCGCTCATAACTTTGTAAACCTTTATCATGTCGCCCCTCCACCTCCATCGTTCCAGTGAAAACAATCCGAATTTTTCCAACCTCTCCTCATAGCTAATGCCCTCCAGACCAGGCAACATCCTGGTAAACCTCCTCTGTACCCTCTCCAAAGCCTCCATGTCCTTCTGGTAGTGTGGCGACCAGAATTGCACGCAATATTCTAATTGTGGCCTAACTAAAGTTCTGTACAGCTGCAACATGACTTGCCAATTTTTATACTCTATGCCCCGACCGATGAGGGCAAGCATGCCGTATGCCTTCTTGACTACCTTATCCACCTGCGTTGCCACTTTCAGTGACCTGTGGACCTGTACGCCCAGATCTCTCTGCCTGTCAATACTCCTAAGGGTTCTGCCATTTACTGTATACTTCCCACCTGCATTAGACCTTCCAAAATGCATTACCTCACATTTGTCGGGATTAAACTCCATCTGCCATTTCTCCGCCCAAGTCTCCAACCGATCTGTATCCTCTGACAATCCTCATCATTATCCGCAACTCCACCAACCTTTGTGTCGTCCGCAAACTTACTAATCAGACCAGCTACATTTTCCTCCAAATCATTTATATATACTACAAACAGCAAAGGTCCCAGCACTGATCACTGTGGAACACCACTAGTCACATCCCTCCATTCAGAAAAACACCCATCCACTGCTACCCTCTGTCTTCTATGACCGAGCCAGTTCTGTATCCATCTTGCCAGCTCACCTCTGATCCCGTGTGACTTCACCTTTTGTACCAGTCTGCCATGCGGGACCTTGTCAAAGGCTTTACTAAAGTCCATATAGATAACATCCACTGCCCCTCCATCAATCATCTGCATCACTTCCTCAAAAAACTCAATCAAATTAGTGACCTCCCCTTCACAAAACCATGCTGTCTCTCGCTAATCAGTTTGTTTCCAAATGGGAGTAAATCCTATCCCGAATAATCCTGTAATAGTTTCCCGACCACTGACGTAAGGCTCACCGTCCTATAATTTCCTGGATTATCCTTGCTACCCTTCTTAAACAAAGGAATAACTTTGGCTATTTAAAAAATGGCACAGCACCTGCTCCTGCATCAGGTGACACCGTGAGGAGATGGTTGCCCACCTCCTCCTGGAATGTGTCTTTGCAAAGCAGGTGTGGAAAGAGATGCAGTGGTTTTTGTCGAGGTTCATCCCAAGCAGCTCTGTAACACAGGAGTCTGTGCTCTACGGGCTGTTCCCAGGGACGCACACCGAGATAAACATCAACTGCTGCTGGAGGACCATCAATTCGGTGAAAGACGCCTTTTGCTCTGCCCGAAACTTGCTGGTCTTCCAGCGCAGAGTTGTCCACGACCGAGTGTTGCAGACTGGCACATTCGAAGGTCCAGGACTACGTGCTGAGGGACGCACTAAAGCTTGGGGCAGCCACTGCAAAGGCTCAATGGGGAAAGACCACTGTGTAAGGTCCCCCCACCAAGCTGAACTGAGGGGCTGGATCCATGGGAAACCCCTCGAACTGTATCGGGAAAATTTTCATTTCCTGTAAAATGTAAAAAATGTTAATGGCATGACAAATGAAATGGAAGGGTTGTGAGGCAACTCATGATTGTATTGAAGGAAACTGATCACCTTTGCACTGTTTGTATATTTTGACTTGATGCTGTTTTAAATTGTTTGGGAATGTATTTTTTACAGATTTTTATGAATAAATTATATTTTGGAAATGAAAAAAAGTGACACCGTGAGCATCATCGTTGAGGCCGTCCCTTCCACGTGTATGGGGGGCAGCGGCTGCTGTGCATATACTAAGTAGCCACTGGATGCCAGATCACAGTGGCGCGTTAGAGCAGAGTCGCTGCGTGCCGGCCATCATTATCTTCACCCGTTGCTGGGCGCCGCAGTGGGAGAACAAGATCAAGCCCTGTGTGTGGTTGTTGGATGGTGTGTTGAGGGCTTTGAGTTCATGGAGCCTACACTATGAAAGCTTGGTGCCAGAAAGTTCAAAGACTGCTGTCTGCAAAGTGAATTAAGCCAGTACTTTGTTTTGTTCCATGTTCTGAGAAGCAGTAGATTGAAACCCACTGAAATTTGAATCCATTCATTCAGATATTACATATGAAATAAACCTGTTCACTAATATTGTAGGATTTTACCCACTTTGTAGGATTTCACTCTTATGTTTAAAGATGTTAGGTTCAAGGGCAGAGGGAAGATCAATCGCAAAACTAACTCATTGTGTTGGTAAAATCAACGATGCTTTTTTACTTCCATCAATTGTTTGATAAACAATTCACAATAATACAACTGTAAAAGGGGTGTCTGTACAATACCCAAAACAAAGGGGTGACCAGTCTTTGTCTTAGGGGACGCTCTTGACATCTTCCTCCTTTTGGATAGTACACTCCTTCACAGCTGACTGAACCTGTTCTTCATTTAGAGGGTCTACTGACTGCTGGCAAACCAAACTTCCAACTAACTTTCCATCATCCCCCCTCTTTTTGTAATGGAAAAGCATTTTCTAATGTTCCCACTGTCTGTCCAAGGTTTATCTGGATAACAGTCTTCTTTAATATTGACCTTATTTCCATGAAAGTACATCATCTCATTTAGCCCTCTAAGCAGTTAGGTTAACAATAATTTAATAAGGCACGTAAAAGCATGTTTAACGTTGCAAAATCCTCTATAATGTCCCTGCAGTATTTCTCCAATCCCAGGATGGCACACACTGCGGTTCGCATTGGATGGTCTTTGACTACTGTGATGTGCCTATCAATGCCACATTGGATTTGGTACTGGGTAATGAACCCGGCCAGGTGTTAGATTTAGATGTAGGTGAGCACTTTGGTGGTAGTGATCACAATTCTGTTAGGTTTACCTTAGCGATGGGCAGGGACAGGTATATACCGCAGGGCAATAATTATAGCTGGGGGAAAGGAAATTATGATGCGATTAGGCAAGATTTAGGATGCGTAGGATGGGGAAGGAAACTGCAGGGGATGGGAACAATCGAAATGTGGAGCTTATTCAAGGAGCAGCTACTGCGTGTCCTTGATAAGTATGTACCTGTCAGGCAGGGAGGAAGTTGTCGAGCGAGGGAGCCGTGGTTTACTAAAGAAGTTGAAGCGCTTGTCAAGAGGAAGAAGAAGGCTTATGTTAGGATGAGACGTGAAGGCTCAGTTAGGGCGCTTGAGAGTTACAAGCTAGCCAGGAAGGATCTAAAGGGAGAGCTAAGAAGAGCGAGGAGAGGACACGAAAAGTCATTGGCGGATAGGATCAAGGAAAACCCTAAGGCTTTCTATAGGTATATCAGGAATAAAAGAATGACTAGAGTTATATTAAGGCCAATCAAGGATAGTAGTGGGAAGTTGTGTGTGGAATCCGAGGAGATAGGGGAAGCGTTAAATGAATATTTTTCGTCAGTATTTACAGTAGAGAAAGAAAATGTTGTCGAGGAGAATACTGAGATTCAGACTACTAGGCTAGATGGGATTGAGGTTCACAAGGAGGAGGTAATAGCAATTTTGGAAAGTGTGAAAATAGATAAGTCCCCTGGGCCAGATGTGATTTATCCTAGGATTCTCTGGGAAGCCAGGGAGGAGATTGCAGAGCCTTTGTCCTTGATCTTTATGTCGTCATTGTCGACATGAATAGTGCCGGAAGACTGGAGGATAGCAAATGTTGTCCCCTTGTTCAAGAAGGGGAGTAGAGACAGCCCTGGTAATTATAGACCTGTGAGCCTTACTTCGGTTGTGGGTAAAATGTTGGAAAAGGTTATAAGAGGTAGGATTTATAATCATCTTGAAAAGAATAAGTTCATTAGCGATAGTCAGCACGGTTTTGTGACGGGTAGGTCGTGCCTCACAAACCTTATTGAGTTTTTCGAGAAGGTGACCAAACAGGTGGATGAGGGTAAAGCAGTGGATGTGGTGTATATGGATTTCAGTAAGGCATTTGATAAGGTTCCCCACGGTAGGCTATTGCAGAAAATACGGAAGTATGGGGTTGAAGGTGATTTAGAGCTTTGGATCAGAAATTGGCTAGCTGAAAGAAGACAGAGGGTGGTGGTTGATGGCAAATGTTCATCCTGGAGTTTAGTTACTAGTGGTGTACCGCAAGGATCATGTTTTGGGGCCACTGCTGTTTGTCATTTTTATAAATGACCTGGATGAGGGTGTAGAAGGGTGGGTTAGTAAATTTGCGGATGACACAAAGGTCGGTGGAGTTGTGGATAGTGCCGAAGGATGTTGTAGGTTACAGAGGGACATAGGCTGCAGAGCTCGGCTGAGAGATGCCAAATGGAGTTTAATGCGGAAAAGTGCGAGGTGATTCACTTTGGAAAGAGTAACAGGAATGCAGAGTACTGGGCTAATGGGAAGATTCTTGGTAGTGTAGATGAGCAGAGAGATCTTGGTGTCCAGGTACATAAATCCCTGAAAGTTGCTACCCAGGTTAATAGGGCTGTTAAGAAGACATATGGTGTGTTAGCTTTTATTAGTAGGGGGATCGAGTTTCGGAGCCACGAGGTCATGCTGCTGCTGTACAAAACTCTGGTGAGGCCGCACCTGGAGTATTGCGTGCAGTTCTGGTCACCGCATTATAGGAAGGATGTGGAAGCTTTGGAAAGGGTGCAGAGGAGATTTACTAGGATGTTGCCTGGTATGGAGGGAAGGTCTTACGAGGAAAGGCTGAGGGACTTGAGGTTGTTTTCGTTGGAGAGAAGGAGGAGGAGAGGTGACTTAATAGAGACATATAAGATAATCAGAGGGTTAGATAGGGTGGATAGTGAGAGTCTTTTTCCTCGGATGGTGATGGCAAACACGAGGGGACATAGCTTTAAGTTGAGGGGTGATAGATATAGGACAGATGTTAGAGGTAGTTTCTTTACTCAGACAGTAGTAGGGGCGTGGAACGCCCTGCCTGCAACAGTAGTAGACTCTCCAACTTTAAGGGCATTTAAGTGGTCATTGGATAGACATATGGATGAAAATGGAATAGTGTAGGTCAGATGGTTTCACAGGTCGGCGCAACATCGGGGCCGAAGGGCCTGTACTGCGCTGTAATGTTCTAATTCTAATACTCCTCCCACCTTCTTGTATTGTTACTGCCTAAAAGGACACCTCTTGTTGCCTCGATCATGGTTTTCTTTGTGTTTACCTTCGAGACCTGTTCTTTCAGTAAGGTAGGAATTCATCCAACAAATGAATATTGATAGTGGGAGTGTGTTGTAACAAATCATCCATGTACTGGGCCAGAGACCCTTGCTGACTAAAGTTTGACACTTTCTGCCATACTTTGTTGGAATATTGAAGGTGAGTTATGGAATCCCTGCAGCAGACATGTCCAAGTGTGTTGTTGGTCTATAAATGTGCATGCAAATTTATATTGGTGGTCTGGATGTAAGGGTTAGACCAAAACCCATTTGAGATGTCCAGTGCACTAAACATGCTTGATTCATGTATCGGTCGTATGGGGGGCCGATGCAACAGTGAGGGTGTCTATAATCTATTATTAGGCACTATGACCCATCTAGTCTTCTCACCGTCCGGTTTAATGAGTTTGTTTCTGTCGCTAGAGTGCTCAAGATACCTTGTTGCACCAGGAAATCAATTACAGTTTGCATGTGATTGTGCACTTCTTGTGGGGGAAAAAGTATTGCTTCGGGGGTAGGCCAAATCTAGTCCATCTACCTCTACTACTCTCTCATTCTCCTACAATCATGTTTATGGCTGATGAAAACCTGTTTATCCACTCACATCACCTCCCTTGTGCCTGGAGGGAAGAAGGGAGAGGCCTCTGAAAAACTCCTCCAGCTTGTATGCCTTGAGTCTGTGTAGAAGGCAAACCTTCCCCCATGCGGAACAATGATCAGAGACTAACTTCCTGCTCTACCTTACAGAGTATTACATTGTCTTTGAAGGATGCCCAGCTCTACAATCCCAAGATCCACTTGCATATTCATTAACTCATATGGTGAACATGTATGGACGTAGTTTTAAGGACAATGGTTGCGATTCCAACCCCATTGGTGTGTGACTGGGGAACACCACAGTTCAGAAGGGATCCCAGTGGAAAAGGCTCCCATTTGTGGTTCTCACTCAGCAATGATAGTGTAGGACACTCCTGTGTTTATCAGGAAGGTGCCATGGGGAATGGGACTAGCTGCGTTGCTTTACAGAAAACAGGCATGGACACAATGGGCTGAATGGCCTTCTTCTATGCTGTACCATTCTATGATTCTCTGATTTAATGGCGGCCTCGTGTCATTGCCAAGACACATGGAGAACCCATACCCATCGAACTGTCCTGGGTATAGGAAACTTATCAAGGCCAGACCCCGTCATTGCAATGGGGAGGCTGCCTGGTTGATGGCTCTGTGTTTTCCATCCCACAAACTACTGCACTTTTGCCATCGTCTTGAGTCCCCGTCCCAAACTCCGTTCCCTAGCTACCAACCCCATCCCTCTCCCTGGTAACAGTCTGTGTTTGAACTAGACTGTTCACAATCTTGGTGGTATAATTGACTCCGAAATGAGTTTCTGACTACGTATCCGCATCATCACTAAGACAGCTTATTTCCACCTCTGTAACATCGCTGCACTCCACCCTTGGCTCAGCTTATGTGCTGCTGAAACCTGTAAGATTTTTCTGTGTTTTGATGGGTTGTTGACTAGCTTTTGACCCACAAGATACAAACTCTGGTTTCTTCATCAAGACAGAGTTTGTCAAGTACAGCAAGAATATACAAGCAATGCTTAACCAACGGCAGTAGTTATACAACAGATTGTAGGGTGTCCTCGGTCATTGCTTTCTGAGCTGCTGTGGTGCCGTCTTCTTTCTTGAGATGTTCTGTTGACTGTAAGGTGTTCTGTTCACTGAAGGTTGGTTTCTTCTTGAATTGATGTGCCCCGAGTTGTCCCAGCTCCTGTCATTTATGGTTCCCTCCAAGGGTTCCTTCCTTTCATATTAGGTTACAGTCCACCTTAACCCTTTTGATTGGTCAGGTATGACCTCACCTTATAAACATTGTCCCTTCTTGATTAGTTTTTTAATAGTCAGATTACAGCAGATATGATTCTAGCCTCTGTACATTGTCTCTGCAGACAGCTCGATGGATCAGGTCATTGTCACACAATGGGGAATGTTTGCTGTTCCCATCAACATTCCAGTCTTGAATGGTCTCTGAATATCTTTATTTGCATTATCATCCTTGTGGGGCCTACAGAACTGTCCCCCTTATTGTGACTGAGTCAGTTTTAATTGAAATGCAGAATGGACAGTTATAAAGACATCCGGTCTCATAGCAAAGCTGCTTCTGCTGTTGTTAGAGTAAACACCATCTCCCACCACCTCCCCACTACAGTATACAAATATACATTTCACATTTAACATAGCCATAACTTAGTTCTAATCTAATACAGTGATACAAAAACAAAGTATAACTATTACCAAGTACAACTGCAACATCACTTAAAAGCATTCTACTTTAAAAATAACATCTTATGTGAGTTTATATCCGATTATAACTTACATAGATTCATCCAACACATTAAAACATAGCAGAGGTTAACCCTTTAGTTCCTACAAACTCTCATCCATGCCTTTGTTACTTCTAGCCTTGACTATTCCAGCACACCCCTGGCCAGCTTCCGTGGTTCTTACCCTCTGCAAAGTTGAGGTCATTCAAAACTCTGCTGCCCAATTCTTACTTGCATCAAGACCCACTCACCCATCACCCCCATGCTCTCTGACCTACATTGGCTCCTGGTTAATCTATGCCTTGGTTTTAAATGTTTTTAAATCCCTCCATGGCCTCACCCCTCTCAATTGTATGATCTCCTCCATCTGACCGCCCCCCCCCCTCCCCCGATCGCTGCACTCCATCAATTATGGCCTCTTGAATATTTCCCAAATTGAACTGCTCCACTATTAGAATCTGTGCCTTCAGCTGCCAAGGTCCTAAGGTCTGGAAATCTCTTCAACTTGCTACCTCTCTTTCTTCCTTTAAACCACCTTAAAACCTACCTCTTTGACCAAGCTTTTGGTCATCTCACCACACATCAGTGAGGCAGGAGACTTTGCTGGATCTGAGGAATTAGGTGGATCAAGTGTCAATAGGGGAACAATTAGGGAACAGTGACCATAGTATCATCAGGTTTATATTAGCTTTGGAAAAGGACAAGAAACAATCTAGAGTAAAAATACTTAATTGGAGGGGGCCCAATTTGCTGGTTGAGAACATATCTGGCCTGAATATACTGTAATCAAAGATTGTCAAGCAAAACTGTAATCAAATGAAGAACTGCCTTTAAAGAGGAAATAGCTCGGGTACAGTTGAGGGGGAAAGGTAGAACAAACAAAACCAGAGGTCCCTGGATGATGAAAGAGATAAAGAGTAAGATGAAGCAGAGTATGGCAGAGTAAGAATGTGATAGATGTCGGGTTGATAACAACAAGTGAGAACCAGACTTAATATTGACAGTTCAAAGAGGAAGTGAACAATGAAATAAGAATGGACAAAGAAAGAGTATGAGAAGAGACTGGAAGCTAACATAAATGGGAATCCAAAAGTCTTCTATAGGCATATGAATAGTAAAGGGTCGTAAGAGGAGGGGTGGGGCAGCCTGGAGACTAAAAAAGACCTACACATGCAAGTAGAGGACATGGATGAGATAGTAAATGAATACTTTGCATCTGTCTTTACCAAGGAAGAAGATGCTGCCAAAGTCACAGTAAAAGAGGTAGTAGCTGAGACACTGCATGGTCTAAAAATTGATAGAGGTGGTATTAGAAAGGTTGGATATACTTAAAGTCGATAAGTCACCAGGACCAGATGAGCTGCATCTGAGGATTCTGACTGAAATAAGGGTAGAAATTGCATAGGCACTGTCCATAATTTTCCAATCCTCCATAGATACAGGGGTGGTGCCAGAGGACTAGAGAATTGCAAATGTTACACCCTCGTTCTAAAAAGGGTGTAAGGATGAACCCAGCCAGTCGGTTTAATCTTGGTGGTGGGAAACCCTTTAGAAACGATGATCCGGGACAAAATTAACAGTCACTTGGACTGTTTAACTAACTTGATTGAGTTTTTGTTGAGGTAACAGAGGGTTAATGAGGGTGATGTGGTGTATATGGCCTTCCAAAAAGACATTTGAGAAAGTGCCACATTATAGACTTATCAGCAAAATTAGAGCAGTTACAGACGGGTGGTAAGGGGTATGGGTGATTCCCTCTGTTCACTAAATTAAACTAAACCTCCCTACTGACTGCAATAGTGTTTTGTTTAAAATGATGAGCTAGTCCCTGGGTGTTTTTTTTAGGGCCAATTTAACAGAAAAATGATAGTTAGTTATTTTTTTAACCTACAAGAAAACCTATTTTTACACAATTCCCAAAATGGTCACAACTTCACTCACACACACATTCACTCACACATGCATACACAAGAATCGATAGAGAGAGGAAAAGGGTAAGTTGTTTAAAGTGAGGTAAGTGTTTGTGGTTCACAGTAAACCTGTTGAATCTTCTAAGGAGGACAGTCTCTTTTAAAGGTGCCCTAGTCGGTGTTTGTAGTCTTGAACTTATTGAGGTGTTGTAGATTTCTGGTGGTTAAGACTTCAGACTGAAGATGGTGGTCACTTTCAGTTCTCTACTGCAGCAAGCTGAAGTGTAGAATAGGCAGCAGGGTTCCTTTCTTGCCTGGCTGGACTCCTTTCCACAGCCACTGGCTGGAATGCTTTCTGTGAAGTTGTTGCGATCTCCTCTCTCCAGCAAGCTACCTTTTAAGGTCAAAATCGATCACATTAGCATTTCTGTTAGTTGACACATGGCCTTCCCCCCTATTGTAACCACATAATGGACCAAGATGTGGAATCCATGGTTATCCTTTGATGTCTGAATGGGTACCATTCTGTTATGATGTGGCTACTTCACCCCTTTGTTTCAGAAGAAACCCGTTCAATTCAACAATGTCTCTTGATGGTTTCAGGATGGGTGTATTTAACACCTTTTAGTCTGATATGTATCCTTTAGTCCTTTTTTGATAGTGAGGCAGCTTTTGAATACACGGGACAGGTCATCTGACCTTCAGCAACCATCTTTGCAGCACATTGTCCACATTTTCTGAAGGAAAAGTCAATTTCAAGGAGTCCACATTGAATAAAGTTCATATCTTAAAAATTAGGAATACGGTATGTCTTCACTGGGCATGACAGAGATCATGAAATAAAAGGGACAGTGGCAACATGGATACAATGTTGGCTAAAGGACAGGAGGCAAACTGGATCCTGAGTTTTGTAAATACGGGAATCGATTACAAGTACAAGGAAGTTATGACAAAACCTGTATAAAACATTGGTTCGGTCATAACTGGAGTATTGTGTCCAATGCTGGGCACTGCACTTTAGGAAGGATGTGAAGGCCTCAGAGGGTGCAGAAAAGATTTGAGAATGGTTCCAGGGATAAGGAACTTCAGTTACGTAGATAGATTGGAGAAGCTGGGGGAAGATTTTCTGAGAGAGAAGTTTGAGAGGCGATATAATAGAGGTGCTCAAGAACATGACGGGTCTCGACAGAGTAGATGAGGAAAAACTGTTCCCATTATGGGAGTGTTATAAAACCAGAAGACACTGATTTAAGGTGATTGGCAAAAGAACCAAAGGTGACATGAGGAAAAAAAATGTTTACACAAACAGTGGTTAGGATCTGGAATGCATTGCTTGAGGTTCTGGTGGCAGCAGATTCAGTCATAGCTTTCAAAAGGGAATTGGATATTGTTACGACCAGGTGAGAAAGGGGTCTAGGGTTCCCTTTCAGCCTTCACCTGGTCTTACTGTAACAGGGTTTTCTTAAACACACCGTATGTTTAGCTCCCTCTTTGGTGAATCCTTGTTCAATGCTTTCCAATTATAAGGCAAAGAGACCAGCACAAACAGGCTTTCTTAGGTTTAAAGACGAAAAGTTGAAATTTATTAAACTTAAACTCTAATTCGGTTGATGCCTATGGATACATGATGCGCCCACGCCAGCATGCATATGTGATACACACGTGTAAATAGAGACAGAAAAAAGCAGAAGAAAAATAAAGTGGAAAGGTTCGAGGCAATATCTGAAGAGTTTATTTATGGTTCTTCGAGCTCACTGCAGAGTCCTTGATTGTAGGTAGATCTTGCTTTCCGTTGGGGTCCAGTATTCTTCTTAAACCTTGTTCGCTGTAGGAGACTTTTCTCTCTTGGGGTTCATGTGTCTTCAGTGGATTCAGAGGCTTGTGAGAAAGAGATGGGAGCAGACAGGAAAGATCTTCTCAGTCCAGGAGCAAACAGACACTCTCCCTGAGTTCAAACTGTTTGTACAATTCAGAAAAACCCAGGTTGCCAAGCAGGTTAGTCATGTGACTAACTGGTCTGACCACGTCTTGGATTACAGCAGTCTCTCGAATTTTCCTCTTACACACAATGCCTAGTGATCAAGGTCCATTGTGAGTTGAATGTGTTAGGGAATGGTCCTTTGTCCTTCCAATCACCGTCTGTTAATATGCAAATGTCTTTTCGAGCCACGGCTGATCTGTTTAACAAGTCCTTTCTTCACTCCACTAACAGTTTCAAATCAATGGTCATGACAAAATTAATGTGCCTCATTCTTGACAGGTGGAGGCCTAGCATGACAATAAATATTTGAAGGGAAGAATTTGCAGGGCTACAGGGAAAGGACGGAAGGGAGTGGGACTAGCAGATAGCCAACAAGGACTCGGGGCCAAATGGCCTCCTTCTCTTCTGTAGCCATTCTATGATTCTAGGTAGTTTGGTATCGAATTTATTTCTGATAATGCTTACAAAGAAGCTTGGTACGTTTTATTACATTACAGGTGCTATATAAATTAAAATTGTTATTGTTGCAGAAAGAGTTGCTGGGGGTTTGCCAGGGTTGGGGGTTGCAGGCGATGGGATAACCTCCAAAGGGCTGTGCTCAGATAATCATTAAACACCTCCTTTAGATCTGGGTACAAGTTGGTTGCTAGTCCTGTCTGGTAGGGTTGATTGTTTGGACAGCACTCTCTTGCTATCTGGCCCAATGTGTCACAATTGTAGCATTTAACCCTGTCGTCCCCTGGCCTTCTGCCCTGGCCCTGTGATTGTTTCTTTTTTTCTCTATGCTCCTTCCTGTTACCTTTGATGCTCATTCTTCCGGGTCGTTTCTATTGAATATTGACTGGATGGTTATCTGACATTTCCCTATTGTCCCATTAAGCACCATTTTCCTTAGGACCTCAGTTCACCCTGGCTACCTTCCTCCAGGTCAGATTCCTCTATGGTGGCTTGTAAGTACGGTTGGGTCTGATTAATTAGAGTTCTTAACCATCAGACCACTGCAGGTCTCCCAACCTTTACATGTCCAGACCTGGCCGTGCACCCTGTTTGAATATTATCACAATCGATTAATATAGACATTTGGATATTCATTGGACTCCTGGCTGCATTTTCCCAGGTGGCACAGTGGCGCAGTGGTTAGCACCGCAGTCGCGCAGCTCCAGCGACCCAGGTTCAGTTCTAGGTACTGCCTGTGTGGAGTTTGCAAGTTCTCCCTGTGACTGTGTGGGTTTCCGCTGGGTGCTCCGGTTTCCTCCCACAGCCAAAGACTTGCAGGTTGATAGGTAAATTAGCCATTGTAAATTGCCCCTAGTGTAGGAGAATGGTGGGGATGTGGTAGGGAATATGGAATTAATGTAGGATTAGTCTAAATGAGGATATGGTCTTGCCAAGGATTCTCCGGAGGCAGCGAAGATGGAATGAATTGAGACGTCGCTCTTGGCTGACGTACGTTGTCCAGGCCTCGCTGCCATAGAGCAAGGTACTGAGGATACAAGCTTGATACACTTGGACTTTTGTGTTCCGTGTCAGTGCGCCATTTTCCCACACTCTCTTGGCCAGTCTGGACATAGCAGTGGAAGCCTTTCCCATGCACTTGTTGATTTCTGCATCTAGAGACAGGTTACTGGTGATAGTTGAGCCTAGGTAGGTGAACTCTTGAACCACTTCCAGAGTGTGGTCGCCAATATTGATGGATGGAGCATTTCTGACGACCTGTCCCATAATGTTCGTTTTCTTGAGGCTGATGGTTAGGACAAATTCATTGCAGGCAGCCGCAAACCTGTCGATGAGTCTCCGCAGACACGCTTCAGTGTGAGATGTTAATGCAGCATCGTCAGTAAAGAGGAGTTCCCTGATGAGGACGTTCCGTACTTTGGTCTTCGCTCTTAGACGGGTAAGGTTGAACAACCTGCCACCTGATCTTGTGTGGAGGAAAATTCCTTCTTCTGAAGACTTGAACGCATGTGAGAGCAGCAGGGAGAAGAAGATCCCAAACAGTGTAGGTGCGAGAACACAGCCCTGTTTCACGCCACTCAGGATAGGAAAGGGGTCTGATGAGGCACCGCTATGCTGAATTGTGCCTTTCATGTTGTCATGGAATGAGGTGATGATACTTAGTAGCTTTGGTGGACATCCAATCTTTTCTAGTAGTCTGAAGAGACCACGTCTGCTGACGAGGTCAAAGGCTTTGGTGAGACCAATGAAAGCAATGTAGAGGGGCATCTGTTGTTCACGGCATTTCTCCTGTAGCTGGCGAAGGGAGAACAGCATGTCAATGGTGGATCTCTCTGCTCGAAAGCCACACTGTGCCCCAGGATAGACACGCTCAACCAGCTTCTGGAGCCTGTTTAAAGCGACTCGAGTGAAGACTTTCCCCACTATGCTGAGCAGGGAGATTCCACGGTAGTTGTTGCAGTCAACGCAGTCACCCTTGTTTTTATAGAGGGTGATGATATTGGCATCGCGCATGTCCTGTGGTACTGCTCTCTCATCCCAGCACAGGCAAAGCAGTTCGTAGAGTGCTGAGAGTACAGCAGGCTTGGCACTCTTGATTATTTCAGGGGTAATGACTTTCCAGGGGCTTTTCCACTGGCTAGAGAATCAATGGCATCACTGAGTTCCGATTTTGTTGGCTGTATGTCCAGCTCATCCATGACTGGCAGAGACTGGGCTGCATTGAGGGCGGTCTCAGTGACAACATTCTCCCTGGAGTACAGTCTAGGTAGTGCTCAACCCAGCGATCCATTTGCTTGCGTTGGTCAGTGATTGTGACCCCTGATTTAGATTTGAGGGGGGGGCGATCTTCTCGATGGTTGGCCCAAAAGCTCTCTTAATGCCATCATACATTCCTCTGAGGTTTCCAGTGTCGGAGGCCAGCTGAATATGACTGCACAGTTGTTGCCAGTAGTCATTTGCGCAGCGTTCTTTGTGCAGCTTTTCTGGCCGTTTTAAGAGCTACGGATGTTAACCTCCCCTTTAAAGAGCATTGCACCTGCAGTGGGAGGAGACTTTCCCCAGGCAGTAAGGTGAGGTGAGACAGGCAGTGCAGTGCAGAGTAGGGCAATGTAGGGCAGGGCAATATATGGCAGTACAGGGCAGGGCAGGGACTCACATGGTTATGGTTGTCATTCACAGTGACATAGATATGCCCAATAGCAGTTGGTAAATTTTCAATTATCAAGTTTGGGCCTCCTGACTGCAGCCTCCGGTGAGCACACTGCTGATATCACGTCCATCTTGGGTCTGACTTTCAATCTCCCCCCTCCTCCACCCCCCACCCCCATGATCTGGTCGTGGCAACCCCTGTCTCAGCTCTGCTGCTGAAACCCTCATCCATGCCTTTGCTACCTCTAGACTTGACTATTTCAACAAACTCCTGGTTGGCCTCCCACATTCTATACTCGTAAACTGGAGTCATCTAAAATTCTGCTGCCTGTGTTCTTATTCGCACCAAGTCCCATTCACCTAATACCTCTGTGTTTACTGACTTACATTGGATCGCAGCCAAGCAATACTTCAATTTAAAAATTCTCATCCTTGTTTTCAAATCCCTCCGTGGCCTCCCTGCTCCCTATCTCTGTAACCTCATCCAGCCCCACAACCCTCAGAGATATCAGCACTCATCTAATTCTGGTCTCTTGAGATTCCAGATTTTTATTTCCCCAGCACTGGTGGCCTTACTTTCAGCTGCCTTGGCCCTAACTCTGGAATACCCTCCCCACACCTCTCCGCCTCGCTACCTCGCTTTCTTCCTTTAAGACCTTCAAACCTACCTCTTTGTCCAAGCTTTTGGTCATCAGCCCTGATATCTCCTTATGTCAAATTTTGCTTTAGAACACTCCTGTGAAGCTCCTTGGAGTGTTTCATTATGTTGAAGGCGCTATATAAATGCAGGTTGTTATTGTTATTGTTGGATTTGCTCACTGATTAGCTAGCAAGCTCAGCAAGATTAACAAGGACAAACCAGCAAATAAGAAACACAAACACAAACAGGACCAACTGAGTGGGTTTCCCGGGAGTGAACAACCGGCTTTATAGGCCCTGCCCAGGCTGCATCATGGACACCCCTGGCCTTACCCACCTGATGGTGCTTTTATTAAAGACGTCAGGGTAGATTTTGACAGAATGGGAAGGGTGTGATCACCAAGCATGGGGTCCGAGTGGGTGGAGTTGCAATTCTGATGGATGGGAATCAGGCTGGGGGTGGTTTGGGAATTGCAGAGAATGGAGTGCCCGGTGGGGGAAGTGCGATTACAGAGAGTGAGGGTCCCGGTGGGGGAAGTGCGATTACAGAGAGTGAGGGTCCCGGTGGATGGGGCATGGGGAGGTTTTGCAATGATGGAGAGTGGGACTCTGTGGCAGTAGTGGCCTGGATTATTACTGTGGGACAGAGGGGTTGCAAGGGGGCTCTCCTGTTCCTCCAGCATCCACTGAAATAATTCAACATTTACCTTTAAATTGTAATGGAGAAAATAATGAGACTAAAGATAACCAAATCTCCAGGATCTGATGGTTTCCACCCCAGAATATTAATAGAAAGAGCTGAGGAAATTGGAGATGTTTCAGTTATGATTTTCCAAAGCTCTCCTGATTCAGGCCCCCTTGAATTGGAAAATTGCCAACATTATTCCATTATTTAAGAAAGGTGGGAGAGGGAAACCAGGAAAAGTTAAGCCTATTATTTTAATATCTGTTTTGGGGAAGATACCAGAATCTGCTAATAGGGACAGAGTGACTAAGCACATGGATTATATGAATTGATCAGAGAGAGAGCATGGATTTGTGAAGGACATGTCACGTATAATCAACCTAGTTGAATATTTTTAAGGGGTCACTAACATTATCAACCTGAAACATTAACTCTGTTTCTCTGTCCACAGATGCTACCTGACCTCATTGATCTACATTGGCTCCCAGTTAAGCAACACTGCGATTTTAAAATTCTCATCCTTGTTCTCAAATCTCTTCACGGCCACTGGTTTGTCGCTGATTTTCCTTCAAGTAGCTGTATTCAGTCCACTTTCGCCAGGTCACCTCTCAGTTTCTTAAAATTTGCCTTCCCCCAATTTACATCTTTTACTCCTGTTTCATCTTTGTCCTTTTCCATCATTATGCTAAAACTTACTGTATTATGGTCACTATCTCCAAAATGGTCACCCACTGTTACTTCATCCATTTGCCCAGCTTCATTACTGGAGACTAAATCCAGAATTGTGCTCCCTCCCATTGGGCTTGTTATGTGCTAGCTAAAGTTTTCTTGAACACAGTTCAAGAATTTTGTCCACTCTGTGCCCTTCAACTGTTTGTATCCCAGTTGATATTGGGGTAGTTGAACTCCCCAACTATTATTGCCCTATAGCTTTTGCACTTTGAAATTTGCCTACATATTTGTTCTTCTACCTCCCTCTCACTATTTGGAGGTCTATAGTACACTCCTAGTAGTGTGGCTGCCCCTTTTTTATTTCTGAGCTCCACCCATATGGCCTCATTTGATTCATTTAGTATATCATCCCTCCTCAAAGCTGTTATTGATTCCTTAACTAAGAATGCTTCACCCCCCTCCTTTTTTATCTCCCTCTCTATCCCGCCTGAAAATTCTATATCCAGGGATGTTGAGTTGCCATTCTTGCCCCTCCTTAAGCCAAGTTTCCGTTATAGCAACGATATCATATTGCCATGTGTCTATCTGTGCCCTCAGCTCATTGGCTTTATTTACTATACTCCCTGCATTTAAATAAATACCCTTTAACACTGCCAACTTCCTGTGCTGCACACTTTTTAACCTTTACTGCTTCTGTCTTTCAGAGTCACTCGCTAATTTTCTGCCTCCTGTTCCCTGCCTTGAAATTGTTCTATCTAAGACTGCGCTCAGGTTTCCTACCCCCTGCCAAGCTAGTTTAAACAATCCCCAACAGCACTAGCAAACCTTCCTCCAAGGATATTTGTCCCAGTCCTGTTCAAGTGGGTTTTCGCCGGGTGCTCCGGTTTCCTCCCACAGCCAAAGACTTTCAGGTTGATAGGTAAATTGGCCATTATAAATTGCCCCTAGTATAGGTAGATGGTAGGGGAATTGAGGGAAGGTGGGGATGTGGTAGGAATATGGGATTAATGTAGGATTAGTATAAATGGGTGGTTGATGGTCGGCCCAGACTCGGTGGGCCGAAGGGTCTGTATCTCTAAATAAATTAAGTGCAGACCGTCCGGCTTGTACCGGTCCCACCTTCCCAGAACCGGTCCCAATGCCCCAGAAATCTGAAGCCCCCCCTTCTGCACCATCTCTCCAGCCACGTATTCATCTGGTGTATTTTCCTAATTCTATACGTACTAGCATGTGGCCTTGGGAGTAGTCGTGAGATTACTACCTTTAAGGTCCTGCTTGCTAATCTCTTTCCTAACTCCCTAAACTCAGCCTGCAGAACCTCATCCCTCTTTCTTCCTATATCGTTAGTATCAATGTGGACCACGACCTCTGGCTGTGCACCCTCCCCCCTCCAGAATGCCCTGTAGCCACTTGGTGATATCCATCACCCTTGCACCAGGGAGGCAACATACCATCCTGGAATCACATCTGCGACCACAGAAATGCCTATCTGTTCCCATAACTATAGAATCCCCTACCACTATTGCTCTCTTGTCTTTTCTCCTTCCTTCCTGTACAGTTGAGCCACCCATGGTGCTCTGGTCATGACTCTCGCTGCACTCTCCAGAGGAACCCTCTCTCCCATCGGTACTCAGAACTGAATACCAGTTAGAAAGTGGGATGCCCTCCGGGGACTCCCGCACTGCCTGCCCTGACCTTGTTGTCTGTCTGGCAGCTACCCAGTCCCTCTCTGCCTGTGCTCCCTTAAGCTCTGGGGTGACTACCTCCTGAAACATGCTATCTACTTAGTTCTCTGCCTCGTGGATACGCCACAGCGACTCCAGCCGCTGCTCGAGTTCCGAAGCTCAAACTTCTGCAGCCGGTGACACTTCGTCAAGGACACATGGTGCGTCCACGACTTCCCACATGCCACAGGAGGCACGTTCCACTTGGCCGAGCTGCCCTGCCATTACTTAGCTTTACAAACTAACTATTGCTAATGTAATAAGTGTACATGCTAATGTAACCAATACTCACCAATCAGCTTCTTCCCCTATACTGTGGAGGCTGAAAAGGCAAAAAAGAAAAGAGAGACTGCAAAGAGCACCTCTTTCCCCAAGTCAGTGAAATCCCTCACACACAACTCATCGCCTCACTGTGTCCAAACAGTACTATTCTAATTCGTAATTATTAATAAATTACAGTAATTAAAACAAAACCTTAGTAGTACTCACCTTATCACTTGCAAGGTAGCTATTTGAGGGTTTAATAAAAAGAACTTTTTTCCCCCTGATTTTTTAAGCTATTTACAAGTAATAACAGCTATTACTTACCAACCAATCAGCTTACAGATCTCCCGTGATGTCACAGGTAGTTTTTGTCCTCTTTTGAAATGCAGCCGCGCGCTGACACAGCTCGGGAGCCCTCCGACTGCTGTTGCTCCGGATCCTCCGCCTCCCAGGTCCGCCGCCGACTGCCGCTGCTCCAGTATAAGGTAGGTGAGGGCCTCGATTCCCGCTCTCTATTTCTTCAGGTCCCACTCCGGATCTGCCTCTTCCCGGGTCTGCGGCTGACTGCTGCTGCTCTGGCCTTAACAGTCATGATCCTGTTTGCGAGATTGCTGTCGTTCGTTTACATGTGGTTTCCGGGCACATGAGTGATGAACACTGTTCACAGGAGTTGAGTTTGAAGTGGGGCAGTTGCCGTTGGCAGCACCAACTTCAGCTCTGGACTTTGAAAGGGATAATGATCGTACAAACTCCAGCAGCTCTGACAGCTTTCTGGCATTTGCGAGTGCTTTTCTGTGTATTTTAACCAGAGAGGCAACTTTCAATTATTTGTGTTCATGCTCGGCGTTACCAAAGTCACATTTGGTTGTCAGTTATCTCAATCGTGTGCAAGATTGATCAATTGTCTCATTTGCTTTTTGCCTGGTTTGTTGGAAAGTAATTGCTTTGTATATTGCATTCTTGGGTGCGAAATAAGTTGTTAGTGGATTTTTTTTGCTGAGTTGTAGTCGTCTTGCACAGGCACGAGGGTCTCAAAATATTTTCCAATTCTTCACCTCCATAATGGAGAAGTGTGGTCTTTTTTCTTATATCATAGGTGTTTCCAAAGCCCACCATTGCACCCTCGAATCGTCGCAGCCACTCCTGCCAATGTGGGACTACAGATGAGAGCTTGGAGTGCACATCAAAATGTGATAGGTTGGACATAGCCATCACCATGTTGATCATCAGTGCAGCGATAATGTATGATCAAGGATCCAGGATAGGATTCACAGGCACAATCATACAGACATCATCAAAAGGGATAATGGCAGGTGGAAGAACCAAATACACATTTCATGGGGTGCTACAATCCTGCAATAAATTCTTCTCTAAGGTTTAAGCAGACCAATTGCCCTTCCATTGGTTTAGTTTAGTGATACAGCACTGAAACAGGCCCTTCGGCCCACCGAGTCTGTGCCGACCATCAACCACCCATTTATACTAATACTACACTAATTCCATATTCCTACAAGATCCCCACCTGTCCCTATATTCCCCTACCACCTACCTATACTAGGGGCAATTTATAATGGCCAATTTACCTATCAACCTGCAAGTCTTTTGGCATGTGGGAGGAAACCAGAGCACCCGGAGAAAACCCACACAGACACAGGGAGAACTTGCAAACTCCACACAGGCAGTACCCAGAATTGAACCCGGGTCGCTGGAGCTGTGAGGCTGCGGTGCTAACCACTGCACCACTGTGCCGCCACTGGTGTATGAGACAAAATGACTGTCCTGCCTTAGCTGCACAAATATACAAGGCCTGATGTGCAATAACCCCAACACTGTCCACGTTTGACTATCTACATTCCATGGAGTTCACGACTGAAATCATAGTGGATTAGAACCGGCTATGAAGTAAATGCACATCCCATCCTCGTCACCATTGTAAGATCTCACACAGATCTGTTATTGTAAATCTCTAAAAGAAATACACGGCACTACCTTCTGGATTGCTGCTGCAAACTGAAACATTATTATCAATTCCCTGTAGTGGCACATTGTGCATTCTACACCAAGCATGTACAGTGTCCTCAAATGAACAATACACTATATAACAAATGAACAATAAATGAACAACACACTACAACTTGTATACCTAAGTGATTGATAAATATCAAAAAGAACAGTGGTTTCAACATCGATCCTTGGGGCACACCAGTGCATGATACTTACTCCAGTCTGAAGTACAACTGTTCACCATTATTCTCTGCTTTCTGTCCCTTAGCCAATTTTGTATCCATGCAGCCACTGTCCATTTTAATTCCACTGGCTTTAATTTTGGTTTAAAAAGTCTATGTTGTACTTTATCACTGTCTTTTGAAAGTTCATACATACATCAACTGCACTACCCTCATCCAGCCCTATGTTACTTCATCGAAGAACTCCATCAAGCTTGATAAACATGATTTGTCTTTAACAAATACATGCTGGTTTTCATTTGCTAACTCATATTTTTCTGTGCCAATTAAATTTCTATCTAAAAGTTTCCCCGTCACCAATATTACGCTCACTGGCCTGTAGTTGCTGGGTTTATCCCTCTCCCCTTTTTAAACAGGGGTGTAACATCTATAATCCTCTAGGCCTCGACAGCACCCCTATATCGAAGAGGGATTGAAAGACTGTGGCCACAGCCACTGCAATTTCCACCCTTACTTCCCTCAGCAAACTAGAATGCATCCCATCTGGACTGGGTGACTTTTCTACTTTGAGTGCTTCCAACCTTTGAAGTACCTCCTCTGTATCAATTTTTCTGCTGTTCAATTTCTCTTCTACCTCCTCCTTTCCTGTGACAGCTGTAAAGTACTCATTTAGTACCTCACCCATGTCCTCAACCTTCTCAAGAAGATCTCCTTTTTGATCTGTAATCGGCCTCTTCTTTTGTCTATCCTTTTAGTATTGCTATGTTTATAAAAGAAAGTTTATAAAAAAACTTTCCTTTTATGTTACCCGCTAATCTATTCTCATTCTCCCTCTTTACTTCTCATTTCCTTTTTCAGTTCTCCCCTGTATTTTTTGTATTCAGCTTGGATCTCTGCTGAATTATGAACCTAACATTTATAATAAACTTCCTTTTGCTGCATCATTTTAATCTCTATGGGGGAAAACTTTAATCGCTCCCATTTTTGGGCATGGGGGGTTGTGATTTGTGATTAGCCTGTGCCCAGTCCCATTGAGGCAGTGAGCATGTAAACTTTATGCTGCCTCCTATTTGAATGATTGTATTGAGCAGCCCAGTGGTGATTGTGTTGCTGGCTGGCTGAATGCTGAACAGGAGGCCCATTAGCATGTATGGCTAACACTGCTCAATGCACCACATCCCCATCACTCACCCACCAGCAATCAGGACTCAGGCCTAATATTCAGAGACTCCACCTTACCCTCACACACTTACCCTCACACACTTACCAACGCTGCCAGCTTCACATCCACATCTCGCTGCTTCCACATATCTCCAACTATTCAGCTATGGAAGGAACATCACTCAAACACATTGCAACACAATCACTGACACTCTTCCCTCTCTCTTGCAGGGCACAATAGCCCATAACAGGAGGGAGCAGAGCAGAACCGGAGGGGGCCAGGCCGCCAGATGGAAGGATCGCCTGGGCACCCTGGAGGAGATGGTGCTCCGCATCATGAGAGTGGCTGTGACAGAGTCTGTGCATCCGGCATTACCAAGACCGTTAGTTAGACTGTAGCTAGAGTACTGCGTACAGTTCTGGTCGACACATTATGTGATTGCACTTGAGAGGATACAGAGGAGGTTTAGCAAGACTTTTAGCAATAAGAAAAGATTGAATAGGCTGGGGTTGTTTTCTTTGGAACAGAGGAGGCTAAGAGGAGATTAATTGAGTTGCATAAAATTATGAGCTATCTAGATAGAATGGATTGGAAGGACCAATTTCTGTTAACAAAGAGGTCAATCCAGGGGGCATAAATTTAGATCAATTGATGGAAGGATCAGAGGGGAGTTGAGGAGTAATTCTTTCACCCAGAGGGTGGTGAGGGTTTGGAACTCATTTGCTTAAAGAGTGTGAGAAGCAGAAATCCTCATTGCATTTAACAAGTACTTGGATATGCACTTGTGCTGCTGTAACCTACAGGGCTACAGACCAAGAGCTGGAAGTTGGGATTAGACTGGTTAGCTCTTTCTTGGCCAGCACAGGCACGAAGGGCTGAATGGCCTCATCCTGTGTCATAGTCATAGAGTTATACAGCACAGAAACAGGCCCTTCGTCCCGTTATGTCCGTGCCGGCCATCAAGCACCTATCTATTCTAATCCCATTTTCCGGTACTTGACGCATACCCTTTTATGCTATGGCTTTGCAAGTGTTCATCTAAATACTTCTTAAATGTTGTGAGGGTTCCTGCCTCTACCACCCCTTCAGGCAGTGAGTTCCAAATTCCAACCACCCTCTGGGTGAAATTTGTTTTCCCTCAAATCCCCTTTAAACTTCCTGCCCCTTACCTTAAATCTATGCTCCCTGGTTATTGACCCCTCCACTAAGGGAAAAAGTTTCTTCCTATCTATGCCCCTCATAATTTTGTATACCTTAATCAGGTCCCCCCTCAGCCTTCTCTGCTCTAAGGAAAACAACCCTAGCCTATCCTGTCTCTCTTCATAGCTGAAATGCTCCATCCCAGGCAACATCCTGGTGAATCTCCTCTGCACCCTCTCCAGTGCAATCACATCCTTCCTATAGTGTGGCAGCCAGAACTGTACACAGTACTCCAGCTGT
Source organism: Heterodontus francisci (assembly GCF_036365525.1). Classification (NCBI taxonomy): domain Eukaryota; kingdom Metazoa; phylum Chordata; class Chondrichthyes; order Heterodontiformes; family Heterodontidae; genus Heterodontus; species Heterodontus francisci. The sequence continues at coordinate 63,263,593 of NC_090393.1, read as the reverse complement.
GGCCTAACTAGTGTTTTATACAGCTACATCATAACCTCCCTACTCTTATATTCTATGCCTCGGCTATTAAAGACAAGTATCCCTTATGCCTTCCTAACCACCTTATCTACCTGTGCTGCTGCCTTCAGTGATCTATAGACAAGTACACCAAGGTCCCTCTGACCTTCTGTACTTCCTAGGGTCCTACCATCCATTGTATATTCCATTGCCTTGTTAGTCCTCCCAAATTGCATCACCTCACACTTCTCAGGATTATATTCCATTTGCCACTGCTCTGCTCATCTTACCAGCCCATCTATATCGTCCTGTAATCTAAGGTTTTCTTCCTCACTATTTACGACAGAACCAATTTTTGTGTCTGCTGCAAACTTACTGTTCATATCTCCTATATTCACGTCTAAATCATTAATGTACACTACAAATAGCAAGGGTCCCAGCACCGATCCCAGCGGTACCACACTAGTCACAGGCTTCCACTCGCAAAAAACAACCCTCGACCATCACCCTCTGCCTCTTGCCATTAAGCCAACTTTGGATCCAAATTGCCCTGGATCCCATGGGCCTTTACCTTCTTAACCAATCTCCCATGCGGGACCTTATCAAAAGCCTTACTGAAGTCTATGTAGACTACATCAACTGCTTTACCGTCATCTACACATCTAGTCACCGCCTCAAAAAATTCAATCAAATTTGTTAGACACGATCTCCCCCTGGCAAAGCCATGCTGTCATTCCTTGATTAATCCCTGCCTCTCCAAGTGGAGATTAATCCTGTCCCTCAGAATTTTTTCCAATAGTTTCCCAACCACTGATGTTAGACTCACCGGCCTGTAACTACCTGGTTTATCCCTGCTACCCCACTTGAATAATGGTACCACATTCGCTGTCCTCCAGTCCTCTGGTACCTCTCCTGTGGCCAGAGAGGATTTGAAAATTTGTGTCAAAGCCCCTGCTATCTCCTCCCTTGCCTCACATAACAGCCTGGGGTACATTTCATCTGGGCCTGGGGATTTATCCACTTTTAAGCCCACTAAAACTGCTAATACCTCCTCCCTTTCAATGCTAATATGTTCAAGTATATCACACTCCACCTCCCTGATCGCGACACCTACATCGCCCTTCTCCATAGTGAACACAAATGAAAAGTAATCATTTACAACTTCACCTACGTCCTCCGACTCCACACACAGATTGCCATTTTGGTCCCTAATGGGTCCTACTCTTTCCCTGGTTATCCTCTTGCCCTTAATATATTTATAAAACGCCTTGGGAGTTTCCTTTATCTTGCCCGCCGGTATTTTTTCATGCCCCCTCTTCGCTCTCCTAATTACTTTTTAAGTCCCCCCCCCCACACTTTCTATACTCCTCTAGTGCCTCCACTGTTTTCAGCCCTCTGAATCTGCCATAAGCCTCCTTTCTCTGCCTTATCCAATTCTCTATATCCCTTGACATCCAGGGTTCCCTGCACTATTTGGTCCTACCCTTCACCTTTATGGGTATATGTTGGCTCTGAACCCTCACTATTTCCTCTTTGAATGACTCCCACTGGTCTGATGTAGACTTTCCTACAAGTAGTTGCTCCCAGTCCACTTTGTCCAGATCCTGTTTTCTCATATTGAAATCAGCCTTCCCCCAATTCAGTACCTTTATTTCCACTCCATCTTTGTCCTTTTCCATAACTAACTTGAATCTTAGAGTTATGGTCACTATACCTGAAATGCTCCCTCACTGACACTTTTTATCTTTTTATGTTTCTCCGTTTCTATGATGATAGTGTGTTCCTGCCTTAGTCTCCTTCTTAAATCCCACTTCGCCCTCACCCTGATGGCCGGCATGAAGTGCAAGCTGCAGATGGTGAGTCCACGGACCTCCTGCTTTCCACCCCACCATCACGCCCCTTTCCTCACCCCAACACTCCCCTTCTGCACCCAAGAGCTGCTGCCTGGCCAAACAGTGCAGCTTCATGAGGAAGGACGAGAGCTGCTACAGACCACTGAGGAAGAAGGGGAGGCATTGGCATAGTGGTAATGTCACTGAACTAGTAATCCAGAGGTCCAGGTTAATGCCCTGGGAACATGGGTTCAAATCCCGCCACAGCAGCTGGTGGAATTTAATTCAATTAACTAATAATTTCAATTAATTACTAAAAACAATCCAGAATTGAAAACTAATCTCAGTAATGGTGCCATGAAACTATCGTAGGTCACCTGGTTCACTAATGTCCTTCAGGGAAGGAAATCTGCTGTCCTTACCTGGTCTGGCCTACATGTGACTTCAGACCCACGGCAATGTGGTTGACTCTTTGTGGGCAACAAATGCTGGTATATTAGAATATTAGAACATTACAGCGCAGTACAGGCTCTTCGGCCCTCGATGTTGCACCGACCTGTGAAACCATCTGACCTACACTATTCCATTTTCATCCATACTGTTGCAGGCAGGGCGTTCCACGCCCCTACTACTCTCTGAGTAAAGAAACTACCTCTAACATCTGTCCTATATCTATCACCCCTCAACTTAAAGCTATGTCCCCTCGTGTTTGCCATCACCATCCGAGGAAAAAGACTCTCACTATCCACCCTATCTAACCCTCTGATTATCTTATATGTCTCTATTAAGTCACCTCTCCTCCTCCTTCTCGCCAACGAAAACAACCTCAAGTCCCTCAGCCTTTCCTCGTAAGACCTTCCCTCCATACCAGGCAACATCCTAGTAAATCTCCTCTGCACCCTTTCCAAAGCTTCCACATCCTTCCTATAATGCGGTGACCAGAACTGCACGCAATACTCCAGGTGCGGCCGCACCAGAGTTTTGTACAGCTGCAGCATGACCTCGTGGCTCCGAAACTCGATCCCCCTACTAATAAAAGCTAACACACCATATGCCTTCTTAACAGCCCTATTAACCTGGGTAGCAACTTTCAGGGATTTATGTACCTGGACACCAAGATCTCTCTGTTCATCTACACTACCAAGAATCTTCCCATTAGCCCAGTACTCTGCATTCCTGTTGCTCCTTCCAAAGTGAATCACCTCACACTTTTCCGCATTAAACTCCATTTGCCATCTCTCAGCCCAGCTCTGCAGCCTATCTATGTCCCTCTGTACCCTACAACATCCTTCGGCACTATCCACAACTCCACCGACCTTCGTGTCATCCGCAAATTAACTAACCCACCCTTCTACACCCTCATCCAGGTCATTTATAAAAATGACAAACAGTAGTGGCCCCAAAACAGATCCTTGCGGTACACCACTAGTAACTAAACTCCAGGATGAACATTTGCCATCATTCACCACCCTCTGTCTTCTTTCAGCTGGGTAATTTCTGATCCAAAGCTCCAAATCACCTTCAACCCCATACTTCCGTATTTTCTGCAATAGCCTACCGTGGGGAACCTTATCAAATGCCTTACTGAAATCCATATACACCACATCCACTGCTTTACCCTCATCCACCTGTTTGGTCACCTTCTCGAAAAACTCAATAAGGTTTGTGAGGCACGACCTACGCTTCATAAAACCGTGCTGACTATCGCTAATGAACTTATTCTTTTCAAGATGATTATAAATCCTATCTCTTATAACCTTTTCCAACATTTTACCCACAACCGAAGTAAGGCTCACAGGTCTATAATTACCAGGGCTGTCTCTACTCCCCTTCTTGAACAAGGGGACAACATTTGCTATCCTCCAGTCTTCCGGCACTATTCCTGTCGACAATGCGACATAAAGATCAAGGACAAAGGCTCTGCAATCTCCTCCCTGGCTTCCCAGAGAATCCTAGGATAAATCCCATCTGGCCCAGGGGACTTATCTATTTTCACACTTTCCAAAATTGCTAACACCTCCTCCTTGTGAACCTCAATCCCATCTAGCCTAGTAGTCTGAATCTCAGTATTCTCCTCGACAACATTTTCTTTCTCTACTGTAAATACTGACGAAAAATATTCATTTAACGCTTCCCCTATCTCCTCTGATTCCACACACAACTTCCCACTACTATCCTTGATTGGCCCTAATCTAACTCTAGTCATTCTTTTATTCCTGATATACCTATAGAAAGCCTTAGGGTTTTCTTGCCAGCGACACCCACATCCCATGAAAGAATAAACATGTGACTTGATCAGATACTTGCAGCCGGCTACTGGTGCCGCACCTACCTTAGAGGGTGTAGAAAGTTGGAATCAGCACGTGGTGATCACCGGGCACATGTGGGCTGCAGGCAAGCCAGGGGTAAAGGATAGTACGTGTGCCAGATCACTAGAGGGTGAGGTCGCAGTTGATTTCTGGTAAAGGGAACTCAGATGGCGGGGGTTGCAAGGACTTTAAAGTAGTAAATGGGAGCAGTAGGGTGGGGGGAGGGGCGGTGTGGTGGGTTCAGGTGGAAAAAGTACCATTTATAATAGTTCAAAAACAGATGAACGGGAAGATAGTGGAGTAAGAGTCAAAAATCAGGCTTTAGACAAGACAGGTGAAGGGAAAACTGTATGCTGTAGTGCAACCAGGAGAGAGAACTAAGAAACATGTGAGTAAACCATTAGAGCAGAAGGCCAGGTTAGAGTGTATGACCCAAATAAGCATTCTTTATACAAACACAGGGAGTATAAGGAATAAATGGAATGAATTGCAGGCAAAAATTCAGCTTGGAGCCTATGGTATGGTAGACATTACAGAGACATGGTTGCAAGACGGTCAGAACTGCGAACCAAAAGGTCTACATGAAGGATAGGGAAAATTGTAGAGGGGGAAGAACAGCCTTACAGATTGAAGACAAAATCACCTCAATGACAAGAGAGGATATGACGAGAGGTAAACAGGCAGTGGAGATTTTCTGGGTAGAATTAAGAAATAGAAAAGGATTTAAGGTTGTAGTGGGAGTTGTGTATAGGTTCCCAGGAGCAACTGTGAAGTGGTAGGTTTTATAAATGCAGAGATTAGACAAGCATGTAATGAAGGCAAAATGGTTTTAATGGGGGATTTTAACTTTCATAAAAATTGGGACAAGCGCACTAGTACATGTTGGAAAGGTGATGAATTTCTTGAGTATGTCTGGGATAGTTTTCTGCAACAATACATCCTGAAACCAACATAGGGGCAGGCCATATTAGATTGAGTCATGAACAATGAGCTACATTTAGTTAACAACCTAACAATATGTGAACATTTATCTAATAATGATCATAATGTAATCAAATTCAACATTGTGTTTGAAAAGGAGAAATGGAAAATAGCTACTAAGTTTTTAGATTTAGGTAGGTTGACTTCATGGGATGACAATCATTGTTCACAGCAAATGGGCAAATCTGCTAATTGGTAAAACAGCAGAAAATCAGTGGGAGGCATTCAAAAAGAATTTAAACATGATACAGTTTACACCACTAAGGACCAAAGAAAACTACAATGGGCAACTAAAGAAGAGATAACATAAAACTAAAAGAAATAGCATGCAAAGATGCAAAACTAACACAGATCCTAGTGACTGAGAGAGATACAAACAAGAGCAAAGGGCAACAAAATAGACAGAGCTACTAAAATGAAATATGAAAAGAAACTTGAAAGGGATATCAAAATCAACATAAACATTTTTAATATTAGGAAAAAGTGGGTGGTCAGAAGCAATCTAATAATGGTGACGTTGTCAATGAAAATGAGGAAAGGACGGACATGCAGAATAATTATTTGTGTCAGTATTTGCGGCAGCGGAACCATAGCTTGAAGACATTGATGGTCGGTTCCGTGAAGTTCCTTGTGGCTGGATGACTCTCACTATATAAATGTAAGTTGTTGTTGTTATAGGCGCATTGTGCTCATGTGGTTATGTGGCGGAAGGGAGTCATATCTACAGATGGTATTCCTTGTCATCAATTAGCCAGCCTCTGGTTCACTGTGGTGGTCCATAGATGGCGTGAACAGTTGACTGGCTCAGGATGAAAGTGTTGTGGCTCTTGCCAGGCTAGCAGGCATTCACCTACATGATGTACTGTGCATGGTCACACAATAACTGCACGTTGATGGAGTGGTAGCTCTTGCGGTTCCTGTACCCCTCCCTCTTTACATGTGAGGCCCATAGAGTCATGTGCGTGCAGTCGATGGCCCCCAATTGCCCTGGCAAAGTCAGATGCCGGCTCCTCCTGCTTCTCTCTGGTACAAGAGAAGACGATGAAGTCCCCTTTCTTGGCATATAGGGCCTTGGTGACCTCCCTGATGCAGCAGTGGACAGTGAACTGGGAAAAGTTGGCTGTGTCACCTGCTCTCGCCAGGAAGGACCTGCTTGTGTAGACATTGAGGGTGACAGTGACCTTGACAGCCATAGGCAGTGCTGTTCTTGCCCTGCTGTGTGGCTCTAGGTCCTGGTAAAGGAGATGGCACCATTCAGTGACCACCTCCTCACTGAATCATGGGTGCCTCACATATTGCTCCTGGCTGAGGTGGAGGTAAGAGGAGTTCTCCATGAGCACCCTTGGTGGATACAGCCTTCTTTTGACAGCCCTCTTCATTCTCCCTCTGTGCACAGCTTCCCCTCTCTGCAGCCTGTGCTCCATGTCCCTGGTGTGTTACAATCCAAGAGGGCCTGCAACTGGAGCCCCTATAACTCTAGCAGGCTTTCAGTACACAGGGCAGAAAACTCCTCTGACCTTCCTGTCAGGACGTAGCAACACTTCCTTCAAAATCCACAAACACACCAAATCTCCTCCAACAACACGCCACAGCACTTCCACAAACTTTACAAGAGTAAAAGCAAGCCAAAAGCACCTCACCTGCAAGTTGGATGACAGACCCATTAAATAACACTAGTGGGGGAACCTCAAGCAGCTGAATGCACGTTCAGCTTGGGGTGCATAAGATACAGTGTTATCCGGACGATACAAATTGGCAAATATTGTGTCAAATCAGCCTGAGAGACGGTTTGGCGTCACAACCTACCCATTGTGAAAGCTTCCAGTGCACGCATAGCATGCCCACACTAGCGCCCTTACTGGCTTGACATGCCATGTGGGCTGTGCTGAACGCGGTGCATCAGCTATTTTCACCAACTCAGCTTCTGTAGTGTTGGCTCCAGTGGCATGATGAAGCCAAATTTTTCAGCCTTTATCTTAAGTCACCGAGGGAGCTCAATCTTTGGACCCCCTTCTTTCCCCCCTCATGGGAATGATCTCCTCTTTGAAGGCTTCCCATTGCTATTTTACTGTTTTGACTATCAAGCTTTGATTCCAGTCCACCTGCAGCCGATCCCTTCTCAACTCACTGAAGTTAGCCCTCATCCAATTAAGTACTTTTATGCTTGATTGCAGCTTTCCTTTTCCATAACTATTATAAAGCTGATGGTATGATGATCACTCTTCCCCAAATGCTCCCTCACTGAAACATCCTCTACATGTGCCACTTCATTGACCAGAACTAGATGCAGTACTGTTTCCTTCTTCATTGGGCTGGAAACAAGACACAAGAAAGTTTTCTTGTACACATTTTAGGAATTCCTCATTCTCTTTGCCCTTTGCGCTGTTATTTTTCCAGTTTATATTCGGATAATTGAAGTCTCCCATTATCACTAAAATTTTTGCATCCTTCTGTCATTTTCCTGCACCCAGCTGTGTAATAGTTCCTCTATTGTTCCTTAATTCTAACCAAATAAATTCTGGCTTTGACCATCAGCTGCATCAACCCTTTCCCGTGCTGTAACAATCGCTTTGATCAATATCGCCACCCTTCCTTCCCCTCTTTTTCCTTCTGTACCTTTCCTGAATACCTTGTAGTCAGGAATAATACATTCCCTGCCCAATCAGTTTAAACCCTCTCCCAGTAGCACTTAACCGTCCTGCAGTGACTTTGGTCCCAGAGCTGTTGACCTGCATCCTATCCATTTTTAACAGGTCCTGCCTACCTCAAGAATCTGAAATCCTCCCTCCTGCACCATTTCTCCAGCTATGTGTTAACCTGTTTTATATTTTATATTTATTTATATTTAGAGATACAGCACTGAAACAGGCCCTTCGGCCCACCGAGTCTGTGCCGACCAACAACCACCCATTTATACTAACCCTACAGTAATCTCATGTTCCCTACCACCTACCTACACTAGGGGCAATTTACAACAGCCAATTTACCTATCACCTCCAAGTCTTTGGCAGTGGGAGGAAACTGGAGCACTCGGCGAAAACCCACACGGTCACAGGGAGAACTTGCAAACGCTGCACAGGCAGTACCCAGAATCGAACCTGGGTCCCTGGAGCTGTGAGGCTGCGGTGCTAACCACTGCGCCACCCTTATTTCTACAATACTAACTAGTGGGTGACACTGGGAATAATCCAGAGATCACTACCTTAGAGGTCCTACTTTTTAACTGTATGACTGTAGGACATTAACTCTTTTTCTATTTTTGCATTAGTTCCAACATGGAGCATGACTTCCGCCTCTTGAGTTTGAGCAACTGGAGACACTTCCTGCACACATAGTTAATGTTGGTATCCTCTACTTAGTTAATTTAGATCTAATTAATTACTATATTTATATTGCTGCTCCTAAGTTTAAATTACTTAGCACCTCCTTCTCCATCTGCACCAAATTCCCATTCTCACCAAATTCCCACTGCCGCTTTCTTTAGCAGTGGCACAGGATGTATCACCACATCCTATTATACCCCACATAAGGGTATGGTATAAATTACAAGATTCTTTAATACATTCATACATAAGGGCAGTAGGGATATAGCATGATACCCTGTAATCCCCCACATAAAGACACAATGGAACAGTGTCCTACAGAAACCCAACAGCACCATCTCTGAGGCCTAAAAGTAGCCTAAATATTGTGCAGGCCAATCTTACTGAGAAGGGCGAAGGGGCAGGCAAACAATGTTAATTGTGAATGTTTCAGACTATACATCATACAAATAAAGCAGCACCACTGACTAGCGACAGGGCAGGGATAAGCAGGTCTTTGAGGAACTACATGATGAACAGCTCAATGTGGAATTAATAGTTTCACCTCATTCACCACAATGTGTGGGTGTAAATTGCGCTTTTATTGCACTCCGTTATTTTACTTGCAATATTTCAGTAAGTTGGTTTTTAAAGCTTGCAATGTGTCAGGCTGTGTCTGGGACAGCGATTTCAGCAGCTCCGTGCTTTTGAGGATTGGTTCATGGGTCTTGTCGAATAAATCTCTACCAACTGCAGTCTTCACCCGGTCATGCCAAGCGGTGAGTGTGGCTGAACCTTTCAGCGGGTCATATCCAGCACCGAGGGGCTGCAGAGAGGGGGAAAGAGTCAGTTAACACAGGCCAGGGTTTAGAGAGTAGGAAGGAAGAGTGACAAGGACATGGATCAGAAACTAGCTGGGCAATTTTCAACCCACTTCCCATTGAAAATATGGGCGTTAAAACACCACAATTTGGTTACATCCAGTGCCAGAAATACCCCCGCTGCTATATTGCATCAGGCTTCCCGTTAGGTGCCCAGAGTGCCAGCCTGCACTGTTGGGCACCCGTGAATATTGTTAAATCAGGGCCCTGTGTCATTGCTGGCTCTACATGAAACGTCACGTGAAATGCCCTTCCCCTTTCCCAATGCTGCCCTGGCGTGAGCTGAGGCTATAGGGTTGGTGAGTTATTTGACCATGGGGGCATCACAGTTGAGCCCAATCTTACCCTTGTCTAATATTCACTTCACACACACTCTCCAGCTCCAGGTGCTGCCTTGAGGCCTCCTGCACCAAGCAAATGAAACTGCAAAACCAACAGCACATGAATTTCCTATCATAGGTCACACCTGGTGATAAGGAAAGGATTCCACACCTCTCCCCACCCCAAACCTCCCGCATCTCCAGTGCTGAGGCTCCCAGGCCTGTTGTAGATCCCCTACCCCTGCCCCAACTCACCCAAAACCAACACTGAACAGTGGCCGGGGGGGGGGGGGGAAGTTTGGGGGGTCTTTCTGATCCCTCCTTCTGTGTGCACAGCATTTCTGTCTCAGTCAGGAGATGCAGGGTTCAAAACCCACCCCAGACAACTGGAGCCCACAACTCCAGCTCTGAATTCTCGTGTTGCTTCCAGCGGCATTCCCAAATCCAGCGGGAGTGAGGGTGAACATGGGAGTGGGTGTGGGGGTAGGTTTGAAGATAGTTGTGGCCATGGAAGGAATATTCACATCATGGCCTGTCAGAGTGTTCATTGCTCTGCAAATCCTTTACCTCGTGCAGGAAGTCTTCAAGCGGGAACATGAGAGAGAGAGAGAGAAAGGAGAGCGAGCATGAGAATGGCAGAAAGCAAGAGGAAGGAGAGAGAATGAGAAAGGAAAGAGAGCAAGCACAGGTAGAGAGGAAGAGCAGAATGAGAGACAAAGATTAAGCTTGCTTTCATATAAAACCAGATGTCACTGCCAAGGGTGTGTCAAAGTGTACTTGCTGCTGTATTGTAGGGAACCTCGACAACAAGGTCCCACAAAATTAATGAGCGATACGACTATGTAATCTGGTTAAAGGATAAATATTGCCCCAGACTCCAGGAGAACTTTCTGCTTTTCTAACAAATGTGCTAAAAAAAAATCTTTTGCAACCACCTGCCCAGGCAGACGGGACCTTGGCTTAACACCTCATCTGAAATATGATTCTTATGGTTGGTGTATTAGATGCGAAGGGGCTGGATGATATCAAGGTGACCTTTGATCTGTCACACCTAGTTCACCTTGCACAGTTCTGCTGGGTCAGGTAGTTTGGGTAACTGCACAAGCTCAGATGAAAGCATCGGCCTGGTGTCGGGGGTTGACCTACTGCAGGTGTCAGCCTTGCCTCAGCTGGTAGCGCACTCACTTCTGAGTCAGAGGGTCATGGGTTCAAAAAAAACAAAATACTGCAGATGCTGGAAATCTGAAATAAAAACAAGAAATGTTGGAAATACACAGCAGGTCTGGCAGCATCTGTGGAGAGAGAAGCAGAGTTAACGTTTCAGGTCAATGACCCTTCATCAGAACTAGCAGATATTAGAAATGTAAAAGGTTTTAAACAAGTAAAGCGGTGGTGGAGCAAGAGATAACAAAAGAGAAGGTGTTGCTAGGACAAGGTTACAGAGAATAACTGACCAGAAGGTCGTGGAGCAAAGGCAAACGGTATGTTAATGGTGTGCTGAAAGACATGGTGTTAGGAGAGGGTGTTAATGGACAGAAAACTGAGCAGCCTGGCCCCAAGCAAGAACATGAAAAAAACAGTGAGTAGGCACAGTAGAAGCAAACTAAAATAAAATAAACACGTAAAAAATAAAAAATAACAATTTCTGCCACCTCTAGTCTGATGCCACTACCAAATGCAACTTCTCCTCCCTTCCCCTGTCAGCATTCTGAAGGGATCATTCCCTCCGCAACACCCTGGTCCACTCCTCCATTACCCCCACCACATCGTCCCCTTCCCACAGCACCTTCCCCTGCAACTGCAGGAGGTGTAATACCTGCCCATTTACCACCTCTCTAATCACTATCCAAGGCCCCAAACACTATCTTCAGGTGAAGCAGCGATTTACTTGTACTTCTTTCAATGTAGTATATTGTATTCACTGCTCACAGTGTGGTCTCCTCTGCACTGGGGAGACCAAGCGCAGACTGGGTGACAGCTTTGTGGAACACCTCCGCTCAGTCTGTAAGCAGGACCCTGAGCTTCCGGTTGCTTGCCATTTCAACACTCCCCCCTGCTCTCATGCTCACATCTCTGTCCTGGGATTGCTGCAGTGTTCCAGTGAACATCAACGCAAGCTGAAGGAACAGCATCTCATATACCGATTAGGCACACTGCAGCCTGCTGGACTGAACATTGAGTTCAATAATTTCAAAGCATGACGGCCCCCCTCCCCCCAGACTTTGTATTTTTAGTTATTTTTTTCTTTTTTATGTGTTTATTTTATTTTAGTTTGTTTCTACTGTGCCTACCCACTGTTTTTGTCATGTTTGTGCTTGGGGCCAGGCTGCTCAGTTTTCTATCCATTAACACCCTCTCTGTACTAACACCATGTCTTTCAGCACACCATTAACATACCGTTTGCCTTTGCTCCATGACCTTCTGGTCAGTTATTCCCTGTGACCTTGTCCTGTCAACACCTTCTCTTTTGTTATCTCTTGCCCTACTGCCGCTTTACTTGATTAAAACCTTTTACATTTCAAATATCTGCTAGTTCTGATGAAGGGTCACTGACCTGAAACATTAACTCCACTTCTCTCTCCACAGATGCTGCCAGACCTGCTATTTCCAGCAATTCCTGTTTTTATGTCAGATTTCCAGCATTCGCAGTATTTTGCTTTTATTTAAATCTGTCTGACTCCAGACAATGGAACACAAAATCTAGGTTGACACAAGTGCAGTACAGAGAGAGTGCAACATTGTTGGATGGTCAGTACTGAGGGAGTCCTGCACTGTCGGAGGGTCAGTACTGAGCAGACAGTTGCTCTGCCAGTAGGTCAGTACTGAGGGATAGCTGCACTGTCAGAGGGTCAGTATTGAGGGAGAGCTGCATTGCTGGAGTGTCAGCATTGAGAGAATGCTGAATTATTGGAGGGTCAATACTGAGGGAATGCTGCACTGTCGGAGAGTCAATACTGAGGGAATGCTGCACTGTCGGAGAGTCAGTACTGAGGGAATGCTGCACTGTCGGAGAGTCAGTACTGAAGGAATGCTGCACTGTCAGAGGGTCAGTACTGAGGGAGTGCTGCACTGTCAAAGGGTCAGTACTGAGAGAATGCTGAATTATTGGAGGGTCAATTCTGAGGGAATGCTGCACTGTCGGAGGGTCAGTACTGAGGGAGTACTGAGAGTCACCACTCTCTGGGTGAAGAAATTTCTCCTCATCTCAGTTCTGAAAGGTTTACCCCATATCCTTAGACGATGACCCCTGGTTCTGGACTCCCCCACCATCGGGAACATTCTTCCTGCATCTACCCTGTCAAGTCCTGGTAGAATTTTATAGGTTTCTATGAGATCCCCCCCTCACCCTTCTGAACTCCAGCGAATATAATTCTAACCAACTCAATCTCTCCTCATATGTCAGTCCCACCATCCCAGGAATCAGTCTGGTAAACCTTTGCTGCACTCCCTCTATAGCAAGAACATCCTTCCTCAAATAAGGAGACCAAAACTGCACACAATATTCCAGGTGTGGCCTCACCAAGGCCCTGCATGATTGCAGCAAAACATCCCTGCTCCTGTACTCAAATCCTCTCGCTCTGAAGACCAACATACCATTTGCCTTTTGTGCCGCCTGTTGCACCTACATGCTTACCTTCAGCGACTGGTGTACGAGAACACCCAGGTCTCGCTGCATATTCCCCTCTCTCAGTTTATAGCCATTCAGATAATAATCTGCCTTCCTGTTTTTGCTACCAAACTGGAGAACCTCACATTTATCAACATTATACTGCATCTGCCATGCATTAGCCCACTCACTTAACTTGTCCAAATCACCCTAAAGCCTCTCTGCATCCTCCTCACAACTCACCCTCCCACCCAGTTTGGTGTCATCTGCAAATTTGGAGATATTACATTTAGTTCCCTCATTTAAATCATTAATATATATTGTGAATATCTGGGGTCCTAGCACCGATCCCTGCAGTACCCCACTAGTCACCGCCTACCATTCGGAAAAAGACCCGTTTATTCCTACTCTTTGTTTCCTGTCTGTCAAGCAATTTTCTATCCATCGCAATACACTACCCCCAATCCCATGCGCTTTAATTTTACATGCTAATCTCTTATGTGGGACTTTGTCGAAAGCCTTCCGAAAATCCAAATAAATCACATCCACTGGCTCCCCCTCATCAACTCTACTAGTTGCATACTCGAAGAATTCTAGTAGATTTGTCAAGCATGATTTCTCTTTCGTAAATCCATGCTGACTCTGCCCGATTCTACCACTGTTCAAGTGCTCTGCTATAAAATCTAGAATTTTCCTCCGTACCGAAGTCAGGCTGACTGGTCTATAATTCCCTGCTTTCTCTCTACCTTCCTTTTTAAATAGTGGGGTTACATTAGCCACCCTCCAATCTGTAGGAACTGTTCCAGAGTCTATAGAATCTTGGAAGATGACCACCAATGCATCCATTATTTCTAGGGCCACTTCCTTAAGTACTCTGGGATGCATACCATCAGGCCCTGGGGATTTATTGGCCTTCAATCCCATCAATTTCCCCAACACTATTTCTCTACTAATACTGATTTCCTTCAGTTCCTCTCTCTCACTAAGCCCTGTGTTCCCCAACATTTCTGGTATAATACTTGTGTCCTCCTTTATGAAGACAGAACCAAAGTATGCATTTAGTTGGTCAGCCATTTCTTTATTCCCCCTAATAAATTCCCTTGTTTCTAACTGTAAGGGACCTACATTTGTCTTCACTTACCTGCATCAGCTCAACAATCGCAACCAGGTCTGCCAGGGAGATCTCAGCACCGACGATGTAGGGCTTATCCTGAAGGAATTTCTCCTCAAATTTCTTGAGGCTTTGGGTCAGTTCATCCACAACCTCTTTCAATCTGTCTTCAGGGACCGGTTCTCCAGCAAGGACTGGGGACATGCCCTGCAGACACAAGAAGCCAACACCGTCAGTACGAAGGTCCCAGGACCAGAGGCAGGAAACCAGCAAGTGGGCTTGGTGACAAGTCATTGATGGAAGGTGCTCTGCAGACAGTTGGCCTTGTTGGCAGTAACCTGACTCAGGGTTAAAATTATTGATCTTTCAGCCATTAGGCAGTGCCACTGGCAGAGATTCCATCCCCTTTTTTGCAGCTTGTTATTACAGACCGAGAGGCCTTAGAAGGCTGAGGGTTTAACTGCCACTCAGAGCACAAGCACAGACAGTAGAAGAGGACTCCAGGTACAGGCCCAAGCACATGCAGTGCGGAGGCCTCAGTTACAGGGCTGAGCACAGTGGTAGGGCCTCGGTCTCAATGGCCAAGCGTGGTGAGGCATCAGTCACAGGGCTGAGTGCAGTGGGGGAAGACCTGCGTGTGCTTAATAGTTATTAATGGATTACAACACTATTCCTGTAACTGAAAACCTTTGAAAGGAAACAAATAACTGTGAGGATTTGGAGCTATAAGTTTCCTCTTTTCTCCCGGGCAACATAAAGAAAGTGATTTGTTCTAAGTCTGTGATTTTTAACTGGGTGAATCAACTCAGAATCCAAAAGGGAATTAAATGTTTGGATTCCTTTGTGGGATCGGAGGGCAGAAAGTAACTGCAGGCAAGTCCCATCTAAAGCTGGAGGTGGAGAGAGACAGACAAGTTGTGACACGACCTTGAGGAACTGAATGGGTGAACTCTGGGTGTTGATATCAGAAGACGTTAGTTGAAGGTGCCGTGAGGAGTTGCTAACTGCCGCTGGGGGAGCAGTTCTGATTCATCCTTCCCTTCCCATCCTGAGGGACTGGTTTTCCAGCTCGCACTGGTGGCAGCCTGGCATACAGCTAACACCAGTGTGGGCAGCTAGCCTGTGACCCCTGGCAAACCCACCCAGTCACCTCCCCCAGCTCTGCCTGGTTAGCTGGCATTCTCCCATCTATGAAATATGATGGACACACAGACTGCCTGCAGGCCTCAGTTTAATTGCTTCAGTCCAAGGACCCTCCACAGCCTCACCCCTCTCTTTCTCCATGATCTCCTGCAACCTTACAACCCTTCAAGAACTCTGTGCTCCTCCAATACTGACCTCTTGCGCGTCCCCGATTTCCATTGTCCCACCATTGGTGGCCGTGCCTTCAGCTGCCGAGGCCCTAAGCTCTGGAATTTCCTCCCTAAACCTCTTCACATCTCTACCTCTCTCTGCTCCTCTAAGGCATTCCTTAAAACCCACCTCTTTGGACCGAGGGGTCATCTGCCATAATACCTTCTGCTGCTCAGTGTCAAATGTTGTCAGATAATGCACCTGTGAGGTGTCTTAGGATGGTTTAGAACATTAAAGGTGCTATATAAATGCAAGTTGCTGTTGTTTGAGTCCAGTTTCTGCAGTTTCCAAATTCCAATTTAATTCTTGAGGTGAGAAAAGTTAGTTGATAAAAGCAACTGCAGCCACCCACATTTTCAGCTCAGTCTTAGCAGAATCTTTTCTGCCCCAAATGTTTCACTTCTCACAGAAATGAAACAGAAATGCTGTAATTTCTAACCGACCACTTACATCCATCCCCCTTTTCAATTTCCCACATGCATTCCAAACACTGTTTTTACTGTTAGCTGTGTCTCAGTGGGTAGCACTCTCCACCCCGAGGCAGAAGCTTGTGGGTTCAAATCCCATTCCAGAGCCTTGAGCTCATAATCTAGGCTGACACTCCAGTTAAGCACTGATGGAGTGCGATACGGTTGGCGGTGTCACCTTTCAGCTGAGACATTAAATCGAGGCCCTGCAGTGCGCTCAGCTGGATGGATCAAATCCTATGGTACTTTTTGAAGTAGCACAGGGGAGTTCTCCCCAGTGTCCTGCCCAATGTTTTACCACTTAAATCAACACCACTAAAGCAGATTATCTGGTCATTATCACATTGTTGTTTGTGGGACCTTGCTCCTTACCAGGCCTCAGTTTAATGTTTCATTCTGAAATACATCATTTCTGACAGTGTAACACTCCCTGGGGCGTGAATCTGGATTTTGTGCTCAAGTCTCTGGAGCAGGAATCGAATACCGCTGAGCTGGGTGGTGGGGGGGGGGGTGGGGGGGCCTCGTCCAACAGCCAGAAAGCTGTCCAAAATTGTTCAGCCATTGTGAGCACTATCAGAGGCCACCAGATCCTTCCAAGGTGGGCACTGCACGGGCGCCATTGCTGGGTGAAGGTGGTGGAGTGGCACTGGGTCAGGGTGTGGAGAGGAACACCTGAGCTCTCTGACCTCTGTGACCCCAATACCACGAGTGGTCTCAGTAAAGTCACATGGTATGCAACATCAGCCCTGGTTTTAAAATGGAGCCAATTCAGCTGAATAATGGAGCAGCTTCCACAGTGAACTAGTCTCACAGCCATGGACCAACACTTATGAAACACTGACTCTTTCAGAAGGCAAAGAGGCATCCAGACTTCACAGGAGAGGCCAAGAGAGATTAACCCCCAGGACTGTATTCACACATAATCCATGGAGGCTATTTAACCCCAGGAGATGAAGACAAGAGTTTTGTAGTGAAATATGACGATTCTCATTTCATTTATTAACACAGCGCTCCGCCCTGCCGGGGCTGGACTGGGAACTCCCAGGTGTGAAGATATCTCTTGAAAAGATGCTGAAAATTTCTCACCTTTACCATGAAGACTTTCCCAGCCTGCGGTCTCAGTTCAGTGTGCTGCCAGGCCAGATATTCATCCACTCGAGCCCGTTTCTGGAGGTCAGCTGGGTACCAGTGGTCAGGGGTCTGGTATTTACATGCCAGGTATTTCAGAATTGCCACACTGTGAGAAAGAGAATTAGGGAGTCACTCTCTGACAGTGTGACTCGCTGTCAGCACCATTCTCATCACTATCATTCCAACTCCTAACCAAAGGCCCCTCTGTCTGAAATCTTAAATCTTTGGTCCTTGTTTTAGAAGCCTTAGCTACTGTAAACAGTCTGTCCCACCCATTCAGAATCCTATCTTATCACTCTGGAATCTGTGTTGTAAGAAGAACAATGTTGTTTTTCAAGTCTTTCTTCATATTACTGAATGTGATTAGCCTCTCCTTGTCCTCTGACACATCCACGTGCAATAGGACACTGAAATATCATTTCTAAAACCAATTAACCAACTAAACTGGCCACGAAATGTTAGGACTTGTCCATTCCAGTGTAAATACCATTTTAATCTCTTTGGCACTGAAAATTGACTTTTAAGTTTGGACTCTCATTGCTTTGGATTTAAATTTTTGTTGCAGACAGATTTTGAATATACAGAAAGTTTGTTTTTACTTTTTGTCTTTTTTATCTCTCTCTTTTCATCCCATGCTTCTTTCATTCTCTTTGTTTTACTTTCTAGATCTGATTTGACATCAAATTCAATATTCTAACAGACGCTTCCTGGTTCAAACTCTGCGCTGCTTAGTAAACATTCTTCAATCTGATTGGTTAAGGAGCTACACACAGGTCCCACTTCCCCTGTAGAGGGCTCTGTGCCGAAATGGCTTCACAGCAAGTTCCAGTGAAATGTCCCAAAGTAAGTGTAAGTGTAATGAACAATGGGCAGTGTTCGTTCACTGCTGACCACAAAATCCTAGTCATTGTCTCTCAATGCTCACATTAATGCACTCTCTCTCCTTCCAATTTTCTTTTATCTTATGACGTCTTTCTGAGCTGCTCAAATGGCTCAATTTTTCTAAAACCTGTAAAGAAGCCTTTTCACCATTGGACTGGAGTGAATTTGAGATTAGGCTGATGAGATATAGTATCATTGTCTAGTCAAACATACATACCCCAAACCGAACCTTTAGTTTGTCTCAGTGGGTAGCACACTTGCCTCTGCGTCAGCAGCTTGTAGGTTCAGGTCCCACTCCAGAAACGTGAGCAAAAAATCCAGGCTAACGTTCCAGTGCATCACAGAGAGTGCTGCAGTATCTGAGGGGAGGTACTGAGGGAGCGCAGCACTGTCAGAGGGGCAGTACTGAGGGAGTGCTGCAATATTGGAGGGTCAGTACTGAGGGAGTGCTGCAATATTGGAGGGTCAGTACTGAGGGAGTGCTGCACTATCCGAGGGTCAGTGCTGAGGGAGTGCTGCACTGTAAGAGGTGCTCTCTCTTCAAATGAGACATTATAGTGAGGACCCGTCTGTTGTCTCAGGTGGATGTAGACGAATCCATGATAATACTTGAAGTAGAGCTGACCAGAGCAAATTGTTTTTTGTGTTTCCTACTTCACAACAGTGATTGCATTTCGAAAGAACTTCACTGGCCCTAAAGCATTTTGAGAAATCTTAAAGCCATGATAGGCACTATAGAAATGAAAGTCTATCTGACTTGCATTGCACTGGGGCCAACAAGGCAAATGCTTCTCCTGCTCAGTCTGTTTGGTTTAGTTAAGGCAGTGCTTGTTACCGTGATTCGTGATGGTCACACTGAATCCATTTGAAAGCAGAGACAAGAAAGGACATATCGTCACTTTAAATCCCCCTGCCAGCCATCCACCCCACCCTGCCAGCAGCACTATGCCCCTGACTCCCTGCAGCCTAGCTGCCAGCCTGGCACTGAAGCAGAAGAATACATCAGTAGCATCTAAAACCAAAGTCCCAGAGCCTGAGTTCAGCTTACCTCTCCACCAGAACAAAGTCCTCATCCTTTATCACCGGGATTCTTCTCAGTGGGTTCACTTTCCGAAATTCCTCAGAGTATTGCTCACCTGCACTGAGAGACGCATCGATCAGAAAAAAACACCTCAAGCAGCACCTATGAAAAACTCTCCCTCCCTGATTTTTCAATCTTTTTCTCCAATTTCACACTCTTTCTCTCTGTTTCTGGTTACACTCTCTCCCTCTGATTTCTCTCGCTTTCTGGTTGATCACAGTCTCAGAGTCTCACACTCTCTCTCTCCCACTGGTTTCTTTCTCTCGCTCTCAGGTTTCTCACACTCTCTCCCTCTGGTTTCTCTCTCACTGGTTTCTCACACTCTCGCTGGTTTCTCTCTCTATCTCTGGTTTCTCACACTCCCTCTCTATCTCTGGTTTGTCACACTCCCTCTCTCTGGTTTCTCACATCTCGCTGGTTTCTCTCTCTATCTTTGGTTTCTCACATTCTCTCTTGCTGGCTTCTCTCTCTATCTCTGGTTTCTCACACTCCCTCTCTCTGGTTTCTCACATCTCGCTGGTTTCTCTCTCCATCTTTGGTTTCTCACATTCTCTCTCTCTGGTTTCTCACACTCTCTTGCTGGCTTCTCTCTCTATCTCTGGTTTCTCACACTCCCTCTCTCTGGTTTTTCACACCCTCTCCCTCTGGTTTCTCTCTCACTGGTTTCTCTCTCTATCTCCGGTTTCTCACACTCTCTGCCTCTGGTTTCTCTCTCGTTGGTTTCTCTCTCTATCTCCGGTTTCTCACACTCTCTGCCTCTGGTTTCTCTCTCGTTGGTTTCTCTCTCTATCTCTGGTTTCTCACACTCTCTCGCTGGTTTCTCTCTCGCTGGTTTCTTTCTCTCGCTCTCTGGTTTTTCACACCCTCTCCCTCTGGTTTCTCTCTCTATCTCTGGTTTTTCACACTCTCTCCCTCTGGTTTCTCTCTCACTGGTTTCTCACACTCTCGCTGGTTTCTCTCTCTATCTCTGGTTTCTCAAACTCCCTCTCTATCTCTGGTTTCTCACACTCCCTCTCTCTGGGTTCTCACATCTCGCTGGTTTCTCTATCTTTGGTTTCTCACATTCTCTCTCTCTGGTTTCTCACACTCTCTTGCTGGCTTCTCTCTCTATCTCTGGTTTCTCACACTCCCTCTCTCTGGTTTTTCACACCCTCTCCCTCTGGTTTCTCTCTCACTGGTTTCTCTCTCTATCTCTGGTTTCTCACACTATCTGCCTCTGGTTTCTCTCTCTATCTCTGGTTTCTCACACTCTCTCGCTGGTTTCTCTCTCGTTGGTTTCTTTCTCTCGCTCTCTGGTTTTTCACACCCTCTCCCTCTGGTTTCTCTCTCTATCTCTGGTTTCTCACACTCTCTCCCTCTGGTTTCTCTCTCACTGGTTTCTCTCTCTATCTCTGGTTTCTCACACTCTCTCCCTCTGGTTTCTCTCTCGCTGGATTCTCTATCTCTGATTCCTCACACTCTCTCTCTGGTTTCGCTCTCTACCTCTGGTTTCTCTCTCTATCTCTGGTTTCTCACACTCTCTCCCTCTGGTTTCTCTCTCGCTGGTTTCTCTCTCTATATCTGGTTTCTCACACTCTCTCTCTGGTTTCTCTCTCTACATCTGGTTTCTCACACTCTCTCTGGTTTCGCTCTCTACCTCTGGTTTCTCTCTCTATCTCTGGTTTCTCACACTCTCTCTGGTTTCGCTCTCTAACTCTGGTTTCTCTCTCTGTCTCTGGTTTCTCACACTCTCTCCCTCTGGTTTCTCTCTCACTGGTTTCTCTCTATCTCTGGTTTCATACACTCTCTCCCTCTGGTTTCTCTCTCACTGGTTTCTCTCTCTATCTCTGGTTTCTCACACTCTCTCCCTCTGGTTTCTCTCTCGCTGGTTTCTCTCTCTATTTCTGGTTTCTCACACTCTCTCCCTCTGGTTTCTCTCTCGCTAGTTTCTCTCTCTATCTCTGGTTTCTCACATTCTCGACCTCGGGTTTCTCTTTCGCTGGTTTCTCTCTCTATCTCTGGTTTCTCACACTCTCTCCCTCAGGTTTCTCTTTCGCTGGTTTCTCTCTCTATCTCTGGTTTCACACACTCTCTCCCTCTGGTTTCTCTCTCTATCTCTGGTTTCTCACACTCTCTCCCTCAGGTTTCTCTTTCGCTGGTTTCTCTCTCTATCTCTGGTTTCACACACTCTCTCCCTCTGGTTTCTCTCTCTATCTCTGGTTTCTCACACTCTCTCCCTCAGGTTTCTCTTTCGCTGGTTTCTCTCTCTATCTCTGGTTTCTCACACTCTCTCCCTCTGGTTTCTCTCGCTGGTTTCTCTCTCTATCTCTGGTTTCTCACACTCTCTCCCTCTGGTTTCTCTCGCTGGTTTCTCTCTCTATCTGGTTTCTCACACTTTCTCCCTCTGGTTTCTCTTCTGCTGGTTTCTCTCTCTATCTCTGGTTTCTCACACTCCCTCTGGTTTCTCTCGCTGGTTTCTCTCTCTATCTCTGGTTTCTCACACTTTCTCCCTCTGGTTTCTCTTCCGCTGGTTTCTCTATCTCTGGTTTCTCACACTCTCTCCCTCTGGTTTCTCTCACTGGTTTCTCTCTCTATCTTTGGTTTCTCACACTTTCTCTCTCAGGTTTCTCTTCCGCTGGTTTCTCTCTCTATCTCTGGTTTCTCACACTCTCTCCCTCAGGTTTCTCTTTCGCTGGTTTCTCTCGCTATCTCTGGTTTCTCACACTCTCTCCCTCAGGTTTCTCTTTCGCTGGTTTCTCTCTCTATCTCTGGTTTCTCACACTCTCTCCCTCGGGTTTCTCTCGCTGGTTTCTCTCGCTATCTCTGGTTTCTCACACTCTCTCCCTCAGGTTTCTCTTTCGCTGGTTTCTCTCTCTATCTCTGGTTTCTCACACTCTCTCCCTCAGGTTTCTCTTTCGCTGGTTTCTCTCTCTATCTCTGGTTTCTCACACTCTCTCCCTCGGGTTTCTCTCGCTGGTTTCTCTCTCTATCTCTGGTTTCTCACACTCTCTCCCTCAGGTTTCTCTTTCGCTGGTTTCTCTCTCTATCTCTGGTTTCTCACACTCTCTCCCTCGGGTTTCTCTCTCTATCTCTGGTTTCTCACACTCTCTCCCTCGGGTTTCTCTCGCTGGTTTCTCTCTCTATCTCTGGTTTCTCACACTCTCTCCCTCAGGTTTCTCTTTCGCTGGTTTCTCTCTCTATCTCTGGTTTCTCACACTCTCTCCCTCAGGTTTCTCTTTCGCTGGTTTCTCTCTCTATCTCTGGTTTCTCACACTCTCTCCCTCGGGTTTCTCTCTCTATCTCTGGTTTCTCACACTCTCTCCCTCAGGTTTCTCTTTCGCTGGTTTCTCTCGCTGGTTTCTCACACATCTGGCTGGTTTCTCTCTCTCTCTCTCTCTGTTTCTCTCTCTGGTTTCTCACACACTCTTTTCATATTCCCTGTTCCTTACCCGTTGACAGCCGGATCAATTTCATCTCGAACGGAATGTTGTTCATTTTCAGGAAAATGTAAACGGAGCGGCAGGGCTCGGAAGTGAGATCGGCGTAAAGCTGGAGGGTCATGACAGCACCGAACCCAAAACAAAGCTCAACTGACCCGCGATAGGACTGACTTATTTGGGATAGACACTGCTCTGTAATAGACACTGGCAGATCCGGGAGGGCTGGTCACAGACACCGCCCAGCCTAAAGCTCACCTGCCCATTCCCTGGCTCTAGCCCCGCCCACTCCCAGTCTCCAGCCCCGCCCACTCCCAGTCTCCAGCCCCGCCCACTCCCAGTCTCCAGCCCCGCCCACTCCCAGTCTCCACCCCCGCCCACTCCCAGTCTCCAGCCCCGCCCACTCCCAGTCTCAAGCCCCGCCCACTCCCAGTCTCAAGCCCCGCCCACTCCCAGTCTCCAGCCACGCCCACTCCCAGTCTCCAGCCCCGCCCACACCCAGTCTCCAGCCCCGCCCACTCCCAGTCTCCAGCCCCGCCCACTCCCAGTCTCCAGCCCCGCCCACTCCCAGTCTCCAGCCCCGCCCACTCCCAGTCTCCAGCCCCGCCCACTCCCAGTCTCCAGCCCCGCCCACTCCCAGTCTCCAGCCCCGCCCACTCCCTGTCTCTCGCTGGAAACCTCAGCAGGTCTGGCAGCATCTCTGGAGAGAGAAACAGAGTTAACGTTTTACGTCTGTGACCTTTCATCAGAATAATATTGCTCCGGTGCCCTCTGTTTTTCTTTATTTGTTCATGGGCTGTGGGCATCCTTGGCAATGCCAGCATTTATTGCCCATTCCCAATTGCCCTTGAGACGTTGGTGGTGAGCTGTGGTTGCAGACGGCCTCAAGCATAGCAGCAAACACAGCATGCTCTGGCCAGGGACACATGGGCATGGACACAGTCACACAGAGAGGGAGGGTTTAGCATGAGTGAAGGTTTAACATTGATCTCACCAAAGCCTTTGACCTCGTCAGCAGACGTGGTCTCTTCAGACTACTAGAAAGGGTTGGATGTCCACCAAAGCTACTAAGTATCATCACCTCATTCCATGACAATATGAAAGGCACAATTCCGCATAGCGGCACCTCATCAGAGCCCTTTCCTATCCTGAGTGGCGTGAAACAGGGCTGTGTTCTCGCACCCACACTTTTTGGGATTTTTTTCTCCCTGCTGCTCTCACATGCGCTCAAGTCTTCAGAAGAAGGAATTTTCCTCCACACAAGATCAGGTGGCAGGTTGTTCAACCTTGCCCGTCTAAGAGCGAAGTCCAAAGTACGGAAAGTCCTCATCAGGGAACTCCTCTTTGCTGACGATGCTGCTTTAACATCCCACACAGAAGAGTGCCTGCAGAGTCTCATCAACAGGTTTGTGGCTGCCAGCAATGAATTTGGCCTAACCATCAGCCTCAAGAAAACGAACATCATGGGACAGGACATCAGAAATGCTCCATCCATCAATATTGGCAACCACGCTCTGGAAGTGGTTAAAGAGTTCACCTACTTAGGCTCAACTATCACCAGTAACCTGTCCCTAGATGCAGAAATCAACAAGCGCATGGGAAAGGCTTCCACTGCTATGTCCAGACTGGCCAAGAGAGTGTGGGAAAATGGCGCACTGACACGGAACATAAAAGTCCAAGTGTATCAAGCCTGTGTCCTCAGTACCTTGCTCTACGGCAGTGAGGCCTGGACAACGTATGTCAGCCAAGAGCGACGTCTCAATTCATTCCATCTTCGCTGCCTCTGGAGAATACTTGGCATCAGGTGGCAGGACCGTATCTCCAACACAGAGGTCCTCGAGACGGCTAACATCCCCAGCTTATACACACTACTGAGTCAGCGGCGCTTGAGATGGCTTGGCCATGTGAGCCGCATGGAAGATGGCAGGATCCCCAAAGACACATTGTCCAGCGAGCTCGCCACTGGTATCAGACCCACCGGCCGTCCATGTCTCCGCTTTAAAGACGTCTGTAAACGCGACATGAAGTCCTTTAACATTGATCACAAGTCGTGGGAGTCAGTTGCCAGCGTTCGCCAGAGCTGGCCGGCCGCCATAAAGGCGGGGCTAAAGTGTGGCGAGTCGAAGAGACTTAGCAGTTGGCAGGAAAAAAGGCAGAAGCGCAAGGGGAGAGCCATCTGTGTAACAGCCCCGACAAACAAATTTTTATGCAGCTCCTGTGGAAGAGCCTGTCACTCTAGAATTGGCCTTTATAGCCACTCCAGGCGCTGCTCCACACACCACTGACCACCTCCAGGCGCTTACCCACTGTCTCTCGAGATAAGGAGGCCAAAGAAGAAGCCAAGAATTGAGGAGCAGCCCCCTTAAATAGTGCAAATGGGGCTGCAAGCTCTTAAACTCAGTGTGCAGGGGCAACACCGCCTTATCCAGGACACAAGAATTACAGTTAGCCTGGGAGTCCTTGGACCGACTTAAAAACCCATTGGATGGGACTGTTTCAAGCAACGTTCTCCAGACCACATCTCCAATCCAATAAGAGCAAACATCCCACATAGACAGCTCAATGCAGACCACTGCTTCCATCAGATGGCAATGTGGGGGAGGGCAGGGTTCCTTCATAGAATGCTTTATCCACATCCAATATCCCTTATCAGATTTATTATTCATCTCAAGTTTATGTTACCTACCCTGAGTTTTATTATCCATGAAGGCGGGCAGAGGTAGAATTTCATGCCACCAGCCTGTGTGCCAGCTCCCTGGCTCCGTCCCACCCCCTGGGCCATTTTCCTATAAGCAGGATGGGGTGAGGGCAGGGCTACCCACCCATCAATAGTGGGTAGCCAATCGACCTGATGACGGGGTTCAGAGGTCTGCAGACAAATCTTGCCCCAAGTTTTGTTATCCATTCCTAGCAGAACAAGGGCAGCAGATGCATGGGAACACCACCACCTGCAAGTTCCCCTCCAAGTCACACACCATCCTGACTTGGAACTATATCGCCGTTCCTTCACTGTCGCTAGATCAAAATCCTGGAACTCCCTTCCTAACAGCACTGTGGGCGTACCTACCCCACATGGACTGCAGCGGGTCAAGAAGGCAATACGCCAGCACATTCTCAATTAGGAATGGGCAACAAATGCTAGTCTTGCCAGTCATGCCCACATCGTGAGAATGAATGAAACGAAATAACCTGAGCACATTAAGGGCAGGATTTTCTCAGGCCTGACACGGCAGATCTCAGCCACCAAGTTTCTTCATTTGAGTGACTGATTCACATCTTCCTAAAGCCACAGTAAAGTGGGATTTCAGTCAGTCCATTCTCAGAAATCAGCAGGGATGTGGCTGCCTCACACGGGCAAGGATGGACTCTGGTTGTTGTATGAAAGCAGCTGGTGTGAAACCCCACCGAAGAGAGGTAACTTTTACAGGGCCATTTCATGAATCACTGCCATGGGTGGAGAATTTTGGGGACCATGTCCACGATTTCCCAATATGCATAGTGGATGGGTGAGATGTCCACCAGGGGAAGGGCATTTGGAAAATTGTCCCTTTAAAATGAACCATTCCTCAGGAGCCAATGGCATATCATTCACACAAAATTGATGATCTCATCAGCTCTTTTCAATCATTGAGTCATGAATCATTAAAAGGATGTAGGTAGTTGATCTTGTACCACGTATGGAACCTTGACTGCCACCAACATGCAGCAACAGCTTGGAAGGTACAAGCCGTACTGCATCCTTCGAGCCCTTGGCCTGGAGGTAGAAATCCCACCTCTGAGTCTGAAGGAGAGGGTATGAGCCCCACTCCTGATGACTAGAATATGATCTGTAAATATCTTCAGCGGGAGAGTCTGTCTGGATGCAGGGACCAGTGGCCCAGGGATAGTATTCCTGCTGCTAAATCAAGAGAGTTGGGTTCTGGCCCCACTCCTGACAATCCCGGTAAATAGAGACCGGAGCGTGCGCTTTGCAGACTAAGTTGAGGTCTGATGGGTGCTTTCCCGTTGTAAAGGGAAGGTGGGGGTCTTTAGCCTAGCAGAAGATTCTAGAGAGATCAAAACCATAAGGAAGGCAACAGGAAACTAGCTCAGCTGCTCTTCCCCAGTAAGTGGCTCAAGAATCTTATGTGTGTAACTTCAGTTTGACCCTGCACCAGGGACAGACTACAACAGGCTGAATCCTTCAACACGAGCTTGCATGCAACCTGAATTTTGTGGTATATATTAGCGATTTGGACATAAATGTAGGGGGCATGATCAAGAAGTTTGCAGACAACACAAAGATTGGCATTTTTTCCCTTTTTTTTTCTTTTTGTAGATTGCAAGGCAGTGAAGAGGGAGGTTTACTCTGTATCGAACCCATTTTTTTGAAGGTGGCCGTTATATCCTAGGCCCCTTTTGTTTATTTATGTCGAGGGGGCCTTTATTCCTCAGGCTCCCAAAGATTGGCTGCGTGGTAGGTAAAGAGAAGAATAGCTGTCGGCTGCAGAAAGATATTGATGGTCTGGTCAGATGGGCAGAAAAGTGGCAAATGGAATTCAACCTGGAGAAGTCTGAGGTGATGCATTTGGGGAGGTCAAACAAGGCAAAGTGGCGCAGTGGTTAGCACCGCAGCCTCACAGCTCCAATGACCCGGGTTCGATTCTGGGTACTGCCTGTGTGGAGTTTGCAAGTTCTCCCTGTGTCTGCATGGGTTTCCTCCGGGTGCTCCGGTTTCCTCCCGCATGCCAAAGACTTGCAGGTTGATAGGTAAATTGGCCATTATAAATTGCCCCTAGTATAGGTAGGTGGTAGGGAAATATAGGGACAGGTGGGGATGTGGTAGGAATATGGAATTAGTGTAGGATTAGTATAAATGGGTGGTTGATGGTCGGCACAGACTAGAAACTAAATACACGATTGATGGGGAAAAACTGAGAAGTGTAGAGGAAGTGAGGGACCTTGGAGTGAATGTCCACAGATCCCTGAAGGTAGCAGGACAGGTCGATAAGGTGGTTAAGAAGGCATATCGAAACTTTTCCTTTATTAGCTGAGGTATAGAATATAAGAGCAGGGAGGTTATGCTGGAAATGTAAAACTCATTGGTTAGGCCACAACTTGAGTACTGTGTGCCGTTCTAGTCACCTCATTACAGAAAGGATGTAATTGCACTAGAGAGGGTACAGAGGAGATTTGCGACGATGTTGCCAGGACTGGAAAAATGCAGCTATGAGGAAAGATTGGATAGACTGGGGTTGTTCTCCTTGGAACAGAGAAAGCTGAGGGAAGATCTGATTGAAATGTACAAAATTGTGAGGGGCCTGGATAGAGTGGAGGTGAAGGGTCTATTCACCTTAGCAGAGAGGTCAGTGACAAGGGGGCATAGATTTAAAGCGATTGGTAGAAAGATTAGAGGGGAGATGAGGAGAAACATTTTCACCCAGAGGGTGGTGGGGGTCTGGAACTCACTGACTGAAAGGATAGTTGAGGCAGAAACCCTCAACTCATTCAAAAGGAGTCTGGATATGCACCTCAAGTGCCTTAATCTGCAGGGCGACGGACCAAATGCTGGAAGGTGCGATTAGAATGGGTGAATCATTTTTCACTGGCACAGACACAATGGGCCAAGTGGCCTCTTCCTGTGCCGTAAACTTTCAATGATTCTATATATAGCAAAGCTTCCCACAGTAGCTCGGTTGAGGCTCAGACCAGAGCAAGAATGGGATTAGGGGAGTTGGTTGAAGATTTTAAGCATGTTTTGAAAGTGGAGAGAGATGTAGCAAGACAGAGAGGTGTGGGGGGAGAGTTCTAGAATGTGGATGCAAGATGGCTGAAGGTTCTGCCCCCAGTGGTAGAACAGGGATGGGGGTGGAAGGTGCAGTTGATCAGAGCTAGAAGAGCAGAGAATGTGGGAGGGGTGAGAGGCTAGAGGAGGTTTCAGGATGAGGAGAAGGATTTGAAGCAACTGAGTTGACAAATGGGAAAGGTGGGGCCAAGTGAAGTTTGCAAGGATTATATGATAGGTGAGCGGACCTTTGGGTCAGAGAGGAGGTGGGCCCTGGGGCCTCCTTTGGGTCTGAGAGGACGTGGGCCGTAGGAGGCTCCTTTGGGTCAGAGAGGAGGTGGACCCAAGGGGGCTACTTTGGGTCAGAGAGGAGGTGGGCCCTGGGGCCTCCTTTGGGTCTGAGAGGACATGGGCCGTAGGAGGCTCCTTTGGGTCAGAGAGGAGGTGGGCCCTAGGGGGCTCCTTTGGGTCAGAGAGGAGGTGGGCCGTAGGAGGCTCCTTTGGGTCAGAGAGGAGGTGGGCCCTAGGGGGCTCCTTTGGGTCAGAGAGGAGGTGGGCCCTAGGGGGCTCCTTTGGGTCAGAGAGGAGGTGGGCCCTAGGGGGCTCCTTTGGGTCAGAGAGGAGGTGGGCCCTAGGGGGCTCCCAGGTCTGAGGAGGTGGGCCCTAGGGGGCTCCCGGGTCTGAGGAGGTGGGCCCTAGGGGGCTCCTTTAGGTCTGAGAGGAGGTGGGCCATAGGGGGCTCCTTTTGCTGCGCAACACTACCCTTGGACATCTATTGCCGTCCTTTGCCCTTTCTCCCCCAGTCCCTTCTCTTCCACTGTTTAAGTTCCCCTATCTCTAATAGTGGATGCATTCTTGCCCTAACTACCAAATAACTGCTAGTTTAAAGTGACCCTGGGCCCACTGCCCCTGCCCTGGCCAGGCATGCTCTTTGTTTTCCTCAGTGACCACTGGATCTTTGCTTAAATTTGGCTTCCAAATTCCAGGGCTTGTCTGGACATCAAGACTAAGCTTCTGAACTGGACCAAACAGACTGCACTGGACTGAACTGGACCACATTGGACTACAGTCGACTGAACAGGATTACACTGGACTACACTGGACCTCACCGAACTCTATTGGATCACACTGGACTACACTGGACCATACTGGTCTCTATTGGATCACACTGGACTACACTGGACCATACTGGTCTCTATTGGATCACACTGGACTACACTGGACCATACTGGTCTCTATTGGATCACACTGGACTACACTGGACCATACTGGTCTCTATTGGATCACACTGGACGACACTGGATTGAACAGGATTACGCTGGACCATACTGGAATACACTGGACTACACTGGACCACACCGAACTCTATTGGCCCACACTGGACTGAACAGGATTACACTGGACCACGCTGGACTTTGTTAGATCACATTGGACCACACTGGGCTACATTGCAAGATCTGCTGTTCACTCGCTTCAGTTTTAAGGTAACCTGGTCTAGCTGACAGTTCGTCCCCCAGCGCTGCTGTTAGCTGCTGAGCTTGTGCCTGTCCTACTGGCTTTTCAGCTTCAGCTACAGTCTAGTTCCTGGGCAGAATAGATTTGAACCTGTTTTGAAAGTTGAGCTTGGTGGAGGAGTAAAAGCCCAACAGGGTCACCAGGAATGGCCTTATTCATGGACATACAAGACGGAAGTGCTCGGATAAGTGAGCAGAGTTGACATTGATTTTTGAAAGGGTCTGGGAGATCCAACCCATTACAACTGGGAGGAGTTTGAGACTTTTAACCACAAAGATTTCACCATCAAGTAGGACTGTGTAACGTATAAGTGTGGTGTGAGGTATTCAAGTATTTTAATAAGTAAAGAAAATACTTTTCTTTGTAATCTGAGGTATCAGCTACTTACAAAGTACTATTTAGTTAATGGGAATTTCTTTTAGTTTAGTTTCTATAATAAAAGGCTTAAAACGTGAAATCTTGTTGTGTAATTCTTTGAATTGATCATATTTTGCATTTTTAACATTTACAGTGTCACCGAGGTCGTAACAAACAGACAGAAAGAGCTTCCGCAAGTATATGAAGAAAGAAAAGAATAGCTAAAGTAAGCTGTGGTCTCTTTGAGGATGAGTGGTGAATTAATAACGGGAAACAAGGAAATGACAGAGACTGAATTTTGTATCTGTCTTCACAGTAGCATCCCAAGAATAGTAGAAATTCAAGATGCATAAGGCAGGAAGGAACTTAAAACAATCACTATCACTAGAGAAAAAGTACTCGGAAAACTAATGGATGAATGGGCCTGGACCTAGACCTGATAGCCTGCATCCTAGAGACTTAAAAGAAGTGGTTGCAGAGATAGTGGATGCATTGGTTTTAACCTTCCAAAATTCCCTAGATTCCAGAAAGGTTCCAGGGATTGGCAAGCCACAAATGCAACACCTCTGTTCAAGAAAAAATTGAGACAGGAAGCAGGAAACTATAGGCCAGTTAGCCTAACATCTGTCATTGGGAAAATACTGGAGGTCATTACTAAAGAAATAGCAGGACATTTAGAAAATCACTAGATAATCAAGCAGAGTCGACATGGTTTTATGAAAGGGAAATCATGTTTGACAAATTTCTTAGAGTTTTTTGAGAATATAACAAGCCGAATGGATGAAGGGGAACCAGTAGATGTAGTGTATTTGGATTTTCAAAAGGCACTCAGTAAGATGCCACATAAAAGGTTATTGCACAAGATAAGAGCTCATGGTGTTGGGGGTGATATAGTAGCATGGATAGAGGACTGGCTAACTAACAGGAGACAGAGAGTCGGGAAAAATGGGGCATTTTCAGGTTGGCAAACTGTGACTAGTGGAGTACCACAGAGATCAGTGTTGGCACCTCAGTTATTTAAGATTTATATTAATGGCTTGGACGAAGGGGCCGACTGTACTGCAGCCAGATTTGCAGATGATACAAACATATGTAGGAAAGCAAGTTGTGAGGAGGATACAAAGAGTCCACAAAGGGATATAGATAGGAGAGATGAGTGGGAACAAAGTTGGACCAGAATTTTTACACCCCACCGTGCCCCCACCACCCCCACAGGAGCGGACTGGAAGCGGGGTGGAGGGGGGGGGGGGGGGGGAGCGGGTCGCAAAACTGAGAGGGAGGAGGGGGGCATGCCGTTCCCGTCACCTTCCCGGCCCCACAGCAATTTTACGAGGGGTGGCAGCAGCGAGAAACGGCTCAACCACCCCAGGCCAATTAAGGCCCTTAAGTGGCCAATTAACTGCCACTTAAGGGCCTCCTCCCGCGGCCGCTAACAGATCACCAACCGACACCCCTTGCCTCGCTGGGGCCTGGCCAATTGTCCCTGGCGAGGCCCCACACACCTTGCTCTTCTAGCTGGGTGCAGTCCCAGCAGTGGCCACCACTCCCAGTGGCGCTGCTGGGACTGAGAGCTGCTGGACCGCTGAGCGGGGTGGAAGTCCCACCCGAGGCCAGTAAAGGTCCTGGGCCATGTAAGATTACCATGTGGCTTCCAGGGCCGGCGGAGGCAGCTTTGACCCTGTCTTCTTGTCTGGCGGAGCCTCCCGCCCAAAGTAAAATTCCGACCTTGGTGTATAATGTGGAAAAATGTGAGGTTGTCCACTTTGATGGAAAGAATAGAAAAGCAGAATATTATTTACATGGGGAGAGGCTGCAGAATGCTGCAGTACAGAGGGATCTGGCTGTCCTTGTACATGAATGACAAAATGTTAGCATGCAGATATAGCAAGTAATTAGGAAGGCAAATGAAATGTTGGCATCTATTGCAAGGGAAATGGAGTATAATAGTAGGAAAGTCTTCTTACAACTGTACAGGGTATTGGTGAGACCGCACCCAGAGTACTGTGTACAGTATTAGTCTCCTTACTTAAGGAGGGGTATACTTGCATTGGAAGCAGTTCAGAGAAGGTTCACTAGGCTGATTCCTGTGATGAAGGGATTTGTCTTATGAGGAAAGATTGAGCAAGTTGGACCTATACTTATTGAAGTTGAGAAGAATGAGAGGTGATCTTATGGAAACATATAAGATCTTGAGGGGGCTTGACAGGGTAGATGCTGAGAGGATGTTTCCCCTCGTGGGGGGATCTAGAACTCGGGGGCACAGTTTCAGAATGAGGGGCTCCCTTTTAAGACAGAGATGAGGAGGAATTCCTTCTCTCTGAGAGTTGTTAATCTTTGGAATTCTCTTCCCCAGAATGCAGTGGAGGCTGGGTCATTAAATATATTCAAGGTTGAGTTGGACAGATTTTTGATTGACAAGAGAGTCAAGGGTTTTGGGGGGCAGGCACAAAAGTGGAGTTAAGGCCACAATCAGATCAGCCATGATCTTATTGAATGGCGGAGCAGGCTTGAGGGGCCGAATGGTCTACTCCTGCTCCTAATTCTTATGATGTTATGATCTTATATGTCTTCACCCTGCCTATATCAGCCTCATCCCACCACAGGACCTCTGACTAACTCTGGAATCCCTCCTATTGTTTCCTCACTACTCCCCATTTATTACAAGGCCATGTCTTTCCTAATCTCGCTATCCAACCTGGCCTATGTAACTTGAGTTTTCCTGTGTCCATTTGCATGCACATTTTGGCTGCTGCTCTGGACCTGAGTCCATATATTTCTTTGTTTTTCTCCCTTGTTTTCCACTTTCCTCTTTACCCCTCCTAGACCCCTCTCTCCAGTCATCATGCCTCCATTCATTTCCCACTCTCGGGTGTTCTGCCCTCCTAAATCCCTATTCTAACCCTTCAGCACTCTTTGACCTTCCTATTCTCCTGCCCCCATCCCAGGGTTGACCTCCTCTTCGATAAACCTACAGCTTCCCTCTGTGCCTCTCTTGGCATCTCCTGAAGGGCCCATCGAGGCATTCATCATTGCTTTCTTATGAATAGCAACCCCAACCACTCCATCCTACTCTTCTATTGATCTTCCTACTCCCTGGGAGCTAATCTGACCAATCTCCTCCCCATTCCAGTCCCCCCTCCCAATGTTGACCCTATGGACTCTGCCAGTGGGTCAGCTCTAAGCACCCCCTCCATGAATCTCCCTCCAGAATATCTTTACACTGTGAACAAGGCCTTTGTCATCCATGAGTTTTAAAAAAAAACTCTTTCATGGGATGTGGGCATCGTTGGCAAGGCCAACATTTGTTGCCCATCCTAACTGCCCTTGAGAAGGTGGTGGTGAGCTGCCTTATTGAACCGCTGCAGTACATCTGGTGCAAGTACACCAGCAGTGTCGTTAGGAAGGGAGTTCCAGGATTTTGACCCAGTGACAGTGAAGGAACAGCGATATTGTTTCAAGTCAAGATAGTGTGTGACTTGGAGGTCAACTTGCAGGTGGCAGTGTTCCAATGCATCTGCTGCTCTTGTCCTTCCAGATGGTAGCGGTTGTGGGTTTGGAAGGTGCTGTCAAAAGAGGCATGTTGAGTCGCTGCAGTGCATCTTGTAAAATGTAGATGTCACACACTGCTGCCATTGTGTGTCGGTGGTGGAGGGAGTGAATGTTTAAGGTGGTGGATGGGGTGCCAATCAAGCAGGCTGTTTTGTCCTGGATGGTGTCGAGCTTCTTGAGTGTTTGTGATGGAATATAGGTATAATAGGGTTAATTAGGTAGCATTTAGATATAGTTAATACATCATACCTTTTAGAATTAAAGATTGAATAAATGGTCAGTTTTCAGAACTCATTGACGCTTCCCTTTAAAAAGGTAGAGTTAGAAAATTTCAAGGTCTTTCAAGGTGCCTCTTATGAACCAGAAACAAGTTGGGAAATCCATTTGTGTCTCTGTTGTCAGGGACTTAGAAGATAAACACACATTGAAATATCCTGTGTGGCATCAGTAAGATGGAGCAATAAACTTAATTAGTTTATGGGGTTGTTGATGCAGACAGATTGGCTCAAAAGGTTGCTTTATGGTACCATAAAAAAGGCAATTATATATAATAAAACAATAAATGAATGGACTTACAGAAACAAGAGGTCAAGTAAACACAATTATAAACATTTTGACAAGATAAATGCTCGCAACTTCAAGAACAGGGGATTTTCAGTAAAACATTAAGTGGAGAGTTAGTTAATGATACTACCAAATATGGATCTTGAAAGCAAGAAAAACACACACAGAAATGTAACATCTATATGCTAAGAGGTCATATGGCACTTTAGCAACAGTATAAACATGAGAGTTTTTGAAGCAAAGATTAGAAGTGCTGAATTCCTCAAACAATACTTCTCACCCTATGCCTTACTCAGGGAATTTAAGGTAAAAGTTTACTTTAAAATGTTGATGGATATTCTAAGATATTTTGCTATAACATTAGCAAAGTTAAACCTTTGGATTCTATGTTAAAAATAAGATTATGTGTTACATCTCTTAGTAATATTTGATATTGTGATATACTTATCCACTTAGAAGTGTATTGCATGTTAAATCCTTTAATAAATATATAGAAGTTAATAAATCGTCTCATGTAGTATTCTGTATTAAACTACAAGAACCTCCTCTGTGTCTTTAAGTGGAGAGATACGTATTGAAGAGAGTTTCCCAGACCCTTATAATATCTGGGATATTTATGATTTAGCCATAATTATTTTAAAATAGGCTATCGGAAAGATGGAAATATTCTCTGTTAGTTTTCTTTCTTTGAGGGAAAGTTAGTTCAATCCTTTGATCCCAAATAAGTGCCTATAAGAATTTGTCTGGTTTGAACTTAATTAAAGAAGATTCATAGGGATGTACTCCTGATTTGGTTTAGTCCCTATAAGGGGTTAAAGTCATAAATCACTTCATGTTGTTGGAGCTGCACCCATCCAGGCAACTGGAAAGTATTTCATCACACTCCTGACTTGTACCTTGTAGATGGTGGACAGACTTTGGGGAGTCATGAGGTGAGTTACTTGCCACAGAATTCCCAGCCTTTGATCTGCTCTTGTAGCCACAGTAATTATGTGGCTGCTTCAGTTTAGTTTCTAGTCAATGGTAAGCCCCCAGGATGTTGATAATGGGGGATTCAATGATAATAATGCCATTGATGTCAAGGGCAGATGGTTAGATTCTCTCTTATTGGAGATAGTCATTGCCTGGCACTTGTGTAGCACGAATGTTACTTGCGATATATAAGCCCAAGCCTGAATGTTGTCCAGGTCTTGCTGTGTATGGACATGGACTGCTTCAGTATCTGAGGAGTTGCGAATGGTACTGAACATCATACAATCATCAGCGAACATCCCCAGTTCTGACCTTATGATGGATGAAAGGTCATTGATGAAGCTACTGAAGATGGCTGAGCCTAGGACATTACTCTGAGGAACTCCTGCAGTGATGTTCTGGTGATGAGATGGTTGACTTACACAACCATGCCCATCTTTCTTTGTGCTAGGTATGACTCCAACCAGCGGAGAGTATCCGCCCCAATTCCCATCAACTCCAGTTTTGCTAGTGCCCCTTGATGCCATACTTCGTCAAATGCTGCCTTGATGTCAAGGACAGTCATTCTCACCTCACCTCTTGAATTCAGCTCTTTTGTCCATGTTTGGACCAAGGCTGTAATGAGGTCAGGAGCTGAGTGGCCCTGGCAGAACCCAAACTGAGCGCCACTGAGCAGGTTATCGCTGTTTAAGTGGCACTTGATAGCACTGTCGATGACCCCTTCAATGATTTTGCTGATGATCGAGAGCAGACTGATTGGGCGGTAATTGGCTGGGTTGGATTTGTCCTGCTTTTTGTGGACAGGCCATACCTGGGCAATTTTCCACATTGCTGGGTAGATGCCAGTGTTGTAGCTGTACTGGAACAGCTTGGCTAGAGGCGCGGCAAGTTCTGGAGCACAAGTCTTCAGTACTATTGCCGGAATATTGTCAGGACCCACATCCAGTGCCTTCAGCCATTTCTTAATATCACGTAGAATGAATTGGATTGGCTGAAGACTGGCATCTGTGATGCTGGGAATCATCCACTCGGTACTTTTGGCTGAAGATGGTTGTCAATGCTTCAACCTTTTCTTTTGCTTATTGTTGTTGATTACATCAATATCATGGCCTTGATATAAACCCGGATGAGTAGTGATAAAACCTTCCCCTAAATGAAGCCTCCCTACCTGGCTGTATCTTTCACCACTTGTTGCACCCAGACCATCCTGGTGATGGTGTGCCTCTTATCACCGAATCATACCTTGGCCTCACCCCCCGCTCATCTAGCAACTTCTCCTCCTTTGAGCATCTCAGCTTGTTCTATCTCTCTCGCCTCTCATTTAAAATCCTTATTCTCTACTGTCCACCCAAGTACCACACCAAGTTTCTCACCGAGGTATCTTCAGTGCTTGCCTCTGCACTGAGCTACCTCTCATCCTCAGGGATTCAATTGCCATCTGTACTCATTGCGCTCTCTCCTCCGAGTTCACTGCTCTCCCAATCTCTCGACATCTCTCCCTCCATATAAAAACTTGGCCTATCTAGTTGCCAATTCAAGAACAAATCAAGCTGTTATGCTAAATATTTCTGATTGAAGAACATCTATTCTTAATGCGTTTGAATAGGAACAATGTCCCATCTCTTCAACGGAATATGAAGACCATGGGGCAAAAATTGGATCAAGCCTGATATTGGGCACGGGGAACGTGATGCATGATTACCCCATGTCGGGTCCTGTTGAGGCAAGTAGCACATAAACGTCATGCTACCTGCTCAGCTAAATGATTTCAGTGTGCAGCCCAATGCAAAAAACACTGCTGATTGGCTGCAAGTTCATCATTGGTCCCACGTGTGTGAATGGCTAGCACGACACGTAGCTAGCCTGACCCTCTTAAAGGCAGCCTGTCCCTCTTAAAGAGAAACTGCACGAATGCAACAGAGGCTACTGCAACTGTCTCTGGAAAGTTGGCTTGAAGGAAAAGAACAGGACAGAGAGAGGGTTCCCAGGTTTTTGGATTTGGCACTGGAAGCCTTCTTGATGGAGGTGGAAAGGAGGATAGACATCATTTTTCTGCAGGGGGCCAGGCACATCCGGCAAACAGAATGGGAGCAGGTGGCCAGGGAAGTCGATTCCCAGAGTCTGGCCTTAAGGACCTGGATGCAGCACTGGAAAATGTTCAATGACCTCACGTGGGTGGTGAAGTAGAGTGACGCGAGGTTGCGACCTGGACCTGCGTGGTCCAAATTAGGTACCCGGGCATTGAATCAGCCAATTGGGCTATGTGACATCAAGACAGCGTTCCTTCATAGACTTCCGGCGCGCACTGGGGACGTCTGGCTGGTGCCATTCTCAAGAGGGCGCATGGCATGGGCCGAGCTGGAAGTGGCTGGGAGATCAGTGTGCTCCAGCTAAAGGGTACTAAGCCTTTGTATCATCACCTCCAGAAATGCTACAGAGATGAAATTTGCACCCTTAGATGTTCCAATCAACTTTGTCCTTCTGTGCAATGCCGTGGTATTGCCTGTATTAAACTGTATCTGCTATTGACCTGCCCCTTTACCAACTCACACTTTCATTGGAATTGCTGAGCTGACTCCACTGTCCCTCCCAGTTTGATAATATCCATAAATTGGAGCAATTTGCTTTAGGTTTCTAAATCTAAATTATTGCCGCAAATTAAAAACTGTAGTAGTCTCAGCGTGGATTCCTGAGACAGCAAACTCAGAACTGCCCCCCACCCTCTCAGCTCTTCTTCTGATGACTCATTGTTTTGTAGCCATCAACATACTTTGTGTCCATTCCCAGGGTTTACCAAGACCATCCACAGCTCTGAGCTCAACCAGTAATTTATCACATGGAAGTCAAGCTCTTTGACATCATCGAGCTCACCACAGACCACTTGAGTTGTTACTTCCTTAAAGATGTTGGTCAGACAGGAACTTCCTCTTCTGAAATGAAAACAAGAAAATGCTGGAAATACTCAGCAGGTCTGGCAGCATCTGTGGAGAGAGAAGCAGAGTTAACATTTCAGGGCAGTGACCTTTCATCAGAACTCTTCTGAATCTGTGTTGACTGCTATTTATTAGGTTATTATTGTACACAATCTTCACATTTATACCTGGTGACTGATTTCATTATTTGACACAGAATTAATGTCAGACTACCGACTAGAAATTGGATAGCTCTGTTTTTGGGGCGTGGGGGTCACAATTCGTGACCTGCTAGCGCCCTATTCATATTGAGTTGGGCAACATGCAAAATTCATGTAGCTGCCCCATCTGAATTATTGTGGCAGTAGTTGGTGTGGTTTCAGCAATGCTCTCTGCTCCTGAACACTGCCAGAGAGCTCTGGACACAGCAGGAGGCCCCAGCAGAGTTGTTTACCGACCACGTGATACGGACAATCTGTTCTTTTTAAAGACAGGCTGCGTCTTAAACAGAAGCTGCACAAAAAGATTGCTGCAATGTAAATTCTTGCAACGTGAACACCAGGGCAAACAAAGGATCCAATAGTGACCGATGCGGTGCAGGAGGTATTAGTGGTGCAGGTGGGCAGGAAGAGAGATTCCACGGTCCCATAAGGAGCCAGGAGACTCTGAGAAGGGAGTGGGAGTAGTTGGCCAGGGAGATCAACTCCTGGCATCTGGACCTGAGGACCTGGCAGCAGTGCCACAAGAAATCTGCAACCTCACACGGGTGGGCAAGGACAGTGACTGCACCTTCACATGACATTTCCACATCACAATCTCTCACACTGCTAATGCATCACAGCCCCATCACTTACCCATTAGCAGTCCCTGGCACTCAGGACTCATGCCTAACATCCAGCTACTCCACCTCACCCTCACACACTTATCAATGCTGCCAGCCTCACAACCACCTCTCATTGCCTCCATGTACCTCCAGCTATTCAGCTATGACAGGCAAATTCCCGAAACACGTGCGACACAGTCACTGACATTCTGCCCTCTCTCTTGCAGGATAAGGTGACACAGAATAGAAGGGAGCAGAGCAGAACTGGTGGGGGGAAAAAAGGACATCTGCATCTCCTGAGCTCTATGGAGGAGACGGTTCTCGCAATATGGTGCCAGCTGCAACTGGGTCCGTAGTATCCGACATCACTGAGAACATTGAGGATGGTGGCATCTTCCTGCCTTATGCCCCTTCTCAAGTGCCAACACACCCTCATCCTGTATCTGGCAGCTGATGGTGTGACCATGGACCTTTCTTCCAACCCTACCCTACTTTCCTCACCCCAACCTTCGCCTTCTGAGTTTCTACTTTCAGACACCCAGAACTGTCGCCTGCCCAGCCACAGGAGCCCCAGCAGAAAGAAAGACAACCACAGCACAGCACTAATGAAGAGGCCCAGTCGCTTGATCTGCATCTCACAGGCACCAACTCAGGCACGCGCAATGCATGTACCTTAGAGCCTAGTATAGAGTTGGGATCAGCACACGGTGAGTCACTGTACACAAATGGGTTGCAGCCAGGCCAGGGTGAAAGGATGGTTCCTTTGCCAGCTCACCAGAGGGTGAGGTGGCAGGTGAGTACTGCGGCAGAGGAGTCTGATGAGGACCTCGAGGGACTGGCATACAGGAGATTGCTGGTAGCCATGCACACTGGGCGCATTGGCTGACCTGCCAGGTTGCGTTCTGTTACTGTCCAGCAGCATGGTGGAGTCTGGCTCCAGCTCAGCCAAGGGGATTGTGTAGAGCTTGTCCTCTCTGTAGCCTCTGTTCCATCTCCCTATTGCCCTGTAGACCCAGAGGCACTGCCACTGCTACTCCAATATCTGTTGCAGCCTTTTTGCCCACAGTTCACCAACTCCTCTGCCCTCCCTGTGAGGATACAGCAACACCATCTGGAAAATGCAGGAATTCACCTCGAACACCTCCAAAAACACTCCAGAGTACTTCCAGCTTTGCAATCGAAAATGTTCCCAAACATTACCCTACCTGCCATCAGCATGCCTGGCCCTTTAAGTGACTCTATTGCAGGGCCCATTTGCAGCTTCACACTTCTTTTTTCCTGAGTAAACAACGCAGATGCTGCCTGCACACTTGTTGCCCAAATTTGGGATCCTGGCGTAACATCAGCCAGTGGACTGTGTGATGTCAGGATAGCGCCAAATCAACATCTTTGAATGCATGCAGGGGACACCCCAGTGTGGGCCCCTGTCCTTCAGGAACACCACGTAGGTCACACAGGAAGTGGCCAGCGGCACATCCTGCCCCCAGGAAACAGAAATGCTGCTAGAAGCAATTTCTCACCAAACATCTTATAACTCTCTCTCCCTCTGAACTATTTACAAATATCCCCCCATCTTATTTCCACTGTTTGGTGGACCATCGTGAGAAACTTGTACTATTTGCCTTGTTATTCATTAACTCTATCCAGGCAACAAACTGGAACATCATTACTTTGAGTGTTGTGACAGAATTTTCTCATGTTGATGCTTCACCCCCTTTTCTCCCCTATCTCTATCTTGAAAATATTATAAACGGAAATACTAAGTTCCCAGTGCTGACGAATCTGAAGCAGTGTTTCCCTTATAGTGACTATATCTTGTCCATCTATAGTTAGTAATGCTGCTAACTCCCCAGTATTATTTTGAATGCTTTGCATGTTGAAATACATACCACTCAATCCTGACTCCAATAATTTGGAAAATGATTCATTTCCTTTGTTTTCTCATTCAACATTTTGATATCCTTTGTTCTGAAAAGCTCTTTGTTTGTAGCTAATAACTTCTCAATAGCTTTATTAACGTTGCTGTCTCTCTCCTCATCCCAACCCTGTCCCACCATTATTATTTATATCCTCCCTGTTGCTTATTTACCCTCTCTGCGAGGACATTGGTGTCACCTCAGTTCAGGTGAAGATCATGCCTTCAAGACATCCTGTCCTTGGTCCAGAATTCATTCCAATGCCCTCAGAATTTCAACCCTGCGCCAGCCATATTTTAACCTAATGTTTCTCTTAACCTGTTTCCACCCATGGAAGAATAATCACCTGGTTTCACAAACTGATTCCTAACTTCTCAAACTCCCTCTGTAAGACCTCAAATGTGCTTCTACCATTGCCACTGTCTCTCTGACCTTCTCCAACAGCATGTCCCCTCCTGTGCTGCCTCTCTCCGCCCTGAGATGCAGATTTTTAAGTTGCCTTAATCTTCCTCTTTGGAACACCCTCCCTCAACTCTTCTGCCTATCCACCTCTCCCATCACCTTCAAAAGCCTATTAAAACACATCTCTTTGACCGGGTTTTCAGCTATCTAATGCTCTCACACAGGGTTAGCATCCGTTACCTATATCCTATGTGAAACATCTTGAGACATTTTGTCAACATTAAAGTGCTATACAAATATGAGTAACATTAGTTGCCTCGTCAATTAACACCTAAGCACATTAACTAACTAAAGGAGAGAGGAGGAGATTGCTTTTTACACAACATGTTGCTACGATCTGGATTTGTAAGGTTTTTGGTCTTGACACCAATTTGGTCTTTATTGAGTTCAATTGAATTGTGACATACTCAAATGTCTTAAGCAATGGCCATACAGAGAAATAAGCAATGTTACATGCTATCACTCTGGATAGAGAACATAATGTACATTGATACTATTGTTCGTGACTCTCCCTATGAATAGAGATGAAATGTTTAAGATCCTCCAGTCATGTACAGCCATCCATTTATTGTTTTTCAGTTTCCTAACTGATCTGCATATTATTGTCATGTTTGTGATATAGCCTACCTTCGTATCTAAGAGATTATTGAACCCTTATTCAACATTCCTTCTGAACAAAAGAGCTCCTTGCTGACAAAGTTTTGCTTTGCTGAATTCTGGGAATAAGCACCTTGATCATTTTTTAAATTTCTGCACAAATCCACAAGCTATTCATAAGTGAAATGGAAGCAAAAATCTTATCATACATGTAGACCCAATAAAAACACATAAGAACTTAGTTGAGACACAGGGCTAGTCACACAACAATACACAGTGTGTTGTTACCATGGAGGTTGGGAAAAAGGGGAAACAGCACACAGATGGCCCCAAGGAATTGCAGACAGTCCAGAAAAACAGGCTGAAACAGGAGAGATGTGAGCAGACTCAGTGTCCTTGTACATGCCAGATAAAGGAGTTGCTATGGACATGAGATATGATTAGACCCACAGTAGACAATGGGAGAGTGTAAGAAATGCGAAGTGCTGACCAGGCTCTCACTAAACCAAATAAGGAATTATCATTATGTCATTATACCAGACCCCTATGAATAAGTAAGAGGGGTGGATCCTGGAAACAAGATTTAACTCCTAACTGAATCTTGGAGAACCTGGGACCAACACTCACAAGAAGCACCCTGAGTTTGGG
Source organism: Heterodontus francisci (assembly GCF_036365525.1). Lineage (NCBI taxonomy): Eukaryota > Metazoa > Chordata > Chondrichthyes > Heterodontiformes > Heterodontidae > Heterodontus > Heterodontus francisci. Next base: position 63,220,844 of record NC_090393.1, on the reverse strand, counting down.
ATTCAGAGAACAAAAGGCAGCCGCAAGTCTGAGACTGATCACTTCGTGTCTTGATGGGTAGTATACTGTGCAAGTAGTGAGTGCTTGTATTTGATTATTTAATGTGTGAATAAAACTTTTGAGATACCTTTCACCAGTCTGCTGTTGTGAATTCTTTAGAGTAAGTGCATATCAGGCACATTCTTTGGAATAAGAATTGAATAGGCAAAACAGGACAAGCTTGGTGGAAACAGATTCAATAATAACTTTCAAAATTGCATATATATTTGAAAAGGAATTTTGGCAGGGCTATGGGCAAAGAGCAGAGGAGTGGAGCTAATTGGACAGCTCTTTCAAAGAGCCGGGCACAGGCACAATGGGCCGAAAGGCCCCATTCAGTATTGCATCATTCGATGAAACACACCGACGTGACATGTACAAAGTAGTATTTCTATTGAAATAAATCCACAGCAGGGGGTGGGTTTTATCCGGCCAGCAGGAGTGGGAGTAGAAGTTTAGGGGGCCGAAAAATCGGAAGGGTGCCTTTGCATGGAAACTCAATGTCGTGACATCACTTCCAGGTTTTGTGAGCAGCGGGAAAGCTCCCGGCCGGTATTGCCACCGCGACACAGCTGGATTTCAATGTGAATTGGTGAACAGTTAGTTAGAATGTACTTGAAGCAACTTTTATTGGGGAGTTTCAGATTTAGTCACCAATGACAGGGACCACCAGCCTTCAGATTCTCTGCCGTTTACAGATGGCGGCACCAAGGCCAGGCCTCAGTGCCACCGTGGGAGGGCAGCCATGAGGAGCAGTGGATCGGGGAAGAGAGGGGAGCAGAGGACATTGTCGGCCTACGGTGCTGGGCTCTCTGCAAGGGTGGGCGCTGAGGGACAATAGCGCACATTCAGAGAGGAGCAGCAATGGGAAGGTCCCAAGGCAGGTTAGTCTCTGCAAGGACAGCACACGGGTGGTACAGGTCTCATACACCCTGTCCTTGTGGAGCCCTGTGCCAGACAACAGCAGCTCAGAGGGAGAGAGGGCCAGGATCCAGCTCCAATAGGAGAACAGCAGCAACCAGCCATGCCAAGAAAGGCCTACCCATGCTGGAGAGTGTACTTGACTCTCCTCAGCTACATCCAAATGTCTGAGCGTCAGTGTCACCGAAGTCTGTGGTTCTCCAGGGAGGCCATCTCTGGTGTATGCGCCATGCTGCAGGACGAGCTGCCACCCATAGGTTTTGGTGGACACCCAATGCCTGTGGCCCTGAAGATCACTGCAGCACTCAACTTCTACGCGTCTGGCTCTTTCCAGGGATCAACTGGGGATATGTGTGGGGTCTCCCAGGCAGCAGCCCATTGCTGCATCAAGGAGGTGACCGGTGCCCTGTTCACGAGGGCCGGCGACCATGTATGCTACCGGACTGACCCTGGCAGCCAGGTGAAGAGGGCCATCGGCTTTGGGACTTTGGGATTCCCCCAGGTGCAGGATGTCATCAACTGCACACATGTGGTCATCAAGGCAGCCTTTATCAACATGAAGAGCTTCCATTCGCTAAATGTACAACTGGTCTGTAACCACCGAAAGCGTTTCCTGCAGGTGTGTGCCCAGTTTCCAGGAAGCAGCCAAGATGTCTACATACTTCGACAGTCCCAGGTGCCACAGCTTTTCAGCACCCCCCTCCCCCCACCCCACCCACCCCCCGCCTCACCACTCACCTTCAGGGATGGATTCTCAGGGACAAGGTCTACCCTTTGAAGACATGGCTACTGACGCCTGTGAGGAACCCTCACAATGCAGCACAGGAGAGATACAACACCAACCACAGCTCCACCTGAGCAACCATTGAGCAGGCCATTGGCTGCTGTAGGTGAGATTCTGGTGCCTCGATTGATCCGGTGGAGCTCTGCTCCCAATAAGAGTCTCGTGTATTGTGGTGGTCTTCTGTGCTCTGCACAATCTAGCACAGCAGAGGTGGGGAGGCCTTGCACGAAGAGGACATCACTGATTGCTAGTTCTTATCTGATGAGGAGGATGTGGAGGAGGCTACTGAACAGGCAACACTGGATCTTGCTTCCCTTGCACAGGAGGTGAGGGCCATTGAGAGACGCACAAGTGAGGCAGGAGACACTCTCATACATACCTGCTTCCTGCCACCATGATGGCCTCTCAAAGTGAACGAATAAAGACTCACCTCACTGTATTCCATCTGTTGCCTCCTTTCTATCCTGATTCCGTGCCTAGCGCCTAGCTTCACCATGCAGTATGACACATCTGAGAGGGTGCCCATAGCCAGCCTGTGCCTACACTGGTGTCCCATTGAGGAAGCAAGAGTGAAGATTGAAGCTCACAATTCAGGCACGAAATCATGAGCCATTTACAGCAATGAATCTGACCTCTATCTATTACTGCAACTGTACCAACCAATGCAAAGGCCAAAATTAATACACCCGTGAAGACCCACGTGCGTCTAGTGCTCTTCTTTTTACGTTCTCATGTGCTTCTACCCTGCACTGGCAGCTATGGTGGAGGCAGGCAGCTGATCTGGCTGCTCCTTGGCTTTGGATGACTTTGGTGGGCGACCTCTGGGTGCCTGAGGCCTGGAGGGCCATGGCTGGCTGAGGGGTGCCAGCAGAGGTGCAGGAGACTCCTCAGGCATCACAGCTATAGGAGCTGGTTTCACTGGCAGAGGGACTGAGGAGTCACTGTCCACAATCAGAGTGCCCTGAGGGGATCCCCCAGATGTGGAGGTCAGCCTCTCCTCCTCCCTTTGAAGGCTTACTTGACCTGCCTGCTGACTAAAGAAGTATGAGTACCTGGAGGAGACTCCAGGCGTCTCCGTCCTTATTTCGCCTTGCCATTGTTGAGTTACAAACATAAAAACATCCGAATTAGGAGCAGGAGTAGGCCACTCGGCCCTTCGAGCCTGCCCCGCCATTCAATAAGATCATGGCTGAACTGATTAATTCACATTTCCACCTACCCTCGATAACCTTCCACCCCCTTGCTTATCAAGAATCTATCTACCTCTGCCTTCAAGATATTCAAAGACTCTGCTTTCACCGCCTTTTGAGAATTCCAAAGACTCACGACCCTCTGAGAGAATAAATTTCTCCTCATCTCTGTCTGAAATGGGCAACCCTTTATTTTTAAACACTGACCCCCAGTTCTAGATTCTCCCACAAGAGCAAACACCCTGTCAAGACCCCTCAGGATCTTATATGTTGAGCTCATGGCCAAGGTAATGGTGTGCAGGTCTGTGTTTATCTGTAGGATCGGACTCGCCATGACGGTCACCAACCTCTCGAAGGAGGAAACTATGCGCTCACATGCCTGAGGTATGGCAGCACTCATGGCATGGATGGACTCCACCATCATCCACTCATGGCCATGCATTGATTCTGGCAGCTCTGCCAGATGTTCGCTTACTTCTCTCTGCAACTCCAACATATTCCGTGTTGCCGACACCAGAGGCTCCTCAGCCTGGGGCTCAGCATGGGTCCAACTTCCTACAATCTTCTGGCTGTCAATGACCTCGGCCATGCAAGCTTCTGTCAGCTGTTCAGATGTATGTGTGGCGCTCTTACCAGCTTGTGACCCTGAATCTATGCCCAAGTGATACCCACCAACATGCAAGTGTCTGCGCTGGAAGGTTTAGGAGAATGATGTGACAGTAGAAAGGGAATGGGGGACCACCAGGCACAGTAGAAGAACTAGACAGGTAGTGCAGGAGTCCCCTGGGTCCATCTCCCTTTCTAACAGATTTACCACTTTGAATACTGTTGAGCGAGATAGCTTCTCAGGGGAATGCAGCAAGAGCCAAGTCTGTGGCAACATGGGTGGCTCAGCTACATAGGAGGGGAGGAAAAGGAGTGGAAGAGCTATAGTGATAGGGGATTTTATCGTAAGGGGTACAGATAGGCGTTTCTGTGGCCGCAAACGTGACTCCAGGATGGTATGTTGCCTCCCTGGTGCTAGGGTCAAGGATGTCACGGAGCGGCTGCAGGACATTCTGAAGGGGGAAGGTGAACAGTCAGAGATTGTGGTACATATTGGTGCCAACGACACAGGTAGAAAGAGGGATGAGGTCCTGCAACAAGAATTTACGGAGCTAGTTAGCAGATTAAAAAGCAGGACCTCAAAGGTTGTAATCTCTGGATTACTCCCGGTGCCACCTGCTAGTGAGTATAGGAAAAAGAGGATCGAGCAGATGAATGCGTGGCTGAGGAGATGGTGCAGGAGGGAGGGCTTTAGTTTCCTGGATCACTGGGTCTGTTTCTGGCGAAGGTGGGACCTGTACAAGTTGGACGGGCTGCACCTGAACCGGAATGGGACCAACATCCTTGCTGGGAGGTTTGCTAGTGCTGTTGGGGGGGGGGGGTTAAACTAATTTGGCAGGGGGAGGGGATACAGAGTGGAGGTACAGTAGGGGTGAGGCACAGTCAAATATAGAAGAGAAACTGAGTCAGTCTGAAAGGCAGAGCAAATATAGACCTGTTAAGGCACAAGTGAAAAATGCAAGGCTGGATTGCATCTATTTTAATGCAAGGAGTCTTACTAGTAAACCAGATGAATTGAGGGCATTGATTAGCACATGGGATTATGATATTATTGCTATCACAGAGACATTATTGAGGGAAGGGCAGGACTGGCAGCTCAATATTCCAGGGTATAGAATCGTCAGGTGTGACAGGGGAGGATGTAAAAGAGGAGGTGGCACTGCACTGTTGATCAAGGAGTCAATTACTGCAGTAAGGAGGGATGATATCTAAGAAGGTTCCTCAAATGAGGCCATATGGGTAGAACTGAAAAACAAAAAGGGGACAATCACTTGGCTGGGTGTGTACTACAGACCTCCAAGCAGTTCAGGAAGAGATAGAGGAGCAGATATGCAAATCTCAGGGAGGTGTATACATAATAGGGTAATAATAGTAGGGGATTTCAACATCCCCAATATCAACTGCGATAGTCTTAGCGCAAAATGCTTAAAGGGGGCAGAATTCTTAAAATGCATACAGCAGAACTTTTTGAGCCAGTATGTAGAAAGTTCTACAAGAGGAAGGGGAGTACTGGACCTAATCCTAGGGAATGAAGCCGGACAAGTGGTAGAAGTGACAATGGGGGAGCATTTCGGGGATAGTGACCATAACGCTGTAAGATTTAAGGTAGTTATGGAAAAGAACAAAGATGGACCAGAAATAAAGGTACTGAATTTGGGGAAGGCCGATTTCAATCTGATAAAACAGGATCTGGCCAAAGTGGACTGGGAGCAGCTACTTGTAGGAAAGTCTACATTAGACCAGTGGGAGTCATTCAAAGAGGAAATAGTGAGGGTTCAGAGCCAACATGTACCTGTTAAGGTGAAGGGTAGGACCATCAAGTCCAGGGAACCCTGGATGTCAAGGGATATAGAGAATTGGATAAGGCAGAGAAAGGAGGCTTATGGCAGATTCAGAGCACTGAAAACAGCGGAGGCCTTAGAGGAGTATAGAAAGTATAGGGGGCTACTTAAAAAAGTAATTAGGAGAGCAAAGGGGGGCATGAAAAAACACTGGCAGGCAAGATAAAGGAAAATTCTGAGGCATTTTATAAGTATATTAAGGGCAAAAGGATAACCAGGGAAAGAGTAGGGCCCAGTAAGGACCAAAGTGGCAATTTGTGTGTGGAACCGAAGGACATATGCGAGGTTTTAAATGATTACTTTTCATCTGTGTTCACTATGGAGAAGGGCGATGTAGGTATAGAGATCAGGGAGGGGGATTGTGAAATACTTGAACATATTAGCATTGAAAGGAAGGAAATATTAGCAGTTTTAGCGGGCTTAAAAGTGGATAAATCCCCAGGCCCAGATGAGATGTATCCCAGGCTGTTATGTGAGGCAAGGGAGGAGATAACAGGGGCTCTGACACACATTTTCAAATCCTCTCCGGTCACAGGAGAGGTACCAGAGGATTGGAGGACAGCGAATATGGTACCATTATTCAAGAAGGGTAGCAGGGATAAACCAGGTAATTACAGGCCGGTGAGTCTAACATCAGTGGTAGGAAAACTATTGGAAAAATTCTGAGGGGCAGGATTAATTCCACTTGGAGAGGCAGGGATTAATCAGGGATAGTCAGCATGGATTTGGCAAGGGGGAGATCGTGTCTAACCAGCTTGATTGAATTTTTCGAGGAGGTGACTAGATGTGCAGATGAGGGTAAAGCAGTTGATGTAGTCTACATGGACTTCAGTAAGGCTTTTGATAAGGTCCCGCATGGGAGATTGGTTAAGAAGGTAAGAGCCCATGGGATCCAGGGCAATTTGGCAAATTGGATCCAAAATTGGCTTAGTGGCAGGAGGCAGAGGGTGATGGTCGAGGGTTGTTTTTGCGAGTGGAAACCTGTGACCAATGGTGTACAACAGGGATCGTTGCTGGGACCCTTGCTGTTTGTAGTGTACATTAATGATTTAGACATGAATACAGGAGGTATGATCAGTAAGTTCACAGATGACACAAAAATTGGTGACGTCGTAAATAGTGAGGAGGAAAGCCTTAGATTACATGACGATATAGATGGGCTGATAAGATGGACGGAGCAGCGGCAAATGGAATTTAATTCTGAGAAGAGTGAGGTGATGCATTTTGGGAGGACTAACAAGGCAAAGGAATATACAATGGGTGGTAGGATCCTAGGAAGTACAGAGGTTCAGGGGGACCTTGGTGTTTTTGTCCATAGATCACTGAAGGCAACAACACAGGTAGATAAGGTGGTTAGGAAGGCATATGGGATACTTGACTTTATTAGCTGAGGCATAGAATATAAGAGCAGGGAGGTTGTGATGGAGCTGTATAAAATGCTAGCTGGGCCACAGCTGGAGTACTGTGTACAGTTCTAGTCGCCACACTATAGGAAGGATGTGATTGCACTGGAGAGGGTGCAGAGGAGATTCACCAGGATGTTGCCTGGGCTGGAGCATTTCAGCTATGAAGAGAGACTGAAAAGGCTAGGGTTGTTTTCCTTGGAGCAAAGAAGGCTGAGGGGGGACATGATTGAGGTATACAAAATTATGAGGGACATTGACAAGTTAGATAGGAAGAAACTTTTTCCCTTAGCAGAGGGGTCAATAACCAGGGGGCATAGATTTAAGGTAAGGGGCAGAAGGTTTAGAGAAGATTTGAGAAAAAAAATTTCACTCAGAGGGTGGTTGGAATCTGGAACACACTGCCTGAAGAGGTGGTAGAGGCAGGAACCCTCAACATTTAAGAAGTATTTAGATGAGCACTTGAAACGCCACAGCATACAAGGCTATGGGCCAAGTACTGGTAAATGGGATTAGAATAGATAGGTGCTTGATGGCCGGCACAGACACGATGGGCCGAAGGGCCTGTTTCTGTGCTGTATGACCCTATGACTCGATGCATCCTCTGACTGCTCCTCCTCCTCCTGAGAGGTTGACAGTAGGCCCCCTGTCCCAGCACTGTGCTTGCCCCTGACATATGACAGTCTGCATGAGAAAACACATCCAATTGTGGGTTAGGTTGTTCAGATATTGTCACGCCAACCATGTGGATCTCCAGAAGTGTGGTGAAGGACACACGGACACAATGTCTCCTCACTCCCATGTGCAGATGCTCCAGACGCTCCAGTTTCACCATCCATGATTGCACGGCCACCTCTGGACCCCCTCTGGCTCCAGAACCTCCTCCTCAGCCGACGTCAGAGGATGCACATCAGGGATCTCACGGCCAGTCCTCGAGATCTCCCTGGCGATGTGGGCCCGTTTCTTCCGCAGGTGGAAAGAGGGACATAGTTAGACTTCGCAGGAAGAGCAAGAGAACAGTTCTGCTGGTGGCAGCCCCTCGTTCCCTGCTGGGGTTTCCTACATGACTGCTCCCCAGGTCCGTTCTCAGGGGACGTCATGGACTGAGCTATGAAAGAAGGCAGCCTGTCACCGAAATGCAGCCATGCATCTGCCAGCATGTAGTGATGCCTAAACCCCCCTTGCCACTGCCTTTGTGGTCACTCCCTGCCCATGTCACACTGCCTCCCATGTGACCACATGCAAGCTGCAAAGAGGAGATGGGTATGGAGGGCGCACCTTGGTACAGCAAAGGAGGTCATTGACTCTCTTGCGAACCTGGATTCGGACATGTTGGGTGGCCCCACAGCTGCTGACCTCCCCTGAGATCTCCATCCACTCTTGCTTGGTCAAGCAGGAGGATCTCTTCTTGTCAGCCCTTTGAACGAAGACCCTCGCCTTTCCCTTGTAGCCTGGAGGAGAATCTCCAGGGAGGCATCGCTAAACTGTTGAGCCACCCAGTGTCTTGCCTCAGACATGGTTTCAGTCAGTCTGCAGTTCTGGTGCAGGGGCACAGGGAGGTTCAGCAGCAGCAGCATTGGCAGAGGAGGGTCCAGGAGTTACAGCAGTGGTACAGGAGGGTCCAGGAGCCATCCAGGATCACTGTATCAGTGAAAGGCAGCAGCAGAAGCAGGGCTGGCAGTGCTTTAAAGATGGCTCCAGCTCCTGCATTCTTGTCACCTGACTCTGCCATCTGTGCCTTGTAGTTCGTCCCCGTCCTTCAGTTATGTTACCTGGCTGCCCGCTGCGTTATCGTGGTCAGCCGGTCACCCACTTCTGGTGCTGCCACTGGGACCCACAATGTGCTGAAAATAATTCAGCCTCGTGTCGTTGAAATAAAATGTACAAAGCCAATTTCCAACATATTTTTCTCAACATTATTACCTGCAGTCTCCCAGCTCTGGGTGTTTGATTGGTCAAGAACACTGAATGCATCTTCACCAGGGATGGGCACCAACATGCGGCACCACAGACATTTGACAAAATTATTGACCCAGGCACAGACATGGGGGCAATTAATCTGTATATAAAGTGTATAGCCAACCTAATGCCAACACAACATAACCCGATTAACAAGACATTTTGCCCTATTTCATGAGATACCCGCCATTGTTTCTGCTTGCACTTGTAGTCAATGTCTGTCCACACACTAGATGTAGTGATGCGGAGAATCCAGATAGATGTCCATCTGTCAGGAGTGATCTTGATCTCTTTCTCTCCCCTCTCACACTTTCTCTACTCTCTCTCTCTTCCCTCTTTCTCTCTCCCCCTCTCTCTCTCCCCCCCTCTCGCTCCCTCCCTCTCTCTCGCTCTTCCCTCAATCTCTCCCCATTAACACTCTCTCTCCTCTCACCTCTCTCACCATCCCCCCTCTCTCTCCCCTTCTCTCTCTCCCCCCTCTTTCTTTCTCCTTCCTCCTCTCTCCCTTCACCTCTTTCTCTCCCCCCTCTCTCTCCCTCTCACTCTCTCTCCCTCCCTCTCTCTCCCCATCTCTCTCCTCCCTCTCTTTCCCTCACCCCCTCTCTCCCACCCTGACTCTCTCTCCCCTCTCGCCTCTCTCGCTAACTCCCTCTCTCTCTCCCCCTCTCCCTCCCCACCTCTCCCCTCCCACTTTCCCCCTGCTCCCCCCTCTCTCTTCTCTCTCTCTCTGCCTCATCACTCTCTCTCCCCGTTGCCTCTCTCGCTAACACCCCCTCTCTCTCCCCCTTCTCTTTTTCCCTCCCTCTCTCTCTCCCCTTCTCCCTCCCCCTCCCTCTCTCCCCCTCCCTCTCCCCCCTCTTTCTCCCCCTCTCTCTCTCCCTCGCTCTCCCTCTCTCTCCCTCACACTGCCTCCCCCTCTCTCTCTCCCCCTCTCTCTCTCCCTCTCCCCCTCTCTCCTTCCCCTCTCTCTCTCTCCCCTCTCTCTCCTTCCAATTCTCCCTCTCGCCCTTTCTCTTCCCTCTCTCCCCTCTCTCTCCCCTCTCTCTCCCCTTCTCTCTCTCCCACCTCTCTCTCCCCCCTCTCTCTCCCCTTCTCTCTCTCCATCCCTCTCTCTCCCTCCACCTCCCTCTCTCTCTCTCCCCCACTCCTTCCCCCTCCCTCTCCCCCCTCTCTCTCCCTCACACTTCCTCCCTCCCCTCGCTCTCTCCCTCCCCCTCTCTCTCTCCCTCCCTCTCGCTCTCCCTCTCCGCCTCTCTCTCTCTCTCTCCCTCTCCCTCTCCCCCTCTCTCACCCCCTCCCCCTCTCTCTCCCTCTCTCCCTCTCCCCCCCTCTCTCCCCCCCTCCCCTCTCTCTCCCCCCCTCTCTCTCCCTCCCTCTCTCTCCCCCTCTCTCTCTCTCTCCCTCCCTCTCACTCCCCCTCTCTCTCCCTCTCCCACCTTTCTCCCCCTCTCTCTCCCTTCCGCACCTCTTTCCCCCTCTCTCTCCCTTCCTCTATCTCCATCTTCCCTCTCTCTCTCCCCCTCTCCCCCTCCCTCTCTCTCTCTTTCCCTCTCCCCTCTCTCTCTCCCCCTCTCCCTCTCTCTCCCTCTTCCCTCTCTCTCTCTTCCCCTCTCTCTCCCTCCCTCTCTCTCCCTCTCTCTCTCCCTCCTTCTCTCTCCCTCTCAACTCTCTCTTTCCCTCCCTCTCTCTCTCCCGCCCTCTCTCTCCTTCTCCTCTCTCTTTCTCCCTCCCTCTCCCTCTCCCCTCTCTCTCTCTTCCCCCTCTCTCTCTCCCTCCCTCTCACCTCTCCCTCTCACCTCTCTCTCTCTCCCCCCTCTCTTTCCCTTCCTCTCTCTCCATCTCCCTCTCTCTCTCTTCCCCCTCTCTCTCTCCCTCCCTCTCACCTCTCCCTCTCACCTCTCTCTCTCTCCCCCTCTCTCTCTCCCCCCTCTCTTTCCCTTCCTCTCTCTCCATCTCCCTCTCTCTCTCTTCCCCCTCTCTCTCTCCCTCTCCTCTCTATCTCTCTTTCCCCTCTCCCTCTCCCTCTCCTCTCTATCTCTCTTTCCCCTCTCTCTCTCCCTCTCCCACTGTGACAGTTGCAGAGAGCGGGAATTCTCCCCAAAGCAGCTTTGTGATTGGTCAGCTTTTAAAAAGAATTCACAGCTGTCAGAGCAGGAACAGCGGCTCCTGAATTCAGGACAAGGTTGAGGTTTTCCAGCAGCTCCGATTTTTTTTAAAGCCTGCTGAAAACCCCAAACTTGCCCTGAGTTCAGAAGCTGCTGTTTCTGTTCTGACATCTGTGAAACCGAAACTGACAGCTGTGAATTTTTTAAAAGTCTGGATGAAGAAGTCAATGGGAACATAGGCAAGAAGAGCAGGAATAGGCCATTCGGCCCCTCTAGCCTGACCTGCTACCTCAATGATATTTTCCCACACTATTCCCATATCCCTTGATATCTTTAATATCTAGAAATCTATCGATCTCTGTCTTGAACAGACTCAATGACTGAGCTTCCATAGCCCGCTGGGGTAGAGAATTACAAAAACTCACCACCCGCTGAGTGAAGAAATTCCTCCTCATTTCAGTCCTAAACGACCTGCCCCTTATTCGGAGATTGTGTCCCCTGGTTCTAGACCTCCCCTCACCACAGCCAGGGGACACATCCTTCCTGCATATACTTTGGCCTCCTTATCTCGAGAGACAGTGGGTAAGCGCCTGGAGGAGGTCAGTGGTGTGTGGAGCAGCGCCTGGAGTGGCTATAAAGGACAATTCTGGAGTGACAGGCTCCTGCATATACCCTGTGTAATTTCTGATTCCTGAAATTACCTAGCACAGACCTCAACATTTTTAACACAGACACTGGTGTTCATGTACGGACACGTTGCCAACCCCTGATCTTCACATCTCACCTATCACCTGTACCCATTAACCTCAGCCACTGCTCAGTTCACCACCTACCAACAATCCCTATCAATCAGCCTCAGGCCTCACATTCATGTGCTTCATCTCACCCTCATACACTTAGCAGTGTTGCACGACTCACACCCACATCTCACAGCTTGCACACACTGTCAGCTATTCTAGCATGAGAGCCACATCATCCAAACAGAATTCAGGCAGAATGCTGACTTTGTGCTGTCTGCTCCTTATAATGATTGCTGTGTGAGGCCAGTCTCCTCGCACTGTTCACAGCTGCACACAGCAACAGGGGATCCAATATCGTTAGTAACTTACACAATTAAAGCTAAAGCTTAAAAGGAAGGTACATTCTAGCTGGGGCAGATGCTGGGAGTTATTCTGTAACTGAATCTGACCAGGGAAGGAGAGATGAATGACTGACCATGGGAGATTGCAGTCCCCAGTATTTTCCAGTGTTGCACTGGAGGTCTTGGTGGAGCAGGTGGAGAGGAGGGGAGATGTCCTGTATCCTCAAGGTAGGGGGAGGGGGGAGGGCAGAAGCCCTCCAGACACTCGATGAGGAGGCAGTGGGAACAGATAGCCATGAAGATCAATGCCAGGAATTTAGCCCCAAGGCCCTGGGTTCAGTTCCACAAGAAGTTCAATGATCTCACTCGAGTGATCAAGACATCGTCATCTGCCATATCCCACAAACTGCACCACTACCCTCAGACACTCATGCTCATCACTCACCCACCAACAACCTCTATCATTTAGGACTCATACCTAACATTCATAGTTTCACCTCCCCCTCACATACTTAGCAATGCTGCAATCACACCCACATCTCACACTGGCAGCTCTGCAAACATGACAGCCACATCACCCAGACTGCACGGCACTCACTGACACGCTTCCCTCTCTCTTGCAGGAGAAGGTGACGCACATCTGGAGGCAGCAGGGACTAACCGGAGGGGGAGAGGAGTGTTTGCCTGTTGTAATCCCCATGGAGGTGATAGTGCTGCCATTATGGAAGCAGCCACGCCTGAGGCTGTGTCCAGCGGCAGGGCTGAATCTATAGAAGATGACGGTATCCTCACACTGAATCCTCCTCCAAACATCCCACTTCCCCCTCATTCCTAACTTCATTCTGACACACAAGCTGTAGATGGTGTAAGCACACACTTCTTACTTTCCCTTCATTACAGTCATTACAGTCAGAACAGGCTCGAAGGATGAATGGCCTCATCATGTTAACACAATACGTTAATTCATGATGATGAGCATTGCATGTTTGAAACTTGGCTCCAATTTTGAGCACTGGGTTCAGGGAGTGATAAATTTACTGGCCCCACCTGCACGTTATCAATTGGTGTTGGTAAATCCACTGACAGGTGACTCCGGGCTGCATTTGATGAGCCCGCTGCCGATCCCGTTAGCGAGCTCATAAAATGGCGGTCAGCCGGGCAGGACACATGCCAAAGAGCCATCGCAATCTCAAGTGCAGCGGCTCATTTAAATAGCTGGGGTGGCCCACCCCAATCAGGTGGAGGGAGTGGGCCGTCTGTTCCCAGAAATGGTGCCAGCAGTCTGTGCGCAAGCGTTGACGCCATTTTTAAAGCCCTGCCAGCATATTGAAATTTTAAAAGAAATATCCCCCCCAAAATTAAATAAATAAATTTCTTACACCCCTTTCCCACCCCCACAATGACAATTACAATAAATATGTGCTCTTTCCCCCAAAACACTTGTCTTTTACATCTGACCTCGCCCACAAACTGCACAAAGTTTAAGGTTCAACCCTTCCCACCATCCCCTACACCCATTACGTGTATTTGACCCTGTTCCCCTGCCTCCCTGTCTGATTGGGCTGGGCCCTGCCGGTATCGCGGTCCGTGGCAGGCCTCATCCGGAGCCATCTTCAGGACCCCCCGCCACGGATCACGACGTTGAGGGCTTGTTAAAATCCAGCCCTCTGGGTCCATATCCCTCGACCCCATCTCCCTTCATTAGTCTTCTGAACCCATTGACATTGTCCCCTTGAATATCCTTCCTGCTGAAACAGCACAAAACTCCATTTTCCCTTTAAAATCGTTCCCCTTGACTTCTCTTATTTTACACTGGAACAGGAGGAGACCTTCCCCTGACCTAACAAGATTCTATCGATCATAAAAGCAAAATGCTGCGGATGCTGGAAATCTGAAATAAAAACAAGAAATGCTGGAACAACTCAGCAGGTTTGGCAGCATCTGTGGAAAGAGAAGCAGAGTTAACGTTTCGGGTCACTGACCCTTCTTCGGAACTCGGAAGAATCTATCGATCTCAGTCTTCAACATTCCAACGTTCACAGCCTCTTGGGGACAGACAGTTCGAGATTGCCAGCAGCTTTTCTGTAAAAAAAAATGCTTCCTGACATTAGCCTGGAGCAACCTGGCTGGAATTTTACTATTGTGTCCCTTTGTTCCGGACTGCCTGTTCCCAGCGATTCCATTACAGTGAGTGAGGCTGGGATTTTATGACCCCTGGAAGAGTGGACTGGAGGCGGGCGGGGCCGTAAAATGGAGTGAGAGGCGGTGGAGTTGTGTGGGGGGGGGGTGGTGGTGGGTGGTGTTCCCGACCCAGTCCCACCTCCGCTGCCAATTTACGTGGGGTGGCAGCGACGACAAACTGCTCGCCTTACTCTGGCCGATCAAGGCCCTTAACTGACCAATTAACTGCCATTTAAGGGCCTCCGCCCACCGCCATGGGTATTTTACGCTTGGCCGGTGAGTGGCTGAGGCCTCAGAAAGCCCACCTGATGAAACTAGGCAGCGTTTTGAGGGTGGGAGAGCAGTGGGAGCCCTGCTGATCGGGCACTCTGTGCCAAAGGAGGGCTGCCCCCAAAGCCCCAAACGGGCTTTTTTGTTAAAAAATTCTTTGTAGAGAAAACTTTTTTTCTTTAACTGGTGTGTGTGTGTGTGTTGGGCTAAGAGAGAAGGAAACTTTTATATTTCAATCTTAATGATAATGTTTTGCATCTTTACAGAATATGTCTTATTTTATAATAAATTAATAATTTTGTTGTTTATTAAAGAAACCTGGTTCGTGGATTTTAGTCGAAAATAAAAATAGAGTATATAATTGGCCATATCAGTAACTGGGTAAACATTTAAATACACGTTGTCACCTGTGAGAAGAGGAGCTAGAGGAAGACAGTGCACTCCTCCCACTTCAGTCGTAACAGATAATTGGGAGCTCTGTACAGGATAACCCAACACAGATGATGTGCAATTGTAAGTGGGGGAATAATTGAAAAGGAGAAAAGGAAAATACCAGGTTTCTTGTGCACTATAGTAAAGTTTACACTAATTCTCAATTGCTACAACCTTTCTGGGGAGGGAGAATTTATCCCTGAGTGATTTGAAAAACTTAAGCAAGGCTAGGCTAAAGGAATTGGCAGCAAAGTTGGAATTAGAGTTAAAACCATGGGCTACGAAAGCAGGCATAATTGAAGTAATAACACAACATTTGAAACTGGAAGAAGGAAAAGGCAATCCAGATGGTAGTTCGGTTGAATTAGCCAGGATTCAGTTGCAGATGAAGCAGCTTGAACTGGAAAGGAAAAGGAAGAAAGACAGAAAAAGGAAAGAGAATTGGAAATTAAGAAACTTGAGCTTGAACAGGAAAAAGAAATTTAAAAACTTGAACTACAATTTCAAAAGGTAAGAGAAGAGAGGCTGAAGAGAGAAAAGGAAAGAGAAAGAGAAAAAGAAGAAAGGGAGCAAGAAAGGGTATGCAAATTTAAAAAGATAGAACTAAAAAAAGGGGTGGCTTTGACTCCAGTGAAAATTCTGGTGAGGAAAGATTTGGCTCCAGCCCAGGACCCAGTGGAGAGCTGTTTAAATTTGTGCAAGCCTCCCAAAGTTTGAGGAAAGGGATGTAGAGATATTTTCATTTCTTTTCAAAAGCTAGCTAAACAGATGAGGAGGCCGAAAGAAAACTGGACACTGCTCATGCCGAGCAGGTTGATGGGCAGAGCTCATGAAGTTTATACTATGCTTTTGTACCAGTCTGCCATGAGGGACCTTGTCAAAGGCTTTACTGAAGTCCATATAGATAACATCCACTACCCTTCCTTCATCAATCATCTTTATCACTTCCTCAAAAAACTCAATCAAATTAGTGAGACACGACCTCCCCTTCACAAAACCATGCTGCCTCTCGCTAATAAGTCCATTTGTTTACAAATGGGAGTAAATCCTGTCCCGAAGAATCCTCTCTAATAATTTCCTTACCACTGACGTAAGGCTCACCGGCCTGTAATTTCCTGGATTATCCTTGCTACCCTTCTTAAACAAAGGAACAACATTGGCTATTCTCCAGTCCTCTGGGACCTCACCTGTAGCCAGTGAGGATGCAAAGATTTCTGTCAAGGCCCCAGCAATTTCTTCCCTTGCCTCCCTCAGTATTCTGGGGTAGATCCCATCAGGCCCTGGGGACTTATCTACCTTAATGCTTTGCAAGACACCCAACACCTCCTCCTTTTTGATAATGAGATGACTGAGACTATCTACACTCCCTTCCCTAGGCTCATCATCCACCAAGTCCTTCTCCTTGATGAATACTGATGCAAAGTACTCATTTAGTACCTCGCCCATTTCCTCTGGCTCCACACATAGATTCCCTTCTCTGTCCTTGAGTGGGCCAACCCTTTCCCTGGTTACCCTCTTGCTCTTTATATATGTATATATTTATATATATATTCAAATAACAGTAAATTTCCCTTTGAATGCTTTAAATAACCATTCATATCAATTTAATTTTGTTTATCGACTCCAATTTCTTTTGCCCAGCCTTGGTGATATTGCATTTTTTTTAAAGACAGAAGTGCTTGCAACTATTTCTCCTTCTCAAGCACTTTGTCTCATTGATAAAGATAGCTGCAGCAAGGTTAATTTCTTTGCATGTCTCCAAGGGGGCGGTGCAAAGCATTCTCCGCTGTGTCGCTTTACATAACCCTTTTTTTTCCTTATCGAAAAGAACTGAACTCCATTTTAAATGTTTTTTTGGTATCCTTAGGATTTTCAAACAAGAAAATCTTCAGTAACATTACCAACTTCAAAGGAAACCATTTCCATCAGGAAAGACAGCATTTTAGATTAAACTCCAATTGTTTCCAAACTTTTAGCATCTTTTGTAAGAGATTTCTCGTCCAAGGATTTTATTCGACCAAGATGATTCCAAATTCCAGTTCATGTCAATGTGCATTTGAAGTTTTCCTCAACTTAACAGGTTACTTAACCTTAACAGTATTAATTTAATTCAGACTTATTAACTTAGAAGACTTATTAACTACACACAGAACAGAATAGCACGTGCTTTTTTTAAAGATAGGTAAATTACGTCATTTTTCTTCTTTCTTCAGGCGCCTTTTCAAATAACTGTAATAAAACCAAAAACTAAAGAAAAAGTTATTTAACATTCTTACAACAAAAGACTTAACACCAGCTCCTTACACAAACTTTAATCTTTCCCATTATCTCCTTTGCTTATCCTTCTCTCCCTTAAAACAATATTCAATCTTTTGACATTTGCTACTTAAAAACAGTTAGTAAAACATGTCTTCAAGTTTAGACTGCAAAATAAAGCGATAGCAGAGTTTCCAATTAAAGCAATGTTTTAAACTTCAAATTGGATTTCTGCCAGACATCTTCAGACCTTCAAGGCTGAAGCTTATCTCTTAGAAAATTGTTCATTGCCTTTTCACAGTTGCAAAACCAACTTAAAAAAAATAAAACTTTAACTTAAAATATAATTCAAATTTGTATCCCATTCCTGGGTGTACAATCTTAAATTGAAATGAACACACTCAGCAATCACTTTTCACACTCATTCAATTCCAAACAACTTAATAGACTCTGCTTTCAACATTAAAGCCAGACAACAAAGAGTTAACGACAGTCAGTTCTACAGAACACAAGCTGTACATCCCAGACATTCAATTCATTCGTGGACGCTTCCAACATTCACACATTCGAATCAAAGACACAGTAACTTGTTTTTACTCTAAAACATAGTCTTTTATGTCACTCTGCCATAAACTTAGTGAATGCTTTTCTTCTTTTTGTCACCACTCCCTTTGTTTTGCGGCAGGGTCGTGGGGATTCCAAACGGAGTCAATCATCTTTCCTCTTAACTTTTTGTGTTTCTCTGCCAGGTGGCAGGTAAGGGACCCCTCCGGTCCCCACTCGAGGTCTATCTTTTCACTGGCCATACTTGGGTAGGATTAGAACCGTTAGAATCTACTCTCAGATGTCCGCTTTTAACCTAGCGCAACTTGTAGTAGACCGTCTCCTGGCTAACTGTCGGGTCACAAGTCTGTCCGTATTTCATACAACAAGCTTATGATATATATATACGCATACATATATTCCAAACCCTCCTTGACAGTGCCTACGTCTCTTAACGAACTACCTACCACCGTTTGACAATTGGTCAGATCCTGTTCACAAACTTGGCATTTGTCGGTCGTGAAACACCACCCGGCCCCGGGATAAGCTTTAAAGATACTCACCCAGTATTCCTGATGGCATCAAGCGACCGCCGAATCCTGTTCTCAAGTTCGGGATCAGGCTCCAGCCAACTCCCCCTTGGCCCCTTTGTTCCCCTCGCCCACTTGATCCTGGCCATCACGTGGGACTAGGTTCTCTTAATTCAGGCTCGGTGATTGGGATATCGGGGTCGCAGAAGAGTTGACTTACACCCGATCCTGCCGACTACGCCAATTGTTAGCGGGAATGAATCTAGAAGAATCACTCGACACTCAGGTCTGCTCCAATGTCAAGCAGTTTATTGAGTTACGCCAGTGGGAAGCAGGTCACTGGGCTGTCTAGATGCCTCTCCACCGAACAAAGGAAAATCATCAATACTTATACATTTTCAAACAGTTATTCAGCCCATCCTGGTTGGACATGGTCCAATCACAACGATTATAGATCATATACATTGATTATTAGAGCCAATAGAAGTGGTTACTAGGCATGGAGGGACCGGCCCATAGACAGGTAGGGGATTACTCATGATGTTTTCCATTCCCTCTTATCCATTATCCTTGGTTCTCATGTACGCATACCATCTTATCTTGACCTCGTTACAGGCTGGTACCTTTGTCAGCATTCCACAAGGACATCAGCTTTCCATTTAATGAGTCTTTGTTTGAATTTATGTTACTCAGCTCCTGTGTGGAATGTGGTCAAGTTGGCTAAGCCCCATGATGCCTTGCAACCTCTTCATTGTTCACTAAGATTATACGTTACTGGTTACTCAAATAACATTTAAACAGTATGATATTTACTGCAGGTGCCTCTGCGCTTGGGAATACCCTACAACACCAAGGTTTTAGTGAATGGTATTGGCGGGGAGTATATACACGTAACTTTGTATTGGGTGCACCTGGAGTGTGACCTAATGTCTGGAACGGTAACTGTAGGAGGTGTCCATAGTTTCCCTGTAGACAGAGTTGACTTACTCCTGGGGAATAATTTGGCCGGAGTGAAGGTATTAGCTTCTCCAGTAGTCACAGAAAGACCAAGAGATATCAAAGAGACAAAGCTGTTGCAGGAAAAAGTTCCAGGAATTTTTTCTTCATGTGTAGTGACCCGAGCAATGGCTAAAAAAGTTCCACTGCCGGATGTCAAATTGGCACCACAGTCAAATAGCCGAATATCTGAAACTTTCTTTGGGGATTTGCATAATCCATGGGAAATATTCAGTAAGTCTTCTCTGATCAAGGCTCAACAAGCCAATCCGGAGTTAAACAAAGTGGCACAATCGGCTCTAACTGAAGCTGAAGCAAAGGGAGTTTCGGAAAGCTACCATATTAAAAATGGGATTCTGGTGAGGAAGTGGAGACGAAGAATGGATGGTAGTTCACTAGATAGTGGTATCGCCCAAATATCACCGCGAAATATTAAGGATAGCCCACGGAATTCCTATAGCGGAACATGTGAGGATCCGGAAGACACAATCACGTATAAGTCGATATTTTTACTGACCAGGTCTTTCCAAGGACATGGTGCAGTTTTGCAAAACGTGCCATATGTGCCAGATTGTGGGAAAACAGCAATCTGTCATAAATCCGGCACCTCTAATTCCCATACCAGTTTTTGGGGGAACCATTTAGTAGGGAGTTGGCAGACTGTGTGGGACATTTACCAAAAACAAAAGCGGGACATCAATATATACTCACTATCGTGGATATGGCTACTCGGTTCCCAAAGGTCATTCCCTTGAGAACAATTTCTGCTAAGGTAAGTTAACTCAGTTCTCCACTAGTTATGGATTACTGATTGAGATTCAGTCAGATCAAGGTTCCAATTTTATGTCTAAAATATTTCTGGAAGTTATGGGTAATCTGGGTATAGCTCAGCTAAAGTGGTTAGCCTATCACCCACAGACACAGGGGGCTTTAGAACGGTCCCATCAGACCCTCAAAACCATGATCAGGACATACTGTCAGGAATATCCGCATGATTGGGATAAAGGGCCGGAATTTCTTTTGTTTGCCTCTAGGGATTCACCTAAGGGGCTGGATTTTTACAGCTCACTGCCAACCTTGGCAGCAAGTTTCTCGAACGGCGTGGCGCACATGCGAGATGAGCTGCTACAATACAGCGCACGGCGGATCATTTAAATGGAGGGAGCGCTTCATCCCCGGCAATGGCACCCGGCGCCACCGCGCAGGCGCCATTTTTAAAAGGCTGGAAGCCCTTATAGGTAATTTGAATTTTTAAAGAGAAATGGAGGGAACGTTTACATTTATAAAGTTAAGATTGAAGCCTCTCTCCCATCCCACAATGACCAATTGCCTTTTCCACACAAAAATTTTTTATTCCCATCCCAAACTTTCCCCTGAATTTTATTACCTTGCCCTTCAACCCCTTCCTACCATCTCCTTAGCCAATGGTAGGAGTTTTCCCCGCTCCCCCCTACCCTGCCCTGAAAATTTCATTCCTCCCCCGTCCCCACCTGTATTACACCTCGGATCTCCGAACGGACTTCCGGCAACCGGCTGGAACATCAGCGTGGGACAGCCGTCGCGACGAGGTAAGGAATTATTCTGTAATTATCATTTATTTAAATATGTTAAGTTTTTTCAGCTGAGCGTTGTGGGGCGGGGGCTGCTCCGAGGCCTCGCCACCACCAGTAAAATGGGGTGGGACGTCCTGGCGTTGAGGCCCATGGCAAGCCTCTCCTGATGTTGGGGGGGCTGTTAAAATTCAGCCCAATGAGTCTACTGGTTTTTGTCCTTTTGAATTAGTTTATGGACATGAGGTAAGAGGTCCTCTAAAACGAAGCAAAGAAAAGTTTTTAGAATAGAGGGACGAATCTTCCGTGTTAGATTATGTGTCCGTGTTCCAGGAACGGCTCATGACAGTCTGCAAAGTGGCTCAGGAACTCCTGAAAACTTCCCAAATAACCAGGAAGAAATGGGCAGACAAGCATGCCTGGACCCGAACATTTCAACCAGAGGATGAGGTGTTAGTATTACTGCCTTTACAGGGTGAACCGCTGAAAACAGATTCAGTGGACCATATAGAGTAGTCAAAAGAATTGGTGAAGTAAATTATTTGATTGACACCCCAGATCACTAGAAAAAGAATTAGCTGTATCAAATCAATATGTTGAAACAATATCACCACTTGGTTAAGCGAGCACAGGTATGTCAGGTAATAGGGACAGGGAAGGATGAAAGGGATAGTGAGGATGAGGCAGAAGGAGGCCTAGACAATTCTCAAATTGAAACTCCTACTATCCTTGATGATGTGCTGGTCTACCGTGACACTTGGAAGGAGCACTTGGAACAACTAGAAGCTCTATTTAGAAAATTATAATCGGCTGATTTAGTGATAAACCTTGCCAAAAGTGAATTTGCAAAAGTGCGTGTAACCTAGGGCATAAAGTAGGACAAGGATAAGTGTTCACAGGATGTGGGCGTCGCTGGCTAGGCCAGCATTTATTGCCCATCTCTAATTGCACTTGAGAAGGTGGTGAGCTGCCTTCTTGAACCGCTCCAGTCCATTTTTGGGTAGGAACACCCACAATGCTGTTAGGAAGGGAGTTCCAGGATTTTGACCCAGCGACAGTGAAGGAACGGTGATATAGTTCCAAGTCAGGATGGTGCGTGACTTGGAGGGGAACTTGCAGGTGGTGGTGTTCCCATGCATTTGCTGGCCTTGTCCTTCTAGTTGGTAGAGGTCACGGGTTTGGAAGGTGTTGTCTAAGGAGCCTTGGTGCATTGCTGCAGTGCATCTTGTAGATCATACACACTGCTGCCACTGTGCGTCGGTGGTGGAGGGAGTGAATGTTTGTAGATGGGATGCCAATCAAGTGGGCTGCTTTGTTCTGGATGGTGTCAAGGTTCTTGAGTGTTGGAGCTGCACCCATCCAGGCAAGTGGAGAGTATTCCATCACACTCCTGACTTGTGCCTTGTAGATGGTGGACAGGCTTTGGGGAGTCAGGAGGTGAGTTACTCTCTGCAGGATTCCTAGCCTCTGACCTGCCCTTGTAGCCACGGTATTTATATGGCTACTCCAGTTCAGTTTCTGGTCAATGGTAACCCCCAGGGTTAGTGGGAGATTCAGTGAACATAATGCCATTGAATGGCAAGGGGAGATGATTAGATTCTCTCTTGCTGGAGATGGTCATTGACTGTCACTTGTGTGGCATGAATGCTACTTGCCATTTATCAGCCCAAGCCTGGATATTATCCATGTCTTGTTGTATTTCTACACGGACTGCTTCAGTATCTGAGGAGTAGTGAACATTGTGCAAACATCAGCGAACATCCCCATTTCTGAGCTTATAATTGGAGGAAGGTCATTGATGAAGCAGCTGAAGATGGTTGGGCCTAGGACACTACCCTGAGGAACTTTTGCAGTGATGTCCTGGAGCTGAGATGATTGACCTCCAACAACCACAATCATCTTCCTTTACGCTAGGTATGACTCCAACCAGCAGAGGATTTCCGCCCGATTCCCATTGACCCCAGTTTTGCTAGGGCTGCTTGATGCCATACTCGGTCAAATGCTGCCTTGATGTCAAGGGCAGTCACTCTTACCTCAGCTCTTGAGTTCAGTTCTTTTCTCCATGTTTCAAACAAGTTGTAATGAGGTCAGGAGCTGAGTGACCCTGGCGGAACCCAAACTGAGCATCACTGAGCAGGTTATTGCTAAGCAAGTGCCACTTGATGGCACTGTTGACGACATCTTCCATCACTTTACTGATGATTGAGTGTAGGCTGATTGGGTGGTAATTGGTCAGGTTTGACTTGTCCTGCTTTTTGTGTACAGGACATACCTGGGCAAATTTCGACATTGCCGCGTAGATGCCAGTGTTGTAGCTGTACTGGCTAAGCGTGTGGCACGTTCTGGAGCACAGATCGTCAGTACTATTGCTGGAATGTTGTCAGGGCCCATAGCCTTTGCAGTATCCAGTGCCTTCAGTCATTTCTTGATATCACGTGGAGTGAATCGAATTTGCTGAAGTCTGGCATCTGTGATGCTGGGGACCTCGGGAGGAAGCCGAGATGGATCATCAACTCGGCACTTCTGGCTGAAGATTGTTGCAAATGCTTCAGCCTTGTCTCTTGCACTGATGTGCTGGCTCCCCCATCATTGAGGATGGGGATATTTGTGGAGCCACCTCCTCCAGTTAGTTTTTTAATTGTCCTCCACCATTCACGGCTGGATGTGGCAGGACTGCAGAGCTTAGATCTGATCCGTTTATTCTGGGATCTCTTAGCTCTGTCTATTGCATGCTGCTTACGTTGTTTGGCACGCAAGTAATCCTGGGTTGTAGCTTCACCAGGTATGCCTGGTGCTGCTCCTGGCATGCCCTCCTGCACTCTTCATTGAACCAGGGTTGGTCTCCTGTCTTGATGGTAATGGTAGATGAGGGATATGCTGGGCCATGAGGTTACAGATTGTGGTTGAGTACAATTCTGCTGCTGCTGATGGCCCACAGCGCCTCATGGATCGCCAATTTTGCATTGCTAGATCTGTTCAAAATCTATCCCTTTTAGCACGGTGGTAGTGCCACACAACACGATGGAAGGTATCCTCAATGTGAGGACGGGACTGTGTCTCCACTATGCGGTGGTCATGGACAGATGCATCTGCGGCAGGCAGATTGGTGCGGACGAGGTCAAGTATATTTTTCCCTCATGTTGGTTCCCTCACCACATGCTGCAGACCCAGTCTAGCAGCTATGTCCTTTAGGACTCGGCCAGCTCAGTCAGTAGTGGTGCTACTGTAAATCTCAGTTCTTTTTGCCTTCAGTCTGGTTCAGTAAATATACCGAGTCGGATGTGTAGGTAAAATCAATTACTTTATTTGCGCAGTTGCCAGCGGACTTACTCTGAGAACAGCGGCACTGACTCCACCAGAGTCTGTCAGGTGCCCCCCCAGAGTAAGTGAAGTTTGTGATACAGGCACTACTGTTTATACATTAAGATTCATGCTACACCTCCTTGTTTAACCAATCAGTGCGGTACAATTCAACTTCACCCACGTGGTGACATGCAGTACAGCTGTTACTGAGGTTAACAATACACTCCATTCTCAATACATACTTGTTACTAATAAAATATTGTTTTGTACCAGCAAGATAAAACAAAGCGGATAAGCAAGCTAATTAACAAGAGCATAGGAATCATCAATAACCGTGCTGGTCTCACTCCCTACATGGATCATGAGTCTGTCTCTACCTTGTGACAAGTAATTGCGGCGCATCCTGCTATCTCTATTAGGTGTACATTCCTGAGTGTTTTGTGCAGTGTGCAGCTACATCAAGTAGTGGCAGTTCACGAAGATAAGAGGGGCCTAGCACTCCTTATCACTCACACAGGGATGGACATCATTTGATTCACAGGAGTCCATTTGTTCCAAACCACAGGGAGTCACACAATCAGGCCATAAAGAACAGATGTCTTTGCAATTACCAGTGTCGGCTAGTCTTTACAGTCTCACACGCTCTGCCTTTACTTTTAACTATTTCATTGTGGTTTCTGCTACTTAAAATCAAAGCTCAGCAAAGCTACTATTCCTAACTTGGCTATATTTCCCATTAAGCATAGTGCCATGCCTTTCTGCTCATTTCCACACTACCAAGCCACTCTTGGTGATGGACATTGAAGTCCCCCACTCAGAGTACATTCTGCACCCTTGCCACCCTCACTGCTTCCTCCAAGTGCTGTTCAACATGGAGGAGTACTGACTATCAGCTGAGGGGGGGGGGGAGTGGTAGGTGGTAATCAGCAGGAGGTTCCTTGCCCATGTTTGACTTGATGCCATGAGACTTCATAGGGTCCGGAGTCAATGTTGAGGACTCCCAGGGCAACTCCTTCCCCACTGTATACGACTGTGCCACCACCTCTGCTGGGTCTGTCCTGCCGGTGGGACAGGACATACCTGGGGATGGTGATGGCAGTGTCTGGGACATTGTCTGTAAGGTATGATTCGGTGAGTATGACTATGTCAGGCTATTGCTTGACTAGTCTGTGGGACAGCTCTCCCAACTTTGGCACAAGCCCCCAGATGTTAGTAAGGAGGATTTTGCAGGGTCGACAGGGCTGGGTTTGCCGCTGTCGTTTCCGGTGCTGAGGTCGATGCCGGGTGGTCTGTCCGGTTTCATTCCTTATTGACTTCGGAGCGGTTCGATACAACTGAGTGGCTTGCTAGGCCGTTTCAGAGGGTATTTCAGAGTCAACCACATTGCTGTGGGTCTGGAGTCAATGTCGGCCAGACCAAGTAAGGACAACAGATTTCCTTCCCTAACGTGCATTAATGAACAAGCATTGATGGAGTTCCCTGTCCCTAAGACTAAACGAGAAATCATGAGTTTTTGGGGATGTGTGGTTTCTACCGTAAGTTTGTACCAAATTTTAGTACTATAGCTGCTCCACTGACGGATTTACTACAGAAAAAGAAAGCCAAGCTAGTGTGGTCAGCAGAGTCCCAAGCATCATGTGAGAGGCTGAAAGCCATTTTGATTAATGAAGCAGTGTTGGCTGCCCCAGATTTCATTAAACCCTTCAAGGTAGCAATTGATGCTGTGACCTGGGGGTCTGTGCAGTCCTGTTACAAGACGATGAATCGGCATAGAAAGGCCAATGGGATATATCAAAAGAGGTACTCAAGAGTGAAAAAAGAAACCCTGGCCTTATTACTAGCTCTTAAACATTTTGAAGTCTATGTCTACCATGACTACTGAAAGATGCTGGTATATACTGATCATAACCCTTTGTGGAAAAATTCAAAATCCAGAATGCCAGATTATTTCGATGGAGTTTACTATTACAGCTCTATCACTTAAATATTATCCACATTGCGAGGATAACCCAATTGAACCCAGCAAAGGTTAGTTTAAGCAAGTATAATCAGTCTGATGAAAGGTCACAGACCTGAAATGTTAACTCTACTTCTCTCTCCACAGATGCTGCCTAACCTGCTGAGTATTTCCAGCACTTTTGGTTTTTATTCCAGATTTCCAGCATCTGCAATATTTTGCTTTTATTTTAGTGTTTAATTCACTGCCACTTCTCTTCCAGGAATGCCTACCTTGAAGAAGTGCTGCTCTGCTCTCCAAGGAGATTGCTGTTTGTCTCTTTTACCTTGTTCACCTTCATTTCTTTCTATTTCCCTCCTGGTGTTTGCTAAAGTGTCTACCAAAACTCGTTTTCACAGCCACATCTCCTTCCTCAGTCACTGTCTCCGGCTCCGACTTATTCCACGTGGATTCCAACTGATGTTCCATCCTTCATGTTTTGAATCCACTCAGGATTACAGGTATCTCTGAGAAATACAACATTCCTCAGACTACTGAAATAAGGTTATACAGAATCAATAACTCTAGCTTATCGGAAGAGGACCAGAAAGATTCCAAAAAGATATGAAAAGTGCTAGAAGACAAGCTTCAGGTGAGAGTGAATTTTAGAGTTCATTGCCTGGAATTGATGTCCTCCAGGCAACAGCCACAGATTCAATTGATGAATTCATCAGTAGATGCTGTATTAAGGGCAATGAATGTGATTTTTCAGAAACTGAGCTAACAGAGTGAATAATGGAGCTAGTGATTGTCTTAACACCATTTAAGTGTTTCAAAAAGACCTCTTGGGGAAAAAGAAAGGTCACAGCACTGATGTGCTGCTAAAAGATGGCAGGAAGTACGAAGCCATTGTAGCTGGACAGCAGCATCTGCAAGCACTAGGTGTAGCCAACAGTATTGGCACAGTAACCAGGTCACAAAAAGCAAGCAAGCGGTGTGGTAAGTGTGGTTTGTCCCACCCACCGCTTTTCAAGATCTGTGCAAGGCATGTGGTGCAAAAGGAAACAGGGCCCGCCTGTGCAAGAGATCTGGCTCCGAAGACGCAGCCAGTAGTCACAGTAGGACACAGACAAACAGAAGACAGGTTCAGCAACATGGCAACAGCAGCAAGGAGAGTGCAAGGAGAGTGCCAGAGACCTGTGTAAATGCAAGCCGATACATGAAGCCCGCAGTGAAATAGACCTGAGACAAGACTCAGAGTGGAGTGATTCTCAGCCATATGACGAGCAAGCGTTTCACATTGTGAACCTGACACATTGTGTTGATGAAGTTAAACAACTGGAATCTTTTGCTACAATTAATATCATATGCTCAAAGAAAGTTGGCAAGCATACACTCAGGGCTAAGATTGACATGGGAGTTAGTATAAATATCCTACCAGTTCGAATCCTGAAGGATAGGTACTGGGGTGGTTGGTAATTAATGATACAACAAACAACTGCAAAGTTATCTGCATACAATAGGTCACCCATCCCTTGCAGTGGCACACTAACAATGCAATGCAGCTATTGCAAGTCGGCATGGAAACCACAAATATTTTACCTGATAGACACGAGCGGACCAGCAGTGGCAGGACGACCAGCATAGTGACTATTCACGAGATCACCAAGGTAGCCATTACAGCAGAAGAGACCAAGTGTACCCACATTGAGTCAGTCCATGACCTACAATAAATGTCCCTGGACAGGTGCGATGCCATAGGAGATTTCAAAGGCGATGCCATACGGCACCTCAGAGAGGCTGCACTCCCTGTGTCCAGCCCCCTGATGTCCGAGGCTGAGTCACAACTCTTCCAGGATCTCAGTGGTTCTGGTATGGAGAGTATCAGTCCCTTCTCAGAGAGTCCACACCAAGAGAATGAAGATCCAGATCCAGATGGTGAAAGTTCTTTGTCAACAGGCAGTGTTTCTTCGAGCTCCAGTAACTCAGAAGAAGAGATTGACATTGTTACTACTGAGAAGCAAAGGCTGGCAGTGAGGAGCATTGCCAAGGGGAAATCTCCAAGGACTGGAACCCGGAACCACAATGAACCAAACAGCCAGGTACCTCCATGAGGCCAAATACTCCTCCCCCAACAAGTCCTCAACCTTGAGGCCCAAGCCTTCAAATGCGGAGGATGAGGAGAGGCGAAGGACATGCAATGTCCTGAAGAAGCAGAGGAGGAATGAGTGGAAGCATTGTCTGTTGGCTTTTCAAGATGAGGTGCTCATGTTATGCTCCTCTTGCTCAATGTGGGAGCTCAGGGACACGGCTGATGTCCCTGACTCCTTCACGTGCTGGAAGTGTGTCCAGCTGCAGCTCTTGTTAGACCGCATGACGGCTCTGGAGCTGCGGATGGACTCACTTTGGAGCATCCGCGATGCTGAGGAGGTCGTGGATAGCACGTTTAGCGAATTGGTCACACCGCAGATTAGGATTGCTGAGGGAGAAAGGGAATGGGTGACCAAAAGGCAGAGAAAGAGCAGGAAGGCAGTGCAGGTGTCCCTGCGGTCATCTCCCTCCAAAACAGGTATACCGTTTTGGATACTGTTGGGGGAGATGGCTCACCAGGGGAAGGCAGCAGTAGCCAGGTCCATGGCACCGTGGCTGGCTCTGCTGTTCAGAAGGGCGGGAAAAAGAGTGGAAGGGCTATAGTCATCGGGGATTCGATTGTAAGGGGAGTAGATAGGCGGTTCTGTGGTCGAAAACGAGACTCCCGAATGGTATGTTGCCTCCCAGGTGCACGGGTCAGGGATGTCTCAGATCGGCTGCAGAACATTCTGAAGGGGGAAGGTGAACAGCCAGTTGTCGTTGTGCACATAGGCACCAATGATATAGGTAAAAAACGGGATGAGGTCCTACAAGCAGAATTTAGGGAGTTAGGAGCCAAGTTAAAAAGTAGGACCTCAGAGGTAGTAATCTCAGGATTGCTACCAGTGCCACGTGCTAGTCAGAGTAGAAATGAAAAAATAGTCAGGATGAATGCGTGGCTTGAGAGATGGTGCAGGAGGGAGGGGTTCAGATTTTTGGGACATTGGGACCGGTTCTGGGGGAGGTGGGACTATTACAAATTGGACGGTCTACACCTGGGCCGGACTGGAACCAATGTCCTTGGGGGTGCTTTTGCTAACGCTGTTGGGGAGGGTTTAAACTAATGTGGCAGGGGGATGGGAACCAAATGAGGAGGTCAGTGGACAGTAAGGAGGTAGTAACTAAAGCCTGTAAGGAACTAGATAATGAAGTCAGTGTGACTAAGGGGAAGAGTAGGCAGGGAGCAGATGATGAACGCAAAGGGACTGGTGGTCTGAGGTGCATTTGTTTTAATGCAAGAAGTGTAGTAGGTAAGGCAGATGAACTTAGGGCTTGGATTAGTACCTGGGAGTATGATGTTATTGCTATTACTGAGACTTGGTTGAGGGAAGGGCATGATTGGCAACTAAATATCCCAGGATATCGATGCTTCAGGCGGGATAGAGAGGGAGGTAAAAGGGGTGGAGTTTCATTACTGGTCAAAGAGGATATCACAGCTGCGCTGAAGGAGGGCACTATGGAGGACTCGAGCAGTGAGGCAATATGGGCAGAACTCAGAAATAGGAAGGGTGCGGTAACAATGTTAGGGCTGTACTACAGGCCTCCCAACAGCGAGCGTGAGATAGAGGTAGAAATATGTAAACAGATTATGGAAAGATGTAGGAGCAACAGGGTGGTGGTGATAGGAGATTTTAATTTTTCCAACATTGACTGGGATTCACTTAGTGTTAGAGGTCTAGATGGAGCAGAATTTGTAAGGAGCATCCAGGAGGGTTTTCTAGAGCAGTATGTAAATAGTCCAAGTTGGGAAGGGGCCATATTGGACCTGGTGTTGGGGAATGAGCCCGGCCAGGTGGTTGAGGTTTCAGTAGGGGACTACTTTGGGAATAGTGATCACAATTCCGTAAGTTTTAGAATACTCATGGACAAAGACGAGAGTGGTCCTAAAGGAAGAGTGCTAAACTGGGGGAAGGCCAACTATACCAAAATTCGGCAGGAGCTGGGGAATGTAGATTGGGAGCAGCTGTTTGAAGATAAATCCACATTTGATATGTGGGAGGCTTTTAAAGAGAGGTTGATTAGCGTGCAGGAGAGACATGTTCCTGTGAAAATGAGGGATAGAAACGGCAAGATTAGGGAACCATGGATGACAGGTGAAATTGTGAAACTAGCTAAGAGGAAAAAGGCGGCTGAAGAAAGACAAAGCTTTGGAAGAATATCGGGAATTTAGGACCAATCTGAAACGAGGAATTAAGAGGGCTAAAAGGGGTCATGAAATATCTTTAGCAAACAGGGTTAAGGAAAATCCCAAAGCCTTTTATTCATATATAAGGAGCAAGAGGGTAACTAGAGAAAGGATTGGCCCACTCAAGGACAAAGGAGGAAAATTATGCATGGAGTCAGAGAAAATGGGTGAGATTCTAAACGAGTACTTTGCATCGATATTCACCGAGGAGAGGGACATGACGGATGTTGAGGTTAGGGATAGATGTTTGATTACTCTAGGTCAAGTCGGCATAAGGAGGGAGGAAGTTTTGTGTATTCTAAAAGGCATTGAGGTGGACAAGTCCCCAGGTCCAGATGGGATCTATCCCAGGTTACTGAGGGAAGTGAGAGAGGTCATAGATGGGGCCTTAACAGATATCTTTGCAGCATCCTTAAACACGGGTGAGGTCCCGGAGGACTGGAGAATTGCTAATGTTGTCCCCTTGTTTAAGAAGGGTAGCAGGGATAATCCAGGTAATTATAGACCGGTGAGCCTGACGTCAGTGGTAGGGAAGCTACTGGAGAAGATACTGAGGGATAGGATCTATTCCCATTTGGAAGAAAATGGGCTTATCAGTTATAGGCAACATGGTTTTGTGCAGGGAAGGTCATGTCTTACCAACTTAATAGAATTCTTTGAGGAAGTGACAAAGTTGATTGATGAGGGAAGGGCTGTAGATGTCATATACATGGACTTCAGTAAGGCGTTTGATAAGGTTCCCCATGGTAGGTTGATGGAGAAAGCGAAGTCGCATGGGGTCCAGGGTGTACTAGCTAGATGGATAAAGAACTGGCTGGGCAACAGGAGACAGAGAGTAGCAGTGGAAGGGAGTTTCTCAAAATGGAGACATGTGACCAGTGGTGTTCCACAGGGATCCGTGCTGGGACCACTGTTGTTTGTGACATTCATAAATGATTTGGAGGAAAGTATAGGTGGTCTGATTAGCAAGTTTGCAGACGACACTAAGATTGGTGGAGTAGCAGATAGTGAAGGGGACTGTCAAAGAATACAGCAGAATATAGATAGATTGGAGAGTTGGGCAGAGAAATGGCAGATGGAGTTCAATCCGGGCAAATGCGAGGTGATGCATTTTGGAAGATCCAATTCAAGAGTGAACTATACAATAAATGGAAAAGTCCTGGGGAAAATTGATGTACAGAGAGATTTGGGTGTTCAGGTCCATTGTTCCCTGAAGGTGGCAACGCAGGTCAATAGAGTGGTCAAGAAGGCATACGGCATGCTTTCCTTCATCGGACGGGGTATTGAGTACAAGAGTTGGCAGGTCATGTTACAGTTGTATAAGACTTCGGTTCGGCCACATTTGGAATACTGCGTGCAGTTCTGGTCGCCACATTACCAAAAGGATGCAGATGCTTTGGAGAGGGTGCAGAGGAGGTTCACCAGGATGTTGCCTGGTATGGAAGGCGCTAGCTATGAAGAGAGGTTGAGTAGATTAGGATTATTTTCATTAGAAAGACGGAGGTTGAGGGGGGGCCTGATTGAGGTGTACAAAATCATGAGAGGTAAAGACAGGGTGGATAGCAAGAAGCTTTTTCCCAGAGTGGGGGATTCAAATACTAGGGGTCACGAGTTCAAAGTGAGAGGGGAAAAGTTTAGGGGGGATATGCGTGGAAAGTTCTTTACGCAGAGGGTGGTGGGTGCCTGGAACGTGTTGCCAGCGGAGGTGGTAGACGCGGGCACGATAGCGTCTTTTAAGATGTATCTAGACAGATACATGAATGGGCAGGAAGCAAAGAGATAGGTTTGAAAATAGGCGACAGGTTTAGATAGAGGATCTGGATTGCGCAGGCTTGGAGGGCGAAGGGCCTGTTCCTGTGCTGTAATTTTCTTTGTTCTTTGTTCTTCTTTGCTGGAAATTTCCAAGAATGACAAGGCCTCAAAAGTGGTCATCCTGAGAAAAGCAACAGGCTGAAGGCAGAGAGTGAGAAAGTTCAGAAAGAACACAAAAGTCTCCGAGGTGCGGGAGACACTGCTCGAAAAACAACGATGAAATCCACATCCCCAGAAGGTTATACCATAACAAGATATGGAAGATTTGTCAAACCACCAAAATGATATATGGACTCTTAAGCTTCTGCACACGTAAATTTCATAATCCCCATCTTTATACTTGTAAATTTTATAATCTCTATCCCTGTATAACAAATTTTGATATTATTCAATTTTATGTGTTTTTACTTATAGCATATGCGACTTATCTTTGGAACGAAAGGGGATGTTGTATGATCACTTTAAGAGTGATGTCCCTTTAAGAACTCAGTATGCTAATGAGCAAAGTACCAGGATGTAGTCATGTGACTAGAAATCATAGTCACTCTGCACTGTAACACCTGAGACAAAGGTTCTGTATATAGTTTTCTGTGTATTGTACGTACTAATTTAGCTGTTAATAAACCTTCTAGAGAACTTCAATGAACTGGAATCCGTCGTTGCGTTTTTTAAGATGACACCAAGAAACTCATGACGAGCGCACACTCCCCACACACACCCATACACTCCTCACACACACACTCCTCACACACACACACTGCTCACGCACACACACCCACACACTCCACACACACATTCCTCACACACACACACTCCTCATACTCACACACCCACACACTCCTCACACTCCTCACACACACACTTCTCACACACACCCACACACACTCCTCACACACACACACTCCACACACACTCCTCACACCCACACACTCCACACAAACCTAGTTCCTGTCATGTGACCAGAGCATCTCATTCCATTGTCCTCATAATTAGTTTCTGATGGTTTGGCCATTGTCAGACAATGGAGTTCAGACATTACCTATCCACATACCATGTTGATAAAATGGCGCTTTTCACAACCATTCTCTGGATTTCAAATTTGGAGTCGAAGAGTCTGCGACAGTACCGTGAACCCAGTTTTTCTTAATTAGTTGAAGAAATGCAGCCATTACCACAGGAAGGGTCGTTTGCATTTTAACGACTTCGCCAAGATTTGTTCAGACATGAAAATTCACTCAGGGTTCTTGCCATTCCATGTGCATTGCCAGGAACGAAAAGGTCACTTGACCTCTCAACTCCATTTTGCTTTACAGGAAAGTGTCCATTTCCAGTTTGTACTTCATAAGTTCATATTTATAGTTCATAAGTTCGTATTGCATGAGTGTGACAACTGTCATTGGTGAGCATACCCACTTCTGACCTTATGATGAAGGGAAGGTTATTGATAAAGCAGCTGAAGATGGTTGGGCCTTGGACACTGCCCTGAAAAATCTGCAGTGATGGCCTGGGGCTTAGAAGTTTGGCCCCCAACAGCCACAACAATCTTTCTTTGTGACTCCAACCAGTGGAGAGTTTTTTTCCCCTGATTCCCATTGACTTAAATTTTCCAAGGGCTCCTTGATGCTACACTCGGTCAAATGCTGCCTTGATGTCAAGGGCAGTCACTCTCACCTCACCTCTTGAATTCGCCTCTTTTTTCCACTTTTGAAACAAGCCTGTAATGAGGTCAAGAGTTGAGTGGCCCTGGCAGAACACAAACTGAGCATCAGTGAGCAGGTCATTGCTGTTTACGTGGCACTTGATAGGTCTGTCAACAACACCTTCCATCAGTTTGCTGATGATTGAGAGTAGACTGATGGGTGGTAATTGACTGGATTGGATTTGTTTGATTTATTAGGGGCAGAGTGACTGAGCACTTGAGCAAATATGATCTGATCAGAGAGGGTGAAACACCATGGATTTGTAAAGGGTAAGTCACATCTAGTGAGCCTAATTGAATGTTTCGAGCAGGTCATTAATGTGATAGATAAGGAAATGTCTATGGATTTTATTTATATGGACTTCCTGAAGGCATTTTACAAGGTCCTATATAAGAGACTGATAACAAAAATATAAGTGCATGGAATTGGAGGCAACCTATTGACATGGGGAGGAAATTGTTAGGAGTTGGAGGCAGAGAGTCAGAATATTGGGGATGTACTTAAATTGGTAGGATACGACTGGCGCTGTCCTTTAGGGATCTGTACTAGGGTCTCAGCTGTTCACTATATTTGTAAATGTCTTGGATGAAAGAATGGAAAGCCAAATATCTAAGTTTGCCGATGACACTAAGTTAGGTGGCACAGTAAATAGCGTAGATAGGAGCTGAAAGTTACAAAAGGAAATTGATAGATGAGGTGAGTGGGCATAACTTTGGCAGATAACGGTTAAGGTGGGAAGTGTTAGGTCACCTACTTCGGACCTAAGAAAAATAGATCAAAATATTTTCTAAATGAGGATGAGCAGTGAAAATTAGGGGTCCAAGTAGAGAAATCACTAAAACTGGTCTGTAGTTCCTTGTTTTCTCTCTTCCTCCTTTCTTAGATAGAGATGTTACATTTGCTAAATTCCAATCCACTGGGATCATTCTAGAATCTAGGGAATTTTGTAAAATCATAACCAGTGCATCCACTATCTCTGCAGCTATCTCTTTTAGAGCCCTAGAATAGAGACCATCAGGTCCTGTGTATTTGTCGGCTTTAGTCCCTTAACTTTCTCCACTACTTTTTCTCTGCTGGTATTAATTACCTTAAGTCTCTCACTCTTATCAGCCCCTTGGGTTATGCTCTTTTTCTGGCATGTAATTTGTGTCTTTTACAGTGAAGACAAACACAAAATATTTGTTCAGTGTTTCTGTCATTTCCTCATTCCCCATGATATTTTCTCCTGTCTCTGCCTCTAAGTGACCAACATTTGCTTCAGCTATTATCCTCCTTTATATATACTTGTAAAGCTTGTCAAAGATCAAAGAACAGCTACTAAGTGAACTCCTGTTTGTGGACAACTGTGCTCTCAGCACACACTCCAGAGGACATCCAGCTGCTTGTTGACCACTTTGCTCAAGACTCAGAATAATTCAGCCTTACAATAAGTCTGAAAACGACAGAGATCTTGTACCAACCTGCCCCTGGACATAAACTCCAAGACCCCACAGTCACAATCAACAAAGTATCCTTCAACTCAGTTCAGAGGTTTTGCTATCTTGGGAGTATCCTCTCCAACAACACCACATTGGATGACAAACTCACCCAAAACCTGACAAAAGCAAGCACAGCATTCAGCAGGCTCACCCACAGGCTTTGGAGAGAGCATGGAGTCTGTCTCAAAACAAAGATCAAAGTCTATCAGCCGGTGGTTCTTGCATCACTTCGCTATGGCTGTTGGACAACCTACCAGCGTCACATAAAGCAACTGGATGCATTCCACCTTCACTGCATAAAATCTATCTGCAACATCAAGAGGCAGGGACAAAATCCCTCACACCGACAGTGTGCTGATCAGAGGTCAGTTTCGCTGGGTTGGCCATGTGTATCGCACGGAGGATTCCCACATACAAAAGGCGGCATTCTACAGTCAGCTGTGCATGAGAATCCACAACACAGAATGTCCCAAACTTAGATACAAAGACATTCTGAAAGGCAATCTCACAGCCTATAAGTTGGACGGTACTAAATGGGAAATCCATATGGAGAAATCACTGTCATCAAACACCGGAAAGCCAGTGCCTTCATCCATCTCTCCAACAGTGATTTCATATGTAATATCTGCAATCGGATCTGCAAATCAGATTTGGTTTGACTTCACATATGCAATGACGCCAACTTAGAAGGTGAACAGCCAACATCCTTGCTGAACACTCATTCATCGAAGTGACAGGAGAA
This sequence comes from Heterodontus francisci, assembly GCF_036365525.1. Classification (NCBI taxonomy): domain Eukaryota; kingdom Metazoa; phylum Chordata; class Chondrichthyes; order Heterodontiformes; family Heterodontidae; genus Heterodontus; species Heterodontus francisci. The sequence continues at coordinate 63,184,871 of NC_090393.1, read as the reverse complement.
TCTTTCAAAAGTTCTGACAATCTGTTTTTATATTCCTGGCTAGTTTACTCATCTATTTTTTTCCCTTTTTTATCAACTTTTTGGTTGACCTTTGCTAGTTTCTGAAACACTCCCAATCCTCAGACTTACTACTATTCTTTGCAACATTATAAGCCTCTTCTGTTAATCTGTTACTATCCTTAACCTCCTTAGTAAGGCACGAATAGATCTTTCTTGCTGTGTTTTTCTTTTTTAGTGGAATGTATTTTTGTTGAACATTTTGAATTATTTCTTTAAATGTTTCCCACTGTTTATTTATCAACATACCTTTTAGTCTATTTATCCAATGAACTTTAGCCAGCTCTCCCCTCATATCTATGTTATTGGCTTTGTCTAAGTTTAATATTCACGTTTGGGACTCGCTTTCAAACTTAAAATGGAATCCAACTGTCTGATGATCACTTTTTCCCAGAGGCTCTTTTACTATGAGATTACCAATTATCCTTGTCTCACTGCACAATGCTAGATCTAAAATAGTTTTATCCCTAGCTGGTTTCACAATATATTGTTCCAAGAAACCGTCGCAAAAACATTCGACAAACTCATCTTCCAGACCACCTTTGCTAATTTAATTTGGCCAGTCTTTATGAAGATTAAAGTTCCCCACAACTATTACATTGACTTTTTTACAAGCTCCAATAATTTCTTGTTTAATGCTCTGTCCAACAATTACTGTTAGGGGGATTATAAACTACTCCAACCAACGTTTTCTGACCCTTGTTATTCATCTAATAGGGGAGTCCAGAATAAAGAGGCATGGGCTGTTCACAGTGATGTCAGAAAGCACCTGTTCATTCCAAAGGAAATATGGAACATTCTCCCTGAAAAAGTTGTGGAGACTGAGGGCTCAATTGAAAATGTCAAAAATAAGATAGTTAGATTTTTGTTGGACATGGATAGTAAAGGGTTACGGAGTCAAGAAGAGTAGATAGGCTTTAAGAGACAGATCAGCCATGATCTAATTGAATGGCGGAACAGGCTTGAGGGGCTGAATGGCCTCCTCCTGTTCCTATGATCCTTTAAAGGGCTTCTTCAGTTCCATTGCTCATGCACAGCAGAGTCTTTGACCAGTTATGACCTAAAATGGCAATTGGAGGGTCCTAATTACATCATAACGTGACCAACCCCATTTTCAGCCTGTTATTTCTAGGCGAGGGGCACGCAAAATCAACCCCCTTGAGGCAGGAATTCCGCTCCCGCTGGTGACAAGCCTCCGAGTTTTCCTCCAATGAAATGAACGGGCACAAAATGGGTGGGATTGGCAATGTAGAAGGTGAACTCTGACCTCCCCACTCCCGTTCTCTGTTATCACTAAATTTCAGTGAAAAGATACATCTGTATCAAACTTTAATCAGCTGCCTGCCTTTAGCGGCACAGTGGCGCAGTGGTTAGCACCGCAGCCTCACAGCTCCAGCGACCCGGGTTCAATTCCGGGTACTGCCTGTGTGGAGTTTGCAAGTTCTCCCTGTGCCTGCGTGGGTTTCCTCCGGGTGCTCCGGTTTTCTCCCACATGCCAAAGACTTGCCGGTTGATAGGTAAATTGGCCATTATAAATTACCCCTAGGATAGGTCGGTGGTAGGGAAATATAGGGACTGGTGGGGATGTGGTAGGAATATGGAATTAGTGTAGGATTAGTATAAATGGGTGGTTGATAGTCGGCACAGACTCGGTGGGCCGAAGGGCCTGTTTCAGTGCTGTATCTCTAAAAAAAAATAATGGAGCAGGCAGATATTAATGGAGGCTCTTTGTTAAACCTGAGTTACATTTACAGGAGACATTAGTTTATCATTAACTTCTACAGTGACCCTTAGCAGAGGGTTCCCACTGTGGCAATCCATCTGGTTTAGAGCAGAGTCCTGGCACTGCACTGGGAAACTCACGCCCACGCATAGTTCTGCACAATTTAAAAATCTTCAAACATTCAGAGAAACAATAAATGATAAGAGGATCTGTTTTTAAATAATATGAATACTTTTCCTTTTCTTGTGTGTGCTGAGATCATTGGACTTGGCATGTTACAGAGGTTTTGCTTTTCACTGTGGAGTAGGAATTCACTTCCTCTCCCCCTCTTTGTTTAACTTCACGTGATCTTGGCCACTATTTCTATCCAGTCTTTCCCTGGGGATTGGGGGAGGGACTGACTGTATATAAGGCGAAGGCTGGGCCGCTGATAGCTCGAGTTACTCTGCACAGTCTAAAGAACAAAATGGGCTTGGAGCTGTACTTGGACCTGCACTCTCAGCCCTGCCGAGCAGTCTACATTTTTGCCAAGAAGAACAATATTGCATTTGAGTTTAAGTTTGTTGATCTGATAGCAGGTAAGGCCCGGCAGAAAGTCAGGGCTCAGCTCACATTGCTGTCAGCCGTCTGTCCACCGAAGTTAGTTTGTATTTTGAGTTTATGTTCTTATCCATTTTTCTTCCTCTCCTCTTCCCCGTTTGCCCCTCTGCTCTCTCCTGCCTCCTTTACCTCTTCCCTCTCTCCCTCTCCTCTCCCAACTCTCCTCCCCTCTCTCCTCTGCCATCTCTTGAGCTTTTGACCAGTTAGATACGTTGCCATTCTATGACCTTGGTGTGATAACTAATCAATGGCAAGTTCTATCTTGTAATGTTCTTGTACCTTGTCTGCAGGCCAACAGTCCAGTGAGGAATTTGGGAAAGTTAATGCCCTGAGACTCCTGCCAGCACTCAAGGATGGGGACTTCACACTTGGCGAGAGGTGAGTACATGTGTCTAATCCCAAACTCTGTGCTGACCAAGGTGCCAGGATTTGGTGATGGGAAAGGGAAAGTTTTTTTTGTCAATTTATGAAGGTTATTGCACAAGAGCAGCTGAGAGAGTGAAGCAATCTCTGATAGAGTGTGTGTGTCAGAAAGAAAGAATGATTTGCATTTCTATAGTGATTTTCACAAACTCAGGACATCCCGAAGCACTTTACAGCCAATGAAAAATTTATTAAACGTGTAGTCGCCATCATAATGTGGAAAATGTGGCGTGGAATCTGTGCACAGCAAGCTCCCAAAAACAGCAATGCGAGAAATCACCAGATCATCTGGTTTAATGAGGTCGGGTGATTATTGGCTGGGACACCAGGGAGAACTCTACTCTTGTTCAAAATTGTGGCATGGGATCTTTTACATCCACCTGAAAGAGAAGATAGAGCTTCAGTTGAATGTCTCATCTGAAAGGAGGAACGTCAGGGACTTAGAGATCGTGCGAGAGAGATTTACCAGAATGGTACCGGGGTGAGGGTCTTCAGTTAGTCTTCAGATACTAGAGAAGCTGGGTTGCTCTCCTTAGAGTAGTGAAGGTTGTTACGATCAGGTGAGGAGGGGTTAAAGTCTCCCCTCGTGTCCCTCTCCTTGTTTGACTGCAACGGGTTTTATTTATTTTGTAAAGTGAATGTGCTTGCCAATTTAGTAAGTGTTTAACTACTTATGTACTATGATCATAAAAGAACCAATTGGACAGGTTTTCTTGAGATTAACAAAGAAAGAGATTAGCTTTATTGTACTTAAACCAATCTAAGTAAAATAATAAACAACACTCCAACTTTCATACACACAGACACAGACACACACACAGACAACAGACACAGGCACACACACAGACACACAAACACACACACACACACGCACACAATTAAGTTACAGAGTGGGGAAGGATAGATTAGTTGGATTAGAGTCCAGAGCAATAAAAAGAGGTAGACAGGTTGTGGAGTTTGGTGACTCGGTTGTCTTCTGGATGCATTTGGTGGTCCTGAGGCTTCCGGCTTGCTGATGTGGCCAGTTGGTTCGATGATTCTCCTGGAGAACAGCAAGGCAGATGATTTCCTTCACAGGGTCTCTGTCTGCAGCAGCGATAGGCCTAGGTGGTTACAGCCAGCCGGCAGGGTTCAAAACTTGCAAGGTAGACTAGACAGAGGGAGAGAGAGAGGGAGGAGGAACTTCTACTTGGGTCTTCTCTGGTCGGTGTCCAGTTGCTTATCTCTGTTGCTGCAGAGAAAACATCAGCTTATAAACACACAGATGATGGGCCTATCACATGATGGCTCAGTGTGTATTTCCTCTTGCAACCTAATTAGTTCATTCCCTTCTCTCATCCAGGGCCCCATTGTTCAAGTCATTAGGTTTGAGTGGTTTGTCTCCACCAGTTTAATGTCCCAAGTGTTTGTTTTAATGTCTTGTTAATGCGGACAGGACAGATGATTCACTTAAAATTCGTCAAGTCATTGTTCTGGAGGGGACTGGCCAGACAATTCCTCTCTACCTCAATGCATTGGAATGTAGGGTATTTCGATGCAAATTGCGGTGGTCATAACTGCCAGCATTCACCTATTATCTGTTCCTTTTTCCCTTTTATTAAAATTTAATTCAGACTTCCAGCCGATGGATTAAAAGACCATCATTCGGCAGAGCACGTGTTCGTGACAAGGTTAAGAAGCGGTTTAATAGATGTGTTCAAAATTGAGGGGATGAGGTGTGGATTGGGCCTGCTAGGGCCGAAAACCTGGAATCCTAAGGAAAATCTAGCCCCTATTAGTCAGAAATCTCGGAATTGGGATTCTCCATCCTAAATTTATTTACAGTCTCTGGTCAACTCTGAGCACTGACAGAGAAACAAGATCAGAACAAACAGATCCAGCTGAAGTGCTAACATCGGCACAGGGAGACTGAGTGGAGAGTGACACTGAGTGGGGCTGCTGACAGGGAGGCATGACACTGGGTGAGGGTGACACTGAGTAACGGTGATCCTGAATGGGGAGTGACGCTGATGGAGAGTGACGCTGATGGAGAGTGACGCTGTTGGAGAGTGACGCTGATGAAGTGTGACACTGATGGAGAGTGACGCTGATAGAGAGTGACGCTGATGGAGTGTGACGCTGATGGAGTGTGACACTGATGGAGTGTGTCGCTGATGGAGAGTGACGCTGATGGAGAGTGACGCTGATGGAGTGTGACACTGATAGAGAGTGACGCTGATGGAGAGTGACGCTGATGGAGTGTGACACTGATGGAGAGTGACGCTGATAGGGAGTGACGCTGATGGAGAGTGACGCTGATAGAGAGTGACACTGATGGAGTGTGACACTGATGGAGTGTGACGCTGATGGAGAGTGACACTGATGGAGTGTGACACTGATGGAGAGTGACGCTGATGGAGAGTGACACTGATGGAGTGTGTCGCTGATGGAGAGTGACGCTGATAGAGAGTGACGCTGATGGAGTGTGACGCTGATGGAGTGTGACACTGATGGAGTGTGTCGCTGATGGAGAGTGACGCTGATGGAGAGTGACGCTGATAGAGAGTGACGCTGATAGAGAGTGACACTGATGGAGAGTGACGCTGATGGAGTGTGACACTGATGGAGAGTGACGCTGATAGAGAGTGACGCTGATAGAGAGTGACGCTGATGGAGTGTGACACTGATGGAGAGTGACGCTGATGGAGCGTGACACTGATGGAGAGTGACGCTGTTGGAGAGTGACGCTGATGGAGTGTGACACTGATGGAGAGTGACGCTGATAGAGAGTGACGCTGATGGAGTGTGACGCTGATGGAGTGTGACACTGATGGAGTGTGTCGCTGATGGAGAGTGACGCTGATGGAGAGTGACGCTGATAGAGAGTGACGCTGATAGAGAGTGACACTGATGGAGTGTGACACTGATGGAGTGTGACGCTGATGGAGAGTGACACTGATGGAGTGTGTCGCTGATGGAGAGTGACGCTGATAGAGAGTGACGCTGATGGAGTGTGACACTGATGGAGTGTGACACTGATGGAGAGTGACGCTGATGGAGAGTGACACTGATGGAGTGTGTCGCTGATGGAGAGTGACGCTGATAGAGAGTGACGCTGATGGAGTGTGACGCTGACGGAGTGTGACACTGATGGAGTGTGTCGCTGATGGAGAGTGACGCTGATGGAGAGTGACGCTGATAGAGAGTGACGCTGATAGAGAGTGACACTGATGGAGTGTGACACTGATAGAGAATGACACAGATAGAGAGTGATGCTGATAGAGAGTGACACTGATGGAGTGTGACACTGATGGAGTGTGACGCTGATGGAGAGTGACTCTGATGGAGAGTGACGCTGATGGAGAGTGACGCTGATGGAGAGTGACGCTGATGGAGAGTGACACTGATGGAGAGTGACGCTGATAGAGTGTGACACTGATGGAGAGTGACGCTGATAGAGAGTGTGACACTGTTGGAGAGTGACACTGATGGAGAGTGACGCTGATAGAGAGTGACGCTGATGGAGTGTGACACTGATGGAGAGTGACACTGATGGAGAGTGACGCTGATGGAGAGTGACACTGATGGAGAGTGACGCTGATAGAGAGTGACGCTGATAGAGAGTGACACTGATGGAGTGTGACGCTGATAGAGAGTGACGCTGATAGAGAGTGATGCTGATAGAGAGTGACGCTGATGGAGTGTGACACTGATGGAGTGTGACCCTGATGGAGAGTGACGCTGATGGAGAGTGACGCTGATGGAGTGTGACACTGATAGAGAATGACACTGATAGAGAGTGATGCTGATAGAGAGTGACACTGATGGAGTGTGACACTGATGGAGAGTGACGCTGATGGAGAGTGACTCTGATGGAGAGTGACGCTGATGGAGAGTGACGCTGATGGAGAGTGACGCTGATGGAGAGTGACACTGATGGAGAGTGACGCTGATAGAGTGTGACACTGATGGAGAGTGACGCTGATAGAGAGTGTGACACTGTTGGAGAGTGACGCTGATGGAGAGTGACGCTGATAGAGAGTGACGCTGATGGAGTGTGACACTGATGGAGAGTGACACTGATGGAGAGTGACGCTGATGGAGAGTGACACTGATGGAGAGTGACGCTGATAGAGAGTGACGCTGATAGAGAGTGACACTGATGGAGTGTGACGCTGATAGAGAGTGACGCTGATAGAGAGTGATGCTGATAGAGAGTGACGCTGATGGAGTGTGACACTGATGGAGTGTGACCCTGATGGAGAGTGACGCTGATGGAGAGTGACACTGATAGAGAATGACACTGATAGAGAGTGATGCTGATAGAGAGTGACACTGATGGAGTGTGACACTGATGGAGTGTGACGCTGATGGAGAGTGACTCTGATGGAGAGTGACGCTGATGGAGAGTGACGCTGATGGAGAGTGACGCTGATGGAGAGTGACACTGATGGAGAGTGACGCTGATAGAGTGTGACACTGATGGAGAGTGACGCTGATAGAGAGTGTGACACTGTTGGAGAGTGACGCTGATGGAGAGTGACGCTGATAGAGAGTGACACTGATGGAGTGTGACACTGATGGAGAGTGACACTGATGGAGAGTGACGCTGATGGAGAGTGACACTGATGGAGAGTGACGCTGATAGAGAGTGACGCTGATAGAGAGTGACACTGATGGAGTGTGACGTTGATAGAGAGTGACGCTGATAGAGAGTGATGCTGATAGAGAGTGACGCTGATGGAGTGTGACACTGATGGAGTGTGACCCTGATGGAGAGTGACGCTGATGGAGAGTGACGCTGATGGAGTGTGACACTGATGGAGTGTGACACTGATGGAGTGTGACGCTGATGGAGAGTGACACTGATGGAGAGTGACGCTGATGGAGTGTGACGCTGATGGAGAGTGACGCTGATGGAGTGTGACGCTGATGGAGAGTGACGCTGATGGAGGGTGACGCTGATGGAGTGTGACGCTGATGGAGAGTGGCGCTGATGGAGAGTGACACTGATGGAGAGTGACGCTGATGGACTGTGATGCTGGATGGGGGTGATGCTGATGCAGAGTGACTCTAATTCTCTCTCTCGCAGTGTGGCAATTCTGAAATACCTGGCATGTAAATACCAGACCCCCGACCACTGGTACCCAGCCGACCTCCAGAAACGGGCGCGAGTGGATGAATATCTGGCCTGGCAGCATGTGACCATTCGGTATCAGGGCTGCAGGATTTTCATGCTCAAGGTAAAGTCGGAAATTTTCCTGCTACGTTTCCAGCAATGTATCAATTCTATCCTCATGCACAAAGAAGCCAGATTTCCATTCATCTCCCTGGAATCATTTCCTGTCCTTCATGATAGTCCGGAATCACTCCCTATCTTTCATTATTTTCTCGGGAATCACTTCCTATCTGTCATTATTCTCTGGAATCACTCCCTGTCCTTCATTGTTCTCTCTGGAATCACTCCTTATCCGTCATTATTCTCTGGAATCACTCCCTGTCCTTCATTGTTCTCTCTGGAATCACTCCCTATCCATCATTATTCTCTGGAATCACTCCCTGTCCTTCATTGTTCTCTCTGGAATCACTTCCTGTCCTGCGTTGTTCTTTCCGGAATCACTCCCTATCCTTCATTATTCTCTGGAATCACTCCCTGTCCTTCATTGTTCTCTCTGGAATCACTCCCTGTCCTTCATTGTTCTCTCTGGAATCACTCCCTATCCGTCATTATTCTCTGGAATCACTCCCTGTCCTTCATTGTTCTCTCTGGAATCACTCCCTGTCCTTTATTGTTCTCTGGAATCACTCCCTATCCTTCATTGTTCTCTCTGGAATCACTCCCTGTCCTTCATTGTTCTCTCTGGAATCACTCCCTATCCGTCATTATTCTCTGGAATCACTCCCTGTCCTTCATTGTTCTCCCTGGAATCACTCCCTGTCCTTCATTGTTCTCTCTGGAATCACTCCCTGTCCTTTATTATTCTCTGGAATCACTCCCTGTCCTTCATTGTTCTCTGGAATCACTCCCTATCCTTCATTATTCTCTGGAATCACTCTCTGTCCTTTATTGTTCTCTGGAATCACTCCCTGTCCTTCATTATTCTCTGGAATCACTCCCTGTCCTTTATTATTCTCTGGAATCACTCCCTGTCCTTCATTGTTCTCTCTGGAATCACTCCCTGTCCTTTATTGTTCTCTGGAATCACTCCCTATCCTTCATTATTCTCTGGAATCACTCTCTGTCCTTTATTGTTCTCTGGAATCACTCCCTGTCCTTCATTATTCTCTGGAATCACTCTCTGTCCTTTATTGTTCTCTGGAATCACTCCCTGTCCTTTATTATTCTCTGGAATCACTCCCTGTCCTTTATTGTTCTCTGGAATCACTCCCTATCCTTCATTATTCTCTGGAATCACTCTCTGTCCTTTATTGTTCTCTGGAATCACTCCCTGTCCTTCATTATTCTCTGGAATCACTCCCTGTCCTTCGCTGTTCTTTCTGTAATCACTCCCTGTCCTTCATTATTCTCTGGAATCACTCTCTGTCCTTTATTGTTCTCTGGAATCACTCCCTGTCCTTTATTATTCTCTGGAATCACTCCCTGTCCTTTATTGTTCTCTGGAATCACTCCCTATCCTTCATTATTCTCTGGAATCACTCTCTGTCCTTTATTGTTCTCTGGAATCACTCCCTGTCCTTCATTATTCTCTGTAATCACTCCCTGTCCTTCATTGTTCTCCAGAATCATTCCCTGTCCTTCCAGAATCACTCTCTGTCCTGCCTGGTGCTTTGTGAATTCCCTAATTCGAATACCTTTAGTCACAACTCCCAGATCCCGACAACATCCTTTCCTTCTAACTATCCGATCTAATCCTGAATATTAACATAGTTTCCACCTCAACCTTTAACCCTGGAAGTGAATTCTATAGCTTCATAACTCTCTGTTCTACATCTGTTACATTTAATCTTGTATCTACAACCTCTTGTTCTTGTCACCTGAACTACTTGCCTTTGACATGGTTAATGACTCCATCCTCCTCAATCACCTCTCCTCCATTGTCTGTCTCAGTAGAACTGCTTGGTTCCACTTTTATCTATCTGGTTGTAGCCAGGCATCTCCAGCAATGGCTTCTATTCCTGTCCTTGCACCATTACCTCTGGAATCCTCCAAGGATCTTTCCTTGGTTCCTCCTCTTCCTCATCTTCATGCAGCTCCTTGGTAACATCATCCAAACCTGGGGACAGTTTCCACGTGCAGATTGATGACGCTTAGCTCTATCCCTCACCACCTCTCTCAATCCCTCCACTGTCTCTGTGTCATCAGACTGCTTGTCCAACATCCAGTCCTAGATGAGCTACATTTTTCTCCAGTTAAAGGTTCACTCAAATCAGGCAAAGATGTTTGAGAGTAAGATAGTTATTGTCTCGATTTCCTGCATTGCGAACCCTGGGTTTGAGGTTTCACACTGCAAGCGGGAATTTGGAAAACTGGCCCCTTAGCTTCTTGCTGTGTCTACTCCTTCGATGTAAACATCCTACTTATAAATTTATCCTATGCCCATTGGCCTGACAGGATGGTATTTACAGCCCTTTGGTAACGTGAGGAGAATATTGTGATTCTGGACATGCTATCTGAAACACGGACCACACGCAGGGGTCAATTCAAAGGAGGTTTGGTTTGCTTTAGGAAACTCAATATTCAGTAAAAGTGTTGGAGAAAGTTGGAACTTTTCAAGCAGCTAATAAGGAGAGGCCGGAATTGAGGGAGGGCCATCATTGAGACAGGGATTGGTCATTGAGGGAGGGGGTTAGTCATTGAGGGAGGGGCCATTCATTGGGGGAGGGATGTTTATTGTTGAGAGGGATTGTTTATTAGGGTTAGGAGTGGATGTTTATTGGGCTCCAGAGAATAAGGGAGGATATTTGCTGGGCTTTGGAGGTGATACATTCTGGACAACAGGGAGACAGAGAGAGGGAGTAGACATTCTCTGGGCCTCAGGGAGATAGACTTGGAGGGTGTTGAGACCTCAGCCAGTGGGAGAGGAGGAGCAGGCCAGGAAGAGTGACACACACAGCTGATAGTGGAGGGGCATGTTTAGCAGTTACACACTAAAGGACACTTGCAAAATGTGTGAGTTAGAAGGTTCACTGAGCAGAATTCCAGTACCTGAGCTCAGCCTTCTGCTGCAACCCAGTTCCTTAGGGCTGTGTCTTACCTCCTCTGAGTGCATCTTAGGCTGCTGACCTCTCCATATGTGTTTGCTCCTAGTGCCTGAAGCCAGCTTTAACTGGGCAGCCAATACCCAAGGACAGAATCAACGAGGCCCTGGAAGATCTCCAGGAAACAATCCAGAGCTTTGAAGACAAGTTCCTTCAGGACAGACCGTACATCGTGGGAGATAAAGTGTCCCTGGCAGACCTGGTCGCACTCGTTGAACTGATGCAGGTGAGAGAATTGGAATCAGCTCTTTGCCATTTCCAACCAGAACAGCGATATCACAGTTCCACAAAGAGACCAATATAGACCTGATGCATCCAGATGGTTTGCGGAAATTGGATTAAACATTTTCCCCTCAAATTGTTCCACTCCTCTACATTGGTGCAGGCAACCCTTCAATTCATTGTTCAAATAACCATTAGCCACATGTGAGGCCTTTTGGTGACTGCCTATTTGCTATTTGACTACAAACCTGACATCCACTCTTCGCAGTCTAGGTGCTTGGCTAGTGCTCAAAAGTAACGGATTTCCTTTTCCACTTCCCCACGCAAGTGTCCTAAGGTTAGTTGGTTTTCAAACTTGTAAATCCCCCTCTCTGAGTCCCAGACTGATTCACTTCTCAGTCCAGGAGGAACACTCCCATCTCACAGTCCCAGATTGATTCTCACACTCACCTCTAAATTCCCCCTCCCACTCTCACTCCCCTCAGCCCCAGTCCCACTCTCACTCCCCTCTCATCCCCAGTCCCACTCTCACTCCCCTCTCAGCCCCAGCCTCACTCTCACTCCCCTCTCAGCCCCAGTCCCACTCTCACTCCCCTCTCAGCCCCAGTCTCACTCTCACTCCCCTCTCAGCCCCAGTCTCACTCTCACTCCCCTCTCAGCCCCAGCCTCACTCTCACTCCCCTCTCAGCCCCAGTCTCACTCTCACTCCCCTCTCAGCCCCAGTCTCACTCTCACTCCCCTCTCAGCCCCAGCCTCACTCTCACTCCCCTCTCAGCCCCAGCCTCACTCTCACTCCCCTCTCAGCCCCAGCCTCACTCTCACTCACTTCTCAGCCCCAGTCTCACTCTCACTCCCCTCTCAGCCCCAGTCTCACTCTCACTCCCCCCTCAGTCCCAGTCTCACTCTCTCTTATCTCTCAGTCCCAGTCTCACTCTCTCTCATCTCTCATTTCCAGTCTCACTCTCTCATCTCTCAGTCCCAGTCTCACTCTCTCTCATCTCTCATTTCCAGTCTCACTCTCTCATCTCTCAGTCCCAGTCTCACTCTCTCTTATCTCTCAGTCCCAGTCTCACTCTCTCTCATCTCTCATTTCCAGTCTCACTCTCTCATCTCTCAGTCCCAGTCCCACTATCTCTCATCTCTCATCTCCCAATCTCACTCTCTCTCATCTCTCATCTCCCAGTCTCACTCTCTCTCATCTCTCATCCCCAGCCTCACTCTCACTCCCCTCTCAGTCCCAGTCTCACTCTCTCTCCTCTCTCAATCCCAATCTCACTCTCTCTCATCTCTCATTCCCAGTCTCACTCTCTCATCTCTCATCTCCCAGTCTCACTCTCTCTCATCTCTCATTCCCAGTCTCACTCTCTCTCATCTCTCATCTCCCAGTCTCACTCTCTCTCATCTCTCATTCCCAGTCTCACTCTCTCTCATCTCTCATCTCCCAGTCTCACTCTCTCTCATCTCTCATTCCCAGTCTCACTCTCACTCCCCTCTCAGCCCCAGCCTCACTCTCACTCCCCTCTCAGCCCCAGCCTCACTCTCACTCCCCTCTCAGCCCCAGTCACACTCTCACTCCCCTCTCAGCCCCAGTCTCACTCTCACTCCCCTCTCAGCCCCAGCCTCACTCTCACTCCCCTCTCAGCCCCAGCCTCACTCTCACTCCCCTCTCAGCCCCAGTCTCACTCTCACTGCCCTCTCAGCCCCAGTCTCACTCTCACTCCCCTCTCAGTCCCAGTCTCACTCTCTCTTATCTCTCAGTCCCAGTCTCACTCTCTCTCATCTCTCATTTCCAGTCTCACTCTCTCATCTCTCAGTCCCAGTCTCACTCTCTCTCATCTCTCATTTCCAGTCTCTCACTCTCAGCTCTCAGTCCCGGTCTCACTCTCTCTTATCTCTCAGTCCCAGTCTCACTCTCTCTCATCTCTCATTTCCAGTCTCACTCTCTCATCTCTCAGTCCCAGTCTCACTATCTCTCATCTCTCATCTCCCAATCTCACTCTCTCTCATCTCTCATCTCCCAGTCTCACTCTCTCTCATCTCTCATCCCCAGCCTCACTCTCACTCCCCTCTCAGCCCCAGTCTCACTCTCACTCCCCTCTCAGTCCCAGTCTCACTCTCTCTCCTCTCTCAATCCCAATCTCACTCTCTCTCATCTCTCATTCCCAGTCTCACTCTCTCATCTCTCATCTCCCAGTCTCACTCTCTCTCATCTCTCCGTCTCAGTCTCAGTCTCACTCCTCTCTCAGTCTCGGTCTCACTCTTTTAGAATTTAGAATTTTTTTTAGAATTTAGAACATTACAGCGCAGTACAGGCCCTTCGGCCCTCGATGTTGCGCCGACCTGTGAAACCATCTGACCTACACTATTCCATTTTCATCCATATGTCTATCCAATGTCCACTTAAATGCCCTTAAAGTTGGCGAATCTACTACTGCTGCAGGCAGGGCGTTCCACGCCCTTACTACTCTCTGAGTAAAGAAACTACCTCTCACATCTGTCCGAGATCTATCACCCCTCAACTTGAAGCTATGTCCCCTCGTGTTTGCCATCACCATCCGAGGAAAAAGACGCTCACTATCCACTCTATCTAACCCTCTGATTATCTTATATGTCTCTATTAAGTCACCTCTCCTCCTCCTTCTCTCCAACGAAAACAACCTCAAGTCCCTCAGCCTTACCTCGTAAGACCTTCCCTCCATACCAGGCAACATCCTAGTAAATCTCCTCTGCACCCTTTCCATAGCTTCCACATCCCTCCTATAATGCGGTGACCAGAACTGCACGCAATACTCCAGGTGCGGTCTCACCAGAGTTTTGTACAGCTGCAGCATGACCTCGTGGCTCCGAAACTCGACCCCCCTACTAATAAAAGCTAACACACCATATGCCTTCTTAACAGCCCTATTAACCTGGTTAGCAACCTTCAGGGATTTATGCACCTGGACACCAAGATCTCTCTGTTCATCTACAGTACCAAGAATCCTCCCATTAGCCCAGTACTCTGCATTCCTGTTACTCCTTCCAAAGTGAATCACCTCACACTTTTCCGCATTAAACTCCATTTGCCATCTCTCAGCCCAGCTCTGCAGCCTATCTATGTCTCTCTGTACCCGACAACATCCTTCGGCACTATCCACAACTCCACCGACCTTAGTGTCATCTGCAAATTTACTAACCCACCCTTCTACACCCTCTTCCAGGTCATTTATAAAAATGACAAACAGCAGTGGCCCCAAAACAGATCCTTGCGGTACACCACTAGTAACTAAACTCCAGGATGACCATTTGCCATCAACCACCACCCTCTGTCTTCTTTCAGCTAGCCAATTTCTGATCCAAAGCTCTAAATCACCTTCAACCCCATACTTGCGTATTTTCTGCAATAGCCTACCGTGGGGAACCTTATCAAACGCCTTACTGAAATCCATATACACCACATCCACTGCTTTACCCTCATCCACCTGTTTGGTCACCTTCTCGAAAAACTCAATAAGGTTTGTGAGGCACGACCTACCCGTCACAAAACCGTGCTGACTATCTCTAATGTACTTATTCTTTTCAAGATGATTATAAATCCTGTCTCTTATAACCTTTTCCAACATTTTACCCACAACCGAAGTAAGGCTCACAGGTCTATAATTACCAGGGCTGTCTCTACTCCCCTTCTTGAACAAGGGGACAACATTTGCAATCCTCCAGTCTTCCGGCACTATTCCTGTCGACAATGACGACATAAAGATCAAGGACAAAGGCTCTGCAATCTCCTCCCTAGCTTCCCAGAGAATCCTAGGATAAATCCCATCTGGCCCAGGGGACTTATCTATTTTCACACTTTCCAAAATTGCTAACACCTCCTCCTTGTGAACCTCAATCCCATCTAGCCTCGTAGCCTGAATCTCAGTATTCTCAACAACATTTTCTTTCTCTACTGTAAATACTGACGCAAAATATTCATTTAACACTTCCCCTACCTCCTCTGATTCCACACACAACTTCCCACTACTATCCTTGATTGGCCCTAATCTAACTCTAGTCATTCTTTTATTCCTGATATACCTATAGAAAGCCTTAGGGTTTTCCCTGATCCGATCCACCAATGACTTCTCGTGTCCTCTCCTTGCTCTTCTTAGCTCTCTCTTTAGATCCTTCCTGGCTAGCTTGTAGCTCTCAAGCGCCCTAACTGAGCCTTCACGTCTCATCCTAACATAAGCCTTCTTCTTCCTCTTGACAAGCGCTTCAACTTCTTTAGTAAACCACGGCTCCCTCGCACGACAACTTCCTCCCTGCCTCACAGGTACATACTTATCAAGGACACGCAGTAGCTGCTCCTTGAATAAGCTCCACATTTCGATTGTTCCCATCCCCTGCAGTTTCCTTCCCCATCCTACGCATCCTAAATCTTGCCTAATCGCATCATAATTTCCTTTCCCCCAGTTATAATTCTTGCCCTGCGGTATATACCTGTCCCTGCCCATCGCTAAGGTAAACCTAACCGAATTGTGATCACTATCACCAAAGTGCTCACCTACATCTAAATCTAACACCTGGCCGGGTTCATTTCCCAGTACCAAATCCAATGTGGCATCGCCCCTGGTTGGCCTGTCTACATACTGTGTCAGAAAACCCTCCTGCACACACTGGACAAAAACTGACCCATCTAAAGTACTCGAACTATAGTATTTCCAGTCGATATTTGGAAAGTTAAAGTCCCCCATAACAACTACCCTGTTACTCTCACCCCTGTCGAGAATCATCTTCGCTATCCTTTCCTCTACATCTCTGGAACTATTCGGAGGTCTATAAAAGACTCCCAACAGGGTAACCTCACCTCTCCTGTTTCTAACCTCAGCCCATACTACCTCAGTAGCCGAGTCCTCAAACGTCCTTTCTGTCGCTGTAATACTCTCCTTGATTAACAATGCCACTCCCCCCCCTCTTTTACCATCTTCTCTGTTCTTACTGAAACATCTAAATCCCGGAATCTGCAACATCCATTCCTGCCCCTGCTCTACCCATGTCTCCGAAATGGCCACTACATCGAGATCCCAGGTACCAACCCATGCTGCAAGCTCACCCACCTTATTCCGGATGCTCCTGGCGTTGAAATAGACACACTTTAAACCAGGTTCTTGCTTGCCAGTGCCCTCTTGCGTCCTTGTAACCATATCCCTGACCTCACTACTCTCAACATCCTGTACACTGGCACTACAATTTAGGTTCCCATTCCCCTGCTGAATTAGTTTAAACCCCCCCGAAGAGCACTAGCAAACCTCCCCCCCAGGATATTGGTACCCCTCTGGTTCAGGTGAAGACCATCCTGTTTGTAGAGGTCCCACCTACCCCAGAAAGAGCCCCAATTATCCAGGAAACCAAAACCCTCCCTCCTGCACCATCCCTGCAGCCACGTGTTCAACTCCTCTCTCTCCCTATTCCTCGCTTCGCTATCACGTGGCACGGGCAACAACCCAGAGATAACAACTCTGTTTGTTCTCGCTCTAAGCTTCCACCCTAGCTCCCTAAATTTCTGTCTTAAATCCCCATCTCTCTTCCTACCTATGTCGTTGGTGCCTATGTGGACCACGACTTGGGGCTGCTCCCCCTCCCCATTAAGGATCCCAAAAACACGATCCGAGACATCACGAACCCTGGCACCTGGGAGGCAACATACCAACCGTGAGTCTCTCTAGTTCCCACAGAACCTCCTATCTGTTCCCCTAACTATGGAGTCCCCAATGACTAATGTTCTGCTCCTCTTCCCCCTTCCCTTCTGAGCAACAGGGACAGACTCTGTGCCAGATATCTGTACCCCATTGCTTACCCCTGGTAAGTCGTCCCCCGCAACAGTATCCAAAACGGTATACCTGTTGTTGAGGGAAACGGCCACAGGGGATCCCTGCACTGCCTGCTGGTTCCCTCTCCTTCCCCTGATGGTAACCCATCTACCTACTTCTTTTACCTGAGGTGTGACTACCTCCCCATAACTCCTCTCAATAACCTCCTCCGCGTCCCGAATGATCCGAAGTTCATCCAGCTCCAGCTCCAGTTCCCTAACGCGGTTCTCGAGGAGCTGGAGTTGGGTGCACTTCCCACAGATGCAGTCAGCAGGGACACTCTTGGCGACCCTTACCTCCCACATTCTGCAGGAGGAACATGCAACTGCCTTAACCTCCATTCCCACTATTGCAAATTCCCAACAAATCTACTGAAAAACCAAAAAAAAAAAAGTCAAAACTTGTTAGGTTAGCAATCCAACGGACAGAACTTGCTAAATAAAAAGCTTACCTTATCAACACACCAGAGTCCTTTTTTTATGGTTAGAGGAGGAGGGTGGGTGGGAGACACTACACGTGTAGTGTCTCGGGTACAGCCACCACACAAATATATACCCTTTTCCTTACCCAGCAGTCCCCTGGTCCTCCGAAAACAAAAGGGAATTCACTTTTAAACTTACGCTGAAATTGACTTCACAGCTGTAAGCCCGTTCACGCACCTCCGTTGCTATCCACGCTGCAGTCACCGAAACTAAAAGAAAGAGATTCTAAACCACACAAATTTCTCTTATTCTTCTGCTGCAGCCGCTATGCGCTGGAGTTGATCCGTTGGAAGGTCGACCCAAACTGATCGAATGGCGTGAGCGAGTCAAGGGTGCTGTGGGTAAGGAATTATTCGATGAGGCCCACGAGGTGATGATGAAGAGTGAGGTTTTTGTAAGTGGTTTGGACCGCAACTCACCGGTAATGCAAGAGCTTGCAAAAAGAATCGAGAAAAAATACAAGTAAAGGGATTGGTCAGCAAGCCCTAGTTCCTGGGGTACCTGCGAACAGCAGCTTGTCCTGGTCTCCTTCAATATCTCCTACAATCAAATAAACTTCCTGATACAACATGAACTTTGGCTCCTGTATTTTGCTGATTTGTTTTCCCTTCATATTTTTCTCCTCATTGTTTCTCCCCTCTCTGACGGTGCTACTCTTGCTGGGGTAACCTATCCGAACACCTTTAATACCTTGCCCACAGGCCGATTGTGTAGGCCAGCCTATATGTATTCAGTCTAGGGGACAGGCTGTCAAGGGAGATAGTGGGAATCATTAACATTGATTCATTCCAGTACAAATTAGATAGAATTCTTTCAAGAAGTGATATTTTGGGACACAGTGTATAATTGTTTTATTCGCTCACTAGATATGGGCATGCAGGCTAAGGCAGCATTTATTACCCATCTCAAAATTGCCCTTAAGAAGGTGGTGGTGAGCCGCCTTGAATACAATGGAGTGGCTTGCGAGGCCATTTCAGATGGCAACTAATAGTCCACCACATTGCTGTGGGTCTGGAGTCAGATGTAGGCCAGACCAGGTAAGGACAGCAGATTTCCTTCTCTCAAGGACTTTAGTGAACCAGATGGGTTTCTGTGACAATCCAGTAGTTTCATGGTCACCATTACTGAGACTAGATTTGGATTCCAGATTTATTTAATGAACTGAATTGAAATTCCTCAGCTGCCATGGTGGAATTTAATTGCATGGCTCCAGGTCAGTAGTTCAGACCTCTGGATTACTAGTCCAGTAATATAACCACTATCTCATCATTCCCGATCCTGACATGTAATTGTCACATGGTTGGGACTTAACCTCCAGCACTGGAGATTTCCTTGCATCTTGTCTGGTTCTGTTGTACACTAATTGACAGAGATTGATTGCTATGATTAGTCAAGGGGTTTGAGGGTTTCCTATAGGAGTTGCTCTGTACCCGCACTCTCATCCTGTTCTGTGGGGTCGAGTAATAAAGTTAGTTGCCATTCTCGGGAGACTGGGAGATGCATCCTGTGGGGAAATTCAGACATGTACATGTGAAATGCTGCAATTCCTCCAGTGCATTTCCCATTCTGTTTACTGATTTCCATCTTCTGGGTATTTTCCTAATTATATTCAGACAAAGTGCACATCTAATTATCAATACCTAGAGCAGATACTACCTCAATCTTTATTTTTATGAGGTGAATAGGAGTCTAGCTCTCTGTTATTCACTTCCTACAGCTCTTTTATTGTTCCCTTGTCTCTTTGTTGCTTTGCTCCTCAACCTCTTCCTCTCTCTTTTTCTCTGTTTCTCACTGTTACTTTTTGCCTTTTTGTCTTTCTTACATTCCCTCTTCCTCTGTTTTCCCCCTTACCCTCCCTCTTTCTCTGTATTTTTCTGTTCCTCTCTCCCTCAGTTGCTCAGCTCTCTGTTACTCTCCCTCTGCTGTCTGTTACTTTCCCTCTGTCTCCTCTCTCTGTTACCCTTTCACTCCATTTTTCCTGTTACTGTCTCTATCTATGTCTCCGTTATTCTCCTCTATGTGTCAGCTATGACTCAATTGGTAGCACTATCGCCTCTGAACCAGAAGGTCATGAGCTTGAGACCCACTCCAGGTTGATGTTCCAGCGGAATACTGAGGGAGTGCTACACGGTCAGCGGTCTTCTGTTTCAGATGAGATGTTAAACTAAGGTCTGGTGTCCCCTCGCAGGTGGGTATAAAATACCTCATGGCACTATTTCAAAGAAGAGTAGGGGAGTTATCACTGGTGCCCTGGCAAATATTTATCCATCAATATCACAAAAAACATTATCTGGTCATTAACGGATTGCTTTTTGTGGGATCTTGCTGTATGCAAATTGCCTGTTGTGTTTCCTACATTACAACACTTCCTACATTTCAAAACATACATCATTGGCTGTAAAGCACTTAGGGATGTCCAGTAGTTGTGAAAGGTGCTATATAAATATAGGTCTTTCTTTTTCTCTCTCTGTTGCTCTCCTCTGCTGCCTATTCCACTTCCTGTGGCCTCCTCCTCTCTGTTACTCTTTACCTTTTCTCTCATTCACTCTCAATACTCACTTTTCTTCTTTTTGTGTTTTTTTCTCTTTTACTCTCCCTCTTTCTCCCAGCTGTACCTTCAGTAGAAGAATTAAGTTCAATCCTTAAGGCCCTTCTGCCCTGCTACAGTCTCGCATCACCTCTCCTGCTGCCCCAAGAGTGTCTTTGTTGCAATACGGCCAGGATTCTCTGGCAGGCTCTCTCTGAACTGTAGGAATATTGCTGGGAGCCCACTGTGCATATATATTCAACCGGACCCAGGGAATTGGGTTGAGCTGGATTTGGGAAGGGTGGGGGAGGCCCCACTCACTGGAATTCTGCCCCAAAGTTGAAAGTTCCCTTCCCCTTACCCCATCCCATTACGTTTAAATCTATTAAAAATTGTCCATTAACATGTATATGACGCAAATTACTGAGATGAACAAATTGCGAATGAGGACTTATCCACAAATGAAGCAAAGCACTAAAAATAGCCCTTTGTAAATCCATGAACCGACAGAGTTCAAACAGGATCAACAAATGAATAAGAAATAAGATCACAAATGGGACTGAGATTCACCAGCCAGATTACCATGGGACCACATCAGGCCAAGGGCTGCATCTGGACATCCTCCATTAATGAAGCCAAGCTTTTCTCCTGACATTGCCACATTGGAATCAGCCTTTGGCCTAGTGGCCACCTCTGAGTCAGAAGTGTTGGGTTTGAGCCCCACTCCACATAATGCTTGAGAGTGGAGACAAGAAGAGGGTCTCTCAATATTGGGTTGACTTCCACCAGGGGGCTAGTAGCTGTATGGAGTGACACTGACTCAGGAATAGTATTCCTGCCTCTGAGATTGAGTTCAGACCCTTCTCCTGACAGCTCTGAAACTGAGTTGAGGTCCAGTGTGGGTATTTGCATCTGATGGGTGTTTTCCCTGGCCTCCCCCATTGTAAAGGACAGATGGTGGTCTTTAGCTTCAGTTGTAGCCCATCTAGGAGAAGGTTCTCCAATGATAAAAACCATGAGGAAGGCAATGGGAAACCAGCTCAGTTACCCCTCTTGAGTAAGTGGTTCAAGAATCTAATGTGTGGGACTTCAGTTAGGAGCTGCTCCAGGGAAACAACACAATGGCTGGACAGATTCCCATTTTAGATAAAATGCCTCAACCACTCCAGATGGCAAAGCATCCAGCACTCCAAAAACCCTGAGTGTAAATACATTTTGGATAACCTCTTTTTAATTCTCTTAGTACCAATTTTAAATTGACAACCCCTCATTATTGACTCCTCAACTAAAGGAAATGGTTGTTCTTTATTCACGCTATTAGAACACTTCATAATTTTAGAAACCTCTATTAACTCTGCAGCCAGCTTTCTCTGCTCCAGTGGAAATAGTCCCAGTATCTCAAGTTTCCCATCCCTACCACCTCCTGCTAATTCCAAGCTGCCCAAGTTCTGGCCCACACATTCTGTGATGGTTCTCCTGCTTTTCCAGTGTTGACTCAGCGAGAGAACAGCAAATCCCCCAGGAGGAATGGTGTGACTGACTGACCCGACAGTTGACATTGTTTCTCTGAGTGGGGTGGGGGGGGGGGGGGGTGGGGGTTGGTGCATGGGGGAGGTTGGGGGGGTATCTGCTGGTTACAGTGGTAGAATAGGAAAACAAACATGGAATTTCAGAGCTGCTGTGGCTTTAATGTCCTTTCCATAACGGGGCATCCAAAACGGAACATCATTATTTGTTTACTTTTATACTCTATGCTTCTATCTTATAAAAGCTTCTGTTGTGGCTGCATTGACTTGCATTGGCACTTTCAGGGAGTTATGTAACTGAAAAATTGGGCTCTTTGTTCAACCACACCCTTCAGTATCTTTCCATCGAGTGTATATTCCCATTCCCATTCCTTGTCTTTTCTCTCAAAAGTTATTAGCTGTCACTTCTCCACATTATATTGTCCCTGTATCTGCCTGCCCATCCCTCCCAGCTGCATATGTCACCTGAAGTCTATCACATCCTCCCCCTGGTTTACCAATCCCCAAACTTTCCCTTCAAGAAAATGTCGATTTGTGAAGTTCAATCATGTTTATACACTGAGCTAAACACAAGACCCCACACTGACCTTTGTGACCATTTACAACTGTTCCCCAGTCTCAGCAATATCCATTTACCCTAACTCTTTGTTTCCTGTCCACCATTAACCTACAGACTTTAGAAGCTTTATTCAGGTAAAGTTTCCCAAGTATATTCTTTTTAATAGGAAGGATATGAAAGTATGAGTGTGTACATGTGTGTGTGTGAAAGAGAATAAAAGACAGTAGACTGATGATACACCTATACACCTGTTGTAGCTTTCCTTTTGAGTTCTACAGATTTTAGAAAGTGCATTAAGCTGAGCAACAGAGGGAGCGGGAAGCTGGAGTTTACTGTTTCTGCACTAGTAATTGAGGATTATTTTACCCATTCTCTATAATAAACAGAACCTTGTGTGCTGGACGGTGTGGAAATGGAAAACCCTGGCCAGAGTATCTTTCCTCATGCTAATGTTAATTCAATTTTCAAAAAAAACAAGTTGAATTTTGACACCAACTAATCATCTCCTGTGTGTTTTGATGGCAGTTAGAAAAAATAAATATCATTTTTTATGGGATATGTGGAACTTTCCTTGTTTTAGTCCTACTCAGGCTCCCTCTCTCATCTCTTCTTCCGGTACATTGATGATGTATCGGTGCTGGTTTATGCTCTCAATCTGAACTGGAAAATTTCATTGACTTTGTTTCCAATTTCCATCCTTCTCTTACCTTTACATGGTCCATTGCCAACTCTTTCCTTCCCTCCTCGACTTCTCTGTCTCCATTTCTGGGGATGGGCTAATCAACCAATATTCACTATAAATCCACGGACATCCACAGCTACCTGGACTACACTTCCTCACACCCCACTTCCTGAAAGGACTCCATCCCATTCTCCCAGTTTCTTTGTCTCAGTTAACATCTGTTCTGATGATGCAACCTCCATACTCGTGCTTCCAATATGGCTTCCTTTTCTTCAACTGAGGATTCCTCCCCACCATGGTTGACAGGTCCCTTGACTGTGTCGATCCCATTTCCCACACCTCTGCTCTCACCCCTTCCCCTCCCTCCCAGAACCATGATCGGGTTCCCCTTGTCCCCATCTTCCAACCCACCGGCCTTTGTATTTAATGGATCATCCTCCGCCATTACTGTCACATCCAACGTGATGCCATTACCAAACACATCTTCCCCTCCCCTCCCCTTTCAACATTCTGAAGGGGATTGTTCCCTCCGTGACAACCTGGTCCTCAATCGTCCCAACACTTCCTCCCTTTCCTATGGCACCTTTCCATGCAAATGCAGGAGATGCAACACCTGCCCTTTTACTTCCTCTGTCCTCACTGCCCACTGTCGCAAACACTCCTTCCAGGTGAAGCAACGATTTACGTGTACTATTTTCAATTTAGTATACTGTATTCATTACTCACAATGCAATCTCCTCTACATTGAGGAGGCAAAAGCACACTGGGTGACCACTTTGCAGAACACCTCCATTCAGTCCACAAGCATGACCCTGAGCTCTTGGTCATTTGTCATTTTAATTCTCCATCTTGCTCTCATGCAGACCTCTCTGTCCTCGACCTCCTGCAGTGTTCCAATGAAGCTCAATGCAAGCTTGGGGAACAACACCTCATCCTTCGACTGGGCACTTTACAACCTTCTGGACTCAACACTGAGTTCAACAATTTCAGACCATAATCTCTGCCCACATTTTGTTTCCTTTCTCTTTGCAGGTTTCAGTTTTACTCTTGTTTTTCTCTTATTTTTGCTTTTGGACAGCAGCTGTTCATCCCATTTTAGATAGGTTAGCTAGGAAGAAGCTTTTTCCCTTAGTGGAGGGGTCAATAACCAGGGGGCATAGATTTGAGGTAAGGGACAGGAGGTTTAGAGGGGATTTGAGGAAAAAACTTTCACCCAGAGGGTGGTTGGAATCTGGAACACACTGCCTGAAGGGGTGGTAGAGGCAGGAACCATCACAACATTTAAGAAGTATTTAGTTGAGCACTTGAAATGCCACAGCATACAAGGCCAAGTGCTGGAAAATGAGATTAGAATAGATAGGTGATTGATGGCCGGCACGGACACGATGGGCCAAAGGGCCTGTTTCTGAGCTGTATAACTCTACGACGCGATCATTTCGCCATTCATACCTCCTCTGGACACATCTTTTGTTTCTTTACTTGTCCCATCACTTTGTTGGGAGTTTTCTATAGACCCCCCAAAAGCAACAAAGACATGGAGGAACAGATTGGGAGGCAGATTTTGGAAAGGTGCAGAAGTTACAGGGTTGTTGTCATGGGTGACTTCAACTTCCCTAATATTGATTGGAACCTCCTTAGTGCAAATAGTTTGGATGGAGCAGTTTTTGTCAGGTGTGTCCAGGAAGGTTTCCTGACTCAATATGTAGATAGGCTGACTAGAGGGGAGGCGATGTTGGACTTTGTGCTTGGCAACGAACCAGGCCAGGTGGCAGATCTCTCGGTGGGAGAGCATTTCGGTGATAGTGATCACAACTCCCTGACCTTTACTATAGTCATGGAGAGGGACAGGAGCAGACGGGATGGGAAAATATTTAATTGGGGGAGGGGGAATTACAATGCTATTAGGCAGGAACTGGGGAGCATAAATTAGGAACAGATGTTCTCAGGGAAATGCACGACAGAAATGTGGAGGTTGTTTAGGGAGCACTTGCTGCGACTGCTGGATAGGTTTGTCCCGATGAGGCAGGGAAGGGATGGTAGGGTGAAGGAACCTTGGATGACAAGAGATGTGGAACAGCTAGTCAAGAGGAAGAAGGAAGCTTACTTAAGGTTGAGGAAGCAAGGATCAGACAGGGCTCTAGAGGGTTACAAGGTAGCCAGGAAGGAACTGAAGAATGGACTTAGGAGAGCTAGAAGGGGACATGAAAAAGTCTTGGCGGGTAGGATTAAGGAAAATCCCAAGGCGTTCTACACTTATGTGAGGAACAAGAGGATGGCCAGAGTGAGGGTAGGGCCGATCAGGGATAGTGGAGGGAACTTGTGCCTGGAGTCGGAGGAGGTAGGGGAGGTCCTAAATGAATACTTTGCTTCAGTATTCACTAGTGAGAGGTACCTAGTCATTTGTGAGGACAGCGTGGAACAGGCTGATATGCTCAAACAGGTTGAGGTTAAGAGGGAGGATGTGCTGGAAATTTTGAATGATATGAGGACAGATAAGTCCCTGGGGTCAGACGGGATATACCCAAGGATATTACGGGAAATGAGGGAAAAGATTGCTGCGCCTTTGGCGATGATCTTTGCGTCTTCACTGTCCACTGGAGTAGTACCAGATGATTGGAGGGTGGCAAATGTTATTCCCTTGTTCAAGAAAGGGAATAGGGATAACCCTGAGAATTATAGACCAGTCAGTTTTACGTCGGTAGTGGGCAAATTATTGGAGAGGATTCTGAGAGACAGGATTTATGATTATTTGGAAAAGCATGGTTTGATTAGAGACAGTCAGCATGGGTTTGTGAGGGGCAGGTCATGCCTCACAAGCCTTATTGAATTCTTTGAAGATGTGACAAAACACATTGATGAAGGAAGAGCAGTGGATGTGGTGTATATGGATTTTAGCAAGGCGTTTGATAAGGTTCCCCATGGTAGGCTCATTCAGAAAGTAAGGAGGCATGGGATTCAGGGAAAGTTGGCTGTCTGGATACAAAATTGGCTGGCCCATAGAAGACAGAGGGTGGTAGTAGATGGAAAGTATTCAGCATGGAGATGGGTGACCAGTGGTGTTCCACAAGGATCTGTTCTGGGACCTCTGCTCTTTGTGATTTTTAAAGATGACTTGGATGAGGAAGTGGAAGGCTGGGTTAGCAAGTTTGCCGATGACACGAAGATTGCTGGAGTTGTGGATAGTGTGGAAGGCTGTTGTAGGTTGCAACGGGACATTGACTGGATGCAGAGCTGGGCTGAGAAGTGGCAGATAGAGTTCAACCTGGAAAAGTGTGAAGTGATTCATTTTGGAAGGTCGAATTTGAATGCGGAATACAGGCTTAAAGACAGGATTCTTGGTAGTGTGGAGGAACAGAGGGATCTTGGGGTCCATGTCCATAGATCGCTCAAAGTTGCCACCCAAGTTGATAGGGTTGTTAAGAAGGCGTATGGTGTGTTGGCTTTCATTAACAGGGGGATTGAGTTTAAGAGCCGCGAGGTTATGCTGCAGCTCTATAAAGCCCTGGTTCGACCACACTTGCAATATTGTGTTCAGTTCTGGTCGCCTCATTGTAGGAAGGATGTGGAAGCTTTAGAGAGGGTGCAGAGGAGATTTACCAGGATGCTGCCTGGACTGGAGGGCATGTCTTATGAAGAAAGGTTGAGGGAGCTAGGGCTTTTCTCATTGGAGCGAAGAAGGATGAGAGGTGACTTGATAGAGGTGTACAAGATGATGAGAGGCATAGATAGAGTGGATAGCCAGAGACTTTTTCCCAGGGTGGAAAGGGCTATCACCAGGGGGCATAATTTTAAGGTGATTGGAGGAAGGTTTCAGGGAGATGTCAGAGGTAGGTTCTTTACACAGAGAGTGGTTGGTGCGTGGAATGCACTGCCAGCGGTGGTAGTAGAAGCAGATACGTTAGGGGCATTTAAGCGACTCTTGGATAGGTATATGGATGATAGTAGAATGAAGGGTAGGTAGTTAGTTTGATCTTAGAGTAGGTTAAAGGTTCGGCACAACATCGTGGGCCGAAGGGCCTGTACTGTGCTGTACTGTTCTATGTTCTATTACCACTCCCTTTGGCTGTACACTACGAACTCTTTTGTCTTTTAATCTCTCCTACCCTGCACCCCATCACAGATCTTCCCTTTTGTTATTTTTCCGATTCTCTCCCCTTTCACTCGCTTAAAACCTATTACATTTCTAACTTTTCCCAGTTCTGATGAAAGGTCAACAACCTGAATTGTTAACTGTTTCACTGTTGCTGTCAGACCTGCTGAGTATTTCCAGCATTTTCTGTTTTTATGTGTATCATCTATTTTGGACTGAAATCTAGCACAAGGGATCGTAACATTAAAATCAGAACTATTCAGGAGAGAATTTAAGAAATGCTCCTTCAAACAAAGAGTGGTAGAAATGTGGAAGACTCTCACAAAAAGCAGTAGATGTGAGTTCAATTGATCACTTTAAATCTGAGATCGATAGACTTTTGCTGGACCAGGGTTTAAAAGGATAAGGAGCCATGGCAGGTGGATGGAGTTTCGATACAGAGCAACTGTTATCTCATTGAATGGCGGAACCCGCTTTGTTACTTCATCAAAGAACTCCATCAAGTTAGTTAAATATGATTTACCTTCAAAAAAAAAAATCGATGCTGGTTTTCATTTATTTACTCATATTTTTCTGTTTCAATTAATTTTGTCTCTAAAAGTTTCATACGAACTTACGTACAAACAAACGAATTAGGAGCAGGAGTAGGCCACTCGGCCCCTCGAGCCTGCTGCACAATTCAACAAGGTCATGGCTGATCTGATTTTAATCTCAACTCCACATTCCCGACTCCCCCCAATAACCTTTCACCCCCTTTGCTTATCGAGAATCTATCTACCTCTGCCTTAAAAATATTCAAAGACTCTGCTTCCACTGCCTTTTGAGGAAGAGAATTCCAAAGACTCACAACCCTCTGAGAGAAAAAATTTCTCCTCATCTCTGTCTTAAATGGGTAACCCCTTGTTTCTAAACAGTGACCCCTAGTTTGAGATTCTCCCACAAGGGGAAACATCCTTTCCACATCCACCCTGTCAAGGCCCCTCAGAATCTTACATGTTTCAAGTAAGTTGCGTCTTACTCTTCGAGTCTAGTCTAGTAAACCTTCTCTGAACTGCTTCCAATGCATTTACATCCTTCCTTAAATAAGGAGACCAGTACTGTACACAGTACTCCAGATATAGTCTCACCAATGTCCTGTATAACTGAAGCATAACCTCCCTACTTTTGTATTCAATTCCCCTCGTGATAAATGATAACATTCTACTGGCTTTCCTAATTACTTGCTGTACCTGCATACTAACTTTTGCGATTCATACACTAGGACACCCAGATCCCTCTGCATCTCAGACCTCTGCAATCTCTCACCATTTAGATAATATGCTTCTTTTTTATTCTTCCTGCCAAAATGGGCACATTTTCCCACATTATACTCCATTTGCCAGATCTTTGCCCATTCACATAACCTATCTTTGTTGCCTCCTTATCTCCTCTTCACAACTTACTTTCCTACCTATCTTTGTGTCATCAGCAAATTTGGCAACCATACCTTCGGTCCCTTCATCTAAGTCATGAATATAAATTGTAAAAAATTGAGGCCCCAGCACTGATCCCTGTGGTACACCACTCATTACATTTTGCTAACCAGAAAATGACCCATTTATGCCTACTCTCTGTTTCCTGTTAGCTATCCAATCTTCTATCCATGCCAATATGTTACCCCCTGCACCATGAACTTTTATTTTCTGCAATAACCTTTGATGTGGCAACTTATCAAATGCCTTCTGGAAATCTAAGTACAATATATCCACTGGTTCCCCTTTATCCACAGCACATGTCACTTCTTCAAATAACTCCAATAAATTGGTTAAACATCATTGCCCTTTCATAAAACCATGCTGACTCTGCCTGATTACCTTCAATTTTTCTAAGTGCCCTGCTATAACCTCTTTAATGATAGCTTCTAACATTTTCTCCACTACAGACGCTAGACAGATTGGCCTGTTATTGCTGGGTTTATCCCTCTCCCTTTTTTAAACAGGGGTGTAACTTCTGTAATCCTTTAGGCCTCTGGCAGAACCCCCATATCCAAAGAGGATTGGAGGACTATGGTCAGAGCTTCCACAATTTCCACCCTTACTTCCTTCAGCAAACCAGCACGTATCCCATCCGGACTGGTGACTTTTCTACCCAATTTCTCTACTACCTCCTCTTTACTGTGACTGATGTAAAGTACTCATTTAGTATCTCACCCATGCCGTCTACCACCACAAGGAGATTTCCTTTTTGGTCACTAATTGGCCTCACCTTGCCTTATGAGTTTATGAAAACCTTTTAGTGTTTCCTTTTATGTTATCCGCTAATCTATTTGCATACTCTCTCTTTCGATGGGGCAATGCACAGGAAAATGCTGGTGAGGATGCATACTGAATTGCTTGGTGCATTGGCAGCCCACCCACAGGGGCTGTTCTCACTGTCGAGGAGCATGGAGGAGTCCGGCTCCAACATGGCGGAAAGTTATGCGCAGAGCTTGGAGCCCATCCTTTCCAGAGTGGATGTGGTAGTCAACAGCATGACAGCAATTGTGGACCCAGGCGTGATGCAGCATCTAGTGGCTGCTATCCCAGCTTCCACTGCAGTACAAGTGGAGGTCACTCAATGTCTTAGTTCTGCAGATGACGTTCAGACTGAGGTCATGAGATCCATGCTTGCTGCCATGCAGGATCAGACGGATGATGATAACATTCAAAATTTATCCAAAGCCAGTATTGATCATGGGTGTTCACAACAATTTTTCCTGCTCTTGGCAATTTTCTTGCTCCCACTGAATTGGCACCTGATGTAAAGAGAATTTGTTAAGTCCTGAATTTACATTATGTTGACCATTTGCTGCCCATGGTCTGCTCCACCCCAACAACCACTTGCTTAACGGAGAAGCACGTGGTCACGAATATATCAACATTTACTATCGCTGAGTCAAAATCCTGGAACTCCCTCCCTAACAGCACTTTGGCTTTTCCTACACCACCTAAACTGCAGCGGTTCAAGAAGGCGGCTCACCACCACCTTCTCAAGGGCAGTTAGGGATGGGTAATAAATGCTGGCCGTGCCAGCGACACCCACATCCTATGAATGAATATATAACAAAATGAACTCAGGTTGAAGCCATTGAAGGAGACAATCACAATGGATTCTGAGTGTTACGGCTGTGCTGCAGCCTCTTTCTTTCCACCCCCTTCCCCCACTCCAAGATCACCCTCTCCATTGACTCAGTCAGTAGCTGTACCAGTAGAACCAGTAGTACTTCTAGAACCAGTAGAGCTGAGTCTGGGTTCAGTTGCTGGTCTATGCTGAATATCAGATCTGAGTCTGGGTGACAGTAGAGATGCTAGAGTTGGTCTTGAACCTCCTGTTTCCTCTTGTCTCAATACTAAACCCCAACATGGGCTACAACCTTGCTGCAGGCCCAGAGACTGACATGAGCAGCTCCATGTGGAATTAATAGTTTCACCTCATTCACCACAATGTGTGGGTGTAAATTGCGATTTTATTGCACTCCGTTATTTTACTTGTAATATTTCAGTAAGTTGGTTTTTAAAGCTTGCAATGTGTCAGGCTGTGTCTGGGACAGTGATTTCAGCAGCTCCGTGCTTTTGAGGATTGGTTCATGGGTCTTGTCGAATAAATCTCTGCCAACTGCAGTCTTCACCCGGTCACGCCAAGCGGTGAGTGTGGCTGAACCTTTCAGCGGGTCATTTCCAGCACCGAGGGGCTGCAGAGAGGGGGAAAAGAGTCAGTTAACACAGGCCAGGGTTTAGAGAGTAGGAAGGAAGAGTGACAAGGACATGGATCAGAAACTAGCTGGGCAATTTTTAACCCACTTCCCATTGAAAATATGGGCGTTAAAACACCACAATTTGGTTACATCCAGTGCCAGAAATGCCCCCGCTGCTATATTGCATCAGGCTTCCCGTTAGGTGCCCAGAGTGCCAGCCTGCACTGTCGGGCACCCGTGAATATTGTTAAATCAGGTCTGCCTCAGGACACGAGCACCATTTCTAACTGTTGCAATGTGATATTTGCCAGTTCTAAATGAAGGATCGCATTGAACACTCCTCCTCTTTCCCAATGGAGTGGTTACCCCACCCCCCAAATCCCCATCCTCACATGGTTAGTACAACCCATTATATCTCCCTCCGTGTCAGACCAAAAATCACTGAGATACGGCTATTTAATCCGTTTAAAGGATAAATATTGCCCCAGACTCCAGGAGAACTTTCTGCTTTTCTACCAAATGTGCTAAAAAAAAATCTTTTGCAACCACCTGACCAGGCAGACGGGACCTTGGCTTAACACCTCATCTGAAAGATGATTCTTATGGTCGGTGTATTAGATGCGAAGGGGCTGGATGATATCAAGGTGACCTTTGATCTGTCACACCTAGTTCACCTTGCACAGTTCTGCTGGGTCAGGTAGTCTGGGTAACTGAACAAGCTCAGATGAAAGCATCGGCCTGGTGTTGAGGGTACAGGGTCGGGAATGTTGTTGGTGTAAATGTTGTGCTTTGCTACAGTACACCCTGGAGATTGTACAAGCTGCTGAAACAGGCCTAGAAATTGGGTTGCATTGCACCTGTTTTAGAGGTACGACACGGCCTACCAGGTGGCTAAAATGGCGGGCAGGGAGCACGCACACAGTTCCGACCCATCACCCACTCACCCGAGATCCCCAGCATCTTTCCTCCACCATCTGAGAATGCCAATAAACAGGGCTGCTTATCCTGAATGGGGAAGTGGGTTTTTTTTCCAGGAACTGGGTCAGGAGCTGAACTGCTTGCTGCAGAATTGCCAGCTGCTGACTGTTTTAGTAGCTGCAGCAGAATATCAGGAATGAAAGGGATTCATATGAAGAGTTTTGGAAAATGATGGCTGTTGTTAATGCTAGGGGGAGAAACTAACAGCAGATGACTAAATGATAAAAGTTGTGAGAGGGTAACAAGTAGAAGATTGTTTCCACAGATTGGTGAATGGGTAACAAGGAGATACAGAAAGTATTATCACTGAAAGATTGGAGGGGGTGGAGGCTGGAAGCAATATGTTCACACGGAGGGTTATTAGGACATGGATGCTTCATTACAAGGGTGCCACTGAGGCAGAGACTGTAACCATTTAAAAGGGAGTTGGATAGGTGAGGAATATAATAGGATACAGGGAAATGAGATTAAAGCAGACAACTCCAGTTGAAGAGCTAGCATAAGTACAAAGGGCCGAAAGGCCTCGTGCTGTGTTGTGATGTCTCTCATCCAGCTCATTACCTGCATCAGCTCAACAATCGCAACCAGGTCCACCAGGGAGATCTCAGCTCCAGCGATGTAGGGCTTATCCTGAAGGAATTTCTCCTCAAACCTCTTGAAATTTTGGGTCAGTTCATTCGCAGCCTCTTTTAAGGCATCCAGACGTCACAGGAGAGGCCAAGAGAGATTAACCCCCGGGGCGGCACAGTGGCGCAGTGGTTAGCACCACAGCCTCACAGCTCCAGGGACCCGGGTTCAATTCTGGATACTGCCTGTGTGGAGTTTGCAAGTTCTCCCTGTGTCTGCGTGGGTTTTCTCCGGGTGCTCCGGTTTCTTCCCACAAGCCAAAAGACTTGCAGGTTGGTAGGTAAATTGGCCATTATAGATTGCCCCTAGTATAGGTAGGTGGTAGGGAAATATAGGGACAGGTGGGGATGTGGTAAGAATATGGTATTAGTGTAGGATTAGTATAAATGGGTGGTTGATGGTCGGCACAGACTCGGTGGGCCGAAGGGCCTGTTTCAGTGCTGTATCTCTAAACTAAGCTTCTTTCTTTTTCTTTTGGGCCTCCTTATCTCGAGAGACAATGGATACGCGCCTGGAGGTGGTCAGTGGTTTGTATGGAGTGACCTCTCCATGGCGCATGCCTGGGCAAATTTATGGAGGTTGAGAGTTGCCCAGTCGTCAAAACCCCCCTCTCGGCCTTTCTGGTGGGGTCCAAAGGAAAACTAAACTGTATTCACACATAATCCATGGAGGCTATTTAACCCCAGGAGATGAAGACAAGAGTTTTGTAGTGAAATATGACGACTCTCATTTCATTTATTAACACAGCGCTCCGACCTGCCGGGGCTGGACTGGGAACTCCCAGGTGTGAAGATATCTCTTGAAAAGATGCTGAAAATTTCTCACCTTCACCATGAAGACTTTCCCAGCCTGCGGTCTCAGTTCAGTGTGCTGCCAGGCCAGATATTCATCCACTCGAGCCCGTTTCTGGAGGTCAGTTGGGTACCAGTGGTCGGGGGTCTGGTATTTACATTCCCGGTATTTCAGAATCGCCACACTGTGAGAAAGAGAATTCGAGGGTTACTCTCCGTCTCCGTCACTCTCCATCAATCCTGGAACTCCCTCCCTAACAACACTGTGGGTGTACCTACCCCTCATGGACTACAGCGGTTCAAGAAGGCAGCTCACCACCACCTCCTCAAGCCAATTCAGTATGGGCAATAAATTCTGACCTTGCCAGCAATGCTCACATCCCATGAATGAATTAAAAAATGACTCTCAGTAGATGAATCAGCGATTTGGGCCAGGGGTGCAGGCACTTGTTACCGTGACTTTTACCCAAGTCATAAACGGGGTAATATACCTTGTAAATTCTTGTTCAGATACAGTAATGTGTCAGGTCTCACTTGTGCTGACTAAAGTTTAATTATTGCTATCAATATGGGTCAAAGTTGAATAATTGGCTATTAAGGTTTATCAAAAAGAAAACCAATCATTTGTTTCTTTGTGGTATAACCTACCTGCTTATCTGGGAGACCACTGAACCCTCATTCAACATTCCTTCTGAACAAAAGAGCTCCTTGCTGACAAAGCTTTTCTTTGCTAAATAGCATTCATACTCTGAAGCATTCTGGGAGTGAGAAACTTGACCATTTTTTAAATTTCTCGGTACTCTACAAAATTCATAAGTGAAATAGAAGCAAAAATCTTATCATATGAGATTAAATCAATTCTTAATCCTATAAATAAAGGGAATAGGGTATCATAAAATTTACACTGCCTGAAAGTTTGGTGAAAAGAGATTCAATAATAACTTTCAAAGTTAAATATATATTTGAAAAAGTAATATTGGCAGGGCTAAGGGGAAAGAGCAGGGGAGTGGGGCTAATTGGATAGCTCTTTCAAAGAGCTAGCATGGGCACTATGGGCCAAAGGGCCTCGTTCTGTGCTGTACATTCGATGAAACACATTGACATAACATGTACAAAGCAGTATTTCTGCCCAAATAAATCCACACCATCTACAAATGTACAAAGCCAATTTCCAACACATTTTTCCCAACATCATTACCTTCAATCTCCTAGCCCTGAGGTTGAAGTGATCAAGAACAGTGAATGTATTTTCATATGTTATAACCTATCACCTGTACCCATTAACCTCAGCCACTGCTCAGTTCACCACCTACCAACAATCCCTATCAATCAGCCTCAGGCCTCACATTCATGTGCTTCATCTCACCCTCATACACTTAGCAGTGTTGCACGACTCACACCCACATCTCACAGCTTGCACACACTGTCAGCTATTCTAGCATGAGAGCCACATCATCCAAACAGAATTCAGGCAGAATGCTGACTTTGTGCTGTCTGCTCCTTATAATGATTGCTGTGTGAGGCCAGTCTCCTCGCACTGTTCACAGCTGCACACAGCAACAGGGGATCCAATATCGTTAGTAATTTACACAATTAAAGCTAAAGCTTAAAAGGAAGGTACATTCTAGCTGAATCTGACCTGGGAAGGAGAGATGAATGACTGACCATGGGAGATTGCAGTCCCCAGTATTTTCCAGTGTTGCACTGGAGGTCTTGGTGGAGCAGGTGGAGAGGAGGGGAGATGTCCTGTATCCTCAAGGTAGGGGAAGGGGGGAGGGCAGAAGCCCTCCAGACACTCGATGAGGAGGCAGTGGGAACAGATAGCCATGAAGATCAATGCCAGGAATTTAGCCCCAAGGCCCTGGGTTCAGTTCCACAAGAAGTTCAATGATCTCACTCGAGTGATCAAGGCATCGTCATCTGCCATATCCCACAAACTGCACCACTACCCTCAGACACTCATGCTCATCACTCACCCACCAACAACCTCTATCATTTAGGACTCATACCTAACATTCATAGTTTCACCTCCCCCTCACATACATAGCAATGCCGCAATCACACCCACATCTCACACTGGCAGCTCTGCAAACATGACAGCCACATCACCCAGACTGCACGGCACTCACTGACACGCTTCCCTCTCTCTTGCAGGAGAAGGTGACGCACATCTGGAGGCAGCAGGGACTAACCGGAGGGGGAGAGGAGTGTTTGCCTGTTGTAATCCCCATGGAGGTGATAGTGCTGCCATTATGGAAGCAGCCACGCCTGAGGCTGTGTCCAGCGGCAGGGCTGAATCTATAGAAGATGACGGTATCCTCACACTGAATCCTCCTCCAAACATCCCACTTCCCCCTCATTCCTAACTTCATTCTGACATATGTCACACTCACGGGAAGTGTGCGATAGAAATGCAAAAATAAACTGAAGAGTTATAAAAAAAAAGAATAACTTCTAAAGACTGGTACACTTACCTTCAATAAAATGGAGGACAAAATCACATGACACATACTTTCTCCTGCACTGAAAAACACATCCATTTCAGCTGGAACTGAAACTTGTTATCCCACCTGCATTGAAATGAAACAGCTCGTCACACATCAATGTAAGCTATCCACAAAGTGAACTAAAACAAAGTCATTAGCAGGTGCTCTGGCTCCAGCTGAAGTCACTACTATGAGGTGTGAACATCCCCCATCTTATCAAAACAGACTGCTATCAGACACCATTGTATAGCCCCTCAGGAACCAAAAGCCTCAAGTCACATGGGTGAAACTAATATTTTATGAATTTCCCTTTAAAGGTAACTTTTTTTGGAGAACAAAGGAAGTCATCAGTCGTCAAGTTGTCAGAACATCAAGATTATCTGTCTGGGATCTTCAGCCACAGAGAGAACATCAAAAGCCATCTTGAATTCCAACACAAGGCTGAAGGAGAGTGAAAGAGAGTGAGATCAATTCCAGCTGAGACATTTGAACCCTGCTGAGATGAATTGGCAACCAACTGCAGCAGAGAAATAGGAGAGTGCCTTTTGAACAACTGCTCCGCCTGTGAAATTTGAACTAAGAAATAGTTAAGACTAAGAACCAGCACTGTCTTCGAACTGAAAGGTTGACTGCCAGGAGATTTCAGCAAAGCAGCAAACAGGCCTGCAACTTTAAAACTTACCTTCCAAGATGATCCCACAGGTTTTTCCTGAAAACAGCAGACTTTTACACCTTGAACTCTTAATGCCTCTTACCCTTTACCTTCTGTCTATCTTTTCTTAAGTGTGCATGTGAGAGTGAATGCGTACATGGGGGTGGTGTTGCGGCATTTCAGGTAATTATTGTTCAATAAATTGTTATGGACAGGTGGTAAGAGGGTGTGGGTGGTTCTTACTGTTCACCTCCCAACTGACCACAATTGTGTTTTGTTAAAAATGGTGTGTTAATCCCTGAGTGTTTATTTTTTAGGTCCAAATAAACAGACAAATGATAGGTTTTCTCATAAGCTAAATAAGATAGCTATTTATTTTTCTCACAATTCCTGAACTGGTCACAACCTCACCCACACACACATTCACCCACACCCCACCCCACACATACACAATAGAGAGAAAAGGTTATCGTGTAGAGTTCAAAGTGAGGTAAGTTTGCAGTTTACAGTAAACCTGCTGAATCTTCTCAGGAGTAATGTCTTTTTACAGGTGCAGCCCTGGGTGTTTGTAGTTTTGAACCTGTTGAGGTGTAGATTTCTAGTGGTTACAACTCAGCACAGAGCTGGTGATGTGGATTTTGTTACCTTCACAAATGGAGAGTCTCAAAGTCACTTTGTGATGCCTGTGCTGTAGTGGCTTTTCCAGTTAATGTTCAGCAGGGTTCTTCTGGCTGATGAAAGGTCTCTGACCTGAAACGTTAACTCTGCTTCTCTCGCCACAGATGTTGCTGGACCTGCTGAGTATTTCCAGCATTTTTTGTTTTTACCTCTTCTGGCTTGGCTGGATCTCTTGCACAGCCTTCGGCTGGACTGGCTTTCTTAGGCTTTGGCTCAATCTCCCCTCTCACTCCAGAGGGCTACCTTTTTAAGGGAAAAATCCATCACATTACAGACACATGGCCCTCTCCCCTGGTATGACCATACAATGGACCAGGATGTGGAAACCATAGCTACCGATTGATGTCTGAATGGGGACCATTCTGTTAACACGGTGCTACTACACACCTATTCATTTTGGTTTGGGCTGTGTCTGTCTCTTTCTTAGTTCATTCGTATTGATAGGAGTCATCATTATGCAATGGTGCTCCTTTCAATTTCAAAGGGGTTCCCCCCAGAGCTATTTCAGACGAGGTTAACGGGTTTCACCTTTGGAGACAGGTTTGTTGATTTCCAGTCCAGGAGGGGTCATGTGACCAACACTCCATTTTGCCTGTAGTACAAGTGCCCAAGTTCTTGTGGTTTTGTTTAACAGTCGACTTTTTAAATTCATAATTCTTCCATTTCATTATTTCATCACAGCTCCTTCCGTGCATGACAAAATATTTAATCTTCTGTTTTAAACTCAGGAGAAAACCTGTCACTGTCTGTTTGTTTGGCCAATAAAACCCAGGAGCTGGTGGTGTGGATTTTGTTACTCTGACAAATGGAGAGTCTCAAAGTCACTTTGTTTAAACGAAAACACTATCTATGGTCAGTTGGCAGGTGACCAGCGGAAACCAGCCATGCCATTTCCCACCTGTCCATAACACGTATAAGCTGTAGATGGTGTAAGCACACACTTCTTTCTTTTCCCTCTCCCTTCATCACAGTTAGAACAGGCAGAACAAGTTTGAGGGTGGGCTCTCGAAGTTGGAGGTCCAATCCAAGGTCCTCCAGCTTGAAAGCAATGGCAGGATGCCATGGCAGGTAAGTGAAGGAGGGGGCACTTCAAAATAGAGGGGGGCGATGAGGGAGGGGTGTGGTGGGGGGGGGGGGGGCCACTACAGAGTGGCCTCAGCTGCTGCTGCACCCAAGCAGGCAGGGAGGCTCTGTAAGCTGGCCTGGAGAGCTATATCCCTGGTCTGCCACTGGGAGGCTGCCTCCCTACAGCTAACCTGGCCCCAAGGCCTCTGGGAACCTGCAGGCCGACTGGTAAAGCCCAGTCAGCCTCCATAAATAGGCCTTCAATGGCCCTGAACAAGCTGAATTGGATACTTGCTGCGTGTGGGTGGGCACCTCTGCTGCCCCTCCCCCTGAATCCCGCCACCGTGAAAATGGTCTTGGGGGGAGGGATGAAGCTGGGGAACTGGCACACTGGCACTGCAGCACTATTTTTAGCGCCCACCTTCTCACTTAGTTCCCAGCCCTGGTGGGGACTAAAAATCCTGCCCCATATCCCTCCACCCCACCTCCCTTCATTAGTCTTCTGAACCCATTGACATTGTCCCCTTAAATATCCTTCCTGCTGAAACAGTTCAAAACTCATTTTCCCTTTAAAATCGTTCCCCTTGACTTCTCTTATTTTACACAGGAACAGGAGGAGACCTTCCCCTGACCTATCGATCTCAGTCTTCAACATTCCAACATTCACAGCCTCTTGGGGACAGACAGTTCCAGATTGCCAGCAGCTTTTCTGTAAAAAAAATGCTTCCTGACATCAGCCTGGAGCAACATGGCTGGAATTTTACTATTGTGTTCCTTTGTTCCGGACTGCCTGTTCCCAGTGATTCCATTACAGTGAGTGATTTACAGTTTTGGGAGCAGAATGGTCCTGGAGGGAGAGGGGAGGAGGAAGCGGGGAGGTGAAGGGAACAGTTCGAGGAGAGGGAGGGTAGAGGAACAGTTCAGGGGGGAGGGGAGGGAGGAGGGAGGAGGGGAGAGGGAGAGGGAGGAGTGGGAGGAGGAGGGGAGAGGGAGGAGGAGGGTAGGGGAGGAGGGGAGGGGAGGAGGGGAGAGGGGGGAGAGGGAGGGGGGATGTGGGAGAGGGAGGGGGGATGTGGGAGAGGGAGGGGGAACGTTTGAGGGGGGGATGGGATGGGGAACAAAATGAAAAGTGTTGTGACAAATGGACAGCCATTGCTGGGAAGACACAGCAGGTCAGTCAGTGTCTGTGTCAAAAAGACTGTCTCATGTTAACCTCTCCACACTGACTGAGTTGCCCGTTTTATTTCAATGGTTGATGTTATTTTGCCCGTTTATTTATAATGTGGGGGGTGATTTTATCGGTTCCGACCAGGTGAAAAACAGATGAGAGCAGATTGTTTGCCTGTTTTATACCCTGGTCAGTGTCCATTCCACACTGGGACAGGGAATGTTTTCCATTGATACAGCTGCCACCCACTGGCAGTAAATGTAACACCTCAAGTGCAATGAACAGTTTGACAAACCAGGGAAACTGAATTTACAGGAAACAAAGGACTTGCATTTAGTGCCTGAGGATGTCCCAAAGCTCTTCAGAGTCAATGAAGCCCTTTCCAAGTGTAGTCACTGTTGTAATTAAATATTGGAAAATCTAAGGAGCTTGGAGTTGGAATCAACAGAGGAGGAGCTCTCAGTATTGAGTTAAGATGCTCAAAATCTGTGCCCGGGTTTACTGACGTCTCCCTGGATGTGCTGCTGGGAGCAGGCAGCCGATGCTGTTCCCCAGCCGTGGCTGTGTTATATATGTATATATTGTTATACTATCTGTAAAGTGTTAGGAACTAATTATCTAGGAACCAGTTGTTATGTGTAAGTGTTCCAATAGGGGGCCACATTCATAGCTGCACTGGGGAGTCATGTTATATGTAACAGGTTCTACAGCACAAAGCCTGCTGCTGGAATAAACAAGACTGACTCCAGCCTTTTCCAAGTTTAAAGTGTGATTCTTTCCAACATCTTGGAACCAGAAATCAATGTAAAGATGAAATATGGTGGCAGCGAGAGTCTGTGAGTAAACCTACAACATTTTTAAAAGCATCAGATCGAGAAAATTGACCCAAATTACTGCCAGGGAGAGAGATAGAAAAACTGAGTGATTCGTATGAAAACAATAAATGAAATGTCAGCCGGGACAGGATTGAATGCACAGCTACAGCCCATAGTAAATTGGGAAGCTGATGATGTCATAGATGCATTTGAGAAGTTTAAACAAAAGTGCAATTTGGCATTCAGTAGCTTCCTAAAAGGCACTTGTGAAGTGGACTGGACATAAAGGATTACATTTATTTAACAGCTGGGACCTAAGTGAAGAGGACAGCAGAGACCCAGACAACATTCAGAACCCATCTCCAGCCAAAATCAAATCATCGGATATACCGATATGAATTTCAAGACCTCAAACAGGAACTAGGTGAGCCTCTTGGCAATTTTGTGGCAAGATTGAAAAATGCAGCCAGAAAATGTTAATTTAAGGACACAGATGAACGACTGATAAATCAGCTCATTTGAGGTTCTGTACATCCTGAAGTACAGAAAGCTCTAATCGGACAGGACAAGCTCACAATATCGCAGGCTGTAGACACTGCCAGAGCACATGAAGCCACAAGCAGACAGATGAAGACTCTGACCTCCCAATGGCTAGCCTTCAGTTAAGCCAAGAGACAGGCAGCAGGGTCGATGTAATGAAACAACAACTAAAGAATGTACACCAAACTGAGAGAAAGATGTGCAGGAGCTGTGAACGGCCACATGAATTGACAGATAGAAGTAAATATCCTGCATATGGATCAATCTGCAGAGCTTGCGGAAAGACCAATCACTGGGAAAAGATGGGCAGAACAAGGCAAGAAGGTGATGGATGAGTCATCAGAGCCAGAGTAACAGGGCGAAGGAATAGTGAAAGAAACCAAAACATCCATACCCTGGAAGATGGCGATGGGTTTGAGAATGTGATAGACATAGGAACCATAGAATTGCACGAAATGTCTCAATGTGACAGTTCCCAGAGAAAAGAAATTCACACAACCATTCAGATCAGGAAGAGGCTGAGAAATAAGCCCACAATGATAAATCTGAAGGTGAAGATTGATACTGGAGTGCAGAGTAACATCATCCCACTCAGACTATACCAGCAGATCTTTCCTGAAAATTTGGAGAAAAATGGTTATCCAAGGGAAGGTGCTCTGAAACCAAACAATGTCATGCTAACAGCATATGGGGGAACTGAGATTTGACAGCTGGGAACAACCCAAATCAGAGGGACACACAAAGGAAAAGATGTTAACTGTATGTTTGACATCACAGAAACAGACGATCCAGCTATCCTGGGGCTGGGCAATTGTGAAGAGCTGCAGATTATCTCAGTAAACCATGAGGTGAAGGAGGCGACACTGAGGGTTGACGATAATACACCCATTGAAATGCACCTCCGATCAGAAGCAAAGAAGATCTGGTACAAATGTACCCAGAGTGTTTTGATGAGATGGTTGGATGCTTTGAAGATTTTGAATATCACATCACTATTGACCCAGCGATGAAATCAGTGATTCATTCCCCATGTAAAGTACGAGTAGAACTAAAAGGAAAGCTTGAAAGAGAGCTCCAAGAAATGGAAGAAAAGAAGGTGATCGCCAGAGTCACGGAGCCTACAGATTGGGTAAATTCCATCGTGGTGAGAGAGGAGCCAAATGGACGGCTAAGAATTTGCCTAGATCCCAAAGATCTTAAAGAGGGATCACTACCCTATTCCAACAT
This sequence comes from Heterodontus francisci, assembly GCF_036365525.1. Classification (NCBI taxonomy): domain Eukaryota; kingdom Metazoa; phylum Chordata; class Chondrichthyes; order Heterodontiformes; family Heterodontidae; genus Heterodontus; species Heterodontus francisci. The sequence continues at coordinate 63,143,211 of NC_090393.1, read as the reverse complement.
TGGAAGAAATCACACCAGCACTGACAGGGGCAAAAGTTTTCAGCAAACTTGATACCAGAAATGGCTACTGGAATGTGAAGCTAGACGCAGAATCTTCACTGTTGACAACCTTCAGCACACTCTTTGGACGGTTCAAATTCCTGCGTCTACCCTTTGACCTCACAGTGAGCCAGGATGTGTTCCAACAGAAAGTAGACGAGGCATACAGGGGATACAAAGGAGCAGTCGGCATAGCTGATAATATCCAGATATATGGTGTAGATGGAAAAGATCATGACAACTATTTACATGAAGCCATGGAGAGAACCAGGAATATGGGATTAAGCTAAATTCAGACAAATGCATTGTGAAAGTGACAGAATGCCAGTTCTTCGGAATGGTGTACACACCTGACGGGAGTTAAGCCGAACCCTGAAAGAATCTCAGAGATCTCGGGGATGGAAGCCCCAAGAGATAAGAGAGAGTTGAGAAGTTTCCTTGGTTTGATACAATACACGAGCTCCTTTATTCCACACATGTCAGAACACACAGCAAACCTGCGGGAGCTGATGAAAGAAGATGTAGAGTACCAGTAGTCAGAGTCACATGACAGGAGTTTCAACAAACTCAAAAGGTAGTGTGCAATGAGACTAGTCTGTCGTACTATGACAGAAAGAAACTTGTCACTCTGCAAGTAGATGCTTCCACAAAAGGATTGGGAGCAGCCCTGGTACAAGAGGGAAAGCCAATAGCATTTACGTCCAAAGTTCTGACATCAGCTGAGACAAGGTATGCCAACATAGAGAGAGAATCTTTGGCAGTCATGTATAGATGTGAGAAGTTCCACACATATCTCTGTGGGAGGAAGTTCACAGTGGAGAGTGATCATCGTCCACTGGAGCAGATCTACAAGAAAAGTCTATGTAAAGCACCAGTAAGACTGCAGAGGTTACTCTTGAGGTTTCAGAGTTACGATTTCACTCTGAAATATAAGCCAGGAAGAGAAATGGTGCTGGCAGTCACCCTATCTTGGTTGTCACCACAGGAGAAACATGAGATAGCAGATCTAGCTATAAAGATTCATCACCTAGTGAATGTAACACCACCCAAACTGAGTCAAATTAGAGATAAGACCAACAAGGATGAGGAGTTACAGATGCTATCTCAGTAAGTGATCCAGGGATGGCCTGATAAGATACAGCACGCACAGCCAGCAATACGGCAGGACTGGTCTATCAGAGATGACATCTCACTAGAAGATGGTGTTCTGCTGGCCGGATCCAAAATAATCAAACCCAAAACAATGCAGGAAGAACTTCTCCAAAAGATAAATGAAGGCCACATGGGAATGGAGAAGTGTAAGCTCAGAGCCAAATCAGCTGTGTACTGGATAGGCATATACAAAGATATTGAAAATATGGTGTCTACATGCAATGTATGCCAGAAGTACAGAACCTCACAACAGAAAGAGGAGATGCTAGCTACTGAAGTACCACCCAGACCATGGCATAATATAGGATTCGATTTATTTACACAGAATCAAGAATGGTATCTCATAGTCGCAGACTACTACTCAAAATTCCCTTTTATCCGGAAGATGAAAGACTTGAGAGCCACAACAATAATCTCAGCAGTACGAGTTCTGTTCACTGAGCAAGGGATTCCTGAAAGGTAAATATGTGACTATGGCACCCAATTTAAGGAATTCTCTGACCAGCATGGGTTCAACACCATCACCTCATCACCACATTACCCACGGGGACACGGATTTATAGAAAGACACGTCCAGACGGTCAAAAGAACATTTGTGAAATGCCAAGAGACGAAGGAAGACCCAAACCTGGCCTTATTGTCACTCCGATCCACACCTCTCAAGGTTCTCATGAAATCACCTGCAGAACTGTTAAATGGAAGAAAATATAAGACAACTCTGCCAAGCAAAATACATCCTTCAAGTGATCAGGAGGAAGTGAGACAACAACTCACTGAAGCACAGGTAAGAGGAGAGCAGCACTTCAACAAGTATGCTAAATCCCTACCCGAGCTGTTAAAAGGACAAACTGTACATGTACAGGATCCAATGATGAAAACCTGGAGCCCAGCAAAGGTTGTTGGTGAAGCTGAGACTCCAAGGTCATATATCATTGAGACCAAAACCGGTAACCAAATGAGAAGGAACAGAATCCATTTTCGACCTACACCTGAGCTGGAACAATAGAAAAGACCATCAACAACACCGGAAACATCACTATCCAGTGAAACAGCATTAACAACATTACCAGCAAGTGACACATCACCTGTACAGCGTGCCAACTCACCATTGAGAGCAACAAATACCAAATCTACAAGATGGAGGCACAACATCTTACCACCCAAGCGATACCATGAATAATATTTTTTTTAAAATACACGTTATAAAAGACTCTAAAAAAGGGTTCAGATTATTTCCACAAGTCGGATGATAATCTTTTTATTTATATTGACAGTTATATTGATATAGTGGCATTATGCTTTAAAGAAAGAGGGATGTTATATATTGTTATACTATCTATAAAGTGTTAGGAACTAATTAGCTCGGAACTAGTTGTTATGTGTAAGTGTTCCAGTAGGGGGCCACATTTACGGCTGCACTGGGGAGTCATGTTATATGTAACACAAGAACCAGTGGAATCAGGTTCTACAGCACAAAGCCTGGTGCTGGAATAAACAAGACTGACTCCAGCCTTTTCCAAGTTAATGTGTGATTCTTTCCAACATCTGGGAACCAGAAAACAACCAGTAAAGACGAAACAGGCTGACACCAAGAAGGTGTGGTGCAGGTGGCTCGGGAGATGAGGAGCAGAAATGTAGTGCCATGCCTCTGGATTTGGTGCAGGAAGCACTTTAATGATACAACCAGGTCAGGAAAGGTGTGAACAGTGGCACATTCCCCTACAACCTGCCGTGTCCATCACCCCCACCAAGCGCCCCGCCCAACCCCTCATTCAGTTAGTCAGACAGTGCAGACAGGGACAGCTGCGGAAAGGCTGTGTTAGGGGGCACAGCCCTCTCCAAACTCTACTCAGCTGGACACAGATACTGAAAGCTAGGGGCCTTCGATAGAAAGGAGAATCATTGAGGAGGAGCGGAGAATGTGTGAAGATCTGACAGACTTCCAAGCACACTAACCACATTTGCACAGAGAATGGAGGAGTCTGCTTCAAGCATGTGCAAGACGATTTCACAGGGCCTTGTGATAGTGTCTTCTTACATGGGTTGAGTGGTCAGTGCCAAGGAACATCAAACACACCAATCAAATGAGCTTGATTACACCTTGATTCTGGATGCCAACATATCTGTCACCTTAAATCGGTTCACAGACACCTTACAGCACGTCATTGATCTGCACCAAGTGCTCTCCAGCACTGTGGCACCAGTGAACTGCAGCTGGGCCATGATAGGGCTGATGGTGATGATGCAAATAGGAACTCTACTCAAGCACTCCCACTCCTCACCCCTTGCCCACCTCTCAGTCAGTGCCCCACGTGCTGCCTCCTGTCTCAATGGGTCAGACTGCCCCAGCACAGCTGCAGCTGGGAAGTCTTTGGCAGGGTGATTACTGGCTCCAAAACCCAGGGGATGTTGGCCATATGCATCTCAGTAAGAATCTGAGCAGCTGCCTCTACCTCTGCTGAAGACACAGGTGTTGCAGCATGTAGGAGCAATAGGGAAAGGAAGTGGAAATCCTTGTATTTGTACAGGGCAGACATGAGGATCTGAGAAAAGGTTACATTCTACAGTTTCTGTTGTTTAATTAGGTCACATAAATCTTGTTCTTTTTCTCCACTTTCCCAATCTTGGGTATTGGGTGATAAGAGGTGTATTCAGTTGTTTGGTGATGAGTGCGGGGGACATGAATTGATGGGGCCAAAGGGGAATGTGCAAAGGGTGGTTGGTTGGTTAGAAGACTGCTTTGTGTCAGTGGCGTGGGGAGTGGGGAGGAGGGGAGTGCGGAAGGAAGGGAGTGGGGAAGAGGGGAGCGAGCAGTAAGAGTGGACTTTGCTCTAGTAGAACCGAAGTGAGCCTTGCATTAATAATGGCATCGCTGGCACACTGGGCAGCAAAGTGAGAAACTGGGGGTGTATCACCCTCATCACCATCCTCCTCCACTGAAATTAACCACCCCCTCACCCCCACCCCCCCACCCACAAACTGGGGGTGTATCACCCTCATCACCAACCTCCTCCACTGAAATTAACCACCCCCTCACCCCCACCCCCCCACCCACAAACTGGGGGTGTATCACCCTCATCACCATCCTCCTCCACTGAAATTAACCACCCCCTCACCCCCCACCCCCCCCCCCCCCACCCACAAACAGCACTGAAACCCACATGTTCCTCAATGTTAAATTCTCTGCTATCAGACTGAGCACAGTGACCCTGAGTTCAATGACTGGCATCTGCAGTAATCGAGAGCAGCTGTAAAGCAGACTCTGCTTCTGGTCACTAGAGGGAGCTGCTGACTCCATGTTCACATGAATAGCTGAAATTCCAAGCCGAAATTTCAGTTTCCACAATCTTTGACAGCCCGACGTGAAGAGACAATACATTAGATCACAAGGTGCTGCGACTGAGACCCTCACATACTGACATCTTCTTTTCTTTTTCTTTTCTTTTGGGCCTCCTTGTCTCGAGAGACAATGGGTAAGCGCCTGGAGGTGGTCAGTGGTTTGTGAAGCAGTGCCTGGAGTGGCTATAAAGGCCAATTCTAGAGTGACAGGCTCTTCCACAGGTGCTGCAGAGAAATTTGTTTGTCGGGGCTGTTGCACAGTTGGCTCTCCCCTTGCGCCTCTGTCTTTTTTCCTGCCAACTACTAAGTCTCTTCGACTCGCCACAATCTAGCCCTGTCTTTATGGCTGCCCGCCAGCTCTGGCGAATGCTGGATGGTGATGAGTGATACTGACATCACTCGCTGTGTAAGACAGGAGCTCAGTCAAAGACTGGTGACAATCACAGTGAGAGAGATAGTACTGATTCCACAAAGACCAGGGCCGGAGTGCGAGACATCACAGCCAGCGATTAAACCACACTCCCCCCCTCACACACACACCCTCCCCCCCCCCCGCCACAAACACACACACTCTGTGTGTGGCAGTATTTTATTTTTTATTTAGAGATACAGCACTGAAACAGGCCCACCGAGTCTGTGCCGACCAACAACCCTACAGTAATCCCATATTCCCTCCCTACACTAGGGGCAATTTACAACAGCCAATTTACCTATCACCTGCAAGTCTTTGGATGTGGGAGGAAACCGGAGCACCTGGCGAAAACCCACGCAGACACAGGGAGAACTTGCAAACTCCGCACAGGCAGTACCCAGAATCGAACCTGGGTCCCTGGAGCTGTGAGGCTGCAGTGCTAACCACTGCGCCACTGTGCCGCCCATATGGGGCAGTGTGTGGCAGTATGGGGCAGGGTGGGGCAGAGTGCGGCGGTATGGGGCAGTGTGACGCGGTATGGGGCAGTGTGACGCGGTATGGGGCAGCGTGTGCCGGTATGGGGCAGCGTGTGCCGGTATGGGGCAGCGAGTGCCGGTATGGGGCAGCGAGTGCCGGTATGGGGCAGCGAGTGCCGGTATGGGGCAGCGATTGGCCGTATGGGGCAGTGTGTGCTGGTATGCGGCATTGTGTGGCAGTGTGTGACAGTATGGGGCAGTGTGTGGTAGTATGCGGCAGTGTGTGCTGGGATGGGGCAGAGTGTGCGGCGGTATGGGGCAGAGTGTGACGCGGTATGGGGCAGAGTGTGACGCGGTATGGGGCAGTGTGACGCGGTATGGGGCAGTGTGACGCGGTATGGGGCAGTGTGACGCGGTATGGGGCAGTGTGACGCGGTATGGGGCAGTGTGACGCGGTATGGGGCAGTGTGACGCGGTATGGGGCAGTGTGACGCGGTATGGGGCAGTGTGGCGGTATGGGGCAGAGTGTGGCGGTATGGGGCAGAGTGTGGCGGTATGGGGCAGAGTGTGGTGGTATGGGGCAGAGTGTGGCGGTATGGGGCAGTGTGTGGCGGTATGGGGCAGTGTGTGGCGGTATGGGGCAGTGAGTGGCGGTATGGGGCAGTGTGTGACGCGGTATGGGGCAGTGTGTGACGCGGTATGGGGCAGTGTGTGACGCGGTATGGGGCAGTGTGTGACGCGGTATAGGGCATTGTGTGACGCGGTATGGGGCAGTGTGTGACGCGGTATGGGGCAGTGTGTGGCAGTGTGTGCTGGGATGGGGCAGTGTGTGCTGGGATGGGGCAGTGTGTGCTGGGATGGGGCTGTGTGTGCTGGGATGGGGCTGTGTGTGCTGGGATGGGGCAGTGTGTGCTGGGATGGGGCAGTGTGTGCTGGGATGGGGCAGTGATTTGCAGTATGGTCCAGCATGTGGCAGTATGGGGCAGTGTGTGCCGGTATGGGGCAGCGTGTGCCGGTATGGGGCATTGTGTGGTGTGTGACCGTATGGGGCAGTGTGTGGCAGTATGCGGCAGTATGGGGCAGTGAGTGCTGGTATGGGGCAGTGTGTGGTAGTATGTGGCCGTATGGGGCAGTATGTGGCGGTGTGGGGCGGTGTGGGGCGGAGTGGGGCGGAGTGGGGCGGTGTGGGGCGGTGTGGGGCGGAGTGTGGCGGTGTGGGGCGGAGTGTGGCGGTGTGGGGCGGAGTGTGGCGGTGTGGGGCGGAGTGTGGCGGTGTGGGGCGGAGTGGGGCGGAGAGTGGCGGAGTGGGGCGGAGAGTGGCGGTGTGGGGCGGAGAGTGGCGGTGTGGGGCGGAGAGTGGCGGAGAGTGGCGGAGAGTGGCGGTGTGGGGCGGAGAGTGGCGGTGTGGGGCGGAGAGTGGCGGTGTGGGGCGGAGAGTGGCGGTGTGGGGCGGAGTGGGGCGGAGTGGGGCGGAGTGTGGGGCGGAGTGTGGGGCGGAGTGTGGGGCGGAGTGTGGGGCGGAGTGTGGGGCGGAGTGTGGGGCGGAGTGGGGCGGTGTGGGGCGGAGTGTGGCGGTGTGGGGCGGGGTGGGGCGTTGTGTGGCGGTGTATGGCGGTGTGGGGCGGTGTGCGGCGGTTTGGGGCGGAGTGCGGCGGTTTGGGGCGGAGTGCGGCGGTTTGGGGCGGAGTGCGGCGGTGTGGGGCGGTGTGGGGCGGTGTGCGGCGGTTTGGGGCGGAGTGCGGCGGTGTGGGGCGGTGTGGGGCGGTGTGGGGCGGTGTGGGGCGGTGTGGGGCGGGGTGGGGCGGAGTGGGGCGGAGTGGGGCGGGGTGGGGCGGAGTGGGGCGGAGTGGGGCGGGGTGGGGCGGGGTGGGGCGGGGTGGGGCGGGGTGGGGCAGTGTGTGGGGCAGAGTGTGGGGCAGAGTGTGGGGCAGAGTGTGGCGGAATGGGGCGGTGTGTGGCAGGTTGGGGCAGTGTGTGGCAGGATGGGGCAGTGTGTGGCAGGATGGGGCAGTGTGTGGCAGGATGGGGCAGTGTGTGGCAGGATGGGGCAGTGTGTGGCAGTGTGTGGCAGTGTGTGGCAGTGTGGGGCAGTGTGTGGCAGTGTGTGGCAGTGTGTGGCAGTGTGGGGCAGTGTGGGGCAGTGTGGGGCAGTATGGGGCAGTATGGGGCAGTGTGTGGCAGTGTGTGGCAGGATGGGGCAGTGTGTGGCAGGATGGGGCAGTGTGTGGCAGGATGGGGCAGTGTGTGGCAGGATGGGGCAGTGTGTGGCAGGATGGGGCAGTGTGTGGCAGGATGGGGCAGTGTGTGGCAGGATGGGGCAGTGTGTGGCAGGATGGGGCAGTGTGTGGCAGTGTGTGGCAGTGTGGGGCAGTATGGGGCAGTGTGGGGCAGTGTGGGGCAGTGTGGGGCAGTATGGGGCAGTATGGGGCAGTATGGGGCAGTGTGTGGCAGTATGGGGCAGTGTGTGGCAGTGTGTGGCAGTGTGTGGCAGTGTGGGGCAGTGTGGGGCAGTGTGGGGCAGTGTGGGGCAGTGTGTGGCAGTATGGGGCAGTATGGGGCAGTATGGGGCAGTGTGTGGCAGTGTGTGGCAGTGTGTGGCAGTATGGGGCAGTATGGGGCAGTATGGGGCAGTATGGGGCAGTGTGTGGCAGTGTGTGGCAGTGTGGGGCAGTGTGTGGCAGTGTGTGGCAGTGTGTGGCAGTATGGGGCTGTATGGGGCTGTATGGGGCTGTATGGGGCTGTATGGGGCTGTATGGGGCTGTATGGGGCTGTATGGGGCTGTTTGGGGCAGTGTGTGTCACTAAGAGGCAGTGTGTGGCAGTATGGGGCAGTGTGTGGCAGTATGGGGCAGTGTGTGGCAGTATGGGGCAGTGTGTGGCAGTATGGGGCAGTGTGTGGCAGTATGGGGCAGTGTGTGGCAGTATGGGGCAGTGTGTGGCAGTGTGTGGCAGTATGGGGCTGTATGGGGCTGTATGGGGCTGTATGGGGCTGTATGGGGCTGTATGGGGCTGTATGGGGCAGTGTGTGGCAGTATGGGGCAGTATGGGGCAGTGTGGGGCAGTGTGGGGCAGTGTGGGGCAGTGTGTGGCAGTGTGTGGCAGTGTGTGGCAGTATGGGGCTGTATGGGGCAGTGTGTGGCAGTATGGGGCAGTATGGGGCAGTATGGGGCAGTGTGCGGCAGTGTGCCGCAGTATGGGGCAGTATGGGGCAGTATGGGGCAGTATGGGGCAGTGTGTGGCAGTGTGGGGCAGTATGGGGCAGTGTGTGGCAGTGTGTGGCAGTATGGGGCAGTATGGGGCAGTATGGGGCAGTATGGGGCAGTGTGTGGCAGTATGGGGCAGTGTGCGGCAGTATGGGGCAGTATGGGGCAGTATGGGGCAGTATGGGGCAGTATGGGGCAGTATGGGGCAGTATGGGGCTGTATGGGGCTGTATGGGGCTGTATGGGGCTGTATGGGGCTGTATGGGGCTGTATGGGGCAGTGTGTGGCAGTGTGTGGCAGTGTGTGGCAGTATGGGGCAGTATGGGGCAGTATGGGGCAGTATGGGGCAGTGTGTGGCAGTATGGGGCTGTATGGGGCTGTATGGGGCTGTAAGGGGCAGTGTGGGGCAGTGTGGGGCAGTGTGGGGCAGTGTGGGGCAGTATGCGGCAGTGCGCTGGTATGGGGCAGTGTGTGCTGGTATGGGGCAGTGTGTGTTGGTATGGGGCAGTGTGTGTTGGTATGGGGCAGTGTGTGCTGGTTTGGGGCAGTGTGTGCTGGTATGGGGCAGTGTGTGCTGGTATGGGGCAGTGTGTGCTGGTATGGGGCAGTGTGTGCTGGTATGGGGCAGTGCGCTGGTATGGGGCAGTGCGCTGGTATGGGGCAGTGCGCTGGTATGGGGCATTGTGTGGCAGTACATAGCATTATGAGGCACTACCCTCCGCAGGTATCCCCTTCCCTTTAAATCTTCCATCATTACACTACCTTTGTCCTTGCACACTCTCGCTCCATCTCCAACCTACCTTTTGCTTTCCAAAGTCCTTGAACGTGTTGTTGCCACCCAAATCTGTGCCCATCTTTCCTGGAACTCCATGTCTGAATCCCTCCAAACAGATTTCTGCTTCTGCTTTAGTACTGAAACAACTCTTAGCAAAGTCAATAATGAGATCCTCTGTGACTATGACTGTGGTAAACTGTCCATTCTTGTCCTTCTTGACCTGTCTGCAGACTTTGACATGGTTGACCACACCATCCTCCTCCGATGCCTCTCCACTGTCGTCCAGCTGGGTGGGACTGCTCTCACCTAGTTCCATTCTTATCTAATTGCAGCTATAGTATCACTTGCAATGGCTTCTCTTCCTGCTCCCGCACCGTTACCTCTGGTGTCTCCCAAGGACCTATCCTCGGCTCCCTCCTATTTCTCAACGGCATGCTGTCCCTCGGCAACATCATCCGAAAACACGGAGCCAGATTTCACATGCACCACCCCCCTCTCTCAACATCTCCACTGTCACTAAATTATCGGACCGTTTGTCCGACATCCAGTACTGGATGAGCTGAAATTTCATCCAATTAAATATTGGGAAGATCGAAGCCACAGGGCTCCATTTGAACCCCCACTATAGCATGCGAGAGGTCTGGGGAGGGGTGGGGAAGGGGGCATAAAAATTTTAAATCTCATAACGCATTCCCAAATTGCACCGTCGGCACTTGCTGCCATTTCTACGGTGGTAGGTTGCGAGGCGTGGCTGTGACCTATTCTCCAGAGGCAGGATGGTTCATTATAATATTTAAATCAGACTCCCACCATGCAGTTGGGAAGGTGATTTAAATGTAACAGTAGTCAGGTTTCCCAGGGTTTGGGAAAGCCGACAGTGAAATGCAGATGGGAACAGCCAGCTCCAGTAGTTCAGTGCTTTTAGAGTGCACCTGGTGAGTCAGCAGAAGCAATCGAGCTCCCTCCCCTGGGCCTGTGAAACCTTTGGCCTGTGTTCTGTTGATCACCGCCTTCCTTCACTGCCATGATTGCCTGAATTACCCCACCATCCCACCTCAACCCTGATCTCAGCCTGTCCCACAATTAACTAATTCCCCCAAACCCCCATCTCACTCTCCTGATTGCCAGGCCCGTCCCCTTTCCCACATACCAATCCCTGTTCCCAAGCTCCAATAGCCAGGGACCGTCCCTAAAAAGCAGGAAATAGAATAAAAAGATGATCATGAGGTCCTGCGGCTGAATTTAGCAGGACCTCCTGTCTCTAGAATTTACAGATTCCCCCCTGCGAACATGTGTCCTCATTCCTGTCCATCTCCTCATAAATATTGGCGCCATAGTCTTAGGTTCCAGCCACTAACACCATTTCCAGCCACTGGTGCTATCCTCTCTCTGATTTGAGGCTAAACCAGACCATTCGAACATATGAATTAGGAGCAGGACAAGGCCACTCGGCCCTTCGAGCCTGCTCCACCATTCAATATGTTCATGGTTGAACTGATTACTCCACATTCCCGCTTACCCCCAATAACCTATCATCCTCTTGCTTATCAAAAATCTATCTACCTCTGCCTTAAAAATATTCAAAGACTCTGCTTCCACCACCTTTTGAGGAAGAAAGTTCCAAAGACACTTGACCCTCAGAGAAAAAATTTCTCCTCATCTCTGTCTTAAATGGGCGACCCCTTATTTTTAAACAGTGACCCCTAGTTCTAGATTCTCCCTCAAGGGGAAACATCCTTTCCACATCCACCCTGTCAAGACCCCTCAGGATCTTATATGTTTCAATCCAATTGACTCTTACTCTTCTAAATTCCAGCGGACACAAGCCTAGCTTGTCCAATCTTTCCTTGTAAGACAGCCCGCCCATTCCAGGTATTAGTCTAGTAAACCTTCTCTGTACTGCCTCCAACGCATTTACATCCTTCCTTAAATATGGAGACCAATACTGTACACAGCACTCCAGATGTGATCTCACCAATAGCTGAAGCATAACCTCCCTATTTTTGTATTCAATTCCCCTTGCAATAAACGATAACATTCTATTAGCTTTCCTAATTACTTGCTGTACCTGCATACTAACCTTTTGCGATTCATGCACCAGGACACCCAGATCCTTCTGCATCTCAGAGCTCGGCAATCTCTCACCATTTAGATAATATGCTTCTTTTTTGTTCTTCCTGCCAAAGTGGACAATTTCACACTTTCCCACATTATAGTCCATTTGCCAGGACTTTGCTCACTCACTTAACCCATCTATATCCCTTTGTAGCCCCTTTACGTCCTCTTCACAACTACATATTTTTGTGTCATCAGCAAATTTAGCAACCATACTTTTGGTCCCATCACCTAACTGTGGCTTCCTGTGTAACCCCTTGCATGAACTTCTGAATCCCATATCCTCTCCATCACCAACACTGCTTAATTCCAACATTGTAGCTTCATCAATCTCTGTCCCTGCCTCAGCTCGCCTGCTGTTGAAGCCTTTATCCATGACTCTAGACTTGACTATTCCGATGCTCTCATGGGTTTGTATTTATATAGGGCCTTTAACAGTAATACATCCCAAGGCATTTCACAGGAGGATTATAAAACAAATTTTGAGATATTAGGGCAGGTGGACTAAAGCTTAGTCAAAGAGGTAGGTTTAAGGGACATCTTATTGGAGGAGTGAGAGAGAGATGTATGCAAGAACACAAGATTTAGGAGCAGGAGTAGGCCACTCGGCCCCTCGAGCCTGCTCTGCCATTCAATAATACCATGGCTGATCTGATTGTGGCCTCAACTCCACCTTCCTGTCTGCCCCCCCATAACCCTTGATTCCCTTGTCGATCAAAATCTATCTAACTCAGCCTTGAATAAATTCAATGACCCAGCCTCCACTGCTTTCTGGGGAAAGCTTTCTCCTCATCTCTGTCTTAAATGGGAGGCCCCTAATTTTTAAACTGTGACCCCTCGTACCAGATTCCCCCACAAGGGGAAACATCCTTCCAGCATCCACCCTGTCAAGTCTGCTCAGGATCTTATATGTTTCAATAAGTTCACCCCTCATTCTTCTAAATTCCAATGGGTATAAGCACAAATTGCTTAACCTTTCCTCATAAGACAACCCCTTCATCCCAGGAATCAGTCGAGTGAACCTTCTCTGAACTGCTTCTAAAGTAACTTTATCCTTTCTCAAGTAAGGAGACCAAAATTGTACACAATACTCCAGATGCTGTCTCACTAAAGCCCTGTATAGCTTTAGCAACACTTGCCTACTTTTATACTCGATTCCCCTTGCAATAAACCTCAACATTTCATTTGCCTCCTAATCACATGCTGTACCTGCATACGAGGTTTTTGTGATTCATGTACCAGGGCACCCACATCCCTCTGCACTTTCTTTTAGTTCATTTCGGGATGTGGGCATCGCTGGCTGGGCCAGCATTTATTGCCCATCCCTAATTGCTCTTGAGAAGGGGGTGGTGAGCAGCCTTCTTGAACCGCTGTAGTCCATGTAAGGTAGGTACACCCACAGTGCTGTTAGGAAGGGAGTTCCAGGATTTTGACCCAGCGACAGTGAAGGAACGGAAATATAGTTCCAAGTCAGGATGGTGTGTGACTTGGAGGGGAATTTGCAGCTGGTGGTGTTCTTTGTCCTTCTAGGTGGTGGAGGTCATGGGTTTGGAAGGTGCTCTCTAAGGAGCTTTGGCGAGTTGCTGCAGTGCATCATGTATATGATACACACAGATGTCAGTGTGTGTCAGTGGTGGAGGGAGTGAATGTTTGTGGATGGAGTGCCAATCAAGCGGGCTGCTTTGTCCTGGATGGTGTCGAGCTTCTTGAGTGTTGTTGGAGCTGCACCCATCCAGGCAAGTGGAGAGTATTCCATCACACGCCTGACTTGTGCCTTGTAGATGGTGGACAAGCTTTGGGGAGACAGGAGGTGAGTTACTCGCCGCAGGATTCCTAGCCTCTGACCTGCTCTTGCAGCCATGGTATTTATATGGCTACTCCAGTTCAGTTTCTGGTCAGTGGTAACCCCCAGGATGTTGATAGTTGGGGATTCAGCGATGGTAATGCCATTGAACGGCAAGGGGAGATGGTTACATTCACTCTTGTTTGAGATAGTCATTGCCTGGCACTTGTGTGGCGCAAATGTTACTTGCCACTTATCAGCCCAAGCCTGGATATTGTCCAGGTCTTGCTGAATTTCTACATGGACTGCTTCAGTATCTGAGGAGTCGCGAATGGTGCTGAACATTGTGCAATCATCAGCGAACATCCCCACTTCTGACCTTATGACTGAAGGAAGGTCATTGATGAAGCAGCTGAAGATGGTTGGGCCTAGGACACTACCCTGAGAAACTCCTGCAGTGATGTCCTGGAGCTCAGATGATTGACCTCCAACAACCACAACCATCTTCCTTTGCGCTAGCTCTGACTCCAACCAGCGGAGTGTTTTCCCCCGATTCCCATTGACTCCAGTTTTGCTCAGGCTCCTTGATGCCATACTCGGTCGAATGTTGCCTTGGTGTCAAGGGCAGCCACTCTCACCTCGCTTCTGGAGTTCAGCTCTTTTGTCCATGTTTGAACCAAGCATGTAATGAGGTCAGCAGCTGAGTGGCCCTGGCGGAACCCAAACTGAGCGTCACTGAGCAGGTTATTGCTAAGCAAGTGCTGCTCGATAGCGGTGTCGATGACACCTTCCATCACTTTACTGATGATCGAGAGTAGACTGATAGGGCGGTAATTGGCCGGGTTGGACTTGTCCTGCTTTTTGTGGACAGGACATACCTGGGCAATTTTCCGTATTACCAGGTGGATACTAATATTGTAGCTGTACTGGAACAGCTTGACTAGGGGAGGGGCACGGCAAGTTCAGGAGCACAGGTCTTCACTTCTATTGCCGGAATGTTGTCAGGGCCCATAGCCTTTGCAGTATCCAGTGCCTTCAGTTGTTTCTTGGTATCATGTGGAGTGAATCGGACTGGCTGAAGACTGGAATCTGTGATGCTCGGTACCTCAGGTGGAGTTCTGCAGTCTCTCTCCATTTAGAGACAGGGAGGTGTAGGGCCAAGGCTACTGAAGCACGACCACTAATGGTGGAGCGATTAAAATCAGAGGTGCACGAGAGGCCAGAATTGGAGGAGGGGGTGGTCATGGGGCTGGAGGAGATTATAGAGATAGGGAGGGGCGAGGACAGGGACGGATTCGAAGACAAGGATGAGAATTTGAAATTTGAGTGAATTTTGAATTGACTGAAATTGTGAGAGCAGCACGAAGGGAGGAAGGTGCCAGCTGATCCAGCTGCTGCTGTTTGACATCCTGTTTATAATATATCCTGCATAGTATCCAGCTGAGAAAGGTCACACAGAGCTGCTAAAGGAGCCCCCTCCACAAATCCCCTCCATCCCCCCAGTGCCAATGCTTGCCTGACACCATCTTCTCGGAGACAGGGTTGGGGGGGTGGGGGGGATTGCTGTAAATGTTTGCTGGGATGACCATTGATTTTCCTTTGACTGCGAGTCTCAGGTGCGTGTTTCTTGATCTGAGAGGCAGACTCTGTCCTCCATCCGCTGTTAAAGTGCAAAGACTGACATTGTTCATCAGCATCATTAATGTCTAGACTGTCTATCTACAGCACCCTAGGCCCCCAGCCTCATTCCACACCCCCTCTTTTCACACCAATGTGGGAAACAAAACATGCCAGCTGTCAACAGAAAACCCCAGCCCCCTCCCCCTCCTATCCCAACCTGTTCCAAAAATATCCACTCTAGGAAATCCAGCTAAACTCTATATACTGATTGTGGGCAATTATCTCCCAGTCAACAACAACTTGCATTTATATATCAACTCTAGCAAAATAAAACATCCCAAGGTACTTCACAGGAATGTAATGAAACAAAATTTGACACCGAGCCACGTACCACAGAAAGAGATATTGGGACAAGGGACTGAAAGTTTGGTCAAAGAGGTAGACTTTAAGGAGTGTATTAAAGAAGGAGACAAAGGTAGAGAAGCAGACAGGTTTAGAAAGAGAAATCCAGAGCATAGGGCCTAGGCAGGTGAAGACACGACTGCCAATAGTGGAGCAATTAAAATCAGGGATGGTCAAGAGGCCAGAATTGTAAGACCGCAGAGGTCTTGTAGGGCTGGAGGAGGTTATGGAGATGGAGATTAATGTGGGAGCAGGCCTCCGGCCGGCAGCATGAAAGTGGCCTTCCAGCCCGGCGTCATGGCAACAGGCCTCTGGCCATCTTCCTGGGGACAGGTCTCACTGGGTTTCGTGGGGATAGGCCTCGCAGCAGCAGTTGTTAAAAGCCCATTTTCCAACACTAAACTGCAGCAACAAATCATTTGCATGACACAGTAGGCCATCGGCTGCAGTTAGATGGAGGCCTTCACTCACACCAAACTACCAACTGCTGTTTTATTGGGTTTATTTGATTAAAAGCTTTTTACTCACCATTATGCAGATACTTAGGGATCAATAGGCTCTTTGTAGTGTTAAAGATCCCGGCCGAAGGTGGAAATGTGTTGAGAGTGAGGTCTAATGAGTGCCTGGGGCCTATTTACACACAAATGTCTGAAACCATTGCCCTCACAAGTGCTTGTGACAGTTTAGTGTCCCAATGGGAGTGAGTCAGCAGGTCTAAATAGTCAGCAGCTGCTTCATCTAATCCTTAATGGACTCTCCAATCTGATACTTTCTCACCCAGTCCAATTAAATCCAGCTTGACTGCTTGCTTTACAACCCTGGATTTATTTATTTATCTGTGGGAAAAGTCCAAAACTCAACTTCTCTGCTGCCTGGCAACAGCCAGGTCCAAATTAGAACATGATCACGCCCCGCCTGACTCCTGGCATAGTGAAAAGAAGCAGAGGTGTATGGGGTGGGGGGATGTGATTTCATTTTGGACTCTGGAATCAACAATAACAAGAACAACTTGCAGTGGAGGAGTCGAGAGAGGTGGTGCTGAGGTAGAGTTGGGTGTTGTCATCGCACATATGAAAACTAACGCTGTGCTTTCGGATGATGTCACCGAGGGGCAGCATACAGATGAGAAATAGGGAGGGGCCAGGAATAGATCCTTGGGGAACACCAGAGGTAATGGTGTGGGAGCAGAGAGAAAGCCATTGCAGGTGAATCTCTGCCTGTGACTGGATATGTAAGAATGGATCCAGCCAAGTGCACTCCCACCCAGCTGGATGACAGAGGAAAGGCATTGGAGGAGGATGGTGTGGTCAACCGTGTCAAAGGCTGCACACAGGTCAAGGAGGGAAAGTTTACCTTTGTCACAGTCCCATAGGATGTCATTTGTGACTTTGTCATCAGAAGTCCAACTTCAAAATTTGTGGACGACACCAAACTGGGGGGTGTAGCAACATAATAGAAAAAGAATAACACAACTTTCATTCACAAAGTGCCCTTAATGTAGTAAAATATCCCAAGGTGCTTCACAGGAGCATTATCAAACAAAATTTGACAGTGAGCCACATAACGGGATAGATGACCAAATACTCGATGAAAGATGAGGGCTTTAAGGAGTGTCTTAAAAGTGGCAGAGAGGTGGAGAGGCAGAGAGGTGGAGAGGTGGAGAGGTGGAGAGGTGGAGAGGCAGAGAGGTGGAGAGGTGGAGAGGCAGAGAGGTGGAGAGGCAGAGAGGCGGAGAGGCAGAGAGGTGGAGAGGCAGAGAGGTGAAGAGGCAGAGAGGTGAAGAGGCAGAGAGGTGGAGAGGCGGAGAGGCGGAGAGGCGGAGAGGTGAAGAGGCGGAGAGGTGAAGAGGCGGAGAGGTGAAGAGGCAGAGAGGTGAAGAGGCAGAGAGGTGAAGAGGCAGAGAGGTGAAGAGGCAGAGAGGTGAAGAGGCAGAGAGGTGAAGAGGCAGAGAGGTGGAGAGGCAGAGAGGTGGAGAGGCAGAGAGGTGGAGAGATGGAGGGAGGGAATTCCAAAGCTTAGTAACTGGACTGCTGAAGACATGGCCACCAATGATGGAGAGATTCAAATCAGGGATGCACAAGAGGCCAGAATTGGAGGAGCGCAGATAACCCAGAGGTTTGTGGGGCTGGAGGAGATTATAGATAGGGAGGGGACAATTCACATTAAGAATTTTAAAAACAAGGTGTTGCTTAACCAGGAACCAACATAGGTCAGTGAGCACAAGGGTTCTGCTGCTCTGTTTGGTGATGGTGCAACTTATCATCGGTTGTCCCGAATCTGGGTTCATCCGACACCGAAACCGCGCGCTGGTGCAGTAAACGCCGCCATCCACCACCAAGATGCCTCCTCAATTCGATCCCAACGAAATTAAAGTCATTTACCTCAGATGCACTGGAGGTGAAGTTGGTGCTACCTCTTCTCTGGCTCCCAGGATTGGCCCACTGGGTCTGTCTCCCAAGAAGGTGTGTGATGACACCGCCGAAGCTACAGGTGATTGGAAAGGCCTGCGTATCACAATCAAGCTGACTATTCAGAACCAACAGGCACAGATTGAGGTTGTCCCATCAGCCTCTGCCCTAATCATCAAAGCCCTGAAGGAACCACCCCGTAACAGAAAGAAGCAAAAGAACATTAAACATACTGGCAGCATCACCTTTGATGAGGTGGTTAATATTACCCGACAGATGAGACACCGTTCTCTGGTCAGGGAACTTACAGGAACCGTGAAGGAAAATCTGGGAACTGCTCAGTCCATCGGCTGCAACATTGATGGCAAACACCCTCACAGTGTGATTGAGGACATCAACCAGGGCAAGACCGAGTGTCCTGCTGAATGAAGTGGCGGTGCTTACAAAACGAAACAAGTTTATTGCAGACTCGGGTGATGGTGTAGAGTTAGAAATAGACAGTCTTAGTGATGGTGGTGGTTTTGTGGCCCGAAGATCATCTAAGGGTCAAGAGCGATATGGCACAAAAATTGCGAACAGTCTGGTTCAGCCTCAAACAGTTGCCAGGGAGAGGGATAGAGTCGGTGACTAGGGAACAGACTTTCTGGCGGAGACCATGGCTTCAGTCTTCCCAAAATTTAGTGGGAGGAAATTTCTGCTCATGCAGTACTGGATGTTGGATAAGCAGTCTGACAAATCAGAGAGAGTGGAGGGGTTTGAGGTGGTGGTGAGGCAGAACCGGGCGTCATCAGCTTACATGTGAAAACTAACGCTGTGCTTTCGGATGATGTCCCCAGGAGGCAGAATGTAGATGAGAAATAGGAGGGGGCCAAGGAGAGATCCTTGGGGGACACAAGAGGTAATGGTGCGGGAGCTGAAAGAGAAGCCATTGCAAATGATTCTCTGGCTACAATTAGATAGATTAGAATGGAACCAGGTGAGAGCAGTCCCACCGAGCTGGATAACAGTGGAGAGGTGTTGGAGGAGGATGGTGTGGTCAACCGTGCAGACAGGTCGGGAAGGACAAGGAGGGAAGGTTTACCTTTGTCCCAGGCACATAGAATGTCATTTGTGACTTTATAAAAGTTGTTTTGTTACTGTAATAGAGGAAGAAACCTGATTGGAGGGATTCACTTTCCACCTGTATGCTGACAATACCCAGTGCTACCTCCCTTCCCCCTGTCTTGATCTCTCCACTCTGTCTAAACCAGCCATTGTCTTTGGTCCCCAATACAAACTCTTATCATTACCCTTATCACCAATTTCATCCCTATTATTGGCAGCTGAGGTTGAACTTGACTGTTCTCAATTTGAGTCATTTTTAAACCCGAGGTGAGTTTTCTACTACACATCTGCACCATCACTATGACCACCTATTTCTACCTCCATAACATCACCCGACTCCATCCTTGCTTCAGTTTATCTGCTGCTGAAACACTCATCCATGCCTTTGTTACCTCTAGATTCCAATGCATTCCTGGCCAGCCTCCTTAATTGTACCCTCCACAAACTTGAGCTCATTCAAAATTCTGCTGCTCGTGCCTTAACTCACACCAAATCCTGTTCACCCATCACCTCTATGCTCACTGACCAACATGGCTCCCGGTTAAGGAACGCCTTGATTTTAAAATTCTCATCCTTGTTTTCAAATCTCTCCATGATCTCACCCCTCCCTATCACTGTAATCTCCTCCAGCCTCAAAACCTGCTGAGATATCAGTGATTCTCCAGTTCTGGACACTTGAGCATCCTGATTCTAATCATTCCACCATTGGTGGCTCTGCCATCAGCTGTCTAGGCCCTAAGCTCTGGAATTCCTTCCCTAAACCTCTCTAAGTCTCTACCTCTCTCTCTCCTCCAATAAGATTTTCCTTAAACCAACTCTTTGACCAAACTTTTGACCACCTGTCCTAATATCTCTTTACGTGGCTCGGTGTCAAATTTCATTTGATAATGCTTGTAAAGGACCTTGCAACATTTTATTATGTTAAAGGTGCTATATCATAATATTATCATAATGAATGGCGATGCAGGCTCGAAGGGTCGAATGGCCTACTCCTGCTCCTATTTTTTTCTATATAAATGCAAGTTGTTGTTGTCTGATTCAAGAATGGAATTCTGGGAAAGATGGGCGCAGATTTAGGAGGTGACAACACATTCAAAGACTTTGGAGAGGAAAGGGAGTTTGGAGATGGGGCGGTCTTTTACAAGGACAGAGGGTCAAGGGTTTTTTTTTGTTAGGAGAAAGGTGATGTCAGCAGATTTGAAGGAGAGGGGACAGCTAACATAGGAACTTGGAAGGGAAGTTGGGTGGTTCGAAGTTTAGTGAGAATAGGGTCCAGAGAACAAGAGGTGTGTCTTGTCAAGAAGGTGAAATCAGAGACGGCATGAGGGGAGATAGGAAAGAAACTCGAGAAAGCTGTGAGTTCAGGGCTAGGAAAAAAAGGGGGGGCGAATGGCAGGGAGCTTTAGAGGAAGTATGTCCAGGTGGGCTAGTGGAAGGGAGGGATCCGGCACAGGCAGCTGATCAAATGGTCTCGATCTTAGTGACAAAGAAATCCATGAGCTCCTCGTACTTGTTGTTGGAGATAAGGGTGGAGGAGACGGGAGACAGGTTAAGAAGACGGTTTGCGGTAGAGAAAAGAGGTCGGGATTATTCTTGTAGTCCAGGATGACCCTGGAATAGCGAGCAGTTTTGACAGATGACAGCAGGACCTGATAGTGTTTTATGTAGTTCAGCCAGTTCTGACAGTGAATGGCTAAACCAGTTGTCCATGATATCCTTTCAAATCTGCATTCCTTGGACTTGAGGAAGGAGAAATGAGGGGCATACAAAAGGGATGGGCCAGGGCGAGAGAGAGGAACAGTTTTAATGAAGAATATAGCAACAAAGGTGGAGGTGAGGGTATGGTTGAGCAGATCAGTAGCTGCAGAAATGTCATGGTGAAAGGAGAGCCAAAGGCTAGACAGTTGGGATTTTGAAAGTAGAGTTGTAGTGAACTGGGAGAGAGTTTTTTCCAGGGGCAGAAACAGAAGCAGGGGAAGGGTTAACCACACTTGATGTACTGTGTTCAGTTCCTGTCCCCATATTATAAATAGCACATGACGGCAATGAAAAAGGTGCAAGAGAGATTCACATGGATGATACTGGAACTGAGAGTTTACACTCATCAAGAAAGGATAAACAGACTGAGACTCTTTTCTCCAGAAAAGAGGCTGAGAGGATAAACTGCTAGTAGTCTTAAAAATTACAAAGGGGTTTAGAGATACAGCACTGAAACAGGCCCTTCGGCCCACCGAGTCTGTCGACCATTAACCACCCATTTATACTAATCCTACACTAATCCCATATTCCTACCACATCCTCACCTGTCCCTATATTCCCCTACCACCTACCTATACTAGGGGCAATTTATAATGGCCAATTTACCTATCAACCTGCAAGTCTTTTGGCTGCGGGAGGAAACCGGAGCGCCCGGAGGAAACCCACGCAGACACAGGGAGAACTTGCAAACTCCACACAGGCAGTACCCAGAATCGAACCCGGGTCGCTGGAGCTGTGAGGCTGCGGTGCTAACCACTGCGCCACTGTGCCGCCCAAATAACAGGGTAAAGGTGGAGAAAATATTTCACTTGTGGAGTGATGACACTGTGGTTTGAGGGGGAATGTGGGTGTTGGGAATGAGAGTGATGGGAATGAAGGTGATGGGCATGTGCATGTTGGGAATGAGGGTGATGGGAATGAGGGCAGTGGGAATGTGGGTATTGGGAATGTAGTGATGGGAATGTGGGTGTTTAGACTGTGGGTATTGGAAATGTGGGTGTTTGGAATGAGGGTAATGGAAATGTGGGTGTTGGGAATGAGGGTGTTGGAAATGTGGGTGTTGGGAATGTGCATGTTAGGAATGAGGGTGATGGGAATGAGGGTGATGGGAATGAGGGTGTTTAGACACTCAGTACTGACCCTCCAACAATGCAGCACTCTCTCAGTACTGACTGTTATGTGAGGCAAGGGAGGAGATAGCAGGGGCTCTGACCCAAATTTTCAAATCCTCTCTGGCCACAGGAGAGGTACCAGAGGATTGGAGGACAGTGAATGTGGTACCATTATTCAAGAAGGGTAGCAGGGATAAACCAGGTAATTACAGGCCAGTGAGTCTAACATCCGTGGTTGGGAAACTGTTGGAAAAAATTATGAGGGACAGGATTAATCTCCACTTGGAGAGACAGGGATTAATCAGGGATAGTCAGCATGGCTTTGTAAGGGGGAGATCATGTCTAACAAATTTGATTGAATTTTTTGAGGAGGTGACTAGATGTGTAGATGATGGTAAAGCAGTTGATGTCGTCTACATGGACTTCAGTAAGGCTTTTGATAAGGTCCCGCATGGGAGATTGGTTAAGAAGGTAAGAGCCCATGGGATCCAGGGCAATTTGGCAAATTGGATCCAAAATTGGCTTAGTGGCAGGAGGCAGAGGGTGATGGTTGAGGGTTGTTTTTTAGAGTGGAAGCTTGTGACCAGTGTGGTACCGCAGGGATCGGTGCTGGGACCTTACTGTTTGTAGTGTACATTAATGGTTTAGATGTGAATATAGGAGGTATGATCAGTAAGTTTGCAGATGACATGAAAATTGGTGGTGCCTTAAATAGTGAGGAGGAAAGCCTTAGATTACAAGACGATATAGATGGGCTGGAAAGATGGACGGAGCTGTGGCAAATGGAATTTAATCCTGAGAAGTGTGAGGTGATGCATTTTGGGAGGACTAACAAAGGTAATATACAATGGGTGGTCGGACACTGGGAAGGACAGAAAGTCAGAGGGACCTTGGTGTACTGGTCCATAGATCACTGAAGGCAGCAGCACAGGCAGAAAAAGTGGTTAGGAAGGCACATGGGATACTTGCCTTTATGAGCTGAGGCATAGAATATAAGAGCAGGGAGGTTATGATGGAGCAGTATAAATTGCCAGTTAGGCCACAGCTGGAGTACTGTGCACAGTTCTGGGCACCACACTATAGGAAGGATGTGATTGCACTGGAGAGGGTGCAGAGGAGATTCACCAGGATGTTGCCTGGGCTGGAGCATTTCAGTTATGAAGAGAGACTGAAAAGGCTAGGGTTGTTTTCCTTGGAGCAGAGAAGGCTGAGGGGGGATATGATTGAGGTATACAAAATTATGAGGGGCATTGATAGGTTAGATTGGAAGAAACTTTTTCCCTTAGCGGAGGGGTCAATAACCAGGGGGTATAGATTTAAGGTAAGGGGCAGAAGGTTTAGAGGGGATTTGAGGAAAGATATTTTCACGCAGAGGGTGGTTGGAATCTGGAGCACACTACCTGAAGAGGTGGTAGAGGTAGGAACCCTCACAACATTTAAGAAGTATTTAGATGAGTACTTGAAACGCCATAGGATACAAGGCTACGGGCCAAGTGCTGGAAAATGGGATTAGAATAGATAGGTGCTTGATGGCTGGCACAGATACGATGGGCCAAAGGACCTGTTTCTGTGCTGTATAACTCTATGACTGTGGGTGATGGGAATGTGGGTGTTGGGAATGTGGGTGATGGGAATGTGCTTGTTTTGACTGTGGATCTTGGGAATGTGGGTGTTGGGAATGTGGGTGATGGGAATGTGGGTGTTGGGAATTTGGGTGATGGGACTGTGGGTGATGGGAATGTGGTTGTTAGGACTTTTTTTCATTCCTGGGATGTGGATGTCGCTGGCCAGGCCAGCATTTATTGCCCATCCCTAATTGCCCTTGAGAAGGTGGTGGTGAGCTGCCTTCTTGAACCACTGCAGTCCATGTGAAGTAGGTACACCCACAGTGCAGTTAGGGAGGGAGTTCCAGGATTTTGACCCAGTGACAGTGAAGGAACGGTGATATAGTTCCAAGTCAGGATGGTATGTGGCTTGGAGGGGAACTTGCAGCTGGTGGTCTTCCCATGCGTCTGCTGCCCATGTCCTCCTAGGTGATAGAGTTCGCAGGTTTGGAAGGTTTGGATTCCTAGCCTCTGACCTGCTCTTGTAGCCACGGTATTTATATGGCTACTCCTGTTCAATTTCTGGTCGATGGTAACCCCCAAGATGTTGATAGCGGGGGATTCAGCGATGGTAATGCCATTGAATGTCAAGGGGAAATAGTTAGATTCTGTCTTGTTGGAGATGGTCATTGCCTGGCACTTGGGTGGCGCGATTGTTATTTGCTACTTATCAGCCCAAGCCTGGATATTGTCCAGGTCTTGCTGCATTTCTACA
Source organism: Heterodontus francisci (assembly GCF_036365525.1). Taxonomy (NCBI): domain Eukaryota; kingdom Metazoa; phylum Chordata; class Chondrichthyes; order Heterodontiformes; family Heterodontidae; genus Heterodontus; species Heterodontus francisci. The sequence continues at coordinate 63,119,196 of NC_090393.1, read as the reverse complement.
TGAACTCCTTCAGTATCTGAGGAGTCACGAATGGTGCTGAACATTGTGCAATCATCAACGAACATCCCCACTTCTGAGTTTATGATTGAAGGAAGGTCATTGATGAAGCAGTTGAAGATGGTTGGGCCTAGGACACTACCCTGAGGAACTCCTGCAGTGCTGTCCTGGAGCTGAGATGATCGACCTCCAACAACCTCAACCATCTTCCTTTGCATTAGGTATAACTCCAACTGGTGGTGAGTTTTCCCCCTGATTCTCATTGACTCCAGTTTTGCTAGGGCTCCTTGATGCCATACTCAGTCAAATGCTGCCTTGATGTCAAGGGCACTCACTCTCACCTCACCTCTTGAGTTCAGCTCTTTTGTCCATGTTTGAACCAAGGCTGTAATGAGCTCAGGGGCTGTGAGGCCCTGATGGAACCCAAACTGAGCATCACTGAGCAGGTTATTGCTAAGCAAGTGCCGTTTGATAGCACTGTCGATGACGCCTTCCATCAGTTTACTCATAAGCGAGAGTAGGCTGATGGAACATCTTGGCTAGGGGTGCGGCAGGTTCTGGAGCACAGGTCCTCAGTACTATTGCCAGAATGTTGTCTGGACCCATAGCCTTTGCAGTATCTATTGCCTTCAGTCATTTCTTGATATCACGTGGAGTGAATAGAATTTACTGAAGACTGGCATTTGTGATGCTGGGGACTTTAGGAGGAGGCCGAGATGGATCATCCACTTGGCACTTCTGGCTGAAGATTGTTGCCAATCTTCAGCCTTATCTTTGCACTGTGGGTAATGGGACTGTGGGTGATGGGACTGTGGGTGTTTGGACTGTGGGGTAAAGGTCTGCTACCCTACCCGAACCCAACGGGACCCGACGACATGTGTCAGGTTAGGGTCAGTTTGTTCTTCCGGGTCCGACTTTCGTGCTTGGGTCGGGTCGGACACACAGAGTATTAATTGGAATTGAAAGGTTATTTAAAAAGATGAAGATTGGAGCCACGAGGTCAGTGAAGGTTTGGTCACGAGTTAAACAGAAACCCATGGAGTTGTGCCCAGATAGGTTGTCCCACACTGTACCAGTATCTGTATTGTTTAAAATAAACACAGCATTGCCTGAAGGCTCACACAATATCATTATACATTACCTGGACTCCTCCTTTACAGGTTGAAATACTTGCTGCAAGTTTATCCAGCGAGCAGCTGAGATGCAGAGACCAAGAGGGTCCTGAGTGATTAATTATTATAAAATATACAGTATTTATATAAAAAATATAAAATGATCACTGTCAGGACTCCAGTCTAAACACATTCAGCACAGTATGGTTCTGCTGAGTCCGGGTCAGGTTTTTTTTCCAGAGCTGAGTAGGCCTTTACTGTGGGGAGATGGGTCAGGGGTGATGAAGGAGGGTTGTGGTCAGCAGAGGGGAGGAAGTTTGCAAACAACAATATCAACAGCTTGCTTTTATATTGCACCTTTATATTTATATTGCACCTTTAATGTAGTGAAGTGTCCCAAGGTGCTTCCAATAAAATTTGAAATCAAGTCACATAGGGGATTTTCGGTCAGATAATCAAAAGCTTGGCCAACAAGTACCGTTTTAAAGAGTGTCCTAATGAAAGAAAGTGAGCTGGAGAGGTGGAGAGGCGTGGGAAGGGAATTCCAGAGCTTAGGGCCGAGGCAACTGAAGGCACAGCCACCAGTGGTGGAGCAATTAAAGTCAGGATGCTCAACAGGCCAGAATTAGAGGAGTGCAGATATCTCAGAGGGTTTGGGTCTGGAGGAGATTACAGAGATAGGGAGGGGTGAGGCCATGGATGGATTTGAAAACAAGGATGAGAATATTAAAATCAAGATGTTGCTTAACTGGGAGCCAATGTAGGTCAGCGAGCACAGGAGTGATAGGGGAATGGGACTTGGTGTGAGTTAAGACAAGGGCACGGAGTTTTTGGATGACCTCAACTTTACAGAAAGTAGAATGTGGGAGATCAGCCAGGAGTGTGTTGGAATAGTCAAGTAAAGAGGTAACAAAGGCATGAATGATGATTTCAGCAGCAGATGAGCTGTGCGATGTTATGAAGGAGTTAGTGATGGTGCAGATGTGATCGGAAGCTCATCTTGGGGTCAAATATGACAGCAAGGTTGCGAATAGGCTGTTTCATGCTTAGGCTGTTGCCAGGGACAGGGATGGATTTGGCGGCTAGGGAATGGAGTTTGTGGTTTGGACTGAAGACAATGGCTTCGGTTTTTCCAATATTTAAGTGGAGAAAATTTTTGCTCATCCAGTACTGGATGTTGGACAAACAATGTGACAATTTAGAGACAGCGGGGGAGTCGAGAGAGGTGGTGGTGAGGTAGAGCTAGGTGTGTTAGTGTACAGGTGAAAACTAACACCCTGCATTTGGATGATGTCACCATGGGCAGCATGTAGATGAGAAATAGGAGCGGGGCTGAGGATAGACCCTCGAGGGACACCAGAGGTAACGGTGTGGGAGCTGAAAGAGAAACCATTGCCGATGTTTCACTAGCTATGAGTGGAACCAGGAGAGAGCAGACCCATCCAGCTGGACGACAGTGGAGAGGCCTTGGAGGACGATGGTGTGGTCAACCTTGTCAAAGGCTGCAGACAGGTCGAGAAGATCGAGGAGGGAAAGTTTACCTTTGACATAGCCACACAGGATGTAATTTGTGACTTTGATAACTGTTGTTTCGGTACTAGGGCAGGGATGGAAACCGGATTGGAGGGATTCAAACATGGAGTTCTGGGAATGCTGGGCACAGATTTGGGAAGTTCCTGGACTTTGGAGAGGAAAGGGAGGTTGGAGATGGGACGGTAGTTTGCCAGGACGGAGGGGTCAACGGCTATATCTTAAGGAGGTGGTGGGGGGCAGTGGGGTGTTGATGCTAGCTTGGAAGGAGAGGATGACAGTACCTGCAACTAAAGAAATCACCTGTGAGTAGGATTCAGATTAAACAAGGTGAAAGCCTTCCCCTGGCTCCAGCACAGACTTTGCTTCAGCATTGTGTCAAAATAAGCGTTGCTGTGTGAATTGTACCACAATTCACAGATAATCACAATTCCTGGGGCCTGTGATCTTTTGTGAAGTGTCCTCTTGTGTGATGCTGTTTATTAGGGTGCTGCTGTGAATCCTCCCCCATCACTTACTGAACGATGAGCTCATCCACTCACCTCCTGGACTTCTTCCCCCATTAGTTCAGCAACAAGCTGCTCCCTTTAAGAATATGTCAAAGTGGCCCTTGCTGCCTCGGTGGAGTTATGCACCACCCAGATTGGTACCAAGTTCACACGTCAATCAGTGTTAATTCATCTCAGCTGGAGGACCAGTTGGGCTACTGGAATTGGCCTCAGTGCTCAGGGGTTAGAGAGGTAACTTGTTCCATCAGGGACCCCCAGACAAGTGGGAGAGAGTCGGCACCTTTGAAGGGAGAGAGAGTCCCATTATCCTGTTCTTCTGCTCCCTGACCCTCTGCCTTCTGTCTTTATGCTCCACTTTTTTTTTATTCATTCACGGGACGTGGGCGTTGCTGGTTGCCCTAGTTTCCCTTGAGAAGGTGGTGGTGAGCCGCCTTCTTGAACCGCTGCAGTCCTTGGGGTGTAGGTACACCCACAGTGCTGTTACGGAGTGAGTTCCAGGATTTTGACCCAGCGACAGTGAAGGAACGGCGATATAGGTCTAAGTCAGGATGGTGTGTGACTTGGAGGGGAAACGACAGGTGGTGGTGTGCTCATGCATCTGCTGCCCTTGTCCTTCGAGGTGGTAGAGGTTGCGGGTTTGGAAGGTGCTGTCGAAGGAGGCTTGGTGTGTTGCTGCAGTGCATCTTATATATGGTACACACTGCTGCCACTGTGCACCAATGGTAGAGGGAGTGAATGTTTGTTAATGGGGTGCCAGTCAAGTGGGCTACTTTGTCCTGGATGGTGTTGAGCTTCTTGAGTGTTGTTGGAGCTGCACCCATCCAGGCAAATGGAGAATATTCCATCACACTCCTGATTTTTCTACCATTCTTTGTGTGTAGAAGTGTTTCCTAATTTCACTCCTGAATGGTCTGGTTCTAATTTTTAAACTCTGCCCCCGAGTCCGAGTCTCCCCAACCAGCAGAAATAGTTTCTCCCTATCTACCCTATCTGTTGCCCTTAATACCTTAAAAGGTTCAATCAACCTTCTAAATTTCAGCGAATACAAACCTAGTTTATGTAATCTCTCCAAATGTAATGATTGGGAATCCAGGTATCATTCTAATTAATCTATGCTGCACTCCCTCCAAGGCCAATATATCCTTCGTAAGGTGTCGAGCCCAGAACTGCTCACAATACTCCAGGTGTGGTCTAACCAGGGCTTTGTACAGCTGAAACATAACTTCTACCCCCTGTATTCTCGTCCTCGAGATATAAAGGTTTCTCTGATCATGTAAAACGGGTGATAGGGAGTTGACAGCTCCATTTACCTTGATCCCTTCAATGGAAACAAATGTTGGAAGACAGGCAACAGGCTCTATACTGTCTCTCTCTCTCTTTCTCTCTGCCCTGCTCTCTCTCTTGCTGCCCTGCTCCTTCCCTCTCTCTGCCTCCTCTCACTCTCTCTCTGCCCTGCTCTCTCCCTCTCTCTGCCCTGCTCTCTCTGTCTGCCCTGCTCTTTCTCTCTCTGTCTGCTCTCTCCCTCTCTCTGCCCTGCTCTCTCTCTCTGCCCTGCTCTCTCTGTCTGCCCTGCTCCTTCCCTCTCTCTGCCTCCTCTCACTCTCTCGCTGCCCTGCTCTCTCCCTCTCTCTGCCCTGCTCTCTCTGTCTGCCCTGCTCTTTCTCTCTCTGTCTGCTCTCTCTCTCTCTCTGCCCTGCTCTCTCTCTCTGCCCTGCTCTCTCTGTCTGCCCTGCTCTCTCCCTCTCTCTGCCCTGCTCTCTCTGTCTGTCCTGCTCTCCCTCTCTCTGCCCTGCTCTCTCTGTCTGCCCTGCTCTCTCCCTCTCTGTCTGCTCTCTCCCTCTCTCTGCCCTGCTCTCTCCCTCTCTCTGCCCTGCTCTCTCTGTCTGCCCTGCTCTCTCTCTCTCTGTCTGCTCTCTCCCTCTCTCTGCCCTGCTCTCTCCCTCTCTCTGCCCTGCTCTCCCTCTCTATGCCCTGCTCTCTCTGTCTGCCCTGCTCTCTCTGTCTGCCCTGTTCTCTCTCTCTCTGCCCTGCTCTCTCTGTCTGCCCTGCTCTCTCTCTATCTGCCCTGTTCTCTCTCTCTCTGCCCTGCTCTCTCTGTCTGCCCTGCTCTCTCTCTCTCTGCCCTGCTCTCTCTCTCTCTGCCCTGCTCTCTCTGTCTGCCCTGCTCTCTCTCTCTCTGCCCTGCTCGCTCTGTCTGCCCTGCTCTCTCCCTCTCTCTGCCCTGCTCTCTCTGTCTGCCCTGCTCTCCCTCTCTCTGCCCTGCTCTCTCTGTCTGCCCTGCTCTCTCTCTCTGCCCTGCTCTCTCTCTCTCTCTGCCCTGCTCTCTCTCTCTCTGCCCTGCTCTCTCTCTCTCTGCCCTGCTCTCTCTGTCTGCCCTGCTCTCTCCCTCTCTCTGCCCTGCTCTCCCTCTCTCTGCCCTGCTCTCTCTGTCTGCCCTGCTCTCTCTCTCTCTGCCCTGCTCTCTCTCTCTCTGCCCTGCTCTCTCTGTCTGCCCTGCTCTCTCTCTCTCTGCCCTGCTCGCTCTGTCTGCCCTGCTCTCTCCCTCTCTCTGCCCTGCTCTCTCTGTCTGCCCTGCTCTCCCTCTCTCTGCCCTGCTCTCTCTGTCTGCCCTGCTCTCTCTCTCTCTCTGCCCTGCTCTCTCTCTCTCTCTGCCCTGCTCTCTCTCTCTGCCCTGCTCTCTCTCTCTGCCCTGCTCTCTCTCTCTCTGCCCTGCTCCCTCTCTCTGCCCTGCTCTCTCCCTCTCTCTGCCCTGCTCTCTCTGTCTGCCCTGCTCTCTCTCTCTCTGTCTGCTCTCTCCCTCTCTCTGCCCTGCTCCCTCTCTCTGCCCTGCTCTCTCCCTCTCTCTGCCCTGCTCTCTCTGTCTGCCCTGCTCTCTCTCTCTCTGCCCTGCTCTCTCTCTCTCTCTGCCCTGCTCCCTCTCTCTCTGCCCTGCTCTCTCCCTCTCTCTGCCCTGCTTTTTATCTTTCTAACTGCCCTTCTTCTCTTTCACTGCCCTGCTCTCTCTCTCTCTCTCTTTCCCCCGTTCTCTCTCTCTCTCTCTCTGCCCTGCTCCCTTTCTCTGCCCTGCTCTCTCTCTGTCTGCCCTGCTCCCTCTCTCTGCCCTGCTCTCTCTGTCTGCCCTGCTCCCTCTCTCTGCCCTGCTTTTTATCTTTCTAACTGCCCTTCTTCTCTTTCACCGCCCTGCTCTCTCTCTCTCTCTCTCTCTCCCCTGTTCTCTCTCTCTCTCTCTCTGCCCTGCTCCCTCTCTCTGCCCTGCTCTCTCTCTCTCTCTGCCCTGCTCTCTCTCTCTCTCTGCCCTGCTCTCTCTCTCTCTGCCCTGCTCTCTCCCTCTCTCTGCCCTGCTTTTTATCTTTCTAACTGCCCTTCTTCTCTTTCACTGCCTGCTCTCTCTCTCTCTCTTTCCCCCGTTCTCTCTCTCTCTCTCTCTCTGCCCTGCTCCCTCTCTCTGCCCTGCTCCCTCTCTCTGCCCTGCTCTCTCTCTGTCTGCCCTGCTCCCTCTCTCTGCCCTGCTCTCTCTGTCTGCCCTGCTCCCTCTCTCTGCCCTGCTTTTTATCTTTCTAACTGCCCTTCTTCCCTTTCACCGCCCTGCTCTCTCTCTCTCTCTCTCTTTTCCCTGTTCTCTCTCTCTCTCTCTCTGCCCTGCTCCCTCTCTCTGCCCTGCTCTCTCTCTCTCTCTGCCCTGCTCTCTCTCTCTCTCTGCCCTGCTCTCTCTCTGTCTGCCCTGCTCTCTCTCTCTCTGCCCTGCTCCTTCTCTCTGCTCTGCTCCCTCTCTCTGCCCTGCTCTCTCCCTCTCTCTGCCCTGCTCTCTCCCTCTCTCTGCCCTGCTCTCTCTCTGTCTGCCCTGTTCTCTCTCTGTCTGCCCTGCTCCCTCTCTCTGCCCTGCTCTCTCTGTCTGCCCTGCTCTCTCTCTCTCTGCCCTGCTCTCACTCTCTCTCTCTGCCCTGCTCTCTCCCTCTCTCTGCCCTGCTTTTTATCTTTCTAACTGCCCTTCTTCTCTTTCACCGCCCTGCTCTCTCTCTCTCTCTCTCTCTCCCCTGTTCTCTCTCTCTCTCTCTCTGCCCTGCTCTCTCTCTCTGCCCTGCTCTCTCTCTCTCTCTGCCCTGCTCTCTCTCTCTCTCTGCCCTGCTCTCTCTCTCTCTCTGCCCTGCTCCCTCTCTCTCTGCCCTGCTCTCTCCCTCTCTCTGCCCTGCTTTTTATCTTTCTAACTGCCCTTCTTCTCTTTCACTGCCTGCTCTCTCTCTCTCTCTCTTTCCCCCGTTCTCTCTCTCTCTCTCTCTGCCCTGCTCCCTCTCTCTGCCCTGCTCCCTCTCTCTGCCCTGCTCTCTCTCTGTCTGCCCTGCTCCCTCTCTCTGCCCTGCTCTCTCTGTCTGCCCTGCTCCCTCTCTCTGCCCTGCTTTTTATCTTTCTAACTGCCCTTCTTCTCTTTCACCGCCCTGCTCTCTCTCTCTCTCTCTCTCTTTTCCCTGTTCTCTCTCTCTCTCTCTCTGCCCTGCTCCCTCTCTCTGCCCTGCTCTCTCTCTCTCTCTGCCCTGCTCTCTCTCTCTCTCTCTGCCCTGCTCTCTCTCTCTCTGCCCTGCTCCCTCTCTCTGCTCTGCTCCCTCTCTCTGCTCTGCTCCCTCTCTCTGCCCTGCTCTCTCCCTCTCTCTGCCCTGCTCTCTCCCTCTCTCTGCCCTGCTCTCTCTCTGTCTGCCCTGCTCTCTCTCTGTCTGTCTGCCCTGCTCTCTCTCTGTCTGCCCTGCTCCCTCTCTCTGCCCTGCTCTCTCTGTCTGCCCTGCTCTCTCTCTCTCTGCCCTGCTCTCTCTCTCTCTCTCTGCCCTGCTCTCTCCCTCTCTCTGCCCTGCTTTTTATCTTTCTAACTGCCCTTCTTCTCTTTCACTGCCCTGCTCTCTCTCTCTCTCTCTTTCCCCTGTTCTCTCTCTCTCTCTCTCTCTCTGCCCTGCTCTCTCTCTCTGCCTGCTCTCTCAATCTCTCTCCCTCTCTGCATCCCCCCCCCCAATCTCTCTCTGCCCTGCTCTTTATCTTTCTAACTGCCCTTCTTCTCTTTCACTGCCCTGCTCTCTCTCTCTCTCTCTCTTCCCCCTGCTCTCTCTCTCTCTGCCCTGCTCTCTCTCTCTGCCTGCTCTCTCAATCTCTCTCTCTCTCTGCCCCCCCTCTCAATCTCTCTCTGCCCTGCTCTCTCTGCACCCCCCCAATCTCTCTCTGCCCTGCTCTTTATCTTTCTAACTGCCCTTCTTCTCTTACACTGCCCTGCTCTCTCTCTCTCTCTTTCCCCCGTTCTCTCTCTCTCTCTCTCTCTCTCTCTGCCCTGCTCCCTCTCTCTGCCCTGCTCTCTCTCTGTCTGCCCTACTCCCTCTCTCTGCCCTGCTCTCTCTGTCTGCCCTGCTCCCTCTCTCTGCCCTGCTTTTTATCTTTCTAACTGCCCTTCTTCTCTTTCACCGCCCTGCTCTCTCTCTCTCTCTCTCTTTCCCCTGTTCTCTCTCTCTCTCTCTCTGCCCTACTCCCTCTCTCTGCCCTGCTCTCTCTGTCTGCCCTGCTCCCTCTCTCTGCCCTGCTTTTTATCTTTCTAACTGCCCTTCTTCTCTTTCACCGCCCTGCTCTCTCTCTCTCTCTCTCTCTTCCCCCTGCTCTCTCTCTCTCTGCCCTGCTCTCTCTCTCTGCCCTGCTCTCTCTCTCTCTGCCCTGCTCCCTCTCTCTGCCCTGCTCTCTCCCTCTCTCTGCCCTGCTCTCTCCCTCTCTCTGCCCTGCTCTCTCTCTGTCTGCCCTGCTCTCTCTCTGTCTGTCTGCCCTGCTCTCTCTCTGTCTGCCCTGCTCCCTCTCTCTGCCCTGCTCTCTCTGTCTGCCCTGCTCTCTCTCTCTCTGCCCTGCTCTCTCTCTCTCTCTCTGCCCTGCTCTCTCCCTCTCTCTGCCCTGCTTTTTATCTTTCTAACTGCCCTTCTTCTCTTTCACTGCCCTGCTCTCTCTCTCTCTCTCTTTCCCCTGTTCTCTCTCTCTCTCTCTCTCTCTGCCCTGCTCTCTCTCTCTGCCTGCTCTCTCAATCTCTCTCCCTCTCTGCATCCCCCCCCCCAATCTCTCTCTGCCCTGCTCTTTATCTTTCTAACTGCCCTTCTTCTCTTTCACTGCCCTGCTCTCTCTCTCTCTCTCTCTTCCCCCTGCTCTCTCTCTCTCTGCCCTGCTCTCTCTCTCTGCCTGCTCTCTCAATCTCTCTCTCTCTCTGCCCCCCCTCTCAATCTCTCTCTGCCCTGCTCTCTCTGCACCCCCCCAATCTCTCTCTGCCCTGCTCTTTATCTTTCTAACTGCCCTTCTTCTCTTACACTGCCCTGCTCTCTCTCTCTCTCTTTCCCCCGTTCTCTCTCTCTCTCTCTCTCTCTCTCTGCCCTGCTCCCTCTCTCTGCCCTGCTCTCTCTCTGTCTGCCCTACTCCCTCTCTCTGCCCTGCTCTCTCTGTCTGCCCTGCTCCCTCTCTCTGCCCTGCTTTTTATCTTTCTAACTGCCCTTCTTCTCTTTCACCGCCCTGCTCTCTCTCTCTCTCTCTCTTTCCCCTGTTCTCTCTCTCTCTCTCTCTGCCCTACTCCCTCTCTCTGCCCTGCTCTCTCTGTCTGCCCTGCTCCCTCTCTCTGCCCTGCTTTTTATCTTTCTAACTGCCCTTCTTCTCTTTCACCGCCCTGCTCTCTCTCTCTCTCTCTCTCTTCCCCCTGCTCTCTCTCTCTCTGCCCTGCTCTCTCTCTCTGCCCTGCTCTCTCTCTCTCTGCCCTGCTCCCTCTCTCTGCCCTGCTCTCTCCCTCTCTCTGCCCTGCTCTCGCTGTCTGCCCTGCTCTCTCTCTCTCTGTCTGCTCTCTCCCTCTCTCTGCCCTGCTCCCTCTCTCTGCCCTGCTCTCTCCCTCTCTCTGCCCTGCTCTCTCTGTCTGCCCTGCTCTCTCTCTCTCTGCCCTGCTCTCTCTCTCTCTCTCTGCCCTGCTCTCTCTCTCTCTCTGCCCTGCTCCCTCTCTCTCTGCCCTGCTCTCTCCCTCTCTCTGTCCTGCTTTTTATCTTTCTAACTGCCCTTCTTCTCTTTCACTGCCCTGCTCTCTCTCTCTCTCTTTCCCCCGTTCTCTCTCTCTCTCTGCCCTGCTCCCTTTCTCTGCCCTGCTCTCTCTCTGTCTGCCCTTCTCCCTCTCTCTGCCCTGCTCTCTCTGTCTGCCCTGCTCCCTCTCTCTGCCCTGCTTTTTATCTTTCTAACTGCCCTTCTTCTCTTTCACCGCCCTGCTCTCTCTCTCTCTCTCTCTCTCCCCTGTTCTCTCTCTCTCTCTCTCTGCCCTGCTCCCTCTCTCTGCCCTGCTCTCTCTCTCTCTCTGCCCTGCTCTCTCTCTCTCTCTGCCCTGCTCTCTCTCTCTGTGCCCTGCTCTCTCCCTCTCTCTGCCCTGCTTTTTATCTTTCTAACTCCCTTCTTCTCTTTCACTGCCTGCTCTCTCTCTCTCTCTTTCCCCCGTTCTCTCTCTCTCTCTCTCTCTGCCCTGCTCCCTCTGTCTGCCCTGCTCCGTCTCTCTGCCCTGCTCTCTCTCTGTCTGCCCTGCTCCCTCTCTCTGCCCTGCTCTCTCTGTCTGCCCTGCTCCCTCTCTCTGCCCTGCTTTTTATCTTTCTAACTGCCCTTCTTCTCTTTCACCGCCCTGCTCTCTCTCTCTCTCTCTCTTTTCCCTGTTCTCTCTCTCTCTCTCTCTGCCCTGCTCCCTCTCTCTGCCCTGCTCTCTCTCTCTCTCTGCCCTGCTCTCTCTCTCTCTCTCTGCCCTGCTCTCTCTCTGTCTGCCCTGCTCTCTCTCTCTCTGCCCTGCTCCCTCTCTCTGCTCTGCTCCCTCTCTCTGCCCTGCTCTCTCCCTCTCTCTGCCCTGCTCTCTCCCTCTCTCTGCCCTGCTCTCTCTCTGTCTGCCCTGCTCTCTCTCTGTCTGCCCCGCTCCCTCTCTCTGCCCTGCTCTCTCTGTCTGCCCTGCTCTCTCTCTCTCTGCCCTGCTCTCTCTCTCTCTCTCTGCCCTGCTCTCTCCCTCTCTCTGCCCTGCTTTTTATCTTTCTAACTGCCCTTCTTCTCTTTCACCGCCCTGCTCTCTCTCTCTCTCTCTCTCTCTCCCCTGTTCTCTCTCTCTCTCTCTCTGCCCTGCTCTCTCTCTCTGCCCTGCTCTCTCTCTCTCTCTGCCCTGCTCTCTCTCTCTCTCTGCCCTGCTCCCTCTCTCTCTGCCCTGCTCTCTCTCTCTCTCTGCCCTGCTTTTTATCTTTCTAACTGCCCTTCTTCTCTTTCACTGCCTGCTCTCTCTCTCTCTTTCCCCCGTTCTCTCTCTCCCTCTCTCTGCCCTGCTCCCTCTCTCTGCCCTGCTCCCTCTCTCTGCCCTGCTCTCTCTCTGTCTGCCCTGCTCCCTCTCTCTGCCCTGCTCTCTCTGTCTGCCCTGCTCCCTCTCTCTGCCCTGCTTTTTATCTTTCTAACTGCCCTTCTTCTCTTTCACCGCCCTGCTCTCTCTCTCTCTCTCTCTTTTCCCTGTTCTCTCTCTCTCTCTCTCTGCCCTGCTCCCTCTCTCTGCCCTGCTCTCTCTCTCTCTCTGCCCTGCTCTCTCTCTCTCTCTCTCTGCCCTGCTCTCTCTCTGTCTGCCCTGCTCTCTCTCTCTCTGCCCTGCTCCCTCTCTCTGCTCTGCTCCCTCTCTCTGCCCTGCTCTCTCCCTCTCTCTGCCCTGCTCTCTCCCTCTCTCTGCCCTGCTCTCTCTCTGTCTGCCCTGCTCCCTCTCTCTGCCCTGCTCTCTCTGTCTGCCCTGCTCTCTCTCTCTCTGCCCTGCTCTCTCTCTCTCTCTCTGCCCTGCTCTCTCCCTCTCTCTGCCCTGCTTTTTATCTTTCTAACTGCCCTTCTTCTCTTTCACTGCCCTGCTCTCTCTCTCTCTCTCTTTCCCCTGTTCTCTCTCTCTCTCTCTCTCTCTCTCTGCCCTGCTCTCTCTCTTTGCCTGCTCTCTCAATCTCTCTCCCTCTCTGCATCCCCCCCCCCCCCAATCTCTCTCTGCCCTGCTCTTTATCTTTCTAACTGCCCTTCTTCTCTTTCACTGCCCTGCTCTCTCTCTCTCTCTCTCTCTTCCCCCTGCTCTCTCTCTCTCTGCCCTGCTCTCTCTCTCTGCCTGCTCTCTCAATCTCTCTCTCTCTCTGCCCCCCCTCTCAATCTCTCTCTGCCCTGCTCTCTCTGCACCCCCCCAATCTCTCTCTGCCCTGCTCTTTATCTTTCTAACTGCCCTTCTTCTCTTCCACTGCCCTGCTCTCTCTCTCTCTCTTTCCCCCGTTCTCTCTCTCTCTCTCTCTCTGCCCTGCTCCCTCTCTCTGCCCTGCTCTCTCTCTGTCTGCGCTACTCCCTCTCTCTGCCCTGCTCTCTCTGTCTGCCCTGCTCCCTCTCTCTGCCCTGCTTTTTATCTTTCTAACTGCCCTTCTTCTCTTACACTGCCCTGCTCTCTCTCTCTCTCTTTCCCCCGTTCTCTCTCTCTCTCTCTCTCTCTCTCTGCCCTGCTCCCTCTCTCTGCCCTGCTCTCTCTCTGTCTGCCCTACTCCCTCTCTCTGCCCTGCTCTCTCTGTCTGCCCTGCTCCCTCTCTCTGCCCTGCTTTTTATCTTTCTAACTGCCCTTCTTCTCTTTCACCGCCCTGCTCTCTCTCTCTCTCTCTCTTTCCCCTGTTCTCTCTCTCTCTCTCTCTGCCCTACTCCCTCTCTCTGCCCTGCTCTCTCTGTCTGCCCTGCTCCCTCTCTCTGCCCTGCTTTTTATCTTTCTAACTGCCCTTCTTCTCTTTCACCGCCCTGCTCTCTCTCTCTCTCTCTCTCTTCCCCCTGCTCTCTCTCTCTCTGCCCTGCTCTCTCTCTCTGCCCTGCTCTCTCTCTCTCTGCCCTGCTCCCTCTCTCTGCCCTGCTCTCTCCCTCTCTCTGCCCTGCTCTCTCCCTCTCTCTGCCCTGCTCTCTCTCTGTCTGCCCTGCTCTCTCTCTGTCTGTCTGCCCTGCTCTCTCTCTGTCTGCCCTGCTCCCTCTCTCTGCCCTGCTCTCTCTGTCTGCCCTGCTCTCTCTCTCTCTGCCCTGCTCTCTCTCTCTCTCTCTGCCCTGCTCTCTCCCTCTCTCTGCCCTGCTTTTTATCTTTCTAACTGCCCTTCTTCTCTTTCACTGCCCTGCTCTCTCTCTCTCTCTCTTTCCCCTGTTCTCTCTCTCTCTCTCTCTCTCTGCCCTGCTCTCTCTCTCTGCCTGCTCTCTCAATCTCTCTCCCTCTCTGCATCCCCCCCCCCAATCTCTCTCTGCCCTGCTCTTTATCTTTCTAACTGCCCTTCTTCTCTTTCACTGCCCTGCTCTCTCTCTCTCTCTCTCTTCCCCCTGCTCTCTCTCTCTCTGCCCTGCTCTCTCTCTCTGCCTGCTCTCTCAATCTCTCTCTCTCTCTGCCCCCCCTCTCAATCTCTCTCTGCCCTGCTCTCTCTGCACCCCCCCAATCTCTCTCTGCCCTGCTCTTTATCTTTCTAACTGCCCTTCTTCTCTTACACTGCCCTGCTCTCTCTCTCTCTCTTTCCCCCGTTCTCTCTCTCTCTCTCTCTCTCTCTCTGCCCTGCTCCCTCTCTCTGCCCTGCTCTCTCTCTGTCTGCCCTACTCCCTCTCTCTGCCCTGCTCTCTCTGTCTGCCCTGCTCCCTCTCTCTGCCCTGCTTTTTATCTTTCTAACTGCCCTTCTTCTCTTTCACCGCCCTGCTCTCTCTCTCTCTCTCTCTTTCCCCTGTTCTCTCTCTCTCTCTCTCTGCCCTACTCCCTCTCTCTGCCCTGCTCTCTCTGTCTGCCCTGCTCCCTCTCTCTGCCCTGCTTTTTATCTTTCTAACTGCCCTTCTTCTCTTTCACCGCCCTGCTCTCTCTCTCTCTCTCTCTCTTCCCCCTGCTCTCTCTCTCTCTGCCCTGCTCTCTCTCTCTGCCCTGCTCTCTCTCTCTCTGCCCTGCTCCCTCTCTCTGCCCTGCTCTCTCCCTCTCTCTGCCCTGCTCTCGCTGTCTGCCCTGCTCTCTCTCTCTCTGTCTGCTCTCTCCCTCTCTCTGCCCTGCTCCCTCTCTCTGCCCTGCTCTCTCCCTCTCTCTGCCCTGCTCTCTCTGTCTGCCCTGCTCTCTCTCTCTCTGCCCTGCTCTCTCTCTCTCTCTCTGCCCTGCTCTCTCTCTCTCTCTGCCCTGCTCCCTCTCTCTCTGCCCTGCTCTCTCCCTCTCTCTGTCCTGCTTTTTATCTTTCTAACTGCCCTTCTTCTCTTTCACTGCCCTGCTCTCTCTCTCTCTCTTTCCCCCGTTCTCTCTCTCTCTCTGCCCTGCTCCCTTTCTCTGCCCTGCTCTCTCTCTGTCTGCCCTTCTCCCTCTCTCTGCCCTGCTCTCTCTGTCTGCCCTGCTCCCTCTCTCTGCCCTGCTTTTTATCTTTCTAACTGCCCTTCTTCTCTTTCACCGCCCTGCTCTCTCTCTCTCTCTCTCTCTCCCCTGTTCTCTCTCTCTCTCTCTCTGCCCTGCTCCCTCTCTCTGCCCTGCTCTCTCTCTCTCTCTGCCCTGCTCTCTCTCTCTCTCTGCCCTGCTCTCTCTCTCTGTGCCCTGCTCTCTCCCTCTCTCTGCCCTGCTTTTTATCTTTCTAACTCCCTTCTTCTCTTTCACTGCCTGCTCTCTCTCTCTCTCTTTCCCCCGTTCTCTCTCTCTCTCTCTCTCTGCCCTGCTCCCTCTGTCTGCCCTGCTCCGTCTCTCTGCCCTGCTCTCTCTCTGTCTGCCCTGCTCCCTCTCTCTGCCCTGCTCTCTCTGTCTGCCCTGCTCCCTCTCTCTGCCCTGCTTTTTATCTTTCTAACTGCCCTTCTTCTCTTTCACCGCCCTGCTCTCTCTCTCTCTCTCTCTTTTCCCTGTTCTCTCTCTCTCTCTCTCTGCCCTGCTCCCTCTCTCTGCCCTGCTCTCTCTCTCTCTCTGCCCTGCTCTCTCTCTCTCTCTCTGCCCTGCTCTCTCTCTGTCTGCCCTGCTCTCTCTCTCTCTGCCCTGCTCCCTCTCTCTGCTCTGCTCCCTCTCTCTGCCCTGCTCTCTCCCTCTCTCTGCCCTGCTCTCTCCCTCTCTCTGCCCTGCTCTCTCTCTGTCTGCCCTGCTCTCTCTCTGTCTGCCCCGCTCCCTCTCTCTGCCCTGCTCTCTCTGTCTGCCCTGCTCTCTCTCTCTCTGCCCTGCTCTCTCTCTCTCTCTCTGCCCTGCTCTCTCCCTCTCTCTGCCCTGCTTTTTATCTTTCTAACTGCCCTTCTTCTCTTTCACCGCCCTGCTCTCTCTCTCTCTCTCTCTCTCTCCCCTGTTCTCTCTCTCTCTCTCTCTGCCCTGCTCTCTCTCTCTGCCCTGCTCTCTCTCTCTCTCTGCCCTGCTCTCTCTCTCTCTCTGCCCTGCTCCCTCTCTCTCTGCCCTGCTCTCTCTCTCTCTCTGCCCTGCTTTTTATCTTTCTAACTGCCCTTCTTCTCTTTCACTGCCTGCTCTCTCTCTCTCTTTCCCCCGTTCTCTCTCTCCCTCTCTCTGCCCTGCTCCCTCTCTCTGCCCTGCTCCCTCTCTCTGCCCTGCTCTCTCTCTGTCTGCCCTGCTCCCTCTCTCTGCCCTGCTCTCTCTGTCTGCCCTGCTCCCTCTCTCTGCCCTGCTTTTTATCTTTCTAACTGCCCTTCTTCTCTTTCACCGCCCTGCTCTCTCTCTCTCTCTCTCTTTTCCCTGTTCTCTCTCTCTCTCTCTCTGCCCTGCTCCCTCTCTCTGCCCTGCTCTCTCTCTCTCTCTGCCCTGCTCTCTCTCTCTCTCTCTCTGCCCTGCTCTCTCTCTGTCTGCCCTGCTCTCTCTCTCTCTGCCCTGCTCCCTCTCTCTGCTCTGCTCCCTCTCTCTGCCCTGCTCTCTCCCTCTCTCTGCCCTGCTCTCTCCCTCTCTCTGCCCTGCTCTCTCCCTCTCTCTGCCCTGCTCTCTCTCTGTCTGCCCTGCTCCCTCTCTCTGCCCTGCTCTCTCTGTCTGTCCTGCTCTCTCTCTCTCTGCCCTGCTCTCTCTCTCTCTCTCTGCCCTGCTCTCTCCCTCTCTCTGCCCTGCTTTTTATCTTTCTAACTGCCCTTCTTCTCTTTCACTGCCCTGCTCTCTCTCTCTCTCTCTTTCCCCTGTTCTCTCTCTCTCTCTCTCTCTCTCTCTGCCCTGCTCTCTCTCTTTGCCTGCTCTCTCAATCTCTCTCCCTCTCTGCATCCCCCCCCCCCCCAATCTCTTTCTGCCCTGCTCTTTATCTTTCTAACTGCCCTTCTTCTCTTTCACTGCCCTGCTCTCTCTCTCTCTCTCTCTCTTCCCCCTGCTCTCTCTCTCTCTGCCCTGCTCTCTCTCTCTGCCTGCTCTCTCAATCTCTCTCTCTCTCTGCCCCCCCTCTCAATCTCTCTCTGCCCTGCTCTCTCTGCACCCCCCCAATCTCTCTCTGCCCTGCTCTTTATCTTTCTAACTGCCCTTCTTCTCTTCCACTGCCCTGCTCTCTCTCTCTCTCTTTCCCCCGTTCTCTCTCTCTCTCTCTCTCTGCCCTGCTCCCTCTCTCTGCCCTGCTCTCTCTCTGTCTGCGCTACTCCCTCTCTCTGCCCTGCTCTCTCTGTCTGCCCTGCTCCCTCTCTCTGCCCTGCTTTTTATCTTTCTAACTGCCCTTCTTCTCTTTCACTGCCCTGCTCTCTCTCTCTCTCTCTCTTTCCCCTGTTCTCTCTCTCTCTCTCTCTCTGCCCTGCTCCCTCTCTCTGCCCTGCTCTCTCTCTCTCTCTGCCCTGCTCTCTCTCTCTCTCTCTGCCCTGCTCTCTCTCTCTCTGCCCTGCTCCCTCTCTCTGCCCTGCTCCCTCTCTCTGCCCTGCTCTCTCCCTCTCTCTACCCTGCTCTCTCTCTCTGCCCTGCTCCCTCTCTCTGCCCTGCTCTCTCTCTGTCTGCCCTGCTCTCTCTCTGTCTGCCCTGCTCCCTCTCTCTGCCCTGCTCTCTCTGTCTGCCCTGCTCTCTCTCTCTCTCTGCCCTGCTCCCTCTCTCTGCCCTGCTCTCTCCCTCTCTCTGCCCTGCTTTTTATCTTTCTAACTGCCCTTCTTCTCTTTCACTGCCCTGCTCTCTCTCTCTCTCTCTCTTTCCCCTGTTCTCTCTCTCTCTCTCTCTCTCTGCCCTGCTCTCTCTCTCTGCCTGCTCTCTCAATCTCTCTCCCTCTCTGCATCCCCCCCCCCAATCCCTCTCTGCCCTGCTCTTTATCTTTCTAACTGCCCTTCTTCTCTTTCATCGCCCTGCTCTCTCTCTCTCTCTCTCTTTTCCCTGTTCTCTCTCTCTCTCTCTCTCTGCCCTGCTCCCTCTCTCTGCCCTGCTCTCTCTCTCTCTCTGCCCTGCTCTCTCTCTCTCTCTCTGCCCTGCTCTCTCTCTGTCTGCCCTGCTCTCTCTCTCTCTGCCCTGCTCCCTCTCTCTGCTCTGCTCCCTCTCTCTGCCCTGCTCTCTCCCTCTCTCTGCCCTGCTCTCTCCCTCTCTCTGCCCTGCTCTCTCTCTGTCTGCCCTGCTCTCTCTCTGTCTGCCCTGCTCTCTCTCTGTCTGCCCTGCTCCCTCTCTCTGCCCTGCTCTCTCTGTCTGCCCTGCTCTCTCTCTCTCTCTCTGCCCTGCTCTCTCCCTCTCTCTGCCCTGCTTTTTATCTTTCTAACTGCCCTTCTTCTCTTTCACTGCCCTGCTCTCTCTCTCTCTCTCTTTCCCCTGTTCTCTCTCTCTCTCTCTCTCTCTGCCCTGCTCTCTCTCTCTGCCTGCTCTCTCAATCTCTCTCCCTCTCTGCATCCCCCCCCCCCAATCTCTCTCTGCCCTGCTCTTTATCTTTCTAACTGCCCTTCTTCTCTTTCACTGCCCTGCTCTCTCTCTCTCTCTCTCTCTCCCCCCTGCTCTCTCTCTCTCTGCCCTGCTCTCTCTCTCTGCCTGCTCTCTCAATCTCTCTCTCTCTCTGCCCCCCCCTCTCAATCTCTCTCTGCCCTGCTCTCTCTGCACCCCCCCAATCTCTCTCTGCCCTGCTCTTTATCTTTCTAACTGCCCTTCTTCTCTTACACTGCCCTGCTCTCTCTCTCTCTCTTTCCCCCGTTCTCTCTCTCTCTCTCTCTCTCTCTGCCCTGCTCCCTCTCTCTGCCCTGCTCTCTCTCTGTCTGCCCTACTCCCTCTCTCTGCCCTGCTCTCTCTGTCTGCCCTGCTCCCTCGCTCTGCCCTGCTTTTTATCTTTCTAACTGCCCTTCTTCTCTTTCACCGCCCTGCTCTCTCTCTCTCTCACTCTTTCCCCTGTTCTCTCTCTCTCTCTCTCTGCCCTACTCCCTCTCTCTGCCCTGCTCTCTCTGTCTGCCCTGCTCCCTCTCTCTGCCCTGCTTTTTATCTTTCTAACTGCGCTTCTTCTCTTTCACCGCCCTGCTCTCTCTCTCTCTCTCTCTCTCCCCTGTTCTCTCTCTCTCTCTCTCTGCCCTGCTCCCTCTCTCTGCCCTGCTCTCTCTCTCTCTCTGCCCTGCTCTCTCTCTCTCTGCCCTGCTCTCTCCCTCTCTCTGCCCTGCTTTTTATCTTTCTAACTGCCCTTCTTCTCTTTCACTGCCTGCTCTCTCTCTCTCTCTTTCCCCCGTTCTCTCTCTCTCTCTCTCTCTGCCCTGCTCCCTCTCTCTGCCCTGCTCCCTCTCTCTGCCCTGCTCTCTCTCTGTCTGCCCTGCTCCCTCTCTCTGCCCTGCTCTCTCTGTCTGCCCTGCTCCCTCTCTCTGCCCTGCTTTTTATCTTTCTAACTGCCCTTCTTCTCTTTCACCGCCCTGCTCTCTCTCTCTCTCTCTCTTTTCCCTGTTCTCTCTCTCTCTCTCTCTGCCCTGCTCCCTCTCTCTGCCCTGCTCTCTCTCTCTCTCTGCCCTGCTCTCTCTCTCTCTCTCTGCCCTGCTCTCTCTCTGTCTGCCCTGCTCTCTCTCTCTCTGCCCTGCTCCCTCTCTCTGCTCTGCTCCCTCTCTCTGCCCTGCTCTCTCCCTCTCTCTGCCCTGCTCTCTCCCTCTCTCTGCCCTGCTCTCTCCCTCTCTCTGCCCTGCTCTCTCTCTGTCTGCCCTGCTCCCTCTCTCTGCCCTGCTCTCTCTGTCTGCCCTGCTCTCTCTCTCTCTGCCCTGCTCTCTCTCTCTCTCTCTGCCCTGCTCTCTCCCTCTCTCTGCCCTGCTTTTTATCTTTCTAACTGCCCTTCTTCTCTTTCACCGCCCTGCTCTCTCTCTCTCTCTCTCTCTCTCCCCTGTTCTCTCTCTCTCTCTCTCTGCCCTGCTCTCTCTCTCTGCCCTGCTCTCTCTCTCTCTCTGCCCTGCTCTCTCTCTCTCTCTCTCTGCCCTGCTCCCTCTCTCTCTGCCCTGCTCTCTCCCTCTCTCTGCCCTGCTTTTTATCTTTCTAACTGCCCTTCTTCTCTTTCACTGCCTGCTCTCTCTCTCTCTCTTTCCCCCGTTCTCTCTCTCTCTCTCTCTGCCCTGCTCCCTCTCTCTGCCCTGCTCCCTCTGTCTGCCCTGCTCTCTCTCGGTCTGCCCTGCTCCCTCTCTCTGCCCTGCTCTCTCTGTCTGCCCTGCTCCCTCTCTCTGCCCTGCTTTTTATCTTTCTAACTGCCCTTCTTCTCTTTCACCGCCCTGCTCTCTCTCTCTCTCTCTCTTTTCCCTGTTCTCTCTCTCTCTCTCTCTGCCCTGCTCCCTCTCTCTGCCCTGCTCTCTCTCTCTCTCTGCCCTGCTCTCTCTCTCTCTCTGCCCTGCTCTCTCTCTGTCTGCCCTGCTCTCTCTCTCTCTGCCCTGCTCCCTCTCTCTGCTCTGCTCCCTCTCTCTGCCCTGCTCTCTCCCTCTCTCTGCCCTGCTCTCTCCCTCTCTCTGCCCTGCTCTCTCTCTGTCTGCCCTGCTCTCTCTCTGTCTGCCCTGCTCTCTCTCTGTCTGCCCTGCTCCCTCTCTCTGCCCTGCTCTCTCTGTCTGCCCTGCTCTCTCTCTCTCTGCCCTGCTCTCTCTCTCTCTCTCTGCCCTGCTCTCTCCCTCTCTCTGCCCTGCTTTTTATCTTTCTAACTGCCCTTCTTCTCTTTCACTGCCCTGCTCTCTCTCTCTCTCTCTTTCCCCTGTTCTCTCTCTCTCTCTCTCTCTCTGCCCTGCTCTCTCAATCTCTCTCCCTCTCTGCATCCCCCCCCCCCAATCTCTCTCTGCCCTGCTCTTTATCTTTCTAACTGCCCTTCTTCTCTTTCACTGCCCTGCTCTCTCTCTCTCTCTCTCTTCCCCCTGCTCTCTCTCTCTCTGCCCTGCTCTCTCTCTCTGCCTGCTCTCTCAATCTCTCTCTCTCTCTGCCCCCCCTCTCAATCTCTCTCTGCCCTGCTCTCTCTGCACCCCCCCAATCTCTCTCTGCCCTGCTCTTTATCTTTCTAACTGCCCTTCTTCTCTTACACTGCCCTGCTCTCTCTCTCTCTCTTTCCCCCGTTCTCTCTCTCTCTCTCTCTCTGCCCTGCTCCCTCTCTCTGCCCTGCTCTCTCTCTGTCTGCCCTACTCCCTCTCTCTGCCCTGCTCTCTCTGTCTGCCCTGCTCCCTCTCTCTGCCCTGCTTTTTATCTTTCTAACTGCCCTTCTTCTCTTTCACCGCCCTGCTCTCTCTCTCTCTCTCTCTTTCCCCTGTTCTCTCTCTCTCTCTCTCTGCCCTGCTCCCTCTCTCTGCCCTGCTCTCTCTCTCTCTCTGCCCTGCTCTCTCTCTCTCTCTCTGCCCTGCTCTCTCTCTCTCTGCCCTGCTCCCTCTCTCTGCCCTGCTCTCTCCCTCTCTCTACCCTGCTCTCTCTCTCTGCCCTGCTCCCTCTCTCTGCCCTGCTCTCTCTCTGTCTGCCCTGCTCTCTCTCTGTCTGCCCTGCTCCCTCTCTCTGCCCTGCTCTCTCTGTCTGCCCTGCTCTCTCTCTCTCTGCCCTGCTCCCTCTCTCTGCCCTGCTCTCTCCCTCTCTCTGCCCTGCTTTTTATCTTTCTAACTGCCCTTCTTCTCTTTCACTGCCCTGCTCTCTCTCTCTCTCTCTCTTTCCCCTGTTCTCTCTCTCTCTCTCTCTCTCTGCCCTGCTCTCTCTCTCTGCCTGCTCTCTCAATCTCTCTCCCTCTCTGCATTCCCCCCCCCCCAATCCCTCTCTGCCCTGCTCTTTATCTTTCTAACTGCCCTTCTTCTCTTTCACTGCCCTGCTCTCTCTCTCTCTCTCTCTTCCCCCTGCTCTCTCTCTCTCTGCCTGCTCTCTCAATCTCTCTCTCTCTCTGCCCCCCCTCTCAATCTCTCTCTGCCCTGCTCTCTCTGCACCCCCCCCCTCCCAATCTCACTCTGCCCTGCTCTTTATCTTTCTAACTGCCCTTCTTCTCTTTCACTGCCCTGCTCTCTCTCTTTCCCCCGTTCTCTCTCTCTCTCTCTCTCTCTGCCCTGCTCCCTCTCTCTGCCCTGCTCCCTCTCTCTGCCCTGCTCTCTCTCTGTCTGCCCTGCTCCCTCTCTCTGCCCTGCTCTCTCTGTCTGCCCTGCTCCCTCTCTCGGCCCTGCTTTTTATCTTTCTAACTGCCCTTCTTCTCTTTCACCGCCCTGCTCTCTCTCTCTCTCTCTCTTTCCCCTATTCTCTCTCTCTCTCTGCCCTGCTCTCTCTCTCTCTCTGCCCTGCTCTCTCTCTCTCTGCCCTGCTCTCTCTCTCTCACTGCCCTGCTCTCTCTCTCTCTGCCCTGCTCCCTCTCTCTGCCCTGCTCCCTCTCTCTGCCCTGCTCTCTCCCTCCCACTGCCCTGCTCCCTCTCTCTGCCCTGCTCTCTCTCTGTCTGCCCTGCTCTCTCTCTGTCTGCCCTGCTCCCTCTCTCTGCCCTGCTCTCTCTGTCTGCCCTGCTCTCTCTCTCTCTGCCCTGCTCTCTCTCTCTCTGCCCTGCTCCCTCTCTCTGCCCTGCTCTCTCCCTCTCTCTGCCCTGCTTTTTATCTTTCTAACTGCCCTTTTTCTCTTTCACTGCCCTGCTCTCTCTCTCTCTCTCTTTCCCCTGTTCTCTCTCTCTCTCTCTCTGCCCTGCTCCCTCTCTCTGCCTGCTCTCTCAATCTCTCTCCCTCTCTGCATCCCCCCCCTCCCAATCTCTCTCTGCCCTGCTCTTTATCTTTCTAACTGCCCTTCTTCTCTTTCACTGCCCTGCTCTCTCTCTCTCTCTCTTCCCCCTGCTCTCTCTCTCTCTGCCCTGCTCTCTCTCTCTCTCTCTTCCCCCTGCTCTCTCCCTCTCTCTGCCCTGCTCTCTCTGTCTGCCCTGCGCTCTCTCTCTCTGTCTGCTCTCTCCCTCTGCCCTGCTCTCTCTCTCTCTTCCCTGCTCTCTCTCTGCCCTGCTCTCTCTCTCTCTCTCTTCCCCCTGCTCGCTCCCTCTCTCTGCCCTGCTCTCTCTGTCTGCCCTGCTCTCTCTCTCTCTGTCTGCTCTCTCCCTCTGCCCTGCTCTCTCTCTCTCTACCCTGCTCTCTCTCTCTCTACCCTGCTCTCTCTCTCTCCCTCCTCTGCTCTCTCTCTGTGCCCTGCTCTCTCTCTCTGTCCCTGCTCTTCTCTCTCCTTCCTCTGCTCTCTCTCTCTCTCTTCCCTGCTCTCTCCCTCTCTGCCCCCTCTCTCTTCCCCCCCTTTCAATCTCTCTCTGCCTTGCTGTCTCTCTCTCTGCCCGCCACCCCCCCCTCCCCCACTCTCTCTCTCTCCCTGCTCGGATTTCCCTCTCCCTACTCTGCTCTCTCTCGCTGCCCTGCTCTGCTCTCTCTGTGCCCTGCTCTCTCTCTCTCTCTGTGCCCTGCTCTCTCTGTGCCCTGCTCTCTCTCTCTTCCCTGCTCTCTCTCTCTGTGAGCCCCACTCTCTCACCAGTTGCTTGGCGACGGGAGCATAATTAAAATATTAAATTTATGTAACTAAAGGAATAAATACTTACCTCGTCGTGACGGCCATCCTGCTGCAATATTCCGGCCGGTTGCCGGAACTCCCATGCCTTCAGATCCTGGTTTGGAGATCTGAGGCGGAACACTGGTTGGGAGAGGGGGGCAACTAATTTTTCAAGGCGGGGGGAATCGGGGAAAACTAAAGCGATTGGTGGAGGGGGTGGTGGGAAGAGGTTGAAGGTTAAATATTTTAAACTTTGTGGGGGCAAAGGTCAGGATCGTGATATTAGTTTCTTTGGGGGAAGGGCAATTAATAAATTGATGACTCATGAGGGGGTGGTGGGAGAGGGGATTGAAATTTTTTAACTTTAATTTTCTCTCCCCTATAACTTAAAAAATTTAAATGATTCAGAAAGGCCTGAAGCCCTTTAAAAATGGCGCTGGTGCCCGTGCAGTGGCACCGGACACCACTGCCAGGGCAGAGTGCCCGCCCCCTCTATGTCATCGGGGATGGGTCGACTACCCTGGCCATGTAAATGAGCCGCTGTGCTAAATAGCATTGTGGCTCCATGGAGCAAATCCCGTGTGTGTCGTGTTGCTTTTGAAGCATGCCACTGAAACTTTCAGCTCCCTCTGTCTGCCCTCTTTCCCCCTCTGCGTGTCTCTCTCTCTCTGTCTTTCTCTCTGTCTCTCTCGCTCTCCCTGTCTTTCTCTCTGCTGTCTCTCTCTCTTTCTGCCTGTCTCTTTCTCTCCCTCTCTGCCTCTCTCTGCCCTGCTCCCTCCTCTCCCTCTCTGCCTCTCTCTGCCCTGCTCCCTCTCTCTCTCTCTCTCTCTCTCTCTGCCTGTCTCTCTCCCTCTCTGTCCTGGGCTTTCTCTCTCTCTGTACCTGTCTGTCTCTCTTTCTCTCTCTCTGCCCTGGGCTTTCTCTGTCTGTCTTTCTGTCTCTCTCTCTGCCCTGCCCCCTCTCTCTCTGCCTGTCTCTCTCTCTCTCTCTCTGCCCTGGGCTTTCTCTCTCTCTTTCCCTGTCTCTCTCTCTGCCCTGCTGCCTCTCTTTCTCTCTCTGTCTGTCTGTCTCTCTCTCAGTTCCGAAGAAGGGTCACTGACCCGAAACGTTGACTCTGCTTCTCTTTCCACAGATGCTGCCAGACCTGCTGAGTGAATCCAGCATTTCTTGTTTTTGTCTCTCTCTCTGCCCTGCTCCCTCTCTCTCTTTGCCTGTCTCTCTGCCCTGGGCTTTCTCTCTCTCTCTCTCTGTGCCTGTCTCTCTCTTTCCCTATCTCTCTCTCTCCCTCCATGTCTCTCTCTCTGCCCCGCTCTCTTTCTCTCTGCCTGTCTCTCTCTCTCTCTCTCTGCCCTGTGCTTTCTCTCTCTCTTTTCCTGTTTCTCTCTCTCTGCCCTGCTCCCACTCTCTCTCCGCCAAGCTCTCTCTCTCTTTCTCTCTGCCCTGCTCTCTGATGCTTTTACACTAATTTCCAATGCACAGTGTGTAAATCTTGTATTATTTGCACATTACTGCTTAATTGCAACTTAACTGGCAAAAAAACCCTTTTAAATGCCCTAAAGCTAAGTGCTCCTCGATCAATTTCAGGAGCCGGTTTGTGTCACTCCATTAATGCCGAAACATCGAGTTACTCCACAATTAAGATGTGAACTCTGAAGAACACACAAATGATTAAAGCCATCAATCAATGAGGAAGCCCCAGTGGAAATGACAATGATAGGGCTCTGCCACGCATTCCCCATCCTCTGTGACCCTGCAACAACTACAGGCAATGGAGTCACTCATAGCATTTAGCAGCTCCTGCCGGAGCTGGCCAGGTGTACAGAGACTGGTAAAGGGCAACAGAGACTGGTAAAGGGCAACAGAGTCTGGTAAAGGGCAACAGAGACTGGTATTGGGGTACAAAGACTTATGTAAATTTACAGGGACTGCATTAGGTGTAACAGTTAAAATTGAGTGCGAGTCTTACTTGCTAGTGTCCCATCCTGAATCTAATGGGGTGGGTCCCTCTTTAAATATGCCGATCAGATCCCAATGACATCTTCACGTCCTGACTACTGTCTTCAACCCAGGCATTTGTGGGATCTGCACTTGTAACTCCTGCACAAACCAAACCAAATAAACCCAGGGCTGGCGAGAAAAGGGACTGAATTTTTAGGCTCCAATGAGGGCAGACCGGAAGCAACAGGACCTGAAAATACCAGTGTCAGCCAATGTGCTGCTTTCCCAAAGCTATTCCCGGTGCCAGCCATTTTGGCAGAGGTAGGTTTGGGCAGGGCTACCCGCTCCCATGAGGCGGATAACCGATTAGATTCATTAAGAGCCTTGTTAAGGCCAATTAAAGGAAGCTGATTGGGATTTTCCAGGTCGACCTCCAGTTTCCTGCACAACGGGCGTCAGTTTAGGTGCCTGGAGATCCAGTGCTCCAGGCAGTCCGACAGGCTCTCCCTGCCTGCTTGGGTGCTGTTGCAGCCACAGGTTGCCTTGTAGAGGATTGTCCCACTCATCCATCCCCACAGTGGTGGCCTTGCTGCTGTATGTAGTTAGAATTTAAGAGTGACAAAAGTTGGAAAGAGGGCGCTTCCATTTTGAAGCCGCCTCTGTTACTTACCATCCATCACAGCCTGCTGTTGCTGTCAAGCTGAAAGGCCTCTGATTGGCCTTCCTGCTTCGAGAGCCTGGCTCTGACTTTAATTGGGCAGGGAGCCTGTCTCCATGCCGATTGGGGCATCCCCCTCAAAATCCCAAACAGTGACTGGTTACCCCGCACCCCACTGCGGGGGCAGGTTCAGCACCCTGAAACAGTCCTGACGTCTGCTTCCTGTCCCCAGTGGGAATATCTAGCTCATGGTCTTGGTGAACCAGGAGGGAAATCTCAGGCCTTCAATGGAGAGTAAAGTTGGGCAGACGACCCAATCCCATCAAATCACACTGGGTGGGTTAGATTAGATCCAGACACACAGGCCCAGACCAGACACAGAGACACATGGGCTCAGACCAGACACAGAGACACACGGGCCCAGACTACACACACAGGCCCAGACCAGACACAAGAGACACACGGACCCAGACCAGACACAGAGACACACAGGCCCAGACCAGACACACACAGACACACTGGCCCAGACTACACACACAGGCCCAGACCAGACACAGAGACACACAGGCCCAGACCTGACACACGGGTCCAGACCAGACACACACAGACACACTGGCCCAGACTACACACACAGACACACAGTCCAGACCAGACACACACAGACATAGACCGGACACAGAGACACACAGGCCCAGACCAGACACACAGGTCCAGACCTGACACACACAGGCACACTGGCCCAGACTACATACACAGGCCCAGACCAGACACAGAGACACACAAAGAGACAGAGGCAAAGACCATAGACAGACAGACAAACTGTGAAGTAGGAAAGAGCTTTATTCCGTTGTATTTGTGTAACAGCTGACTCTCTCCTTGTACTCTGCAGTGAGCTATAAACAACACCACTTTTTGCTCATTAAATACACAAAGATTAAATAATTCCCTGTACATGCAGCACATTGTGTAACAGTTCACCATTCCCAGCCCCGCACTTTGACTGATGCCTGTCTCCATGAAAGGGAGAGGGTTCTACAATATCTAAACTGTCAAATCATTGGGCTATTAATGGTCTGGGGGCTGACGGTACATCTAAGCAGCCATTGTACCACAGTCACATGGCCAAGTGCCGATCACCAATAGGAGTTGTGCACCATGACTAGGTGCAGGGAGGTGGGAGGGCACTGCTGTATAATGAGGATACTGGAAGCTTCTGCTCTACCTGTCCCATTGTTCCACTATTGGCCACCATTGTGCCTGCAGCCCCTCCTGAAGACTTAAAAGTCTAGAAGGTTCTACAGAACCCTTCAGGCTTTAAAGGGCTTTACACCAAAATTTCCCAGCAGTGTTCAAGATGTCACTCGAGAGCCATTATCTCTCTTTGTTTTGAACAAATGCCAAGCTTCCTGGAACGCTGGGCACCCCTCCCCCTCCCAAACCAGCTGACTCATGGGTCGGGTCAGCACCTCACCCTTGTTTAGTTGGGTCATTGAAAGGTTGCGAGAAGCACCACAACCTAATTAGATGCTGTTCTCACCCAATTTCTGCCCAAGCCCACTTTCTAGTAAAGAGGAGACTGGATAGTGATCGGGAGCAAGAACTCAGGCTGAATTATTCTCTCTTTCACTCAGGCTAATTACAGCGCTTCAACTGTTATCTCAGCTGAGGTCAGGTCAAGTAGTCCAGACTTGGACTCCAACCCAGAACTGTCTGGTCTGATCTGGTTTAATCCTGCACTAGGTCACAAGGGGCGGGGTAGATTGAATTTTGTTCAATGTACATTAATCTTCCTGAAATGCTTCAATAGCACATGCAAATGATGATGTCATCATGAGAACGGCAAGGCTAATTGGCTCTGCAAGTGACATCAACTCTGCCTTGCTCCTTCCGCGGTGCTTTGGGGAGCTGATTCAGTGAGTGGGTGAGCTGTACAGGTCCGTGTGTGCGAAAGCCCAGCCTGTACTGAATGAGCTGATCTCAGGCAGTGTGGAGGAGGGGGGTGGTGTGGTGTGATGTTGGGGGGGGGGCGGAGGGTGCATGGTTCTGTACAATTAACCTCAGCAATCTTGGGGGCCGGGGTAGGAAGGGGCCATCGGGCCAGGAATGCTGCTTCCTTGACCATTGTCCTGGCTGGAGAGATGCTGTTGAATGTAGGTGTCAATCCTGGTCAGGCACTCACACAGCTGGATGATGGGCAAGGTACCAGTGGGGGCCAGGCACCAGTGGAATGTGAGCAGTCAGCGCCTTCGGGGGAGGCGAGAGAATACACAATGGGGTAACAAATTCCACTGCCCCCTTCCCTAGTAAGCCATCTAGTCCTTTTCACCAACATGGGTATGGGAGGAGAAGGTGGGGGCTCCATTCCACCACCCCAGTGCCAGCAGCCTAGCTGTGCATCCCATGCCAAAGTCAGTGCCGAGGTGTGAGGGATGCCCGGTGGGGTTAAACTCATTGAGCTGCTGCCCTGGGGCGTTCCAAGGGCTCGGAGGGCCAGCAGGATGGCTGTAGATGCGTCCGGAAGCTCCGACTTTCCCAGCACTGCTGACTGCCATGTTGAAGACCCCCGGGTAGTCCTGGGACAGGTGGCAAGTGGGCAGCGAGCTGCTGTAGAGCTCTGTTGTTGGCGCTGCCTTGACGTCCAGGCTGGGTCTCGCGGCACCGTCTCCTACAGGAGGCCAGGCATCGGGGCAGGACCGGGCTCTGAAATCAATCCCTGATTGTGGCTGTGGGTTGTTGCTGCTGAATGAAGGCAAATAAAAGACAAATCAGTTCACTATCAAGAGCACGCTAATTCACCATGACAAACTCCTCCACTGGGGAATTACCCTGACTGAAGAGACTCCCCATCCCACAGGTAGAAAGAAAGGTTTGCATTTCTATAGCACCTGTCATCACCTCAAGAGATCCCAAAGTACATATAGCCAATGAAATTCTTTTGAAGTGTAGTCACTGTTGTAATATAAGAAATGTGGCAGCCAATCTGTGCACAGCAAGATCCCAGGAGCATCAACTTGATAATGACCAGATCATTGTTTTTATGTTGTTGATTGAGGGATAAATATTGGCCAGAACACCTGGGAGAACTCCCCTGATCTTCTTACCATCCACCTTACAGAGTAGACGGGGCCTCGGTTTAACTGTTCACGCGAAACAAGGTACCTCCGACAGTACAGCACTTCCTCAGTACTGTATTGAAGTGTCCGTCTGGATTGGGACTTCCACCCACAAATTTCTGACTCAGATGCTGGGGTGATACCCATTGAGCCACCACTGGCATTGATATACATCAAATCTCACTGTGTACCCAGTTATCCAGAGTTATTTAGCCCATGGTCTCATATCACTTTCTTCAAACTTCCTCCTATGTTCTTCAAGTTTATTGTTATCTAACCCAATACTTCCTGATGTACCTCCTCCCTGGGAGTCCCACACTGTGAACAGTGGCTCCTCCCTGGGTGTCCCACACTGTGAACAGTGGTTCCTCCCTGGGTGTCCCACACTGTGAACAGTGGTTCCTCCCTGGGTGTCCCACACTGTGAACAGTGGCTCCTCCCTGGGTGTCCCACACTGTGAGCAGTGGCTTCTCACTGGGTGTCCGGCATTGTGAGAAGTGGCTCCTCACTGGGTGTCCCGCACTGTGAGCAGTGGCTTCT
This sequence comes from Heterodontus francisci, assembly GCF_036365525.1. Classification (NCBI taxonomy): domain Eukaryota; kingdom Metazoa; phylum Chordata; class Chondrichthyes; order Heterodontiformes; family Heterodontidae; genus Heterodontus; species Heterodontus francisci. The sequence continues at coordinate 63,089,985 of NC_090393.1, read as the reverse complement.
CACTGGGTGTCCCGCACTGTGAGCAGTGGCTTCTCACTGGGTGTCCCGCACTGTGAACGGTGGCTCCTCACTGGGTGTCCCGCACTGTGAGCGGTGGCTCCTCACTGGGTGTCCCGCACTGTGAGCGGTGGCTCCTCACTGGGTGTCCCGCACTGTGAGCGGTGGCTTCTCACTGGGTGTCCCGCACTGTGAGCAGTGGCTCCACATTGGGTGTCCTGCACTATGAACAGTGGCTCCTCACTGGGTGTCCCGCACTGTGAGCGGTGGCTTCTCACTGGCTGTCCCGCACTGTGGGCGGTGGCTCCTCACTGGGTGTCCCGCACTGTGGGCGGTGGCTCCTCACTGGGTGTCCCGCACTGTGAACGGTGGCTTCTCACTGGGTGTCCCGCACTGTGAGCGGTGGCTTCTCACTGGGTGTCCCGCACTGTGGGCGGTGGCTCCTCACTGGGTGTCCCGCACTGTGAACAGTGGCTTCTCACTGGGTGTCCCGCACTGTGAGCGGTGGCTCCTCACTGGGTGTCCCACACTGTGAACAGTGGCTCCTCCCTGGGTGTCCCACACTGTGAACAGTGGCTTCTCACTGGGTGTCCGGCATTGTGAGCAGTGGCTTCTCACTGGGTGTCCCGCACTGTGAGCAGTGGCTCCTCACTGGGTGTCCCGCACTGTGAGCAGTGGCTTCTCACTGGGTGTCCCGCACTGTGAGCAGTGGCTTCTCACTGGGTGTCCCGCACTGTGAACGGTGGCTCCTCACTGGGTGTCCCGCACTGTGAGCGGTGGCTCCTCACTGGGTGTCCCGCACTGTGAGCGGTGGCTCCTCACTGGGTGTCCTGCACTGTGAGCGGTGGCTTCTCACTGGGTGTCCCGCACTGTGAGCAGTGGCTCCACATTGGGTGTCCTGCACTATGAACAGTGGCTCCTCACTGGGTGTCCCGCACTGTGAGCGGTGGCTTCTCACTGGCTGTCCCGCACTGTGGGCGGTGGCTCCTCACTGGGTGTCCCGCACTGTGGGCGGTGGCTCCTCACTGGGTGTCCCGCACTGTGAACGGTGGCTTCTCACTGGGTGTCCCGCACTGTGAGCGGTGGCTTCTCACTGGGTGTCCCGCACTGTGGGCGGTGGCTCCTCACTGGGTGTCCCGCACTGTGAACAGTGGCTTCTCACTGGGTGTCCCGCACTGTGAGCGGTGGCTCCTCACTGGGTGTCCCGCACTGTGAGCAGTGGCTTCTCACTGGGTGTCACGCACTGTGAACGGTGGCTCCTCACTGGGTGTCCCGCACTGTGAGCGGTGGCTCCTCACTGGGTGTCCCGCACTGTGAGCGGTGGCTTCTCACTGGGTGTCCCGCACTGTGAGCAGTGGCTCCACATTGGGTGTCCTGCACTATGAACAGTGGCTCCTCACTGGGTGTCCCGCACTGTGAGCGGTGGCTTCTCACTGGCTGTCCCGCACTGTGGGCGGTGGCTCCTCACTGGGTGTCCCGCACTGTGGGCGGTGGCTCCTCACTGGGTGTCCCGCACTGTGAACAGTGGCTTCTCACTGGGTGTCCCACACTGTGAGCGGTGGCTTCTCACTGGGTGTCCCGCACTGTGGGCGGTGGCTCCTCACTGGGTGTCCCGCACTGCGAACAGTGGCTTCTCACTGGGTGTCCCGCACTGTGAGCGGTGGCTTCTCACTGGGTGTCCCGCACTGTGGGCGGTGGCTCCTCACTGGGTGTCCCGCACTGTGAGCAGTGGCTCCTCACTGGATGTCCCGCACTGTGAGCGGTGGCTTCTCACTGGGTGTTCCGCACTGTGAACAGTGGCTTCTCATTGGGTGTCCCGCACTGTGAGCGGTGGCTTCTCACTGGGTGTCCCGCACTGTGAGCAGTGGCTTCTCATTGGGTGTCCCGCACTGTGAACAGTGGCTTCTCACTGGGTGTCCCGCACTGTGAGCGGTGGCTCCTCACTGGGTGTTCCGCACTGTGAACAGTGGCTTCTCATTGGGTGTCCCGCACTGTGAGCGGTGGCTTCTCACTGGGTGTCCCGCACTGTGAGCAGTGGCTTCTCACTGGGTGTCCCGCACTGTGAACAGTGGCTTCTCACTGGGTGTCCCGCACTGTGAGCGGTGGCTCCTCACTGGGTGTCCCGCACTGTGAGCAGTGGCTTCTCACTGGGTGTCACGCACTGTGAACGGTGGCTCCTCACTGGGTGTCCCGCACTGTGAGCGGTGGCTCCTCACTGGGTGTCCCGCACTGTGAGCGGTGGCTTCTCACTGGGTGTCCCGCACTGTGAGCAGTGGCTCCACATTGGGTGTCCTGCACTATGAACAGTGGCTCCTCACTGGGTGTCCCGCACTGTGAGCGGTGGCTTCTCACTGGCTGTCCCGCACTGTGGGCGGTGGCTCCTCACTGGGTGTCCCGCACTGTGGGCGGTGGCTCCTCACTGGGTGTCCCGCACTGTGAACAGTGGCTTCTCACTGGGTGTCCCACACTGTGAGCGGTGGCTTCTCACTGGGTGTCCCGCACTGTGGGCGGTGGCTCCTCACTGGGTGTCCCGCACTGTGAACAGTGGCTTCTCACTGGGTGTCCCGCACTGTGAGCGGTGGCTTCTCACTGGGTGTCCCGCACTGTGGGCGGTGGCTCCTCACTGGGTGTCCCGCACTGTGAGCAGTGGCTCCTCACTGGATGTCCCGCACTGTGAGCGGTGGCTTCTCACTGGGTGTTCCGCACTGTGAACAGTGGCTTCTCATTGGGTGTCCCGCACTGTGAGCGGTGGCTTCTCACTGGGTGTCCCGCACTGTGAGCAGTGGCTTCTCATTGGGTGTCCCGCACTGTGAACAGTGGCTTCTCACTGGGTGTCCCGCACTGTGAGCAGTGGCTTCTCATTGGGTGTCCCGCACTGTGAGCAGTGGCTTCTCATTGGGTGTCCCGCACTGTGAGCAGTGGCTTCTCACTGGATGTCTCGCACTGTGAGCAGTGGCTCCACATTGGGTGTCCCGCACTGTGAGCGGTGGCTTCTCACTGGGTGTCCCACACTGTGAGCAGTGGCTCCTCACTGGGTGTCCCGCACTGTGAGCGGTGGCTTCTCACTAGGTGGCCCGCACTGTGAGCGGTGGCTTCTCACTGGGTGTCCCACACTGTGAGCAGTGGCTCCTCACTGGGTGTCCCGCACTGTGAGCGGTGGCTTCTCACTGGGTGTCCCACACTGTGAGCAGTGGCTCCTCACTGGGTGTCCCGCACTGTGAGCGGTGGCTTCTCACTGGGTGTCAGATCTCAGGACTTTTTGCCCATTGTTTTTCACAGAAAGGTTTTGGAAATGAGTCACATTTAAGTGTCTTATTTTAAGTTCAATTTCTGCTGCCAAGGCCCGAAGCTGTGGAATTCCCTTCCTTAAACCTGTCCATCTCTCCACCTCTTTCCTCCATTAATATGCTCCTTAAAACCAACTATCTTTGACCAAGCTTCTGATCACCTGTCCTATTATCACCTTATGTGGCCCAGTATCAAATTTTGTTTGATAACGCTCCTGCGAAGCAGCTTGGGATGTTTTATTATGCTAAAGGCGCTATATAAATGTAAGTTGTCATTGTTCACGCATCTTCTGCAGCTGCTGGGACATTTGTCCTGGGAATTTCCTCAGGCTTCTTCCATGCTCCTTGCTCGTGTGTAAATTGGTATTCTGCAGAAGTTGCAGCAGTGCAGTGGGAGCAGTCCTGAGGAAATTTCCCAGTGTAGGTGTTGATGAACCAGCCATTGAAGACGTGTTTACATAAAGACAGTGGACACGAGTTATCTCATCCCAGGCTTCCTAGAAACATCCACACATTTACCGTCCGGAAGATCTTATTCATTGGAGCCCAGAAAGCAATGTCTATCTTGAATGGTCTGGGAAAGAACTAGCTGGTTTCATTGACAGAGCTACTGGCATTTCACTGAATGGGAAAGGTTGGAGGGAGACTTCACCCAGCCACATCCTGAGTCAGCCTGTCGAGTTAGCCTTTGGGAAGGGATCCCGGCCTAGTCAGGGAAAACTCACTCGTCTTAAGCCAAGAACTGATCAGATCCAGTCAGCTGACCAGGTAAAGTTAATTTCGCCCAGTAACGTGGGTTGTCGTGGCATTTTTATTATTTATCTTATTCACAAGGGGAAATTTGAAGTTAAGTGAGTTTGATTACAACTTTTACTCAGTACATTTACCTGCTGTCTGTAAAAGAAACCCCTGGGTTACACTATCATACAGATAGCTATTGGGCAGTAGGGCACATTCCTGGACATAAGATGCTCAGACCACTTATGGAAGTGACCAGTACCACTGTACCTGAGAAAATCTAAACGTGTAACACCAGGATTTCTCCGTAACAAGAACCGTGGATTAGACTTCAAATTGCTGACATGTTTGAATCAGTATCACACTGCCTTTTTCCACTGGGAGACCCACAGGCAGACCCACAGGGATACCCACTGGGAGACCCACAGGGATATCCACTGGGAGACCCACTGGGAGACCCACTGGGAGACCCACAGGGATATCCACTGGGAGACCCACAGGGATACCCACTGGGAGACCCACAGGGATATCCACTGGGAGACCCACTGGGAGACCCACAGGGATATCCACTGGGAGACCCACTGGGAGACCCACTGGGAGATGCACAGGGAGACCCACTGGGAGACCCACAGGGAGACCCACTGGGAGACCCACTGGGAGACCCACAGGGAGACCCACTGGGAGACCCACAGGGAGACCCACTGGGAGACCCACAGGGAGACCCACAGGAAGACCCACAGGGAGACCCACTGGGAGACCCACAGGAAGACCCACAGGGAGACCCACTGGGAGACCCACAGGAAGACCCACAGGGAGACCCACAGGGAGACCCACAGGAAGACCCACTGGGAGACCCACTGGGAGACGCACAGGGAGACCCACTGGGAGACCCACTGGGAGACGCACAGGGAGACCCACTGGGAGACCCACTGGGAGACGCACAGGGAGACCCACTGGGAGACCCACAGGGAGCAGAAACTCCTGATGCTTTTCCAATTAGTCCCTTACCTGTATAATAGAAATGGAACTGGTGTAGAATAGGGCTGTTCGGCTACACAGGCATCCTCTTCTCTGGACCGTGTTGTATTGTTGGGCGCTGGACCCTCCTTTTGCTCAGGTTCCCACTGTAAATACCATTGTCCAGGCTGCTCGCTGAAAACTGTGCTCTCTGGATCTCTGGTTATTCCTGATTTGTTCACTTCTCCAAAGGACTTTCTGGGATCTAAGTTTAAACAATACATTAGGAGATTGAGAAATAAGTGAAATGAGAAGGAAAGCAGAACAAACTCTGTGGCTGGTACTCGCACTGGAACAGTTGGCTTGTGAGCTAACAATGAATGTGAGAGTTTTCAGCCAAGTCAGCTGGGGAATGACAGGGATGGCTGGGCCCTTGTAGGAATGTTAGAGTCCCGGTTTCCACCCTGTTCCTCCCCCCGCGCCTCCTGCTCAATTCCTACACAGGAGAGCATCACTGCCCCCTTCCCAGCCGAAGCATGCAGTAGCTGTCCAGGTCCAACTATGGTTGGTTTTGATGTCCTCGGCTATTAAGAACAGTTGGGGTACTACCACACAAGCCTGCCCCCCAGTCGGGCCTAGTATTAGGGAATGGGAGGGTCATGGTAATAAAGCTGGGGGCCCAGTCACAAACCCTGGGTGTCTTCTCACTGTGCCTGGGAAAAGCAGCCCAAAGGCCCCAGGCCCCAAGATCTCATCACCCAACACTACAGCACCGAGCCTGTGCCCAGCACAACCCCTTTCCTGTATTACCCTGCCAACCCACATTACCCCATCAGCCCATGATACCCCACCGCTCTGTATAACACCACCAAACATATTACTGTTACCCCAAATTACTCTGCCACCTCATATTAGCCCACCAACCCATATTACCCCACCAAACCTCCTGCATTCCCCCGTATCCCCTGTATTCTCCTGAGTTACCCAGAACCACTCTAAATTAAACAAAATCCCCAGGAATTACCAACTCCCTTACCCCCAACCCGCACCCAATGTGTGACTCAGTCTCCTTACATTTTTACTCATTCATGGGATGTGTGCATCGCTGGCAAGGCCAGCACTTATTGCCCATCCCGAATTGCCCTTGAGAAGATGATGGCCTTCTGGACCCGCTACAGTCCATGTGCAGACTTCAAGGATTTTGACCCAGTGACAGTGAAGGAACGGCAATATAGTTCCAAGTCAGGATGGTGTGTGGCTTGGAGGGGAACTCGCAGGTGGTGGTGTTCACATGCATCTGCTGCCCTTGTCCTTCTAGGTGGTAGAGGTCACAGCTTTGGAAGGTGCTGTCGAAGAAGCCTCGGCAAGTTGCTGCAGTGAATCTTGCAGATGGTACACACTGCTGCCACTTCATCACTTTGCTGATGATTGAGTGTAGACTGATGGGGCAGTAATAGAACAAAGAACAGTACAGCACAGGAACAGGCCATTCGGCCCTCCAAGCCTGTGCCGATCTTGATGCCTGCCTAAACTAAAACCTTCTGCATTTCCGGGGACCGTATCCCTCTATTCCCATCCTATTCATGTATTTGTCAAGATGCCTCTCAAACGTCGCTATTGTACCTGCTTCCACCACCTCCCCCGGCAGCAATTTCCAGGCACTCACCACCCTCTGTGTAAAGAACTTGCCTCACACATCCCCTCTAAACTTTGCCCCGCTCACCTTAAACCTATGTCCCCTAGTAACTGACTCTTCCACCCTGAGAAAAAGCTTCTGACTATCCACTCTGTCCATGCCGCTTATAACTTTGTAAACCTCTATCATGTCGCCCCTCCACCTCCGTCGTTCCAGTGAAAACAATCCGAGTTTATCCAACCTCTCCTCATAGCTAATGCCCTCCAGACCAGGCAACATCCTGGTAAACCTCTTCTGTACCCTTTCCAAACCCTCCATGTCCTTCTGGTAGTGTGGCGACCAGAATTGCACGCAATATTCTAAGTGTGGCCTAACTAAAGTTCTGTACAGCTGCAGCATGACTTGCCAATTTTTATACTCTATGCCCCGACCGATGAAAGCAAGCATGCCGTATGCCTTCTTGACTACCTTATCCACCTGCATTGCCACTTTCAGTGACCTGTGGACCTGTACGCCCAGATCTCTCTGCCTGTCAATACTCCTAAGGGTTCTGCCATTTACTGTATACTTCCCACCTGTATTAGACCTTCCAAAATGCATTACCTCACATTTGTCCGGATTAAACTCCATCTGCCATTTCTCCGCCCAAGTCTCCAACCGATCTATATCCTGCTGTATCCTCTGACAATCCTCATCACGGTCCGCAACTCCACCAACCTTTTTGTCGTCCGCAAACTTACCAATCAGACCAGCTACATTTTCCTCCAAATCATTTATATATACTACAAACAGCAAAGGTCCCAGCACTGATCCCTGCGGAGCACCACTAGTCACATCCCTCCATTCAGAAAAGCACCCTTCCACTGATACCATCTGTCTTCTATAACCGAGCCAGTTCTGTATCCATCTTGCCAGCTCACCTCTGATCCCGTGTGACTTCACCTTTTGTACCAGTCTGCCATGAGGGACCTTGTCAAAGGCTTTACTGAAGTCCATATAGATAACATCCACTGCCCTTCCTTCATCAATCATCTTTGTCACTTCCTCAAAAAACTCAATCAAATTGGCCAGATTGGATTTTTTTATTTTTTATTTTTTAGAGATACAGCACTGAAACAGGCCGTTCGGCCCACTGAGTCTGTGCCGACCAACAACCACCCATTTATACTAACCCTACAGTAATCCCATATTCCCTATCACCTCCCTACACTAGGGGCAATTTACAACGGCCAATTTACCTATCACCTGCAAGTCTTTGGATGTGGGTGGAAACCGGAGCACCCGGCGAAAACCCACGCAGACACAGGGAGAACTTGCAAACTCCACACAGGCGGTACCCAGAATCGAACCCAGGTCCCTGGAGCTGTGAGGCTGCGGTGCTAACCACTGCGCCACCGTGCCACCCTTTGTTCTGCATTTTTGTACAGGATACACCAGGACAATTTTCCACTTCGTTGACTAAATGCCTTGTTCTAGCTGTACTGGAACAGCTTGGCTAAGTTTGCGGCCAGCTCTGGAGAATAAGTCTTCAGAACTACAACTGGGATGTTGTCATGGCCCATTGCCTTTGCAGTATCCAGTGCCTTCAACCATTTATTTATCCATATTGAGTGAATCGAATTGGCTGAAGACTTGCATCTGTGATGCTGGGGATCTCAGGAGGAGGCCGAGATGGATCATCCACTCAGCACTTCTGGCTGAGCCTCAGCCTTGTCTTTTGCACTGATGTTGGGCTCCCCCATAGTTGAGGATGGGGTATTTGTGGAGCCTCCTCCTCCTGTTACTTATTTCATTGTCCACCACCATTCATGACTGGATGTGGCAGGACTGCAGAGCTTTGATCTGACCTGTTGGTTGTGGGATCACTTGGATTTGAAGGGAGTCTGGCTATAGCTTGCTCCTTCTGCTGTTTAGCATGCATGTAGTTCTCTGTAGTAGCTTCACCAGGTTGACAAGTCATTTTCAGGAACACCTGTTCTATTCCTGGCATACATTCCTACACTCCTCATTGAACTAGGGTTGATTCCCTAGCTTGATGGTAATGGTAGAGTGAGGGATATGTCAGGCCATGAGTTTACAGTTTGTGGTTGAATACAATCCTACTGATGATGATTACACACAGCGTCTTATGGATGCTCAGTTTTCAGCTTCTAGATCTGTTCTGAGCCATTTAGTATGATGGTAGTACTACACAACACAATGGCAGGTATCCTCAATGTGGATTGTGCAGTGGTCACTCCGACCAATATTGTCATGGACAAATGCATCTGTGACAGGTAGATTGGTGAGGATGAAGTCAAGTAGGTTTTTCCCTCATGTTGGTTCTTTCAGCACCTGCCACAGGACCAGTCTGGCAAATATGTCCTTCAGGACTCGGCCAGCAGTGGTACTACCGAGCCAGTCTTGGAGATGGACATTTTGAAGTCCCCCACCCAGAATACATTCTGTGTCCTTGCAACCCTCACTGTTTCCTCCAAGTGGTTTTCAACATGGAGGAGTATTGATTCATCAGCTGAGGGAGTGTGGTAGGTGGTAATCAGCAGGAGGTTTCATTTCCCATGTTTGACCTGATGCCATGAAACTTCATGGGATTGGGAGTCAATGTTGAGGGCTACTCCCTCCCAACTGTATCTCAATGTGCCACCAGGAACAGTGATGGAGGAGTCTGGGAGGTTGGCTGGAAGGTATGATGCTCTGAGTATGATTATACTGCTTGACTAGTCTGCAGGGCAGCTGTCCCCTAGCGAGGAGACAGGGTTGGCCAGGCTGTGTATGCCTTTGTCATGTCTGAATCCAGTGTGTAGGTCGGTGCTGGGTGGTCTGTCTGGTTTTATTCTTGCTATTGTATTTTGTAGTGGTCTGATACAACTGAGTAGCTTGCTCAGCCATTTCAGAGGGCAGCTAAGAGTCAACTGCCTTGCTGTGGGTTTGGAGTGGAGTCGGTAGTGGGGAAAATTCTAGGGTCCATTATCAAAGATTTTATAGCAGAGCACTTGGAGAACAGTGGTAGAATCGGACAGAGTCAGCATGGATTTACGTAAGGGAAATCATGCTTGGCAAATCTACTAGAAGTCTTCAAGGAAATAACTCGTAGAATTGATGAGGGGGAGCCAGTGGATGTGGTTTATTTGGACTTTCAGAAGGCTTTCGACAAAGCCCCACATAAGAAATTAGCGTGTAAAATTAAAGCGCATGGGATTGGGGGTAGTGTATTGCGATGGATAGAAAATTGGTTGGCAGACAAGAAACAAAGAGTAGGGATAAATGGGTAGTGATCAGGGAGGGGGATTGTGATATACTTGATCAAATTAGCATTGAAAAGGGGGAAGTATTAGCTGTATTAGCGGGCTTAAAAATGGATAAATCCCTAGGCCCAGATGAGATGTATCCCAGGCTGTTATGTGAGGCAAGGGAGGAGATAGCGGGGGCTCTGACACAAATTTTCAGATCCTCTCTGGCCACAGGAGAGGTGCCAGAGGATTAGAGAACAGCAAATGTGGTACCATTATTCAAGAAGTGTAGTAGGGATAAGTGTAGTAGGGTAATTACAGGCTGGTGAGTCTAACATCAGTGGTAGGGAAATTATTGGAAAAAATTCTGAGAGACAGGATTAATCTCCACTTGGAGAGGCAGGGACTGATCAGGGATAGTCAGCATGGCTTTATCAGGGGGAGATCGTGTCTAATAAATTTGATTGAATTTTTCGAGGCGGTGACTAGATGTGTAGATGAGGGTAAAGCAGTTGATGTAGTCTACATGAACTTCAGTAAGGCTTTTGATAAGGTCCCGCATGGGAGATTGGTTAAGAAGGTAAGAGCCCATGGGATCCAGGGCAATTTGGCAAATTGGATTCAAAATTGACTTAGTGGCAGGAGGCAGAGGATGATGGTCAGGGGTTGTTTTTGCGAGTGGAAACCTGTGACCAGTGGGATACCACAGGGATCGGTGCTGGGACCCTTGCTGTTTGTAGTGTACATCAATGATTTAGATGTGAATTTAGGAGATATGATCAGTAAGTTCGTAGATGACAGGAAAATTGGTGGTGCCGGAAATAGTGAGGAGGAAAGCCTTAGATTACTGATATAGATGGGCTGGTAAGATGGGCGGAGCAGTGGCAAATGGAATTTAATCCTAAAAAGTGTGAGGTGATGCACTTTGGGAGGACTAACAAGGCAAGGGAATATACAATGGATGGTAGGACCCTAGGAAGTACAGAGGATCAGCGGGACCTTGGGGTGCTTGTCCACAGATCACTGAAGGCAGCAGCACAGGTAGATAAGGTGGTTCGGAAGGCATATGGGATACTTGCCGTTATTAGCCAAGGCATAGAATATAAGAGCAGGGAGGTTATGATGGAGCTGTATAAAACACTGCAGCTGGAGTACTGTGTACAGTTCTGGTCGCCACACTTTAGGAAGGATGTGATTGCACTGTAGAGGGTGCAGAGGAGATTCACCAGGATATTGCCTGGGCTGGAGCATTTCAGTTATGAAGAGAGACTGGATAGGCTGGGGTTGTTTTACTTGGAGCGGAGAAGGCTGAGGGGGGACCTGATTGAGGTATACAAAATTATGAGGGGCATTGATAGGATAGATAGGAAGAAACATTTTCCCTTAGCGGAGAGGTCAATAACCAGGGGGCATAGATTTAAGGTAAGGGGCAGGAGGTTTAGAGGGGAATCGAGGAAAACATTTTTCACCCAGAGGGTGGTTGGAATCTGGAACACACTACCTGAAGGGGTGGTAGAGGCAGGAACACTCACGACATTTAAGAAGTACTTCGATGAACACTTGAAACGCCATATTGTACAAGACTACAGGCCAAGTGCAGGGAAATGGGATTACTTTTGGATGGTTGCTTGATGGTCAGTGCAGGCGCATTGGGCCAAAGGGCCTGTTTCTGTGCCGTATAACTCGATGACTCTTTGAATCAAATGGAAGAGACACAAAGAACAGCAAAGGATGACAATATAGATAGTAAGAGCTACAAAAAGGGAGTATGAAAAGAAACTTGCAAGGGATATCAAAATGAAGACAACATTTTTACAATTAAATTAGATAACAGAGGGTATTCAGGAGTAATGGGGGCTCCTTGAAAACTGATAACTGTGATATCATCAATGAAATTAAGGAGCTGGCAGGCATGTGTAATAATTAATTTGCATCAGTATTTACAATAGAGGAAGCAGTCAGCATGCCAGACATTCTAGGGAACTAACATTGAATCAGGGACAGGGACTCAGCAAAATTAATGTAAGCAAAATAACATAATGAAGAAAATAATGACACTAAAGTGTGTCAAATCCCCAGCACCAGACAGTTTCCATCGCAGGGATTAAAATGAAGTAGTTGAGAACATTGCAGATGCCCTAACGACAATCTTCCAAGGTTTTCTTGATTCGGCAATCGTCCCTTTAGATTGGAAAATTGTGTATGTCACTGATATTTAAGAAAGGTGAGAGGGAAACCAGGGAATCTGATTGAATTTTGTGAAGAGGTGACTAAAGTAGTGGACTGGGCAATGTCTAAGGATGTTATTTATATGGACCTCCAGAGGTATTTGATAAAGTCCCTCATGGAATTGAAGGCAAATTATTGACCTGATTAGGAGATTGGTTGAATAGAAAGAGATAGAGAGAAGGGATAATGGACAGGCACTCTAATCAGCAGGATGTGAGTAGTAGTGTCCCACAAGGATCTGTGCTCAGACACCAACTATTCACTGTATTCATTAACAACTTAGATGATGGAATAGAAAATCATATATCCAAATTTGATGATGACACAAAGCGAGGCGGCATTGTAAACAGTGTAATGGAAATGTAAAATTACAAAGAGATATTGTTAGATTAAGTGAATGGACAAAACTGTGGAAAATGGATTTCAATGTAGGCAAATGTGAGGTCATCCTCTGTGGACCTAATGAGGTCAGAACTGGGTACTTTCTAAATGGTGACAAGCTAGAAAGAAAGAGACTTGGGGGCATTGTGACACTGGCAGATTTTGCATGGGTAAAAGGTCACGTGAGGAGTGGGATTTGAACCCACACCCCTACAAAGGGACCAGAATTCACGAGCCTTTGGTAACACAAAGCTTAGCACGCCTTGAGCCTGGTACCTTAGACCACTCAGCCATCCTGCCAACTGTGCGCTGGTGTTTTTAAAAGTCTGCTCCAAAATCTATACACTAACTGAACTGTATCACCCTCATTCCTCCTGTGCAAACAAAGCACAAACTGCCATTTATTAAGAACATAAGAAATAGGAGCAGGAGTAGACCATGTGGTGCCACAAGCCTGCTCCACCATTCAGTATGATCATGGTTGATCTGCTTCAACTCCACTTTCCAGCCCACTCCCCATATCCCTCGATTCCCTGAGAGACATCTGTCTATCTCAGCCTTGACTAGACTCAATGATGGAGCATCCACAACCGTCTGGGGTAGAGAATTCCAAAGATTTACAACCCTTTCAGTGAAGAAGTTGATTGGCCCCTTATCCCTACACTGTGCCCCCATGTTCTAGATTCCCAGCCGGGGGAATCTTACTTAACTTATCAGGCAGTGCCAGTCATGAAATTCATTGTTCCTGCATACAACAAACATTCACACACACATATTTCATACAACAACTCAGTGGGTATCTGGAACGAGCTGCCTGAGGAGATGGTGGAGGCAGGAACAGTAGCGACATTTAAGAGGCATCTGGACAGGTACTTGAATGATCAAGGCATAGAGGGATATGGAATTAATGCAGGCAGATGGGATTAGTATAGATAGGCATTATGACGCGGTGGGCCGAAGGGCCTGTTTCTATACTGTACCACTCTATGACTCTATGACTCTATAACTCGCATTTCACAACGTATCGGGTAACATCCTCCTGAGGGTAAGGATGAATAGGGCGGTCACAAAGACTTTAGACTAGTAATTGGGGGAGGGCTCAGGTGGAAAAGGTAGTATAGATAATAGAAAGCAAATGACAGGAAAAAGAGTAGAGTAACAGTCAGAAATTGGGCTTCAGGCACTGCAGGTAAAGGGAAAACTAAAAGATGTAAAGCAATTAAACTAGGAAAGAGAAATAAGAAACGAGAGCAGAAGAACAGGTAAGGGTATGTGGCCCAAATAAGCATTCTTGATATAAACAGATGGAGTACAAGGAATAAATTGTAGACACAGAATCAACTTGGAGGGTATGACAGGACAGTCATTATTGAGACATGGCTGCAGATGGTCAGGACTGGGAATTAAATATACCAGGTTATAAGGTCCACAGGAAAGATAAGGAAAATGTTAGAGAGGAAGGAATAACCTTAGTGATTAAGGATGAAATCACCTCAATGGTAAGAAAGTAATAACGAGAGGGAAGCAGGCAGTGGAGACTATATGGGTAGAATTAAGAAATGGAAAAGTATTTAAGACTAGTGGGAATTATGTATAAACCCCTGGTAGGAGCTGTGAAGTGGTAGATTGTATAAATGCAGAGATTAGACAGGCATGTAGTAAAGGCAGAATGTTTTTAATGGGGGATTTTAACTTACATATAGTTTGAGATAAGCAGCTGGTACATGTCAGAAAGGTAATAAATTTTCTGAGTGTATCTGGGACAGTTTTCTGCAACAATATATCCTAGAACCAACAAGAGGGCATCCTGTATCAGATGTAGTAATGAGTAATGAAGCAGATTTAGTTAACAGCCGAAATCTAATTTATCTCATAGTGATCACATTATGATCAAGTTTACCATAGTGTTTGAAAGAGAGAAACCTGAAACAGATATGAACGTTCTAGATTTAGGTGAGGCTGACCTCAATGGGATGAGACAGAGACTGTCCAAAGTAAACGGGACAAATCTGTTACTGGGTAAAATGACAGAAGATCAGGGGTAGGTGTTTAGAAAAGAATTTAATGTGATACGGAACCAATTCATGTCCCTAAGGGGCAAGAGCTCTATTTCCCAAAAATGACAGCCATGGAAAACTAAGAGGTAAGAGTCAACATAAAACTAAAAGAAAAGGCAGACAAAATTCAAATACAAAGTACAAATCCTGACAAATGGGAGAGATACAAAGAACAGCAAAGGGTGACAAAATAGTAAGAGTATGAAAAGAAACTTGCAAGGGATATCAAAAGGAAGACAACATCTTTTTCAATTACATTAGGAAAAACAGGGTGATCTGGAGCAATGTGGGCCCCTTGAAAACGGATAATGGTGATATTGTCAGTGATAATAAGAAAATGACAGACATACTGAATAATCATTTTACACTAGTACTTGCAGTACAGGAAGATGTCAGCATACTGGAAATCCCTAGGAAATTAATATTCAATCAGTGATGGGGAAATCACCAAAATTACCATTAGCAAAATAACAGTAATGAAGAAAATATTAGCACTAAAAAATGTCAAATCCCCAGGACCAGACGGTTTCCATCCCAGAATTTTAAAGGAAGTAGGTGAGAACATTGCAGATACCCTAAGCATAATCTTCCAAAGTTCTCTCAATTCAGGAACCATTCCTTTAGTTTGGAAAACTGCAAATGTCACTCTGCTATTTAAGAAAGGAAAACCAGGGAACTGTAGACCAGTTAGCCTAACATCAGTTGTTGGGAAATTGCTAGAGGCTATAATTAAGGACAGGGTAACTGAACACCTTGAAAACTTTCAGCTGATCAGAGAGAGCCAGAATGGATTTGTAAAGGGTAGGTCATTCCTGACAAACCTGATTGAATGTTTTGAAGAGGTGACTAAAGTAATGGGGAATGTCTGCAGATGTTATTTATATGAACTTCCAGAAGGCCCTCATAAGGCATTGTTAGTTAATGTTGAAGTTCATGGAATTGAAGGCAAATTATTGAGCTGGTTATGAAACTGAGTGGAAGGAGACAGTGATTAGGGATAATGGGCAGGTACTCTAACTGGCAGGATGTAACTAGTGGTGTCCCGCAGGGATCTGTGTTGGGGCCTCAACTATTCAACGTACTTAGACGACGGTATCGAAAGCCACATAACCAAATTTTTTGATGACACAGAGATTGGTGGGATTGTTTAGTTTAGTTATACAGCACTGAAACAGGCCCTTCGGCCCACCGAGTCTGTGCCGACCATCAACCACCCATTTATACTAATCCTACACTAATTCCATATTCCTACCACATCCCCACCTGTCCCTATATTTCCCTACCACCGACCTATACTAGGGGCAATTTATAATGGCCAATTTACCTATCAACATGCAAGTCTTTGGCATGTGGGAGGAAACCGGAGCACCCGGCGGAAACCCACGCAGACACAGGGAGAACTTGCAAACTCCACACAAGCAGTACCCAGAATTGAACCCGGGTCGTTGGAGCTGTGAGGCTGCGGTGCTAACCACTGCGCCACTGTGCCACCACTGTGTTAGCAATGTAGATGGAAGCATAAAATAATAAAGAGATATTAATAGATTGAGTGAATGGGCAAAACTGTGGATAATGGATTTCAATGCAGGCAAATATGATTCATCCACTTTGGACCTAAAAAACATAGAACAGGATACTTTCTAAATGGTGAATAGTTAGAAAGAGTGGAGGTCTAAAGAGACTTGGGGGTCCAGGTATACAGATCATTAAAATGTCATAAATAGGTGCAGAGAATAATCAAATAAGCTACTTGAATGCTGGCCTTTGTATCTAGATCACTAGAAGACTAAAGGACGAGAATACAAAAAGTCCTGCTTCAGCTATACAAACCTCTGGCTAGACCACATCTGGAGTCCTGTGAGCATAAGTGACTTAGGAAGGATATATTGGCCTTGGAGGGAGTGCAATGTAGATTTATCAGAATGATATCTGGACTCCAAGAGTTCAATTAGGACTAGGGTTGCATTCCCTAGAATTTAGAAGGTTAAGGGGTGATTTGATTGATATTTTCAAGATATTAAGGGGAACAGATAGGGTGGATAGTGAGAAATTATTTCTGCTAGTTTGGGGAGTCAACCAGGGCTCATAGCCTAAAAATTAGAGCCAGACGTTTCAGGAGTGAAACGAGGAAACACTTGCACACACAAAGTGGCTGGGAATTTACTGAGCTCCTGATATTGGGCTCCGTGGAGGGGGAGGCCGGAAGATTGCTCCGGCAGCAGCCCGCCACGGAGCCTGATAATAGGAATGCTGGGCCCATTATTCCTGGTAGTGGTGAGGCTCCGGAGTGGCCCTCCCACCGCTGGGCAACGGGATCCAGATTAACATATTTAAATTAATGAAATGAATATATTTAAATAAAATCAATAGCAATCTTACCTTCGGGCCGCGATCTTCTGAGCAGTGACCGGCACTCACATGCCTTCACTTTCCCGTCCAGGGAAATTATTTTTATGTTCAGTCTGAGGGGAGGGGGGATGTGGGGGGTGGGGTTGCTAATGCAAATTACTAGTGTACAGGAGGGTGGGAAGGTCAAGTGTTGAAAGTAAGTGTTTTGTGGGGAGAGAGGGCAAATGTTGAATTTCATTGTTATTGGGGGGTGGGAAGGGCGATAGATTTATCAGTGGTACATTGGGGGGAGGGGGGTAGCCCTTTAACAAATTAAATGACCCAGCGGGGTTGGCTGCCCTTTAAAAATAGTGCCAGCGCTTGCACACAGGCAGCTGATGCCATTGCCAGCATTGGAGAGCCTGCCCCCTCCACATGATCAGATGGGGGGTGGGGGGGGACCCGACTAGCTCATTATCCTGGACCACCACGAGAAAGATCAAGGTGACGTGGTGGCGCGCGGCCCGCATTTGTGGGTCACCATTTTTTCGCCCGCCACTGCTCATTGCGGTGGGAGAAGAAAATCTAGCCTGAAAGGTGTAAGACATTTAGAACTCTCTTCCACAAACAGCAATTGATACCAGGTCAGTTGTTAATTTTAAATCTGATATTCATAGTTTTGTTAACCTAAGTTTGTTAAGGGATGTGGGGAACAGTGAGCAGAAGATGCTTGAAGGGATAAATAGCCTACTCCTGTTTCTATTCTAGATTTATTTGATTAACTGAGTTTTAATTCCCCGTCGGCTGTGTTGGCATTTGAACTCAAGTCTGCAAATTATTAGTCCAGGCCTTTGGATTACTAGTAACATAACCACTATGCTACCATACCTGCATGTAATAGCTCACTAATCGAGCAGCTCACTCTCTCACCATCGCTGCTGCGGTCCAGACTGGCTTGGCCTGTATTCGTTCGGTCCTGCCCAGCCTGGTCTGTTCTGCCTCGGTCAGAGCTGGTCTGGTCTGTTCTGTCTTGGTCGGAGCCGGCCTGGTCTGTTCTGCTTTGGTCAGGGCTGGTCTGGTCTATCCTTCGCCTTTTGAATGCGGACTTCTGGCATAATTGAGGTCTCATTAACCGCTCCCTGTGAAAATCACACATGACAAATGAGATATGTTTGATGGGTTTTGCTCTTTTCCCTGGTTTTTCCTCATCCATGCCTTAGTTACCTTTTGACTCAAGTATTCCAATGCTTCCTGGCCGGCCTCCCATCTACCATCCTCATAGAGTTGAGCTCATTCCAAAACTCTGCTGCCGTGTCCTAACTGGTATCAAGTCCTGATCATGAATCACTCCTGTGCTCACTCACCTACATTGGCTCCTGGTCCAATGCCTCATTTTTAAAATTCTCATCCCTGTGTTCAAATCCCCCTTTGTCCTCGTTCCAACCTATCTCTATCACCTCTTCCAGCTCCACAACCCTCTGTGATCTCAGCATTCTTCCAACAGCAACAAATCCCCAATTTCCTTTGTCCCTCCATTGGCGGCCATACCTACAGCTGTCTAGGCCCCAAGCTCTGGAATTCCCTCTATAAACCTCTTCCCTCTCTCATCCTCCTCTAAACACTCCTTAAAACCTACCTCTTTCAGCAAACTGTTGTTTACCTACAGTACACAACACCTACAGTACACAACACCTACAGTACACAACACCTACAGTACACAGCACATGCAGTACACAGCACATACAGTACCCATTTTGTTTTCGTTCTTGAGATGTAAGTGCCAGCATTTGTTGCCCATCTCTAGTTGCCCTTGAGAAGGTGGTGATGAGCCGCCTTCTTGAACAACTGCAGTCCACGTGGTATAGGTACACCCACAGTGCTGTTCGGAAGGGCCTTTCAGGATTATCACACAGCGATAGTGAAGGAATGGTGATATAGTTCCAAGTCAGGATGGTTTGTTTCTTGGAGGGAAATTTACAGGTGATGGCGTTCCCATGCTTCTGCTGCACTTGTCCCCCTAGGTGGTGGAGGTTGCGGGAGCCTTGGGGAGTTGCTGCAGTGCATCTTGCAGATGGTACACTCTGCTGCCACTGCGTATCTGCGGTGGAGTGAGTGAACGTTTAAGGTGGTGAATGGGGTGCAAATCAAGCGGGCTGCTTTGTCCTGGATGGCGTCGAGCTTCTTGAGTGTTGTTGGAGCTTTACTCATCCAGGCAAGTGGAAAGTATTCCAACACACTCCTGACTTGTGCCTTGTAGATGGTTGGCAGGCTTTGGGGAGTCAGGAGGTGAGTTGCTTGCCACAGAATTCCCAGCTTCTGACCTGCTCTTGTAGCCACAGTATTTATATGGCTGCTCCAGTTCAGTTTCTGGTCAATGATAACTCCCAAGATGCTGATGGTGGAGGATACAGCGATGGTAATACCATTGAATATCAAGAGAAGATGATTAGATTCTCTCTTGTTGGGATACGAACATATGAATTAGAAGTAGAAGTCGGCCATTCGGCCCCTCGAGCCTGCTCCGCAGTTCAATAAGATCATGGCTGATCTGTTTGTGTCTCGAATTCCACACTCCCATCTACTCCCAATAATCTTTGATTCCCCTGCCTAACAAGAATCTATCTACCACCGCCTTAAAAATATTCTATGACCCCGCCTCCACCACCTTCTGAGGCAGAGTGTTGCAAAGTCACACAACCCTCTGAGAGAAAAAAATTTCTCCTCATCTCTGTCCTAAAAGGGTGATGCCTAATTTTAAAACAGTGCCCCCTAGTTCTGGACTCACCCACAAGAGGAAACATCCTTTTCACATCCACCTTGTCAAGACCGTTCAGGATCTAATAAACTTCAATCAAATCTCCTCTCACTCTTCTAAACTCCAGTGAAAACAAGCTCAATCTGTCCAATCTTTCCTCATAAGACAACCCACTCATTCCAGGTATCAATCTAGTAAACCTCCTCTGAATCGCCTCCAACGCATTCACATCTTTCCTTAAATAAGGAAACCAAAACTGCACACAGTATTCGAGATGTGGTCTCGCTAATGCCCTGTATAACTGAAGCATAACATCCTTACTTTTATTTTCAATTCCTCTCATAATAAAGGATAGCATTCCATTAGCCTTCTTTATTACTTGCTGTACCTGCATACTAACTTTTTGTGACTCATGCACTAGAACACCTAAATCCCTCTGCACCTCAGAGTTCTGCAGTCGTTCTCTATTTAAGTAATACTCTGCTTTTTTATCCTTCCTGCCAAAGTGAACAACTTCACATTTTCCCACATTATACTCCATCTGCCACATTTTTGCCCACTCACTCAACCTATCTATATCAGTCTGCAATCTCCTTATGTCGTCTTCACAACATACTTTCCTACCTATCTTTGTGTCATCTGCAAATTTAGCTACCATGCCATCGCTCCCCTCATCTAAACCATTGATATAAATTGTAAAAAGTTGTGGCCCAGCACAGACCCCTGTGGGACTCCACTCGTCACATCCTGCCAATCAGAAAAGGACCCATTTATGCATACTCTCTATTTTCTGCCAGCCAGCCAATCTTCTATCCATGCTAATATGTTACCTCCTACACCATGAGCTCCTACTTTGTGCAATAACCTTGTATGTGGCACCTTGTCAAATGCCTTCTGGAAAACCAAAAACAGTATGTCAACGGACTCCCCTTTATCCGCAGTACATGTTATTCCTTCAAAGAACTCCAGTAAATTGGTTAAGCATAATTTTCCTTTCACAAAACCATGCTGACTATTCCCGATTACCTTGAGTTTTTCGAAGTGCCCGGCTATAGCCTCCTTAATGATCAATTCTAACACCCTCCCCACGACAGACGTCAAGCTAACTGGCCTACAGTTACCTGTTTTCTGTCTCCCACCCCACCCACCCCTTCTTGAATAGGGGGGTTATATTTGCTACTTTCCAGTCTGATGGAACCTTTCCAGAATCCAGTGAATTTTGAAAAGTTAACAGCAATGCATCTACTACCTCACTAACTACCTCTTTTAAGATGCTAGGATGAAGCCCATCAGGACCCGGGGACTTGTCAGTCCGCAGCTCCATCAGTTTGCTCTGTACTGCTTCCCTGGTAATTGGAATTTCACCAAGTTCCTCTCTTCCTTCCACCTTCTGATTTACAGCTATTACTAGAATGTTTTTTGTATCCTCTATAGTGAAGACAGAAGCAAAATATTTGTTCATTTCATCCGACATTTCCTTATTATCTACTATTAACTCCTCATTCTCACCCTCTAGAGGACCAACACTCACTTTACTTACTCTTTTCCTTTTTAAATACCTGTAGAAACTCTTGCTATCTGTTTTTACATTTCTAGCTAGCTTCCTCTCATACTCTAATTTCTTTCTCATGATTAACCTTTTAGTCATTCTCTGTTGTTCTTTATATTCTGACCAATCATCTGACCTGCCACTCATCTTTGCACAATTATTTGCTTTTTCCTTAAGTTTGATGCTTTCCTTAGCTTCTTTAGTTAACCACGGATGGTGGGTCCTCCCCTTAGAGTTTTTCTTCATAGTAGGATGGTCATTGCCTGACACATTGTGTGGCGTGAATGTTACTTCCCACTTATCAGCCCAAGCCTGAATGTTGTCTAGGGCTTGCTGCATGCGGGCATCAACTACTTCAGTATTTGAGGTGTTGCGAATAGAATTGAGCGCTGTGCAATCATTAGAGAATATCCCCATTTCTTATCTTATATTGGGGAGAAGGTCTAGGACTGAGGAACTCCTGCAGTGATATCCTGGAGCTGAGATGATTGGCATCTTTCCTTTGTGTGAAGTATGCCTCCAACCAGTGGAGAGTTTTCCCCTGATTCTCATTGACTTCAATTTTGTTTGGACTCCATGACACCACACTCGGTCAAATGCTGCCTTGATGTCAAGGGCACTCACTCCCACATCACCTCTGAAATTCTGCTCTTTTGTCCATGTTTTGACCAAGGCTGTATTGAGGACTGGAGCCAAGTGGCCCTGGAGGATCCCAGTCTGAGCATCAGTGAGCAGGTTGTTTCTGAGTAAGCGCCGCTTGATAGCACTGTCGATGACACCTTCCATCGCTTTGCTGATGATTAAGAGTATATTGATGGGGTGGCATTGGTCGGATTGGATTTATCCTGCTTTTTGTGGGCAGGACATACCTGGACAATTTTCCCCATTGTTGGGTAGATGGCAGTGTTGTAGCTATACTAGAACAGCTTGGTTAGGGGTGCAGCTCGTTCTGGAGCACAGGTCTTCAGTACTACAGCCAGGATGTTGTCAGGGCCCATAGCCTTTGCTGTATCGAGTGCCTTCACAGTATTTCACAGTACACAACACATACAGTACATGACACACATCATATCTGACATTAACTTACCTTTTATTATTCAATCCGACCTCTCTAAATCCTTTGGCAAATGGATTATGGTCAATCTTCAGTTTTGTAATCTGGAACAGTGTTGAACATTGGAGTCAGGCACTTGCTTTCATTAAGAGATAACTGAGACTTAAGTGAACCCAGATCATGTGTCACATATCAGTGTGATTTATCAGTGTGACAGATCAACGTGATTGGTCAGGGTCATGGGTTAATGCGATTGATCAGCGTGATGGGTATGTATGATAATACCCTCTAGTACATTAATTGGGTATAAAACTGTTGTTGCAATACCAAATGCTGGAAGGTGGGATTAGGCGGTGTGGCTCATTTTATGGCCTCTTTCTGTGCCATAAACTTTCAATTCTATTTTGTTTTTATACTGGGGTGTAATACCCTCTGTTCCAATACTATGGTATATTACTCTCTAGTACAATACTGGGTATAATACTCTCTGGTACCATAATAGTTTATAATACCTCCTGCTACAATACTGGATATAATACTCTCTGGTACAATAATGGTTTATAATACCCCCTGATACAATACTGGATATAATACTCTCTGGTACAATAATGGTTTATAATACCTCCTGATACAATACTGGATATAATACTCTCTGGTACCATAATAGTTTATAATACCTCCTGCTACAATACTGGATATAATACTCTCTGGTACCATAATAGTTTATAATACCTCCTGCTACAATACTGGATATAATACTCTCTGGTACAATAATGGTTTATAATACCCCCTGATACAATACTGGATATAATACTCTCTGGTACAATAATGGTTTATAATACCTCCTGATACAATACTGGATATAATACTCTCTGGTACAATAATGGCTTATAATACCCCCTGATACTATACTGGATATAATACTCTCTGGTACAATAATGGCTTATAATACCCCCTGATACTATACTGGATATAATACTCTCTGGTACAATAATGGTTTATAATACCCCCTGATACAATACTGGATATAATACTCTCTGGTACCATAATGGTTTATAATACCTCCTGATACAATACTGGATATAATACTCTCTGGTACAATAATGGTTTATAATACCCCCTGATACAATACTGGATATAATACTCTCTGGTACAATAATGGTTTATAATACCCCCTGATACAATACTGGATATAATACTCTCTGGTACAATAATGGTTTATAATACCTCCTGATACAATACTGGATATAATACTCTCTGGTACAATAATGGTTTATAATACCCCCTGATACAATACTGGATATAATACTCTCTGGTACCATAATGGTTTATAATACCTCCTGATACAATACTGGATATAATACTCTCTGGTACAATAATGGTTTATAATACCTCCTGATACAATACTGGATATAATACTCTCTGGTACAATAATGGTTTATAATACCTCCTGATACAATACTGGATATAATACTCTCTGGTACCATAATGGTTTATAATACCTCCTGATACAATACTGGATATAATACTCTCTGGTACCATAATGGTTTATAATACCTCCTGATACAATACTGGATATAATACTCTCTGGTACAATAATGGTTTATAATACCCCCTGATACAATACTGGATATAATACTCTCTGGTACAATAATGGTTTATAATACCTCCTGATACAATACTGGATATAATACTCTCTGGTACCATAATGGTTTATAATACCTCCTGATACAATACTGGATATAATACTCTCTGGTACAATAATGGTTTATAATACCTCCTGATACAATACTGGATATAATACTCTCTGGTACAATAATGGTTTATAATACCTCCTGATACAATACTGGATATAATACTCTCTGGTACCATAATGGTTTATAATACCTCCTGATACAATACTGGATATAATACTCTCTGGTACAATAATGGTTTATAATACCTCCTGATACAATACTGGATATAATACTCTCTGGTACAATAATGGTTTATAATACCCCCTGATACTATACTGGATATAATACTCTCTGGTACAATAATGGTTTATAATACCCCCTGATACAATACTGGATATAATACTCTCTGGTACCATAATGGTTTATAATACCTCCTGATACAATACTGGATATAATACTCTCTGGTACCATAATGGTTTATAATACCTCCTGATACAATACTGGATATAATACTCTCTGGTACCATAATGGTTTATAATACCCCCGATACAATACTGGATATAATACTCTCTGGTACCATAATGGTTTATAATACCTCCTGATACAATACTGGATATAATACTCTCTGGTACCATAATGGTTTAAATACCCCCTGATACAATACTGGATATAATACTCTCTGGTACAATAATGGTTTATAATACCCCCTGATACAATACTGGATATAATACTCTCTGGTACCATAATGGTTTATAATACCCCCTGATACAATGCTGGATATAATACTCTCTGGTACCATAATGGTTTATAATACCTCCTGATACAATACTGGATATAATACTCTCTGGTACAATAATGGTTTATAATACCCCCTGATACTATACTGGATATAATACTCTCTGGTACAATAATGGTTTATAATACCCCCTGATACAATACTGGATATAATACTCTCTGGTACCATAATGGTTTATAATACCTCCTGATACAATACTGGATATAATACTCTCTGGTACCATAATGGTTTATAATACCTCCTGATACAATACTGGATATAATACTCTCTGGTACCATAATGGTTTATAATACCCCCGATACAATACTGGATATAATACTCTCTGGTACCATAATGGTTTATAATACCTCCTGATACAATACTGGATATAATACTCTCTGGTACCATAATGGTTTAAATACCCCCTGATACAATACTGGATATAATACTCTCTGGTACAATAATGGTTTATAATACCCCCTGATACAATACTGGATATAATACTCTCTGGTACCATAATGGTTTATAATACCCCCTGATACAATACTGGATATAATACTCTCTGGTACCATAATGGTTTATAATACCTCCTGATACAATACTGGATATAATACTCTCTGGTACAATAATGGTTTATAATACCTCCTGATACAATACTGGATATAATACTCTCTGGTACCATAATGGTTTATAATACCTCCTGATACAATACTGGATATAATACTCTCTGGTACCATAATGGTTTATAATACCTCCTGATACAATACTGGATATAATACTCTCTGGTACCATAATGGTTTATAATACCTCCTGATACAATACTGGATATAATACTCTCTGGTACCATAATGGTTTATAATACCTCCTGATACAATACTGGATATAATACTCTCTGGTACCATAATGGTTTATAATACCTCCTGATACAATACTGGATATAATACTCTCTGGTACCATAATGGTTTATAATACCTCCTGATACAATACTGGATATAATACTCTCTGGTACCATAATGGTTTATAATACCTCCTGATACAATACTGGATATAATACTCTCTGGTACCATAATGGTTTATAATACCCCCTGATACAATACTGGATATAATACTCTCTGGTACCATAATGGTTTATAATACCCCCTGATACAATACTGGATATAATACTCTCTGGTACAATAATGGTTTATAATACCCCCTGATACAATACTGGATATAATACTCTCTGGTACCATAATGGTTTATAATACCTCCTGATACAATACTGGATATAATACTCTCTGGTACAATAATGGTTTATAATACCCCCTGATACAATACTGGATATAATACTCTCTGGTACAATAATGGTTTATAATACCCCCTGCTACAATACTGGATAGAATACTCTCTGGTACAATAATGGTTTATAATACCCCCTGATACAATACTGGATATAATACTCTCTGGTACAATAATGGTTTATAATACATCCTGATACAATACTGGATATAATACTCTCTGGTACAATAATGGTTTATAATACCCCCTGATACAATACTGGATATAATACTCTCTGGTACAATAATGGTTTATAATACATCCTGATACAATACTGGATATAATACTCTCTGGTACCATAATGGTTTATAATACCCCCTGATACAATACTGGATATAATACTCTCTGGTACAATAATGGTTTATAATACCCCCTGATACAATACTGGGTATAATACTCTCTGGTACAATAATGGTTTATAATACCCCCTGATACAATACTGGGTATAATACTCTCTGGTACAATAATGGTTTATAATACCCCCTGATACAATACTGGATATAATACTCTCTGGTACCATAGAATCATAGAAGTTTTATGGCACAGAAAGAGGCCACTTGGCCCATCGTGTCCGTGCCAGCCGGAAAAAAAGAGCCATCCAGCCTAATCCCGCCTTTCATCATTTGGTCCGAAGCCCTGCATTTCAGGTGCACATCGAGCACCTTTTAAACAAGATGAGGTTTTCTGCCTCTCCCACCCTTTCAGGCAGTGAGTTCCAGACCCCCACTACTCTCTGGGTGAAAAAGTCTTTCCTCATCTCCCCTCTAATCCTTTTACCAATCACTTTAAATCTATCCCCCCTAGACACTGATCTCTCTGCTAAGGTAAATAGGCCCTTTACATCCACTCTATCCAGGCCCCTCACAATTTTGTACATCTCAATCAAATCTCCCCTCAGCCTTCTCTGTTCCAAGGAGAACAACCCCAGCCTCTCCAACATTTCTTCATAGCTGCATTTTTCCAGTCCTTGCATCATCCTCATAAATCTCCGCTGTACCCTCTCTAGTGCAATTAAATCCTTTCTGTAATGAGGTTACCAGAACTGCACACAGTACTCAAGTTGTAGCCTAACAAATGATTTATACAGTTCCAGCACAACCTCCTAGCTCCTATATTCTATATCTCGGCTAATAAAGGAAAGGATTCCATGTGCCTTCTTAACCGCCTTATCGACCTGTCCTGCTACCTTTAGGGGATCTGTGGACATTCACTGCAAGGTCTCTCGCTTTCTCTCAGCATTCAACCATTAATCGTGTATTCCTTTGCCTTGTTTGATCTCCCCACATGCATCACATCACACTTCTCTGGGTTGAATTCCATTTGCCACTTTTCTGCCCACCTGACCAGTCCATCAATATCTTCCTGCAGCCTTCAGCTATCCTCCTCGCCAGCTACCACAAAGCCAATCTTTCTGTCATCTGCAAACTTCTTGATCATGCCCCTTACATTTCCATCCAAATCGTTACTATATACCACACAAAGCAGGGGACCCAGTACTGAGCCCTTCAGAACACCACTGGAAACAACACTCCAGTTGCAAAAACACCTGTCAACAATGAACCTTTGTTTCCTGCCACTGAGCCAATTTTGTATCTAGCTTGCTATATTCCCTGGATCCCATGGGATTTTATTTTTTTTAACCAGTGTGCCATGTGGGACCTTGTCAAAAGCCTTGCTAAAATCCATGTAGATCACATCAACTGCACTACCCTCATCTATCTTCCTTGTTACTTCCTCAAAAAATTCGATCAAGTTGGTCAAACAAGATCTTCCCTTAACAAATCCATGTTTACTATCCTTGATTAACCTGTGCCTTTCTAACTGACAGTTTATCCTGTCTCAGAATTGATTCCAATAATTTGCCCACTACTGAGGCTAGACTGAAAGGTTTGTAATTATTTGGTCTATTCCTTGCTCCCTTTTTAAATAAAGGTACAATGTTAGCAGTTCTCCAATCCTCTGGCACCACACCTGCATCCAGTGAGGACTAGAAAATGATGGTCAGACCTTCCGCTGCTTCCTCCCTGGCTTCTTTTAACAGCCTGGGGTACATTTCATCCGGCCCTGGTGATTTATCAACTTTCAAGAATGCTAATCCATTTATACTTCCTCTCTCCCTATGTTTATCACATCCAATACTTCACACCCTTCTTCCTTAACTACAATATGTGCATCATCCCCTCTTTTGTGAAGACAGATGTGAAGTATTCATTCAAAACAATACCAACAACTTCCCCCCCTACACACAGGTTACTTTTTTGGTCTTTTATGGGCCCTACTCTTTCCTTAGTTATCCTCTTACTCTTAATGTATTGATGAAATATCTTTGGGTTCACCTTGATTTTGCTTGCCAATATTCTTTCATGCCCTCTCTTTGCTTTCCTAATTTCCTTTTTGATTTCACCCCTCCACTTTCTATACTCCTCTTGGCTCTCAGTGGTATTGAGTTCTCAGTGTCGGACATAAGCTTTCCTTTTCTGCCTTATCTTAGGCTCCTTGACAACCATGGGACTCTAGATTTGGCCGTCTCACCCTTTTTCTTTGTGGGAACATGTTTACTCTGAACCCTTGAATCTCCCCTTTGAAAGTCTCCCACTGTTCTGACACTGATTTACCATAAAGCAGCTGTTTCCAGTCCACTTAAGTAAAATTGGCCATGCCCCAAGCCCCAATTGAGAACTCTAACTCCTGTTCTGTCCTTGTCCATAATTATGTTAAAACTGACTGAATTATGATCACTACCACCAAAATACTCTCCCACTGCCATTCCTTCCACCTGCCCATCTTCATTTACTAAAATTAAGTCTCAAACTTGTTGGATTTGCTGCATACTGGGAAAACAAGTTCTCCTGAATGCACCTCAATAATTCTGCTCCCTCAATTCCTTTCACACTAAAACTATCCCAGTTGATAATGTGGTAGTTAAAATCTTCTGCTATTACTGCCCTATTGTTCTTGCACTTCTCAGAGATTTGCCTATATATCTGCTCTTCTATCTCCCTCTGACTGTTTGGGGGTCTATAGTACACTCCCAACAGTGTGACTGCCCCTTTTTGTTCCTTAGCTCGATCCATATGGTCACATTTGATAAACCTTCCAACATATCATCCCTCCTCACATATATAATTGTTTTTTGACCAAAATTACCACATCCCCTCCTTTCTTATCTCCATCCCTATTGCATCTGAAAACCTTGTAACCAGGAACATTGAGCATACCCGTCCCTTCATAGCTGTTATAATACGCTGTAAGAGTTGTTATAATACTCTTTGCTACAACACAGGGTAATAATATTCTCTGGTACAACACTTGGGTATAATACTCACGGGTACAATACTGGGGTATATTACTCCCTGATACAATACCGGGATTTAACACTCTCTGGTATAACACTGGGGTATAATACTGCCTGGTATAATACTGGAATATGATACTCCCTGTTACAATATTAGAGTATATTACTCCCTGGTACAATACTGGGGTATAATACTCCCTGTACAATAATGATTTATAATACTCACTGCTACAATGCTGGGGTATAATACTGCCTGGTATAATACTGGAATATGATACTCCCTGTTACAATATTAGAGTATATTACTCCCTGGTACAATACTGGGGTATAATACTCCCTGTACAATAATGATTTATAATACTCACTGCTACAATGCTGGGGTATAATGCTTTCTGGTACAACACTGTGGTATAATAGTCCCTGGCACAATACTGAGGTATAATACTCTGCGGTGCAACATTTGGTTAAAATATTCTCTGGTACAGTACTGGAGTACAATACTCTCCAGTACAACACTTGGGTATAATACTCCCTGGTACAATACTGGTTTATAATACCTTCTAATACAAGTCTGGGGTATAATACTCTCTGGTAAAATACTGGGATATAATATACTCTGGTACAAGAGTTGTACCAAAGTGCATTATAACAACTAACATGCAGGTGCAGCAAGCAATTAAAAAGGCAAATGGCATGTTAGCCTTTATCGCAAGAGGATTTGATTAAAGGAATCCTGGATCGGCGCAGGCTTGGAGGGCCGAAGGGCCTGTTCCTGTGCTGTAATTATCTTTGTTCTTTGTTCTTTGAATAGTGAGGTCTTGCTTCAATTATATAGAACCTTGGTTAGACCGCACCTGGAGTAGTGTGTGCAGTTTTGGTCCCCTTACCTTAGGAAGGATATTATTGCCATAGAGGGAGTGCAACTAAGGTTCACCAGACTTGTTCCCGGGATGGCGGGACTGTCCTGTTAAGAGAGATTGGAGAAACAGGGCCTGTATTCTCTAGAGTTTCGAAGAAGGAGAGGTGATCTCATTGAAACCTACAAAACACTTAAAGGGATAGACAGGGTAGATGCAGGAAGATTTTTCCCCTGGTTGGGGAGTCTAGAACCAGTGGACACAATTTCAAAGTAAGGGGGAAGCCACTTAGGACAGAGATGAGACGTAATTTCTTTATTCAGAGGGTTGTGAATCATTGGAATTCTCTACCCCAGAGGGGTGTGGAAGCTCAGTCATTGAGTATGTTCAAAGCAGAGATTGACAGATTTCGAAATACAAATGACAGAAGGGGATATGAGGATAGTGTGGGAAAAAGGCATTGAAGTGGAAGATCAGCCCTGATAATATTGAATGGTGTGGCAGGTTTGATGGGCGGAATGGCCTACTCATGCTTCCATGTTCCTATGTTCCTACAATAATTTCTGGTAGAATACTGGGGTATAATACACTCAGGGCCAATACAGAGGTGAAATACACTCTGGTACAATACAGAGGTATAATAATCTATGGTACAATACCGGGGTATAATACTCTCTGGTACAGTACAGGGGTAGAATACTGTCTGGTACAATACCGGGGTATAATACTCTCTGGTACAGTACAGGGGTAGAATACTGTCTGGTACAATTCAGGGGGAGAATGCTCTCTGGGACAATACTGGGGCATAATACTCTCTGGTACAATACAGGTGTATAATACTCTCTGCTACAATGCAGGGGTATAGTACTGTCTGGTAAAATACTGGGGTATAATACACTGTGGTACAATACTGGGGTGTAATGCTCGCCACTACAATACAGGGGTATAGTACTTTCTGGTACAATACAGGGGCATAATACTCACTGCTACTATACAAGTGTATAGTACTCTGAGCTACATTATGGGGTATAATGCTCCCTGGTACAATACAGGGGTATAATACTCTCTGGTACAATACTGAGGAAGAATACTCTCTGCTACAATACAGGGGAATAACATTCTCTGGTGCACTACAGGGGTATAATACTCTCTGGTACAATACAGGTGTATAATAGTCACTGCTACTATACAAGTGTATAGTACTCTCTGCTACATTACTGGGGTATAATGCTCCCTGGTACAATACAGGGGTATAATACTCACTGGTACAATACTGGAGAAGAATACCTCTCTGCTACAATACAGGGGAATAACATTCCCCGGTACAATACTGGTGGATAATATTCTGTGCTACAATACAGGGGTAGAATACTCCTGGTACAATACTGGGGTATAATAATCGCTGCTACAATACTGGGGTACAGTACTCTCAAGGCGAATACTGGGGTATAACACTCTCTGGTACAGTGCTGGGGTATAATGCTCTCTGGTGCAATAGAAGGGTATAATACTCTCTTGTACAATACTGAGGTGGAATGGTTGCTGGTACAATACTGGGGTAGAATATTCTCTGGTACAATACTGGCGTAGAATACACGCTGGTACAATACATGGGTAGAATACTCTCTGGTACAATACTGGGGTAGAATACTCTCCAGTACACTACTGGGGTATAAAACTCTCTGGTACAATACTGGGGTATAATGCTCTCTGGTGCAATAGAAGGGTATAATACTCTCTTGTACAATACTGGGGTAGAATGGTCGCTGGTACAATACAGGGGTAGAATACTCTCTGGTTCAATACTGGGGTAGAATACTCACTGGTACAATACAGGGGTAGAATACTCGCTGGTACAATACTGGCGTAGAATACTCTCTGGTACAATACTGCGGTATAATTCTCTCAGCTACAATACAGGGGTATCATAATCTCTGGTACATTACAGGGGTATAATATTCTCTGGTACAATACTGGGGTATAATACTCTGTTACAATACACGGGTATAATACTCTCTGGTCAAATTCTGGGATGTAACACTAATTGCTACAATACAGTGGTATAATACTCTCTGGTACATTACTGCGGTAGAATACTCTCTGCTACAGTACAGGGATATAATACTTCCTGGTATAATACTGGGGTATAATGCTCTCTGGTAGAATACTGGGTTATGATACTCTCTGGTACAATACTGGAGTATAATACACTCCTGGTACAATACTGGGGTATAATACACTCTGCTACAATACTGGGGTAGATTACTCCCTGGTACAATAATGAAATATCATACTCATGGTACAATACAGGGGTACAATACTCTCTGGTACAATACTGAGGTAGAATATAATCTGCTACAATACAGGGATATAATACTCTCTGCTACAATACCGAGGTATTATACTCTCTGGTACAATACAGGTGTAGAATACTATCCGGTACAGCACTGGGGAATAATACTCTCTGGTACAACACTGGGGTATAATACTCGCCAGTACAATACTGGGGTATAATACTCTCTGGTACAATACTGGGGCAGAATACTATCTGGTACAATATTGAAGTATAATACTCTCTGGTAAAACACAGGGGTATAATACTCGCCAGTACAATACTGGGGTATAATACTCTCTGGTACAATACTGGGGTATAATACTCTCTGGTACAATACTGGGGCAGAATACTATCTGGTACAATATTGAAGTATAATACTCTCTGGTAAAACACAGGGGTATAATACTCGCCAGTACAATACTGGGGTATAATACTCTCTGGTACAATACTGGGGTATAATACTCTCTGGTACAATACAGGGGCAGAATACTATCTGGTACAGTATTGAAGTATAATACTCTCTGGTAAAACACAGGGGTATAATACTCGCCAGTACAATACTGGGGTATAATACTCTCTGGTACAATACTGGGGTATAATACTCCCTGGTACAATACTGGGGCAGAATACTATCTGGTACAATATTGAAGTATAATACTCTCTGGTAAAACACAGGGGTATAATACTCGCCAGTACAATACTGGGGTATAATACTCTCTGGTACAATACTGGGGTATAATACTCCCTGGTACAATACTGGGGCAGAATACTATCTGGTACAATATTGAAGTATAATACTCTCTGGTAAAACACAGGGGTATAATACTCTCTGGTACAATACTGGGGTATAATACTCTCTGGTGCAATACTGGGGTATAATACTCCCTGGTACAATACTGGGGCAGAATACTATCTGGTACAATATTGAAGTATAATACTCTCTGGTAAAACACAGGGGTATAATACTCTCTGGTACAATACTGGGGTATAATACTCTCTGGTGCAATAGAGGGGTATAATGCTCTAAGGTTCAATATTGAGGTGTAATACTCTCCGGTACCATTCAGGGGTAGAATACACTCTGGAGCAATACTGGGGTGTAATACTCTCTGCTACAATACAAGGCTATAATATTCTCTGGTGCAATAGTGCGGAATAATACTCTCTGCGACAGTACTGAGTATAATACTATCTGCTACAGTACTGGGGTATAATGCTGTCCGGTGCAATACTGGGGTTGAATATTCTCTGCTACAATACAGGGGTATAATACTCCCTGGTACAATACTGAGGTGGAATACTTGCTGGTACAATAGATGGGTAGAATACCTCCTGGTACAATACTGGGGTAGTATACACGCTGGTACAATACAAGGGTAGAATATTCCCCGGTTCAATACTGGGGTAGACTACTCTCCGATACAATACAGGGGTATTATACACACTGGTACAATACTGGGGTATAATACTCTTTGCAACATTACAGGGGTAGAATACTTTCTTGCACAATACCTGGGTAGAATACCCTCTGGTACAATACTGGGGTCGAATACTCTGTGGTAAAATAATGGGGTAGAATAATGTCTGGTATAATACAGGGGAAAAATTCAACATGGTGGCTCCTCATCAGACCCCTTTCCTATCCTGAGTGGCGTGAAACAGGGCTGTGTTCTCGCACCCACACTTTTTGGGATTTTCTTCTCCCTGCTGCTTTCACATGCGTTCAAGTCCTCTGAAGAAGGAATTTTCCTCCACACAAGATCGGGGGCAGGTTGTTCAACCTTGCCCGTCTAAGAGCGAAGTCCAAAGCACGGAAAGTCCTCATCAGGGAACTCCTCTTTGCTGATGATGCTGCATTAACATCTCACACTGAAGAGTGCCTGCAGAGTCTCATCGACAGGTTTGCGGCTGCCACAAAGAATTTGGCCTAACCATCAGACTCAAGAAAACGAACATCATGGGGCAGGACGTCAGAAATGCTCCATCCATCAATATTGGTGACCACGCTCTGGAAGTGGTTCAAGAGTTCACCTACAACTCAACCTACAGCTCAACTATCACCAGTAACCTGTCTCTAGATGCAGAAATCAACAAGCGCATGGGAAAGGCTTCCACTGCTATGTCCAGACTGGCCAAGAGACTGTGGGAAAATGGCGCACTGACACGGAACACAAAAGTCCGAGTGTATCAAGCCTGTGTCCTCAGTACCTTGCTCTATGGCAGCGAGGCCTGGACAACGTATGTCAGCCAAGAGCGACGTCTCAATTCATTCCATCTTCGCTGCCTCCAGAGAATACCTGGCATCAGGTGGCAGGACCGTATCTCCAACACAGAAGTCCTCGAGGCGGCCAACATCCCCAGCTTATACACACTACTGTGTCAGCGGCGCTTGAGATGGCTTGGCCATGTGAGCCGCATGGAAGATGGCAGGATCCCCAAAGACACATTGTACAGCGAGCTCGCCACTGGTATCAGACCCACCGGCCGTCCATGTCTCCGCTTTAAAGATGTCTGCAAACGCGACATGAAATCCTGTGACATTGATCACAAGTCGTGGGAGTCAGTTGCCAGCTTTTGCCAAAGCAGGCGGGCAGCCATAAAGGCGGGGCTAAAGTGTGGCGAGTCGAAGAGACTCAGTAGTTGTCAGGAAAAAAGACAGAGGCGCAAGGGGAGAGCCAACTGTGTAACAGCCCCGACAAACAAATTTTTCTGCAGCACCTGTGGAAGAGCCTGTCACTCTAGAATTGGCCCTTATAGCCACTCCAGGCGCAGCTCCACACACCACAGACCACCTCCAGGCGCTTACCCATTGTCTCTCGAAATAAGGAGGCCAAAGATAGATAATACAGGGGTAGAATACTCTCTGGCACAATACTAGGGTAGAATACTCGCTGGTACAATAGATGGGCAAAATACTACCTGGGACAATACTGGGGTAGAACACTCTCTGGTACAATACTGGGATATAATACTCCCTGGTACAATACTGGGGTATAATACTCCCTGGTACAATACTGGGGTAGAATAGGCTCTGTTACAATACTGGGGAATAATATTCTCTGGTACAATACTGGGCTATAATGCTTTCTGTTACAATACTGGGGTAGATTACTTTCTGGTACAATACTGGGGTATAGTGCTCTCTGGTACAATATTGGGGTAGAATAATCGCAGGTACAATACAGGGGTGGAGTACTCCCTGGTATAATACAGGGGTAGAATACTCTCTGGTACAATACTGGGGTGGAGTACTCCCTGGTATAATACAGGGGTAGAATACTCTCTGGTACAATACTGGGGTAGTATAGTCGCTGGTACAATACAGGGGTGTTATACTGCCAGGTACAATACTGGGGTAGTCTACGCTCTGGCACAACACTGGGGAATAATACTCCGTGGATCAATACTGGTGTACAATACTCTCTGGTATAGTACAGGGTTATTATACTCTCTGCGACAATACAAGTGAATCAATGCTCTTGTACATTACAGGGGTATGATACTATCTGGTACAATACTGGGGTATAATACTCTCTGGCACAATACAGTGGTACAATGCTCTCTGCTACAATACTGGGGTAGAATACTCTCTGCTACAATACAGGTGAATGATACTCTCTGGTACAATACTTTGCTAGAATACTATCTGCTACAATACTGGGGTATAATACTCTCTGCGACAATACTGGGGTAGAATATTCTCTGGTACAATACAGTAGTATAATACTGTCTGCTACAATACAGTTGTATAATTCTCTCTGGTACAATACGGGGTATAATACTCTCTGCTACAATACTGGGGTAGAATATTCTCTGGTACAATTTTTTTTTTTCTTTTGGGCCTCCTTATCTCGAGAGACAATGGATACGCGCCTGGAGGTGGTCAGTGGTTTGTGAAGCAGCGCCTGGAGTGGCTATAAAGGCCAATTCTGGAGTAACAGGCTCTTCCACAGGTGCTGCAGAGAAATTTGTTTGTTGGGGCTGTTGCATAGTTGGCTCTCCCCTTGCGCCTCTGTCTTTTTTCCTGCCAACTACTAAGTCTCTTCGACTCGCCACAATTTAGCCCTGTCTTTATGGCTGCCCGCCAGCTCTGGCGAATGCTGGCAACTGACTCCCACGACTTGTGATCAATGTCACACGATTTCATGTCGCGTTTGCAGACGTCTTTATAACGGAGACATGGACGGCCGGTGGGTCTGATACCAGTGGCGAGCTCGCTGTACAATGTGTCTTTGGGGATCCTGCCATCTTCCATGCGGCTCACATGGCCAAGCCATCTCAAGCGCCGCTGACTCAGTAGTGTGTATAAGCTGGGGATGTTGGCCGCTTCAAGGACTTCTGTGTTGGAGATATAGTCCTGCCACCTGATGCCAAGTATTCTCCGAAGGCAGCGAAGATGGAATGAATTGAGACGTCGCTCTTGGCTGGCATACGTTGTCCAGGCCTCGCTGCCGTAGAGCAAGGTACTGAGGACACAGGCCTGATACACTCGGACTTTTGTGTTCCGTGTCAGTGCGCCATTTTCCCACACTCTCTTGGCCAGTCTGAACATAGCAGTGGAAGCCTTACCCATGCGCTTGTTGATTTCTGCATCTAGAGACAGGTTACTGGTGATAGTTGAGCCTAGGTAGGTGAACTCTTGAACCACTTCCAGAGCGTGGTCGCCAATATTGATGGATGGAGCATTTCTGACATCCTGCCCCATGATGTTCGTTTTCTTGAGGCTGATGGTTAGGCCAAATTCATTGCAGGCAGACGCAAACCTGTCGATGAGACTCTGCAGGCATTCTTCAGTGTGAGATGTTAAAGCAGCATCGTCAGCAAAGAGGAGTTCTCTGATGAGGACTTTCCGTACTTTGGACTTCGCTCTTAGACGGGCAAGGTTGAACAACCTGCCCCCTGATCTTGTGTGGAGGAAAATTCCTTCTTCAGAGGATTTGAACGCATGTGAAAGCAGCAGGGAGAAGAAAATCCCAAAAAGTGTGGGTGCGAGAACACAGCCCTGTTTCACACCACTCAGGATAGGAAAGGGCTCTGATGAGGAGCCACCATGTTGAATTGTGCCTTTCATATTGTCATGGAATGAGGTGATGATACTTAGTAGCTTTGGTGGACATCTGATCTTTTCTAGTAGTCTGAAGAGACCACGTCTGCTGACGAGGTCAAAGGCTTTGGTGAGATCAATGAAAGCAATGTAGAGGGGCATCTGCTGTTCACGGCATTTCTCCTGTATCTGACGAAGGGAGAACAGCATGTCAATAGTCGATCTCTCTGCACGAAAGCCACACTGTGCCTCAGGGTAGACGCGCTCGGCCAGCTTCTGGAGCCTGTTCAGAGCGACTCGAGCAAAGACTTTCCCCACTATGCTGAGCAGGGAGATTCCACGGTAGTTGTTGCAGTCACCGCGGTCACCTTTGTTTTTATAGAGGGTGATGATGTTGGCATCGCGCATGTCCTGGGGTACTGCTCCCTTGTCCCAGCACAGGCATAGCAGTTCATGTAGTGCTGAGAGTATAGCAGGCTTGGCACTCTTGATTATTTCAGGGGTAATGCTGTCCTTCCCAGGGGCTTTTCCGCTGGCTAGGGAATCAATGGCATCACTGAGTTCCGATTTGGTTGGCTGTATGTCCAGCTCATCCATGACTGGTAGAGGCTGGGCTGCATTGAGGGCAGTCTCAGTGACAGCATTCTCCCTGGAGTACAGTTCTAGGTAGTGCTCAACCCAGCGGTCCATCTGTTTGCGTTGGTCAGTGATTATGTCCCCCGATTTAGATTTGAGGGGGGTGATCTTCTTGATGGTTGGCCCAAGAGCTCTCTTCATGCCATCATACATTCCTCTGATGTTTCCGGTGTCTGAGGCCAGCTGAATATGACTGCATAGGTGTTGCCAGTAGTCGTTTGCGCAACGCCTAGCTGTTCTTTGTGCAGTACTTCTGGCTGCTTTAAGTGCTGCGGATGTTAAATCGCTGGGGGCTTTCTTGTAGTTCAAAAGTGCAATGCGCTTAGCGGCTATGACAGGTTCCAGCTCTTCATTATGAGATTGAAACCAGTCTGCATTTCTCTTCGCACTTTTGCCGTAGGTGGTCAAAGCTGACTCATAGATGGCGTCTCTGATGTGGGCCCACTTGGTCTCAGCATCCCCTGTGGGAGTGTTTTGAAGGGCTGTTACAAGTGAATTTAGAAATTTTTGTAACAGCTGTGGGTGAGAAATTCTGCTCGTGTTGATGCGCGGGTGGCCCTTCTGCTTGGAATGATGCAACTTCTTTGGTCTGAGTCTAACCTTGCTGCACACCAGGGAGTGGTCGGTGTCGCAGTCCGCACTGTGGAAGCTGCGTGTGATTTGAACACTGTTTAAGGCGGCTCGCCTTGTGACAATGAGGTCTAGCTGGTGCCAACGACGTGATCTTGGGTGCCTCCATGAAACCTGGTGACAGGGTTTAGTGTGAAAGAACGAGTTGGTGATGCAGAGGTTATGATAGGTACACAACTCAAGCAGTCTCTGCCCGTTCTCATTCATCCTTCCAACGCCATAGCGCCCAAGGCAGGAGGGCCATGAGTCATGGTCGGCCCCAACCCTGGCATTAAAGTCCCCCAGCAGGAATAGGTGTTCGGTGTTGGGGATGCTGCTAATGATGTTATGGAGTTGTTCATAGAACTGGTCTTTAGCTTCAGGTGCGGAACAGAGTGTTGGAGCATAGATGCTGAGTAGGTGTACTGGACCAGAGGTGGTGAGCAGTCGGATGGACAGTATGCGTTCCGAGCCATTTGAGGGAGGCTCTATCATGCTGAGCAAGGAGTTTCTGATGGCGAAGCCCACTCCATGCTGTCTTGGTTCTTCAGGATCCCTGCCCTGCCAGAAGAAGGTGTAGTCTTGCTCTGCTAGAGAGCCACTCGCGGGGAGGCGAGTCTCCTGAAGTGCTGCAATGTCCACATTGAGTCTACTGAGCTCGTTGTTAATGATGGCAGTCTTCCGAGAATCGTTGATTTGTGTAAGGTCTTCCGACAGGCCAGGACACATAGTTCTGACGTTCCATCTTGCAAAGCGAAGGGCTGGTACCTTCTTTCCTTTTTTCATGTTGTTTGGTGCGGTGTATCAGTCCACCTTTCGGGCAATGACCCTGAGCTCCAAGCACCCATTGAAGCAGGCAGACTGTGGCGGGACAGAACCTTATTGACCGGGGGCTGCCCGGTTTGAGGCGGGCGGTAGCTGTCCAGTGAGGTGCAATGACCTCTCCCACCGACAAAGGCAACCCGTGGCGCCCAGTTTCTACGCCAATTTATCTGGACTTATAACCCGTAACTGCTGCCTTCCGTGTTGTTTCAGTCGCTGTGAGGCAACTATGGAGTGACCTCTCCATGGCGCATGCCTGGGCAAATTTATGGAGGTTGAGAGTTGCCCAGTCGTCAAAACCCCCCTCTCGGCCTTTCTGGTGGGGTCCAAAGGAGTGCAGGACACGACGTTTGGCACCAGTATGGCTGCAGGAACTGCCGGAAACATGCCAAAGGTGACACATGACCGCCTACGGGGTTCCGCTCCGGATTTTCTGTTAGGGTTTACTCCCTTAGCCTTGGTCTCTCCCGAGACGCCCACAAGGCAGTGGGGTTGTTGGGGCCCCTACACAGGTGTAGGATGGTGCCGGTGGGAGGAGGGGATGCAAGGGGGAGGGGTAGAGGGAGGAGGGGGGGGTGCAGGGGAAGGGGGTGCGGGGTGAAGATGGTGCGAGGGGGGGGCGGGCTGGGACGGGGTTGTGCTGAGAGGGTGGAGCAGGGAAGGGGAGGGGGGTGGAAGGGGGGTAAAGGGGGGGGGGAGGGGGGGTGGAATCTGGTGCAGGTAATAAGCCATTTCCTCAGTGCCCACCATCGACTTCCGGAAAGCTCATCCACGTCCTTCGGGAGGTGAAGCATCATTTGGCAGACTTAGAGGTGATTACATTTGCTAAGGGTTTTTTTTTTTTGCAGTGGTTTAAATAAAGGCATGCAGCATTGCCGACAGTGCGCTGCAGATGCTCTCCGAGCCATCTCCCGCGGGCGCTTTGAAGTTGCGGCCGGGGGGGCCGTTCGTGGATGTTTTGGGTGTTCGGGGCACCTTTTCACAGGACTTCTCTCGGGTCCCGCAGCTCCTTCTTCACCTCAATGGATTTACCGCATGCCGTGGCTGCAGACACTCTGGACTGTGAAGACAGCAGGATCGGAGATTAAAGTATCGGCAGCTGTTCTCGTCAGTTTCATCCGGATCAATTTCATTGAGAAAACAAAGAGCAGGTGTGGCTGGGGGAGGGCAGTGGGCCCAGGTAACATACACTAAACTAACAGTTAACTTTTAGATAGGGCTAAAATGAACTGATTTAAAGAGCCAGGGGAATTTAAACAGTTTAAGAGGGCAGATTGGGGGAGAAAACGTTAGGGATGGGAGCAGATGGCCATGGATAGAGTTGAACAGCAAGGGAGCTTCCTAGGGAGCTTCCAGCCCAGGAGCCATCTTGAAAGATGGTACAATACAGTAGTATAATACTGTCTGCTACAATACAGTTGTATAATTCTCTCTGGTACAATACTGGGGTATAATATTCTCTGGTACAATACAGTAGTATAATAATCTGTGGTACAATACATGGGTATAATTCTCTCTGGTACAATACTGGGGTATCATACACTCTACAACAACACAGGGGCATAATACTCCCTGGTTCAATACTGGGGAGGAATAACACTCTCAGGCACAATACAGGGGGATACAATGCTCTCTGCTGCAATACTGCGGTAGAATACTCTCTGCTACAATACAGGCGTATAATACTCTCTGGTACAATACTGGGTATAATTCTCTCTGGTACAATACAGGGGTTGAATGCTCTATCATACAATTTGGGGTATCATACTCTCTGGTACAATACTAGGGAATACTACTCTCAAGTACAATACAGGCATATAATACTCTCTGTTACAATGGAGGTGAGTAATACTCTCTGGTTCAATACGAATGTGTAATATTCTCTGGTAAAATACTGGGGTATAATACTCCCTGTTTCAATACTGGGGTAGAATTCTCTCTGGTACAATACTGGTGTAGAATAATCTCTGCTACAATACTGGGGTATTATACTCTCTGGTAAAATACTGAGGTAGAATTCTGTCTGGTATAAAACTGGGGAAGAATACTCTCTAGTATAATAATGGGGTACAATACTCAGTGGTACAATACAGGGGTAGAATACTGTCTGGTACAATACTGGGGTACATTACTGTCTGGTACAATACAGAGGTAGAAAACCCTCTGGTGCAATACTGGGGAAGAATACTCACTGGTATAATAATGGGGTATAATATTCCCTGGTACAATACTGGGGTAGAATACTCACTGGTAAAGTACAGGGGTAGAATACCCTCTGGTACAATACTGGGGTATAATGCGCTCTGTTACAATACTGGGGTAGAATTCTCTCTGATACAATAGTGGCATAGAACACTCTCTGCTACAATTCTGGGTATTATACATTCTGGTACAATACTGGGGAAGAATACTCTCTGGTGCAATACTGGGGAAAAATACTCTCTGGTATAATATTGGGGTACAATACACTCTTGTACAATACAGGGGTAGAATACACGCTGGTACAAGAGGTGGGAAAAATACTTCGGGGTGCAATACTGGGGTAGTATACTCGCTGGTACATTACAGGGGTAGAATACGTTCTGGTACAATACTGGTGTAGAATACTCTCTGGTACAATACCGGGGTAGAATACTCCCTGGTATAATACTGGATTGTAATACTCTCTGGTACAATACTGGGGTACTGTACTCTCTGGTACAATACAGGGGTTTAATACTCTCTGGTGCAATACTGGGGAAGAATACTCTCTGGTAGAATGATGGGGAAGAATTCTCATTGGTACAATAATGGGGTACAATATTCTCTGGTACAATAGAGGGGTAGAATACTGTCTGGTACAATAGAGGGGGAGAATACTCTCTGGTACAAAAATGGGGTAGAGTACTCGCTGCTACAATAGATGAGCAAAATACTTCCTGGTACAATACTGGGGTAGTATACTCGCTGGTACAGTACAGGGGTACATTATTATCTGGTACAATACAGGGGTAGAAAACCCTCTGGTACAACACTGAGGAAGAATACTCTCGAGTATAATAATGGGGTACAATACTCTCTGGTACAATACAGGAGTAGAATATTCTCTGGTATAATACTGGGGTCGAATTCTCTCTGGTACAATACTGGCATAGAATACTCTCTGCTACACTTCTGGGGTATGATACATTCTGGTACAATACTGGGACAGAATACTCTCTGGTATAATAATGGGGTAACTTACTCTCTGGTACAATACTGGGGAAGAATACTTGCTGGTACAAGAGATGGGCAAAATATTTCCTGGTACAATACTGGGGCAGTATAGTCGCTTGTACAGTACAGGGGTAGAATACTCTCTGGTACAATACTGGTGTAGAATACTCTCTGGTACAATCCTGGGGTATAGTACTCTCTGGTACATTACTGGCATATAATGCTCTCTGGTTCATTACTGGGGTGTAATACTCTCTGGTACAATACTGTGGTATAATACTCGCTGGTAAAATACATGGGTATAACACTCTCTGGTACAATACTGGGGTATGATACTGTCAGGTACAATACAGGGGTTGTATAATCTATCGTACAATTTGGGGTATAATACTCTCTGGTACAAAACTAGGATATAATACTCACAAGTACAATAGAGGGGTATAATACTCTCTGATACAATAGAGGTGTATAATACTCTCTGGTTCAATGCGGAGGTGTAATATTCTCTGGTACGATATTGGGGTATAATACCCTCTGGTACAATACTGGGGAAAAATACTCTCAGGTATAATAATGGGGTACAATACACTCTTGTACAATAAAGGGGTAGAATACTCGCAGGTACAAGAGATGGGCAAAATACTTTGTGGTACAATACTGGGGTAGTATACTCGCTGGTACATTACAGGGGTAGAATATGTTCTGGTACAATACTGGTGTAGAATACTCTCTGGTACAATATTGGGGTAGAATACTCCCTGGTATAATACTGGAGTGTAATACTCTCTTGTATAATACTGGGGTATTGTACTCTCTGGTGCAATAGAGGGATTTAATACCCTCTGGTACAATACAGGGGTTTAATACTCTCTGGTACAAGACTGGGGTATTATATTCTGGTACAATACAGGTCTATAGTGCTCTCTGGTTCTATACTGGGGTATGATACTCTCTGGTACAATACAGGGGTAGAATACTCTCTGGTACAATACTGGGGAAGAATACTCTCTGGTAGAATAATGGGGAAGAATACTCACTGGTATAATAATGCGGTACAATGCTCTCTGGTACAATAGAGGGGTAGAATACGCTCTGGTACAAAACTGGGGTAGAGTACTCGCTGCTACAATAGATGAGCAAAATACTTCCTGGTACAATACTGGGGTAGTATACTCGCTGGTACAGTACAGGGGTAGAATACTCCTGGTACAATACTGGGGTACATTACTGTCTGGTACAATACAGGGGTAGAAAACCCTCTGGTACAACACTGGGGAATGAATACTCTCTGGTATAATAATGGGGTACAATACTCTCTGGTACAATACAGGAGTAGAATACTGTCTGGTACAATACTGGGGTAGAATACTCACTGGTACAAAACTGGGGAAGAATACTCTCTGGTATAATAATGGGGTACACTACTCAGTCGTACAATACAGGGGTAGAATACTCTCTGGTACAATACTGGGGTACATT
This sequence comes from Heterodontus francisci, assembly GCF_036365525.1. NCBI lineage: Eukaryota > Metazoa > Chordata > Chondrichthyes > Heterodontiformes > Heterodontidae > Heterodontus > Heterodontus francisci. Next base: position 63,045,747 of record NC_090393.1, on the reverse strand, counting down.
ACTGTCTGGTAGAATACAGGTGTAGAAAGCCCTCTGGTACAGCACTGGGGAAGAATACTCACTGGTATAATAATGGGATACAATACTCTCTGGTACAATACTGGGGAAGAATACTCTCTGGTATAATAATGGGGTAGAAGTCTCTCTGGTACAATTCAGGGGTAGAATACTCCCTGGTACAATACTGGGGCAGAATACTCTCTGGTAAAATACTGGGGTAGTATTCTCTCTGGTACTAAACTGGGGAAGAATACTCTCTGGTATAATAATGGGGTACAATACTCTGTTACAATACAGGGGTAAAATACTCCCTGGTACAATACTGGTGGAAGAATACTATCTGGTATAATAATGGGGTACAATACTCTGTTACAATACAGGGGTAAAATACTCCCTGGTACAATACTGGTGGAAGAATACTATCTGGTATAATAATGGGGTACAATACTCTCTGGTTCAATAAGGAGGTGTAATACTCTCGGGTACAATACAGGGGTATAATAATCCCTGCTGCAATACTGAGGTAAAATATTCTCTGGTACAATACTGGGGTATAATGCTCTCTGGTACAATACTGGGGTAGAATTCTCTCTGGTACAATGCTGGGGAAGAATACTGTCTGGTATAATAATGGGGTACAATACACTCTTGTACAATACAGGGGTTGAATACTCTCTGGTACCATTTGGGGTATAATCCTCTCTGGTTCAATCCTAGGGTATAATTCTCTCAAGTACATTATAGGGGTATAATACTCTCTAGTACAGTACTGGGGTATAATACACTCAGGTACAGTATTGGGGTAGAATATTCACTGGTACAATACAGAGTTATGATACTCCCTGGTTCAATACTGGGGTAGAATTCTCTCTGGTACCATACTGGCATAGAATACTCTCTGTTACAATACGGGGGTATTACACATTCTGGTACAATACTGGGGTAGAATACCCTCTGGTATAATAATGGGGTAGAATAGAACAACAAAGAACAGTACAGCACAGGAACAGGCCATTCGGCCCTCCAAGCCTGCGTCGATCTTGATGCCTGCCTAAACTAAAACCTTCTGCACTTCCGGGGACTGTATCCCTCTATTCCCATCCTATTCATGTATTTGTCAAGATGGTTCTTAAACGTTGCTATTGTACCTGCTTCTGCCACCTCCCCCAGTAGCAAGTTCCAGGCACTCGCCACCCTCTGTGTAAAGAACTTGCCTCGCACATCCCCTCTAAACTTTGCCCCTCGCACCTTAAACCTATGTCCCCTAGTAACTGACTCTTCCACCCTGGGAAAAAGCTTCTGACTATCCACTCTGTCCATGTCACTCATAACTTTGTAAACCTCTATCATGTCACCCCTCCACCTCCTTCGTTCCAATGAAAACAATCTGAGTTTATCCAACCTCTCCTCATAGCTAATGCCCTCCAGGCCAGGCAATATCCTGGTAAACCTCTTCTGTACCCTCTCCAAAGCCTCCACGTCCTTCTGGTAGTGTGGCGACCAGAATTGCACGCAATATTCTAAGTGTGGCCTAACTAAGGTTCTGTGAAGCTGCAACATGACTTGCCAATTTTTATACTCTATGCCCTGACTGATGAAGGCAAGCATGCCTTATGCCTTCTTGACTACCTTATCCACCTGCGTTGCCACTTTCAGTGACCTGTGGACCTGTACACCCAGATCTCTTTGCCTGCCAATACTCCCAAGGGTTCTGCCATTTACTGTATACTTCCCACCTGCATTAGACCTTCCAAAATACATTACCTCACATTTGTCCAGATTAAACTCCATCTGCCATTTCTCCGCCCAAGTCTCCAAATGAATCTATATCCTGCTGTATCCTCTGACAATCCTCATCACGGTCCGCAACTCCACCAACCTTTGTGTCGTCCGCAAACTTACTAATTAGACCAGCTACATTTTCCTCCAAATCATTTATATATACTACAAAGAGCAAAGGTCCCAGCACTGATCCCTGCAGAACACCACTAGTCACATCCCTCCATTCAGAAAAGCACCCTTCCACTGCTACCCTCTGTCTTCTATGACCGAGCCAGTTCTGTATCCATCTTGCCAGCTCACCTCTGATCCCGTGTGACTTCACCTTTTGTACCAGTCTGCCATGAGGGACCTTGTCAAAGGCTTTACTGAAGTCCATATAGATAACATCCACTGCCCTTCCTTCATCAATCATCATTGTCACTTCCTCAAAAAACTCTAACAAATTAGTGAGCCACGACCTCCCCTTCACAAAACCATGCTTCCTCTTGCTAATTAGTTTGTTTGTTTCCAAATGGGAGTAAATCCTGTCCCGAAGAATCCTCTCTAATAATTTCCCTACCACTGACGTAAGGCTCACCGGCCTATAATTTCCTGGATTATCCTTGCTACCCTTCTTAAACAAAGGAACAACATTGGCTATTCTCCAGTCCTCTGGGACCTCACCTCTAGCCAATGAGGATGCAAAGATTTCTGTCAAGGCCCCAGCAATTTCTTCCCTTGCCTCCCTTAGTATTCTGGGGTAGATCCCATCAGGCCCTGGGGACTTATCTACCTTAATGCTTTGCAAGACACCCAACACCACCTCCTTTTTGATAATGAGATGACTGAGACTATCTACACCCTCCTTCCCTAGGCTCATCATCCACCAAGTCCTTCTCTTTGGTGAATACTGATGCAAAGTACTCATTTAGTACCTCGCCCATTTCCTCTGGCTCCACACATAGATTCCCTTCTCTGTCCTTGAGTGGGCCAACCCTTTCCCTAGTTACCCTCTTGCTCTTTATATATGTATAAAAAGCCTTGGGATTATCCTTAATCCTGTTTGCCAATGACTTTTCATGACCCCTTTTAGCCCTCCTGACTCCTTGCTTAAGTTCCTTCCTACTGTCTTTATATTCCTCAAGGGATTCGTCTGTTCCTAGCCTTCCAGCCCTTCTGAATGCTTCCTTTTCCTTTTTGACTAGGCTCACAATATCCCGCAATATCCAAGGTTTCCGAAACTTGCCAAACTTATCCTTCTTCCTCACAGGAACATGCCGGTCCCGAATTCTAATCAACTGACATTTGAAAGACTCCCACATGTCAGATGTTGATTTACCCTCAAACAGCCGCCCCCAATCTAAATTCTTCAGTTCCTGCCTAATATTGTTATAATTAGCCTTCCCCCAATTTAGCACCTTCACCCGAGGACTACTCTTATCCTTATCCACAAGTACCTTAAAACTTATGGAATTATGGTCACTGTTCCTGAAACGCTCCCCCACTGAAACTTTGACCACCTGGCCGGGCTCATTCCCCAATACCATGTCCAGTACGGCCCCATCCCTAGTTGGACTATCTACATATTGTTTCAAGAAGCCTTCCTGGATGCTCCTTACAAATTCTGCCCCATCCAAGCCCCTAGCACTAAGTGAGTCCCAGTCAATATAGGGGAAGTTAAAATCACCCATCACTACAACCCTGTTACCTTTACATCTTTCCAAAATCTGTCTACATATCTGCTCCTCTACCTCCCGCTGGCTGTTGGGAGGCCTGTAGAAAACCCCCAACATCATGACTGCACCCTTCCTATTCCTGAGCTCCACCCGTATTGCCTCGCTGCACGACCCCTCTGAGGTGTCCTCCCGCATCTCTGGTATAATAATCTCTGGTATAATAATGGGGGACAATAGTCTCTTGTACAATACAGGGGTAGAATAATCTCTGGTACAATACTGGGGTAGAATACTCGCTGGTTCAAGAGATGGGCAAAATACTTCCTGGTACAATACTGGGATAGTATTCGCACTGGTACTGTACAGGTTTAGAATATACTCCGATACAATACTGGGGTAGAATACTCTCTGGTACAATACTGGGGTAGAATACTTTCTGGTAAAATACTGGGGTAAAATACTCTCTGGTACAAAACTGGGGAAGAATACTCTCTGGTATAATGCATGGGTAGAAAGCTCTCTCATACAATACAGGGGTACAATACTCCCTGGTACAATGATGGGGTAGAATACTCCCTGGTACAATACTGGGGTAGTATACTCTCTGGTACAATACTGAGGTACTATATTCTGGTACAATACCGGGATCTAATGCTCTCTGGTAGAATTCTAGGGTATAATACTCGCTGGTACAATACAGGGGTAGAATACTCGCTGGTACAATTAGGGGTGTAATCATCTCTGGGGCAATACAGGGTAGAATACTCTCTGGTACAATACTGGGGAATAATACTCCCTGTTACAATACAGGCTAGAATACTTTCTGGTACAATTCAGGGTTATAATATTCGCTGGTACAATACTGGGCTATTATGCTCTCTGGTACAATAATGGGGTACAATACTTTCTGGTACAATGCATGGGTAGAAAACTCGCTGGTATAATACAGGGATAGAATTCTCACTGGTATAATAATGGGATAGAATACTCCCTGGTACAATACTGGGGTAGAATACGCTCTGGTACAATACTGAGGTATAATAATCTCTGATATAATACAGGAGTATAATACTCTCTGCTATAATAATGGGGTAGAATAATATCTGGTACAATTTTGGGGTATAATACCCTCTGCTACAATACAGGGATATAATATTCTCTGGTACAATACTGGGGTATAATGCTCACTGGTACAATACTGGTGTATTATACACTCTGGTGCAATACTGGGGTAAACTACTCTCTGGTACAATACAGGAGAATAATACTCCATGGATCAATCCTGGTGTAGAATAATCTCAGGTACAATACAGGGGTATAATGCTCGCTGCTACAATTCAGGGGACTAATACTCTCTGGTACAATACTGGGGTAGGTTAATTCTCTGGTACAATACTGGGGAAGAATACTCTCTGCAACATTACAGGGGAATAATACTCTCTTGTACAATAGTGGGGTATATTACTCTCTGGTGCAATACTGGAGTATAATTCTCTCTGCTACAATATACGGGTATAATACTCTCTGGTACAATACTGGGATATAACACTCTCTGCTAAAATACAGCAGTATAATACTCTCAGTACATTACTGGGGTAGAATACTCTCTGATACAACACAGGGGTATAACTCTCTCTTGTACAATACTGGGGTATAATACTCACTGATACAACACAGGGGTATTATACCCTCTGGTAGAATATTGGGGTATAATACTATCTGGTACAATAATCGGGTAAAATATTCTCTGGTACAATATTGGGGTATAGTACAGTCTGGTACAATACAAGGGTAGAACACTCCCTGGTACAATATTGGGGTGGAACAAATGCAGGTACAATACAGGGGTGGAAAATTCCCTGGTACAATACTGGAGTAGAATACTCGCTGGTACAATACTGGGATATAATACCCTCTGCTACAAGGTTATAATATTCTCTGGTAAAATACAGGGGTAGAATAATATCTGGTACAATACTGGGGCATATTACTCACTGCTACTACACAGGGGTATTATACCCTCTGGTATATTACTGGGGTATAATACATTCTGGTACAATACAGGGGTATAATACTCTCTGGTACAAAGCTGAGGTATAATACTCTCTGATATAATACTGGGGTAGAATACTCCGTGGTTCAATACTAGGGTAGAATACACTCTGCTACAATACTGGGGCCTAATACTCTCTGCTACAATACAGGGGTGTAACACTCTCTGGTAAAATACAGGGTTGTAATACTTGTTGCTACAATACAGGGGTATAATACTCTCTGGTACAACAGAGGGATAGAATATTCTCTGGTACAATACTGGCAAAGAATACACTCTTGTACAATACTGGGGTATAATACTCTCTGATACAACACAGGGGTAGTGTACTCTTTGGTACAATACAGGGGTCCATTACTCTCTGGTACAATACTGGGGTATAATTCACTCTGCTACAATACAGGACTATAATATTCTCTGGTACAATACTGGGGTATAATTCTCTCTGCTGCAAATCGATGGTATCATAATCCGTGGTAAGATACAGGGGTATAACACTCTCTGGTAAAATACTGGGATATAACACTCTTTCCTACAATACAGCAGTATAATACTCTCTGGTACATTACTGGGGTAGAATACTCTCTGCTACAATACTGGGGTCGAATACTCGCTGGTACAATACAGAGGTAGAATTCTTTCTGCTACAATACTGGGGTAGACTACTCTCTGCTACAATACCGGGGTAGAATACTGCCTGCTACATATACTGGGGTAGAATATTCTCTGGTATAGTACAGGGTTATTATACTCTCTGCTACAATACAAGGGAATCAATGCTCTTGTACATTACTGGGGTATAATACTCTCTGTTACAATACTGGGCTATAATACTCTCTGCTACAAGACAGGGGTACAATATTCTCTGGTACAATACAGGGGTATAATACTCCCTGGTTCTATATTGGGGTAGAATTCTCTCTTGTACAATACTGGCATAGAATACTCTCTGCTACAATACTGGGGTAGTATACTCGCTGGTACAGTACAGGGGTAGAATATTCTCTGGTTCAATACTGGGTGAGACGACTCTCTGATACAATACTGGGGTATAATACTCCATGGTTCAATACTAGGGTAGAAATCTCTCTGGTACAATATTGGGGTATAATGCTGTCTGGTACAATACAGGGGTATAATACTCTCTGCTACAATACTGGGGTAGATTACTCCCTGGTTCAATACCAGGGTACAATACTCTCTGCTACAATACAGAGGTATCATATTCTCTGGTACAATACTGGTTTATAATACTCTCATGTACAACACAGGGGTATAATACATTCTGGTATAATACTGGGGTATTATACTCCCTGCTACAATACTGGGGTATAATACTCTTTACAACAATACTGGGGTATAATACTCTCTGGCACAATACAGGGGTATAATGCTCTCTGCTACAATACTGGGGTAGAATATTCTCTGGTACAATACAGGCGTAAAATACTCTCTGGTACAATACTGGGGTACAATACTCTCTGGTACAAAACTGAGATATAATACTCTCTGCTACAATACTGGGGTATAATACTCTCTGCTACAATACTGGGTTAGAATACACTCTGGTACAATAGAGGGGTATAATACTCCCTGGTTCAATACTGGGGTACAATACTCTCTGGTACAAAACTGAGGTATAATACTCTCTGCTACAATACTGGGGTAGAATACTCGCTGGTACAATAGATGGGTAGAATACTGCCTGGTACAATACTGGGGTAGTATACTCGCTGGGACAGTACAGGGGTAGAATATTCCCTGGGTCAATACTGGGTTAGAATTCTCTCAGGTATTATACACTCAGGTACAATACTGGGGTATAATAGTCTCTGATACCGCACAGGGGTATAATGCTCTCTGGTACAATACTGGGGTATAATACTCTCTGATACAACACAGGGGTATATTACTCTCTGGTACAAAACTGGGGTCGAATACTTTTTGGTACAAGACTGAGGTATAATACTCTCTGCTACAATACTGGGGTATATTACTCTCTGGTACAATACTGGGGTAGAATACTCTCTGGTACAATACAGGGGTAGAATACTCTCTGCGACAATACTGAGGTATAATACTCTCTGCTGCAATACTGGGGTATAATACTCTCTGGTACAAAACTGAGGTATAATACACTCTGCTACAATACTGGGGTATATTACTCTCTGGGACAATACAGGGGTATAATACTCTCTGGTACAAAACTGAGGTATAATACTCTCTGCTACGACACTGAGGTATAATACTCTCTGCTGCAATACTGGGGTATAATACTCTCTGGTACACTGCAAGGGTACAATACTCTCTGGTACAATAATGGGGTATATTACTCACTGGTACAATACTGGGGTAGAATACTCTCTGCTACAATATTGGGGTATATTACTCTCTGGTACAATACTGGGGTAGAATACTCTCTGTTACAATACAGGGGTAGAATACTCTCTGCTACAATACTGGGGTATATTACTCTCTGGTACAATACTGGGGTATATTACTCTCTGGTACAATACTGGGGTATAATACTCTCTGCCACAATACTGAGGTATAATACTCTCTGCTGCAATAAGAACATAGAACATAGAACATAGAACAGTACAGCACAGTACAGGCCCTTCGGCTCACGATGTTGTGCCGACCCTTTAACCTACTCTAAGATCAAACTACCTACATACCCTTCATTCTACTATCATCCATATACCTATCCAAGAGTCGCTTAAATGTCCCTAATGTATCTGCTTCTACTACCACCGCTGGCAGTGCATTCCACGCACCCACCATTCTCTGTGTAAAGAACCTACCACTGACATCTCCCCGAAACCTTCCTCCAATCACCTTAAAATTATGCCCCCTGGTGATAGCCCTTTCCGCCCTGGGAAAAAGTCTCTGGCTATCCACTCTATCCATGCCTCTCATCATCTTATACACCTCTATCAAGTCACCTCTCATACTTCTTCGCTCCAATGAGAAAAGCCCTAGCTCGCTCAACCTTTCTTCATAAGACATGCCCTCCAGTCCAGGCAGCATCCTGGTAAATCTCCTCTGCACCCTCTCTAAAGCTTCCACATCTTCCTATAATGAGGCGAACATAACTGAACACAATATTCCAAGTGTGGTCTAACCAGGGCTTTATAGAGCTGCAGCATAACCTCGCGGCTCTTAAACTCAATCCCCCTGTTAATGAAAGCCAACACCCCATACGCCTTCTTAACAACCCTATCAACTTGGGTGGCAACTTTGTCGGATCTATGGACGTGGACCCCAAGATCCCTCTGTTCCTCCACACTGCCAAGAATCCTGTCTTTAAGCCTGTATTCTGCATTCAAATTCGACCTTCCAAAATGAATCACTTCACACTTTTCCAGGTTGAACTCCATCTGCCACTTCTCAGCCCAGCTCTGCATCCTGTCAATGTCCCGTTGCAACCTACAACAGCCCTCCACACTATCCACAACTCCAGCAATCTTTGTATCATTGGCAAACTTACTAACCCAGCCTTCCACTTCCTCATCCAAGTCATTTATAAAAATCACAAAGAGCAGAGGTCCCAGAACAGATTCCTGCGGAACACCACTGGTCACCGAGCTCCAGGCTGAATACTTTCCATCTACTACCACCCTCTGTCTTCTATGGGCCAGCCAATTCTGTATCCAGTCAGCCAAATTTCCCTGTATCCCATGCCTCCTTACTTTCTGAATGCGCCTACCATGGGGAACCTTATCAAACGCCTTGCTAAAATCCATATACACCACATCCACTGCTCTTCCTTCATCAATGTGTTTTGTCACATCCTCAAAGAATTCAATAAGGCTTGCGAGGCATGACCTGCCCCTCACAAAGTCATGCTGACTATCTCTAATCAAACTATGCTTTTCCAAATAATCATAAATCCTGTCTCTCAGAATCCTCTCCAATAACTTGCCCACCACCAATGTAAAACTGACTGGTCTGTAATTCCCAGGGTTATCCCTATTCCCTTTCTTGAACAAGGGAATAACATTTGCCACTCTCCAATCATCTGGTACTACTCCAATGGACAGTGAGGGCGCAAAGATGATCGCCAAAGGCACGGCAATCTCTTCCCTCGCTTCCCGTAACAACCTTGGGTATATCCCGTCTGGCCCCGGGGACTTATCTATCCTCATGTCTTTCAAAATTTCCAGCACATCCTCCTTCTTAACATCAACCTGTTCGAGCATATCAGCCTGTTTCACGCTGTCCTCACAAACGACCAGGTCCCTCTCACTAGTGAATACTGAAGCAAAGCATTCATCAAGGATCTCCTCTACCTCCTCCGACTCCAGGCACAAGTTCCCTCCACTATCCCTGATCGGCCCTACCCTCACTCTGGCCATCCTCTTGTTCCTCACATAAGTGTAGAACGCCTTGGGATTTTCCTTAAACCTACCCGCCAAGACTTTTTCATGTCCCCTTCTAGCTCCCCTAAGTCCATTCTTAAGTTCCTTCCTGGCTACCTTGTAACCCTCTAGAGCTCTGTCTGATCCTTGCTTCCTCAACCTTAAGTAAGCTTCCTTCTTCCTCTTGCCTAGCTGTTCCACATCTCTTGTCATCCAAGGTTCCTTCACCCTACCATCCCTTCCTTGCCTCATCGGGACAAACCTATCCAGCAGTCGCAGCAAGTGCTCCCTAAACAACCTCCACATTTCTGTCGTGCATTTCCCTGAGAACATCTGTTCCCAGTTTAAGCGCCCCAGTTACTGCCTAATAGCATTGTAATTCCCCCTCCCCCAATTAAATATTTTCCCATCCCGTCTACTCCTATCCCTCTCCATGACTATAGTAAAGGTCAGGGAGTTGTGATCACTATCACCGAAATGCTCTCCCACCGAGAGATCTGCCACCTGGCCTGGGGTGGTATACAATGGGGTATATTACTCTCTGGAACAAAACTGAGGTATAATACACTTTGATACAATGCAGGGGTATAATACTCCCTGGTTCAATACTGGGGTAGAATTCTCTCTGCTCCAATACTGCGGTAGAATACTCGCTGGTACAATAGATGGTTAGAATACTGCCTGGTACAATACTGGGGTAGTATACTCGCTGGTACAGTTTAGGGATAGAATATTCCCAAGTTCAATGCTGGGTTAGACTACTCTCTGATACAATACTGGGGTATAATACTCCGTGGTTCAATACTAGGGTAGAATTCTCTCTGGTACAATACTGGGGTATAATGCTCTCTGGTACAATACAGGGGTATAATACTCACTGGTACAATATTGGGGTAGATTACTCCCTGGTACAATACAGAGGTATAATATTGTCTGGTGCAATATTGGGCTATAACACTCTCTTGTACAATACAGGGGTATAATACATTCTGGTACAATACTGGGGTATAATACTCTCTACAACAATACTGGGGTATAATACTCTGTGGTACAATACAGTAGTATAATGCTCTCTGCTACAATACTGGGGTAGAATACTCTCTGCTACAATACGAAGGTAGAATACACTCTGGTACAGTACTGGGATATAATACACTCTGTTACAATACAGGGGTATAATACTGCCTGGTTCAATACTGGGTTAGTATTCTCTCTGGTACAATACTGGGGTAGTATACTTGCTGGTACAGTACAGGGGTAGAATATTCTCTGGTTCAATACTGATTTAGACTACTCTCTGGTACAATACTGGGGTATAACACTCCATGGTTCAATACTAGGGTAGAATTCCCTCTGGTACAATACTGGGATAGAATACTCTCAGGTACAATACTGGGGTATTATACACTCCGGTACAATACTGGGGTATTATACACTCTGGTACAATACTGGGGTAGAATACTCTCTGGTATAATACTGGGGTATAATACCCTCTGTTAAAATACAGGGGTAGAATAATTTCTGGTACAATACTGGGGCCTAATACTGTCTGCTACAATACAACGGTGTAACACTCTCTGATAAAATACAGGGGTATAATACTTGTTGCTACAATACAGGGGTATAATACTCTCTGGTACAATACTGGGGTAGTTTACACTCTGGTACATTATTGGGGTATAATACTCCCTGCAACAATACAGGGGTATAATACTCTCTAGTAAAATACTGGGGTGGAATACTCTCTGCTACAATAAAGGGGTAGAATATTCTCTGGTACAATACTGGGTTATAATACTCTCTTGTACAATAATGGGGTATAATACACTCAGGTACAATAATGGGATATAATACTCTCTGGCACAACACAAGGGTATTATACTCTCTGGTAGACTATTGGGGTAAAATATTCTCTGGTACAATACTGGGGTATAATACACTCTGATACAATACTGGGGTACAGTACTGTCTGGTACAATACAAGGGTAGAATATTCCCTGGTACTATATTTGGGTGGAATAATCACAGGTATGGTATAATACAGGGGTGGAATACTCCCTGGTACAATACTGGGGTAGAATACTCTCTGGTACAATACTGGGGTATAATGCTCTCTGGTACAATACAGGGGTATAATACTCACTGGTACAATATTGGGGTAGATTACTCCCTGGTACAATACTAGGGTATAATACTCTCTGCTACAATACAGAGGTACACAGTCTGGCCAAGACAGCGTGGGAAAATGGCACACTGACACAGAACACAAAAGTCCAAGTGTATCAAGCCTGTGTCCTCAGTACCTTGCTCTACAGCAGCGAGGCCTGGACAACGTATGTCAGCCAAGAGCGATGTCTCAATTCATTCCATCTTCGCTGCCTCCGGAGAATACTTGGCATCAGGTGGCAAGACCGTATCTCCAACACTGAAGTTCTCGAGGTGGCCAACATCCCCAGCTTATACACTCTACTGAGCCAACGGCGCCTGAGATGGCTTGGCCATGTGAGCCGCATGGAAGATGAGGATCCCCAAGGACACATTGTACAGCAAGCTCGTCACTGGTATCTGACCCACCGGCTGTCCTTGTCTCCACTTTAAGGACGTCTGCAAACGCGACATGAAGTCCTGTGACATTGATCATAAGTCGTGGGAGTCAGTTGCCAGCGATCGCCAGAGCTGGCGGTCAACGATAAAGGCGGAGCTAAAGAGTGGCGAGTCGAAGAAACTTAGCAGTTGGCAGGAAAAAAGACAGAAGCGCAAAGAGAGAGCCAACTGCATAACAGCCCTGTCAACCAATTTTATCTGCAGCACCTGTGGCCTTTATAGCCACTCCAGGCGCCGCTTCACGAACCACTGACTACCGCCAGGCGTTTACCCATTGTCTCTCGAGACAAGGAGGCCAAAGAACAATAGATGGGTAGAATACTGCCTGGTACAAAACTGGAGTAGAATACTCGCTGGTACAATACAGGGGTAGAATACTGCCTGGTACAATACTGGGGTAGACTACTCTCTGGTACAATAATGGGGAATAATATTCCATGGATCAATACTGGGGTGGAATACTCTCTGGTATAGTACAGGGTTATTATACTCTCTGCTACAATACAAGGGAATCAACTCTCTTGTACATTACAGGGGTAGAATACTCTCTGGTACAATGTTGGGGTATAATACTCTCTGCTACAAGACAGGAATACAATATTCTCTGCTACAATACTGCGGTATAATGCTCTCTGGTACAATAGTGGGGTAGAATACTCTCAGCTACAATACAGGGGTATAATACTATCTGGTACAGTACTGCGGTATAATACTCTCTGGGACAATACCGGGGAATAATAAACCCTGGTTCAATACTGGGGTAGAAGTCTCCCTGGTAAAATACAGGTGTAGAATACTCTCTTGTACAATATTGGGGTATTATACACTCTGGTACAATACTGGGGTAGAATACTCTCTGGTACAATACTGGCGTAGATGACTGTCTGGTACAATACTAGGGTATAATATTCTCTGGTACAATACTGCGGTATAATAATATCTGCTACAATACAGGGGTATAATACTCTCTGGTACAATACAGAGGTAGAATACTCTCTGGTACTATATTGGGGTAGAATAATCGCAGGTACAATTAAGGGGTGGAATACTCCCTGGCACAATACTGGGGTAGAATTATCTCTGCTACAACACAGGGGTAGAATACACTCTGGTTCAATAGATGGGTAGAATACTAGCTGGTACAACACTGGGGTAGAGTACTGTCTGGTACAATACAGGAGAATAATACTCCATGGATCAATACTGGGGTATAATAATATCTGGTACAATATTGGGGCAGAATACTCTCTGTTACAATACTGGGGTATACCACTCTCTGTTACAATACTGGGGTATAATATTCTCTGTTACGATACATGGGTATACAACTCTCTGGTAAAATACTGGGATATAACACTCTTTGCTACAATACAGCAATATAATACTCTCTGGTACATTACTGGGATAGAATACTCTCTGCTACAATACTGGGGTAGAATATTCTCTGGTACAATACTGGGTTATGAACAAAGAAGAACAAAGGAAATTACAGCACAGGAACAGGCCCTTCGGCCCTCCAAGCCTGCGCCGATCCAGATCCTCTATCTAAACATGTCGCCTATTTTCTAAGGGTCTGTATCTCTTTGCTTCCTGCCCATTCATGTATCTGTCTAGATACATCTTAAAAAACGCTATCGTGCCCGTGTCTACCACCTCCGCTGGCAACGCGTTCCAGGCACCCACCACCCTCTGCGTAAAGAACTTTCCACGCATAACCCCCCTAAACCTTTCCCCTCTCACTTTGAACTCGTGACCCCTAGTAATTGAATCCCCCACTCTGGGAAAAAGCTTCTTGCTATCCACCCTGTCTATACCTCTCATGATTTTGTACACCTCAATCAGGTCCCCCCTCAACCTCCGTCTTTCTAATGAAAATAATCCTAATCTACTCAACCTCTCTTCATAGCTAGCGCCCTCCATACCACGCAACATCCTGGTGAACCTCCTCTGCACCCTCTTCAAAGCATCTACATCCTTTTGGTAATGTGGCGACCAGAACTGCACGCAGTATTCCAAATGTGGCCGAACCAAAGTCTTATACAACTGTAACATGACCTGCCAACTCTTGTACTCAATACCCCGTCCGATGAAGGAAAGCATGCCGTATGCCTTCTTGACCACTCTATTGACCTGCGTTGCCACCTTCAGGGAAGAATGGACCTGAACACCCAAATCTCTCTGTACATCAATTTTCCCCAGGACTTTTCCATTTATTGTATAGTTCACTCTTGAATTGGATCTTCCAAAATGCATCACCTCGCATTTGCCTGGATTGAACTCCATCTGCCATTTCTCTGCCCAACTCTCCAATCTATCTATATTCTGCTGTATTCTCTGACAGTCCCCTTCACTATCTGCTACTCCACCAATCTTAGTGTCGTCTGCAAACTTGCTAATCAGACCACCTATACTTTCCTCCAAATCATTTATGTATATCACAAACAACAGTGATCCCTGTGGAACACCACTGGCCACACGTCTCCATTTTGAGAAACTCCCTTCCACTGATACTCTTTGTCTCCTGTTGCCCAGCCAGTTCTTTATCCATCTAGCTAGTACACCCTGGACCCCATGCGACTTCACTTTCTCCATCAACCTACCATGGGGAACCTTATCAAACGCCTTACTGAAGTCCATACATATGACATCTACAGCCCTTCCCTCATCAATCAACTTTGTCACTTCCTCAAAGAATTCTATTAAGTTGGTAAGACATGACCTTCCCTGCACAAAACCATGTTGCCTATCACTGATAAGCCCATTTTCTTCCAAATGGGAATAGATCCTATCCCTCAGTATCTTCTCCAGCAGCTTCCCTACCACTGATGTCAGGCTCACCGGTCTATAATTACCTGGATTATCCCTGCTACCCTTCTTAAACAAGGGGACAACATTAGCAATTCTCCAGTCCTCCGGGACCTCACCCGTGTTTAAGGATGCTGCAAAGATATCTGTTAAGGCCCCATCTATGTCCTCTCTCGCTTCCCTCAGTAACCTGGGATAGATCTCATCCGGACCTGGGGACTTGTCCACCTTAATGCCTTTTAGAATACCCAACACTTCCTCCCTCCTTATGCCGACTTGACCTAGAGTAATCAAACATTTATCCCTAACCTCAACATCCGTCATGTCCCTTTCCTCGGTGAAAACCGATGCAAAGTACTCGTTTAGAATCTCACCCATTTTCTCTGACTCCACGCATAATTTTCCTCCTTTGTCCTTGAGTGGGCCAATCCTTTCTCTAGTTACCCTCTTGCTCCTTATATATGAATAAAAGGCTTTGGGATTTTCCTTAACCCTGTTTGCTAAAGATATTTCATGACCCCTTTTAGTCCTCTTAATTCCTCGTTTCAGATTGGTCCTACATTCCCGATATTCTTCCAAAGCTTCGTCTTTCTTCAGCCGCCTAGACCTTATGTATGCTTCCTTTTTCCTCTTAGCTAGTTTCACAATTTCACCTGTCATCCATGGTTCTCTAATCTTGCCATTTCTATCCCTCATTTTCACAGGAACATGTCTCTCCTGCACGCTAATCAACCTCTCTTTAAAAGCCTCCCACATATCACATGTGGATTTACCTTCAAACAGCTGCTCCCAATCTACATTCCCCAGCTCCTGCCGAATTTTGGTATAGTTGGCCTTCCCCCAATTTAGCACTCTTCCTTTAGGACCACTCTCGTCTTTGTCCATGAGTATTCTAAAACTTACGGAATTGTGATCACTATTCCCAAAGTAGTCCCCTACTGAAACTTCAACCACCTGGCCGGGCTCATTCCCCAACACCAGGTCCAGTATGGCCCCTTCCCGAGTTGGACTATTTACATACTGCTCTCGAAAACCCTCCTGGATGCTCCTTACAAATTCTGCTCCATCTAGACCTCTAACACTAAGTGAATCCCAGTCAATGTTGGGAAAATTAAAATCTCCTATCACCACCACCCTGTTGCTCCTACATCTTTCCATAATCTGTTTACATATTTGTACCTCTATCTCACGCTCGCTGTTGGGAGGCCTGTAGTACAGCCCCAACATTGTTACCGCACCCTTCCTATTTCTGAGTTCTGCCCATATTGCCTCACTGCTCGGGTCCTCCATAGTGCCCTCCTTCAGCACAGCTGTGATATCCTCTTTGACCAGTAATGCAACTGCTCCACCCCTTTTACCTCCCTCTCTATCCCGCCTGAAGCATCGATATCCTGGGATATTTAGTTGCCAATCGTGCCCTTCCTTCAACCAAGTCTCAGTAATAGCAATAACATCATACTCCCAGGTACTAATCCAAGCCCTAAGTTCATCTGCCTTACCTACTACACTTCTTGCATTAAAACAAATGCACCTCAGACCACCAGTCCCTTTGCGTTCATCATCTGCTCCCTGCCTACTCTTCCCCTTAGTCACGCTGACTTCATTATCTAGTTCCTTACAGGCTTTAGTTACTACCTCCTTACTGTCCACTGACCTCCTCATTTGGTTCCCAACCCCCTGCCACATTAGTTTAAACCCTCCCCAGCAGCGTTAGCAAAAGCACCCCCAAGGACATTGGTTCCAGTCCGGCCCAGGTGTAGACCGTCCAATTTGTAATAGTCCCACCTCCCCCAGAACCGGTCCCAATGTCCCAAAAATCTGAACCCCTCCCTCCTGCACCATCTCTCAAGCCACGCATTCATCCTGACTATTTTTTCATTTCTACTCTGACTAGCACGTGGCACTGGTAGCAATCCTGAGATTACTACCTCCGAGGTCCTACTTTTTAACTTGGCTCCTAACTCCCTAAATTCTGCTTGTAAGACCTCATCCCGTTTTTTACCTATATCATTGGTGCCTATGTGCACAACGACAACTGGCTGTTCACCCTCCCCCTTCAGAATGTTCTGCAGCCGATCTGAGACACTCTTGTACAATACTGGGGTATAATACTCTCTGATACAGCACAGGGGTATAATACTCTCTGCTACAGTACTGGGGCAGAATGCTCTCTGGTACAATACTGGTGTATAATACTCTCTAGTAAAATACAGGGGTAGAATAATATCTGGTGCAATATTGGGCCAGAATACCGTCTGGTGCAATACAGGGATATAATTCCCTCTGCTACAATGCAGGGATATAATACTCTCTGGTACAATGCAGGGATATAATACTCTCTGGTACAATACTGGGGTATAATACTCTCTGCTACATTACAGTGTTATAATACATTCTGGTACAATACAGGGGTATAATACTCTCTGATACAACACAGGGGTATAATACTCTCTGGTACAATACTGGGGTAGATTACTCTCTGGTGCAATACTGGGGTAGATTACTCTCTGGTACAATACTGGGGTATAATTCTCTCTGCTACAATACAGGGGTATAATTCTTTCTGCTATAATACAGGGGTATACTACTCTCTGGTACAATAGGGGGTAGAATACTCTCTGGTACAATACAGTGGTATAATACTCTGCTACAGTACTGGGGTATAATGCTCTCTGGTACAATACTGGCGTATAACACTCTCTGCTACAATACAGGGGCATAATATTCCCTGGTACAATACTGGGGTATAATTCTCTCTGGTTCAATACAGGGGTAGAATACTCTCTGCTACAATACAGGGGTGTAATACTCCCTGTTTCAATACTCGGGTTGAATACTCTCTGGTACCATACTGGAGTATAATACTCCCTGGTTCAATACTGGGATTGAATACTCTCTGATACCATACTGGTGTAGAATACTCTCTGGTACGATACAGGGGTAGAATACTTTCTGGTACAATACTGGGGTAGAATACTCGCTGGTACGACACAGGGGTAGAATACTTTCTGGTACAATACTGGGGTAGTATACTCGCTGGTACAATACAGGGGTAGAATACTTTCTGGTACAATACTGGGGTAGAATACTTGCTGGTACGACACAGGGGTAGAATACTTTCTGGTACAATACTGGGGTAGTATACTTGCTGGTACAATACAGGGGTAGAATACTTTCTGGTACAATACTGGGGTAGAATACTCGCTGGTACGACACAGGGGTAGAATACTTTCTGGTACAATACTGGGGTAGTATACTCGCTGGTACAATACAGGGGTAGAATACTCGCTGGTACGACACAGGGGTAGAATACTTTCTGGTACAGTACAGGGGTATCATACTCCCTGGTACAATACTATTCTTCTCCTGGTAACGCAGATGGAGAGTGTCAGTCCTGTCCCTCTGTGCCTAATGGTTCACAGATTGCTGCTTGGCCCTGAGACCCAGTACCGAAATGATCACCCAGAAACCTGTGGCGTGGTAGTGTTGTCATTTTATAACTGGACAACTAATCCAGGAAACGTGAGCTCAAATCCCACCATAGATCCGTTGTATTGTTGTAAAATCCCAACTTTCATGAGCATCCTATCGGGAACAAAACCACCCGTCCGTAGCCACTCTGGTCTATAGCTCACTCCAGTTACACCCCAACATGTTAACTTTTAACTGGCCTCAGAAATGGGTTCAGAAGGCACTCAGTTGCATCAGGGCAAGTAAGAATGGGCAATAAATGCCAGTCTTGCCAGCAACACTCATGCCCCAAGAACAAATATAAGATCCACAAGCACCCCACTCCTCAACAAACAGAGTGATCTCCCTTCTCCTTGTTGTTCTGAAGCTGCACCCTCTGAACCAAGTTTCACTCTTACTTTCTCCCCCACTTGCCCTTGCTGCCTGAGGGGAGCTCCCCAGCTGCCACTTGCAGCTTCACCACATGGCGAGTGCCTCAGTCTATTCTGAGATATAGAACAATACCTCACCTTCTCGTTCTGATAGGCGGTGACTGCCATAAAGACAGTCTCAGGGAAGGTGAAGGTTTGGAAAATGCTCCATCGAACACCGAATGGGTTCTCCTCCTGCACAATGTGAAAGCGAGGCTGGTAACGGTGCATCGAGTGCAGGATAATCTGAAACACAGCAAGGGTGAAATGGTCAGTGTCTGTAAGTGGAGCACTGGGAGCTGGGTGACACGTTACATGGACCTTGCCAGCTGACTGGGGTTGGGCACCAGCCAGTGAGGGTCGCACAAAGCAAAAGGTCCCAACTTCAAACCCACCTTATACTGAGTAGCTGGTCTCAATAAGCATGTAACCTTTGGCCTCAGTGACTCTTGGGCAGGGCTTATGTATGTATCTAGCCCATGCTGTACCGGCCCTGGGAGTGTGCGAGGGGACAGTGTAGCTTTACTGTGTACCTGGAGGGACTGGGCTGAGTGAGAGAATGGGCTGAGTGAGGGAGGGACTGGGCAGTGGGAGGGAGGGACTGAGCTGGGGGAGGGAGGGACTGGGCTGAGGG
The DNA here is from genome assembly GCF_036365525.1 of Heterodontus francisci. NCBI lineage: Eukaryota > Metazoa > Chordata > Chondrichthyes > Heterodontiformes > Heterodontidae > Heterodontus > Heterodontus francisci. The sequence goes on along the minus strand of NC_090393.1, from coordinate 63,025,972 downwards.
AGGGCGGAACTGAGGGAGGAAGGGACTGCAGGAGCCAGCAGCTGATGTAAAATATAACAGCCTCACATTGACCCGACCAGGGAACACTGGTGAGGAGTGATGTGCACTACAGAACGATTTATAAACAGTGAATAAATAAAGCAGCAGACTGCCAAGTCAGGGGTCACGGTCACCTACATGTCCAGACTGATCGAGCATGTTGTTGGTGAGTTTCAGCTTACGGAAGTGAACAGCCTGTTTCATCCAGTGGTTGCCCAGAGCTGGCGACTCTGGGTGGATGTAGGTCACACACGGAGGCTGTGGTTCTGCCTTGCCAGCCACTCCCCATTGGTCCTTATACCACTGCAGAGAAAAACAGAGAAATGTTACATTGGGGCCAGAGCCAGCCTTTACCCCAGGGCCCCCAGGATCCATTCCAGCCCAGCAGGCGCTGGATTAGACCCAGTTCTTTACTTCAAGGCCCCTGGGCTCCACTCCAGCCTGGGACAGACTAGATTAGACCCAGTTCTTTACCTAGCAGGGACGAGTTGCAGGAGGGGGTGGGTCAGATGCAGTTTGGTGATGGAGCTTTCGATAGCTGGGGCTCCTGAGCCTTACACAGTTCAAAGACAAAGGATGAAAATTACAGCCTGCCCGTTACACCCGGTTACAATGAAACCCCAAGGAAAAGGCTGCAGTCACCTTAACGGGCAGAAAGCAAGATGGCAGAGTGACAGCCCCAGTTGCTATGGCAACTCTCTGTTGTACCCTGAGCTTTCATTCCCTGTAGTTCTCACCTTGTACCGCATTCCATCAGCTGGGACCAGGTCGACCATGATCATATATCTGGAGAATGGCATTAACCCAGACACACTGATCTTACACTGAGGGAACATCCTCCTAAAAGGAACACAGTCCATTACAAAGCAAATCAAACATTTTGTTCTTTACTGTCTGACACAGTGCTTTGATGTGTTGGATCTCCCCACTCTTCCCATCCCTCTCCCAATTTTCTCTCCTGAAGGATCTGACTTTTGATGGTCTATAGATGCACAGGCTCAATAGCTTGTCCAAGTGACTGTTCTTGGTATGAGAGCATAAATGATAGTTAATGAGATATTCAACTGTGAAGGGCATCACATCCAGCCCCACAAATTACCAGATTTATCGAATTCAAGTTTCAGAACCCACCATTGGTAGCATTTGAACTCACACCCTCTGGGTTGTTCATGCAGTTGCAAAAGGGTGAGTCATGCGGGGCTTGTGAATGAGCCAGTTGTGATAGTTACTGTTGTCCCGGCTGAAATTAGCCAATCAGTGGAGAGAAGTGATCAAAGCTTCAATATTCTGGATCTACATGGCTCTAGACTCATAGGATGCAATCCCTTGGACATTAGAGGGTCAGCATTACCCACTCAGCACCAGCCCCAGGATTAGCTGGGAAATTCTACCAGAAAGGATTCATTCCTGATGTACTTTCCCCAACTGTCTGTATAGGAGAGCCTGATTTGTAGGCCTCTAAAGATAGGGCTGTGCCCAAACTCACGGCTGCAGTCCAACAGGCTCAGGGCTCCAATAACTCGGGGAGATGGCAGCTCTTTGTGCAGGAGATGTAAATTTAGCTATAGGTGCCCCATTAACATCACTAGTTGTGTCCTTGGCCTTGACTCTGACCTTCCCCCTTCCCCTTCTCTCTCACTCTCTGCTCCTATTCCTATTCCTCTGTCTTGTTGTACCTGCCAATATCCCATTATAGTTGAGGCACCTTACCTGCCCAATTTGGTGATGATCATTTCGGTGCCAATCTCATGAAACTTCTGCCACAGTTGCTGATCCTCTAGGGCCACCCTGATGCTGTTCCAGGAATCGCCCTGACTGGCAATGGCCCTCAGGGATGGTGAGGGCTCGTGCTCCAGATGTGTCTTTGGCACTGTACAAAAAAAAAGGATTTAGTGAATCAGGATCAGCTCCCAGACCACACACAGTGAACCTCCCTCATAAAACCTGCAGCGAAAATAATGTCACCACTAAAATTAGACTTGAAAAAGTGGTATTCATTGTTATAGAGGGAGAATTATAGACTGGAGCATATAATGCAGGCTGACACTCTAGTGCAGTGTTGAGGGAGTGCCGCACTGTTGGAGGTGCCATCTTTTAGGTGAGATGTTAAACTGAGGCCCTGTCTGCTCCCTTCGATGGCACTATTTCAAAGAAGAACAGGGAAGTTATCCCAGGTGTCCTGGTGAATATTTAACATACAATCGACATCATTAAAACAGATTATCTGGTCATTATCACATAGATGTTTGTGGGATCTTGCTATGCATAAATTGGCTGCTGTGTTTCCCACATTACAACAGTGACTACACTTCAAAAGCTGGCTGTAAAGCATTTTGGGAGGTACTGAGGTTGTGAAAGGTGCCATAGGAATGCAAGTCTTTCTTTAAGATGAATAAAGTTAATTCTGTAGAGTCAGCACATTCTGATAGGGGTAAAATGATCCCCATTTACCTAGGCTTACCTATGCTCTTGGAATGTTAGAGGTTCTCTCGGAATCGACAACGAGTGGGATGGCTGTGGGGTGGGGTGTAAAATGGAGTGGGAGACTCCGGGAGGATTTCCTGACCCGCTCCCGCATCCGCCACCCTTTACGTAGGGTGGGGTGGGGGCATAAAATGGCCTGCCCTCCCCAGGCCAATCAAGGCCTTAAGTAGCCACTTTTGGGCCACTTAAGGGTCTTTGCCCGCCTCTCCACGTGGATTTTACTTGTGGCTGGTCGGGCAGCCGAGGACCGAGAAAAGCCGCCTGGCATGACCAGGCAGCTGTTGACCATCCCGGGGCGGCCCTCATGATCGGGCACCCTGTGCCCGATGGAGGGCCGTCCCCGCTACCCCTACCACCCCCAAGACTCAACACGACCCCCCCTTCCCCCTAAATGACCACCCTTGCTTCACCGGGGCCTGACCGATTACCCCCCGCGAGGCAATCAAAACTTACCTGCCTTCCTGGCTCCCAGGCATCTTCTGTGCGCGCTGGGCTGCAGTCCCAGCAGTGGCTACCACGCCCGCTGATTGGCCGGCAACCCTATTAGGCGGGACTTCCTGCCTCAAGCGGGTGGATGTCTCGCCTCCCACCAATTGAAGCCTGGGGACCTGCAAAATATGGGTTGAATCCCCAGGCAAGGCGGAAACGGGTTCTCCACCGACTTTTACGTCGGTGGCCAGCTCCCGTCCGCCAACCATAAAATTCTGGCCTAAGTTTAAGTTTAATAAATTTCAACCTTTCTTCTTTAAACCTAAGGAAACCTGTTTGTGCCTTAAAATTGGAAAGCAGTGAACAAGAATTCCCAAGGGGGAGCTAAAACACAATGTGTTCAACATTAAACCCTGTTACGGTAAGAGCAGGTGAAGTCTGAGAGGGAACCCCTTAGACCCCTTTGTCACTGGGTCATAACAAGCTCATTGTGCCTGTGCTGGATCTTTGAAAGTGCTATCTTAGTCCCACTGTATGTACATGCTCTTCCTGCATTTCCCTGCAAATTTCAGCAACTGAAAAAATATCAACAGGTACAAAAATTAATCAAAGTGAACAAGAGGTAAAACTGTCAAATTGTGATTTTTGTTTTTTTCTGAATGGACTGCGATAAAACCGAGTACATAACTTGTCTTCGAAATTGAGGGAGATCACGGACTAATACAACTGTTTAGTTTTTCAAAAGAACAAGCTGAAGAATATGGATGTATCGAACAGATCCTGAGTTTACCATAGGTTTAAAAAAAACAGAATCCACAACAGTCGATATTTACACAGAATGGTGCTCCTTTAACTATTGTACTTTACTCTAAAAATACTGTTCTGCACAAAGACTCAACAACAACAACTTAGATTTATATAGCACCTATACTGTAGTAAAACATCCCAAGCTGCTTCACAGGAACATTATTAAACTAAACTTGACACAGAACCACGTAAGGAGATATCAGGTCAGATGACCAAAACCTTGGTCGAAGAGGTACATTTTAAGGAGCTTCTTAAGGTGAAGAGAGAGGCAGGAGATTTAGGGAGGAATTCTAGAGCTCAAGTGCAGCCACCAATGGTTGAGTGATTAAAATCAGGGATCTCAAGAGGCCAGGATTTGTGGAGTGCAGATATCTCAGAGGGTGGTAGGGTTGAAGGATGTTACAGGGTACCCAATCTTTATACAATAAAGGCAAAAATATTCCCAAACTGGGGACAAATATCATGTGATCAAACGTCTACTCACCAAACTAGTGTCTGTGATCCAGACCGATGTCTGTGAGCCAGACCAGGGTTGTTGATCCAGACCGGTGTCTGTGATCCAGACTGGTGTCTGTGATCCAGACCGGTGTCTAGGAGCCAGTTTTCCGTGGGTCTCCAGTTCTGCTGCTGTGATATGAACTCCCCAAGCCCACACAGGAATTGCAGGCTGTGTGCCTTTCCACAGTTCAAGTGGACTGGAGAATGCATATTCCACCCAGATGCTGCCCTGAGCTTCTGCAGACTGCAGTGTAACCCTGACACCCAACACAGGACCAGCTTCACTCCTTTATAGGATCAAACAGCACAGGAGGCCATTCAGCCCATCATGCCTGTGCAGAATCTTTGAAACAGCTACCCAATTAGTCCCACTGAGCCCTGCTCATTCCCGCAGCCCTGCATTTTTTCCTTTTCAGATATATAACCAGTTCCCTTATTGAGAGTTTGAATCTGCTTCCACTGCCCTTTCAGGCAGACCACAACAACTCACTGCATTAGATAAAAACTCCTCATTTCCCCCTCTGGTTTCTTTGCCAATTACTTTCAATCTGTGTCCTCTGGTTACCAATCCTTCTGCCACTGGAAACAGTTCCTCCTTATTTATTTTATCAACCTCTTCATTATTTGGAAAACCTCTATTAAATCTTTTTTTTACCAGGAACAATCTCAGTTTCTCCAGTCTCTTCTCTACATAACTGAATTCCCTTATGATTATAATAAATCTCTGCAAACACCGCAAGGCCTTGACATCTTTCCGAAAGTGTGGTGCCCAGAATTGGACACAATACTCCAGCTGAGGTTTAAGCAGTGTTTTAAGAAATTTAGTGTAAATTCCTTGCTTTTGTACTCTATGCTTCTCTTAATAAAACCAAGAGTCCCATATGATTTTTTGAACAACCTTCTAAAATTGTCCTACCACCTTCAAAGACTCACTCTGTTCCTGCACTTTTAAAATTGTATCATTTAGTTTATAATGCCTATCCTCATTCTTCCGATGGAAATGTATCTCTTCACATTTCACTGTGTTAAATTTCTTTTGCCACTCCTTCAACCTTCTTACAGTTCACCGGTTTTAACTTGTGATTTACATGAGATTTCCTGCGATATTAAAAGTTACAGTAAAAGGACAGCAGGACAGGGAAGCCTCTGGTTGTTTGCTGATACTATTTCTCCCTGCGAGATATAGACACAGGATCAAAATAAATATACAATACACACAAACACAGGACAAGAGTTGTAGATCAACCAAGCGCGTACTCACCCTGAGACACCTGCTCCATCCTTTCCAACACAAACACTCGCCTCCTCTTCGAGATAAAAAATCCAGTGGAGCCAGAACAAGACAGTGAGAGAGACTGTTGAGTGACTGCAGCCCAGGAGTGTGTCCCACACTGAATGAGGTGGTAGTGGTGTGTCAGGAAGGGAGAGGAGGCGGAGGCTGCTGTCATTTATTGATGACACCCTGGGGAAAAGGGTCGGGGTGGAGCTACAGGAGTTTTTTAGGTGTCTGCGCTTCTCTTTGAAGTGCTCCTGCCTCCCAGACAATAGGAGGGCACATCCTCTGTGGAGTTTGAGATATATCAAAGGGAATTAGCATGACCAAGGCACAGCACCACAGGAAATGTGGAGAACACCAGGCCCATTTCCACAGAAGGAATTGCCAGTCCATTTGATCAGGTTCGATGTATATTGGGCAGTTCTCTGTGAACTTCAGGCCAAGTCATTTCAGCATTGACAGTGGAGAACGATATCGTACCAATATGGAGGGCAACCCTGGGCTGTCTGGGCAGAGTGGGACACCCTGCTCCAATCTCCTGTCCTGATCCAGTCTCTACCCTGCCCCACCTGCTCATGACCAAGACCCCACAGTTGAAAGTGAGCAACTTCAAACTCCAGCTCTGTACTGTCAGTTGTACCCAGAGAGCTGGTGGCTGTTCACGGAACCGGCCCGCCATCCTTACCCCGCGTCAATATAATGGAGGGGTCTGTGATGATGGATATAACCCACAGCAATGATCCCCACAGCACAGATACCCCATAGCACTGACCACCCACAGCATTGACCCCCCCATAGCAATGATCCCCCATAGCACTGAACCCCCTAGCACTGATCCCCCAAGGCAATGATCTGCCTCAGCAGTGATCCCGCATAACACTGATCCCCCAAAACAATGATCCCCCGTAGCACTGATCCCCCATAGCACTGATCCCCCAAAGCAATGATCCCCCATAGCACTGATACCCCATAGCATTGACCCCCCACAGCATTGACACCCCATAGCAATGATCCCCCATAGCACTGGACCCCCTAGCACTGATCCCCCAAAGCAATGATCCCCCATAGCACTGATCCCCCATAGCACTGACCCTCCATTCCAATGAACCCCCCTAGCACTGATCTCCCATAGCACTGATCCCCCATAGCACTGATCCCCCATAGCACTGATCCCCCATAGCACTGATCTACCATAGCACTGAACCCCCTAGCACTGATCCCCCAAAGCAATGATCCCCCATAGCACTGATCCCCCATAGCACTGATCCCCCATAGCACTGATCTCCCATAGCACTGAACCCCCTAGCACTGATCCCCCATAGCAATGATCCCCCATAGCACTGAACACCCCAGCACTGATCCCCCAAAGCAATGATCCCCAATAGCACTGATCCCCCGTAGCACTGTACCCCAAAGCACTGACCCCCCATTCCAATGATCCCCCATAGCACTGAACTCCCCTAGCACTGATCCCCCATAGCACTGATCCCCCATAGCACTGAACTCCCATAGCACTGAACCCCCTAGCACTGATCCCCCAATGCACTGATCCCCCTTAGCACTGACCCCCCATAGCAATGATCCCCCATAGCACTGAACCCCCTAGCACTGATCCCCCAAAGCAATGATCCCCCATAGCAATGATCCCCCAAAGCAATGATCCCCCATAGCAATGATCCCCCATAGCACTGATCACCCAAAGCAATGATCCCCCATAGCACTGATCCCCCAAAGCAATGATCCCCCATAGCACTGATCCCCCATAGCACAGATCCCCCATAGTACTGATCCCCAATGGCACAGATACCCCATAGCAATGATCCCCCATAGCAATGAACCCTCATAGCAACGATACCCCATCGCACTGATCCCCCATAGCACTGATCCCCAATGGCACAGATACCCCATAGCAATGATCCCCCATTGCACTGATCCCCCAAAGCACTGATCCTCTACGACTCTGATCCCGCATAGCACTGTTTCCCAAAAGCATTGATCCTCCACAGCACTGATCTCCCAAAGCACCTATCTCCCATAGAAATGATCCCCCATAGCACTGATCCTCCAAACCACTGATTCCCCCATAGCACTGATCCCCACAGCACTGATCCCCCACATCACTGATTCCCCCATAGCACTGTTCCCCCACAGCACTGATCCCCGAAAGCAATGCAACCCCATTGCAATGATCCCCCATAGCACTGATCCCCCATAGTACTGATCCCCCATTGCACTGATCCCCCATAGCACAGATCCCCCATAATACTGATCCCCCAAAGCAATGATCCCCCATTGCATTGATCCCGCATAGCAGAGATCCCCCAGAGCACTGATCCCCCATAGTACTGATCCCCCATATCAATGCTCCCCCATAGCAATGATCCACCATAGAATGGATCCCCCACAACACTGATCACCCTTAGCACTGATCCCCCACAACACTGATCCCCCTTAGCACTGATCCCCCACAACACTGATCCCCCTTAGCACAGATCCGTCACAACACTGATCCCCCATAGCACTGATCCCCCACAACACTGATCCCCCTTAGCACAGATCCGTCACAACACTGATCCCCCATAGCACTGATCCCCCACAACACTGACACCCAATAGAACTGACCCCCCAAAGCAATGATCCCCCAGAGCACTGATCCCCAATTGCAATGAACCCACATTTCACGGACCCCCCAAAGCACTGATCCCCCAAAGCAATGATCTCCCATCACAATGGTCCCCCATCACGATGATCCTGCATAGCACTGATCCCCGATAGCACTGATCCCCGATAGCACTGATCCCCGATAGCACTGATCCCCCACAGCACTGATCCCCCACAGCACATATCCCCCACAGCACTGATCCCCCACTGCACTGATCCCCCACAGCACTGATCCCCCACTGCACTGATCCCCCACAGCACTGATCCCCCACAGCACATATCCCCCACAGCACTGATCCCCCACTGCACTGATCCCCCACAGCACTGATCCCCCACTGCACTGATCCCCCATAGCAACGATCCCCCAAAGCACTGATCCCCCACCACACTGATTCCCCAGAGCACTGATCCCCCATAAAAATGATCCTCCACAGCACTGATCTCCCAAAACACTGATTCCCCCATACCACTGATCTCCCATAGCACAGATCCCCTGTAGAAATGATCCCCCACAGCACTGATCCCCCATAGCACTGTTCCCCCATCGCAATGAACCCCCATAGCAATGATCCCCCATATCACCGTTCCCAAAAAGCACTGATCCTCCATAACTCTGATCCCCAAAAGCACTGAACCCCCACAGCACTGAGCCACCATACCACTGATCCCCCACAGCAGTGATCACCCATAGCACTGATCCCCCATAGCACTGATCACCCACAGCACTGATTCTCCAGAGCACTGATCCCCACAGCACTGGTTCTCCGGAGCACTGATTCCCTGTAGAAATGATCCCCCATAGCACTGATCCTCCACAGCACTGATCATCCCAAAACACTGATCCCCCATACCATTGATCCCCCATAGCATAGATCTCCCAGAGCACTGATCCCCTGTAGAAATGATCCCCCGAAGCAACGATCACCCATCGCACTGATCACCCATAGCACTGATCCCCCGTAGCACTGATCCCCCACACACTGATCTCCCACAGCAATGATCCCCCATGGCAATGATCCGCCATAGCACTGACCCCCCATACTCTGATCTCCCATAGCACTGATCCCCACAGCAGTGATCACCCACAGCACTGATCCCCCATAGCAACGATTCCCCATAGCACTGATCCATAATAACAGCGATCCCCTATCGCACTGATCCACCATAGCACTGATCCCCCGATAGAAATGATCCCCAATAGCACTGATACCCCATATCACTGATCCCCCATAGCACTGATACCCCACAGCACTGATCCCCCATATAAAGTATCCCCCATAGCACTGATCCCCCATAGCAGTGATCCCACAGAGTACTGATTCCCCCAGAGCAGTGATTCCCCCATATCACTGATCCCCCACAACACTGTTCCCCCACAGCACTGATCCACCATAGCACTGACCCCCCATTGCACTGATCCCCCAAAGCACTGACACCGCATAGCATTGATCCCCCATAGCATTGATCCCCCATAGCAGTGATCCCCCATAGCAGTGATCCCCCATAGCACTGATCCCCCACAGCACTGATCCCCCATAGCAACGATTCCCCATAGCACTGATCCATAATAACAGCGATCCCCTATCGCACTGATCCACCATAGCACTGATCCCCTGATAGAAATGATCCCCAATAGCACTGATTCCCCATAGCGGTGATCACCCACAGCACTGATACCCCATATCACTGATCCCCCATGGCAATGATCCCCCATTGCATTGATCCCCCATAGCACTGAACTCCCAAAGCAATGATCCCCCACAGCACTTATCCCCCATTCACTGATCCCCAATAACAGCGACCCCCATAGCACTGATCCCCCATAGCACTGATCCCCACAGCACTGGTTCTACGGAGCACTGATCCCCCATCACACTGACCTCCCATAGAACTGAACCCCCATAGCACTGATCCCCTGTAGAAATGATCCCCCATACCACTGATCTCCCATAGCAGTGATCACCCATAGCACTGAGCCCCCAGAACAATGATCCCCCACAGCACTGATCCCCCAAAGCAATGATCCCCCATAGCACTGATCCCCCATGGCAATGATCCCCCATTGCATTGATCCCCCATAGCACTGAACCCCCAAAGCAATGATCCCCCACAGCACTTATCCCCCATTCACTGATCCCCAATAACAGCGACCCCCACAGCACTGATCCCCCACAGCACTGATCCCCCATAGCACTGATCCCCACAGCACTGGTTCTCCGGAGCACTGATCCCCCATCACACTGACCTCCCATAGAACTGAACCCCCATAGCACTGATCCCCTGTAGAAATGATCCCCCATACCACTGATCCTCCACAGCACTGATCTCCCAAAACACTGATCTCCCATAGAACTGATCCCCTGTAGAAATGATCCCCCATAGCACTGATCACCCATCGCAATGATCCCCCAAAGCACTGATCCCCCAAAGCACTGATCCTCCATAACTGTGATCCCGCATAGCACAGATTCCCAAAAGCATTGAATCCCCACAGCACTGAGCCACCATAGCAATGATTCTCCACAGCAATGATCTCCCAAAGCACCTATCTCCCGTAGAATTGATCCTCCATACCACTGATCCCCCATACTCTGATCCCCCATAGCACAGATCTCCCACAGAAATGATTCCCCACTGCACTGATCCCCCACAGCAGTGATCACCCACAGCAGTTATCACCCATAGCACTGATCCCCCACTGCAGAGATCACCCACAGCAGTGATCCCCCATAGCAACGATTCCCCATAGCACTGATCCATAACAACAGCGATCCCCTATCGCACTGAACCACCATAGCACTGATCCCCCGATAGAAATGATCCCCAATAGCACTGATTCCCCATAGCACTGATCCCCCATAGCGGTGATCACCCATATAAAGTATCCCCCATAGCACTGATACCCCATAGCACAGATCCCCCATAGAAATTATCCCCCATAGCACTGATCCCCCATTGCAGTGATCCCCCATAGCACTGATCCCCCATAGCAGTGATCCCCCATAGCAATGATTCCCCACAGCAGTAATCACCCATAGCCTCAGTCACCCATAGCGGTGATCACCCATGGCACTGATCCCCGGTAGCATTGATCACCGATAGCACTGATCCCCCAGAGCACTGTTCCCCAGAACAATGATCCCCCACAGCACTGATCCCCCATAGCAATGATCCCACATAGCAATGATCCCCCAAAGCAATGATCCCCCATAGCAATGATCCCACATAGCAATGATCCCCCAAAGCAATGATCCCCCACAGCACTGATCCCCCAAAGCAATGATCCCCCATTGCACTATCCCCCATGGCAATGATCCCCCATTGCACTGATCCCCCATAGCACTGAACCCCCAAAGCAATGATCCCCCACAGCACTTATCCCCCATTCACTGATCCCCAATAACAGCGACCCCCACAGCACTGATCCCCCATAGCACTGATCCCCCACAGCACTGATTCTCCAGAGCACTGATCCCCATAGCACTGATCCCCACAGCACTGGTTCTCCGGAGCACTGATCCCCCATCACACTGACCTCCCATAGAACTGAACCCCCATAGCACTGATCCCCTGTAGAAATGATCCCCCATACCACTGATCCTCCACAGCACTGATCTCCCAAAACACTGATCTCCCATAGCACTGATCCCCTGTAGAAATGATCCCCCATACCACTGATCCTCCACAGCACTGATCTCCCAAAACACTGATCTCCCATAGAACTGATCCCCTGTAGAAATGATCCCCCATAGCACTGATCCCCCACACACTGAACTCCCATAGCAACCAACCCCCATAGCACTGGTCCCCCAAAGCACTGATCCTCCAAAGCACTGATCCTCCATAACTGTGATCCCGCATAGCACAGATTCCCAAAAGCATTGAATCCCCACAGCACTGAGCCACCATAGCAATGATTCTCCACAGCAATGATCTCCCAAAGCACCTATCTCCCACAGAATTGATCCTCCATACCACTGATCCCCCATAGCACAGATCTCCCACAGAAATGATTCCCCACTGCACTGATCCCCCACAGCAGTGATCACCCACAGCAGAGATCACCCACAGCACTGATCCCCCACTGCAGAGATCACCCACAGCAGAGATCACCCACAGCACTGATCCCCCACTGCAGAGATCACCCACAGCAGAGATCACCCACAGCACTGATCCCCCATAGCAACGATTCCCCATAGCACTGATCCATAACAACAGCGATCCCCTATCGCACTGAACCACCATAGCACTGATCCCCCGATAGAAATGATCCCCAATAGCACTGATTCCCCATAGCGGTGATCACCCACAGCACTGATACCCCACAGCACTGATACCCCACAGCACTGATCCCCCATATAAAGTATCCCCCATAGCACTGATCCCCCATAGCAGTGATCACCCACAGCACTGATACCCCACAGCACTGATCCCCCATATAAAGTATCCCCCATAGCACCGATACCCCATAGCACAGATCCCCCATAGAAATTATCCCCCATAGCACTGATCACCCATAGCACTGATACCCCACAGCACTAATCCCCCATATAAAGTATCCCCCATAGCACCGATACCCCATAGCACTGATACCCCATAGAAAGTATCCCCCATAGCAGTGATCACCCACAGCACTGATACCCCATAGCACAGATCCCCCATAGAAATTATCCCCCATAGCACTGATCCCCCATAGCACTGATACCCCATAGAAAGTATCCCCCATAGCACTGATACCCCACAGCACTAATCCCCCATATAAAGTATCCCCCATAGCAGTGATCCCCCATAGCAATGATTCCCCACAGCAGTAATCACCCATAGCCTCAGTCACCCATAGCGGTGATCACCCATGGCACTGATCCCCCGTAGCATTGATCACCGATAGCACTGATTCCCCATAGCACTGATCCCCCATAGTGGTGATCACCCATATAAAGTATCCCCCATAGCACTGATACCCCATAGCACAGATCCCCCATAGAAATTATCCCCCATAGCACTGATCCCCCATAGCAGTGATCCCCCATAGCAATGATTCCCCACAGCAGTAATCACCCATAGCCTCAGTCACCCATAGCGGTGATCACCCATGGCACTGATCCCCCGTAGCATTGATCACCGATAGCACTGATCCCCCAGAGCACTGTTCCCCAGAACAATGAACACCCACAGCACTGATCCCCCAAAGCAATGATCCCCCATAGCAATGATCCCCCAAAGCAACGATCCCACATAGCAATGATCCCCCAAAGCAATGATCCCCCATTGCACTATCCCCCATGGCAATGATCCCCCATTGCACTATCCCCCATGGCAATGATCCCCCATAGCAATGATCCCCCAAAGCAATGATCCCCCATTGCACTATCCCCCATGGCAATGATCCCCCATAGCACTGAACCCCCAAAGCAATGATCCCCCACAGCACTTATCCCCCATTCACTGATCCCCAATAACAGCGACCCCCATAGCACTGATCCCCACAGCACTGGTTCTCCGGAGCACTGATCTCCCATCACACTGACCTCCCATAGAACTGAACCCCCATACCACTGATCCTCCACAGCACTGATCTCCCAAAACACTGATCTCCCATAGAACTGATCCCCCATACCATTGATCCCCCATAGCACTGATCACCCATCGCACTGATCCCCCATAGCACTAATCCCCCACACACTGAACTCCCACAGCAACTATCCCCCATGGCAATGATCCGCCATAGCACTGACCCCCCCATACTCTGATCCCCCATAGCAATGAACCCCCATAGCACTGTTCCCCCATCGCAATGATCCCCCATAGCACTGGTCCCCCAAAGCCCTGATCCCCCAAAGCACTGATCCTCCATAACTGTGATCCCGCATAGCACAGATCCCCAAAAGCATTGAATCCCCACAGCACTGAGCCACCATAGCAATGATTCTCCACAGCAATGATCTCCCAAAGCACCTATCTCCCATAGAGTTGATCCTCCATACCACTGAACCCCCATAGCACAGAATCCCCGCAGAAATGATTCCCCACAGCACTGTTCCCCACAGCAGTGATCCCCCACAGCAGAGATCACCCACAGCACTGATCCCTCATAGCAACGATCCCCCATAGCACTGATCCATAATAACAGCGATCCCCTATCGCACTGATCCACCATAGCACTGATCCCCCGATAGAAATGATCCCCAATAGCACTGTTCCCCACAGCAGTGATCACCCACAGCAGTGATCACCCACAGCACTGATCCCCACAGCAGAGATCACCCACCTCATTGATCCCCCACAGCAGTGATCACCCACAGCAGTCATCACCCATAGCATTGATCCCCCATAGCAACGGTCCCCCATAGCACTGATCCCCTTTAGCACTGATCCCCAATAACAGCGATCCCCTATAGTACTGATCCCCCATCGCACTGATCCCCCACAACACTGATCCCCCATAGCACTGATCCCCCATAGCACTGATCCCCCTTAGTACTGATCACCCAAAGCAATGATCCCCCACAACACTGATCCCCCATAGCACTGATCCCCCATCGCACTGATCCATAATAACAGCGATCCCCTATCGCACTGATCCACCATAGCACTGATCCCCCGATAGAAATGATCCCCAATAGCACTGTTCCCCACAGCAGTGATCACCCACAGCAGTGATCACCCACAGCAGTGATCACCCACAGCACTGATCCCCACAGCAGAGATCACCCACCTCATTGATCCCCCACAGCAGTGATCACCCACAGCAGTCATCACCCATAGCATTGATCCCCCATAGCAACGGTCCCCCATAGCACTGATCCCCTTTAGCACTGATCCCCAATAACAGCGATCCCCTATAGTACTGATCCCCCATCGCACTGATCCCCCACAACACTGATCCCCCACAGCAATGATCCCCCATAGCACTGATCCCCTATAGCACTGATCCCCATAGCACAGATCCCCCATAGTACTGATCACCCAAAGCAGAGATCCCCCTTGGCACTGATCCCCCATAGCAATGATGCCCCATCGCAATGATCCCCCATTGCATTGATACCCCAAAGCACTGATCCTCTACGACTCTGATCCCGCATAGCACTGTTTCCCAAAAGCACTGAACCCCCAGAGCACTGAGCCACCATAGAAATGATCCCCCATAGCACTGATTCCCCGTAGAAATGATCTCCCATAGCACGGATCCCCACAGCACTGATCCCCCACAACGCTGATCCCCCATAGCACTGATACCCCATAGCACGGATCCACCATTCCACTGATCCCCACAGCACTGATCCCCCACATCACTGATCCCCGAATGCAATGAAACCCCATCGCACTGATCCCCCATTGCACTGATACCCCATAGCACTGATCCTCTACGACTCTGATCCCGCATAGCACTGTTTCCCAAAAGCACTGAACCCCCAGAGCACTGAGCCACCATAGAAATGAGCCCCCATAGCATTGATCCTCCACAGCACTGATCTCCAAAAGCACCTATCTCCCATAGAAATGATCCCCCATTGCACTGATCCCCCAAAGCACTGATCCTCTACGACTCTGATCCCGCATAGCACTGTTTCCCAAAAGCACTGAACCCCCAGAGCACTGAGCCACCATAGAAATGAGCCCCCATAGCATTGATCCTCCACAGCACTGATCTCCCAAAGCACCTATCTCCCATAGAAATGATCCCCCATAGCACTGATCCTCCAAACCACTGATTCCCCCATGGCACTGATCCCCCATAGCTCTGATCCCCCATAGCACTGATTCCCCGTAGAAATGATCTCCCATAGCACGGATCCCCCATAGCACTGATCCCCACAGCACTGATCCCCCACAACACTGATCCCCCATAGTACTGATCCCCCGTTGCACTGATCCCCCATAGCACTGATCCCCCATAGTACTGATCCCCCGTTGCACTGATCCCCCATAGCATTGATCCTCCACAGCACTGATCTCCCAAAGCACCTATCTCCCATAGAAATGATCCCCCATAGCACTGATCCTCCAAACCACTGATTCCCCCATGGCACTGATCCCCCATAGCTCTGATCCCCCATAGCACTGATTCCCCGTAGAAATGATCTCCCATAGCACGGATCCCCCATAGCACTGATCCCCACAGCACTGATCCCCCACAACACTGATCCCCCATAGCACTGATCCCCCTTTCACTGATCCCCCATTGCACTGATCCCCCATAGTACTGATCCCCCATAGCACTGATCCCCCATAGTACTGATCCCCCTTAGCAATGATCCCCCATAGCAATGATCCCCCATAGCACTGATCCCCCACAACACTGATCCCCCAAAGCAATGATCCCCCATAGCACTGACACCCAATAGAACAGATCCCCTAAAGCAATGATCCCCCAGAGCACTGCTCCCCAATTGCAATGAACCCCCATTTCACTGACCCCCCCATAACAATGGTCCCCCATCACGATGATCCTGCATAGCACTGATCCCCGATAGCACTGATCCCCCAGAGTACTGATCTCCCAAAGCACTGATCCCCCATAGCACTGATCCCCCATAGTAATGAACCCGCAAAGCAATGATCCACCCTGGCACTGATCCCCCACAGCACTGATCCCCCACAGCACTGATCCCCCACTGCACTGATCCCCCACTGCACTGATCCCCCATAGCAACGATCCCCCAAAGCACTGATCCCCCATAGCACTGATCCCCAATAACAGCGATCCCCCATAGCACTGATCCCCCACCGGACTTACTCCGCAGAGCACTGATCCCACATAAAAATGATCCTCCACAGCACTGATCTCCCAAAACACTGATCCCCCAAACCACTGATCCCCCATAGCACAGATCCCCTGTAGAAATGATCCCCCACAGCACTGATCCCCCACAGCAACTAACCCCCATAGCAATGATCCCCCATATCACCGTTCCCAAAAAGCACTGATCCTCCATAACTCTGATCCCCAAAAGCACTGAACCCCCACAGCACTGAGCCACCATACCACTGATCCCCCATAGCACAGATCTCCCACAGCACTGATTCCCCACAGCACTGAACCCCCACAGCAGTGATCACCCATAGCACTGATTCCCCACAGCACTGAACCCCCACAGCAGTGATCACCCATAGCACTGATTCCCCACAGCACTGAACCCCCACAGCAGTGATCACCCATAGCACTGATTCCCCACAGCAGTGATCACCCATAGCACTGATTCCCCACAGCACTGATTCCCCACAGCACTGATCCCCCATAGCACTGATCCCCCATAGCACTGATCCCCCATAGCACAGATCCCCCACAGCAGTGATTCCCCACAGCACTGATCCCCCATAGCACTGATCCCCCATAGCACTGATCCCCCATAGCACAGATCCCCCACAGCAGTGATTCCCCACAGCACTGATCCCCCATACCACTGATCCCCCATAGCACAGATCTCCCACAGCACTGATTCCCCACAGCAGTGATCACCCATAGCACTGATTCCCCACGGCACTGATCCCCCATAGCACTGATCCCCCATAGCACTGATCCCCCATAGCACAGATCCCCCACAGCAGTGATTCCCCACAGCACTGATCCCCCATAGCACTGATCCCCCATAGCACTGATTCCCCACAGCAGTGATCACCCATAGCACTGAACCCCCACAGCAGTGATCACCCATAGCACTGATTCCCCACAGCACTGATCCCCCATAGCACTGATCCCCCATAGCACTGATCCCCCATAGCACAGATCCCCCACAGCAGTGATTCCCCACAGCACTGATCCCCCATAGCACTGATCCCCCATAGCACAGATCCCCCACAGCAGTGATTCTCCAGAGCACTGATCCCCCATAGCAGTGATTCTCCAGAGCACTGATCCCCCATAGCACTGATTCCCCACAGCAGTGATCACCCATAGCACTGAACCCCCACAGCACTGATCCCCCATATCAATGCTCCCCCATAGCAATGATCCACCATAGAATGGATCCTCCATAGCACTGATCCCCCACAACACTGATCCCCCTTAGCACAGATCCGTCACAACACTGATCCCCCATAGCACTGATCCCCCACAACACTGACACCCAATAGAACTGACCCCCCAAAGCAATGATCCCCCAGAGCACTGATCCCTAATTGCAATGAACCCACATTTCACGGACCCCCCATAGCACTGATCCCCCAAAGCAATGATCTCCCATCACAATGGTCCCCCATCACGATGATCCTGCATAGCACTGATCCCCGATAGCACTGATCCCCCATAGTAATGAACCCGCAAAGCAATGATCCACCCTGGCACTGATCCCCCACAGCACTGATCCTCCACAGCACTGATCCCCCACTGCACTGATCCCCCACAGCACTGATCCCCCACTGCACTGATCCCCCACTGCACTGATCCTCCACAGCACTGATCCCCCACTGCACTGATCCCCCACTGCACTGATCCTCCACAGCACTGATCCCCCACAGCACTGATCCCCCACTGCACTGATCCCCCACTGCACTGATCCTCCACAGCACTGATCCCCCACTGCACTGATCCCCCATAGCGCAGATCTCCCATAGCACAGATCCCCTGTAGAAATGATCCCCCACAGCACTGATCCCCCGTAGTACTGATCCCACACAGCAACTAACGCCCATGGCAATGATCCCCCATAGCACTGTTCCCCCATCGCAATGAACCCCCATAGCAATGATCCCCCATATCACCGTTCCCAAAAAGCACTGATCCTCCATAACTCTGATCCCCAAAAGCACTGAACCCCCACAGCACTGAGCCACCATACCACTGATCCCCCATAGCACTGATCCCCCACAGCACTGATTCCCCATAGCACTGATTCCCCCATAGCACTGATCTCCACAGCACTGGTCCTCCGGAGCACTGATCCCCTGTCGAAATGATCCCCCATAGCACTGATCCTCCACAGCACTGATCTCCCAAAACACTGATCCCCCATACCATTGATCACCCATAGCACTGATCCCCCGTAGCACTGATCCCCCAAAGCACTGATCCTCTATGACTCTGATCCCGCATAGCACTGTTTCCCAAAAGCACTGAACCCCCAGAGCACTGAGCCACCATAGAAATGAGCCCCCATAGCATTGATCCTCCACAGCACTGATCTCCCAAAGCACCTATCTCCCATAGAAATGATCCCCCATAGCACTGATCCCCCACAACACTGATCCCCCAAAGCACTGATCCCCACAGCACTGATCCCCCACATCACTGATTCCCCCATAGCACTGACCCCACTTAGCACTGATCCCCCACAACACTGATCCCCCATAGTACTGATCCCCCATTGCACTGATCCCCCATAGCACTGATCCCCCTTTTACTGATCCCCCATTGCACTGATCCCCCATAGCAGAGATCCCCCATAGCACTGATCACCCATATCAATGCTCCCCCATAGCAATGATCCACCATAGAATGGATCCCCCTAGCACTGATCCCCCACAACACTGATCCCCCTTAGCACAGATCCCCCATAGCACTGATCCCCTTTTTACTGATCCCCCATTGCACTGATCCCCCTTAGCACAGATCCCCCATAGCACTGATCCCCTTTTTACTGATCCCCCATTGCACTGATCCCCCTTAGCACTGATCCCCCATAGCACTGATCCCCCTTTTACTGATCCCCCATAGCACTGATCCCCCAAAGCAATGATCCCCCATAGCACTGACACCCAATAGAACTGATCCCCCAAAGCAATGATCCCCCAGAGCACTGACACCCAATAGAACAGATCCCCTAAAGCAATGATCCCCCAGAGCACTGCTCCCCAATTGCAATGAACCCCCATTTCACTGACCCCCCCATAACAATGGTCCCCCATCACGATGATCCTGCATAGCACTGATCCCCGATAGCACTGATCCCCCAGATTACTGATCTCCCAAAGCACTGATCCCCCATAGCACTGATCCCCCATAGTAATGAACCCGCAAAGCAATGATCCACCCTGGCACTGATCCCCCACTGCACTGATCCCCCACAGCACTTATCCCCCACAGCACTGATCCCCCACTGCACTGATCCCCCACAGCACTTATTCCCCACTGCACTGATCCCCCATAGCACTGATCCCCCACCGCACTTACTCCCCAGAGCACTGATCCCACATAAAAATGATCCTCCACAGCACTGATCTCCCAAAACACTGATCCCCCAAACCACTGATCCCCCATAGCACAGATCCCCTGTAGAAATGAACCCCCACAGCAACTAACCCCCATGGCAATGATCCCCCATAGCACTGTTCCCCATTGCAATGAACCCCCATAGCAATGATCCCCCATATCACCGTTCCCAAAAAGCACTGATCCTCCATAACTCTGATCCCCAAAAGCACTGAACCCCCACAGCACTGAGCCACCATACCACTGATCCCCCATAGCACAGATCTCCCACAGCACTGATTCCCCACAGCACTGAACCCCCACAGCAGTGATCACCCATAGCACTGATTCCCCACAGCACTGAACCCCCACAGCAGTGATCACCCATAGCACTGATTCCCCACAGCACTGAACCCCCACAGCAGTGATCACCCATAGCACTGATTCCCCACAGCAGTGATCACCCATAGCACTGATTCCCCACAGCACTGATTCCCCACAGCACTGATCCCCCATAGCACTGATCCCCCATAGCACTGATCCCCCATAGCACAGATCCCCCACAGCAGTGATTCCCCACAGCACTGATCCCCCATAGCACTGATCCCCCATAGCACTGATCCCCCATAGCACAGATCCCCCACAGCAGTGATTCCCCACAGCACTGATCCCCCATACCACTGATCCCCCATAGCACAGATCTCCCACAGCACTGATTCCCCACAGCAGTGATCACCCATAGCACTGATTCCCCACAGCACTGATCCCCCATAGCACTGATCCCCCATAGCACTGATCCCCCATAGCACAGATCCCCCACAGCAGTGATTCCCCACAGCACTGATCCCCCATAGCACTGATCCCCCATAGCACTGATTCCCCACAGCAGTGATCACCCATAGCACTGAACCCCCACAGCAGTGATCACCCATAGCACTGATTCCCCACAGCACTGATCCCCCATAGCACTGATCCCCCATAGCACTGATCCCCCATAGCACAGATCCCCCACAGCAGTGATTCCCCACAGCACTGATCCCCCATAGCACTGATCCCCCATAGCACAGATCCCCCACAGCAGTGATTCTCCAGAGCACTGATCCCCCATAGCAGTGATTCTCCAGAGCACTGATCCCCCATAGCACTGATTCCCCACAGCAGTGATCACCCATAGCACTGAACCCCCACAGCACTGATCCCCCATATCAATGCTCCCCCATAGCAATGATCCACCATAGAATGGATCCTCCATAGCACTGATCCCCCACAACACTGATCCCCCTTAGCACAGATCCGTCACAACACTGATCCCCCATAGCACTGATCCCCCACAACACTGACACCCAATAGAACTGACCCCCCAAAGCAATGATCCCCCAGAGCACTGATCCCTAATTGCAATGAACCCACATTTCACGGACCCCCCATAGCACTGATCCCCCAAAGCAATGATCTCCCATCACAATGGTCCCCCATCACGATGATCCTGCATAGCACTGATCCCCGATAGCACTGATCCCCCATAGTAATGAACCCGCAAAGCAATGATCCACCCTGGCACTGATCCCCCACAGCACTGATCCTCCACAGCACTGATCCCCCACTGCACTGATCCCCCACAGCACTGATCCCCCACTGCACTGATCCCCCACTGCACTGATCCTCCACAGCACTGATCCCCCACTGCACTGATCCCCCACTGCACTGATCCTCCACAGCACTGATCCCCCACAGCACTGATCCCCCACTGCACTGATCCCCCACTGCACTGATCCTCCACAGCACTGATCCCCCACTGCACTGATCCCCCATAGCGCAGATCCCCCACAGCACTGATCCCCCGTAGTACTGATCCCACACAGCAACTAACGCCCATGGCAATGATCCCCCATAGCACTGTTCCCCCATCGCAATGAACCCCCATAGCAATGATCCCCCATATCACCGTTCCCAAAAAGCACTGATCCTCCATAACTCTGATCCCCAAAAGCACTGAACCCCCACAGCACTGAGCCACCATACCACTGATCCCCCATAGCACTGATCCCCCACAGCACTGATTCCCCATAGCACTGATTCCCCCATAGCACTGATCTCCACAGCACTGGTCCTCCGGAGCACTGATCCCCTGTCGAAATGATCCCCCATAGCACTGATCCTCCACAGCACTGATCTCCCAAAACACTGATCCCCCATACCATTGATCACCCATAGCACTGATCCCCCGTAGCACTGATCCCCCAAAGCACTGATCCTCTATGACTCTGATCCCGCATAGCACTGTTTCCCAAAAGCACTGAACCCCCAGAGCACTGAGCCACCATAGAAATGAGCCCCCATAGCATTGATCCTCCACAGCACTGATCTCCCAAAGCACCTATCTCCCATAGAAATGATCCCCCATAGCACTGATCCCCCACAACACTGATCCCCCAAAGCACTGATCCCCACAGCACTGATCCCCCACATCACTGATTCCCCCATAGCACTGACCCCACTTAGCACTGATCCCCCACAACACTGATCCCCCATAGTACTGATCCCCCATTGCACTGATCCCCCATAGCACTGATCCCCCTTTTACTGATCCCCCATTGCACTGATCCCCCATAGCAGAGATCCCCCATAGCACTGATCACCCATATCAATGCTCCCCCATAGCAATGATCCACCATAGAATGGATCCCCCTAGCACTGATCCCCCACAACACTGATCCCCCTTAGCACAGATCCCCCATAGCACTGATCCCCTTTTTACTGATCCCCCATTGCACTGATCCCCCTTAGCACAGATCCCCCATAGCACTGATCCCCTTTTTACTGATCCCCCATTGCACTGATCCCCCATAGCACTGATCCCCCATAGTACTGTTCCCCCTTAGCACTGATCCCCCATAGCACTGATCCCCCTTTTACTGATCCCCCATAGCACTGATCCCCCAAAGCAATGATCCCCCATAGCACTGACACCCAATAGAACTGATCCCCCAAAGCAATGATCCCCCAGAGCACTGACACCCAATAGAACAGATCCCCTAAAGCAATGATCCCCCAGAGCACTGCTCCCCAATTGCAATGAACCCCCATTTCACTGACCCCCCCATAACAATGGTCCCCCATCACGATGATCCTGCATAGCACTGATCCCCGATAGCACTGATCCCCCAGATTACTGATCTCCCAAAGCACTGATCCCCCATAGCACTGATCCCCCATAGTAATGAACCCGCAAAGCAATGATCCACCCTGGCACTGATCCCCCACTGCACTGATCCCCCACAGCACTTATCCCCCACAGCACTGATCCCCCACTGCACTGATCCCCCACAGCACTTATTCCCCACTGCACTGATCCCCCATAGCACTGATCCCCCACCGCACTTACTCCCCAGAGCACTGATCCCACATAAAAATGATCCTCCACAGCACTGATCTCCCAAAACACTGATCCCCCAAACCACTGATCCCCCATAGCACAGATCCCCTGTAGAAATGAACCCCCACAGCAACTAACCCCCATGGCAATGATCCCCCATAGCACTGTTCCCCATTGCAATGAACCCCCATAGCAATGATCCCCCATATCACCGTTCCCAAAAAGCACTGATCCTCCATAACTCTGATCCCCAAAAGCACTGAACCCCCACAGCACTGAGCCACCATACCACTGATCCCCCATAGCACAGATCTCCCATAGCACTGATCCCCCACAGCAGTGATCCCCCATAGCACTGATCCCCCACAGCAGTGATCTCCCATAGCACTGATCCCCCACAGCAGTGATCTCCCATAGCACTGATCCCCCACAGCAGTGATCTCCCATAGCACTGATCCCCCACAGCAGTGATCTCCCATAGCACTGATCCCCCACAGCAGTGATCTCCCATAGCACTGATCCCCACTGCAGTGATCACCCACAGCAGTAATCACCCATAGCACTGATCCCCCATAGCACTGATCCCCCATAGTAATGAACCCGCAAAGCAATGATCCACCCTGGCACTGATCCCCCACTGCACTGATCCCCCACTGCACTTATCCCCCACAGCACTGATCCCCCACTGCACTGATCCCCCACAGCACTTATCCCCCACTGCACTGATCCCCCATAGCAACGATCCCCCAAAGCACTGATCCCCCATAGCAACGATCCCCCAAAGCACTGATCCCCCATAGCAACGATCCCCCACAGCACTGATCCCCCACCGCACTTACTCCCCATAGCACTGATTCTCCAGAGCATTGATCCCCATAGCACTGATCCCCACTGCACTGGTTCTCCGGAGCACTGATCCCCCATAGCACTGATCCCCCATACCACGGATCCTCCACAGCACTGATCCTCCACAGCACTGATCCCCCACACACTGATCTCCCACAGCAATGATCCCCCATGGCAATGATCCGCCATAGCACTGACCCCCCATACTCTGATCCCCCATAGCAATGAACCCCCATAGCACTGATCCCCCAAAGCACTGATCCTCCATAACTGTGATCCCCCACAGCACTGATTCTCCAGAGCACTGAACCCCAAAGCACTGATTCTCCAGAGCACTGATCCCCATAGCACTGATTCTCCAGAGCACTGATCCCCACAGCACTGATTCTCCAGAGCACTGTTCCCCACAGCAGTGATCACCCACAGGAGTGATCACCCATAGCACTGTTCCCCACAGCAGTGATCACCCACAGCAGTGATCACCCATAGCACTGATCCCCACTGCAGAGATCACCCACAGCACTGATCCCCCACAGCAGAGATCACCCATAGCACTGATCCCCCACAGCAGAGATCACCCATAGCACTGATCCCCATAGCAGAGATCACCCATAGCACTGATCCCCACAGCACTGATCCCCCGTAGCAACGATTCCCCACAGCACTGATCCATAATAACAGCGATCCCCTATCGCACTGATCCACCATAGCACTGATCCCCCGATAAAAATGATCCCCAATAGCACTAATCCCCCATAGCACTGATACCCCATAGAAAGTATCCCCCATAGCACTGATCCACCATAGCACTGATCCCCCGATAGAAATGATCCCCAATAGCACTGATACCCCATAGAAATTATCCCCCATAGCACTGATCTCCCATAGCAGTGATCACCCATAGTACTGATCCCCCATAGCACTGAGCCCCCATAGAAATGATCCCCCATAGCACTGATCCCCCACAGCACTGATCCCCCAGAGCAATAATCCACCATAGCACTGATCCCCCACAGCACTGATCCCCCAGAGCAATAATCCACCATAGCACTGATCCCCCACAGCACTGATCTCCCATAGCAACGATTCCCCGTAGCACTGATCCATAATAACAGCGATCCCCTATCGCACTGATCCCCCATAGCACTGATCCACCATAGCACTGATCCCCCGATAGAAATGATCCCCAATAGCACTGATCCCCCATAGCACTGAGCCCCCATAGAAATTATCCCCCAGAGCAATAATCCCCCATCGCACTGATCCGACAGAGCACTGATTCCCCCAGAGCAGTGATCCCCCATATCACTGATCCCCCACAACACTGTTCCCCCACAGCACTGATCCACCATAGCACTGACCCCCCCATAGCATTGATCCCCCATAGCACTGACCCCCACTGCACTGATCGCCCAAAGCACTGATGCCCCAAAGCACTGGTCCTCCATAACTCTGATCCGGCATAGCACTGATCCCCCACAGCACTGAGCCACCATATCATTGATCCATATAGCACTGTTCCCCCAAAGCAATGATCCCCATCGCACTGATCCACCATAGCAATGCTACCCCATAGCAATGATCCACCATAGAACGGATCCCCCTCGCACTGATTCCCCACAACACTGATCCCCCACAACACTGATCCCCCATAGCACAGATCCCCCAAAGTACTGACCTCCCATAGCACTGATCCCCCATAGCACTGATCCCCCATTGCACTGATCCCACGTAGCACTGATCCCCCACAGCACTGAGCCACCATAGCATTGGTCCACCATAGCACTTCTCCCCCATGCCAATGATCCCCCATCGCACTGATCCACCACAGCAATGCTCCCCCGTAGCAACGATCCCCCACCGCACTGATTCCCCAGAGCACTGATCTCCCATAAAAATGATCCTCCACAGCACTGATCTCCCAAAACACTGATCCCCCAGACCACTGATCCCCCATAGCAAGATCTCCCATGGCACTGATCCCCCATAGCACTGATCCCAACAGCAGTGATCACCCACAGCAGTGATCACCCATAGCACTGATCCCCCACAGCAGTGATCCCCCATACCACTGATCCCCCATAGCAAGATCTCCCATGGCACTGATCTCCCATACCACTGATCCTAACAGCAGTGATCACCCACAGCAGTGATCACCCATAGCACTGATCCCCCATAGCCTCGGTCACCCATAGCATTGATCACCCATTGCTCTGATCCCCCATGGAAATGATCCCCCATAGCACTTTCTGCCTGTGACTGCCTGGGTTTCTGCCGGGTGCTCCGGTTTCCTCCTACAGCCAAAGACTTGCAGGTTGATAGGCAAATTGCCGCTAATGTTGGTAGGTGGGGATGTGGTAGGGGATATGAGATTAGTATAGGATTAGTAGAAATGGGTGGTTGATGGTTTGCACAGACTCAGTGGGCCAAAGGGCCTGTTTCAGTGCCATATCTTTCTATTATCTATGATACCCCCATAGCATTGTATTTTTTAATTCTTATGATGTGAGCATTTCTGGCCAGGCCCAATCTTAATTCTCCTTGAGATGATGGTGGTGAGCTGCCATCTTGAACCGCTGCTTTCAATCTGGTGTGGGTAACCCCACTGTGCTGTTAAGAGGGATTTCCAGGATTTTGACCCTGAAGTGACAGTGAAGGAATGGGGATATAATTCCAAGTCAGGATGATGTGTGGCTTGGAGGGGAACTTGCAAATGGTGGTGTTCCCATGCAGCTGCTGCCCTTGTCCTTCTAAGTGGAAGAGTTTGCAGGTTTGGAACGTGCTGTCGAAGGAGGCATGGTGAGTTGCTGCAGTGCATCTTGTAGATGGTACACACTGCTGCCACTGTGCGTCAGTGGTGGAGGGAGCGAATGTTTGTGGATGGGGTGCCAATCAAGTGGGTTGCTTTGCCCTGGATGGTGTTGAGCTTGTTGAGTGTTGTTGCAGCTACATCTATCCAGGCAAGTGGAGAGTATTCCATCACACTCCTGACTTGTGCCTTGTAGATGGTGGACAGACTTTGGGGAGACAGGAGGTGAGTTACTCGCCACAGGATTCCTAGCCTCTGACCTGCTCTTGTAACCACAGTATTTATATGGCTGGTCCAAATCAGTTTCTGGTCAATGGTAGCCCATAGGACGTTGATGGTGGGGGGGGTGTGGTGTGGTGGGGGGTGGCAGAGATTCAGCGATCGTAATGCCATTGAATGTCAAGGGAAATAGTTAGTTTAGTTTAGAGATACAGCACCGAAACAGACCCTTCGGCCCACCGAGTCTGTGCCGACCATCAACCACCCATTTATACTAATCCTACACTGATCCCATATTCCTACCACATCCCCACCTGTCCCTATATTTCCCTACCACCTACCTATACTAGTGGCAATTTATAATGGCCAATTTACCTACTCACCTGCAAGTCTTTTTGGCTTGTGGGAGGAAACCGGAGCACCCGGAGAAAACCCACGCAGACACAGGGAGAACTTGCAAACTCCACACAGGCAGTACCCAGAATCAAACTCAGGTCGCTGGAGCTGTGAGGCTGCAGTGCTAACCACTGCGCCACTGTGCCGGTGTATTCACACCTAATCTGTACTAATAGTTTGTCTTTCAACACAACATTAACATATTGTTTGCCTTTGCTCCGTGACCTTTTGGTCAGCTATGTGGCCTGGTCCAATCTGCACCTTCTCCTTTGTTATCTCTTGCCCCACCCCCACCTCACTTGCTTATAATCTGTGACTTTTCTAATATTTGTCAGTTCCGAAGAAGTGTCACTGACCCGAAACGTTAACTCTGCTTCTCTTTCCACAGATGCTGCCAGACCTGCTGAGTGATTCCAGCATTTCTTGTTTTTGTTTCAGATTTCCAGCATCCGCAGTATTTTGCTTTTATCAAATGAGGCCATGTGGATTGAGCTAAGGAAGAAAAAAGGGGCAATCACACCACTGGGAGTGTACTATAGATCCCCAAACAGTAGAGGGAGATAGAAGAGCAGATATGCAGGCAAATCTCTGAGAAGTGAAAAAAAAAGGGCAGTAGTAGCAGGGGATTTTAACTACCACAATATTAACCGGGATAGTTTTAGTGTGAAAGGAATTGAGGGAACAAAATTCTTGAGGTGCATTCAGAACTTTTTTGCCCAGTATGTAGCAAGTCTAACAGACAGTTTGAGACTAAGTTTGAGGAAATGAAGATGGGCAGGTGGAAGGAGTGGCAGTGGGAGAGTATTTTGGTAGTAGTGATCATAATTCAGTCAGTTTTAACATAATTATGGAAAAGAACAAAGATAGAACAGGAGTTAGAATTCTCAATTGGGGCAAGGCCAATTGGGTACTGCCTGTGTGGAGTTTGCAAGTTCTCCCTGTGTCTGCGTGGGTTTCCTCCGGGTGCTCCGGTTTCCTCCCACATGCCAAAGACTTGCAGGTTGATAGGTTAATTGGCCATTAGAAATTGCCCCTAGTATAGGTAGGTGGTAGGGGAATATAGGGACAGGTGGGGATGTGGTAGGGATATGGGATTAGTGTAGGATTAGTATAAATGGGTGGTTGATGGTCGGCACAGACTCGGTGGGCCGAAGGGCCTGTTTCAGTGCTGTATCTCTAAACTAAACTTTACTAAGCTGAGGAGTGATTTAGCAAAATTGGACTGGAAACAGCTACTTGAAGGTCAATCAGTGCCAGTGCAATGGGAGGCATTTAAAGGGGAGATTCAAGGGGTTCAGAGTAAACATGTTCCCACAAAGAAAAAGGGTAGGATGGCCAAATCTGGAGTCCCATGGATGTCAGGGTAAGACAGGGTAAGATAAGGCAGAAAAGGAAAGCTTATGTCCTACACCGAGAACTCAATACTATAGAAAGCCGAGAGCAGTATAGAAAATGCGGGGGTGAAATCAAAAAGTAAATTAGGAAAGCAAAGAGAGGGCATGAAAGAATATTGGCAAGCAAAATCAAGGTGAACCCAAAGATGTTTTATCAATACATTAAGAGTAAGAGGATAACTAAGGAAAGAGTAGGGCCCATAAAAGACCAAAAAGGTAACCTATGTGTAGGGGCGGAAGATGTTGGTATTGTTCTTAATGAATACTTTGCACTTGTCTTCACAAAAGAGGGGGACGATGCAGATATTGTAGCTAAGGAAGAGGAGTGTGAAGTATTGGATGTGATAAACATAGGGAGAAAGGAAATATAAATGGGATTAGCATCCTTGCAAATTGAGAAATGACCAGGGCTGGATGAAATATAACCCAGGCTGTTAAAAGAAGCCAGAGAGGGAATAGCAGAAGGTCTGACCGTCAATTTCCTATCCTCACTGGATACAGGTGTGGTGCCAGAGGATTGGAGGATCGCTAAAGTTGTACCTCTGTTTGAAAAGGGAGCGAGGGATAGACTGAATAATTACAGGCCAGTCAGTCTAACCTCAGGAATGGACAAATTATTGGAATCAATTCTGATAGACAGGATAAACTGTCACTTAGAAAGGCACAGGTTAATCAAGGATAGTCAGCATGGATTTGTTAAGGGAAGATCTTGTCTGATCAACTTGATCAAAGCGGCACAGTGGCGCAGTGGTTAGCACTGCAGCCTCACAGCTCCAGCAACCCGGGTTCAGTTCTGGGTACTGCCTGTGCGGAGTTTGCAAGTTCTCCCTGTGTCTGTGTGGGTTTCTGTGGGGTGCTCTGGATTCCTCCCACCTCCAAAGACTTGCAGGTTGATAGGTAAATTGGCCATTGTAAATTGTCCCTAGTAGGTGGTAGGAGAATGGTGGGGATGTAGTAGAGAACATGGGGTTAATGTAGGATTAGTATAAATGGGTGGTTGTTGGTTGGCACAGACTCGGTGGGCCGAAGGGCCTGTTTCAGTGCTGTATCTCTAAATAAATAAATAAATTTTTTGAAGAAGTAACAAGGAAGATAGTTGAGGGTAGTGCAGTTGATGTGGGCTACATGGATTTTAGCAAGGCTTTTGACAAGGTCCCACGTGACAGACTGATTAAAAGAAATAAAAGCCCATGGGATCCAGGGAAAGGTAGCAAGGTGGATACAAAATTGGTCCAGTGGCAGGAAACAAAGGGTAGTTGTTGACGGGTGTTTTCACAACTGGAGGACTGATTCCAGTGGTGTTCTGCGGGGCTCAGTACTGAGTTCCCTGCTTTTTGTGGTATATAGTAAGGACTTGGACATAAATGTAAGGGGCACGATCAAGAAGTTTGCAGACAACACAAAGACTGGCCATGTAGTAGATAGCGAAGTTAGCTGTGGGCTGTAGGAAGGTATCGATGGATTGGTCAGGTGGGCAGAAAAGTGGCAAATGGAATTCAACCCAGAGAAGTGTGAGGTGATGCATTTGGGGAGGTCAAACAAGGCAAAGGAATACACGATTAATGGAAGAATACTGAGAAGTGTAGAGAAAGTGAGGGACCTTGGAGTGAATGTCCACAGATCCCTGAAGGTAGCAGGACAAGTCGATAAGATGGTTTAGAAGGCATATGAAATCCTTTCCTTTATTAGCCGAGGTATAGAATATAAGAGCAGGGAGGTTATGCTGGAACTGTATAAGTCATTGATTAGGCCATAACTTGAGTACTGTGTGCAGTTCTGGTCACCTCATTACAGAAAGGATGTAATTGCACTAGAGAGGGTACAAAGGAGATTTATGAGGGTGCTGCCAGGACTGAAAAAATGCAGCTATGAGGAAAGATTATATAGGCTTGGATTGTTTTCCTCGGAACAGAGACGGTTGAGGGGAGATTTGATTGAAATGTACAAAATTGTGAGGTGCCTGGATAGAGTGGATGTGAAGGGCCTATTTACCTTAGCAGAGAGGTCAGTGATTAGGGAGCATAGAGTTAAAGTGATTGATCGAAAGATTAGAGGGGAGATGAGGAAAGACATTTTCACCCAGAGGGTGGTAGGGGTCTGAAACTCACTGACTGAAAGGGATGTAGAGGCAGAAACCCTCAACTCATTTAAAAGGTATCTGGATATGAACCTCAAGCTCAGGGCAATGATCCAAATGCTGGAAAGTGGGATTAGGCTGGGATTGTTTTTCATCTGGCGCAGACACGATGGGCCAAGTGGCCTCTTTCTGTGCTGTAAACTTTGTATGATTCTATGATTCCACCTGTATCCTGGTCTCCCGAATCCTGGTCTCCCATACCCTGGTCTCCCGTACTCCGGTCTCCCGTACCCTGGTCTCCTGTTTCCTGGTCTCCCAAACCCTGGTCTTCCAAACCCTGGTCTCCCATATCCTGGCCACCTGTATCCTGGTCTCCTGTACCCTGGTCTCCCTACCCTGCTATCCTGTGTCCTGGTCTCCTGCACCCTGGTCTCCCGTATCCTGGTCTCCCGTATCCCGGTTTCCAGAATCCTGGTCTCCCGTACCCTGGTCTCCCGAACTCTGGTCTCCCGTATCCTGGTCTCCCGAACCCTGGTCTCCCGTATCCTGGTCTCCCAAACCCTGGACTCCCGAACCCTGGTCTCCCCTATCCTGGTCTCCTGTATCCTGGTCTCCCGTATCCTGGCCTCCCAAACCCTGGCCTCCCGTATCCTGGTCTCCCTTATCCTGGTCTCCCCTATCCTGGTCTCCCGTATCCTGGTCTCCCGAACCCTGGACTCCCGAACCCTGACCTCCCGATCCCTGGTCTCCCATACTCTGACCTCCCGTATCCTGGTCTCCCGCATCCTGGTTTCCAGAATCCCTGTCTACTGTGTCCTGGTTTCCCGAACCCTGGTCTCCTGTATCCTGGTCTCCCGTACCCTGGTCTCTCGTACTCTGGCCTCCCATACTCTGTTCTCCTGTATCCTGGTCTCCCGAACCCTGGTCTCCCGAACCCTGGTCTCCCGTATCCTGGTCTCCCGAATCCTGGCCTCCCATATCTTGGTCTCCTGTGGCCCTGGCAGGACTAGCCAATGCTGCCAAATTTCCCCGAGTCTTATAAATCCTTGTCTTTTTTCTACCTGCGCCTGGGAAGGACCTGCCAGAGTGTTGGAGGGATGTAGGCATGTCGCCACCTCCACAATCAATGATGTCAGTAATTACATCATCAGGCCTGTACCCACAGTACGTCTCATTAGTCGATGATGCCATTGGGTGACTCTGCCGTGCAGTGGTCATTTTGATACAGTCGCTTCTCTTTGCCAGATCAGCTCAAAAAGGAGAGTTAATCGTCAACATGGCAGGGCAACAATTCTTCTCCTGAGGTACTGTGCACTTCAGACACTCAGCTGCTCAGTCCGCACTGGTTTAGCTGATTAATCTGAGGCAGTAGCAGGGGTTTACCACAGCTCCCAGACCCCGAGTCGAGGCAGCAGCAAAATATCAGCCAGGGTTCCTCCCTGTCATCACTAACCAGTCACTCCACCGGGGTGTGGGCATTGGTTAAGGACAGGCGCGGGCTCAACTGCCACTGTCTAGTGTCACAGGTCACAAATGCTGACATAGGTGAGATACATGGGGGGAGCTGGAATCTGCCGGACTGTACCCCAGTGAGAGTCAGTGCCTCTGGAAACCATTCCCCAGTGAGAGTCAGTGTCTGTCGAACTGTACCCCAGCAAGCATCAGTGGAACTGTACCCCAGTGAGAATCAGTGTCTGTGGAACTGTACCCCAGTGAGAGTCAGTGTCTGTGGAACTGTACCCCAGTAAGTGTCAGTGTAACTGTACCCTAATGAGAGTCAGTGCCTGTGGAACTGTACCCCAGTGAGAGTCAGTGTCTGTGGAACTGTACCCCAGTAAGTGTCAGTGTAACTGTACCCTAATGAGAGTCAGTGCCTGTGGAACTGTACCCCAGTGAGAGTCAATGTCTGTGGAACTGTACCACAGTGAGAGTCAGTGTCTGTGGAACTGCACCACAGAGAGAGTCAGTGTCTGTGGAACTGTAACCCAGTGAGAGTCAGTGTCTGTGGAGCTGTTCCCCATTAAGAGTCAGTGTGTGTGGAACTGTACCCCAGTGAGAGTCAGTGTCTGTGGAACTGCACCCCAGTGAGAGTCAGTGTCTGTGGAACTGCACCCCAATGAGAGTCAGTGTCTGTGGAACTGTACCCCAGTGAGAGTCAGTGTCTGTGGAACTGCACCCCAATGAGAGTCAGTGTCTGTGGAACTGTACCCCAGTGAGAGTCAGTGTCTGTGGAACTGCACCCCAGTGAGAGTCAGTGTCTGTGGAACTGCACCCCAATGAGAGTCAGTGTCTGTGGAACTGTACCCCAGTGAGAGTCAGTGTCTGTGGAACTGTACCCCAGTGAGAGTCAGTGTCTGTGGAACTGCACCCCAGTGAGAGTCAGTGTCTGTGGAACTGCACCCCAATGAGAGTCAGTGTCTGTGGAACTGTACCCTAATGATAGTCAGTGTCTGTGGAACTGTACCCCATTAAGAGTTAGTGTGTGGAACTGTACCCCAGTGAGAGTCAGTGTCTGTGGAACTGTACCCCAGTAATTGTCAGTGTAACTGTACCCTAATGAGAGTCTGTGTCTGTGGAACTGTACCACAGAGAGAGTCAGTGTCTGTGGAACTGTAACCCAGTGAGAGTCAGTGTCTGTGGAACTGTACACCAGTGAGAGTCAGTGTCTGTGGAACTGTACCCCAGTAACTGTCAGTGTAACTGTACCCTAATGAGAGTCAGTGTCTGTGGAACTGCACCCCAGTGAGAGTCAGTGTCTGTGGAACTGCACCCCAATGAGAGTCAATGTCTGTGGAACTGTACCCCAGTGAGAGTCAGTGTTTGTGGAACTGTAACCCAGTGAGAGTCAGTGTCTGTGGAACTGTAACCCAGTGAGAGTCAGTGTCTGTGGAACTGTAACCCAGTGAGAGTCAGAGTCTGTGGAACTGTAACCCAGTGACAGTCAGTGTCTGTGGAACTGTACCACAGTGAGAGTCAGTGTCTGTGGAACTGTAACCCAGTGAGAGTCAGTGTCTGTGGAACTGTAACCCAGTGAGAGTCAGTGTCTGTGGAACTGTACCCCAGTGAGAGTCAGTGTTTGTGGAACTGTAACCCAGTGAGAGTCAGAGTCTGTGGAACTGTAACCCAGTGAGAGTCAGTGTCTGTAGAACTGTACCACAGTGAGAGTCAGTGTCTGTGGAACTGTACCACAGAGAGAGTCAGTGTCTGTGGAACTGTACCCCAGTGAGAGTCAGTGTCTGTGGAACTGTACCCCAGTGAGAGTCAGTGTCTGTGGAACTGAAACCCAGTGAGAGTCAGTGTCTGTGGAACTGAAACCAAGTGAGAGTCAGTGTCTGTGGAACTGTAACCCAGTGAGAGTCAGTGTCTGTGGAACTGTACCACAGTGAGAGTCAGAGTCTGTGGAACTGTAACCCAGTGAGAGTCAGTGTCTGTGGAACTGTAACCCTGTGAGAGTCAGTGTCTGTGGAACTGTACCCCAATAAGTGCCAGTGGAACTGTACCCCAGTGAGAGTCAGTGTTTGTGGAACTGTACCCCAATAAGTGCCAGTGGAACTGTACTCTAGTGAGAGTCAGTGTCTGTGGAACTGTACCCCAGTGAGAGTCAGTGTCTGTGGAACTATAACCCAGTGAGAGTCAGTGTCTATGGAACTGTACCACAGGGAGAGTCAGTGTCTGTGGAACTGTAACCCAGTGAGAGTCAGTGTCTGTGGAACTGTACCACAGGGAGAGTCAGTGTCTGTGGAACTGTACCCCAATAAGTGCCAGTGGGACTGTACCCCAGTGAGAGTCAGTGTTTGTGGAACTGTACCCCAATAAGTGCCAGTGGAACTGTACTCTAGTGAGAGTCAGTGTCTGTGGAACTGTAACCCAGTGAGAGTCAGTGTCTGTGGAACTGTACTACAGTGAGAGTCAGAGTCTGTGGAACTGTACCCCACTGAGAGTCAGTGTCTGTAGAACAGTACCCCAGTGAAAGTCAGTGTCTGTGAAACTGTACCCCAGTGAGAGTCAGTGTCTGTGGAACTGTACCCCAGTGAGAGTCAGTGTCTGTGGAACTGTACCCCAGTGGGAGTCGGTGTCCTATGAGCTGAGAGACAGGGTCTATTATAGCGGTGGGGGGAGAGACAACTGCTAATAATATGTGAAAAGTAGTTTGTTTGTGTGTGAGTGTGTTTGTGGATTTGTGGCTGCATGTGTGTGTGCTTCTGTGCTTGTGTGTGTGGGTAGGTGTGTTTGTGTGTGGGTGGGTAGGTGTGTTTGTGTGTAAGGGTCGGTGTGTTTGTGTGTGGGTGTGTTTGTGTGTGTGTAAATGTGTTTGTGTGTGAGTGGGTTTCTGTGTTGGTGTATGAGTGTGTTTGTGTGTTTGTGTGTGTGTGCTTGTTGGTTTGTGTGTTTGTAGGTGAATGTGTTTGTATGTGTGTATTCAGGTGTTTGTGTGTCAGTGTGTTTATGTGTGCATGCTTTTCAGTTGTGTGTTTGTGTTTGTTGGATTGTGGGTGAGTGTGTGAGTGTGTTTGTGAAGGGAATAGTAAGTTATTAGGTGGATTCAGAGTAAGAGCGGAAGTAATACAGTCTAAACCAGGGTTACTGTGCATGTATGTGAATGCACGGAGTCTGGTTAATAAGACTGGTGAGTTATAGGCACAGACTGACATGTAGAAATATGATGTTGTGGCTGTAACAGAGACCTAGCTCAAAGAAGGACAGGGCTGGGTGTTAAATATTCATGGATGCAAGGTGTTCAGGAAAGGTAGAAAAGGAAGAAAAGGGGGAGGGCTGGCGTTACTGATTAAGGAGCGTATTGCAGTGCTGGAGAAAGAGGATATCCCTGAGGGGTTAAGGACGGAATCTATTTAGCTAGAGCTAAGGAACAAAAAAGGTGCAATCACATTGCTCGATGTAGTCTATAGGCCGCCAACTAGTGGAAAGGATAAGGAGGAACAAATTTGCAAGGAAACTACAGAGAGATGCAAGAATTATAGAGAGTTATAATGGGGGACTTTAATTATCCAAATATAGACTGGGATTGTAGTAGTGTAAGAGGGGCAAGAGTTCCTAGAGTGGGTTCAGGAAAATTTTCTACAACAGTATGTTTCCAGTCCAACGAGAGAGGAGGTACTGCTGGACCTGGTTCTTGGGAATAAGGTGGGCCAAATGGATCAAATATCAGTAGAACATTTAGGGGACAGTGATCATTGTATCATAAAGTTTAGGTTTGTTGTGGAAAAGGATAAAGAACAATCTAGAGTAAGAATAATTAACTGGGGGAAAGCCAACTTCAATGAGGTAAGAATGGATCTGGGCCGAATAAATTTGAATCAAAGGTTGGCAGGAAAAACAGTCGCTGAACAATGAGCTCCCTTCAAAGAAGAGATGGCTCAGGAACAGTCGAGGTATATTCCGTCGAAGGGGAAAGGTCGGGCAAACAAATCCAGAGCACCCTGGATGACAAGAGAGATAGAGATTGTTTGGGATAGAAATTCAATTCTGTACCAATATGCCTCCTGGCTTGCCGTAGTCATGTGACCTCTACCATGAGACACTCTGACTGGGGGCAGCCATTACAATTAGTATCATTAAAGACAGAGTACACACCAGACTGGTGTCCTGTGAGCTCGTAACATGGTGTCAGAGTGGAGCTGAGGTGAGTGTTGAAGAGCTGTTTCAAAGCATAGCTATGGAACAAAGTCCACAGGAATGGTCAGACCTGCTAAAAGCTGTTAAAAGCCACAGGAAGCCACAGAATAGGAACAAAGAAACAACTGAAAGTACAGGGTAAGACAATGGCTGCAAATTTTCCTCTCCCAGCGCCGGTCGAAATGAAGGGTGATATGAAACAGAATTGGCAGTTTTTCCACTCGCAATGGCAAAATTACCAAATTGCGACAGATTTAATTAACAAACCAGAGTGGCTGCGAATAGCTACACTTTTATCACTGTTGGCGAGAGACTGTTACAAAGTGGATTCCACCCTAAATCTTTCTGAAGAGCAAAAAAAACAGACAGCAGAAATTTTGAAAGCCTTGAAGGCACGCTTTGAACTCCAAGTGAACATAACCTATGAACGGTATGTGTTCAATATTAGGGTCCAAGGTGAAAAAGAGTCCTTTGATCAATATGTGACTGCATTAACACAGCTCGCAAAATCCTGTGAATTTGCGCAACTAAAAGATGATCTAATTAAAAATAGGATTGTATTAGGCATAAGAGATCCCGCAGTGAGTGCACGTCTGCTAAGAGAGGAGAAACTGACACTTAGGAAAGCCATCGATGTGTGCAGAAGCGCTGAGATTGTAAATCAGCAGCTCGAGCATATTCATGGCAGAACAGACCAGGCCTTGCATTAGGCTGATTTACATTCCAGGCCAAAAGGGCAGAAAGATCACAGACAAAGGGCAGGATGCAAATACTGCGGAGGACATCACACAAAGGAAAAGAAGGCATGTCCACCGTGGGGGGAGTAGTGTTCTCACTGCAAGAAGTTGAATCATTTTGCACATAAGTGCTTG
Organism: Heterodontus francisci; assembly: GCF_036365525.1. Lineage (NCBI taxonomy): Eukaryota > Metazoa > Chordata > Chondrichthyes > Heterodontiformes > Heterodontidae > Heterodontus > Heterodontus francisci. Next base: position 62,988,028 of record NC_090393.1, on the reverse strand, counting down.
GCTAGAAGGAAGGGCAAGAAGCAGGTACTGATGGCCACTGGAGAGATATCAGCCGAAGATTCTGACAAATCACTATACAACAAACAACGGGTTAGTTCAGACAGGTCGATCAGTGATAAATGGTTTGTGACTGTTGGAATGATGACTGCAGAAGGAGAATATCAAGTCCACATAAAGTGCCAGATAGACACGGTGCGTCATGCAACATCATGACTTTCACAGACCTGTGCGAAGCGGCTCAGGATGGCGTTCCAAAGATGAAGCCCTCAAAAGTAAGGTTGAGGCTATATGATGGCATCGTACTAGTGCCAAGAGGACAAGTTACTCTGAGAACCCAATGCAATGACAAGAACGAAGATCTGGAGTTCCAGATCATAGAAAGCAAGCAAAAGCCACTCATCTCAGCCGAAGCAAGTCTAAAGCTTGGACTGGTGACCCTCAACGTGCAAAAAGAGAAAATCCAGGAGATGGCCTACAGGAGTGGGCACTGGCCCTGGAACGAGAACACCTTTGCCAGTCGCAAGGTGATGCAAATCATACAGGTGGTGAGGAAGAGGAAGATCTAGCAGTCGTCTGCTCGGGTGCCCGAGGCGGAGGCTGTGGGGAAGGAGCACTCTGATTCCGCAGAGCGGGCAGACAAAATCAAGGTGAAATGGCAGAAAGCCAAATTTCAGTTTGACAAAACTGCTGAATCATTGCCAGAATTGAGAATTGGAGAGCCAGTCAGGATACAAACCTTCAACGTGCTCGACAAGAGTCAGCCCAAGTGGCAACTTGGGACTTGTGTAGAGCAGTTGTCACCTCGATCGCATGCGGTGGCAGTGATGGACCAGAGATACCGTCACAACCACAGGCACACACGCACAACTGGAGAAGTTGTTCCTTCATGGCAGGCGGATGATCAGGAAGATGAGAAGTCACCAACTGCACAGACCACAGAACAACCATCAGCCCCAGAGGTCCACAGCACCCCAACAACGGAAATGGAACAACAACAGTTACCGCAGCAACAAGTGACAAGGGAACGACACTCGCCGGAGAAGGAAAATCAACCAGATGAGCAACCAACGATAGCGCGCATGTGCACCATTAAGAGACCGGCACAATTTAATGACTATATGTGCAATGCATGTGCAGAGACTGACTAGAATGACAAACTACTAATGCATGAGAATAGTTGTGTGCATAGTGGGTAACTTGGGCAACTCACAGTGTCAATGATAATGCATGCAATTTTTTTTTGTATGAAAAGGGGGATGTTTGGGATAGAAATGCAATACTGTACCAATGTGCCTTCTGGCTTGCCAGAGTCATGTGACCTCTACCATGAGGCACTGGGGGCAACCATGACAGTCAGTTTCATTAAGGACAGAGTACACACCAGACTGATGTCCTGTGAGCTCGTAACAGAGATGAGGATAAAGAAGAAAAAGTGTGCTTATGACAGATGTCAGGTAGATAATACAATGGAGAGCCAGGTTTAATATAGAAGGTTCAGAGGGGAAGTGAAAAAGCAAAAAAGATAAGCAAAGAGAGAGTATGAAAAGAGACTGGCAGCTAACAGAATGGGAATCCCAAAGTCTTCTCTAGGTATATAAATAGTAAAAGGATGGTATAAAGTGGAGTTGGGCCGATTAAGGACAAAAGGGAGATTTACACATGGAGGCGGGGGAATAGCTGGGGCATTAAATGAATAATAATAAAAGCAAAATACTGCAGATGCTGGAAATCTGAAATAAAAACAGAAAGTGCTGGAAATTCTCAGCAGGTCTGGCTGCATTTGTGGAGAGAGAAGCAGAGTTAACGTTTCAGGTCAGTGACCTTCCATCAGAACTGAATTAAATGAATACTTTGCATCTGTCTTCACCAAAGAAAACAATGCTACCCAGGCCACAGTGAAAGAGGAGGTAATTAATAAACTAGAAGGATTTAAAATTTATAAGGAGGAGGTATTATATAGGCTATCTATACTTAAAGTTGATAAAGCACCAGGACTGGATGAGATGCATCCAAGGATACTGAGGGAAGTGAGAGTGGAAATTGCAGAGGCACTGACCATAATTGTCCAGTCTTCCTTAGACTTGTGGGTGGTGCCAGAGGACTGGAGAATTGCGAATGTTACACCCTTGTTCAAATAAGGATGCAAAGATTAGCCCAGCAACTACAGGCCAGTCAGTTTAACTTCGGTGGTGGGGAAACTTCTAGAAACAATAATACAGGACCAAATTAATAGTCACATGGACAAATACAAGTTAATTAAGGAAAGCTAACATGGATTCGTTAAGGGAAAATCATGTTTAACTAACTTGCTGGAGTTTTTTGAGGAGGTAACAGAGAGGGTTGATGAGGGCAATGCTGTTGATGTGGCGTACATGGACATCCAGAAGGCATTTGATACAGTGCCGCACAACAGACTTGTGAGCAAACTTATAGCTCATGGAATAAAAGGGACAGTAGCAATATGGATATGGAATTGTCTGAGTGACAGGAAACAAAGAGTAGTGGTTAATGGATGTTTTGCAGGATGGAGGAAGGTTTGTAGTGGAATTCCCTAGAAATCAGTGTTGGGATCCTTGCTTTTCCTGATATATATTAATGACCTAGACCTTGGTGTACAGGGAACAATTTCAAAGTTTGAGGATGATACAAAACTGTATTATGAACTGTGAGGAGGATAGTGTAGAACTTCAAAAGGACATAGACAAATTGGTGGCAGATGAAGTTCATTGCGGAGAAATGTGAAGTGATTCATTTTGGTAGGAAGAACATGGAGAGACAATATAGAATAAAGAGTACAATTCTAAAGGGGATGCAGGAGCAGAGGAACCTAGGTGTATATGTGCATAAGTCATTGAAGGTGGCAGAACAGGTTGAGAGAACGGTTAATAAAACATACAGTATTCTGGGTTTTATTAATAGGGGCATAGAGTACAAGAGCAAGGAAGTTATGTTGAACTTGTATAAGACACTAGTTCGGTCTCAGCTGGAGTATTGCATCCAGTTCTGGGAGCCGCACTTTAGGAAAGACGTGAGGGCATTGGAGAGAGTACAGAAAAGATTCATGAGAATGGTTCCAGGGATGAGGAATTTCAGTTATGAAGATAGATTGGAGAATTTGGGATTGTTTTCCTTGGAGAAGAGAAGGCTGAGAGGTGATTTGATAGAGGTGTTCAAAATCATGAGGGGTCTGGACAGAGTAGATAGAGAGAAACTGTTCTCACTTGTGAAATGATCGAGAACAAGAGGACACAGATTTAAGCATTCAAAAGGGAATTAGACAGTTATATGTAAAGGAAAAATGTGCAGTGTTACATGGAGAAGATGGGGGAGTGGCACTAGGTGAAATGCTCATTAGGAGAGCCAGTACAGACAGGTTGGGCCGAATGGCCTCCTTCAGCACTGTAACAATTCTGTGATTCTTTGTGCGTGAGTTTGTGGGTGTGTGTTTCTGTGTGATTGTGGGTGAGTGTGTGTGTGGATGTGTTTGTGTGTGATTGTGGATGAGTGAGTGTGTGTGTATTTGTGGGTGAGTGTGGGTGTGGGTGAGTGTGTTTGTGTGTATTTGTGGGTGAGTGTGGGTGTGGGTGAGTGTGTTTGTGTGTATTTGTGGGTGAGTGTGGGTGTGGGTGAGTGTGTTTGTGTGTATTTGTGGGTGAGTGTGGGTGTGGATTTCTGGGTGTGTGGTTTTATGTGAGTGTGTTTGTGGATGAGTGCATGAGTATATTTGTGTGTAGGTGCATTTGTGTGTTTTTATGTGAGTGTGTTTTAGTGTTAGTTTGTTTGTGTGTTAGGAAAAACTTCCCATTAACTAAAAACATAAGGACTAGGTGACACAGATTGAAGGTTCTGGGCAAGAGATGCGGGGCAATGTGAGGAAAAATATGAGTAATGACCTGGAACTCACTGCCCACAAGGGTGGTGGTTGGTTGGCATCCTTCCATCTATGAAAGATGTTGGGCACGCAGTAAACAATCCATTGTCTTCTCTTGGTGAACCTTTGCCGATGGCTGTGAAGGTTAATCCTTGAGAGGCAGGTTATACCACAAGTGCTGCACGTGAAGCTGCCAAGTGACGCTGGGAGTTGTTTTTTTTTGATGTTGGCGCCTGTTGCCAAGCTGCTGTAGCAGCTGGTCATTGTGGTAGTGCACACCAGTCCACAGGATGTGTCGCCATTTCCCTCTGTCCCCAGCTAGTGACTCCCAGGTGTGATAGTCGACATTTAGTGCCTTCATGTTACACTTGCAAGCATCCTTGAAGCGGAGCTTTGGGCGCCCCACTGGTCATCTGACCCCGGCTACCTCACCATATAGAAGGTCTTTGGGTATGTGACCGAGTTCCATCCTGCGGACGTGTCCGATCTACCAAAGCTGCTTCCATTTGGTTAGTGCCGACACACTTGGGAGCTCTGCCTTTGAGAGGACTGCCACATTTGTGATTTTGTCCTGCCAGGATTTACCCATAATGCATCTGACAGCGGATGGAAATTATTGAGCTTCTTTTCCTGGTAGCTGAAAGTTGCTCATGTTTCACAGCCATACAGCAAAGTGCCTTATAAACCATCAGCTTGGTCCTAAGGGTCAGCTTGGTGTTATCGCATGACCGTTTCACAACTTGCCCAAAGGTGGTAGCTGCTTTCTCTATGTGTGTATCAAGCTCTGCATCAAGGGTCAGATTGTCTGTCACCGTGGACCCAAGGTAACAGAATTTATGAACCACTTCCAGTGGGGTGTTATTTAGTGTGATCAGGGGTGGAGATCATGGTCCATGACCATGGTATTTTTGACGCTAAACGTTGAGGAGAGCAAGTTACAGGCACAGGAGAGACAGTCCATGAGTCTTTGTAGCTGAGTTTCTGTTTGAGCGACTAGTGCAGCATCATTAGTGTAGAGGAGTTCACTGATCAGGATGTGATGTGTTTTTGTCTTCGCTTTCAGCCTTGATAGATTGTAGAGCTTGCCATCTGGCCTAGTGTGCAAGTAGACTCCTTCCATATCTGCAGGGAAGGCAAAGGTCAGGATTGTGGAGAAAATAAAAAAGGCCCTTCGAGCCTGCTCCGCCATTCAATACGATCATGGCTGATCATCCAAACTCAGTAACCTGTTTCCGCTTTCTCCCCATATCCCTTGATCCCTTTAGCCCTAAGAACTATATCTAACTCTTTCTTGAACATATTTAATGATTTGGCCTCAACTGCTTTCTGTGGTAGAGAATTCCACAGGTTCACCACTCTCTGGGTGAAGAAATCCCTCCTCATCTCAGTCCTAAATGTCTTACCTCTTATCCTTAGATTGTGACCCCTCGTCCTGGACTCCCCCAACATCGGGAACATCCTTCCTGCATCTAGTCTGTCCAGTCCGGTTATTTTGTTGGGTTTCTATGAGATCTCCTCTCATTCTTCTAAACTCTAACGAATACAAGCCTAATTGGCCCAATCTCTCTTCATACGTCAGTCCTGCCATCCCAGGAATCAGTCTGGTGAACTTTTGCTGCACTCCCTCCATAGCAAGAACATCCTTCCTCAGATAAGGAGACCAAAACTGCACACAATATTCCAGATGTGGTCTCACCAAGGCCTTGTATAATTGCAGCAAGACATCCTTGCTCCTGTACTCGAATCCTCTCGCTATGAAGGCCAACATATCATTTGCCTTCTTAACTGCCTGCTGCACCTGCATGCTTACTTTCAGCGACTGGTGCACAAGGACACCCAGGTCTCACTGTACCTCCCCCTTTCCCAATTTATAGCCATTCAGATAATAATCTGCCTTTCTGTCTATGCCACCAAATTGGATAACCTCACATTTATCCACATTATCCATGTATTTGCCCACTCAGTCAACCTGTCCAAATCGCACTGGAGCTTCTCTGCATCCTCCTCACAGCTCACACTCCCACCCAGCTTTGTGTCATCTGCAAACTTGGATATATTACATTTAATTCCCTCATCTATATCATTACTGTATATTGTGAATAGCTGGGGTCCTAGCACTGATTCCTGTGGTACCCCACTAGTCACTGCTGCAACTCGGAAAAAGACTGCCAATCAGTTCTCTATCCATGTCAGTACCTTACCCCCAATCCCATGTCCTTTAATTTTGCTAATGTCTTATGTGGGACCTTATCTAAAGCCTTCTGAAAGTCCAAATACACCACATCCACTGGTTCTCCCTTATCTATTCTAGTAGTTACATCCTCAAAAAATTCCAATTTCCCCACTACTGATGTCAGGCTAACCGGTCTATAATTCCCTGTTTTTTTCTCTGCCTCCTTTTTTAAATAGTGGGGTTACATTAGCGACCCTCCAATCCGTTGGAACTGTTTCAGAATTTATAGAATTATGAAAAATGACCAGCAATGCATCTACTATTTCAAGGGCCACTTCCTTAAGTACTCTGGGATGTAGATTATCAGGCCCTGGGGATTTATTGGCCTTCAATCCCATCAATTTCTCTACTAATACTGATTTCATGCAGTTCCTCCTTCTCACTAGACCCGATGTTCCCCAACATTTCTGGGAGGTAATTTGTGTCCTCCTTTGTGAAGACAGAACCAAAGTATGTATTTAATTGGTCTGCCATTTCTTTGTTCCCCATTATATATTTCCCCGTTTCTGACTGTAAGAGACCCACATTTGTCTTCACTAATCTTTTTCTCTTCACATACCTATAGAAGCTTTTACAGTCAGTTTTTTTTTTCACTGCAAGCTTACTCTTGTACTCTATTTTCCCCTTCTTAATCAATCCCTTTGTCTTCCTTTGCTGAATTCTAAACTGCTCCCAATCCTCAGGTTTGCTGCTTGTTCTGGCCATTTTGTATTTCTACTCCTTGGATCTAATACTATCCCTAATTTCTTTTGTAAGCCACGGATGAGCCACCCTTCCTGCTTTATTTTTGCGCCAGATAGGAATGACCAATTGTTGTAATTCATCCATGCGCTCTTTAAATGCTAGCCATTGCCTATCCATTGTCAACCCTTTAAGTAACATTCCCCAATCTATCACAGCCAACTCACGCCTCATACCTTCATAGTTTCCTTTATTTAGATTCAGGACCCTAGTCTCGGAATCAATTCTCTCACTCTCCACCTTAATGAAGAATTCTATCATGTTACGGTTGCTCTTCCCCTAGGGACCATAGAAACATAGAAAATAGGAGCAGGAGTAGGCCATTCGGCCCTTTAAGCCTGCTCCGCCATTCATTATGATCATGGCTGATCATCCAATTCAGTATCCACCACCACCCTCCTCCGCCTGGCTGAACCTGTTCTCACATTGAACAACTTCTCCTTCAACTCCACTCACTTCCTTCAAGTAAAAGGTCTCGCAATGGGTACCCTCATGGGTCCTGGCTATGTCTGTCTTTTTGTGGGATATGTCAAACATTTCTTGTTCCAGTCCTACTCAGGACCCCTCCCCCAACTCTTTTTCCGGTACATTGATGACTGTATCGGTGCCGTTTCCTGCTCCCGCCCCGAACTGGAAAACTTTATCAACTTTGCTTCTAATTTCCACCCTTCTCTCACCTTTACAAGGTCCATCTCCGACACTTCCCTTCCCTTCCTCGACTTCTCTATCTCCATCTCTGGGGATAGGTTGTCTACTAATATCCATTATAAGCCCACCGACTCCCACAGCTACCTCGACTACGCTTCTTCACACCCTACCTCCTGTAAGGACTCCATTCCATTCTCCCAGTTTCTCCGTCTCCGACGCATCTGCTCCGATGATGCTACCTTCCATGACGGTGCTTCTGATATGTCTTCCTTTTTCCTCAACTGAGGATTCCCCCCCACTGTGGTTGACAGGGCCCTCAACCGTGTCCGACCCATTCCCAACACCTCTACCCTCACCCCTTCCCCTCCCTCCCAGAACCGTGACAGGGTTCCCCTTGTCCTCACTTTTCACCCCATCAGCCTCCATATCCAAAGGATCATCCTCCGCCATTTCCGCCACCTCCAGCGTGATGCCACTACCAAATGCATCTTCCCCTCCCTTCCCCTGTCAGCATTCCGAAGGGATCATTCCCTCCGTGACACCCTGGACCACTCCTCCATTACCCCCATCAGCTCGTCCCCTTCCCATGGCACCTTCCCCTGAAATCGCAGGAGGTGTAATACCTGCCCATTTACCTCCTCTCTCCTCACTATCCAAGGCCCCAAACACTCCTTTCAGGTGAAGCAGCGATTTACTTGTACTTCTTTCAATTTAGTATACTGTATTCGCTGCTCACAATGTGGTCTCCTTTACAATGGGGAGACCAAACGCAGACTGGGTGACCGCTTTGCGGAACACCTCCGCTCAGTCCGCAAGCAGGACCCCGAGCTTCCGGTTGCTTGCCATTTCAACACTCCCCCCTGCTCTCATGCTCACATCTCTGTCCTGGGATTGCTGTAGTGTTCCAGTGAACATCAACACAAGCTCGAGGAACAGCATCTCAATTACCGATTAGGTACACTACAGCCTGCCGGACTGAACATTGAGTTCAATAATTTCAGAGCATGACAGGCCCCCCATTTTACTTTTATTTTTAGTTATTTTTTTCTTTTTCCTTTTTAAAATATTTTTTTGTGTTTATTTTATTTTATTTTATTTCATCTTAGTTTGTTCAGTTTGCTTACCCACTTTTTTTTATCATGTTTGTACTTGCGGCTGTTCAATCTTCAGTCCATTAACACCCTATCTGTACTAATGCTTTGTCTTTCAACACACCATTAACATATTGTTTGCCTTTACTCCACGACCTTCTGGTCAGCTATTCTGTGACCTTGTCCGATCTACACCTTCTCCTTTGTTATCTCTTTCTCCACCCCCTATTTGCTTGCTTATAACCTTTTACATTTCTAATATTTGCCAGTTCTGAAGAAGGGTCACTGACCTGAAACGTTAACTCTGCTTCTCTCTCCACAGATGCTGCTGGACCTGCTGAGTATTTCCAGCATTTCTTGATTTTAGTTCAGATTTCCAGCATCCGCAGTATTTTGCTTTTATCCAACTCAGTAACCTGTTCCCGCTTTTGCCCCATACCCTTTGATCCCTTTGGACCCAAGAGCTATATCTAACTCCTTCTTGAAAACATACAATGTTTTGGCCTCAACTGCTTTCTGTGGTAGCGAATTCCACAGGCTCACCACTCTCTGGGTGAAGAAATTTCTCCTCATCTCAGTTCTGAAAGGTTTACCCCGTATCCTTAGGCTATGACCCCTGGTTCTGGACTCCCCCACCATCGGGAACATCCTTCCTGCATCTACCCTGTCAAGTCCTGTTAGAATTTTATAGGTTTCTATGAGATCTCCCGTCACCTTTCTGAACTCCAGGGAATATAATCCTAACCGACTCAATCTCTCCTCATCCATCAGTCCCACCATCCCAGAAATCAGTCTGATAAACCTTCGCTGCACTCCCTCTATAGCAAGTACATCCTTCCTCAGATAAGGAGACCAAAACTGCACATTACATTCCAGGTGTGATCTCACCAAGGCCCTGTATAATTGCAGCAAGACATCCCTGCTCCTGTACTTGAATCCTCTTGCTATGAAGGCCAACATACCATTTGCCTTTTTTTACTGCCTGTTGCACCTGCATGCTTACCTTCAGTGACTGGTGTACCTAGACCCCGCACAACAAGATTGTTAACTAATCCTTTTTCATTACACAATACTTAGTCTAGGATGGTCTGTTCTCTAGTTGGTTCCTCAATGTATTGGTCCAAAAAAAACATATGTACGCACTCCAGGAATTCCTCCTCGACAGTATTATTGCTAATTTGGTTTGCCCAATCTATATGTGGATTAAACTCACCCATAATTACAGTTGCACCTTTATTGCATGTGTCTCTAATTTCCTGTTTAATGCCATCCTCTACATCACCACTGCTGTTTGGGGGTCTATATACATCCCCCACCAACGCTTTCTGCCCCTTGGTGTTTCTTAGCTCCACCCATACAGATTCCACATCAGGATTCTCTGAGCTAATATCCTTCCTCACTAATGTATTGATTTCCTCTTTTACTAACAACGCTACTCCACTTCCTTTCCTTTTTTGCCTGTCCTTCATAAATATTGAATACCCTTGGATGTTCAGTTCCCATCCTTGATCACCCTGCAGCGATGTCTCTGTAATCGCAACTATATCATATCCATTTACATCTATTTGCGCGGTTAATTCGCATACCTTGTTGCAAATACTCCCACATTGAGACACAATGCCTTTAGGCTTGTCTTTTTAACATTCTTAGTCATCTTAGCATTATTTCGCACTATGGCCCTATTTGTTTCTTGCCCTTGATTTCTATGCCTTCCATTTTTGCCTTTTTGTTTACTGTCTTTCGTTTCTATCCTTGTTTCCTCCTCCTCAGTCTCCCCCATCATCCCCCTGCCGTTCTAGTTTAAATCCTCCCCAACAGCACTAGCAAACGCCCCCGCAAGGACATCGGTTCCGTTCCTGCCTGGGTGTAACCCCTCCCGCTTGTACAGGTCTCACCTTCCCCAGAACTGGTCCCGATGTCCCAGAAATCTGAACCCCTCCCTCCTGCACCATTTCTCCAGCCACACATTCATCTGGTCTATTCTCTTGTTCCTATACTCACTAACACATGGCATAGGAAGTAATCCTGAGATTACTACCATTGACGTCCTGCTTTTTAATTTAGCTCCTAACTCCTTAAATTCATCCTGCAGGACTCATCCCTTTTTCTACCTATGTCGTTGGTACTGACATGTACCACGACCACTGGCTGTTCACCCTTCAGAATGTCCTGCAGCCGCTCCGAGACATCCTTGACCCTCACACCAGGGAGGCAACATACCGTCCGGGAGTCTCGTTTTTGGACACAGAAACACCTGTCTGTTCCCCTTACAATTGAATCTCCAAAGAACAAAGAACAGTACAGCACAGGAACAGGCCATTCGGCCCTCCAAGCCTGCGCCGATCTTGATGCCTGCCTAAACTAAAACCTTCTGCACTTCCGGGGACCGTATCCCTCTATTCCCATCCTATTCATGTATTTGTCAAGATGCCTCTTAAATGTCGCTATCGTACCTGCTTCCACCACCTCCCCCAGCAGCAAGTTCCAGGCACTCACCACCCTCTGTATAAAGAATTTGCCTCGCACATCCCCTCTAAACTTTGCCCCTCTCACCTTAAACCTATGTCCCCTAGTAACTGACTCTTCCACCCTGGGAAAAGGCTTCTGACTATCCACTCTGTCCATGCCACTCATAACTTTGTAAACCTCTATCATGTCGCCCCTCCACCTCCGTCGTTCCAGTGAAAAAAATCCGAGTTCATCCAACCTCTCCTCATAGCTAGTGCCCTCCAGACCAGGCAACATCCTGGTAAACCTCCTCTGTACCCTCTCCAAAGCCTCAACGTCCTTCTGGTAGTGTGGCGACCAGAATTGCACGCAATATTCAAAGTGTGGCCTTACTAAAGTTCTGTACAGCTGCAGCATGACTTGCCAATTTTTATACTCTATGCCCCAACCAATGAAGGCAAGCATGACGTATGCCCTCTTGACTACCTTATCCACCTGCGTTGCCACTTTCAGTGACCTGTGGACCTGTACGCCCAGATCTCTCTGCCTGTCAATACTCCTAAGGGTTCTGCCATTTACTGTATACTTCCCACCTGCATTAGACCTTCCAAAATGCATTACCTCACATTTGTCCGGATTAAACTCCATCTGCTATTTCTCCGCCCAAGTCTCCAACCGATCTATATCCTGCTGTATCCTCTGACAATCCTCATCACTATCCGCAACTCCACCAACCTTTGTGTCATCCGCAAACTTACTAATCAGACCAGCTACATTTTCCTCCAAATCATTTATATATACTACAGACAGCAAAGGTCCCAGCACTGAACCCTGCGGACACCACTAGTCACATCCCTCCATTCAGAAAAGCACCCTTCCACAGCTACCCTCTATCTTCTATGACCGAGCCAGTTCTGTATCCATCTTGCCAGCTCACCGCTGATCCCGTGTGACTTCACCTTTTGTACCAATCAAATTAGTGAGGCACGACCTCCCCTTCACAAAACCACGCTGCCTCTCGCTAATAAGTTCGTTTGTTTCCACATGGGAGTAAATCCTGTCCCGAAGAATCCTCTCTAATAATTTCCCTACCACTGATGTAAGGCTCACCGGCCTATAATTTCCTGGATTATCCTTGCTACCCTTCTTAAACAAAGGAACAACATTGGCTATTCTCCAGTCCTCTGGGACCTCACCTGTAGCCAATGAGGATGCAAAGATTTCTGTCAAGGCCCCAGCAATTTCTTCCCTTGCCTCCCTCAGTATTCTGGGGTAGATCTCCCAACACTATGGCTCTCCCAGTCTTTTTCCTCCCTTCCTGTGCAGCAGAGCCATCCGTAGTGCCACGAACTTGGCTATTGCTGCTTTCCTCTGGGAGGCCATCCCCCCAACAGTATCCAAAGAGGTATATCTGTTTGAAAGGGGGATGGCCACAGGGGGCGCCTGCGCTACCTGCCTGCGCCTACTACTCCGCCTGGTGGTCACCCACCCCTTTTCTGCCTCTGGAGCCATTACCTGCATTGTGACCACCTCGCTAAACGTTATATCCACGATGTCCTCAGCATTGCGGATGCTCCATAGTGAATCCACCCACAGCTCCAGCTCCGTAACGTGGGTCGCTAGTAGCTGCAGATGGATACACTTCCTGCACACATGGTCGTCAGGGACACTGGAAGCGTCCCTGATTTCCCACATAGCGCAGGAGGAGCATATCACGGGTGCGAGCTCTCCTGCATGACTTACCTTTCGATTAATTGTTTACTCCCTCTGCTGGCGACATCAAAGTGCTGCACTGTTGAAGCTTCCTATGTGTGTGGGTTAAGCATTACAATATTTTCAATGTAGACACGTGTCACTTGCACTGAAGTGGACAGCATAAAGGCTACAAGAGGATGCGATGATGTGCTTGTGCCCATCTTCAGAAATGCTGTTCCTGCATGTTGTCAGTCGCAACATCCTCACATTCCTGTGCTGCCTGTTGCTGGTGTTCAGCCATCATGTATTGAGGGAAAAGATCCATCCTTAGTTGCTCCCTGTCCTCCTCTTCCTGTGGTATTAGAAAAATAGGGGGTATGGCACCCGGGTCGCTGAAACTTTGAAAATAGCGAACCGAGCAGAACGTTACAACTCAGCCTTCTGATGGCAGTCAGTGAAACATCCAGGCAACATTCAGTCTTCTTTTCTGTGCCTTAATATTGCAGCCAGGTTGAGGAGCCACCCACAACCATTTGTCTCCTCCCACTCACCTTGCAATCCTTGAGTGACCACGTGGTTTTCATGATCGATCAAGAAAATGGTGTGGGTGCAATTTAAGGCAAGTCTCCCCACCTTCCAACCTCCTCCTGTCGGCTTCCATCCTGAACCCATTGCCCTCAACCCACCCAATGTAACCTTAAACCTCCCTCCGTTACCATTCACCTCCCCCCCATTACCGTGCACAGTGTCACAGTCATTTTATTCATGCCATCCCTCCTCCCATTTCTACCTCCATTGCCATTCAGTGCCCACTCTGACCCTGGATCCTCCTGAAATCAAACTGAATATTACTGCCCAGTTCCCTTCCCCTCACTATGATATTATAGAATACTGCGCAGACGCGGCGCCATTTTTAAAGGGCTTCAAGCCATTCCATTGAATTTGAATTTTAAAAGTGAGAGGCATTATAAATTTAAAGCAAAAACTTTAATTAAAGTTTCAAGCCCCTCCCCCACCCCCGCCCAATGAATGAACAATTTATTACGTGCCCGCTCCCCCCCAAAATAAACTTACCTTGCGATAACAAAGTTTATGAACTATGAACTGTACCCCTTCCCACCACCCCTAGACCAATCAAAAGGGTTTAACTTCGCTCCCCCTGCCCCCACCCTGAAAACTTACCTCCTCTCACCTCCCCACCAGTGTTCCATTTCGGATATCCAGACGGAGATCCGAAGGCGTGGGAGTCCCGGCAACCGACTGGAATATGGCAGTGGGAAGGCCGATGGGAGCAGGTTGGTCATTAAATCATGAATATACATTCATTTAAATATTTAAATACTGCTCCCATTGGCGAGTGCTGGGAGCTCCGCCATGAGGCCTCACCACGGCTGGTAATATGTGGCGGGCCTCTCCCGGAGGCAATTTCAAGACCCACCCCCTCCACAAACCCCGACATTGGGGGTTCTGTAAAAGGCAGCACTATGAGTGTGTTTGTGGGTGAGTCTGCGGTGAGTGTGATTGTCATAGAGACAGAGAGATACAGCACCGAAATAGGCCCTTCGACCCAACGAGTCCGTGCTGACCATCAACCACCTATTTATAATCATCCTACATTAATCCCCACCTTCCCTCAATTCTCCTACCACCTACCTACAGTAGGGACAATTTTTACATTGACCAATTTACCTATAAACCCAAATGTCCTTAGCATGTGGGAGGAAGCCCACACAGCCACAGGGAGAACTTGCAAACTCCACACAGGCGGTACCCAGAACCAAACCCGGGTCACTGGAGCTGTGAGGCTGCGGTGCTAACCATTGCGCCACCCTATGTGAGTGTGATTGTGGGTGAGTATGATCGAGAGTGAGTGTGATTGTGTGAGTGTGTTTGTGAGTGAGTGTGTTTGTCAGTGAGTGTGATTGCGGGTGAGTGTGTTTGTGAGTGAGTGTTTTGTGAGTGAATGTGATTGTGAGTGAATGTGATTGTGAGTGAGTGTTATTGTGAGTGAATGTGATTGTGAGTGAATGTGATTGTGAGTGAGCGTAATCGTGAGGGAATGTAATCGTGAGGGAGTGTAATTGTGAGGGAGTGTAATTGTGAGGGAGTGTGTTTGTGATTGATTTAGTGTGATTGTGAGTGTGTGTGATTGTGAGTGAGTGTAATTGTGAGGGAGTGTGTTTGTGAGTGAGTGTGCTCCTGTGTGAGTGTGATTGTGAGTGTGATTGTGAATGAGTGTGATTGCGAGTGAGTGTGCTCCTGTGTGAGTGTGTTTGTGGGTGATTGTTATTGTGAGTGAATGTGATTGTGAGTGAATGTGATTGTGAGTGAGCGTGATTGTGAGGTAGTGTAATTGTGAGGGAGTGTAATTGTGAGGCAGTGTTATTGTGATGGAGTGTTATTGTGAGTGAGTGTGTTTGTTACTGATTTAGTGTGATTGTGAATGAGTGTGATTGTGAGTGAGTGTTATTGTGAGTGAATGTGATTGTGAGTGAATGTGATTGTGAGTGAGCGTGATTGTGAGGGAGTGTAATTGTGAGGGAGTGTAATTGTGAGGGAGTGTGATTGTGAGGGAGTGTGTTTGTGATTGATTTAGTGTGATTGTGAGTGTGTGTGATTGTGAGTGAGTGTAATTGTGAGGGAGTGTTATTGTTAGTGAGTGTGTTTGTGACTGATTTAGTGTGATTGTGGGTGTGATTGTGAGGGAGTGTGTTTGTGAGTGAGTGTGCTCCTGTGCGAGTGTGATTGTGAGTGTGATTGTGAATGAGTGTGATTGCGAGTGAGTGTGCTCCTGTGTGAGTGTGTTTGTGGGTGATTGTTATTGTGAGTGAATGTGATTGTGAGTGAATGTGATTGTGAATGAGCGTGATTGTGAGGGAGTGTAATTGTGAGGGAGTGTAATTGTGAGGCAGTGTTATTGTGAGTGAGTGTTATTGTGAGTGAGTGTGTTTGTTACTGACTTAGTGTGATTGTGAATGAGTGTGATTGTGAGTGAGTGTAATTGTGAGGCAGTGTTATTGTGAGGGAGTGTTATTGTGAGTGAGTGTGTTTGTTACTGACTTAGTGTGATTGTGAATGAGTGTGATTGTGAGTGAGTGTGTTTATGAGTGAGTGTAATTGTGAGGGTGTGTTATTGTGAGTGAGTGTTATTGTGAGTGTTTGCTAGCGTCACTCGGGAGGGTTTAAACTAGTGTGGCAGGGGGATGGGTACCAGAGCAGTAGGATAGCAGGTGAAATAAATGAGGGGGAACCAGTAAATAAGGCCAGTAAGACTGAGAGGAAGAGCAGGCAGGGAGATGTTGCTGAGCACAGCGGGACTGGTGGTCTGAAGTGCATTTGTTTCAATGCGAGAAGTATAACAGGTAAGGCAGATGAACATAAAGCTTGGATTAGTATTTGGAACTATGATGTTGTTGCTGTTACAGTGACTTGGTTGAGGGAAGGGCAGGATTGGCAGCTAAATATTCCAGGATTTAGAAGCTTCAGGCGGGATAGAGAGGGATGTAAAAGGAGTGGGGGAGTTGCATTACTGGTTAAGGAGAATATCACAGCTGTACTGCGGGAGGACACCTCGGAGGGGTCAGACAGCGAGGCAATATGGGTGGAGCTCAGGAATAGGAAGGGTGCAGTCACGATGTTGGGGGTTTTCTACAGGTCTCCCAACAGCCAGCGGGAGATAGAGGAGCAGATATGTAGACAGATTTTGGAAAGATGTAAAGGTAACAGGGTTGTAGTGGTGGGTGATTTTAACTTCCCCTGGGACTCACTTAGTGCTGGGGGCTTGGATGGGGCAGGATTTGTAAGGAGCATCCAGGAGGGCTTCTTGAAACAATATGTAGATAGTCCAACTAGGGATGGGGCTGTACTGGATCTGGTATTGGGGAATGAGCCCGGCTAGGTCGTCGAAGTTTCAGTAGGGGAGCATTTCGGGAACATTGACCATAATTCCATAAGTTTTAAGGTACTTGTGGATAAGTATAAGAGTAGTCCTCGGGTGGAGGTGCTAAATTGGAGGAAGGCTAATTATAACAATATTAGGCAGGAACTGAAGAATTTAGATTGGGGGAAGCTGCTTGAGGGTAAATCAACATCTGACATGTGGGAGTCTTTCAAATGTCAGTTGATTAGAATCCAGGACCAGCATGTTCCTGTGAGGAAGAAGGATAAGTTTGGCAAGGTTCGGGAACCTTGGATAACGCGGGATATTGTGAGCCTAGTCAAAAAGAAAAAGGAAGCATTCAGAGTCAAGAGGGCTAAAAGGGGTCTTGAAAAGTCATTGGCAAACAGGATTAAGGAGAATCCCAAGGCTTTTTATACGTATATAAAGAGCAAGAGGGTAACCAGAGAAAGGGTTGGCCCACTCAAGGACAGAGAAGGGAATCTAAGTGTGGAGCCAGAGGAAATGGGCGAGGTACTAAATGAGTACTTTGCATCAGTATTCACCAAAGAGAAAGACTTGGTGGATGATGAGCTTTGGGAAGGGAGTGTAGATAGTCTCAGTCATCTCATTATTGAAAAGGAGGAGGCGTTGGGTGTCTTGCAAAGCATTAAGGTAGATAAGTCCCCAGGGCCTGATGGGATCTACCCCAGAATACTGAGGGAGGCAAGGGAAGAAATTGCTGGGGCTTTGACAGAAATCTTTGCATCCTCATTGGCAACAGGTGAGGTCCCAGAGGACTGGAGAATAGCCAATGTTGTTCCTTTGTTTAAGAAGGGTAGCAAGGATAATCCAGGAAATTATAGGCCGGTGAGCCTTACGTCAGTGGTAGGGAAATTATTAGAGAAGATTCTTCGGGACAGGATTTACTCCCATTTGGAAACAAACAAACCTATTAGCAAGAGGCAGCATGGTTTTGTGAAGGGGAGTTTGTGTCTCACTAATTTGATTGAGTTTTTTGAGGAAGTGATGCAGATGATTGATGGAGGGGCAGTGGATGTTATTTATATGGACTTCAGTAAAGCCTTTGACAAGGTCCCTCATGGCAGACTGGTACAAAAGGTGAAGTCACACGGAATCAGAGGTGAGCTGGAAGATGGATACAGAACTGGCTCTGTCATAGAAGACAGAGGGTAGCAGTGGAAGGGTGCTTTTCTGAATGGAGGGATGTGACTAGTGGTGTTCCGCAGGGATCAGTGCTGGGACCTTTGCTCTTTGTAGTAAATATAAATGATTTGGAGGAAAATGTAGCTGGTCTGATTAGTAAGTTTGCGGACGACACGAAGGTTGGTGGAGTTGCGGATAGTGATGAGGATTGTCAGAGGATACAGCAGGATATAGATCGGTTGGAGACTTGGGCGGAGAAATGGCAGATGGAGTTTAATCCGGACAAATGTGAGGTAATGCATTTTGGAAGGTCTAATGCAGGTGGGAAGTATACAGTAAATGGCAGAACCCTTAGGAGTATTGACAGGCAGAGAGATCTGGGCGTACAGGTCCACAGGTCACTGAAAGTGGCAACGCAGGTGGATAAGGTAGTCAAGAAGGCATACGGCATGCTTGCCTTCATTGGTTGGGGCATAGAGTATAAAAATTGGCAAGTCATGCTGCAGCTGTACAGAACTTTAGTAAGGCCACACTTTGAATATTGCGTGCAATTCTGGTCGCCACACTACCAGAAGGACGTGGAGGCTTTGGAGAGGGTACAGAAGAGGTTTACCAGGATGTTGCCTGGTCTGGAGGGCATTAGCTATGAGGAGAGGTTGGATAAACTCGGATTGTTTTCACTGGAACGAAGGAGGTGGAGGGGCGACATGATAGAGGTTTACAAAGTTATGAGCGGCATGGACAGAGTAGATAGTCAGAAACTTTTTCCCAGGGTGGAAGAGTCAGTTAATAGGGGACATAGGTTTAAGGTGAGAGGGGCAAAGTTTAGAGGGGATGTGCGAGGCAAGTTTTTTTTACACAGAGGGTGGTGAGTGCCTGGAACTTGCTGCCAGGGGAGGTGGTGGAAGCAGGTACGATAGCGAGGTTTAAGAGGCATCTTGACAAATACATGAATAGGATGGGAATAGAGGGATACGGACCCCGGAAGTGCAGAAGGTTTTAGTTTGGGCAGGCATCAAGATCGGCGCAGGCTTGGAGGACCGAATGGCCTGTTCCTGTGCTGTACTGTTCTTTATTCTTTGTTCTTTGAGTGAGTGAGCTCCTGTGTGAGTGTGATTGTGAGTGAGTGTGATTGTGAATGAGTGTGATTGTGAGTGAGTGTGCTCCTGTGTGAGTGTGTCTTTGGGGGAGTGTTATTGTGAGTGAATGTGATTGTGAGTGAATGTGATTGTGAGTGAGTGTAATTGTGAGGGAGTGTAATTGTGAGGGAGTGTGTTTGTGATTGATTTAGTGTGATTGTGAGTGAGTGTGTTTGTGAGTGAGTGTGCTCCTATGTGAGTGTGTTTGTGGCTGAGCGTGATTGTAAGTGAATGTGATTGTGAGGGAATGTAATTGTGAGTGAGTGTAATTGTGAGGGAATGTAATTGTGAGTGAGTGTGTTTGTGACTGATTTAGTGTGATTGTGAGGGAGTGTGTTTTTGTGTGAGTGATTGTGAGGGAGTGTGTTTGTGAGTGAGTGTGATTGTGGGTAAGTGTGATTGTGAGGGAGTGTGTTTGTCTGTGAGTGTGAATGTGAGGGAGTGTGTTTGTGTGTGAGTGATTGTGAGGGAGTGTGATTGAGTGAGTGTGATTATGAGGGAGTGTGTTTGTGAGTGAGTGTTTGTAAGTGAGTGTGTTTCTGAGTGAGTGTGTTTGTCAGTGAGTGTGATTGTGACGGAGTGTGTTTGTGAGTGTGATTGTGAGTGAGTTTGATTGTGAGTGAGTTTGATTGTGTGAGTGTGATTGTGAGTGAGTATGATTGTGAGTGAGTATGATTGTGTGAGTGTGATTGTGAGTGAGTGTGTTTGTGAGTGAGTTTAATTGTGAGGGAGTGTTACGTGTGAGTGTGATTGTGAGTGAGTGTGTTTGTGAGTGAGTGTGTTTGTGATGGAGTGTGTTTGTGAGTTTGATTGTGAGTGAGTTTGATTGTGAGTGAGGATGATTGTGTGAGTGTGATTGTGAGTGAGTGTGTTTGTGAGTGAGTTTAATTGTGAGTGAGTGTGTTTGTGAGGGAGTGTGATTGTGTTGGAATGTGGTTATGAGTTAATGTGGTTATGAGTGAGTGTGTTTGTGAGTGAGTGTGTTTGTGAGTGAGTTTAATTGTGAGTGAGTGTTATTATGTGTGACTGTGATTGTGAGTGAGTGTGTTTGTGAGGGAGTGTGATTGTGAGTGAGTGTGTTTGTGAGGGAGTGTGATTGTGTTGGAATGTGGTTATGAGTTAATGTGGTTATGAGTGAGTGTGTTTGTGAGTGAGTGTGTTTGTGAGTGAGTTTAATTGTGAGCAAGTGTTATAGTTTGTGAGTGTGATTGTGAGTGAGTGTGTTTGTGAGGGAATGTGATTGTGAGTGTGTGTGAGTGTGTTTTTGAGTGTGTGTTTATGTGTGAGTGCGATTGTGAATGAGTGTGATTGTGAGGGAGTGTGTTTGTGAGTGAGTGTGATTGTGAATGAGTGTGATTGTGAATGAGTGTGATTGTGAGTGACTATTTTTGTGAGTGAGTGTTTTTCTGGATGAATGTGATTGTGAGTGAGTGTGATTGTGAGGGAATGTGATTGTGAGGGAATGTGTTTGTGTGTGCGCGTGATTGTGGGTCAGTGATTTTGTGAGGTAGTGTGATTGTGAGGGAGTCTGTTTGTGTGTGTTTGTGAGTGAATGTGTTTGTGAGTGAGTGTGTTTGTGGGTGAATGTGATTGTGAGTGAGTTTGTTTGTGACTGATTTAGTGTGATTGTGAAGGAGTGTGTTTTTGTGTGAGTGATTGTGAGGGAGTGTGTTTGTGAGTCTGTGTGATTGTGAGTGAGTGTGATTGTGAGTGAGTGTGATTATGAGGGAGTGTGTTTGTGTGTGAGTGTGATTGTGAGTGAGTGTGTTTGTGACGGAGTGTGTTTGTGAGTGTGATTGTGAGTGAGTTTGATTGTGAGTGAGTATGATTGTGTGAGTGTGATTGTGAGTGAGTTTGATTGTGAGTGAGTATGATTGTGTGAGTGTGTTTGTGAGTGAGTGTGTTTGTGAGTGAGTGTGTTTGTGACGGAGTGTGTTTGTGAGTGTGATTGTGAGGGAGTTTGATTGTGAGTGAGGATGATTGTGTGAGTGTGATTGTGAGTGAGTGTGTTTGTGAGTGAGTTTAATTGTGAGTGAGTGTTATTATGTGTGAGTGTGATTGTGAGTGAGTGTGTTTGTGAGGGAGTGTGATTGTGAGTGAGTGTGTTTGTGAGGGAGTGTGATTGTGTTGGAATGTGGTTATGAGTGAATGTGGTTATGAGTGAGTGTGTTTGTGAGTGAGTTTAATTGTGAGCAAGTGTTATAGTTGGTGAGTGTGATTGTGAGTGAGTGTGTTTGTGAGGGAATGTGATTGTGAGTGTGTGTGAGTGTGTTATTGTGTGAGTGTGTTTATGTGTGATTGTGATTGTGAATGAGTGTGATTGTGAGGGAGTGTGTTTGTGAGTGAGTGTGATTGTGAGGGAGTGTGATTGTATTGGAATGTGGTTATGAGTGAGTGTGGTTATGAGTGAGTGTGTTTGTGAGTGAATGTGTTTGTGAGTGAGTTTAATTGTGAGCAAGTGTTATAGTTTGTGAGTGTGATTGTGAGTGAGTGTGTTTGTGAGGGAATGTGAGTGTGTGTGGGTGTGTTCTTGTGTGAGTGTGTTTATGTGTGAGTGCGATTGTGAATGAGTGTGATTGTGAGGGAGTGTGTTTGTGAGTGAGTGTGATTGTGAATGAGTGTGATTGTGTATGAGTGTGATTGTGAGTGACTATTTTTGTGAGTAAGTGTTTTTCTGGATGAATGTGATTGTGAGTGAGTGTGATTATAAGGGAATGTGTTTGTGTGTTCGCGTGATTGTGGGTCAGTGATTTTGTGAGGTAGTGTGATTGTGAGGGAGTCTGTTTGTGTGTGTTTGTGAGTGAGTGTGTTTGTGAGTGAGTGTAATTGTGAGGCAGTGTTATTGTGAGTGAGTGTGTTTGTGAGTGAGTGTGATTGTGAATGAGTGTGATTGTGAGGGAGTGTGTTTGTGACTGATTTAGTGTGATTGTGAAGGAGTGTGTTTTTGTGTGAGTGATTGTGAGGGAGTGTGTTTGTGAGTCTGTGTGATTGTGAGTGAGTGTGATTGTGAGTGAGTGTGATTATGAGGGAGTGTGTTTGTGTGTGAGTGTGATTGTGAGTGAGTGTGTTTGTGACGGAGTGTGTTTGTGAGTGTGATTGTGAGTGAGTTTGATTGTGAGTGAGTATGATTGTGTGAGTGTGATTGTGAGTGAGTTTGATTGTGAGTGAGTATGATTGTGTGAGTGTGTTTGTGAGTGAGTTTAATTGTGAGGGAGTGTTATGTGTGAGTGTGATTGTGAGTGAGTGTGTTTGTGAGTGAGTGTGTTTGTGACGGAGTGTGTTTGTGAGTGTGATTGTGAGGGAGTTTGATTGTGAGTGAGGATGATTGTGTGAGTGTGATTGTGAGTGAGTGTGTTTGTGAGTGAGTTTAATTGTGAGTGAGTGTTATTATGTGTGAGTGTGATTGTGAGTGAGTGTGTTTGTGAGGGAGTGTGATTGTGAGTGAGTGTGTTTGTGAGGGAGTGTGATTGTGTTGGAATGTGGTTATGAGTGAATGTGGTTATGAGTGAGTGTGTTTGTGAGTGAGTTTAATTGTGAGCAAGTGTTATAGTTGGTGAGTGTGATTGTGAGTGAGTGTGTTTGTGAGGGAATGTGATTGTGAGTGTGTGTGAGTGTGTTATTGTGTGAGTGTGTTTATGTGTGATTGTGATTGTGAATGAGTGTGAGTGTGAGGGAGTGTGTTTGTGAGTGAGTGTGATTGTGAGGGAGTGTGATTGTATTGGAATGTGGTTATGAGTGAGTGTGGTTATGAGTGAGTGTGTTTGTGAGTGAATGTGTTTGTGAGTGAGTTTAATTGTGAGCAAGTGTTATAGTTTGTGAGTGTGATTGTGAGTGAGTGTGTTTGTGAGGGAATGTGAGTGTGTGTGGGTGTGTTTTTGTGTGAGTGTGTTTATGTGTGAGTGCGATTGTGAATGAGTGTGATTGTGAGGGAGTGTGTTTGTGAGTGAGTGTGATTGTGAATGAGTGTGATTGTGAATGAGTGTGATTGTGAGTGACTATTTTTGTGAGTAAGTGTTTTTCTGGATGAATGTGATTGTGAGTGAGTGTGATTATAAGGGAATGTGTTTGTGTGTGCGCGTGATTGTGGGTCAGTGATTTTGTGAGGTAGTGTGATTGTGAGGGAGTCTGTTTGTGTGTGTTTGTGAGTGAGTGTGTTTGTGAGTGAGTGTAATTGTGAGGCAGTGTTATTGTGAGTGAGTGTGTTTGTGAGTGAGTGTGATTGTGAATGAATGTGATTGTGAGTGAGTGTGATTGTGAGTGAGTGTGTTCCTGTGTGTGTGTTCCTGTGTGAGTGTGTTTGTGGGTGAGTGTAATTGTGAGGGAATTTGTTTGTGTGTGAGTGATTGTGAGTGAGTGTGTTTTTGTGTGTGTGTTTGTGTGTGAGTCTGTTTGTGAATGAGTGTGATTGTGAGGGATTCTGTTTGTGAGTAAATGTGATTGTGAATGAGTGTGATTGTGAGGGAATGCATTTGTGTGAGTGTGATTGTGGATGAGTGCTATTGTGAGGGTGTGTGTTTGTGAGTGATTGCGTCTGATTATGAGTGAGTGTGATTGTAGATGAGTGTGATTGTGGATGAGCTGAGGACCATTCTGTACCTGCCCTCTGTAGTTGAATAGCTTGTTAGCACTCACTGATTGAGCTGGTACATGTGAAGAATGGTCCCTTGGATAAGCTAGTATACAGGGCCCAATACACTGCAGCAAGACACCAGACTGACACACAAAACAACAAGAACAACAACTTTTATTTAAATAGCATCTTTAATGTCATGAAACATTCCAAGGTGCTTCACAAGAGCATTAGCAAACAAAATTTAACACTGAACCTCATACGGAGATATTCGGTCAGATAACCAAAAGCTTTGTTCAAGATGTAGGTTTTAAGGAGTGTTTTAAAGGAGGAAAGTGAGGTAGAGAGGTGGGGGGATGTAGGAAGGGAATTCCAGAGTTTGGGACACTGTCAACTGAAGGCACAGCCACCAATGGTGGAGCGTTTAAAGTTGGGATGTTCAAGAGACCAGAATTACAGGAGTGCAGATATCTCAGAGGCTTGTGGGGCTGGAGGTGATTACAGAGATAGTTTAGTTTAGTTTAGAGATACAGCACTGAAACAGGCCCTTCGGCCCACCGAGTCCGTGCCGACCATCAACTACCCATTTATACTAATCCTACACTAATCCCATATTCCTACCACATCCCCACCTGTCCCTATATTTCCCTACCACCTACCTATACTAGGGGCAATTTATAACGGCCAATTTACCTACCAACCTGCAAGTCTTTTGGCTTGTGGGAGGAAACCGGAGCACCCGGAGGAAACCCACGCAGACACAGGGAGAACTTGCAAACTCCACCCAGGCAGTACCCAGAATTGAACCCGGGTCGCTGGAGCTGTGAGGCTGCGGTGCTAATCATTGTGCCGCGGAGGGGTGAGGCCATGAAGGGATTTATAAATAAGGGTGAGAATTCTAACTGGGTGCCATTGTAGGTCAGTGAGCACTGGGGTGATGGGGCATCGGAATTTGGTACGAATTGAGACACGGGCAGCAGAATTTTGCATGAACTCAAGTTTTTGGAGGGTAGAATGTAGGAGGCAAGCCAGGAGTGTGATGGAATAGTCAAGTCTAGTTAACGGAGGCATGAATGGGGGGTTTCAGCAGCAAATGAGCTGAGACAGGGGTGAAGTCGGGCAATGTCACGGAGGTGGAAATATGTGGTTTTAGCGATGGGATGTATATGTGGTCAGAAGCTCATCTCGGGGTCAAATATGGCACCAAGTTTGCAAAAAGTCTGCTTCAGTCTCAGACAGTTGCCGGGGAATGGACTTTGTACAGGGGACTGAAGGCAATGACTTCAGTCTTCCCAATATTTATTTGAAGGAAATTTCTGCATTGGATGTTGGATAAGAAACCTATCAGTTGAGAGATGGTGGAGGGGTCAGGAGAGGTGGTGGTGAGGCAGAGCTGGGTGTCGTCAACATACATGTGGAAACTCTCGGATGATGTTGGTGAGGAGCAGCATGTAGATGACAAATAGGAGGGGGCCAAGGATAGATCCTTGGAGGATACCAGAGTTAAAACTGTGGGAGCGGGAAGAGAAGCCATTGCAGGTGATTTTCTAGCTACCACTGGATAAGAATGGAACAAAATAAATGCAGTCCGGGCCAGATGGAAAATACTGGAGAGGTATTGGAGGAGGACGGTGTGGTCAACTGTGTCAAACACTGCAGACAGGTCGAGAAGGACGAGGAGGCTCCTTTGGATGTTTATGAATCTCTCAGATCCTTAACACAGACAGGTCTTCTTAGGAGAGCTAGAAGGGGACATGAAAAAGTCTTGGCGGGTAGAATTAAGGAAAATCCCAAGGCGTTCTACACTTATGTGAGGAACAAGAGGATGGCCAGAGTGAGGGTAGGGCCGATCAGGGATAGTGGAGGGAACGTGCCAGGAGTCGGAGGAGGTAGGGGAGGTCCTAAATGAATACTTTGCTTCAGTATTCACTAGTGAGAGGGACCTGGTCGTTTGTGAGGACAGCGTGGAACAGGCTGATATGCTCGAACAGGTTGAGGTTAAGAGGGAGGATGTGCTGGAAATTTTGAATGATATGAGGACAGATAAGTCCCCGGGGCCAGATGGTATATACCCAAGGATATTACGGGAAGCGAGGGAAGAGATTGCTGCGCCTTTGGCGATGATCTTTGCGTCCTCACTGTCCACTGGAGTAGTACCAGATGATTGGAGGGTGGCAAATGTTGTTCCCTTGTTCAAGAAAGGGAATAGATAACCCTGGGAATTATGGACCAGTCAGTTTTACGTCGGTAGTGGGCAAATTATTGGAGAGGATTCTGAGAGACAGGATTTATGATTATTTGGAAAAGCATGGTTTGATTAGAGTCAGTCAGCATGGCTTTGTGAGGGGCAGGTCATGCCTCACAAGCCTTATTGAATTCTTTGAAGATGTGACAAAACACATTGATGAAGGAAGAGCAGTGGATGTGGTGTATATGGATTTTAGCAAGGCGTTTGATACGGTTCCCCATGGTAGGCTCATTCAGAAAGTAAGGAGGCATGGGATTCAGGGAAAGTTGGCTGTCTGGATACAAAATTGGCTGGCCCATAGAAGTCAGAGGGTGGTAGTAGATGGAAAGTATTCAGCATGGAGCTCGGTGACCAGTGGTGTTCCGCAGGGATCTGTTCTGGGACCTCTGCTCTTTGTGATTTTCATAAATGCCTTGGATGAGGAAGTGGAAGGCTGGGTTAGCAAGTTTGCCGATGACACGAAGATTGCTGGAGTTGTGGATAGTGTGGAAGGCTGTTGTAGGTTGCAACGGGACATTGACTGGATGCAGAGCTGGGCTGAGAAGTGGCAGATGGAGTTCAACCTGGAAAAGTGTGAAATGATTCATTTTGGAAGGTCGAATTTGAATGCGGAATACTGGCTTAAAGACAGGATTCTTGGTAGTGTGGAGGAACAGAGGGATCTTGGGGTCCATGTCCATAGATCGCTCAAAGTTGCCACCCAAGTTGATAGGGTTGTTAAGAAGGCGTATGGTGTGTTGGCTTTCATTAACAGGGGGATTGAGTTTAAAAGCCGCGAGGTTATGCTGCAGCTCTGTAAAGCCCTGGTTAGACCACACTTGGAATATTGTGTTCAGTTCTGGTCGCCTCATTATAGGAAGGATGTGGAAGCTTTAGAGAGGGTGCAGAGGAGATTTACCAGGATGCTGCCTGGACTGGAGGGCATGTCTTACGAAGAAAGGTTGAGGGAGCTAGGGCTTTTCTCATTGGAGCGAAGAAGGATGAGAGGTGACTTGATAGACGGGTACAAGATGATGAGAGGCATAGATAGAGTGGATAGCCAGAGACTTTTTCCCAGGGTGGAAAGGGCTATCACCAGGGGGCATAATTTTAAGGTGATTGGTGGAAGGTTTCGGGGAGATGTCAGAGGTAGGTTCTTTACACAGAGAGTGGTGGGTGTGTGGAATGCACTGCCAGCGGTGGTAGTAGAAGCAGATACATTAGGGACATTTAAGCGACTCTTGGATAGGTACATGGATGATCGTAGAATGAAGGGTAGGTAGTTAGTTTGATCTTAGAGTAGGTTAAAGGTTCGGCACAACATCGTGGGCCGAAGGGCCTGTACTGTGCTGTACTGTTCTATGTTCTATGTTCAGTGTGTCCAATAAAGAGAGCACACTCCCTCTCCAGCACAACATGCTCCACTTCCTAAATCCAAGCACAGGTTGGTAAAGGGCAGGGTTTTGGGATGCCGAGGTGTGTGCTAGAGTATTGCAGTTTAAACAATGCACAGCCTGTTTCCGTCCAGTGGTCCAGCACCTACCGGAGCAGGGGGAAGTGTGGGAGTAGGGAGAAAATTAAAGACCACCCCCCCCGCCCCAAGAATGCAATCTCTGTTTGGTGACTGCCTGCCCAGCTTGTCCTGGGAACAGGAAAATGTTGAGGGAAGAGTTGGATTGTGTCATTTGGATGTAAAGTGACACTGAGGTCTGAAGTTTCTTTCCACATCCCTCTGTGTATTCCAGTGTCTAGACGAGAGCTGAGTGCTTCAATAGGCCCCAAAGTCTCAAAGGGACTTCAGCGGAATATTCATACCTGTTGTCTGAGGAAGGAGGAAATACAGGGACTGAAAGCCCACACCACAGCTCAAAGCTCAGGCTGTGGCTTAATTAAACATCAAGCAGACTCTATTACAATTCGTAACTTCAGCATTCCTGATGTCAGTCAACAACAACTGATGCAGTCTTTTTAACTCACTAAATCTGCCCTTTGATAAAGCCCCCTCCCCCGACCCCCTAGAGCAGAGTACTGCAGGGATGAACTATTTATAAACTGGCAGGTGGGGGGGGGGGGGTGTCCTACCCCCTGTCCTCCCCTCCCCTCCCCTCATTGGGGCTGAAACCGGAGAGACGGTGGGATCAGACGAGCATGGGCAGTGGAGGCTCCAAGCTCCCACCCATTCCAGTTTCAGCCCGACTTTTCCATCCGGGTGGCGAGGTCTGACACATGGTGGCCAATTCCGATCGGATGAGTTACTGGAGGTTTCATCACAGGATCACCCGCTTCCACCCACCCCACACCCTGACCTGTCTGTCATTGGTTGGCCACCACGTCAATCCTCGAGGAGCTCCGCCTTCCCATGGCCAATTGGAGAGCCAGCTGACTGTTTGTCACCTGACTGGATGATTCTTGTCTGTCGGTCATACAGCCTTTTATTCCCATCTCCAATATTTTTATAACTGATAAGTGAAAGCATTCAAAGAAAATGAACATAGTGTGCAGTATTTTTAATGCCCCTATGATTTTACTCCTGGGTTGTTT
This sequence comes from Heterodontus francisci, assembly GCF_036365525.1. Lineage (NCBI taxonomy): Eukaryota > Metazoa > Chordata > Chondrichthyes > Heterodontiformes > Heterodontidae > Heterodontus > Heterodontus francisci. The sequence continues at coordinate 62,959,780 of NC_090393.1, read as the reverse complement.
GCAGCAGCGCACCAAAGATTCATTTTTCAGTCCTGGAGACTCTAGGAGAATCTTAGAGGCAACCCTTGCTGGGGCCCGAATCCAGGAGGCTACTGGCAACTATATGCTAATCAGGGTCAAACGATACAGTTACGACCTGTCACACCCACCCCTCCCCACCACCTTGAAGGTTAATTCCGTGCCTGACCACTGGATTACCAGTGGTTCCTACACCCACCCACCAATTGTGGACCCCACGAGTCAGGAGGCAGCCATTTTGAGCACCATTAAGGGGTCCTCAACGACCGGCAGGCAAAGCTGCATGCAGTGTTGGCACATGGTTGCCCGAGGTCTTTGAGGCTTCCAGATTCGTCACCCTTGCTGCCCTCCATGCTTTAAAATTGTTGGTCTAACATGGTGCTCCCTTTCAGCCTGATGCTCGCACAGCTTCCTCTTTAAGATGTGGCAGCGAGCAGTTTAAATCTGACTGCCCAGCTGAGTTCCCTCCCTCCCAATCAACAAGCTGCTTCCAGGGGTTGCCTTTCACACTGGCAGCTCACCAAATTCATTTAACTTAGGCCCAGGCAGAACGATGGTATGGGCCACACCCTGGCAGCCTGTAGACTAAGAGCAGCTCCCAGTTTCCCACCCGGAGTTCCAAGTCACTTGATAACCGAGTGCTGATTTCCCAGGCTGACAAACTTGACTGTAAGCAGTGGGGGTTTCATGCCACAGATGATGCCCTCCTGGTTAGTTCCTGCATCTGGATCGTGAATGTAAATCCCACAGTTTGTATTGTTGCCCTCCCATTGCCCTGTGGGAGAGTCCTTGCAGCAGTTTTCTGGTGCAGCCTATATAGTGTGGACTCTGTGAGACTTTGTGGGGGCAGGGGAGAGAGGTTTATGAAAGTCTAGTGAGGGGGAGGGGTAGTTTTAAGGCAGAGGAGGGAATGACTTCCCTCATGGAACCCAAAGGAGAAATCCGGACCCTCCTGTCCCCCACAAAGGAAAGTTTACACTTGCCAGATGAAAGCCTGGCTCCCCGACCCAACCCCGACTAGACCCGACTACATGTGTCAGGTTTGGGTTCAGGTTCGGGTCGGGTCGGGCTGGACACTGCTTCTGGGAAGTCACGGGATCAGGCTTACCCATGACTCCCCACAACTCCAGCCGCAGGAATGTCCTGCTGCCGGAACAGATGAAGGATGTTCGTGTTGGGTCAGGTCACGTCGAGCGCGAAAAAAATTGAAGGGCTCAGGCTCGGGTTGGGTTTGGTTTGGCTGTGGTCGGGTCGGGTTTTCATTTTATACCCGAGCCAGGCTTTATATCAGAAAGGCTTCAGATCTGTTTCAACCATGGGAACCGAAGCCTCCATGGCCCCTGCTCAGGAGGGTCATGCTGATGTCATAGATCTCCGATTGTCCCGAGTCTGACGGGTGGCTCAAGCTCAGACAAAACCAGCAGAGTTAACATCGGAGATAAGTGTGAATGGAGTGGGAACAGGGGCCACACTATTTTAACTCAAGTGAGCAAGCTGGGTCCCTAGTGAGCCAGGTCTAGAGTGAGCCACGTCTAAAGTAAACCGAGCCCAGAGTGAGCCAGGTCCAGAGTGAGCCAGGTCTAAAGTAAACCGAGCCTTGAGTGAGCCAGGTCCAGAGTGAGCCAGGTCTAAAGTAAACCGAGCCTTGAGTGAGCCAGGTCCAGAGTGAGCCAGGTCCAGAGTGAGCCAGGTCTAGAGTGAGCCAGGTCTAAAGTAAACCGAGCCTTGAGTGAGCCAGGTCCAGAGTGAGCCAGGTCTAGAGTGAGCCAGGTCTAAAGTAAACCGAGCCTTGAGTGAGCCAGGTCCAGAGTGAGCCAGGTCCAGAGTGAGCCAGGTCTAAAGTAAACCGAGCCTTGAGTGAGCCAGGTCCAGAGTGAGCCAGGTCCAGAGTGAGCCAGGTCTAGAGTGAGCCAGGTCTAAAGTAAACCGAGCCTTGAGTGAGCCAGGTCCAGAGTGAGCCAGGTCTAGAGTGAGCCAGGTCCAGAGTGAGCCAGGTCTAGAGTGAGCCAGGTCTAGAATGAGCCAGGTCCAGAGTGAGCCAGGTCCAGAGTGAGCCAGGTCTAAAGTAAACCGAGCCTTGAGTGAGCCAGGTCCAGAGTGAGCCAGGTCCAGAGTGAGCCAGGTCTAAAGTAAACCGAGCCTTGAGTGAGCCAGGTCCAGAGTGAGCCAGGTCCAGAGTGAGCCAGGTCTAGAGTGAGCCAGGTCTAGAGTGAGCCAGGTCCAGAGTGAGCCAGGTCTATAGTGAGCCAGGTCTAAAGTAAACCGAGCCCTGAGTGAGCCAGGTCTAGAGTGAGCCAGGTCCTGAATGAGCCAGGTCTAGAGTGAGCCAGGTCTGAAGTAAACCGCGCCCTGAGTGAGCCAGGTCCAGAGTGAGCCAGGTCCAGAGTGAGCCAGGTCTAAAGTAAACCGAACCCTGAGTGAGCCAGGTCCAGAGTGAGCCACGTTCCGAGTGAGCCAGGTCCAGAGTGAGCCACGTTCCGAGTGAGCCAGGTCTAAAGTAAATCGCGCCCTGAGTGAGCCAGGTCCAAAGTGAGCCACGTTCCGAGTGAGCCAGGTCTAAAGTAAATCGGGCCCTGAGTGAGCCAGGTCCAGAGTGAGCCACGTTCCGAGTGAGCGAGGTCTAAAGTAAACCGCGCCCTGAGTGAGCCAGGTCCAGAGTGAGCCAGGTCCAGAGTGAGCCAGGTCTAAAGTAAACCGCGCCCTGAGTGAGCCAGGTCCAGAATGAGCCAGGTCTAGAGTGAGCCAGGTCTAAAGTAAACCGCGCCCTGAGTGAGCCAGGTCCAGAGTGAGCCAGGTCTAGAGTGAGCCAGGTCTAGAGTGAGCCAGGTCCAGAGTGAGCCAGGTCCAGAGTGAGCCAGGTCCAAAGTGAGCCAGGTCTAGACTGAGCCAGGTCCAGAGTGAGCCAGGTCCAGAGTGAGCCAGGTCTAGAGTGAGCCAGGTCCAGATTGAGCCAGGTCTAGCGTGAGCCAGGTCTAGCGTGAGCCAGGTCTAAAGTAAACCGAGCCCTGAGTGAGCCAGGTCCAGAGTGAGCCAGGTCTAGAGTGAGCCAGGTCTAGAGTGAGCCAGGTCCAGAGTGAGCCAGGTCTAGAGTGAGCCTGGTCTAAAGTAAACTGAGCCTTGAGTGAGCCAGGTCCAGAGTGAGCCAGGTCTAAAGTAAACCAAGCCCTGAGAGAGCCAGGTCTAGAGTGAGCCAGGTCCAGAGTGAGCCAGGTCTAGAGTGAGTCAGGTCTAGAGTGAGCCAGGTCTAAAGTAAACCGTGCACTGAGTGAGCCAGGTCCAAAGTGAGCCAAGTCCAGAGTGAGCCATGTCCAGAGTGAGCCAGGTCCAGAGTGAGTCAGGTCTAGAGTGAGCCACGTCCAGAGTGAGCCAGGTCTAGAGTGAGTAGGTCCAGAGTGAGCCAGGTCCAGAGTGAGCCAGGTCCAGAGTGAGCCAGGTCCAAAGTGAGCCAGGTCTGAAGTAAACCGCGCCCTGAGTGAGCCAGGTCCAGAGTGAGCCAGGTCCAGAGTGAGCCACGTTCCGAGTGAGCCAGGTCCAGAGTGAGCCAGGTCTAGAGTGAGCCAGGTCCAGAGTGAGCCAGGTCTAAAGTAAACCGAGCCCTGAGTGAGCCAGGTCTAAAGTAAACCGTGCCCTGAGTGAGCCAGGTCCAGAGTGAGCCACGTTCCGAGTGAGCCAGGTCCAGAGTGAGCCAGGTCTAGAGTGAGCCACGTTCCGAGTGAGCCAGGTCTAGAGTGAGCCAGGTCTAGAGTGAGCCAGGTCTAAAGTAAACCGAGCCCTGAGTGAGCCACGTTCCGAGTGAGCCAGGTCCAGAGTGAGCCAGGTCTAGACTGAGCCAGGACTAGAGTGAGCCAGGTCTAAAGTAAACCACGCCCTGAGTGAGCCAGGTCCAGAGTGAGCCAGGTCTACAGTGAGCCAGGTCTAAAGTAAACCGAGCCTTGAGTGAGCCAGGTCCAGAGTGAGCCAGGACTAGAGTGAGCCAGGTCTAAAGTAAACCACGCCCTGAGTGAGCCAGGTCCAGAGTGAGCCAGGTCTAGAGTGAGCCAGGTCTAAAGTAAACCGAGCCCTTAGTGAGCCAGGTCCAGAGTGAGCCAGGTCTAGAGTGAGCCAGGTCTAGAGTGAGCCACGTTCCGAGTGAGCCAGGTCTAGAGTGAGCCAGGTCTAAAGTAAACCGAGCCCTTAGTGAGCCAGGTCCAGAGTGAGCCAGGTCTAGAGTGAGCCACATTCCGAGTGAGCCAGGTCCAGAGTGAGCCAGGTCTAGAGTGAGCCACGTTCCGAGTTAGCCAGGTCCAGAGCGAGCCAGGTCTAGAGTGAGCCAGGACTAGAGTGAGCCAGGTCTAGAGTGAGCCAGGTCGAAAGTAAACTGAGCCTTGTGTGAGCCAGGTCCAGAGTGAGCCAGGCCCAGAGTGAGCCAGGTCTAGAGTGAGCCAGGTCTAAAGTAAACCGAGCCCTGAGTGAGCCAGGTCCAGAGTGAGCCAGGTCCAGAGTGAGCCAGGTCTAGAGTGAGCCAGGTCCAGAGTGAGCCAGGTCTAGAGTGAGCCAGGTCTAAAGTAAACCGAGCCCTGAGTGAGCCAGGTCCAGAGTGAGCCAGGTCCAGAGTGAGCCAGGTCCAGAGTGAGCCAGGTCTAGAGTGAGCCAGGTCTAAAGTAAACCGAGCCCTGAGTGAGCCAGGTCCAGAGTGAGCCAGGTCCAGAGTGAGCCAGGTCTAGAGTGAGCCAGGTCCAGAGTGAGCCAGGTCTAGAGTGAGCCAAGTCCAGAGTGAGCCAAGTCCAGAGTGAGCCAAGTCCAGAGTGAGCCAGGTCTAGAGTGAGCCAGGTCCAGAGTGAGCCGGGTCCAGAATGAGCCAGGTCTAGAGTGAGCCAGGTCTAAAGTAAACCGAGCCCTGAGTGAGCCAGGTCTAGAGTGAGCCAGGTCCTGAATGAGCGAGGTCTAGAGTGAGCCAGGTCTGAAGTAAACCACGCCCTGAGTGAGCCAGGTCCAGAGTGAGCCAGGTCCAGAGTGAGCCAGGTCTAAAGTAAACCGAACCCTGAGTGAGCCAGGTCCAGAGTGAGCCACGTTCCGAGTGAGCCAGGTCCAGTGTGAGCCACGTTCCGAGTGAGCCAGGTCTAAAGTAAATCGCGCCCTGAGTGAGCCATGTCCAGAGTGAGCCACGTTCCGAGTGAGCCAGGTCTAAAGTAAATCGGGCCCTGAGTGAGCCATGTCCAGAGTGAGCCAGGTCCAGAGTGAGCCACGTTCCGAGTGAGCCAGGTCTAAAGTAAACCGCGCCCTGAGTGAGCCAGGTCCAGAGTGAGCCAGGTCTAAAGTAAACCGCGCCCTGAGTGAGCCAGGTCCAGAATGAGCCAGGTCTAGAGTGAGCCAGGTCTAAAGTAAACCGCGCCCTGAGTGAGCCAGGTCTAGAGTGAGCCAGGTCTAAAGTAAACCGCGCCCTGAGTGAGCCAGGTCTAGAGTGAGCCAGGTCCAGAGTGAGCCAGGTCTAGAGTGAGCCAGGTCTAAAGTAAACCGAGCCTTGAGTGAGCCAGGTCCAGAGTGAGCCAGGTCCAGAGTGAGCCAGGTCTAAAGTAAACCGAGCCTTGAGTGAGCCAGGTCCAGAGTGAGCCAGGTCCAGAGTGAGCCAGGTCTAGAGTGAGCCAGGTCTAAAGTAAACCGAGCCTTGAGTGAGCCAGGTCCAGAGTGAGCCAGGTCTAGAGTGAGCCAGGTCCAGAGTGAGCCAGGTCTAGAGTGAGCCAGGTCTAGAATGAGCCAGGTCCAGAGTGAGCCAGGTCCAGAGTGAGCCAGGTCTAAAGTAAACCGAGCCTTGAGTGAGCCAGGTCCAGAGTGAGCCAGGTCCAGAGTGAGCCAGGTCTAAAGTAAACCGAGCCTTGAGTGAGCCAGGTCCAGAGTGAGCCAGGTCCAGAGTGAGCCAGGTCTAGAGTGAGCCAGGTCTAGAGTGAGCCAGGTCCAGAGTGAGCCAGGTCTATAGTGAGCCAGGTCTAAAGTAAACCGAGCCCTGAGTGAGCCAGGTCTAGAGTGAGCCAGGTCCTGAATGAGCCAGGTCTAGAGTGAGCCAGGTCTGAAGTAAACCGCGCCCTGAGTGAGCCAGGTCCAGAGTGAGCCAGGTCCAGAGTGAGCCAGGTCTAAAGTAAACCGAACCCTGAGTGAGCCAGGTCCAGAGTGAGCCACGTTCCGAGTGAGCCAGGTCCAGAGTGAGCCACGTTCCGAGTGAGCCAGGTCTAAAGTAAATCGCGCCCTGAGTGAGCCAGGTCCAGAGTGAGCCACGTTCCGAGTGAGCCAGGTCTAAAGTAAATCGGGCCCTGAGTGAGCCAGGTCCAGAGTGAGCCACGTTCCGAGTGAGCGAGGTTTAAAGTAAACCGCGCCCTGAGTGAGCCAGGTCCAGAGTGAGCCAGGTCCAGAGTGAGCCAGGTCCAGAGTGAGCCAGGTCCAGAGTGAGCCAGGTCTAGAGTGAGCCAGGTCCAGAGTGAGCCAGGTCTAGAGTGAGCCAGGTCTAGAGTGAGCCAGGTCCAGAGTGAGCCAGGTCCAAAGTGAGCCAGGTCCAAAGTGAGCCAGGTCTAGACTGACCCAGGTCCAGAGTGAGCCAGGTCCAGAGTGAGCCAGGTCCAGAGTGAGCCAGGTCCAGATTGAGCCAGGTCTAGCGTGAGCCAGGTCTAGCGTGAGCCAGGTCTAAAGTAAACCGAGCCCTGAGTGAGCCAGGTCCAGAGTGAGCCAGGTCTAGAGTGAGCCAGGTCTAGAGTGAGCCAGGTCCAGAGTGAGCCAGGTCTAGAGTGAGCCTGGTCTAAAGTAAACTGAGCCTTGAGTGAGCCAGGTCCAGAGTGAGCCAGGTCTAAAGTAAACCAAGCCCTGAGAGAGCCAGGTCTAGAGTGAGCCAGGTCCAGAGTGAGCCAGGTCTAGAGTGAGTCAGGTCTAGAGTGAGCCAGGTCTAAAGTAAACCGCGCCCTGAGTGAGCCAGGTCCAGAATGAGCCAGGTCTAGAGTGAGCCAGGTCTAAAGTAAACCGCGCCCTGAGTGAGCCAGGTCCAGAGTGAGCCAGGTCTAGAGTGAGCCAGGTCTAGAGTGAGCCAGGTCCAGAGTGAGCCAGGTCCAAAGTGAGCCAGGTCCAAAGTGAGCCAGGTCTAGACTGAGCCAGGTCCAGAGTGAGCCAGGTCCAGAGTGAGCCAGGTCCAGAGTGAGCCAGGTCCAGATTGAGCCAGGTCTAGCGTGAGCCAGGTCTAGCGTGAGCCAGGTCTAAAGTAAACCGAGCCCTGAGTGAGCCAGGTCCAGAGTGAGCCAGGTCTAGAGTGAGCCAGGTCTAGAGTGAGCCAGGTCCAGAGTGAGCCAGGTCTAGACTGAGCCTGGTCTAAAGTAAACTGAGCCTTGAGTGAGCCAGGTCCAGAGTGAGCCAGGTCTAAAGTAAACCAAGCCCTGAGAGAGCCAGGTCTAGAGTGAGCCAGGTCCAGAGTGAGCCAGGTCTAGAGTGAGTCAGGTCTAGAGTGAGCCAGGTCTAAAGTAAACCGCGCACTGAGTGAGCCAGGTCCAAAGTGAGCCAAGTCCAGAGTGAGCCATGTCCAGAGTGAGCCAGGTCCAGAGTGAGTCAGGTCTAGAGTGAGCCACGTCCAGAGTGAGCCAGGTCTAGAGTGAGTAGGTCCAGAGTGAGCCAGGTCCAGAGTGAGCCAGGTCCAGAGTGAGCCAGGTCCAAAGTGAGCCAGGTCTAAAGTAAACCGCGCCCTGAGTGAGCCAGGTCCAGAGTGAGCCAGGTCCAGAGTGAGCCACGTTCCGAGTGAGCCAGGTCCAGAGTGAGCCAGGTCTAGAGTGAGCCAGGTCCAGAGTGAGCCAGGTCCAGAGTGAGCCAGGTCTAGAGTGAGCCAGGTCCAGAGTGAGCCAGGTCTATAGTGAGCCAGGTCTAAAGTAAACCGAGCCCTGAGTGAGCCAGGTCTAGAGTGAGCCAGGTCCTGAATGAGCCAGGTCTAGAGTGAGCCAGGTCTGAAGTAAACCGCGCCCTGAGTGAGCCAGGTCCAGAGTGAGCCAGGTCCAGAGTGAGCCAGGTCTAAAGTAAACCGAACCCTGAGTGAGCCAGGTCCAGAGTGAGCCACGTTCCGAGTGAGCCAGGTCCAGAGTGAGCCACGTTCCGAGTGAGCCAGGTCTAAAGTAAATCGCGCCCTGAGTGAGCCAGGTCCAGAGTGAGCCACGTTCCGAGTGAGCCAGGTCTAAAGTAAATCGGGCCCTGAGTGAGCCAGGTCCAGAGTGAGCCACGTTCCGAGTGAGCGAGGTTTAAAGTAAACCGCGCCCTGAGTGAGCCAGGTCCAGAGTGAGCCAGGTCCAGAGTGAGCCAGGTCCAGAGTGAGCCAGGTCCAGAGTGAGCCAGGTCTAGAGTGAGCCAGGTCCAGAGTGAGCCAGGTCTAGAGTGAGCCAGGTCTAGAGTGAGCCAGGTCCAGAGTGAGCCAGGTCCAAAGTGAGCCAGGTCCAAAGTGAGCCAGGTCTAGACTGACCCAGGTCCAGAGTGAGCCAGGTCCAGAGTGAGCCAGGTCCAGAGTGAGCCAGGTCCAGATTGAGCCAGGTCTAGCGTGAGCCAGGTCTAGCGTGAGCCAGGTCTAAAGTAAACCGAGCCCTGAGTGAGCCAGGTCCAGAGTGAGCCAGGTCTAGAGTGAGCCAGGTCTAGAGTGAGCCAGGTCCAGAGTGAGCCAGGTCTAGAGTGAGCCTGGTCTAAAGTAAACTGAGCCTTGAGTGAGCCAGGTCCAGAGTGAGCCAGGTCTAAAGTAAACCAAGCCCTGAGAGAGCCAGGTCTAGAGTGAGCCAGGTCCAGAGTGAGCCAGGTCTAGAGTGAGTCAGGTCTAGAGTGAGCCAGGTCTAAAGTAAACCGCGCCCTGAGTGAGCCAGGTCCAGAATGAGCCAGGTCTAGAGTGAGCCAGGTCTAAAGTAAACCGCGCCCTGAGTGAGCCAGGTCCAGAGTGAGCCAGGTCTAGAGTGAGCCAGGTCTAGAGTGAGCCAGGTCCAGAGTGAGCCAGGTCCAAAGTGAGCCAGGTCCAAAGTGAGCCAGGTCTAGACTGAGCCAGGTCCAGAGTGAGCCAGGTCCAGAGTGAGCCAGGTCCAGAGTGAGCCAGGTCCAGATTGAGCCAGGTCTAGCGTGAGCCAGGTCTAGCGTGAGCCAGGTCTAAAGTAAACCGAGCCCTGAGTGAGCCAGGTCCAGAGTGAGCCAGGTCTAGAGTGAGCCAGGTCTAGAGTGAGCCAGGTCCAGAGTGAGCCAGGTCTAGACTGAGCCTGGTCTAAAGTAAACTGAGCCTTGAGTGAGCCAGGTCCAGAGTGAGCCAGGTCTAAAGTAAACCAAGCCCTGAGAGAGCCAGGTCTAGAGTGAGCCAGGTCCAGAGTGAGCCAGGTCTAGAGTGAGTCAGGTCTAGAGTGAGCCAGGTCTAAAGTAAACCGCGCACTGAGTGAGCCAGGTCCAAAGTGAGCCAAGTCCAGAGTGAGCCATGTCCAGAGTGAGCCAGGTCCAGAGTGAGTCAGGTCTAGAGTGAGCCACGTCCAGAGTGAGCCAGGTCTAGAGTGAGTAGGTCCAGAGTGAGCCAGGTCCAGAGTGAGCCAGGTCCAGAGTGAGCCAGGTCCAAAGTGAGCCAGGTCTAAAGTAAACCGCGCCCTGAGTGAGCCAGGTCCAGAGTGAGCCAGGTCCAGAGTGAGCCACGTTCCGAGTGAGCCAGGTCCAGAGTGAGCCAGGTCTAGAGTGAGCCAGGTCCAGAGTGAGCCAGGTCTAAAGTAAACCGAGCCCTGAGTGAGCCAGGTCTAAAGTAAACCGTGCCCTGAGTGAGCCAGGTCCAGAGTGAGCCACGTTCCGAGTGAGCCAGGTCCAGAGTGAGCCAGGTCTAGAGTGAGCCACGTTCCGAGTGAGCCAGGTCTAGAGTGAGCCAGGTCTAGAGTGAGCCAGGTCTAAAGTAAACCGAGCCCTGAGTGAGCCACGTTCCGAGTGAGCCAGGTCCAGAGTGAGCCAGGTCTAGACTGAGCCAGGACTAGAGTGAGGCAGGTCTAAAGTAAACCACGCCCTGAGTGAGCCAGGTCCAGAGTGAGCCAGGTCTACAGTGAGCCAGGTCTAAAGTAAACCGAGCCTTGAGTGAGCCAGGTCCAGAGTGAGCCAGGACTAGAGTGAGCCAGGTCTAAAGTAAACCACGCCCTGAGTGAGCCAGGTCCAGAGTGAGCCAGGTCTAGAGTGAGCCAGGTCTAAAGTAAACCGAGCCCTTAGTGAGCCAGGTCCAGAGTGAGCCAGGTCTAGAGTGAGCCAGGTCTAGAGTGAGCCACGTTCCGAGTGAGCCAGGTCTAGAGTGAGCCAGGTCTAAAGTAAACCGAGCCCTTAGTGAGCCAGGTCCAGAGTGAGCCAAATCTAGAGTGAGCCAGGTCTAGAGTGAGCCACATTCCGAGTGAGCCAGGTCCAGAGTGAGCCAGGTCTAGAGTGAGCCACGTTCCGAGTTAGCCAGGTCCAGAGCGAGCCAGGTCTAGAGTGAGCCAGGACTAGAGTGAGCCAGGTCTAGAGTGAGCCAGGTCGAAAGTAAACTGAGCCTTGTGTGAGCCAGGTCCAGAGTGAGCCAGGCCCAGAGTGAGCCAGGTCTAGAGTGAGCCAGGTCTAAAGTAAACCGAGCCCTGAGTGAGCCAGGTCCAGAGTGAGCCAGGTCCAGAGTGAGCCAGGTCTAGAGTGAGCCAGGTCCAGAGTGAGCCAGGTCTAGAGTGAGCCAGGTCTAAAGTAAACCGAGCCCTGAGTGAGCCAGGTCCAGAGTGAGCCAGGTCCAGAGTGAGCCAGGTCCAGAGTGAGCCAGGTCTAGAGTGAGCCAGGTCTAAAGTAAACCGAGCCCTGAGTGAGCCAGGTCCAGAGTGAGCCAGGTCCAGAGTGAGCCAGGTCTAGAGTGAGCCAGGTCCAGAGTGAGCCAGGTCTAGAGTGAGCCAAGTCCAGAGTGAGCCAAGTCCAGAGTGAGCCAAGTCCAGAGTGAGCCAGGTCTAGAGTGAGCCAGGTCCAGAGTGAGCCGGGTCCAGAATGAGCCAGGTCTAGAGTGAGCCAGGTCCAGAGTGAGCCAGGTCTATAGTGAGCCAGGTCTAAAGTAAACCGAGCCCTGAGTGAGCCAGGTCTAGAGTGAGCCAGGTCCTGAATGAGCGAGGTCTAGAGTGAGCCAGGTCTGAAGTAAACCACGCCCTGAGTGAGCCAGGTCCAGAGTGAGCCAGGTCCAGAGTGAGCCAGGTCTAAAGTAAACCGAACCCTGAGTGAGCCAGGTCCAGAGTGAGCCACGTTCCGAGTGAGCCAGGTCCAGAGTGAGCCACGTTCCGAGTGAGCCAGGTCTAAAGTAAATCGCGCCCTGAGTGAGCCAGGTCCAGAGTGAGCCACGTTCCGAGTGAGCCAGGTCTAAAGTAAATCGGGCCCTGAGTGAGCCAGGTCCAGAGTGAGCCAGGTCCAGAGTGAGCCACGTTCCGAGTGAGCCAGGTCTAAAGTAAACCGCGCCCTGAGTGAGCCAGGTCCAGAGTGAGCCAGGTCTAAAGTAAACCGCGCCCTGAGTGAGCCAGGTCCAGAATGAGCCAGGTCTAGAGTGAGCCAGGTCTAAAGTAAACCGCGCCCTGAGTGAGCCAGGTCTAGAGTGAGCCAGGTCTAGAGTGAGCCAGGTCCAGAATGAGCCAGGTCTAGAGTGAGCCAGGTCTAGAGTGAGCCAGGTCCAGAGTGAGCCAGGTCCAAAGTGAGCCAGGTCTAGACTGAGCCAGGTCCAGAGTGAGCCAGTTCTCGAGTGAGCCAGGTCTAGAGTGAGCCAGGTCCAGAGTGAGCCAGGTCTAGAGTGAGCCAGGTCTAGAGTGAGCCAGGTCCAGAGTGAGCCAGGTCTAGAGTGAGCCAGGTCTAGAGTGAGCCAGGTCCAGAGTGAGCCAGGTCCAAAGTGAGCCAGGTCTAGACTGAGCCAGGACCAGAGTGAGCCAGTTCTCGAGTGAGCCAGGTCTAGAGTGAGCCAGATCCAGAGTGAGCCAGGTCTAGAGTGAGCCAGGTCTAAAGTAAACCGAGCCTTGAGTGAGCCAGGTCCAGAGTGAGCCAGGTCTAGAGTGAGCCAGGTCCAGAGTGAGCCAGGTCTAGCGTGAGTCAGGTCTAGAGTGAGCCAGGTCTAGAGTGAGCCAGGTCTAAAGTAAACCAAGCCCTGAGTGAGCCAGGTCCAGAGTGAGCCAGGTATAGAGAAGCCAGGTCCAGAGTGAGCCAGGTCCAGAGTGAGCCAGGTCCAGAGTGAGCCAGGTCTAAAGTAAACCAAGCCCTGAGAGAGCCAGGTCCAGAGTGAGCCAGGTCCAGAGTGAGCCAGGTCTAGAGTGAGTCAGGTCTAGAGTGAGCCAGGTCTAGAGTGAGTCAGGTCTAGAGTGAGCCAGGTCTAAAGTAAACCGCGCCCTGAGTGAGCCAGGTCCAAAGTGAGCCAAGTCCAGAGTGAGCCAAGTCCAGAGTGAGCCAGGTCTAGAGTGAGTCAGGTCTCGAGTGAGCCACGTCCAGAGTGAGCCAGGTCTAGAGTGAGTAGGTCCAGAGTGAGCCAGGTCCAGAGTGAGCCAGGTCCAGAGTGAGCCAGGTCCAAAGTGAGCCAGGTCTAAAGTAAACCGCGCCCTGAGTGAGCCAGGTCCAGAGTGAATCAGGTCCAGAGTGAGCCACGTTCCGAGTGAGCCAGGTCCAGTGTGAGCCAGGTCTAGAGTAAGCCAGGTCTAGAGTGAGCCAGGTCTAAAGTAAACCGAGCCCTGAGTGAGCCAGGTCTAAAGTAAACCGTGCCCTGAGTGAGCCAGGTCCAGAGTGAACCAGGTCCAGAGTGAGCCAGGTCTAGAGTGAGCCACGTTCCGAGTGAGCCAGGTCTAGAGTGAGCCAGCTCTAAAGTAAACCGAGCCCTGAGTGAGCCACGTTCCGAGTGAGCCAGGTCCAGAGTGAGCCAGGTCTAGACTGAGCCAGGACTAGAGTGAGCCAGGTCTAAAGTAAACCACGCCCTGAGTGAGCCAGGTCCAGTGTGAGCCAGGTCTAGAGTGAGCCAGGTCTAAAGTAAACCGAGCCCTTAGTGAGCCAGGTCCAGAGTGAGCCAGTTCTAGAGTGAGCCACGTTCCGAGTGAGCCAGGTCTAGAGTGAGCCAGGTCTAAAGTAAACCGAGCCCTGAGTGAGCCACGTTCCGAGTGAGCCAGGTCCAGAGTGAGCCAGGTCTAGAGTGAGCCACGTTCCGAGTGAGCCATGTCCAGAGCGAGCCAGGTCTAGAGTGAGCCAGGACTAGAGTGAGCCAGGTCTAAAGTAAACCACGCCCTGAGTGAGCCAGGTCCAGAGTGAGCCAGGTCTAGAGTGAGCCAGGTCTAAAGTAAACTGAGCCTTGAGTGAGCCAGGTCCAGAGTGAGCCAGGTCCAGAGTGAGCCAGGTCTAGAGTGAGCCAGGTCTAAAGTAAACCGAGCCCTGAGTGAGCCAGGTCCAGAGTGAGCCATGTCCAGAGTGAGCCAGGTCTAGAGTGAGCCAGGTCTAAAGTAAACCGAGCCCTGAGTGAGCCAGGTCCAGAGTGAGCCAGGTCTAGAGTGAGCCAGGTCCAGAGTGAGCCACATCTAGAGTGAGCGAGGTCTAAAGTAAACCGCGCCCTGAGTGAGCCAGGTCCAGAGTGAGCCAGGTCCAGAGTGAGCCAGGTCTATAGTGAGCCAGGTCTAAAGTAAACCGAGCCCTGAGTGAGCCAGGTCTAGAGTGAGCCAGGTCCTGAATGAGCCAGGTCTAGAGTGAGCCAGGTCTAAAGTAAACCGCGCCCTGAGTGAGCCAGGTCCCGAGTGAGCCAGGTCTAGAGTGAGCCAGGTCTAAAGTAAACCGAACCCTGAGTGAGCCAGGTCCAGAGTGAGCCACGTTCCGAGTGAGCCAGGTCCAGAGTGAGCCACGTTCCGAGTGAGCCAGGTCTAAAGTAAATCGCGCCCTGAGTGAGCCAGGTCCAGAGTGAGCCACGTTCCGAGTGAGCCAGGTCCAGAGTGAGCCAGGTCTAGAGTGAGCCACGTTCCGAGTGAGCCAGGTCTAGAGTGAGCCTGGTCTAAAGTAAACCGAGCCCTGAGTGAGCCACGTTCCGAGTGAGCCAGGTCCAGAGTGAGCCAGGTCTAGACTGAGCCAGGACTAGAGTGAGCCAGGTCTAAAGTAAACCACGCCCTGAGTGAGCCAGGTCCAGAGTGAGCCAGGTCTAGAGTGAGCCACGTTCCGAGTGAGCCAGGTCTAGAGTGAGCCAGGTCTAAAGTAAACCGAGCCCTGAGTGAGCCACGTTCCGAGTGAGCCAGGTCTAGAGTGAGCCAGGTCTAGAGTGAGCCACGTTCCGAGTGAGCCAGGTCCAGAGCGAGCCAAGTCTAGAGTGAGCCAGGACTAGAGTGAGCCAGGTCTAAAGTAAACCACGCCCTGAGTGAGCCAGGTCCAGAGTGAGCCAGGTGTAGAGTGAGCCAGGTCTAAAGTAAACTGAGCCTTGAGTGAGCCAGGTCCAGAGTGAGCCAGGTCCAGAGTGAGCCAGGTCTAAAGTAAACCGAGCCCTGAGTGAGCCAGGTCTAGAGTGAGCCAGGTCCAGAGTGAGCCAGGTCTAGAGTGAGCCAGGTCCAGAGTGAGCCAGGTCTAGAGTGAGCCAGGTCTAAATTAAACCGAGCCCTGAGTGAGCCAGGTCCAGAGTGAGCCATGTCCAGATTGAGCCAGGTCTAGAGTGAGCCAGGTCTAAAGTAAACCGAGCCCTGAGTGAGCCAGGTCCAGAGTGAGCCAGGTCCAGAGTGAGCCAGGTCTAGAGTGAGCCAGGTCCAGAGTGAGCCAGGTCTAGAGTGAACCAAGTCTAAAGTAAACCGAGCCCTGATTGAGCCAAGTCCAGAGTGAGCCAGGTCTAGAGTGAGCCAGGTCCAGAGTGAGCCAGTTCCAGAATGAGCCAGGTCCAGAGTGAGCCAGGTCTATAGTGAGCCAGGTCTAAAGTAAACCGAGCCCTGAGTGAGCCAGGTCTAGAGTGAGCCAGGTCCTGAATGAGCCAGGTCTAGAGTGAGCCAGGTCTAAAGTAAACCGCGCCCTGAGTGAGCCAGGTCCAGAGTGAGCCAGGTCTAGAGTAAACCGCGCCCTGAGTGAGCCAGGTCCAGAGTGAGCCAGGTCTAGAGTTAACCGCGCCCTGAGTGAGCCAGGTCCAGAGTGAGCCAGGTCTAGAGTAAACCGCGCCCTGAGTGAGCCAGGTCCAGAGTGAGCCAGGTCTAGAGTAAACCGCGCCCTGAGTGAGCCAGGTCCAGAGTGAGCCAGGTCGAGAGTTAACCGCGTCCTGAGTGAGCCAGGTCCAGAGTGAGCCAGGTCTAAAGTAAACCGCGCCCTGAGTGAGCCAGGTCCAGAGTGAGCCATGTCTAAAGTAAACCGCGCCCTGAGTGAGCCAGGTCCAGAGTGAGCTACGTTCCGAGTGAGCCAGGTCTAAAGTAAACCGAGCCCTGAGTGAGCCAGGTCCAGAGTGAGCTACGTTCCGAGTGAGCCAGGTCTAAAGTAAACCGAGCCCTGAGTGAGCCAGGTCCAGAGTGAGCTACGTTCCGAGTGAGCCAGGTCTAAAGTAAACCGAGCCCTGAGTGAGCCAGGTCCAGAGTGAGCTACGTTCCGAGTGAGCCAGGTCCAGAGTGAGCCACGTTCCGAGTGAGCCAGGTCTAAAGTAAACCGAGCCCTGAGTGAGCCAGGTCCAGAGTGAGCTACGTTCCGAGTGAGCCAGGTCCAGAGTGAGCCACGTTCCGAGTGAGCCAGGTCTAAAGTAAACCGAGCCCTGAGTGAGCCAGGTCCAGAGTGAGCTACGTTCCGAGTGAGCCAGGTCCAGAGTGAGCCACGTTTCGAGTGAGCCAGGTCTAAAGTAAATCGCGCCCTGAGTGAGCCAGGTCCCGAGTGAGCCATGTCCTGCTCCTTTCTTAACCACTCCTCCCCCAGTCAGCTGCTGCAATCTTCATCCAGCACTGGCTCTTTGAACGCTGCACTCTAATTTCCATGCACCCCAGATTACACAAGTTTTGCACAGGATTTACACCAACCACCAACCTAATGGATACTCAAATGAGCTGACCCAGGAACCTGTCATGTAAATACCTCTGCACAACTCATTTTCCACTGCTATAAAACTGTATATTATAGGCCATAGTATATATTAAATTAGGAATGAACACTCAGCATGTACTGTATTGGGAATAACACACAAATACATTACATAAAATACCATATATATTGTACAGGGAACAGCAAACAGTATATAGGAATACAGCATGTTATATAGGGAAAGCATATGGTACATATTATGTTGGGAATAATAGATGGTCTCTTCTTTCTTTCTTTCTTTTGGGCCTCCTTATCTCGAGAGACAATGGATACGCGCCTGGAGGTGGTCAGTGGAGTGACCTCTCCATGGCGCATGCCTGGGCAAATTTATGGAGGTTGAGAGTTGCCCAGTCGTCAAAACCCCCCTCTCGGCCTTTCTGGTGGGGTCCAAAGGAGTGCAGGACACGACGTTTGGCACCAGTATGGCTGCAGGAACTGCCGGAAACATGCCAAAGGTGACACATGACCGCCTACGGGGTTCCGCTCCGGATTTTCTGTTAGGGTTTACTCCCTTAGCCTTGGTCTCTCCCGAGACGCCCACAAGGCAGTGGTCTCTATTATGTGAATAACACGTAGTATATTGTACAAGGAAAGCATGCTGTTTATATTTCATTGTAAATAACACAGTGAATGTTATACAAGGAAAACACATAGTATATATTAGCATGGAAATAACACACAGTAGCTATACTGTACCAAGAAAGAACACTGTAAATGTTATAAAATATATAATGGGTTGATCCCCTGTACAGATTAACACACAGTATACATTGTGTGGAGATTGTATGGTAGTATGGTGGTCATGTTACTGGACTAGTAATCCAGGGATAGGACACATGATATGAAGGCATGAGTTCAAATCCTACCATGGCAGCTGTGGAATTTAAATTCAGTTAATTAAACAATTCTAGTTCATCAATGCCCTTTAGAGAAGGCAATCTGCCATCCTTACTCAATCTGGCCTAAATGTGACCCCAAACCCACAGCAATGTGATTGACTATGAACTGCCCTCTGAAAGGGCCTAGCAAACTATTCAGTTGCATCAGACCATGATCAGTGGCTTTGATCCTGTTCCAGGTGGGTTTTGAGTAAAATGGCTGTAACCAATTCTAGAGCTTCAGGCCAGGGAGTGTGTAACACCATTCGGGTGGTGGTGAAGGATAAGGAAGGAGATGCACCAGTACCTTCTTCATTAAGAAAATCCTTATTGATTGCTGTGGATTCCAAGCCGCGGACATCTTCTGCCTGCAGGACTTCCCCAGCAGTGGATATTTTGACGTGATGTTCCAGAATGTGGTGGAATGTATCAAGTTCCTGAAGATGTTCAAGGAGAAGGGAAACCAGGCGCCGCTGTCCATCCTCACAGTGGAGCCACTCTTCACACTGCAATCACAATGTGACCGAGTGGTGACAATTCACCTCTATAACCCCCATGTCCCTATCGTCGATGTGCTCACCTTCCTCGCCAGGTGCATCGAGGTGGCCGGCAGCAGCACCGAGGTCAAGGACGCATTTGGGATTTGGACCAGCAAGCAACAGTCAAGGTCACTTTGAAGGTCAATGCCAATGGAGGTTTCATCCATCCTCCCTCCAGCTTTGCTATCGGGGGAAGTCGAGGCTTCTTGGTCTATACTGGGCAGCCCAGAGTTTGTCGCACCTGTGGCAAATCTGGTCACGTGGCAGCCAACTGCAGCACAGTCATCTGCAAGAACTGCAAGAAGGAAGGCCATCAGACCAAGGACTGTAAACAGAGTAAGTGTTGCAAATTGTGCGGTGAGGCAGGTCACCTCTACAAAACCTGCCCCAAACACTGCCTCAGTTATGCTCAGGCAGCAAGATCCAAGGATCGACCGGGAGAAGGAACGGTGAATGTGCCTGGTGCTGGGAAGGAGACAAGCAACCCTCAAAAGTGATTACAAAAGTTGGAGAACCGTGAAACCCCTCTTTCAGTCTCCAGTGCACTGATGGGAGGCGATCAAGGAGAACATCAAGAGGTTCTTTATCTTCAAAAGTGTTCAGAGGGTGAGAGAGAGAGACAGAGGAAAATGACTCCAACTCCAGAATCTGCTCCGGCTGCAGTCAATGGGGGTCGAGGTCAAAGAGGATCTCCAAGAAGTGAAGAGCCAGCAGGTCTCGCTCTTTACCACGGAGGCCTCCAAGATCGTCTTCCGGTCCAGAGTCCGCTCCACTGAGCAGGATGAGATGTGCTCGTGTTAATTCTTCCAAAAGGTACACAGAGAGAGCTCTGTTATCAGCAGCCTGAAGGAAGATGATGGCTTGGTAACGTCTTTGCAGTCCAACATACTAAGGATCAGCAAATCCTTTTATTCCGAGGTGTACGCCATGAAGCCCACGGACAGCACGGCCTCCCAGTCCTTCCTGTTATCTATCACAGAGGTCTTAGATGACAGCACGAGGGAGAAACTGGACAAACCGCTACCTCTGGATGAGATGACAAACGCCGTCAGGTCCTTCGAGACGAGTAAAACTCCCAGAAGCGACAGCTTACCAGTTGAGTTGTATTCAGCTCTGTGGGACTGGGTCGGTCCGGACCTGCTGGAAGTATACGAGAGTATGCTTCTGGCCGACAGCATGTCAGAATCCATGAGGAAAGGCACCATCGCCCTCATCTGCAAGCGGAAGGGGGAGAGGGCAGAAATCAGTAATTGGCGGCCCATCTCACTGCTTAATGCTGACTACAAGATTCTGTCCAAAGTCATTGCCTGTCGGGTCAAGTCTGCTCCGGAGTTGGTGATTCACCCTGACCAGACCTGTACTGTACCCGGCAGGAAGATCTCTGATAGTCTTGCACTACTCAGGGATACGATCGCCTATGTATGGGACAGGAGGGTGGACACCTGCCTCATCAGCTTGGGACAGGAGAAGGCTTTTGACAGGATATCGCACACCTACATGATGGACGTGCTCTCCAAAATAGGGTTTGGGGAGGGAATCTGCAATTGGATCAAACTGCTCTACACAAACATCAATAGCACAGTCTCAATCAATGGGTGAGAATCGGAAAGTTTCCCAATCCAATCTGGAGTCAAGCAGGGCTGTCTTCTCTCCCCTGTCTTGTTTGTTTGCTGTATCGAACCTTTTGCTGAGTCCATTAGGAAGGATGCGAGCATAAGAGGGGTGACAATCCCAGACAGCGGAGGCACTCAGGTCAAAGCCTCCCTGTACATGGATGACGTCACCGTCTTCTGCTCGGATCCACTGTCCGTTCGCAGACTGATGAGCATCTGTGACCATTACGAACCGGCCTCGGGACCCAAAGTAAATCGCAGCAAGAGCGAGGCCATGTTCTTTGGGAACTGGGCCAACCGATCCTTTGTCCCCCTCACCATCAGGTCAAACTACTTGAAGGTGCTGGGGATATGGTTCGGAAGGGCCAGGGCGTGCACCAAAACCTGGAAGGAGCGAGTAGCCAAGGTACAACACAAGCTGAGCATGTGGGAGCAGCGATCTCTCTCCATTGTGGGTAAGAACCTGGTCATCAGGTGTGAGGCGCTTACGTTGTTGCTGTATGTGGTGCAGGTCTGGCCCATACCCCACTCCTGCGCTGTGACGGTCACCAGAGCCATTTTCCACTTTATCTGGAGATCCAAAATGGACCAGGTCCAGAGGGACACAATGTTCAAACCTCTGGATAAAGGATGGGAAAAATGTACCCAATGTCGCCCTCATCCTGATGAGCACCTTCGTGTGGCTGCATCAAGCTGTGCGTAGAGCCCCAGTACCCAAACACCAAGTGTCACTATGTACTGAGGATCTATCTGTCCCCAGTGTTGCGAAGGATGGGTCTGGTCATATTGCGTGGAACACTCTATCTAGTTGGACTGTGCCATATCACCTATCCTTCATGGGAAATCAAATTAGTCACAATACCGTAGAGGAGGAATTCTTGGAGTGTATACGGGATGGTTTTCTGGACCAATACGTTGAGGAACCAACTAGAGAACAGGCCGTCCTAGACTGGGTATTGTGTAATGAGAGAGGAACAATTGACAATCTAGTTGTGCGAGACTCATGGGGATAAGCGACCATAATATGATAGAATTCTTCATCAAGATGGAGAGTAATGTAGTTAATTCTGTCACTAGGGTCCTGAATCTTAGTAAAGGAAACTACGAAGATATGAGGCGTGAGTTGGCTATGATGGATTGGGAAACGTTACCTAAAGGGATGATGGTGGATAGGCAATGGCAAACATTTAAAGAGCGCATGGATGAACTGCAACAATTGTTTATTCCTGTCTGGCGCAAAAGTAAAACAAGAATGGTAGCCAAACCATGGCTTACAAGGGAAATTAGAGATAGCATTAGATACAAGGAAGAGACATACAAATTCGCCAGAAAGAACAACAGACCCGAGGATTGGGAGCAGTTTAGAATTCAGCAAAGGAGGACCAAGGGATTGATTAGGAAGGGGGAAATAGAGTACGAGAGCAAGCTTGCGGGGAACATAAAAACTGACTGTAAAAGTTTCTATAGGTATGTGAAGAGAAAAATATTGGTCAAGACAAATGTAGGTCCCTTACAGTCAGAAACAGGGGAATTTATTATGGGGAACAAAGAAATGGATGACCAACTAAATGCATACATTGGTTCTGTCTTCACAAAGGAGGACACAAATATCATACCAGAAATGTTGGGGAACACAGGGTTTAGAGCGAGGGAGGAACTGAAGGAAATCAGTATTAGTAGAGAAATGGTGTTGAGGAAATTGATGGGATTGAAGGCTGATAAATCCCCAGGGCCTGATAATCCACATCCCAGAGGACGTAAGGAAGTGGCCCTAGAAATAGTGGATGCATTGGCGGTCATCTTCCAAGATTCTATAGACTCTGGAACAGTTCCTACAGATTGGAGGGTAGCTAATGTAACCCCACTATTTAAAAAGGGAGGTAGAGAGAAAACAGGGGATTATAGACCAGCCATAAAAACAAGAAATGCTGGAACCACTTAGCAGGTCTGGCAGCATCTGTGGAAATAGAAGCAGAGTTAACGTTTCGGGTCAGTGACCCTTCTGCAGAACTAGCAAATATTAGAAATGTCAAAGGTTATAAGCAAGTGAGTCGGGGGTGGGGCAAGAGATAACAAAGGAGAAGGTGTAGATTGGACAAGGCCACATAGCTGACCAAGAGGTCATGGAGCAAAGGCAAACAATATGTTAATGGTGTGTTGAAAGACAAAGCATTAGTACAGATAGGGTGTTAACGGACTGAATATTGAACAGCAGCAAGTGCAAACATGAAAAAAAACAGTGGGTAAGCAAACTGAACAAACTACAATGAAATGAAATAAACAAAAGAAAAAAAAATTGTAAAAAATGTAAAAAAGAAAAAAGAAAAAATAACTAAAAATAAAAGTAAAACGGGGGGCCCGTCGTGCTCTGAAATTATTGAACTCAATGTTCAGTTCGGCAGGCTGTAGTATGCCTAATCGGAAAATGAGATGCTGTTCCTCGAGCTTGCGTTGATGTTCAGTGGAACACTGCAGCAAGCCCAGGATAGAGATGTGAGCATGAGAGCAGGGGGGAGTGTTGAAATGGCCAGCAACCAGAAGCTCAGGGTCCTGCTTGCGGACTGAACGGAGGTGTTCTGCAAAACGGTCACCCAGTCTGCGTTTGGTCTCCCCAATTTAGAGGAGACCACATTGTGAGCAACGAATACAGTATACTACATTGAAAGAAGTACAAGTAAATCGCTGCTTCACCTGAAAGGAGTGTTTGGGGCCTGGGATAGTGAGGGGAGAGGAGGTAAATGGGCAGGTATTACACCTCCTGCGTTTTCAGGGGAAGGTGCCAAGGGACAGGGATGAGGTGATGGGGGTAATGGAGGAGTGGACCAGGGTGTCGCGGAGGGAGCGATCTCTTCCAAATGCTGACAGGGGAAGGGAGGGGAAGATGCATTTGGTAGGGGCATCACGCTGGAGGTGGCGGAAATGGCGGAGGATGATCCTTTGGATATGGAGGCTGATGGGGTGGTAAGTGAGGACAAGGGGAATCCTATCACTGTTCTGGGCAGGGGTGAGGGTAGAGGTGCAGGAAATGGGCTGGACACGGTTGAGGGCCCTGTCAACAACAGTGGGGGGGAATCCTCGGTTGAGGAAAAAGGAGGTCATATCAGAAGCACCATCATGGAAGGTAGCATCATCAGAGCAGATGCGTTGGAGACGGAGAAACTGGGAGAATGGAATGGAGTCCTTACAGGAGGTAGGGTGTGAAGAAGTGTAGTCCAGGTAGCTGTGGGAGTCGGTGGGCTTATAATGGATATTAGTAGACAACCTATCCCCAGAGATGGAGACAGAGAAGTCGAGGAAGGGAAGGGAAGTGTCAGAGATGGACCATGTAAAGATGAGAGAAGGGTGGAAACTGGAAGCAAAGTTGATAAAGTTTTCCAGTTCGGGGCGGGAGCAGGAAACGGCACCGATACAGTCATCAATGTACCGGAAAAAGAGTTGGGGAGGGGCCCTGAGTAGGACTGGAACAAAGAATGCTCGATATATCCCACAAAAAGACAGGCATAACTAGGACCCATGCGGGTACCCATAGCAACACCTTTTTCTTGAAGGAAGTGAGTGGAGTTGAAGGAGAAGGAACGCAAGCTCCAGCAGCTGATGGGGATGAATGCTCCTCCAGATCCTCCTTCCGCTTCACTTCCCTCTGACCCCACCGCTTCTGATCTGACCCCTTGCCATGTATTCACTATACACTCTGACCTCCCCCTCTCTGATGCTGAACGTTCTGTACTCAGCCAAGGTCTCAGTTTTATTCCCTTACGCCCCCACCTCAATGAATTTCGCGCTCGGCATGATGTTGAGCTCTTCTTCCATCGCCTCCACCTCCGGGCTCACTTCTTTGACCAGGAGTCCTCCCCCCGACCAGCAGACCCATTCACCCGCCTCCAGCATTCTCCCTCTACCTGGACCCCTCCCCCTTGCCTCTTACCCACTCTTGATCTCTTCATTGAAAACTGTCGGCGAGACATTTCTTGGCCCCCCTCACTCACTCTAACCTGTCCTGCTCTGAACTTGAGGCACTCCGTTCTCTCAGGTCTAACCCTGACATGGTCATCAAACCTGCAGACAAGGGTGGTGCTGTTGTTGTTTGGCGTACCGACCTATACCTTGCAGAAGCTCAACGTCAACTCACGGACACTTCTTCCTACCTCCCTCTGGACCATGACCCCACCACCAAACATCAAGCCACCGTCCAAAGGACTGTCACTGACCTCATCGCCTCTGGAGATCTTCCGTCTACAGCTTCCAACCTCATAGTCCCACAACCCCGGACAGCCCGCTTCTACCTTCTTCCCAAAATCCACAAACAGGACTGTCCCGGCAGATCCATTGTGTCAGCCTGCTCCTGCTACACTGAACTTATTTCTTCCTACCTTGACTCTATCTTTCCTCCGCTGGTCCAGTCTCTTCCCACCTACATCCGTGACTCTTCTGACGCCCTATGTCATTTTGACAATTTCCAGTTTCCTGGTCCCAACCGCCTCCTCTTCACTGTGGGCGTCCAATCGCTCTACACCTCCATCCCCCACCAGGATGGTTTAAGGGCTTTCCGCTTCTTCCTGGAACAGAGGCCCAACCAATCCCCATCCACCACCACCCTCCTCCGCCTGGCTGAACTTGTTCTCACATTGAACAACTTCTCCTTCAACTCCACTCACTTCCTTCAAGTAAAAGGTGTTGCTATGGGTACCCGCATGGGTCCTAGTTATGCCTGTCTTTTTGTGGGATATGTCGAGCATTCTTTGTTCCAGTCCTACTCAGGTCCCCTCCCCCAACTCTTTTTCCAGTACATTGATGATTGTATCGGTGCCGTTTCCTGCTCCCGCCCCGAACTGGAAAACTTTATCAACTTTACTTCCAATTTCCACCCTTCTCTCACCTTTACATGGTCCATCTCTGACACTTCCCTTCCCTTCCTCAACTTCTCTGTCTCCATCTCTGGGGATAGGTTGTCTACTAATATCCATTATAAGCCCACGGTCTCTCACAGCAACCTGGACTACGCTTCTTCACACCCTACCTCCTGTAAGGACTTCATTCCATTCTCCCAGTTTCTCCCTCTCCGACGCATCTGCTCTGATGATGCTACCTTCCATGACGGTGCTTCTGATATGACCTCCTTTTTCCTCAACCAAGGATGCCCCCCACTGTTGTTGACAGGGCCCTCAACCGTGTCCGGCCCATTTCCCGCACCTCTACCCTCACCCCTTCCCCTCCCTCCCAGAACTGTGATAGGGTTCCCCTTGTCCTCACTTTCCCCCCATCAGCCTCCATATCCAAAGGATCATCCTCCGCCAATTCCGCCACCTCCAGCGTGATGCCACTACCAAATGCATCTTCCCCTCCCTTCCCCTGTCAGCATTCCGAAGGGATAGGTCCCTCTGCGACACCCTGGTCCACTCCTTCATTACCCCCATCAGCTCGTCCCCTTCCCATACCACCTTCCCCTGCAATCGCAGGAGTGTAATACCTACCCATTTACCTCCTCTCCCCTCACTATCCCAGGCCCCAAACACTCCTTTCAGGTGAAGCAGCGATTTACTTGTACTTCTTTCAATGTAGTATACTGTAATCGCTGCTCACAGTGTGGTCTCCTCTACATTGGGGAGACCAAACGCAGACTGGGTGACTGCTTTGCGGAACACCTCCGTTCAGTCCGCAAGCAGGACCCTGAGCTTCTGGTTCCTTGCCATTTCAGCACTCCCCCCTGTTCCCATGCTCACATCTCTGTCCTGGGATTGCTGCAGTGTTCCAGTGAACATCAACGCAAGCTCGAGGAACAGCATCTCATCTACCGATTAGGCACACTACAGCCTGCCGAACTGAACATTGAGTTCAATAATTTCAGAGCATGACGGGCCCCCCATTTTAGTTTTATTTTTAGTTATTTTTTCTTTTTTCTTTTTTACATTTTTTACAATTTTTTTTTCTTTTGTTTATTTCATTTCATTGTAGTTTGTTCAGTTTGCTTACCCACTGTTTTTTTTCATGTTTGCACTTGCTGCTGTTCAATATTCAGTCCGTTAACACCCTATCTGTACTAATGCTTTGTCTTTCAACACACCATTAACATATTGTTTGCCTTTGCTCCATGACCTCTTGGTCAGCTATGTGGCCTTGTCCAATCTACACCTTCTCCTTTGTTATCTCTTGCCCCACCCCCGACTCACTTGCTTATAACCTTTGACATTTCTAATATTTGCTAGTTCCGAAGAAGGGTCACTGGCCCGAAACGTTAACTCTGCTTCTCTTTCCACAGATGCTGCCAGACCTGCTGAGTGGTTCCAGCATTTCTTGTTTTTATTTCAGATTTCCAGCATCCGCAGTATTTTGCTTTTATTATAGACCAGTCAGCCTGACGTCGGTAGTGGGGAAAATTCTAGAGTCCATTATCAAAGATTTTATAGCAGAGCACTTGGAGAACAGTGGTGGAATTGGAGAGAGTCAGCATGGATTTACGAAAGGAAAATCATGCTTGACAAATCTACTAGAATTCTTCGAGGATATAACTAATAGAGTTGATGAGGGGGAGCCAGTGGATGTGGTTTATTCGGACTTTCAGAAAGCTTTCAAAAAAGTCCCGCATAAGAGATTAGTATGTAAAATTAAAGCCCATGGGATTGGAGGTAGTGTATTGCGATGGATAGCAAATTGGTTGGCATACAGGAAACAAACAGCAGGAATAAACATGTCTTTTTCCGAATGGCAGGCAGTGACTAGTGGGGTACCGCAGGAATCAGTGCTTGGATCCCTGCTATTCACAATATACATCAATGATTTAGAGGAGGGAACTAAATGTAATATCTCCAAATTTGCAGATGACACAAAACTGGGTGGGAGGGAGAATTGTGAGGAGGATGCAGAGAGGCTTCAGGGTGATTTGGACAAGTTGAGTGAGTGGGCTAATGCATGGCAGATGCAGTATAATGTGGATAAATGTGAGGTTATCCACTTTGGTAGCAAAAATAGGAAAGCAGATTATTATCTGAACGGCTATAAACAGAGAGAGGGGAATATGCAGCGAGACCTGGGTGTTCTCATACACCAGTCGCTGAAGGCAAGCATGCAGGTGCAACAGGCGGTAAAAAAGGCAAATGGTATGTTGGCCTTCATAGCGAGAGGATTTGAGTACAGGAGCAGGGATGTCTTGCTGCAATTATACAGGGCCTTGGTGAGGCCACACCTGGAATATTGTGTGCAGTTTTGGTCTCCTTATTTGAGGAAGGATGTTCTTGCTATAGAGGGAGTGCAGCGAAAGTTTACCAGACTGATTCCTGGGATGATGGGACTGACGTATGAGGAGAGATTGAGTCGGTTAGCATTATATTCGCTGGAGTTTAGAAAAGTGAGGGGGTATCTCATAGAAACCTATAAAATTCTAACAGGACATGACAGGGTTGATGCAGGAATGATGTTCCCGATGGTGGGAGAGTCCAGAACCAGGGGTCATAGTCTAAAGATAGGGGGTAAACCTTTCAGGACTGAGATGAGGAGAAATTTCTTCACCCAGAGAGTGGTGAGCCTGTGGAACTCGCTACCACAGAAAGCCGTTGAGGCCAAAACATTGTATGTTTTCAAGAAGGAGTTAGATATAGCTCTTGGGTCTAAAGGAATTAAAAGATATGGGGGGAAAGCGGGACCAGGTTACTGAGTTGGATGATCAGCCATGATCATAATGAATGGCGGAGGAGGCTCGAAGGGCCGAATGGCCTACTCCTGCTCGTATTTTCCATGTTTCTATGTTTCTGCAGCAAAACACCTTTGGCCACCAATCCATCAGGCAGTGGTCTGCATCGAATGTCCTCAAGGGCCTACAGGAAAAGGAGATGGTGGATCCTGTCAGATGGTTCTCCGAGCAGACTGACAAAGTCATTTGGCAGAATGTCTCATCACCAGAACTTTCAAACAAGTACCAAGACGTAACTTGGCTGGTGCTGAGAACGGCCCTCCCCGTCAGATCCTTCCTGCACGCCCAGAGTCTCACCCCCTCCACACGCTGCCCTTAAGGTGGCTGTGGTGGGGAAGAAACTGTTTCCCACCTCCTTCTGGAATGTGTCTTTGCAAAGAATGTGTGGAAAGAGATGCAATGGTTTTTGTCGAGGTTTATCCCAAGCAGCTCTGTAACACAGGAGTCTGTGCTCTACGGGCTGTTCCCAGGGACGCACACCGAGACAAACATCAACTGCTGCTGGAGGACTATCAATTCAGGGAAAGGCGCTCTTTGGTCTGCCCGAAACTTGCTGGTCTTCCGGCGCAAAGAGTTGTTCACGACCGAGTGTTGCAGACTGGCATATTCCAAAGTCCAGGACTACGTGCTGAGGGATGCACTGAAGCTTGGGGCAGCCGCTGCAAAGGCTCAATGAGGAAAGACCACTGTGTAAGGTCCTCCCGCCATAGTGAACTGAGGTGCTGGACCCATGGGAAACCCCTTGGGCTGTATACACCAAATATGGGTTTGCTGCAAAATGTACATGGCATGTAAAATGGAGTGGAACCATTGTGAGGCAACTCACTCCTGTATTGAAATAAACTGATTTCCTTTGCACTTTTTGGAATGTCAACTTGATGCTGCTTTGAACTCTTTCGTAATGTATTTTTTTTTACAGATTTTTATGAATAAAGTATATTTTGGGGAAAAAAGCTATGACAAAGTCCAATATTAAAAGTGACACGTCACCTGGTGTTGTCCTAGGCACTGGATTGGGATGCAACAAAGGCACCCAGTCTAGACAACTCTTTGAAGTTCTCTTACCTACCAACTGGACTTGTGCTAAAATTGTGAGAGCTGTCCCACTGACTAGTCAAGCAACAGCCTGACATAGTCATACTCACGGAATCATACCATATAGACAATGTCCCAGACACCACCATCACCATTGTTGGCTATGTCCTGTCCCATCAACAGGACAGGCCCCAGAGGTGACAGCACAGTGGCATACAGTTGGGGTCCTGGGCATCCTCAATGTTGACTCTGGATCCATGAAGTCCCATGGAATTGAATATGGGCAAGGAAACCTCCTGCTGATTATCACCTACTGCCCATCCTCAGCTGGTGAATCAGTGCTTCTCCCTGTTGATCACCAATTGGAAGAAGCACTGAAGATAGCAAGGGCACAAAATGTACTCTGGGTGGGGGACTTCAACGTCCATCACCAAGAGTGCCTCGGTAGCACCACGACTGACCAAGCTGGCCGAGTCCTAAAGGACACATCTGCCAGGCTTGGCCTGGAGCAGGTGGTGAGGGAAAGGCTGCTTGACCTCAGCCTCACCAATCTACCTGTCACAGATGCACCTTTCCATGACAACATTGGTAAGAGTGACCACTGCACTGTCCTTGTGGAGATGATGTCCCATCTTCACATTAAAGACATCCTCCATTCTGTATTGGCACTACACCGTGCTAAATGGGATGGATTCAGAACAGATCTAGCATCTCAAAATGGTACAGTGGGCCATCAGCAGCAGAACTGTATTCCATCACAATCTGAAACCCCATGGCCTGGCATATCCCTCACTCTACCATTATATCAAGCCAGGGAACCAACCCTGGATCAAGGAAGAGTACAGGGGAGCATGCCAGGACCAGCAGCAGGTGAACCTAAAAATGAGGTGCCTACCTTGTGAAGCTACAACACAGGAACACATGCATGTTAAACAGTGGAAGCAGCATGCGATAGACAGAGCTAAGCAATCGACAACCAACAGATCAAATCAAAGCTTTGTAGTCCTGCCACATCCAGTTGTGAATGGTGGTGGACAATTAGACAGTTAACAGGAGGAGGAGGCTCTGTGAGCATTCCTATCCTCAATGATGGGGGAGCCCAGCACATCAGTGCAAAAGACAAGGCTGAAGCAATTGCAACAATGTTCAGCCAGAAGTGCCGAGTGGATGACCCATCTTGGCCTCATCTTGAGGTCCCCAGCATCACAGATCCCAGTCTTTAGCCAATTCGATTTGCTCCACGTGGATATCAAAAAACAACTGAACGCACTGGATACTGCAAAGGCTATAGGCCCTGATAACATCCCAGCTGTAGTGCTGAAGACTTGTGCTCCAGAACATGCCGCGCCCCTAGCCAAGCTGTTCCAGTACAGCCACAACACTGGCATCTACCCGGCAATGAGGAAAATTTCCCAGGTATGTCCTGTACACAAAAAGCAGGACAAATCCAATCCCGCCAATTACCGCCACATCAGTCTACCCTCAATCATCAGCAAAGTGATGGAAGGTGTCATCAACAGTGCTATCAAGCGGCATTTCCTCAGCAATAACCCGCTCAGTGATGCTCAGTTTAGGTTCCGCCAGGGCCACTCAGCTGCTGACCTCAT
Source organism: Heterodontus francisci (assembly GCF_036365525.1). Classification (NCBI taxonomy): domain Eukaryota; kingdom Metazoa; phylum Chordata; class Chondrichthyes; order Heterodontiformes; family Heterodontidae; genus Heterodontus; species Heterodontus francisci. The sequence goes on along the minus strand of NC_090393.1, from coordinate 62,930,398 downwards.
TACAGCCCTGGCCAAACATGGATAAAAGAGCTGAATTCCTGAGGTGAGGTGAGAGTGACTGCCTTTGTGGCATCAAGGACCCCTAGCCAAATTGAAGTCAATAGGAATCAGCAGGAAAATTCTCCACTGGTTGGAATAGAACCTAGCACAAAAGAAGATGGTTGTGGTTGTGGTTGTTGGAGGCCAATCATCTCAGTCCCAGGACATTGACACAGGAGTTCCTCAGGGTAGTGTCCTAGGCCCAACCATCTTCAGCTGCTTCATCAATGACCTCCCCTCCATCATAAGGTCAGAAGTGGGGATGTTCGCTGATGATTGCACAATGTTCAGCACCATTCACGACTCCTCAGATACTGAAGCAGTCCACGTCTGCTTGCAGCAAAACCTGGACAACATTCAGGCTTGGGCTGAAAAGTGGCAAGTAGCATTCGTGCCACATAAAGTGCTAGGCAATGACCATCTCCAACAAGAGAAAGTCTAACCATCTCCCCTTGATGATCAATGGCATTACCATCACTGAATCCCCCACCATCAACATCCTGGGGGTCACCATTGACCAGAAACTTAACTGGACTAGCCATATAAATACCGTGGCTACAAGAGCAGGTCAGAGGCTGGGAATTCTGTGGTAAGTAACTCACTTCCTGACTCCCCAAATTCTGTCCACCATCTTCAAGGCACAAGTCAGGAGTGTGATGGAATACTCTCCACTTGCCTGGATGGGTGCAGCTCCAACAACACTCAAGAAGCTCGAAACCATCCAGGACAAAGCAGCCCGCTTGATTGGCACCCCATCCACAACCTTAAATGTTCACTCCCTTTACCAGTGACACACAGTGGCAGCATTGTGTACTGTCTATAAGATGCACTGCAGCAACTTACCAAGGCTCCTTAGACAGCACCTTCCAAACCCGCGACCTCTACCACCTAGAAGGACAAGGGCAGAAGATGCCTGGAAAGATCACCACCTACAAGTTCCCCTCTCGGTTATGCACCATCCTGACTTGAAAATATATTCTGGAACTCCCTCCCTAACAGCACTGGGTGTACCTACACCACATGGACTGCAGAGATTCAGGAAGGCAGCTCACCCCCACCTTCCCGGGGGCAATTAGGGATGGGCAATAAATGCTGGTCTTGTCAGCGTTGTCAACATCCCATGAATGAATAAAAAAATTAACACACTGTATGGTATAGAATACTGGGAAAGCACATGGTATATATTATATAGCAGAATAACATGCTAAATATTATACAGGGACTAACACAACTAACACTATTATATAGGGAGTAGAACACTATGCTGGGAATACCATAAGTTGTATAGATTTTAAAGGAAATAATGCAGAGTATATATTATACTGGGAAAAACACATGATATATAGTATATAGTATACAGTATACAGAAGATTGTGCACACAGCCTACAATATACTGGGAATAACACACAGCAGTTTATATTATTTAGAGATTAACACACAGTTTATAGTATGATGGTCACACCTGTACAATATGTCTTTGCTGTAAGAATGACGGAGACCAGCTTGTCTCTCACCATCTCTGCTATGTCTGGAGCAGCCTCTCTTTGATGTTTCCGGGTATTTTCCTTCCTGAGTGAGGGTTGCTTGCTCCACACAAGTGTGAGCTGCCAATGTCATGGAGACTGTTCTCAGCTGTACTGCAGGCCGCTGATTAAGCACCTCCTGACTCCCAGAAACCCAATGTTATTTGGATGGCCATAGACTCCAGGCCCACTGTATGCAGGGTAGCTGAACTGACTTGTTGTATTCTGTAACACTCCAGACAATCTCAAATCATAGGGACTCTGCGGCACTGAAGGATGCCTTGGATTTGGTGACTGGCTTGCATTGACAATGGGGAAATCCCGACCCCCTCCATTCTCCCAGACACTCTTCCCACAATCCTTACTGTTCAACGGAGGACCAAAAATGGAACTCAACTCCAGGGGATAGGTTGCCACTACACTGGCTACTGGTTTGTCTTCAGACACTGGAAGACTTTCCGGCCCAGGTGTCATATTGCTGAACGCATTGAAAACCAATGGTTGCCCATGGGTGGTTTGTTCATTTGAGCCTCTGCCGTCATTCCCATGATATGTAGGTGACGATGTTTCTTCACAGGCTGAGAAGTTACTGTGAAAGAAAAAGACAGTTCACATTGTTTTAAATGCTTAGAACTCTGAGCTTGCATAAAAGGGTGTGAGGCACTACGTCATAGAACACAAGATATAAATGTGTGCAAGATGCAGCTGTTCAGTAAACATTGTGAGACTGTAGAACATTGACCTCCAGGAACTAGCCAACCCTGACTCCCAGGATAATAAAAACAAAATACTGCAGATGCTGGAAATCTGAAATAAAAACGAAAAGTGCTGGAAATACTCAGCAGGTCTGGCAGCATCTGTGGAGAGAGAAGCAGAGTTAACGTTTCAGGTCAGTGACCTTTCATCAGAACTGCCATCTCAATTTCTCTGCTCCACTGACTCCCAGGAATTGGCCAACATTGACCCTCAGGAATTGACCAATGTTATCCTCCAGGAACTGGCCAACATAGGAAATAGGAGCAGGAGTAAGCCATTCAGCCACTTGAGCCTGCTCCTCCATTCAACTAGATCATGGCTGATCTTCTGCCTCAATGCCATTTTCCCACACTAACCCTATATCCCTTGACATCTTTAATATCTAGAAATCTATCACTATCTTTCTTGAACATACTCAATAACTGAGCCTCCACAGACCTCTGGGGTAGAGAATTCCGAAGAGTCGCCAACTTCTGAGTGAAGAAATTCCTCCTTATCTCAGTCCTAAATGGCCTACCTCTTATTCTGAGACAATGTCCCCTGGTTCTCCTAGCCAGGGGAAACATCCTTCCTGCATCAACCTTGTCGAGCCCAGTAAGCATTTTGTATGTTTGAATGAGATCACCTCTTATTCTTCTAAACTACATAGCATAAAGGTCCAGTCACCTTCCACCATCCCAGGAATCAGCCTGGTGAACCTTTGTTGCATTCCCTCTATGGCAAGTATATTCAGTTTAAATTCCACCACCTGCCACAGTGGGATTTGAACCCATGTTCGCAGGGCATTAGCCTGGGCCTCCAGATTACATGTTCAGTGACATTGTCACTACACCACTGTCTCCCGCACCCTCCCCTCCCAAATCAGTGAAAAATCCATCCCTGGGCGGTCTGAAACCACCAACCTTTCAATAAACAGCCAAATGGGCTGGCCGATTGCACCACAGAGACTGCAATGCAAACTTTCATGTTTCCAATTAGAAAAAGGAGCTTAGTGTCAATCGTTTTAATAGAATGCGGCAGATTTTATTCTGATCAGTGATCTCCCCAGGTAGTCAACTAGAGCGGCACAGTGGCACAGTGGTTAGCACCGCAGCCTCACAGCTCCAGCGACCCGGGTTCAATTCTGGGTACTGCCTGTGTGGAGTTTGCAAGTTCTCCCTGTGACTGCGTGGGTTTCCTCCGGGTGCTCCGGTTTCCTCCCACAGCCAAAAGACTTGCAGGTTGATAGGTAAATTGGCCGTTATAAATTGCCCCTAGTATAGGTAGGTGGTAGGGGAATATAGGGACAGGTTAGGAATGTGGGATTAGTGTAGGATTAGTATAAATGGGTGGTTAATGGTTGGCACAGTCTCGGTGGGCCGAAGGGACTGTTTCAGTGCTGTATCTCTAAATCTAAAAAAAATCTAAAAATCCAGAGAAAGCAGAACCAAATTCACTGTGAGCAGGGTTTGAACCTGTGCAGGAAAACCCCACTGGATTTCAAGTCCAATGCCTTAACCACTTGACCATCACAGCTCAAAAGCTTGTAGTGTCCCTAAGGGGAGAGTTGACCCATATGGGGATCAAACCCACAACCGTGGCATTATTAGTACCATATTCTAACCAACTGAGCTAACCAGCCTCTATTAAATGAATTTAAATTCACCAGTGGCCACGGCAGGATTTGAACTCATGCGCCTGGCTCTTTGTCCAGGCATCTGGATTACTAGTTCAGTAACATAACCACTATGTTACTGTAACCCATTAACCTCCAGAAACTGACCAACTCTGATCCCTAGCAACTGGCCAACATTGAACTCCAGGTATTGGCCAGAACTGACCTCCATGAGCTAGCCCACATTGACATTCAGGAACTGGCCAGCATTGCTCTACAGGAACTGGCCAGTACTGACCTTCATGAACTAGACAGCATTGACCTCCATGTACTGGCCAGCATAGACCTCCATGAACTAGACAGCATTGACCTCCAGGAACTGGCCAGCACTGACCTCCATGAACTAGACCGCATTGACCTCCATGAACTAGCCAGCATTGACCTCCAGGTACTAGCCAGAACTGACCTCCAGCAACTGACCAGAACTGACCTCCAGGAACTGGCCAGAATTGACCTCTGGGTACTGGCCTGAACTGATCTCCAGGAACTGGCCAGAACTGACCTCCAAGTACTGGCCAGAACTGACCTCTAGGTACTGGCCTGAACTGATCTCCAGGAACTGGCCTGAACTGACCTCCAGGAACTGGCCAGAACTGACCTCTAGGTACTGGCCTGAACTGATCTCCAGGAACTGGCCAGCCTTGCTGCAGGGTGGCAAGGATAATCCAGGAAATTATAGGCCGGTGAGCCTTACGTCAGTGGCAGGGAAACTATTACAGAGGATTCTTTGGGACAGGATTTACTCCCATTTGAAAACAAACAAACCTATTAGCAAGAGACAGCATGGTTTTGTGAAGGGGAGGTCGTGTCTTACTAATTTGATTGAGTTTTTTGAGGAAGTGACGAAGATGATTGATGAGGGAAGGGCAGTGGATGTTGTCTATATGGACTTTAGTAAAGCCTTTGACAAGGTCCCGCATAGCAGTCTGGTGCAAAAGGTGAAGTCACACGGGATCAGAGGTGAGCTGGCAAGATGGATACAGAACTGGCTCGGTCATAGAAGACAGAGGGTAGCAGTGGATGGGTGTTTTTCTGAATGGAGGGATGTGACTAGTGGGGTTCCGCAGGGATCAGTGCTGGGACCTTTGCTGTTTGTAGTATATATAAATGATTTGGAGGAAAATGTAGCAGGTCTGATTAGTAAGTTTGCGGACGACACAAAGGTTGGTGGAGTTGTGGATAATGATGAGGGTTGTCAGAGGATACAGCAGGATCTAGATCGGTTGGAGTCTTGGGCGGAGAAATGGCAGATGGAGTTTAATCCGGACAAATGTGAGGTAATGCATTTTGGAAGGTCTAATGCAGGTGGGAGGTATACAGTAAATGGCAGAAACCTTAGGAGTATTGACAGGCAGAGAGATCTGGGCGTACAGGTCCACAGGTCACTGAAAGTGGCAACACAGGTGGATAAGGTCGTCAAGAAGGCATTCGGCATGCTTGCTTTCATCGGTCGGGGCATAGAGTATAAAAATTGACAAGTCATGTTGCAGCTGTACAGAACCTTAGTTAGGCCACACTTAGAATATTGCATGCAATTCTGGTCGCCACACTACCAGAAGGACGTGGAGGCTTTGGAGAGGGTACAGAGGAGGTTTACCAGGATGTTGCCTGGTCTGGAGGGCATTAGCTATGAGGAGAGGTTGGAAAAACTCGGATTGTTTTCACTGGAACGACGGAGGTGGTGGGGCGACATGATAGAGGTTTACAAAGTTATGAGCGGCATGGACAGAGTGGATAGTCAGAAACTTTTTCCCAGGTGGAAGAGTCAGTTACTAGGGGACATAGGTTTAAGGTGCGAGGGGCAAAGTTTAGAGGGGATGTGCGAGGCAAGTATTTTACACAGACGGTGGTGAGTGCCTGGAACTTGCTGCCAGGGGAGGTGGTGGAAGCAGATACGATAGCGACGTTTAAGAGACATCTTGACAAATATATGAATAGGAAGGGAATAGAGGGATATGGACCCCGGAAGTGCAGATGGTGTTAGTTTCGGCAGGCATCAAGATTGGCGCAGGCTTGGAGGGCCGAATGGCCTATTCCTGTGCTGTACTGTTCTTTGACTGATGTCAAGCTAACTGGCCTACTCAGTATTGACATCCTTTTCTTCACTATAACTGCTGCTGTGAAATGGAATTCTACATCTACCCTATTGTTGCAGATGGTTCCAAGAACATCTTCTTCATCTTTCATTCTTATTTTCCCCTCAACAGCCCTATTTCCCCTCAACTCTCCATCAAGCTCAAGTTTATTCAAGCCTAAGATTGTCCAAGCACAGGTCTGTCCAAGCTCGAGGTGGTCTGAGCCCAAGGCTTCTCTGCTAGGATGATCTCTCTGTCCCTGAGGGAAAAGGTATCTGCTGGTGATGTGACATCAGGCTGACAGTCTGAGCCTGTCCCCCACCCAGTGTGTACACACACATTCCTTTCCAACAGGGATCACGGAACAACAATAGAAACCTTGGTGATATTTCCTTTCTTAATACAGGGGGTTCTGAGGCCAATTGTTGAAGTCCTCTTAATGCCCCAAACAAGGCCTGGAACTGGGATCATCTATCATCTTCATCTCTATGGCTCAGCTACTCACTGGATAAACTTGCTGAGGCACTGGGGGAACCATTTGAAAAACCCCATCGCCTAAAGAATACATCTCGATTTATACCAGCTTCTCATCTGCTGCTTTTTGACTTCAGTTGTTTGCTATTCTGTGGATCCGGCCCTTTTCTAAAGTTCCTGGAATAAGGAGGAAAAAATAAATCAGCTCAGCTTCCTGTTCCTTATCATTGATCCAGTGACCACTGCTGGAGGGGCTGCTGTGTAGACATTCAGCGAGATATGTTCAGATGCTGCAGGATTCCCTTGACAGTTCAGTGGTCCTTCAAGTCCACATACATGCTGTCCATTAGGGTAACATACAAAGGATGACTGACCAAGGGTAGAACTGTGGACCTTCCTGTCCTGTCCTCAGTCACATCTATCATTGCATTCATCAATGATGCCATTGGTGCAGCCTGCAAATGGAAAGCATTTAATGGCCTGAAATGTTAGCTCAAAGAATGAAACAAGAGTTTGTACCAGCACATGCTACTCACCACTGTGTCTCCTCCTTGCTTTGTGCTGACTGGCTATTATTTGTAATTGCCCAGTTTGCCCTGTTTAAAGTTGGGGGTATTAATGTGACCGAAGCATCTACTTCCTGGTTGGAAACACCTACGTTTGTACAGCAGACCAGACAAGGCCACTCGACTTCCAGAGATGCATCCTGTTTCTGCTGCTTACAATCTGTGGACCAAGAATAAAACACAGAGATTTTCTCAGTGTACACAATTCGGGTGTTACTCAGTATACGTAATCCAGGTGTTATTTAGTGTACACAATCCAGGTGTTACTCAGTGTACAGAATCCAGGAGTTATTCAGTATACACAATCCAGGTGTTTCTAGAAACAAAGGAACTGGAGTTGACCATTTAGCCCCTCAAGCTTATTTCCGCCATTCAGTTAGATCATGGCTGACCTGTATCTCAACTCCACCTACCCGCTTTGCTTCCCTGACCCTTTAATACCAGTAGCTAATAAAAATCTGTCAACCCCAGTTTTGAAATTTTCAATTGATCCCAACCTCAACAGTTTTTTGGAGGTGAGAGTTCTAGATTTCCTCTACCCTTTGTGTGAAGACGTGTTTCCTCACATCATCCTGAATAACTTGGCTCGAATTCTCAGATTTTGGTCCCTTTGTTCTGGGCTCCTACAGCAGAGGAAATGTTTTCTCTCTATCAAACCCTTTAAAATCATCCGACACACCACAATGAGATCTTCTGTATTCAGGGGAATTCAATCTAGTCTATGCAACCTGTCCTCATAAATTAACCCTTTTAGCCCTGGTATCATTCTGGTGAATCTGTGCTGTACGCCCAGCAAGGGCAATAGATCCTTCCTGAGGTGCAGTGCCCAGAACTGAGCACAGTGCTCCAAATGCATTATATAACATCCCTGTGTATTCCAGCCCTCTTGAGATAAAGTCTAAATTATTTTTGTACCTATTCGCTGGCTTTCGTGATCCCTGTATAGGGACAGCTAAATCCTTCTGCTCATCCACAGTTCCTAAATTCTCATCATTTTAGAAAATGCTCTGTTCTGTCTTTCTTAGGTCCAAAGTGGATCCAGGGGTTTGTCAGTGCGGATAATCCAGGAGTTTCTCAGTGCGGATAATCCAGGGGTTTCTCAGTGCGGATAATCCAGGAGTTTCTCAGTGCGGATAATCCAGGGGTTTCTCAGTGCGGATAATCCAGGGGTTTCTCAGTGCGGACAATCCAGGGGTTTCTCAGTGCGGATAATCCAGGAGTTTCTCAGTGCGGATTATCCAGGAGTTTCTCAGTGCGGACACATGTGGAGCACATACAAAGAGGAGAGAGAGCAACAAGTTTATTTTGAGTTTATTGTGATATTGCTCAGGGTCAGGCTGCAGGAAGTAGCAGATTCTGAGCAATTATGGAGCACTGACTGAGATTGAAAGCAGTAAAAGCAGTAAAACCAATAAAATCTGAATTCAGGTCTATGACCAAGGCCACTGCTTCAAGGCAGCTGAATACATTTAACTTGATTCTTGTTACTTTAGTTTACTTAGGTTTTATTGCTGTTTTGGCATCATGTTCTGAGACTCAATTTGTTTTACTGTGCAAGTTGAATTCCAATGGGCTCTCATGTTTGACAAACAATGAGTGTTGTAGGACATGTACTGGCCACAATCTATGGTGCAGCTATACATAACATCATAGGGGAAAAATGTAACATGCAGAAATGCAAACTTAGTGGTGGTGGGTTTAGGACGTTTTGCCAGGAGAGAATCTCTGATCATGTCAATTATTTTCTAAAGGGGAAGCCCTGAGGTCTTGTCCCTCCACAAACCCCAACATACCACCCAGGAAAATTCAGATTTTTAGCCTTTTTCGCTGGTGCAGTTAGAATCATAGAATCATAGAATGTTCAAGGCACAGAAAGAGGCCACTTGGCCCATCGTGTCTGTGCCAGTTGAAAAACGATCCACCTATTCTAATCCCACCTTCCAGCATTTGGTCCGCAGCCCTGCAGTTTACGGCACTTGAGGTGCATATCCAGACTTCTTTTGAATGAGTTGAGGGTCTCTGCCTCAAATACCCTTTCAGGAAGTGAGTTCCAGATCCCCACCACCCTCTGGGTGAAAACATTTTTCCTCATCTCCCCTCTAACTTTTCTACCAATCACTTTAAATCGATGCCTCCTCGTCACTGACCCTTCACCTCCACTCTATCCAGGCCCCTCAAGATTTTGTACATTTCAATCAGATCTCCCATCAGTCTTCTCGGTTCCAAGAACAACACCAGCCTATTCAATCTTTCCTCAAAGCTGCATTTTTCCAGTCCTGGCAACATCCTTGTAAATCTCCTCTCTACCCTCTCTAGTGCAATTACATCCTTTCTGTAATGAGGTGACCAGAACTGCACACAGTACTCAAGTTGTGGTCTAGACAATGAGTTATACAGTTCCAACATAATCTCCCTGCTCTTATATTCTATACCTCTGCTAATAAAGGAAAGGCTTCCATCTGCCTTCTTAACCACCTTATCGACCTGCCCTGCTACCTTCAGGGACCTGTGGACATTCACTCCAAGGACCCTCACTTCCTCTACACTTCTCAGTATCTTCCCATTAATCGTGTATTTCTTTGCCTTGTTTGACCTCCCCAAATGCATCACCTCACGCTTCACTGGGTTGAATTCCATTTGCCACTTTTCTGCCCACCTGACCAGACCATCAATATCTTCCTGCAGCCTACAGCTAACCTCCTCGCTATCTACCACACGGTCAATCTTTGTGTCATCTGCAAACTTCTTGATCATGCCCCCTACGTTTACGTCCAAATTGTTAATATATACCACAAAAAGCAAGGGACCCAGTACTGAGCCCTGCAGAGCACCACTGGAAACAGCCCTTCAGTCACTAAAACACCCGTCAGCAATTACCCTTTGTTTCCTGCCACTGAGCCAATTTTGTATCCACCTTGCTGCATTTCCCTGGATCCCATGGGCTTTTATTTTTTAACCAGTCTGCCATGTGGGACCTTGTCAAAAGTCTTGCTAAAATCCATGTAGACCACATCAACTGCACTACCCTCATCAATATTCCTTGTTACTTCTTCAAAAAATTCGATCAAGTTGGTCAAACAAGATCTTCCCTTAACACATCCACGCTGACTATCCTTGATTAACCTGTGCCTTTCTAAGTGACAGCTTATCCTATCTCTCAGAATAGATTCCAATAATTTGCCCACTACATGGTTAGAATGGCCAGTTTATCCTTTGCTCCCTTTTTAAACAGAGGTACAATGTTAGCAATTCTCCAATCCTCTGGCACCACACCTGTATCCAGTGAGGACTGGAAAATGATGGTCAGATCCTCTCCTATTTCCTCTCTTGCTTCTTTGAACAGCCTAGGGTACATTTCATCTGGCCCTGGTGATCTATCAACTTTTAAGGATGCTAATCTTCTTAATACTTCCTCTGTCCCCATGTTTATCACATCCAATACTTCACACTCTTCCTCCTTAACTACAATATCTGCATTGTCCCCCTCTTTTGTGAAGACAGATGCAAAGTATTCATTAAGAACCCTACCGACATCTTCCTACACATAGGTTACTCATTGGTCTTTTATGGGCCCTACTCTCTCCTTAGTTATCCTCTTACTCTTAATGTATTGATAAAACATCTTTAGGTTCACCTTGATTTTGCTTGCCAATATTCTTTCATGCCCTCTCTTTGCCTTCCTAACTTCCTTTTTGATTTCACCCCCGCACTTTCTATACTCCTTTCAGCTTTCTGTAGTATTGAGTTCTCGGTGTCGGGCATAAGCCTTCCTTTTCTGCCTTATCTTACCCTCTAAGCTCCTTGACATTCATGGAGCTCCAGATTTGGCCGTCTCACCCTTTTTATTTGTGGGAACATGTTTACTCTGAACCCCTTGAATCTACCCTTTGAATGTCTCCCACTGTTCTGACACTGATTTACCTTTGAGTAGCTGTTTCCAGTCCACTTTCGCTAAATCACTCCTCTGTTTAGTAAAATTGGCCTTGCCCCAATTGAGAACTCTAACTCCTGTTCTATCTCTGCCCTTTTCCATAATTATGTTAAAACTGACTGAATTATGGTCACTACTACCAAAATGCTCTCCCACTGCTACCCTTTCCACCTGCCCATCTTCATTTCCTAAAATTAAGTCTAAAACTGGACCCTTTCTTGTTGGACTTGCTGTATACTGGGCAAAAAAGTTCTCCTGAATGTACCTCAAGAATTCTGCTCCCTCAATTCCTTTCACACTAAAACTATCCCAGTTAATATTGGGGTAATTAAAATCCCTTACCATCACTTCTGACTGTTTTGGGGGTCTATAGTACACTCCCAGCAATGTGATTGCCCCTTTTTTGTTCCTTAGTTCAATCCATATGGCCTCATTTGATGAACCTTCCAACATATCATCCCTCCTCACAGCTGTAATAGTTTCCTTGACCAAAATTGCCACTCCCCCTCCTTTCTTATCTCCCACCCTATCGTGTCTGAAAACCCTGTAACAAGGAACGTTGTTGAGCTGCCATTCCTGTCCCTCCTTAAGCCATGTTTCTGTAATAGCTATGATATCATACTGTCACGTGTCCATTTGTGCCCTCAGCTCATCTGCTTTATTTGCTATACTTCTTGCATTGAAATAGATACCCTTGAGCACTGTCAAACTCTTTATTTTATTTTCTAACCCTCGATTCCTCTGCCTTCCAGACTCATCCATTCATTTTCTGCCTTCCATTTTCATTTCCGATTTTGTCCCAACTGAGTCTACCCTCAGGTCCCCATCCCCCTGCCAAACTAGCTTAAACCCTCCCCAACAGCACTAGCAAAACGTCCCACAAGGAACTCAGTCCCGGCTCTGTTCAGGTGCAACCCGTCCGGCCTGTACAGGCCCCATCTCCCCCAGAGCCGGTCCAATGTCCCAGGAATCTGAAGCCCTCCCTCCTGCACCATCTTTCCAGCCACACATTCATCTGTCTTGTCCTTCTATTTCTATACTCACTTGCGCGTGGAACTGGGAGTAATCCGGACATTACTACTTTTGAGGTCCTGCTTGCTAGTTTCTTACCTAGCTCCCCAAATTCGGACTGCAGGACCACATCCCTCTTTCTACCTATGTCGTTGGTTCCGATGTGGACCACAACTGCTGGCTGTTCACCCTCCCCCTTCAGGATGCTCTGCAGTCGCTCAGTGACATCCTTGACCCTGGCACCAGGGAGGCAACACACCATCCTGAATTCACGTCTGCGGCTGCAGAAAAACGCTGTCTGGTCCCCTGACTATTAAATCACCTATCAGTATGGCTCTTCCAGTCTTCCTTGTACCCCCCTCCCCACCCCCGTGCAGCTGAGCCATCCATGGAGCCATGGACTTGGCTCTGGCTGCACTTCCCAGGTGAAGCATCACTTTCCTCAGTATTCAGAACTGAGTACCTGTTGGAGAGTGAGATGCACTCAGGGGTCTCCTGCACTACCTGCCTTATTCTTTTTGACTGCCTGGTGGTCACCCATTCCCTCTCTCCCTGCATATCCTTTTATCTGTGGGGTGACCACATCTATAAACATGCTATCCATGAAGCTCTCAGCATCATGAATGCACCTCAGTGTCGCCAGCCACCGCTCAAGTTCCAAAACCCGGAGCTCAAACTGCTTCAATTGATGACACTTCCTGCACATATGGTTCTCCAGGATACAGGAAGGATCCTGGATCTCCCACATAGCACAGGAGGTGCACTCTTAAGGTTGAAGCACCCCTGCCATTCCTTTATTTATTAGTTGACCCTTTGTCACTGCTAAAAAAAAACCTTACCAATACTACAACACCTTAGAATTATTAATAAAACCTTACTGGTACTGCTAAATCCTACTAAAAATCAATACAGTTCACTAGTTATAATATACCTTACTCAAAAAAAAATTCACCAGCTACTCACTTGTTCCTTATTATTAATACTTAATTTTTTACTCTTTATTAGTCTGCCAGTTGTTGAGATGCTATAACCCAGCTATTTACACATGCACCATAACACTAATGTACTTTCCCAGCTATTTGCTGATACTCCCTAACAGCAGTTACGTACCAACCAATCACCTTGCAGCTTTCCTGTGATGTCACTGTTCACGTTGTTTTCAAACTCCGGCGTGCCTGGACTCCTATCCGCTGCTCTCCTGGAAGGTAAGTGCTGTAGGCGTGACTGGGCTATATTTATCCGCTCCCCACTCCATGTTCCTCCCACAGGTTTGCTCCTGTCCGCTACTGTCCCGGAAGGTAAGTGCTCTAGGCTGCGATCCTCGGGCTGTATTTATCAGCTTCCCGTTCCGTGTTCCTCCTACAGGTCCGCTCCTGTTCACTGCTCTCGCGGAAGGTAAGTGCTCTAGGCCTCGATCCTCGGGCTGTATTTATCTGCTCCACGCTCTGTGTTCCTCCCACAGGTCTGCTCCTCTCCACTCCTCTCCCGCAAGGTAAGTCAGCAGTAGTTCCTACTACAAGATACAGTTTCATGAACTCTGGAAGCTCCAGGGGTCCATACTGATACCCGCAGCATCACTAAACAGTCCGAGGATTCTGGGCAGTAGGTTGCAAAAGATGATTTTTCTTTTAATTATCCTATCTTGGGATGTGAGTGTCACTAATCAAGACCAGCATTTATTGTCCATCCCTAATTGCCCTTGAGAAGGTGGTGGTGCGCTGCCTTCTTGAACCACTGTATTCCATGTGGTGTAGGAACACCCACAGTGGTATTAGGAAGGGAATTCCAGGATTTTGACACAGTGACAGTGATAGTTCCAAGTCAGGATAGTGTGTGACTTGAAGTGGGACATGCAGGTGGTGGTTTTCCCATGCATCTGCTGCCCTTGTCCTTTCAGGTGGTAGAGGTCACGGATATAGAAGATGAAGCTGAAGGAGCCTTGCCGAGTTGCTGCAGTGCATCTTGTGGATGGTACACACTGCTGCCATTGTGCACTGGTGGGCGAGGGAGTGAATTTTTAAGATGATGGATGGGATGCTGATCAAGTAGGCTAGTTTGTCTTGGATGGTGTCGAGCTTCTTGAGTGTTGTTGGAGCTGTACTCATCCAGGCAAGTGGAATGTATTCCATCACATTCCTAACTCATGCCTTGTAGATGGTGGACAGGCATTGGAGAGTCAGGAGGTGAGTTGCTCACCACAGAGTTCCTAGACTCCGGCCTGACTTGAATCAGTTGCTTGTTTCACACACACTATACCCCATCCAACTCCCTATCCTCTCACACACACTGTACCTCATCCAACTCTACATCCTCTCACACACACTGTACCTCATCCAACTCTACATCCTCTCACACACACTGTACCTCATCCAACTCTACATCCTCCCACACGCACTGTACCTCATCCAATTCTACATCCTCTCACACACACTGTACTCCATCCAACTCCCCATCCTCTCACACACACTGTACCCCATCCAAATCTACATCCTCTCACACACACTGTACCCCATCCAACTCCCCATCCTCTCACACACACTGTACCTCATCCAACTCTACATCCTCTCACACACACTGTACATCATCCAACTCTACATCCTCCCACACACACTGTACCCCATCCAACTCTACATCCTCTCACACACACTGTACCCCATCGAACTCCCCATCCTCTCACACACACTGTACCACATCCAACTCTACATCCTCTCACACACACTGTACCCCATCCAACTCTACATCCTCTCACACACACTGTACCCCATCCAACTCTACATCCTCTCACACACACTGTACCCCATCCAACTCCCCATGCTCTCACACACACTGTACCCCATCCAACTCTACATCCTCTCACACACACTGTACCCCATCCAACTCCCCATCCTCTCACACATACTTTACCCCATCCAACTCTACATCCTCTCACACACACTGTACCCCATCCAACTCTACATCCTCTCACACACACTGTACTCCATCCAACTCTACATCCTCTCACACACACTGTACCCCATCCAACTCCCCATCCTCTCACACATACTGTACCCCATCCAACTCTACATCCTCTCACACACACTGTACCCCATCCAACTCTACATTCTCTCACACACACTGTACCCCATCCAACTCTACATCCTCTCACACACATGGTACCTCATCCAATTCTACATCCTCTCACACACACTGTACTCCATCCAACTCCCCATCCTCTCACACACACTGTACCCCATCCAACTCCCCATCCTCTCACACACATTGTACCCCATCCAACTCTACATTCTCTCACACACACTGTACCCCATCCAACTCCCCATCCTCTCACACACACTGTACCCCATCCAACTCCCCATCCTCTCACACACACTGCACCTCATTGAAATCCCCACCCTCTCACACACACTGTACCCCATCCAACTCCCCATCCTCTCACACACACTGTACCCCATCCAACTCTACATTCTCTCACACACACTGTACCCCATCCAACTCTACATTCTCTCACACACACTGTACCCCATCCAACTCTACATCCTCTCACACACACTGTACTCCATCCAACTCCCCATCCTCTCACACACACTGTACCCCATCCAACTCCCCATCCTCTCACACACATTGTACCCCATCCAACTCTACATTCTCTCACACACACTGTACCCCATCCAACTCCCCATCCTCTCACACACAATGTACCCCATCCAACTCCCCATCCTCTCACACACACTGCACCTCATTGAACTCCCCACCCTCTCACACACACTGTACCCCATCCAACTCCCCATCCTCTCACACACACTGTACCTCATCCAACTCTACATCCTCTCACACACACTGTACCCCATCCAACTCTACATCCTCTCACACACACTGTACCCCATCCAACTCCCCATCCTCTCACACACACTGCACCCCATCCAACTCTACATCCTCTAACACACACTGTACCCCATCCAACTCCCCATCCTCTCACACATACTGTACCCCATCCAACTCTACATCCTCTCACACACACTGTACCCCATCCAACTCTACATCCTCTCACACACACTGTACCCCATCCAACTCTACATCCTCTCACACACACTGTACCCCATCCAACTCTACATTCTCTCACACACACTGTACCCCATCCAACTCTACATCCTCTCACACACACGGTACCTCATCCAACTCTACATCCTCTCACACACACTGTACTCCATCCAACTCCCCATCCTCTCACACACACTGTACCCCATCCAACTCCCCATCCTCTCACACACATTGTACCCCATCCAACTCTACATTCTCTCACACACACTGTACCCCATCCAACTCCCCATCCTCTCACACACACTGTACCCCATCCAAATCTACATCCTCTCACACACACTGTACCCCATCCAACTCCCCATCCTCTCACACACACTGCACCTCATCGAACTCCCCACCCTCTCACACACACTGTACCCCATCCAACTCCCCATCCTCTCACACACACTGTACCCCATCCAACTCTACATCCTCTCACACACACTGTACCCCATCCAACTCCCTATCCTCTCACACACACTGTACCCCATCCAACTCTACATCCTCCCACACACACTGTACCCCATCCAACTCTACATCCTCTCACACACACTGTACCCCATCCAACTCTACATACTTTCACACACACTGTACCCCATCCAACTCCCCATCCTCTCACACCCACTGTACCCCATCCAACTCTACATCCTCCCACACACACTGTACCCCATCCAACTCTACATCCTCTCATACACACTGTACCTCATCCAACTCTACATCCTCTCACACACACTGTACCACATCCAACTCTACATCCTCCCACACACACTGTACCCCATCCAACTCTACATCCTCCCACACACACTGTACCCAATCCAACTCAACATCCTCTCACACACACTGTACCCCATCCAACTCCCCATCCTCTCACACACACTGTACCCCATCCAACTCTACATCCTCTCACACACACTGTACCCCATCCAACTCTACATCCTCTCACACACACTGTACCCCATCCAACTCTACATCCTCTCACACACACTGTACCCCATCCAACTCTACATCCTCTCACACACACTGTACCCCATCCAACTCCCCATCCTCTCACACACACTGTACCCCATCCAACTCTACATCCTCTCACACACACTGTACCCCATCCAACTCTACATCCTCTCACACACACTGTACCCCATCCAACTCTACATCCTCTCACACACACTGTACCCCATCCAACTCTACATCCTCTCACACACACTGTACCCCATCCAACTCCCCATCCTCTCACACATACTGTACCCCATCCAACTCTACATCCTCTCACACACACTGTACCCCATCCAACTCCCCATCCTCTCACTCACACTGTACCTCATCCAACTCTACATCCTCTCACTCACACTGTACCTCATCCAACTCTACATCCTCTCACACACACTGTACCCCATCCAACTCTACATCCTCTCACACACACTGTACCCCATCCAACTCTACATCCTCTCACACACACTGTACCCCATCCAACTCCCCATACTCTCACACATACTGTACCCCATCCAACTCGACATCCTCTCACACACACTGTACCCCATCCAACTCTACATCCTCTCACACACACTGTACCCCATCCAACTCCCCATCCTCTCACACACACTGTACCCCATCCAACTCTACATCCTCTCACAGACACTGTACCCCATACAACTCTACATCCTCTCACACACACTGTACCCCATCCAACTCTACATCCTCTCACACACACTGTACCCCATCCAACTCCCCATCCTCTCACTCACACTGTACCTCATCCAACTCTACATCCTCTCACACACACTGTACCCCATCCAACTCTACCTCCTCTCACACAAACTGTACCCCATCCAACTCTGCATCCTCTCACACACACTGTACCTCATCTAACTCTACATCCTCCCACACACTCTGTACCCCAACCAACTCTACAACCTCTCACACATACTGTACCCCATCCAACACTCCATCCTCTCACACACACTGTACCCCATCCAACTCTACAACCTCTCACACATACTGTACCCCATCCAACACTCCATCCTCTCACACACACTGTACCCCATCCAACTCCCCATCCTCTCACACACACTGTACCCCATCCAACTCCCCATCCTCTCACACACGCTGTACCCCATTCAACACTCCATCCTCACACACACACTGTACCCCATCCAACTCCCCATCCTCTCACACACACTGTACCCCATCCAACTCCCCATCCTCGCACACACACTGTACCCCATCCAGCTCCCCATCCTCTCACACACACTGTACCCCATCCAACTCCCCATCCTTTCACACACACTGTACCCCATCCAACTCCCCATCCTCTCACACACACTGTACCCCATCCAACTCCCTATCCTTTCACACACACTGTACCTCCTCCAACTCCTCACCCTCTCACACACTGTACCCCATCCAACTCCCCATCCTCTCACACACACTGTACCCCATCCAACTCCCCATCCTCTCACACACACTGCACCCTATCCAACTCCCCACCCTCTCACACACACTGCACCCCATCCAACTCCCCACCCTCTCACACACACTGGACCCCATCCAACTCCCCATCCTTTCACACACACTGTACCCCATCCAACTCCCCATCCTCTCACACACACTGTACCCCATCCAACTCCCTATCCTTTCCCACTCACTGTACCTCCTCCAACTCCTCACCCTCTCACACACTGTACTCCATCCAACTCCCCACCCTCACACACACACAGTACCCCCTCCAACTCCCTAGCCTCACACACTCACTGTACCCCATATGTAGTATAATGTGTTATAGCGTTGTTATTGGGCAGAATATATAAATAATCATCCTGAAGGTGATGGAACAGAACTTGTACCGAACCTTGTGTAGAGTGTAAGTGGAAGCCATAGTTGCAAGACGTGTGTAAATAAACTCCTGTTCCTGTAACCATCTGTCTCTTAGATATTTTGTTTTAAGCCTTAACTGGATCAGAATATTATATAGTGGCAACGGTAAACTGAGGAAAAGATGGAAAAATCTCAGCCCCTATCGGAGAACTTTGAAAAAGTAGCTGGACAGAACCAAGCAGAGGCATGGCCGAAAGGGCCCAAACGTTTGCAAGGTACCGTATTGCATTGGGTCTTGTGCAGAAGCCAGACAAGGAGCAGGTCAGTATTATATGCAATGGGGGAGCGTGTAAATGACATCCTCATTATATAAGGCATAGACGAAGGGAAAGCTATGTATGACGAAATCATTAAGGCACTGGAGTCTTACTTTAATGTAAGGAAAAATGTTATCGTCGAGCACACCAAAGCCAATAAGCGTTCTCAGCAGAGAGGAGAGAGTATTGATTCGTTTATCAATGACTTATATAGACTCACTGAAGATTGCAAATACGGCAGTTTGCAGGAAGAGTTAATCAGAGATTGGATTGTGGTAGGAGTAGCAGACGCTCTCTTGGATCATCTGCAGTTGAGAGATGATCTTACATTAACCAAGGCAATTCGGTTGAGCAGGCAAGTAAAGGTTAGACAATGTAATGGTGTTGTCACTCGAGGGGACAGGATGAGTCCAATCTCGAAAGTAGCAGACTCCATTGAATACTTAAAGAAAGCAAATGCAAAAAATGGCGGCCAAAGACAGGAAAGGCAGGAAGAGCAGCTCGAGGCAGCAGCGTCTCACTGCAGTAGGTGTGGCCGAGTGAGACACCAGCAGGAATTTTGCCCAGCCAGAGAAGCAGAGTGTTTCGTATGTATAAAGAGGGTGCACTTCCAATTGGTAAGTAGCAGAAAGAAACCACAGCTGCAAAATATTAAAGAAAATAAAAAAATTATTGAAGTACAGGATGTACAATGTGTTGAATGGCTGTTTCTAGGAGAAATCCACCGACTAAATGAAGATTCCTGGATGGCAGAGATTCTTGTAGGAGGCTATCAGACAAGATTCAAACTGGACACTGGAGCAGCAGTCTCAGTACTGACAGACATGGAGCTGTGGCTGAAGAAGATGAGCCATAAACCTGGAGGTAAAAAACTGTATAGACCTGGATGCATCGAGTTGAAGGTAATGGGAGAGTTGAAAACAATTCTGAGTTACCAAGGAAAAGAAATTCCTGAGGCATTATATATTATCAAGAATCAGAGTTGTTCACTCCTAAGCAGAAAGGCTTGCATAGACCTACAGTTAATACGTAGAGTAGAAGAGCTTAAAGGTATGGAGGAATAACCAAAGAATTTTAGGGCCGAATTCCCGAAATTATTCAAAAGATTGGGAAAACTAAAAACAGCCGACCGCATCACATTGAGAAGGAATGCAGAGCCATGTGTTTATATACATTGAGAAAAGCTTTGCATCCAATCCTAGAGAAAATTAAGAAAGAAATTGAATTAATGACCAAACAGAGAGTCATTTCAACTGTTACAAAACCTACAGGATGGTGTTCAGGTATGGTTCCAGCGAAGAAACCTAATGGCTCCATTTGAATTTGTTAGACCTCACACAAATGAATAAGGTCGTGGAAAGAGAAATCCATCCAATGTCATCAGTAGATGAGAGTTTGGCAAAGTTAGGGAAAAGCACAATTTCCACTAAATTAGAGACGAACAGCAGATTTTGGCAATTACCTGTGGATGAAGAATCTAAACTATTGACAACTTTTATCACACCATTTGGAAGATAGTTTTAACAGATTACCATTCGGAATTACATTAGCACTGGAGCTCTTTCAAAGGATGACGTTGAGAATCCTGGAAGGATTAGATGGGATCATCTGCCACATGGAAAACTTGTTGATCCACGGTGCCAATCAGCAGGAGCATGATACGAGAGTGCGAGCAGTGTTGCAGAGATTGGAGGAAGCAGGTCTAGCGTTGAATGAGAAATGTGTCTTTTCACAACAAATGGTGAGATTTCTAGGACATATTGATGGTTCAGGCATCAGAGTGGATCCTCAAAGGACAAAAGTCATTAAAGACTTTCCAGAGCCTAAAAACATCACAGGGTTGCAAAGGTTTATGGGCATGGTCAATCAGGTGGGGAAATTTCTACAAATCTAGCCATGATAAATGAGCCATTACGGCAGTTGTTAAAAAATGACAAGGCCTGGTGTTGGAGCATGGTTTAGCAAGGATCTTTTGAAAAAAATAAAGATGCTAGTTTCGTCAGAAGAATTCAATTTAAGATTGAAACAGATCACAAGTCATTAGTTACTGGACTAAATACAAAAGAACTAGCAAAGTTACCTCCAAGGTTTAGATTAAGAATGGTGAGATTCAGCACTAAAACCAGGGAAACAGCAGATGCGTTATCACGTATTTCATCCGCAGGACCTGAAGAAGGTAACATTTTATGTCTTGATGAAGTCAAAATGTTTGCTCTGACAACAACAGCAACTTCGCCTGCTTCAGCTGCGAAACTGGGTGAAATCAGGAAGGCTCAAAAAGGTGATGTTTGTGCAGCAATCAGAGAATATAGCGTACATGCAAAAAACCCCCAGTGTTAAGGCAATATTATGAACAAAGGGGTCATCTGAGTATTGTTGATGATTTATTGATCTACGATGAGACATTAGTTATCCCTAGGATACTGAGATTAGAGATCTTGGAGAGATTACACCAAGGACATTTAGGAATAACAAAGTACCGAGCCAGGGCAAGACAGTCAGTTTGGTGGCCTGGTATAGAGAAGATATCAAGCTGTATCACGTGTCCCATCAATCATCATGAGATGAAGCAGCCTCTCATGTCATCATTTTTTCATAGAGACCATGGAAGAGTCAAGGTCTGGATCTTTTCAAGCATAAAAATAAGATTTTCTTAATGCTGTTGATTACAATTCGAGGTGGATTGAAGTAAAGCAACTACAAGGTCAGGGTTCAGAAGCTGTAATCACATCCTTGAGAGAAATCTGTGCTATGCACAGGATTCCAGATATTGTAATTTCTGACAATGGGCCACAATCTGTAAATGAAGGCTTCAGAGAGTTTACCAGCAGCATATGGCTTTATCCACATCATCAGTTCACCGAGGTACCCTCAGGTGAATGGCGAAGCAGAGAGAGGTGTAAGGGGTACACTCGCACACACACTGTACCCCATTCAACTCCCCACCCTCCCATATACTTTATGTGAAAGCTTTATTAAAAAGAATGAAGATCTTCAATTAGGACTTCGATTGACACCACTTCAGAATGGTTTAGCCCCATGTGAATTGTCAATGGGAAGAACGTTGAAGACCCAACTTCCTATACTTCCAAGAACATTCAAGCCACAAGTGAGTGCAGAAGACTTGGAAAAAGTGAGGGAGAGGATAGAGAGAGATCAAATCAATCAGAGAATTATGACAAACATCATGGAAGCAAACACTTGACAGGCATACAACCTGGAGAATCAGTTTGGGTTAAAGATCAGAGAAGGTGTGGAGAAGTGATAGAACAATCGCCATATCCACGATCATACATTGTCCAAACTGACCAAGGGATGATAAGAAGAAATGGAAGGTCATTGGTGGTGATACCAAAAAAGCAGCAGATCCAAGAGGAACAATCATCTCAAGAAGTTGATGAACCAATGATACTGCAATCAGTCATCAATCCAGAGGACAACCAGAGTGAAGAACATGAGTCATCAAACAGTTTGACTGAAGTACAAAGGAATATGAAGAAGGAACTAGAAGACTCAAAACCTCAAGCCCTTCAATGAAAGACAAATGCGTTATGGCAGACTTGTAAACATGCCACAGTGGTTAACAATCTGAAAAGAAAAGTCAGAGATTTGGGGGAAGATGTAGTGTAATGTAATATAGGGTTGTTACTGGGCAGAATATGTAAATAGTCTGTGAGCGTCTTCACAGGAAGTGATGTAACAGAAGTTGTACAGAACCTTGTGTAGAGTGTAAGCGGAAACCATAGATGCAAGACATATGTAAATAAACTCCTGTTCCTGTAATCGTCTGTCTCTTAGATATTCTGTTCTAAGCCTTAATACTATCAGAATATAACACCATGCAACTCCCCACCTCACACACGGACTATACTCATCCAACACCGCCCCCCACACACAAACTGTACCTCATCTAACTTGCTCCCCCCTCCACACACATTGCCCCCATTCAACTCCCCATCTTTTCAAATACACTGTACCCCATCCATCTCCCCCCAGCACACACTGTACCCCATCCAACTCCCCACCCTCTCAAACACATGGTATCCCATTCAACGCCCCACCCTCTCACACACACACACTGCACCCCATCCAACTCCCCATCCAAACACACAAACTGTACCCCATCCAACTTTCCAACCTCACGCACACACTGTACCCCATCCAACTCCCTAACCTCACACACACACTGTACCCCATCCAACTCCACACCCTCACACACACACTGTACCCCATCCAACTCCCCACCCTCACACACACACTGTACACCATTCAACTCTCCAACCTCACACACACACTGTACCCCATCCAACTCCCCACCCTCACACACACACTGTACCCCATCCAACTCTCCAACCTCACACACACACTGTATCCCATCCAACTCCCCACCCTCATACACACACAGTACCCCATCCAACTCTCCAACCTCACACACACTGTATCCCATCCAACTCCCCACCCTCCCACATATTGCACCCAATCCAACTCTCCAACCTCACACACACACTATGCTCCATCCAACTCCCCACCCTCCCACATACTGTACCCATTCAACTCCCTATCCTACCTGATAATTTCTCCATTCCTTCCCCCCCCCCCCCATCCCACCTATTGCTATTATCTCCTCCTGCCCTGTAATCATTCACAAGCTCTGCTTTCCTCCTATTCTGACCTATTATGCAGCCTCTCGCTTCATGATGCACTTCATTTGACTTGGCCCTATGTTTTGGAATACCCTCCGGAAATCTCAGCATCTCCCTCTCCTCCTAAAGAACTTCCTTAACACCCAACTCCGACCAAGCTGTGGTTCCACTCCTGATGACTACTGCTTTGGCTCAGCTTTCATTGTTGTCTAATAATAGGCCGGTGAAGAGCCTTGGGATATGTTCTACATTAAATGCACTATCGAGATGCTAGGTGTTGTTCCTGTTGTTAGATCTGATGTTTGTTACAATGTTAGCATGATTCCTGTTGTGAAATCAATGTGTGCAGAGGTGGGAGAGAACCTTCAGCCCATCTGGGTGCTGCTTGGCGGGGTACCTGGTGCTATGGCATGGTTCAGAACCCCTTGTCACAGCTCCCTCTGTGTGTCTGGAGGCAGCCGCCATGCTAGCTGCTGCATGACTAGTGCGACAGTTTACCTGTGCTGGTGTCACAATCCCTCTCCTCAGCAGCCGGGCGTGTACGGCACTGTAAGACCATTGCTTCTCGCTCCCTGAAAGCACAGAAAGATCCACATTTAGGATGTTAGACCTCATCACTGAGGGATGCTGCTTATTACAATTACTGATAAAACAAGGATTCTCCTTTTTGGCTATTTAAGTAGGAAATGCAGCACAACTGAGAACAATGCTTTCCTTACCCACTGTCCAAACATGATACTTCCTGGCAATGATGACAGGGCAGTAAGCAGGAGTGAGAGCAGAGCAGTAACAGGAGCAGGAGCGGAATGGGAGCTGGAGCAGGAGTGGGAATGGGAGCTGCAGCAGGAACAGGAGCAGGAATGGGAGCTGGAGCAGGAGCAGGAGTGGGAATAGGAGCTGGAGCAGGAGCAGGAGTGGGAATAGGAGCTGGAGCAGGAGCAGGAGCGGGAATGGGAGCTGGAGCAGGAGCCGGAATGGGAGCTGGAGCAGGAGCCGGAATGGGAGCTGGAGCAGGAGTGGGAATGGGAGCTGGAGCAGGAACAGGAGCAGGAATGGGAGCTGGAGCAGGAGCAGGAGTGGGAATAGGAGCTGGAGCAGGAGCAGGAGCGGTAATGGGAGCTGGAGCAAGAGCAGGAGTGGGAATAGGAGCTGGAGCTGGAGCAGGAGCAGAAGTGGGAATAGGAGCTGGAGCAGGTGCCGGAATGGGAGCTGGAGCAGGAGCAGGAGTGGGAATGGGAGCTGGAGCAGGAGCCGGAATGGGAGCTGGAGCAGGAGCCGGAATGGGAGCTGGAGCAGGAGTGGGAATGGGAGCTGCAGCAGGAACAGGAGCAGGAATGGGAGCTGGAGCAGGAGCAGGAGTGGGAATAGGAGCTGGAGCAGGAGCAGGAGCGGGAATGGGAGCTGGAGCAGTAGCAGGAGTGGGAATAGGAGCTGGAGCTGGAGCAGAAGCAGAAGTGGGAATAGGAGCTGGAGCAGGAGCAGGAATGGGAATAAAAGTGTTTACTCTGTCATCCTTTAGTACTTACGTTTTACTGTTCATCCCATTGACCCTGAATCCCTTTGCAAAGGGATTATTATCGATCTTCAGCTGTGTAATCTGGGAGAAAGGGAACATCCGTCAGTACCACACTGACTCTCGGTGCAGTTACTCTGAGTAAAATGACTTTGGGTCTACAGTAACTCTGGGGTGCAGTGACTCTGCGGACCCTGAGTGTAGCACACTGGAGGTATAGTGTCCTTTAGTCGGATCTTCAAAGCTCACTGAATGCAGGAATGGAGGCGAGTGCGATTTGAAGCTTGCGTTCTCAGAGGTTCGCACTAGGACCTGCCACCTCCAGACTGCGACACCACTTTTAAAAAGATGCTGGGAGGCAGGGAATGGGTCAGGTATACACCTCCATTTAAATGCCTGCTGAGATCATTAAAGAGCTCATTAACAGGCTTGTCACTATCAGTGAAAGGCTGGGAATGGGGAAGGCACCATGGGGGGAATACAACAGTGCTGTGAAGATATGAATCATGTGGAGGGACAAGAGAGCTTTGGGAAGAGCTGATTAAACTAAAGCCGAGGCAGCAAATAAAGCTCAGCTGCTTCAGGTGTACCTCAGTGTGGTTATTGTTGCAGCTGGAAGAGTTGAATTTCTCATTGGTAAGTGGCAGGAAACCAGAGAGGGAGGTGAGCATGCTGGCATCACAGGGGCAGCTGGGGTTGGCAGGGGAAGGCCTGGTGAAGATACAAAGCCCAGCTGAGGGAGTTCAGATGGAAACAGGCTTCTCTGACATTGGACAGAGCAGCCAGGATGAGCTTCAGTAGATTCAACCTCCTGGAAATTTGCAGATAACACAAAAATTGGTCATGTAGTTGATAGTGAAGAGGATAGCTGTAGACTCCAGAATGATATCAACGGTTTGGTTGAGTGGGCGGAAAAGTGGCAAGTGGAATTCAATCTGGAGAAGTGTGAAGTAATGCATTTGGGGAGGGCAAGCAAAGCAATCGAATTCACAATAAACGGGAGGATATTGAGAGGGGTAGAAGAAGTGAGAGACCTTGGAGTGCATGTCCACAGGTCCCTGAAGGTGGCAGAACAGGTAGATAGAGTGGTGAAGAAGGTATATGGAATGCTTTCCTTTATTGGCCGAGGTATAGAATTCAAAAGCAGGGATGTGATGCTGGAACTGTATAAAACGTTGGTTAGGCCACAGCTGGAGTATTGCGTACAGTTCTGGTCACTGCATTACAGGAAGGACATCATTGCTCTGGAGAGAGTACAGAGGAGATTTACAAGAATGTTGCCAGGGCTTGAAAGTTGCATCTATGAGGAAAGATTGGATAGGCCAGGGTTATTTTCCTCAGAACAGAGGAAGCTGAGGGGTGACTTAATTGAGGTGTACAAAATTATGATGGGCTTAGAAAGAGTAGACAAGAAGGACCTGATTCCCCCTAGCAGAGAGGTCAATTACCAGAGGGTATAGATTTAAGGTGATTGGTAGAAGGATTAGAGGCGACATGAGGAAAAACATTTTCACCCGGAGGGTGGTGGGTGTCTGGAATTCACTGCCCGGAATGGTGGTGGAGGCAGAAACCCTCAACTCATTTAAAAATGTACCTGGACATGCACCTGAAGTGCTGTAACCGGCAAGGCTACGGACCAGGTGCTGGAAGGTGGGATTAGATTGGGCGGCTAGAATTTTTTCAGCTGTTGCAGACAGGATGGGATGAAGGGTCTCATTCTGTTCCGTAACTTTTCCATGGTTCTATAGGTCTGGGCCAGAGAAGCCCGGTGGGGGCCTGCAAGGGGAGGAAGGCATAGGGTGCACAGCCCAGGAGTCAGCTCCCTGCAAAGGACAGAGCGCCAGTGCCGGAGGAAGCTGCGCCTATCCAAACAGCTGTTCTCACTTCTGTGTGCTCTCTCATGGTCCCCTTTTTTCAGTCCCCTTCCTGTAGCCATCAGGGTCTCCGTTGCCCTGAACTTTTATGCAGCCAGGTCGTTCCAGGGGTCAGCTGTGGTCGCAGCTGGCATCTCGCAGTCAGCATCTCATCATGCCATCAAGCAGGTCCCAGATGCCCTTTTCAGGAGGGCAGGAGACTACACCATCTTTTACACAGATGGGCTTGTGCAGGCACAGAGGGCATTGGGTTCAGCCTCCATCGCTGGATTCTCCCAGGTGCAGGGCATCATCACTTGTGCACATGTGGGCATCAATGCCCCAAGTGACCGGCCAGTGAGATCCATTAACGGGAAGGGCTTCCACTCCTTCAACATCCAAATGGTCTGTGACTACAACAAGAGCCTCCTCCATGTGGGCACTCGCTTTCCTGGCAGCTGCCACGACTCCTTCATCTTCCGCTAGTCCAGGCTGCCTCGGATCTTCACTCCATCCTCCAAAGTGCATGGATGGATCCAAGGAGACAAGGGAAAAGCCTTGAAGAGATGGTTACTGACCCCTCTACAGAAGCCCCAGACAGAGGCACAGAGGTGATACAGCCAATGCCACCTCTTCAGCAGGACATTGAACAGGCCATTGGATTTCTGAAGATTTGATTCTAGTGCCTGGACCGGGCGTGTGCCACCCTCCAATACCCTTCTGCAAGGGTCTCTGTCATTGTGGTGGTCTGCTGCTCTCTCCATAACATGGCCCTCCAGAGAGGTGTGGACCTTGAGCACAGTGAGGCCCTGGAAGGAGGCAGCTCATTGGGGGAGGAGCAGGAAGTAGGGGAGGAGGAAGAAGAGGGGGTGGAGGGGGAATGCCACTGAACAGAGAGGTGCCCCTGCTGCACGAAGAGGTGGCCTCCTCCTGCCACCCTGCTGGAAGAGAACCTCCCTCCTCTCCCTCACGGCCTGCAGCATTAGATCCAGGTGGGCATCGATGAAGTGAGGGTCTGCCCTACCCCTGGTGCCAGGCCACCAGCTCCCCTATGACATCTCACTTTCCTCTGGTGCTGTGGAAGGCAGATCTCTCCCTCAGGACTACCAGCAGCCTCAGTGATGGCTGCTGTGGAAGTCTACATGAGCCCACACTTGATCTGACACACTGCCATTTTCAATCCCACTGGTTCTAAGTGGACAGGAAACCCATCTCCATATCAATTAAGCCTTTCCCGCTTGAAAATTGAATCTGAATCAGCTTCCCAGAGAACCCAGGTTTCAGACCTAAAACCAGACCCTGTTCCTATTTCCCAGCTCCATAATAAAAATGTAGCCTTCTGGGTCTACAGTCACTCTGGGGTACAGTCACAACTCTGAGGCACAGTAACTCTGGGACATAGAGACTCTGGAGGTACAATTACTCTGGGTACAGTGGTTCTGGGGATGCAATCACTCTGGGTCTACAGTGACTCTGGATACAGTGAGGCTGGGAGTACAGTGACTCTGGGGGTACAGTGACTCTCGGGGTACAGTGAGGCTGGGGGTACAGTGATTCTGGGTGCAGTGACTCTGGATACTGTTACTCGGGGGTTACAGTGGCTCTGGGGGTAGAGTGAGCCGAGGGGTACAGTGACTCTGGGGGTACGATGGCTCTGGGGGTACAGTGGCTCTAAAGGAACAGTGACTCTAAATGCAGTCATAGTCATAGAGTTATAGAGTTAACCAGCACTGAAACAGGCCCTTCGGCCCATCGTGCCCATGCCAGCCATCAAGCGCCTATCTATTCTAATCCCATTTTCCAGCACTTGGCCCATAGCCTTGTATGCTGTGGCGTTTCAAGTGCTATCTAAATACTTCTTAAATGTTGTGAGGGTTCCTGCCTCTACCACCTCTTCAGGCAGTGCGTTCCAGATTCCAACCACCCTCAGTGAAAATATTTTTCCTCAAATCCCCTCTAAACCTCCTGCCCCTTACCTTAAATCTATGCCCCCTGGTTATTGACACCTCCGCTAAGGGAAATAGTTTCTTCCTATCTACCCTATCTATGCCCATCATAATTTTGAATACTTCAATCAGGTCCCCCCTCAGCCTTTTCAGTCTCTCATCATAGCTGAAATGCTCCAGTCCAGGTAACACCCTGGTGAATCTCCTCCGCACCCTCTCCAGTGCAATCACATCCTTCCTATAGTGTGGCGACCAGAACTGGACACAGTACTCCAGCTGTGGCCTAACTACCATCTTATACAGCTCTATCATAACCTGCTCTTATATTCTATGCCTCGGCTAATAAAGGCAAGTATCCCATATTCCTTCCTAACCACCTTATCTACCTGTGCTGCCGCCTTCAGTGATCTATGGACAAATACACCAAGGTCCCTCTGACCTTCTGTACTTCCTAGGGTCCTACCATCCATTGTATATTCCCTTGCCTTATTAGTCCTCCCAAAATGCATCACCTCACACTTCTCAGGATTAAATTACATTTGCCACTGCTCCGCCCATCCTACCAGCCCATCTATATCTCCCTGTAATCTAAATCTTTCCTCCTCACTATTTACGACACCATCAATTTTTGTGTCATCTGCGAACTAACTGATCATATCTTCTATATTCACGTCTAAATCATTAATGTACACTACAAACAGTAAGGGTCCCAGCACTGATCCCTGTCATACACCACTGGTCACAGGCTTCCAATCACAAAAACAACCCTTGACCATCACCCTCTGCCTCCTTGCCACTAAGCCAATTTTGGATCCAATTTGCCAAATTGCCCTGGATCCCATGGGTTCTTACCTTCTTAACCAATCTCCCATTCAGGACCTTATCAAAAGCCTTACTGAAGTCCATGTAGACTACATCAACTGCTTTATCCTCATCTACACATCTAGTCACCTCAATTCAATCAAGGTTGTGACTCTGGGGTACACTGTGGGCTGACCTGGGACCTATACAAGTTTAACAATCTTCGCTACTCTTTGAATTCTGTACTTCTGGAAATAAATCCGTATTTTGTTTACATTTTTAATTGCTTTGCTAATCTGTGATGCTGCTTCAATTTGTTCACCTATATCCCTAGATCCCTTTGCTCTTCTGCCCTGTTCAGTGTTTTTTTTATTTTCTGAGGTGTAAGTGATAATTTAAGGATAAGGGGTAAGCCATTTAGCACTGAGATGAGGAGAAATTTCTTCACCCAGAGAGTGGTGAACCTGTGGAATTCTCTACCATAGAAAGCAGATGAGGCCAAATCATTAAATATATTCAAGAAAGAGTTAGATATAGTTCTTAGGGCTAAAGGAATCAAGGGATACAGGGAGAAAGCGGGAACAGGTTACTGAGTTTGGATGATCAGCCATCATCATATTGAATGGCGGTGCAGGCTCGAAGGGCCGAATGGCCTACTCTTGCTCCTATTTTTCTATATTTTTATGTTTCTATTCCATTTTCCTACCAAAATGCATAACCTCACATTTATCTATATTAATGTTTATTTTGCACTTAAATGTTCAGTCTGCAAGTTTTCTAATATATTCTTGTAATATGTTGCATTCTTGCTCAGTGTTAGTTCTACCCTGCAACTTGGTTTCATCTGGAAATTTTAGTATTGAGTTACTTGTTCCTAAGTCCAAATCATTCATGTAAATTATGAATAACAGTGATCTCAGTTCTGATGCTTGTGGAACACTGCTTTCTATCTTCCTCCAATAACTACCCTTTACCCCTACTCTCTGCTTTCTATTTTAACATCAGTTTGCTATCCATTTGGCTATTTATCCCTTGACTCCACATGCCCTAAGCTTTCGCATGAACTAACTGTGTGGTACCTCATCAAAGGCCTTTTGAAAATCAAATATATGACATCTACTACATTACACTTGCTTACTCTTTCCGTTACCTTTTCTTACTGGTTTGGAATGGCATTGTGCGAAACATCACAACTGCCCTCAGACTAGCTGTGAGCAATGTTAGGATTTTATAAATTGGGGGAGCAGTCAACACAGATTGCATTTGTAATATTCTGATGCTGATTAGACTTAGAATATTTTAGAGATTGATGGTTACAGGAACAGAATGTATTCGATATTTATGGCTTCCAGTTTCACTCTACACAAGGTTCTGTCGAAGTTCTGTTACATTACTTCCTGTGATGACACTCATAGACTATTTACATATTCTGCCCAGTAACAACCCTATTTACATTATCCTACATCTTCCCCCAAGTCTCTGACTTCACTTCTTAGAATGTCAACCACTGTGGCGTTTTTACAAGACTGGGATTCCATGCGTAGCAAAGATTTCTCTCAAGGATGTGATCACAGCTTCTGAACTCTGACCTTGCAGCTGCTTCACCTCGACCCACCTCGAATTAAGAACATCTTATTCTTATGGTTGTAAAGATCCAAACCCAGACATTCCCATGGTCTAGCCGGAAAAAGACGATGACATTAGTGGCTCCTTTGTCTCATGACGATTGATAGCACACGTGATACACCTCGATATCATCTCTTCGATCACTTTCGATATACCAGGATATCAAACTGCCTGTCCAGCCCTGGCTCTACATTTTGTTATTCCTAAATGCCTTTGGTGCAATCTTTCTAAGATCTCCAATCTCAGTATCCTGGCGTTATCTAATGTCTCGTCAACAAATCATCGATACTCAAATGACTTCATTGCTCATAATATTGCTTTATCACTGGGTTGTGTGGCATTTCTGCTGACTGTCATGCAAACAATATTCTCAAATTGCTGCACACACTTTGTCTTTTTGAGCCTTCCTGATTTCACTTAACTTCTGATTTGTAGCAGGTAAATACTCTGTAGTTGTTCGAGCAAACACTGTTACTTCCTCAAAAACTAGAATGTCACCTTCTTCAGATCCTGCTGATGTAATGAATGATGACGCACTTGCTGTTATTTGCTGTTTCCCAGTAAACATGGTTTCAGTGTCAAATCCATATCTCAATGGAAACTCTTGCAGTCTCAGAGGTAACTTTGCTAGTTCTTTTGTATTAGCCGAGTAACGGTTTGTGATCTGTTTCAATCTCCGATTGAAGACCAAGTAAAGTGTGGCTACCCAACCCGAACCCGACCAGACCCAACGACATGTGTCGGGTTCAGGTCGGGTCGGTCTCTCTTCCGGGTCGGGTTTGTGTCAGGTCGGGCTGGACGTGGACGGTGCTGCCTTGCCTTTCAAATGAACATTCAGGATGTCAAGGAGGGAGACATGCAGTCCGGACTCCACTCTTTCCAGTAAAGCCTGGCTACCCAACTCAAACCCGACTACATGTGTCAGGTTTGAGTCAGGTCGGGCATTTAAAAAATTAAAGGACCCGGGCCCAGGTTGGCTGTTGTCGAGTCGGGCCCAAGTCGGGTTTAAATCTTATACCCGAGCCAGGCTTTAAGACCTGGCACATAGTCAGAGAATTTCTCGCATGTCCAAGTTACTGCCAATGCTTAATGCTTCCTTCTTGATGATCACATATCCTTGGTCTGTTTCTGTCAAATAATGAGATGCAAAATACACAGGCCCGCAATTCCCATCACTTTGTACCTGAAGCAAGACTGCACCTAGCCCTGCTGCTATAATGGTTGGCAATTTTGGATCATAATGTGCTAGTACTTTTGAAGAAAGAGGTTTCTGCTAGATTTTTTCAAAAGATTCTTTTGGACCTCGCTCCAATTCTAGGCCTTGTTATTTTTTAATAACTGTGTCAGTGGTTTGTTTATTATCACCAGATTTGGCAGAAACTTTCCCATCTGATTGACCATCTTTGTGATCCTGTGATGTTTTTAGGCTCAGGAAAGTCTGGACTTTTGTCTTTTGAGGGTCTGCTCTGATGCCTGATCCACTAATAATATGACCTAGAAATCTCACTGTTTGTTGTAAAAAGACACACTTCTCATTCAGTATTAGATCAGCTTCCTGCAGTCTCTGCAACACTGCTCACACTCTCGCACACTCTCATCATATTCCTGCTGACCTGCACCGTCGATCAACACGTCATCCATGTGACAGATGATCTCTTCTAATCCCTCCAGGATTCTGGACATTTTGTTATTTGGAAAATTTCCAGTGCTGACCTAATTCCAAAAGGTAATCTGTTAAAACAGAATCTTCCAAATGGTGTTATAAAAGTTGTCAATAGTTTAGATTCTTCCTCCAAAGGTACTTGCCAAAATCCACTATTGGCATCTAATTTAGTAAAAATTGTGCTTTTCCCTCGCTTTGCCAAGCTCTCATCCACTGATGGCATTAGAGGTATTTCCAGCTCTACAGCCTTGTTTAATTGCATAAGGTCTACACAAATCTGGATGGACCCATTTGGTTTCTTCACTGGAACCATACCGAAACACCATCCAGTAGGCTTAGTAACTGGGGAGATGTCTCCCTGTTTGGTCATTAGCTCGATTTCTTTCTTAACTTTCTCTAAGAGTGGGTGGAACTTCTCTTGGTGTATATATACACAATGGTTCTGCATCTTTTCTTAATGTGATGTGGTTTGCTGTTTTTAGTTTTCCTTTGAATAATTTAGGGAATTTAGCCCTAAAATTTCTTGGCTGTTCCTCAATGCCTTTCAGCTCTTCAACTCTGCATATTAGCTGTAAATCTATGCAAGCTTTGCAGCTTAATAACAAGCAATTCTGATTCTTGATAATATATAACATCTCGGGAATTTCTCTTCCCGGTAACTCGGAATCGTCTTCAGCTCTCCTATTACCTTCAGCTCACTGCTTCCAGGTCCATACAGTTTTTACCTGTAGGTCTGACGCTTACTTTCTTCAGCCACAGCTCCATGTCTGTCAGTACTGAGACTACTGCTCCAGTGTCCAGTTTGAATCTTGTCCGATAGCCTCCTACAAGAATCTCTGCCGTCCAGGAATTTGCACTTGCTCCGTGGATTTCTCCTAGAAACAGTCATTCAACACATTGTACATCCTGTACTTAGTTAACTTTTTGATTTTCTTTGGATTTTCCCTTTTATATTTTGCAGCTCTGGTTTCTTGCTGCTACTTACCAATTGGAAGTGCCCCCTCTTTATACATATGAAACATTCCGCTTCTCTGGCTGGGCAATTTTCCTGCCGGTGCCTCACTCGGCCACACCTGCTGCAGTGAGACGCTGCTGCCTCGAGCTGCTCTTCCTGCCTTTCCTGTCTTTGGCCGCCATTTTTTTGCATTTGCTTTCTTTAAGTATTCAATGGAGTCTGCTACTTTCGAGACTGGACTCTTCCTGTCACCTCGAGCGACAACATTGACTAACCTATACTTGCCTGCTCAACCGAATCGCCTTGGTTAATGTAAGATCATCTCTCAACTGCAGATGATCCAAGAGAGCGTCTGCTACTCCGACCACAATCCGGTCTCTGATTAACTCTTCCTGGAAACTGCCGTATTCACAATCGTCAGTGAGCTGGTATAAATCATTGATAAACGAATCAATACTTTCTCCTCTCTGCTGAGACCATTTATTGAACTAATGTCCTTTAGGGAAGGAAATCTGCTGTCCTTACCTGGTCTGGCCTACAAGTGAATCCAGACCCACAGCAATATGGTTGACTCTTACATGCCTTCTGAAATGGCCTAGCACGCTACTCAGTTGTATCAAACCGCTACGAAGTCAAGAATGAAACTGGACGGACCACCCGGCATCGACCTAGGCACTGGAAGTGACAACGGAAAACCCAGCCCGTCGACCCTGCAAAGTCCTCCATACTAACATCTGGGGGCTGTGCCAAAATTGCAAGAGCTGTCCCACAGACTAGTCAAGCAACAGCCTGACATAGTCTTTCACACGGAATCATACCTTACAGACAATGTCCCAGACACCGCCATCACCAACCTCGTGCATCTCTTGTCCCACTGGCAGGAAAGACCCAGCAGAGGTGGCAGCACAGTGGTATACAGCTGGGAGGGAGTTGCCCTGGGAGTCCTCAACATCGACTCTGGACCCCATGAAGTCTCACGACATCCGGTCAAGGAAACCTCCTGCTGATTACCACCTACCGCCCTCCCTCAGCTGATGAGTCAGTACTACCCCATGTTGAGCACCAAATGGAGGAAGCACTGAGAGTGGCAAGGGCGCAAAATATACACTGAGTGGAGGTATTCAATGTCCATCAACAAGAGTGGCTCGGTAGCACCACTACTGACCGAGCTGGCCGAATCCTAAAGGGCATAGCTGCTAGACTGGGTATGCGGCAGGTGATGAGAGAACCAACAAGAGGGAAAAACATAGTTGACCTCATCCTCACCAATCTGCCTGCAGCAGATGCATCTGTCCATGACAGTATTGGTAGGAGTGACCACCACACAGTCCTTGTGGAGACTAAGTCCTGCCTTCACCTTGAGGATACCCTCCATCGTGTTGTGTGACACTATCATTTTGCTAAATGGGATAGTTTCGAACAGATCTAGCAACACAAAACTGGCATCCATGAGGCGCTGTGGGCCATCAGCAGCAGCAGAATTGTACTCAACAACAATCTGTAACCTCATGGCCCGGCATATCCCCCACTCTACCATTACCATCAAGCCGGGAGACCAACTCTGGTTCAATGAAGAGTGCAGGAGGGCATGCCAGGAGCAGCACCAGGCATGCCTCAAAATGAGGTTTCAACCTGGTGAAGCTACAACACAGGACTATCTGCGTGCCAAACTGCCAAAGCAGCACGCAATAGACAGAGCTAAGCGATCCCATAACCAATGGATCAGATCTAAGCTCTGCAGTCCTGCCACATCCAGCCGTGAATGGTGGTGGACAATCAAACGACTAACTGGAGGAGGTGACTCCACAAATATCCCCATCCTCAATGATGGGGGAGCCCAGCACTTCAGTGTAAAAGATAAGGCTGAAGCATTTGCAACAAGCTTCAGCCAGAAGTGCCAAGTTGATGATCCATCTACGCCTCCTCCTGAAGTTCCCAGCATCTCAGATGCCAGACTTCAGCCAATTCAATTCACAAGTGTGATATCAAGAAACAACTGAAGGCACTGGATGCTGCAAAGGCTATGGGCCCTGACAATATTTTGGCAATAATACTGAAGACCTGTGCTCCAGAACTTGCCGCGGCCATAGCCAAGCTGTTCCAGTTACAACACTGGTATCTACGCGACAATGTGGAAAATTGCCCAGGTATCTCCTGTACAGGTAAAACAGGACAAGTCCAACCCGGCCAATTACTGCCCCATCGGTCTACTCTCAACCATCAGTAAAGTGATGGAAGGTGTCATCGACAGTGCTATCAAGTGGCGCTTGCTTAGCAATAACCTGCTCAGTGACGCTCAGTTTGGGTTCTGCCAGGGCCACTCAGCTCCTGACCTCATTACAGCTTTGGTTCAAACATGGATAAAAGAGCTGAACTCAAGAGGTGAGGTGAGAGTGACTGCCCTTGACACCAAGGCAGCATTAGACCCAGTACAGCATCACGGAGCCCTGAGCCAGGGCGGCACAGTGGCGCAGTGGTTAGCACCGCAGCCTCACAGCTCCAGGGACCCGGGTTCGATTCCGGGTACTGCCTGTGTGGAGTTTGCAAGTTCTCCCTGTGTCTGCGTGGGTTTTCTCCGGGTGCTCCGGTTTCCTCCCACAAGCCAAAAGACTTGCAGGTTGATAGGTAAATTGGCCATTATAAATTGTCACTAGTATAGGTAGGTGGTAGGGAAATATAGGGATAGGTGGGGATGTTTGTTGGGAATATGGGATTAGTGTAGGATTAGTATAAATGGGTGGTTGATGTTCGGCACAGACTCGGTGGGCTGAAGGGCCTGTTTCAGTGCTGTATCTCTAATCTAATCAAAACTGAAGTCAATGGGAATCAGGGTGAAAACTCTCCGCTAGTTGGAGTCATATCTAGCGCAAAGGAAGATGGTTATGGTTTTTGGGAGG
Organism: Heterodontus francisci; assembly: GCF_036365525.1. NCBI lineage: Eukaryota > Metazoa > Chordata > Chondrichthyes > Heterodontiformes > Heterodontidae > Heterodontus > Heterodontus francisci. Next base: position 62,893,272 of record NC_090393.1, on the reverse strand, counting down.
TCAATCATCTGAGCTCCAGGACATCACTGCAGGAGTTCCTCAGGGTTGTGTCTTAGGCCCAAACATCTTGAGCTGCTTCGTCAATGGCCTTCCTCAATCATAAGGTCAGAAGTGGGGATGTACGCTGATAATTGCACAATGTTCAGCACCATTCGCGACTCCTCAGATACTGAAGCAGTCTATGTAGAAATGCAGCAAGACCTGGACAATATCCAAGCTTGGGCTGATAAGTGGCAAGTAACATTCGCACCACATAAGTGCTAGGCAATGACCATCCCCAACAAAGAGAATCTAACCATCTCCCCTTGACATTCAATGGCATTACAATTGCTGAATCCCCCACTACCAACATCCTGGGGATTACCATTGAACAGAAACTGAACTGGAGTAGCCATATAAGTACCTTGGCTACAAGAGCAGGTCAGAGACTAGGAATCCTGTGACGAGTAACTCACCTCCTGACTCCCCAAAGCCTGTCCACCATCTACAAGGCACAAGTCAGGAGTGTGATGGAATACTCTCCACTTGCCTGGATGGGTGCAGCTCCAACAACCCTCAAGAAATTCGACACCATCCAGGACAAAGCAGCCCGCTTGATTGGCACCCCATCCACCAACATTCACTCTCTCCATCACTAACGTATAGTGGCAGCAGTGTGTACTATATACAAGATGCACTGTAGCAATGCACCAAGACTCCTTTGATAGCACCTCCCAAACCTGTGGCCTCTACCAACTAGAAGGACAAGGGCAGCAAATGCATGGGAACACCACCACCTGGTGGATGTTCCCCTCCAAGTCACACACCATCCTGACTTGGAACTATATCACCGTTCCTTCACTGTCGCTGGGTCAGAATCCTGGAACTCCCTTCCTAACAGCACTGTGGGTGTACCTACCCCAAATGGAGTGCAGCGGTTCAAGAAGGCAGCTCACCACCACCTTCTCAAGGGCAATTAGGGATGGGCAATAAATGCTGGCCTGGCCAGCAACACCCACATCACACGAATTAATAAAAAAAAAATGTGCAAGCTCAACGTTCAGGTTTAGTCTGACATTGAAGCAAGACTCCAGAGCCTTAATGACCTCCTCGTACATAGCTTTTTCTTCATCTATGCCCTGTGTTATGAGGATGTCATCCGCACATTGTCTCATGGCATATAACATACTGACCTGCTCCTTGTCGGCTTCTGTGCGACACCTGATGCAGTACAGTACCTAGTAAATCTTTGGACCCATTTCAGACACACCTCTGCTTGGTTCTTTCCAGCTACTTTCTCGAAGTTCTCCTGTAAGGGCAGTGATTTTGCTATTTCTTCTTCACTTGACCGTAACCACCATATAATATTCTGATGCTGCTTAGTCTTAGAATACCTGACAGATTGACGGGTACAGGAACAGGAGTTTATTTACATGGATCTGACTTCTGTGGCTTCCAGTTTCACTCGACATTAGGTTCTGCACAAGTTCTGTTCCATCATTTCCGGTGATGACACTCACAGTCGGTTTATGCAACAGTAACAACCCTATATTACATTGTACTGCAGTATTCATCCATCATGCTTTTAGGAATTATTGATCCAGAGTCACTGCACGCAGAGTCACTGCACCCAGACTCACCGCACCCTTGTCACTGCAGCCATAGACACTGAACGCAGAGTCACTGCACCCAGTGACACCGTACCCGCAGTCACTACACCCGCAGTTACTGCACAAAGAGTCACTGCAACCAGAGTCACCGCACTCAGAGTCACTCTACCCAGAGACACTGCATCCAGCGTCACTTCACCTAGTGTTACCACACCCGTAGTCACTGCACCGCAGTCACAGCACAAAGAGTCACTGCAACCAGAGTCACCACACCCAGAGTCACTGCACCCAGAGTCAATGCATCCAGAGTCACTGCATCCAGAGTCACTGAACCCAGAGTCACCGCACCCAGAGTCACAGCACCCAGAGTCACTGCAACCAGTCACCGCACCTATAGTGACAACACCCAGAGTCACTGCAACCAGTGTCACGGCACCCAGAGTCACTGCACCCAGAGTCATTGCACCCAGAGTCACTGCATCCAGTGTCATTGCACCCAGAGTCACAGCACCCAGTCAACGCACCAAGAGTCACTGGACCCAGAGTCACTGCACCCAGATCACTGCATCCAGTATCACTGCTCCCAGAGTCACTGCACCCAGTCAATGCACCCAGAGTCACTGAATCCAGAGTCACTGAACAAAGAGTCACCGCACACAGAGTCACTCCACCCAGAGACACTGCATCCAGCGTCACTTCACCTAGTGTTACCACACCCACAGTCACTGCACCGCAGTCACTGCACAAAGAGTCACTGCAATGAGAGTCATCACACCCAGAGTCACTGGACCCAGAGTCACTGCTCCCAGACTCACTGCACACAGAGTCACTGCAACCAGTCACCGCACCGATAGTGACTACACCCAGAGTCACTGCATCCAATGTCATGGCTCCTAGAGACACTGCACCCAGTCAACGCACCAAGATTCATTGGACCCAGAGTCACTGCAACCAGAGTCACTGCACCCAGAGTCACTGCATCCAGAGTCACTGCATCCAGAGTCACTGTACCCAGAGTCACCGCACCCAGAGTCACCGCACCCAGAGTCACTGCAACCAGTCACCGCATCGATAGTGACTGTGCCCAGAGTCACTGCATCCAGTGTCATGGCACCCAGAGTCACTGCACTCAGTCAACGCACCCAGAGTCACTGCACCCAGAGTCATTGCACCCAGAGTCATTGCGCCCAATCAACGCACCCAGAGTCACTGCACCCAGAGTCACAGCTCCCAGACTCACTGCACCCGGAGTCACTGCAACCAGTCACCGCACCGATAGTGACAACACCCAGAGTCACTGCATCCAGTGTCACGGCACCCAGAGTCACTGCACCCAGAGTCATTGCACCCAGAGTCACTGCACCCAGTCAACGCACCAAGAGTCATTGGACCCAGAGTCACTGCACCCAGATCACTGCATCCAGTGTCACTGCTCCCAGAGTCACTGCACCCTGAGTCACTGCACCCAAGTCACTGTACCCAGAGTCACCGCACCCAGAGTCACTGCACCCAAGTCACTGCAACCTGTCACTGCACCAATAGTGAATGCGCCCAGTCACTGCATCCAGTGTCATGGCACCCAGAGTCACTGCACCCAAGTCACTGCAAACAGCCACCGCACCAATGGTGACTGCGCCCAGAGTCACTGCATCCAGTGTCATGGCACCCAGAGTCACTGCACCAAGTCAACGCACCCAGAATCACTGCACCCAGAGTCATTGCACCAAGAGTCATTGCGCCCAGTCAACGCAACCAGAGTCACTGCACCCAGATTACTGCACCCAGAGTTACTGCTCCCAGACTCACTGCACTCAGAGTCACTGCAACCATTCTCCGCACTGATAGTGAATACAACCAAAGTCACTGCATCCAGTGTCATGGCACCCAGAGTCACTGCACCCAGAGTCACTGGAACCAGAGTCACTGCACCCATATCACTGCATCCAGTGTCACTACTCCTAGAGTCACTGCACCCACAGTCAACACGCCCAGAGTCACTGCATTCACAGTCACTGCATCCAGAGTCACTGCACCCAGAGTAACTGCACCCAGTGTCACCGCACCCAAGTCACTGCACCCAGAGTCACTGCACCCAGAGTCACTGCACCAAGAGTCACCGCACCCAGAGTCACCACACCCAGAGTCACCGCACCCAGAGTCACCGCACCCAGAGTCACTGCACCCAGAGTCACTGCACCCAGAGTCACTGCACTGAGTGTCACCGCACCCGCAGTCACTACACCCACAGTCACTGTACAAAGAGTCACTGCACCCAGAGTCACTACACCCAGTGTCACCGCACCCAAGTCACTGCACCCAGAATCACCGCACCCAAGTCATTGCACCCAGAGTCACCGCACCCAAGTCATTGCACCCAGACTCACTACACTCAGTGTCACCGCATCAGCAATCACTGCACCGCAATCACTGCACAAAGAGTCACTGCACCCAGAGTCACTGCACCCAGAGTCACTGCATCCAGAGTCACTGCATCCAGAGTCACCACACCCAGAGTCACTGCACCCAAGTCACTGCAACCAGTCACTGCACCAATAGTGAATGCACCCAGTCACTGCATCCAGTGTCATGGCACCCAGAGTCACTGCACCAAGTCAACGCACCCAGAATCACTGCACCCAGAGTCATTGCACCAAGAGTCATTGCGCCCAGTCAATGCACCCAGAGTCACTGCACCCAAGTCACTGCACCCAAGTCACTGCACCCAGAGTCACTGCACCCAGAGTCACTGCTCCCAGACTCAGTGCACCCAGAGTCACTGCAACCAGTCACCGCACTGATAGTGACTACACCCAGAATCACTGCATCCAGTGTCACCGCACCCAGGTCACTGCACCCAGAGTCACTGCACCCAAGTCATTGCGCCCAGACTCACTGCACCAGCAATCACTGCACCGCAGTCACTGCACAAAGAGTCACTGCACCCAGAGTCACTGCACCCAAGTCACTGCAACCAGTCACTGCACCAATAGTGACTGCGCCCAGTCACTGCATCCAGTGTCATGGCACCCAGAGTCACTGCACCCAAGTCACTGCAACCAGCCACCGCACTGATAGTGACTGCGCCCAGAGTCACTGCATCCAGTGTCATGGCACCCAGAGTCACTGCACCAAGTCAACGCACCCAGAGTCACAGCACCCAGAGTCATTGCACCAAGAGTCATTGCGCCCAGTCAACGCACCCAGAGTCACTGCACCCAGAGTTACAGCTCCCAGACTCACTGCACATCAGAGTCACTGCAACCATTCACCGCACTGATAGTGAATACAACCAAAGTCACTGCATCCAGTGTCATGGCACCTAGAGTCACTGCACCCAGTCAATGCACCCAGACTCACTGCACCCAGAGTCATTGCACCCAGAGTCAATGCACCCAGTCAACGCACCAAGAGTCACTGGACCCAGAGTCACTGCACCCATATCACTGCATCCAGTGTCACTGCTCCCAGAGTCACTGCACACAGAGTCACTGCACCCAGAGTCACTGCAACCAGTCACCGCACCGATAGTGACTATACCCAGAGTCACTGCATCCAGTGTCATGGCACCCAGAGTCACTGCACCCAGATCACTGCATCCAGTGTCACTGCTCCCAGAGTCACTGCACCCTGAGTCACTGCACCCAAGTCACTGTACCCAGAGTCACCGCACCCAGAGTCACCGCACCCAAGTCACTGCAACCTGTCACTGCACCAATAGTGAATGCGCCCAGTCACTGCATCCAGTGTCATGGCACCCAGAGTCACTGCACCCAAGTCACTGCAAACAGCCACCGCACCAATGGTGACTGCGCCCAGAGTCACTGCATCCAGTGTCATGGCACCCAGAGTCACTGCACCAAGTCAACGCACCCAGTGTCACAGCACCCAGAGTCATTGCACCAAGAGTCATTGCGCCCAGTCAACGCAACCAGAGTCACTGCACCCAGAGTTACTGCACCCAGAGTTACTGCTCCCAGACTCACTGCACTCAGAGTCACTGCAACCATTCACCGCACTGATAGTGAATAAAACCAAAGTCACTGCATCCAGTGTCATGGCACCCAGAGTCACTGCACCCAGAGTCACTGGAACCAGAGTCACTGCACCCATATCACTGCATCCAGTGTCACTGCTCCCAGAGTCACTGCACCCACAGTCAACACGCCCAGAGTCACTGCATTCACAGTCACTGCATCCAGAGTCACTGCACCCAGAGTAACTGCACCCAGTGTCACCGCACCCAAGTCACTGGACCCAGAGTCACTGCACCCAGAGTCACTGCACCAAGAGTCATCGCACCCAGAGTCACCACACCCAGAGTCACTGCACCCAGAGTCACTGCACTGAGTGTCACCGCACCCGCAGTCACTACACCCACAGTCACTGTACAAAGAGTCACTGCACCCAGAGTCACTACACCCAGTGTCATCGCACCCAAGTCACTGCACCCAGAGTCACCGCACCCAGAATCACCGCACCCAAGTCACTGCACCCAGAGTCACTGCACCCAGAGTCACTGCACCAAGAGTCACTGCACCCAGAGTCACCACACCCAGAGTCACCGCACCCAGAGTCACCGCACCCAGAGTCACTGCACCCAGAGTCACTGCACCCAGAGTCACTGCACTGAGTGTCACCGCACCCGCAGTCACTACACCCACAGTCACTGTACAAAGAGTCACTGCACCCAGAGTCACTACACCCAGTGTCACCGCACCCAAGTCACTGCACCCAGAATCACCGCACCCAAGTCATTGCACCCAGAGTCACCGCACCCAAGTCATTGCACCCAGACTCACTACACTCAGTGTCACCGCATCAGCAATCACTGCACCGCAATCACTGCACAAAGAGTCACTGCACCCAGAGTCACTGCACCCAGAGTCACTGCATCCAGAGTCACTGCATCCAGAGTCACCACACCCAGAGTCACTGCACCCAAGTCACTGCAACCAGTCACTGCACCAATAGTGAATGCGCCCAGTCACTGCATCCAGTGTCATGGCACGCAGAGTCACTGCACCAAGTCAACGCACCCAGAGTCACTGCACCCAGAGTCATTGCACCAAGAGTCATTGCGCCCAGTCAATGCACCCAGAGTCACTGCACCCAAGTCACTGCACCCAAGTCACTGCACCCAGAGTCACTGCTCCCAGACTCAGTGCACCCAGAGTCACTGCAACCAGTCACCGCACTGATAGTGACTACACCCAGAATCACTGCATCCAGTGTCACCGCACCCAGGTCACTGCACCCAGAGTCACTGCACCCAAGTCATTGCGCCCAGACTCACTGCACCAGCAATCACTGCACCGCAGTCACTGCACAAAGAGTCACTGCACCCAGAGTCACTGCACCCAAGTCACTGCAACCAGTCACTGCACCAATAGTGACTGCGCCCAGTCACTGCATCCAGTGTCATGGCACCCAGAGTCACTGCACCCAAGTCACTGCAACCAGCCACCGCACCGATAGTGACTGCGCCCAGAGTCACTGCATCCAGTGTCATGGCACCCAGAGTCACTGCACCAAGTCAACGCACCCAGAGTCACAGCACCCAGAGTCATTGCACCAAGAGTCATTGCGCCCAGTCAACGCACCCAGAGTCACTGCACCCAAGTCACTGCACCCAGAGTTACAGCTCCCAGACTCACTGCACATCAGAGTCACTGCAACCATTCACCGCACTGATAGTGAATACAACCAAAGTCACTGCATCCAGTGTCATGGCACCTAGAGTCACTGCACCCAGTCAATGCACCCAGACTCACTGCACCCAGAGTCATTGCACCCAGAGTCAATGCACCCAGTCAACGCACCAAGAGTCACTGGACCCAGAGTCACTGCACCCATATCACTGCATCCAGTGTCACTGCTCCCAGAGTCACTGCACCCAGAGTCACTGCACCCAGAGTCACTGCAACCAGTCACCGCACCGATAGTGACTATACCCAGAGTCACTGCATCCAGTGTCATGGCACCCAGAGTCACTGCACCCAGATCACTGCATCCAGTGTCACTGCTCCCAGAGTCACTGCACCCTGAGTCACTGCACCCAAGTCACTGTACCCAGAGTCACCGCACCCAGAGTCACTGCACCCAAGTCACTGCAACCTGTCACTGCACCAATAGTGAATGCGCCCAGTCACTGCATCCAGTGTCATGGCACCCAGAGTCACTGCACCCAAGTCACTGCAAACAGCCACCGCACCAATGGTGACTGCGCCCAGAGTCACTGCATCCAGTGTCATGGCACCCAGAGTCACTGCACCAAGTCAACGCACCCAGTGTCACAGCACCCAGAGTCATTGCACCAAGAGTCATTGCGCCCAGTCAACGCAACCAGAGTCACTGCACCCAGAGTTACTGCACCCAGAGTTACTGCTCCCAGACTCACTGCACTCAGAGTCACTGCAACCATTCACCGCACTGATAGTGAATACAACCAAAGTCACTGCATCCAGTGTCATGGCACCCAGAGTCACTGCACCCAGAGTCACTGGAACCAGAGTCACTGCACCCATATCACTGCATCCAGTGTCACTGCTCCCAGAGTCACTGCACCCACAGTCAACACGCCCAGAGTCACTGCATTCACAGTCACTGCATCCAGAGTCACTGCACCCAGAGTAACTGCACCCAGTGTCACCGCACCCAAGTCACTGGACCCAGAGTCACTGCACCCAGAGTCACTGCACCAAGAGTCATCGCACCCAGAGTCACCACACCCAGAGTCACTGCACCCAGAGTCCTTGCACTGAGTGTCACCGCACCCGCAGTCACTACACCCACAGTCACTGTACAAAGAGTCACTGCACCCAGAGTCACTACACCCAGTGTCACCGCACCCAAGTCACTGCACCCAGAGTCACCGCACCCAAGTCATTGCACCCAGAGTCACCGCACCCAAGTCATTGCACCCAGACTCACTACACTCAGTGTCACCGCATCAGCAATCACTGCACCGCAATCACTGCACAAAGAGTCACTGCACCCAGAGTCACTGCATCCAGAGCCACTGCATCCAGAGTCACTGCACCCAGAGTCACCGCACCCAGAGTCACTGCACCCAAGTCACTGCAAACAGTCACTACACCAATAGTGACTGCACCCAGAGTCACTGCATATAGTGTCATGGCACCCAGAGTCACTGCACCCAGTCAGCGCACCCAGAGTCACTGCACCCAAGTCACTGCACCCAAGTCACTGCACCCAGAGTCACTGCTCCCAGAGTCAGTGCACCCAGAGTCACTGCAACCAGTCACCACACTGATAGTGACTACACCCAGAATCACTGCATCCAGTGTCACCGCACCCAAGTCACTGCACCCAGAGTCACTGCACCCAAGTCATTGCACCAAGACTCACTGCACCAGCAATCACTGCACTGCAGTCACTGCACAAAGAGTCACTGCACCCAGAGTCACTGCACCCAAGTCACTGCAACCAGTCACTGCACCAATAGTGACTGCGCCCAGTCACTGCATCCAGTGTCATGGCACCCAGAGTCACTGCACCCAAGTCACTGCAACCAGCCACCGCACCGATAGTGACTGCACCCAGAGTCACTGCACCAAGTCAACGCACCCAGAGTCACAGCACCCAGAGTCATTGCACCAAGAGTCATTGCGCCCAGTCAACGCACCCAGAGTCACTGCACCCAAGTCACTGCACCCAGAGTTACTGCTCCCAGACTCACTGCACTCAGAGTCACTGCAACCATTCACCGCACTGATAGTGAATACAACCAAAGTCACTGCATCCAGTGTCATGGCACCTAGAGTCACTGCACCCAGTCAACGCACCCAGACTCACTGCACCCAGAGTCATTGCACCCAGAGTCAATGCACCCAGTCAACGCACCAAGAGTCACTGGACCCAGAGTCACTGCACCCATATCACTGCATCCAGTGTCACTGCTCCCAGTGTCACTGCACCCAGAGTCACTGCAACCAGTCACCGCACCTATAGTGACTATACCCAGAGTCACTGCATCCAGTGTCATGGCACCTAGAGTCACTGCACCCAGTCAACGCACCAAGAATCACTGGACACAGAGTCACTGCACCCAGATCACTACATCCAGTGTCGCTGCTCCCAGAGTCACTGCACCCAGAGTCAATGCACCCAGACAACGCACGCAGGGTCACTGCATCCAGAGTCACTGCACCCACAGTCACTACACCCGCAGTCACTGTACAAAGAGTCACTGCACCCAGAGTCACTACACCCAGTGTCACCGCACCCAAGTCACTGCACCCAGAGTCACCGCACCCAAGTCATTGCTCCCAGACTCACTGCACCCAGAGTCACCGCACCCAGAGTCACTACACTCAGTGTCACCGCACCAGCAATCACTGCACCCAAGTCACTGCACAAAGAGTCACTGCACCCAGAGTCACTGCATCCAGAGTCACTGCATCCAGAGTCACTGTACCCAGAGTCACCGCACCCAGAGTCACTGCACCCAAGTCACTGCAACCAGTCACTGCACCAATAGTGAATGCGCCCAGTCACTGCATCCAGTGTCATGGCACCCAGAGTCACTGCACCAAGTCAACGCACCCAGAGTCACAGCACCCAGAGTCATTGCACCAAGAGTCATTGCGCCCAGTCAAGGCACCCAGAGTCACTGCACCCAAGTCACTGCACCGCAGTCACTGCACAAAGAGTCACTGCAATGAGAGTCATCACACCCAGAGTCACTGGACCCAGAGTCACTGCAACCAGAGCCACTGCACCCAGAGTCACTGCATCCAGAGTCACTGTACCCAGAGTCAATGCACCCAGAGCCACTGCACCCAAGTCACTGCACCCAGAGTCACTGCTCCCAGACTCACTGCACCCAGAGTCACTGCAACCAATCACCGCACCGATAGTGACTACACCCAGAGTCACTGCATCCAATGTCATGGCACCTAGAGTCACTGCACCCAGTCAACGCACCAAGATTCACTGGACCCAGAGTCACTGCAACCAGAGTCACTGCACCCAGTCAACGCACCAAGATTCATTGGACCCAGAGTCACTGCAACCAGAGTCACTGCATCCAGAGTCACTGCGTCCAGAGTCACTGTACCCAGAGTCACCGCACCCAGAGTCACCGCACCCAGAGTCACTGCACCCAGTCAACGCACCCAGATTCACTGCACCCAGAGTCATTGCACCCAGAGTCATTGCGCCCAATCAAAGCACCCAGAGTCACTGCACCCAAGTCACTGCACCCAGAGTCACAGCTCCCAGACTCACTGCACCCGGAGTCACTGCAACCAGTCACCGCACCGATAGTGACAACACCCAGAGTCACTGCATCCAGTGTCACGGCACCCAGAGTCACTGCTCCCAGACTCACTGCACCCAGAGTCACTGCTCCCAGACTCACTGCACACAGAGTCACTGCAACCAGTCACCGCACCGATAGTGACTACAGCCTTAGTCACTGCATCCAATGTCATGGCTCTTAGAGACACTGCACCCAGTCAACGCACCAAGATTCATTGGACCCAGAGTCAATGCAACCAGAGTCACTGCACCCAGAGTCACTGCATCCAATGTCATGGCTCCTAGAGACACTGCACCCAGTCAACGCACCATGATTCACTGGACCCAGAGTCACTGCAACCAGAGTCACTGCACCCAGAGTCACTGCATCCAGAGTCACTGTACCCAGAGTCACCGCACCCAGAGTCACCGCACCCAGAGTCACTGCACCCAGTCAACGCACCCAGAGTCACTGCACCCAGAGTCATTGCGCCCAATCAAAGCACCCAGAGTCACTGCACCCAAGTCACTGCACCCAGAGTCACAGCTCCCAGAGTCACTGCACCCGGAGTCACTGCAACCAGTCACCGCACCGATAGTGACAACACCCAGAGTCATTGCATCCAGTGTCACGGCACCCAGAGTCACTGCACCCAGAGTCATTGCACCCAGAGTCACTGCACCCAGTCAACGCACCAAGAGTCACTGGACCCAGATTCACTGCACCCAGATCACTGCATCCAGTGTCACTGCTCCCAGAGTCACTGCACCCTGAGTCACTGCACCCAAGTCACTGTACCCAGAGTCACCGCACCCAGAGTCACTGCACCCAAGTCACTGCAACCTGTCACTGCACCAATAGTGAATGTGCCCAGTCACTGCATCCAGTGTCATGGCACCCAGAGTCACTGCACCCAAGTCACTGCAAACAGCCACCGCACCAATGGTGACTGCGCCCAGAGTCACTGCATCCAGAGTCATTGCACCAAGAGTCACTGCACCAAGTCAACGCACCCAGAGTCACAGCACCCAGAGTCATTGCACCAAGAGTCATTGCGCCCAGTCAACGCACCCAGAGTCACTGCACCCAGAGTTACTGCACCCAGAGTTACTGCTCCCAGACACACTGCACTCAGAGTCACTGCAACCATTCACCGCACTGATAGTGAATGCAACCAAAGTCACTGCATCCAGTGTCATGGCACCTAGAGTCACTGCACCCAGTCAATGCACCCAGAGTCACTGCACCCAGAGTCATTGCACCCAGAGTCAATGCACCCAGTCAACGCACCAAGAGTCACTGGAACCAAAGTCACTGCACCCATATCACTGCATCCAGTGTCACTGCTCCCAGAGTCACTGCATCCAGAGTCACTGTACCCAGAGTCACCGCACCCAGAGTCACCGCACCCAGAGTCACTGCACCCAGTCAACGCACCCAGAGTCACTGCACCCAGAGTCATTGCGCCCAATCAAAGCACCCAGAGTCACTGCACCCAAGTCACTGCACCCAGAGTCACAGCTCCCAGAGTCACTGCACCCGGAGTCACTGCAACCAGTCACCGCACCGATAGTGACAACACCCAGAGTCATTGCATCCAGTGTCACGGCACCCAGAGTCACTGCACCCAGAGTCATTGCACCCAGAGTCACTGCACCCAGTCAACGCACCAAGAGTCACTGGACCCAGATTCACTGCACCCAGATCACTGCATCCAGTGTCACTGCTCCCAGAGTCACTGCACCCTGAGTCACTGCACCCAAGTCACTGTACCCAGAGTCACCGCACCCAGAGTCACCGCACCCAGAATCACCGCACCCAGAGTCACTGCACCCAAGTCACTGCAACCTGTCACTGCACCAATAGTGAATGTGCCCAGTCACTGCATCCAATGTCATGGCACCCAGAGTCACTGCACCCAAGTCACTGCAAACAGCCACCGCACCAATGGTGACTGCGCCCAGAGTCACTGCATCCAGTGTCATGGCACCCAGAGTCACTGCACCAAGTCAACGCACCCAGAGTCACAGCACCCAGAGTCATTGCACCAAGAGTCATTGCGCCCAGTCAACGCACCCAGAGTCACTGCACCCAGAGTTACTGCACCCAGAGTTACTGCTCCCAGACACACTGCACTCAGAGTCACTGCAACCATTCACCGCACTGATAGTGAATGCAACCAAAGTCACTGCATCCAGTGTCATGGCACCTAGAGTCACTGCACCCAGTCAATGCACCCACAGTCACTGCACCCAGAGTCATTGCACCCAGAGTCAATGCACCCAGTCAACGCACCAAGAGTCACTGGAACCAAAGTCACTGCACCCATATCACTGCATCCAGTGTCACTGCTCCCAGAGTCACTGCACCCAGAGTCACTGCACCCACAGTCAACACGCCCAGAGTCACTGCATTCACAGTCACTGCATCCAGAGTCACTGCACCCAGAGTAACTGCACCCAGTGTCACCGCACCCAAGTCACTGCACCCAGAGTCACTGCACCCAGAGTTACTGCTCCCAGACTCACTGCACTCAGAGTCACTGCAACCATTCACCGCACTGATAGTGAATACAACCAAAGTCACTGCATCCAGTGTCATGGCACCTAGAGTCACTGCACCCAGTCAACGCACCCAGACTCACTGCAGCCAGAGTCATTGCAGCCAGAGACAATGCACCCAGTCAACGCACCAAGAGTCACTGGAACCAGAGTCACTGCATCCAGAGTCACTGCACCCACAGTCAACACGCCCAGAGTCACTGCACCCAGAGTAACTGCACCCAGTGTCACTGCACCCAGAGTCACTGCACCGAGAGTCACTGCACCGAGAGTCACCGCACCCAGTGTCGCTGCACCCAGTGTCACAGCACCCAGAGTCACTACACCCAGTGTCACCGCACCCAAGTCACTGCACCCAGAGTCACCACACCCAGGTCATTGCACCCAGACTCACTGCACCCAGAGTCAGTGCTCTCAGTGTCACCGCACCCGCAGTGCACCGCAGTCACTGCACAAAGACTCACTGCACCCAGAGTCACTGCATCCAGAGTCACTGCAGCCAGTGTCACCACACCCGCAGTCACTACACCCACAGTCACTGTACAAACAGTCACTGCACCCAGTGTCACAGCACCCAGAGACACTGCACTCAGTGTTACCGCTCCCGCAGTCACTGCACCGCAGTCACTGCACAAAGAGTCACTGCACCCAGAGTCACTGCATCCAGAGTCACTGCATCCAGTTTCACTGCACCCAGAGTCAGTGCGCCCAGTGTCACTGTACCCAGAGTCACGGCAACCAGTGTCACTATACACAGAGTCACTGCACCCAGTGTCACCACACCCACAGTCACTGCATTCAAGTCACTGCACCCAGAGTCACTGCTCCCAGACTCATTGCACCCAAAGTCACTGTGACCAGTCACCGCACCGATCGTGACTGTGCCCAGATTCACTGCATCCAGAGTCACTGCACCCAGTTTCACTGCACCCGTAGTCACTACACCCACAATCACTGCACAGTCACTGCAACCAGAGTCACCACACCCAGAGTCAGTGCACACAGATTCGATACACCCAGTGTCACTGCACCCAAGTCACTGCACCCAGAGTCACTGCTCCCCGACTCACTGCACCCAGAGTCACTGCAACCAGTCACCGCAACGATAGTGACTGCACCCAGAGTCACTGCATTCAGAGTCACTGCACCCAGTGTTACCACACCCGCAGACACTGCACCAAGAGTCACTTCACCCAGAATCACTGCATCCAGTGCATCCAGAGTCACTACACCCAGAGTCATGGCAACCAGAGGCACTACACCCAGAGTCACTGCACCCAGTGTCATGACACCAAGAATCACTGCACCAAGAGTCACTGCACCCACAGTCACTGCACCAACAGCCACTGCACCCAGAGTCACTGCACCCCGTGTTACCGCAACCAGAGTCACTGCACAAAGACTCACTGCAACCAGAGTCACCGCACCCAGAGTCACTGCACCCAAGTCACTGCATCCAGAGTCACTGCACCCAGTGTTACCACACCCGCAGACACTGCACCAAGAGTCACTTCACCCAGAGTCACTGCACCCAGTGTCACTGCCCTCAGATTTACTGCACCCAATCAGCACACCCAGTGTCACTGCACCCAGAGTCACTGCATCCAGTGTCACCGCACCCATAGTCACTGCACCCAGAGTCACTGCTCCCTGAGTCGTTGCATCCATAGTCACTGCATCCAGTGTCACTACACCCAGAATCACTGCACCCAGTGTCACTGCACCCAAGTCACTGCACCCAAGTCATTGCACCCAGAGTCACCACACCCAGAGTCCCTGCACCCAGTGTCACAGCACCCAGAGTCACAGCACCCAGAGTCACAGCACCCAGAGTCACTGCACCCAGAGTCACCAAACCCAGAGTCACTGCACCCAAGTGACTGCACCCAGAGACCCAGCTCCCAGACTCACTGCTCACAGAGTCACTGCAACCAGTCACTGCACCGATAGTGACTGCGCCCAGAGTCATTGCATCCAGTGTCATGGCATCCAGAGTCATTGCACCCAGTCAATGCACCCAGAGTCACTGCACCCAAGTCACTGCACCCAGAGTCACTGCTCCCCGACTCACTGCACCCAGAGTCACTGCAACCAGTCACCGCACCGATAGTGACTCTACCCAGATTCACTGCATCCACAGTCACTGCACCCAGTGTTACCACACCCGCAGACACTGCACCCAGAGTCACTGCCCCCAGATTTATTGCACCCAATCAGCACACCCAATGTCACTGCACCCAGAGTCACTGCATCCAGTGTCACTGCACACAGAGTCACTGCACGCAGAGTCACTGCACCCAGACCACTGCATCCAGTGTCACTGCACCCAGAGTCAGTGCGCCCAGTGTCACTGTACCCAGAGTCACAGCAGCCAGAGTCTCTATACACAGAGTCACTGCACCCAGTGTCACCACACCCACAGTCACTGCATCCAAGTCAATGCACCCAGAGTCACTGCTCCAAGAATCATTGCACTCAAAGTCACTGTGACCAGTCACTGCACCGATCGTGACTGTGCCCAGAGTCACTGCATCCAGAGTCACTGCACCCAGTGTCACCGCACCCATAGTCACTGCACCCACAATCACTGCACAGTCACTGCAACCAGAGTCATCACACCCAGAGTCAATGCACCCAGAGTCGATACACCCAGTGTCACTGCACCCAAGTCACTGCACCCAGAGTCACTGCAACCAGTCACCGCAACGATAGTGACTGCACCCAGATTCTCTGCATCCAGAGTCATTGCACCCAGTGTTACTACACCCGCAGACACTGCACCAAGAGTCACTTCACCCAGAGTCACTGCATCCAGTGCATCTAGAGTCACTGTACCCAGAGTCATGGCAACCAGAGGCACTACACCCAGAGTCACTGCACCCAGTGTCACGACACCAAGAATCACTGCACCAAGAGTCACTGCACCCACAGTCACTGCACCCACAGCCACTGCACCCAGAGTCACTGCACCCCGTGTTACCGCAACCAGAGTCCCTGCACAAAGAGTCACTGCAACCAGAGTCACTGCACCCAGAGTCACCGCACCCAGAGTCACTGCACCCAAGTCACTGCATCCAGAGTCACTGCACCCAGTGTTACCACACCCGCAGACACTGCACCAAGAGTCACTTCACCCAGAGTCACTGCACCCAGAGTCACTGCCCCCAGATTTACTGCACCCAATCAGCACACCCAGTGTCACTGCACCCAGAGTCACTGCATACAGTGTCACTGCACCCAGAGTCACTGTACGCAGAGTCACTGCACCCAGTCAACACACCCAGAGTCACTGCACCCTGAGTCACTGCTCCCAGACTCATTGCACTCAAAGTCAATGTGACCAGTCACCGCACCGATAGTGACTGTGCCCAGAATTACTGCATCCAGAGTCACTGCACCCAGTGTCACCGCACCCGTAGTCACTACACCCGCAGTCACTGCACAGTCACTACAACCAGAGTCACCACACCCAGAGTCAATACACCCAGTGTCACCGCACCCAAGTCACTGCACCCAGAGTCACTGCACCCAGAGTCACTGCATCCAGAGTCACTACATCCAGAGTCACTACATCCAGAGTCACCACACCCAGAGTCACTGCACCCAGTGTCACCGCACCCGTAGTCACTACACCCGCAGTCACTGCACAGTTACTACAACCAGAGTCACCACACCCAGAGTCAATGCGCCCAGTGTCAATACACCCAGTGTCACCGCACCCAAGTCACTGCACCCAGAGTCACTGCACCCAGTGTCACTGCACCCACAATCACTGCACAAAGAGTCACTGCAACAAGAGTCACTGCACCCAGAGTCACTGCACCCAGAGTCACTGCATCCAGAGTCACCACACCCAGAGTCACTGCACCCAGTGTCACAGCACCTAGAGTCACTACACCCAGTGTCACCACACCCAGTGTCATCGCACCCAAGTCACAGCACCCAGAGTCACTACACCCAGTGTCACCGCACCCAGGTAACTGTACCCAGAGTCACTGCATCCAGAGTCACTGCATCCAGAGTCACTGCATCCAGACTCACCACACCCAGAGTCACTGCACCCAAGTGACTGCACCCAGAGACCCAGCTCCCAGACTCACTGCTCCCAGACTCACTGCTCACAGAGTCACTGCAACCAGTCACCGCACCGATAGTGACTGCGCCCAGAGTCACTGCATCCAGTGTCATGGCTCCCAGAGTCATTGCACCCAGAGTCACTGCATCTAGTGTCACTGTACCCAGAGTCACAGCAACCAGAGTCACTATACACAGAGTCACTGCACCCAGTGTCACCACACCCACAGTCACTGCATCCAAGTCACTGCACCCAGAGTCACTGCTCCCAGACTCATTGCACCCAAAGTCACTGTGACCAGTCACTGCACCGATAGTGACTGCGCCCAGAGTCACTGCATCCAGTGTCATGGCTCCCAGAGTCATTGCACCCAGAGTCACTGCATCTAGTGTCACTGTACCCAGAGTCACAGCAACCAGAGTCACTATACACAGAGTCACTGCACCCAGTGTCACCACACCCACAGTCACTGCATCCAAGTCACTGCACCCAGAGTCACTGCTCCCAGACTCATTGCACCCAAAGTCACTGTGACCAGTCACTGCACCGATAGTGACTGTGCCCAGAGTCACTGCATCCAGAGTCACTGCACCCAGTGTCACCGCACCCGTAGTCACGACACCCGCAGTCACTGCACAGTCACTGCAACCAGAGTCACCACACCCAGAGTCAATGCGCCCAGAGTCAATACGTCCAGTGTCACCGCACCCAAGTCACTGCACCCAGAGTCACTGCACCCAGAGTCGGTGCATCCATAGTCACTGCATCCAGAGTCACTACACCCAGAATCACTGCACCCAGTGTCACAGCACCCAGAGTCACTACACCCAGTGTCACTGCACCCAAGTCACTGCACCCAAGTCACTGCACCCAGAGTCACCACACCCAGGGTCACTGCACCCAGTGTCACAGCACCCAGAGTCACAGCACCCAGAGTCACTGCACCCAGAGACACTGCATCCAGAGTCACTGCATCCAGAGTCACCATACCCAGAGTCACTGCACCCAAGTGACTGCACCCAGAGACCCAGCTCCCAGACTCACTGCTCCCAGACTCACTGCTCACAGAGTCACTGCAATCAGTCACTGCACCGATAGTGACTGCGCCCAGAGTCACTGCATCCAGTGTCATGGCTCCCAGAGTCATTGCACCCAGAGTCACTGCATCTAGTGTCACTGTACCCAGAGTCACAGCAACCAGAGTCACTATACACAGAGTCACTGCACCCAGTGTCACCACACCCACAGTCACTGCATCCAAGTCACTGCACCCAGAGTCACTGCTCCCAGACTCATTGCACCCAAAGTCACTGTGACCAGTCACCGCATCGATAGTGACTGTGCCCAGAGTCACTGCATCCAGAGTCACTGCACCCAGTGTCACCGCACCCGTAGTCACGACACCCGCAGTCACTGCACAGTCACTGCAACCAGAGTCACCACACCCAGAGTCAATGCGCCCAGAGTCAATACGTCCAGTGTCACCGCACCCAAGTCACTGCACCCAGAGTCACTGCACCCAGAGTCGGTGCATCCATAGTCACTGCATCCAGAGTCACTACACCCAGAATCACTGCACCCAGTGTCACAGCACCCAGAGTCACTACACCCAGTGTCACTACACCCAGTGTCACTGCACCCAAGTCACTGCACCCAAGTCACTGCACCCAGAGTCACCACACCCAGAGTCACTGCACCCAGTGTCACAGCACCCAGAGTCACAGCACCCAGAGTCACTGCACCCAGAGACACTGCATCCAGAGTCACTGCATCCAGAGTCACCATACCCAGAGTCACTGCACCCAAGTGACTGCACCCAGAGACCCAGCTCCCAGACTCACTGCTCACAGAGTCACTGCAACCAGTCACTGCACCGATAGTGACTGCGCCCAGAGTCATTGCATCCAGTGTCATGGCATCCAGAGTCACAGCACCCAGAGTCACTGCACCCAGTCAATGCACCCAGAGTCACTGCACCCAGTCAATGCACCCAGAGTCACTGCAACCAGTCACCGCACCGATAGTGACTCTACCCAGATTCACTGCATCCACAGTCACTGCACCCAGCGTCACTGCCCCCAGATTTACTGCACCCAATCAGCACACCCAGTGTCACTACACCCAGAGTCACTGCATCCAGTGTCACTGCACGCAGAGTCACTGCATCCAGTCAACGCACCCAGAGTTACTGGACACAGAGTCACTGCACCCAGACCACTGCATCCAGTGTCACTGTACCCAGAGTCACGGCAGCCAGAGTCACTATACACAGAGTCACTGCACCCAGTGTCACCACACCCACAGTCACTGCATCCAAGTCACTGCACCCAGAGTCACTGCTCCAAGAATCATTGCACCCAAAGTCACTGTGACCAGTCACCGCACCGATCGTGACTGTGCCCAGAGTCACTGCATCCAGAGTCACTGCACCCAGTGTCACCGCACCCATAGTCACTGCACCCACAATCACTGCACAGTCACTGCAACCAGAGTCACCGCACCCAGAGTCAATGCACCCAGAGTCACTGCACCCAGAGTCACTGCACCCAAGTCACTGCACCCACAGTCACTGCACCCACAGTCACTGCACCCAAGTCACTGCACCCAGAGTCACTGCCCCCACCGTCACTACTCCCAAAGTCACTGCACCCAGTGTCAGCATACCCAGAGTCTCTGCACCCGGTGTCACTGCACCCGGAATCACTGCACCCGGAGTCACTGCGTCCAGAGTCACTGCACTAGTGACACCCATGTTTATTGTGATACATATTGAGTCAATGTGGCACCAACAGAAGCCATCCCTCCAGAAACCTCAAACTTCCATTGTTGCCCGTCACTCCAGTATCCTTACTCCCAATTGAAGCCCATTTCTATAGCATCCTCACTCCCCATTAGACATCCTACCATTGTCCTCACTTCCCTATTGAAGCCCATTCCTCCAGTGTCCTCATTTCCCCACTAAGAACCATACCTCCACTATCCTCACTCCCCACTCCCTCCAGTATCCTCACTGAGGGCCATCCCATCACATTGAGGATAGAACTAATATCACAAAGAAGAATTCTTTGTACAAACTGTTGGAGGAAGTGAAAAAGTGACTGTAAATCTGAACTCCAATCTAAACGTTGGGGATCTATCTGGTCAGAATTCAACTGGAATCTCTAATTGCTCTGTTTGAATGGGTGTGGAGACAGAGCTTTGAAGAGTCAGTGAGGGAGTGGTTACCTGGGAATTCTGGTAGGCTGTTACTGCAATGAAGACCATCTCAGGGAACACAAACGTGGCAAAGCTGTTCCAGCAGAGACTGTACAGGTCATTGGCCTGCACAACATGAAAGCGGGGCTGGTATCTGTGCATGGAGTGCAGGATGATCTGGAAGAGCAAGTTTTTGCCTGAGGTTAGACAACCTGTCAGAAATTGGAATCCTCGAATGTTTAATGCACAGGACAAATACAAGTGAGGTAGACCATTCAGCCCATCTTAACTGTCCCATCCACTTTCCCCATTTCTTAAAGTATTCCTGGCTTTCCATTTCCCTTGTCCTGTCTGTGGCTGCATTCCATGTATGGAGCACTCCATGTGTGTGAAGAGACTCCTAGCCATTTGGAGATGGTGAAGTCTCTTTGTCTGCTATTTTAACCCGGGTCTTAACCCATTTTATTTTAAATATGAATATTCAAAAGGTCTGATTCCAAGACTGTTGAATCAAGTGCAGCAGGATCTGCAGATATAGATGGGGGGCATCTAAGCGAGTGCAGCCAATCAGGCGAGTGCTAGCTATGACCACTTCTCATGCAGTAACATTACAATGGGGACACAGTGTGATCGGGATGTTTGTGAGCCACCCATATTTCTGTGGCACCATTGGAGCTTCCTTTAAGGAGTTTCCTTTAAGAACAGAGCTCTCTAAGTGCACTGCTCACCTGACACCTCACCTGAAGTACAATCAGAGGTGGGCATTGTTCACATACTTTAAATGCAATGGCTGTGGTTATGTAGGAACCTTTTGTTGGGGAGGCTCTGGGAGAGTAAAAATGACCACCCTAAGCTGCCAAACAGAAAAGGCAGGCTGCCACGAGAAGGGTGAAAACTCAATTTCTTGCCATGTCGAGTTGTCAACTTCCCGGAGTCACCAGGGATTAAATATTAATTTCATGAACACTACAGCCAGGAGGAAAATCGTATGGCCATAAGAAAGTATTGGAGATGGGAATAAAGGTTATTTGACTCAATCAGAAATCATCCAATCAGGTAAGAGTCTGTTTACTCTCCAATTGGAAAGATGTGAGTATCAATGTGTCAGGTGACCAATAAGGGGAGCATGGAAGTTGCAGCTGGGAGGTCATGTGATGAAACTTACAGGAATACGACCAATCAGAGTTGGCAACTCTGTTGCCAGATCTCCTATTGGACATTGCCCATTGGCAGCAAAGCCCCAGAGAATCAGTACTGATTACTGGGCAGCCGATGAAGGCCACAAACTGGGTGACAGATTTGCTGAGATAGACAACTCATTACACTGGGGTTGGCGATGGGTGTCCTGCTGTATATGGATTCTCAAGCTCATAGTTTGATGCATTTGTAATGGTCAAATTAACATCTGAAGGAGAAAACAATCTACGACAAGGAACTGGCAAAGAGTCTAATCATTTACACAATAGCCATCTATTATCATTCATATTGTGGACAGGCAAATGTCTGCACCAGCTTACGATTATAAACCTCAAGAGCACAAATTAACTTTGACTGAACTTCCTGATTGATTAATATCCAGCATCAGAACCTTACCTAAAGTAAGAGGATATTCCATTGCTCAGCACTCACATCCCTGAGGATCAAATTCACCAAAAACTATCAGTACATCTGATCCATTCATCCACCCAGAAAGTCTTTTAGTCTTGACATATGTTTATACAAGCAACAGTGAATCTTGTGCTGGTGCAGAACCTCATGTTCAGATGGAACCTCATACTGAGGCAGAACCTTTTGCTGAGGTAAACTTCATATTGAGTAGAAACTCATGTTAAATAAAACCTGCTGTTAGGCAATTGGCTGAAACAGGCCCTACTCCAACAAGTCAGAGAGCTCCCAAACGTTTGTTATCTTACATGTCCGTGCTGGTCAAGAGTGTTGTTAGTTAGCTTGAGCTTGTGGAAGGAGATCGGCTTGCTCATCCATGAGGATCCGAAGCTCGGAGAATCTGGGTGGATGTAGAACCGCCGAGGGAGGTTGGGTTCTGCTTTCCCTCCTGCTTCCCAACACTTGGACAGCCACTTATAGCGTATGTTATCCACTGGAACAATGTCCATTAGCATAGTGTATTGAGAATGGGGATCCAGACCCGACACACTCACACGGCACTGAGGGAAAGTCCGTCTGTCAGAGAGACAAAAGAACACAGAATTAGGAGCTTCCATCAGTAAGGAATCACAAAATACCCCAGTCTGCACTCATCAAACTACTCTTGGGGATTTTGTATGGCTGGTTCTTTTAGTTTGGCAGATCACCTGGTGGTGCTGACTCTGTACTGGGTTCAGTCCCATAATGATCCACCCCAGCTCTGGTACCTCATCCAGTGGTCAATCCTCACGCCGACATGAACCTAAATACTGAGACTATTCAATCATGGTCTGCAACATGTCTACGTCTGTGCCTGTCCTCAGCCGGCATCCACATACACACACACGTGCACCATTCAGTATTGTTCTGTTGACAGTGACCAGGTGAAGTTGATTTTCCATCTCTTTAACCCGGGGGTATGAGACTGCCTGAAGTTCCCTACTGCTGCCCCACTTCAGCACAGCAATATCAGGGCCTAAAAGACACTGAACAAAAAGTAGTTTGACCTTCTGTGATCAACACCAACGAAATGTGCTGACCATCTTTACCAGGACACAGGGAGTTCTGGAAAATTCGTCTCTGGTACCGCCATATTAGGAATAATTTTGACGTTCGGCAACGCGTTAAAAATACCTTCCACAACTTCAGAAGGACAGACAAACAATACATAAAAAGGGTAAGCTGTTTGTCAGGAGGAAATCCAGAGGGGTAAGGGCACTGACTGATAATCTGTAGTGCAATTTATTAATTGATAACCTGCAGTGTGATTTATTGATTGATAACCTGAACTGTGATTTACTAATTGATAACCTGAACTATGATTTACTAATTGATAACCTAAAGTGTGATTTACTAATTGATAACCTGAACTATGATTTACTAATTGATAACCTAAAGTGTGATTTACTAATTGATAACCTGAACTATGATTTACTAATTGATAACCTAAAGTGTGATTTACTAATTGATAACCTGAACTATGATTTACTAATTGATAACCTAAAGTGTGATTTACTAATTGATAACCTGAACTATGATTTACTAATTGATAACCTAAAGTGTGATTTACTAATTGATAACCTAAAGTGTGATTTACTAATTGATAGCCTGCAGTGTGATTTACTAATTGATAACCTAAAGTGTGATTTACTAATTGATAACCTGAACTATGATTTACTAATTGATAACCTAAAGTGTGATTTACTAATTGATAACCTGAACTATGATTTACTAATTGATAACCTGAACTATGATTTACTAATTGATAACCTAAAGTGTGATTTACTAATTGATAACCTGAACTATGATTTACTAATTGATAACCTGAACTATGATTTACTAATTGATAACCTAAAGTGTGATTTACTAATTGATAACCTAAAGTGTGATTTACTAATTGATAACCTGAACTATGATTTACTAATTGATAACCTGAACTATGATTTACTAATTGATAACCTAAAGTGTGATTTACTAATTGATAACCTGAACTATGATTTACTAATTGATAACCTGAACTATGATTTACTAATTGATAACCTAAAGTGTGATTTACTAATTGATAACCTGAACTATGATTTACTAATTGATAACCTGAACTATGATTTACTAATTGATAACCTAAAGTGTGATTTACTAATTGATAACCTGAACTATGATTTACTAATTGATAACCTGAACTATGATTTACTAATTGATAACCTGAACTATGATTTACTAATTGATAACCTAAAGTGTGATTTACTAATTGATAACCTGAACTATGATTTACTAATTGATAACCTGAACTATGATTTACTAATTGATAACCTAAAGTGTGATTTACTAATTGATAACCTGAACTATGATTTACTAATTGATAACCTGAACTATGATTTACTAATTGATAACCTAAAGTGTGATTTACTAATTGATAACCTGAACTATGATTTACTAATTGATAACCTGAACTATGATTTACTAATTGATAACCTAAAGTGTGATTTACTAATTGATAACCTGAACTATGATTTACTAATTGATAACCTGAACTATGATTTACTAATTGATAACCTAAAGTGTGATTTACTAATTGATAACCTGAACTATGATTTACTAATTGATAACCTGAACTATGATTTACTAATTGATAACCTAAAGTGTGATTTACTAATTGATAACCTAAAGTGTGATTTACTAATTGATAACCTGAACTATGATTTACTAATTGATAACCTAAAGTGTGATTTACTAATTGATAACCTAAAGTGTGATTTACTAATTGATAGCCTGCAGTGTGATTTACTAATTGATAACCTAAAGTGTGATTTACTAATTGATAACCTGAACTATGATTTACTAATTGATAACCTAAAGTGTGATTTACTAATTGATAACCTGAACTATGATTTACTAATTGATAACCTAAAGTGTGATTTACTAATTGATAACCTGAACTATGATTTACTAATTGATAACCTGAACTATGATTTACTAATTGATAACCTAAAGTGTGATTTACTAATTGATAACCTGCAGTGTGATTTACTAATTGATAACCTGAACTGTGATTTACTAATTGATAACCTGAACTATGATTTACTAATTGATAACCTAAAGTGTGATTTACTAATTGATAACCTAAAGTGTGATTTACTAATTGATAACCTGAACTGTGATTTACTAATTGATAACCTAAAGTGTGATTTACTAATTGATAACCTGCAGTGTGATTTACTAATTGATAACCTGAACTGTGATTTACTAATTGATAACCTAAAGTGTGATTTACTAATTGATAACCTGCAGTGTGATTTACTAATTGATAACCTGAACTATGATTTACTAATTGATAACCTAAAGTGTGATTTACTAATTGATAACCTGCAGTGTGATTTACTAATTGATAACCTAAAGTGTGATTTACTAATTGATAACCTGCAGTGTGATTTACTAATTGATAACCTGAACTATGATTTACTAATTGATAACCTAAAGTGTGATTTACTAATTGATAACCTGCAGTGTGATTTACTAATTGATAACCTAAAGTGTGATTTACTAATTGATAACCTGCAGTGTGATTTACTAATTGATAACCTGAACTATGATTTACTAATTGATAACCTAAAGTGTGATTTACTAATTGATAACCTGCAGTGTGATTTACTAATTGATAATCTGAACTATGATTTACTAATTGATAACCTAAAGTGTGATTTACTAATTGATAACCTGCAGTGTGATTTACTAATTGATAACCTGAACTGTGATTTACTAATTGATAACCTGAACTATGATTTACTAATTGATAACCTAAAGTGTGATTTACTAATTGATAACCTGCAGTGTGATTTACTAATTGATAACCTAAAGTGTGATTTACTAATTGATAACCTGCAGTGTGATTTACTAATTGATAACCTAAAGTGTGATTTACTAATTGATAACCTAAAGTGTGATTTACTAATTGATAACCTGCAGTGTGATTTACTAATTGATAACCTAAAGTGTGATTTACTAATTGATAACCTGCAGTGTGATTTACTAATTGATAACCTAAAGTGTGATTTACTAATTGATAACCTGCAGTGTGATTTACTAATTGATAACCTAAAGTGTGATTTACTAATTGATAACCTGCAGTGTGATTTACTAATTGATAACCTGAACTATGATTTACTAATTGATAACCTAAAGTGTGATTTACTAATTGATAACCTGCAGTGTGATTTACTAATTGATAACCTAAAGTGTGATTTACTAATTGATAACCTGCAGTGTGATTTACTAATTGATAACCTGAACTATGATTTACTAATTGATAACCTAAAGTGTGATTTACTAATTGATAACCTGCAGTGTGATTTACTAATTGATAACCTGAACTATGATTTACTAATTGATAACCTAAAGTGTGATTTACTAATTGATAACCTGCAGTGTGATTTACTAATTGATAACCTGAACTGTGATTTACTAATTGATAACCTGAACTATGATTTACTAATTGATAACCTGAACTATGATTTACTAATTGATAACCTAAAGTGTGATTTACTAATTGATAACCTGAACTATGATTTACTAATTGATAACCTAAAGTGTGATTTACTAATTGATAACCTGAACTATGATTTACTAATTGATAACCTGAACTATGATTTACTAATTGATAACCTAAAGTGTGATTTACTAATTGATAACCTGAACTATGATTTACTAATTGATAACCTAAAGTGTGATTTACTAATTGATAACCTGAACTATGATTTACTAATTGATAACCTAAAGTGTGATTTACTAATTGATAACCTGAACTATGATTTACTAATTGATAACCTGAACTATGATTTACTAATTGATAACCTAAAGTGTGATTTACTAATTGATAACCTGAACTATGATTTACTAATTGATAACCTGAACTATGATTTACTAATTGATAACCTAAAGTGTGATTTACTAATTGATAACCTGAACTATGATTTACTAATTGATAACCTAAAGTGTGATTTACTAATTGATAACCTGAACTATGATTTACTAATTGATAACCTGAACTATGATTTACTAATTGATAACCTAAAGTGTGATTTACTAATTGATAACCTGAACTATGATTTACTAATTGATAACCTGAACTATGATTTACTAATTGATAACCTAAAGTGTGATTTACTAATTGATAACCTGAACTATGATTTACTAATTGATAACCTGAACTTTGATTTACTAATTGATAACCTAAAGTGTGATTTACTAATTGATAACCTGAACTATGATTTACTAATTGATAACCTGAACTATGATTTACTAATTGATAACCTGAACTATGATTTACTAATTGATAACCTAAAGTGTGATTTACTAATTGATAACCTGAACTATGATTTACTAATTGATAACCTGAACTATGATTTACTAATTGATAACCTGAACTATGATTTACTAATTGATAACCTGAACTTTGATTTACTAATTGATAACCTAAAGTGTGATTTACTAATTGATAACCTGAACTATGATTTACTAATTGATAACCTGAACTATGATTTACTAATTGATAACCTGAACTATGATTTACTAATTGATAACCTGAACTATGATTTACTAATTGATAACCTGAACTTTGATTTACTAATTGATAACCTAAAGTGTGATTTACTAATTGATAACCTGAACTATGATTTACTAATTGATAACCTGAACTATGATTTACTAATTGATAACCTGAACTATGATTTACTAATTGATAACCTAAAGTGTGATTTACTAATTGATAACCTGAACTATGATTTACTAATTGATAACCTGAACTTTGATTTACTAATTGATAACCTAAAGTGTGATTTACTAATTGATAACCTGAACTATGATTTACTAATTGATAACCTGAACTATGATTTACTAATTGATAACCTGAACTATGATTTACTAATTGATAACCTAAAGTGTGATTTACTAATTGATAACCTGAACTATGATTTACTAATTGATAACCTGAACTTTGATTTACTAATTGATAACCTAAAGTGTGATTTACTAATTGATAACCTGAACTATGATTTACTAATTGATAACCTGAACTATGATTTACTAATTGATAACCTGAACTATGATTTACTAATTGATAACCTAAAGTGTGATTTACTAATTGATAACCTGAACTATGATTTACTAATTGATAACCTGAACTATGATTTACTAATTGATAACCTAAAGTGTGATTTACTAATTGATAACCTGAACTATGATTTACTAATTGATAACCTGAACTTTGATTTACTAATTGATAACCTAAAGTGTGATTTACTAATTGATAACCTGAACTATGATTTACTAATTGATAACCTGAACTATGATTTACTAATTGATAACCTGAACTATGATTTACTAATTGATAACCTGAACTATGATTTACTAATTGATAACCTGAACTTTGATTTACTAATTGATAACCTAAAGTGTGATTTACTAATTGATAACCTGAACTATGATTTACTAATTGATAACCTGAACTATGATTTACTAATTGATAACCTGAACTATGATTTACTAATTGATAACCTAAAGTGTGATTTACTAATTGATAACCTGAACTATGATTTACTAATTGATAACCTGAACTATGATTTACTAATTGATAACCTGCAGTGTGATTTACTAATTGATAACCTGAACTATGATTTACTAATTGATAACCTGAACTATGATTTACTAATTGATAACCTAAAGTGTGATTTACTAATTGATAACCTGAACTATGATTTACTAATTGATAACCTGAACTATGATTTACTAATTGATAACCTGAACTATGATTTACTAATTGATAACCTAAAGTGTGATTTACTAATTGATAACCTGAACTATGATTTACTAATTGATAACCTGAACTATGATTTACTAATTGATAACCTAAAGTGTGATTTACTAATTGATAACCTGAACTATGATTTACTAATTGATAACCTAAAGTGTGATTTACTAATTGATAACCTGAACTATGATTTACTAATTGATAACCTGAACTATGATTTACTAATTGATAACCTGAACTATGATTTACTAATTGATAACCTAAAGTGTGATTTACTAATTGATAACCTGAACTATGATTTACTAATTGATAACCTAAAGTGTGATTTACTAATTGATAACCTGAACTATGATTTACTAATTGATAACCTGAACTATGATTTACTAATTGATAACCTAAAGTGTGATTTACTAATTGATAACCTGAACTATGATTTACTAATTGATAACCTAAAGTGTGATTTACTAATTGATAACCTGAACTATGATTTACTAATTGATAACCTAAAGTGTGATTTACTAATTGATAACCTGAACTATGATTTACTAATTGATAACCTAAAGTGTGATTTACTAATTGATAACCTGAACTATGATTTACTAATTGATAACCTGAACTATGATTTACTAATTGATAACCTAAAGTGTGATTTACTAATTGATAACCTGAACTATGATTTACTAATTGATAACCTAAAGTGTGATTTACTAATTGATAACCTGCAGTGTGATTTACTAATTGATAACCTGAACTATGATTTACTAATTGATAACCTAAAGTGTGATTTACTAATTGATAACCTGAACTATGATTTACTAATTGATAACCTAAAGTGTGATTTACTAATTGATAACCTGAACTATGATTTACTAATTGATAACCTGAACTATGATTTACTAATTGATAACCTAAAGTGTGATTTACTAATTGATAACCTGAACTATGATTTACTAATTGATAACCTAAAGTGTGATTTACTAATTGATAACCTGCAGTGTGATTTACTAATTGATAACCTGAACTGTGATTTACTAATTGATAACCTAAAGTGTGATTTACTAATTGATAACCTGAACTATGATTTACTAATTGATAACCTGAACTATGATTTACTAATTGATAACCTAAAGTGTGATTTACTAATTGATAACCTGAACTATGATTTACTAATTGATAACCTGAACTATGATTTACTAATTGATAACCTAAAGTGTGATTTACTAATTGATAACCTAAAGTGTGATTTACTAATTGATAACCTGAACTATGATTTACTAATTGATAACCTAAAGTGTGATTTACTAATTGATAACCTAAAGTGTGATTTACTAATTGATAACCTGCAGTGTGATTTACTAATTGATAACCTGAACTGTGATTTACTAATTGATAACCTAAAGTGTGATTTACTAATTGATAACCTGAACTATGATTTACTAATTGATAACCTGAACTATGATTTACTAATTGATAACCTAAAGTGTGATTTACTAATTGATAACCTGAACTATGATTTACTAATTGATAACCTGAACTATGATTTACTAATTGATAACCTAAAGTGTGATTTACTAATTGATAACCTGAACTATGATTTACTAATTGATAACCTAAAGTGTGATTTACTAATTGATAACCTGCAGTGTGATTTACTAATTGATAACCTGAACTGTGATTTACTAATTGATAACCTAAAGTGTGATTTACTAATTGATAACCTGAACTATGATTTACTAATTGATAACCTAAAGTGTGATTTACTAATTGATAACCTGAACTATGATTTACTAATTGATAACCTAAAGTGTGATTTACTAATTGATAACCTAAAGTGTGATTTACTAATTGATAACCTGCAGTGTGATTTACTAATTGATAACCTGAACTGTGATTTACTAATTGATAACCTGAACTATGATTTACTAATTGATAACCTAAAGTGTGATTTACTAATTGATAACCTGAACTATGATTTACTAATTGATAACCTAAAGTGTGATTTACTAATTGATAACCTGAACTATGATTTACTAATTGATAACCTAAAGTGTGATTTACTAATTGATAACCTGCAGTGTGATTTACTAATTGATAACCTGAACTGTGATTTACTAATTGATAACCTGAACTATGATTTACTAATTGATAACCTAAAGTGTGATTTACTAATTGATAACCTGAACTATGATTTACTAATTGATAACCTGAACTATGATTTACTAATTGATAACCTAAAGTGTGATTTACTAATTGATAACCTGAACTATGATTTACTAATTGATAACCTAAAGTGTGATTTACTAATTGATAACCTGAACTATGATTTACTAATTGATAACCTAAAGTGTGATTTACTAATTGATAACCTGCAGTGTGATTTACTAATTGATAACCTGAACTGTGATTTACTAATTGATAACCTAAAGTGTGATTTACTAATTGATAACCTGAACTATGATTTACTAATTGATAACCTAAAGTGTGATTTACTAATTGATAACCTGAACTATGATTTACTAATTGATAACCTAAAGTGTGATTTACTAATTGATAACCTGAACTATGATTTACTAATTGATAACCTAAAGTGTGATTTACTAATTGATAACCTAAAGTGTGATTTACTAATTGATAACCTGCAGTGTGATTTACTAATTGATAACCTGAACTGTGATTTACTAATTGATAACCTGAACTATGATTTACTAATTGATAACCTAAAGTGTGATTTACTAATTGATAACCTGAACTATGATTTACTAATTGATAACCTAAAGTGTGATTTACTAATTGATAACCTGCAGTGTGATTTACTAATTGATAACCTGAACTGTGATTTACTAATTGATAACCTGAACTATGATTTACTAATTGATAACCTAAAGTGTGATTTACTAATTGATAACCTGAACTATGATTTACTAATTGATAACCTAAAGTGTGATTTACTAATTGATAACCTGCAGTGTGATTTACTAATTGATAACCTGAACTATGATTTACTAATTGATAACCTGAACTATGATTTACTAATTGATAACCTAAAGTGTGATTTACTAATTGATAACCTGAACTATGATTTACTAATTGATAACCTAAAGTGTGATTTACTAATTGATAACCTGAACTATGATTTACTAATTGATAACCTAAAGTGTGATTTACTAATTGATAACCTGCAGTGTGATTTACTAATTGATAACCTGAACTGTGATTTACTAATTGATAACCTGAACTATGATTTACTAATTGATAACCTAAAGTG
This sequence comes from Heterodontus francisci, assembly GCF_036365525.1. Lineage (NCBI taxonomy): Eukaryota > Metazoa > Chordata > Chondrichthyes > Heterodontiformes > Heterodontidae > Heterodontus > Heterodontus francisci. Next base: position 62,860,879 of record NC_090393.1, on the reverse strand, counting down.
TGATTTACTAATTGATAACCTGAACTATGATTTACTAATTGATAACCTAAAGTGTGATTTACTAATTGATAACCTAAAGTGTGATTTACTAATTGATAGCCTGCAGTGTGATTTACTAATTGATAACCTGAACTATGATTTACTAATTGATAACCTAAAGTGTGATTTACTAATTGATAACCTGAACTATGATTTACTAATTGATAACCTAAAGTGTGATTTACTAATTGATAACCTGAACTATGATTTACTAATTGATAACCTAAAGTGAGATTTACTAATTGATAACCTGAACTATGATTTACTAATTGATAACCTAAAGTGTGATTTACTAATTGATAACCTGAACTATGATTTACTAATTGATAACCTAAAGTGTGATTTACTAATTGATAACCTGAACTATGATTTACTAATTGATAACCTAAAGTGTGATTTACTAATTGATAACCTGAACTATGATTTACTAATTGATAACCTAAAGTGTGATTTACTAATTGATAACCTGAACTATGATTTACTAATTGATAACCTAAAGTGTGATTTACTAATTGATAACCTGAACTATGATTTACTAATTGATAACCTAAAGTGTGATTTACTAATTGATAACCTGAACTATGATTTACTAATTGATAACCTAAAGTGTGATTTACTAATTGATAACCTGAACTATGATTTACTAATTGATAACCTAAAGTGTGATTTACTAATTGATAACCTGAACTATGATTTACTAATTGATAACCTAAAGTGTGATTTACTAATTGATAACCTGAACTATGATTTACTAATTGATAACCTAAAGTGTGATTTACTAATTGATAACCTAAAGTGTGATTTACTAATTGATAGCCTGCAGTGTGATTTACTAATTGATAACCTGAACTATGATTTACTAATTGATAACCTAAAGTGTGATTTACTAATTGATAACCTGAACTATGATTTACTAATTGATAACCTAAAGTGTGATTTACTAATTGATAACCTGAACTATGATTTACTAATTGATAACCTAAAGTGAGATTTACTAATTGATAACCTGAACTATGATTTACTAATTGATAACCTAAAGTGTGATTTACTAATTGATAACCTGAACTATGATTTACTAATTGATAACCTAAAGTGTGATTTACTAATTGATAACCTGAACTATGATTTACTAATTGATAACCTAAAGTGTGATTTACTAATTGATAACCTGAACTATGATTTACTAATTGATAACCTAAAGTGTGATTTACTAATTGATAACCTGAACTATGATTTACTAATTGATAACCTAAAGTGTGATTTACTAATTGATAACCTGAACTATGATTTACTAATTGATAACCTAAAGTGTGATTTACTAATTGATAACCTGAACTATGATTTACTAATTGATAACCTAAAGTGTGATTTACTAATTGATAACCTGAACTATGATTTACTAATTGATAACCTAAAGTGTGATTTACTAATTGATAACCTGAACTATGATTTACTAATTGATAACCTAAAGTGTGATTTACTAATTGATAACCTGAACTATGATTTACTAATTGATAACCTAAAGTGTGATTTACTAATTGATAACCTGAACTATGATTTACTAATTGATAACCTAAAGTGTGATTTACTAATTGATAACCTGAACTATGATTTACTAATTGATAACCTAAAGTGTGATTTACTAATTGATAACCTGAACTATGATTTACTAATTGATAACCTAAAGTGTGATTTACTAATTGATAACCTGAACTATGATTTACTAATTGATAACCTAAAGTGTGATTTACTAATTGATAACCTGAACTATGATTTACTAATTGATAACCTAAAGTGTGATTTACTAATTGATAACCTGCAGTGTGATTTACTAATTGATAACCTGAACTATGATTTACTAATTGATAACCTGAACTATGATTTACTAATTGATAACCTGCAGTGTGATTTACTAATTGATAGCCTGCAGTGTGATTTACTAATTGATAACCTAAAGTGTGATTTACTAATTGATAACCTGAACTATGATTTACTAATTGATAACCTAAAGTGTGATTTACTAATTGATAACCTGAACTATGATTTACTAATTGATAACCTAAAGTGTGATTTACTAATTGATAACCTGCAGTGTGATTTACTAATTGATAACCTGAACTATGATTTACTAATTGATAACCTGAACTATGATTTACTAATTGATAACCTGCAGTGTGATTTACTAATTGATAGCCTGCAGTGTGATTTACTAATTGATAACCTAAAGTGTGATTTACTAATTGATAACCTGCAGTGTGATTTACTAATTGATAACCTGAACTGTGATTTACTAATTGATAACCTGAACTATGATTTACTAATTGATAACCTAAAGTGTGATTTACTAATTGATAACCTAAAGTGTGATTTACTAATTGATAACCTGAACTATGATTTACTAATTGATAACCTAAAGTGTGATTTACTAATTGATAACCTGCAGTGTGATTTACTAATTGATAACCTGAACTATGATTTACTAATTGATAACCTGAACTATGATTTACTAATTGATAACCTAAAGTGTGATTTACTAATTGATAACCTGCAGTGTGATTTACTAATTGATAACCTGAACTATGATTTACTAATTGATAACCTAAAGTGTGATTTACTAATTGATAACCTGCAGTGTGATTTACTAATTGATAACCTGAACTATGATTTACTAATTGATAACCTGAACTATGATTTACTAATTGATAACCTAAAGTGTGATTTACTAATTGATAACCTAAAGTGTGATTTACTAATTGATAACCTGAACTATGATTTACTAATTGATAACCTAAAGTGTGATTTACTAATTGATAACCTGCAGTGTGATTTACTAATTGATAACCTAAAGTGTGATTTACTAATTGATAACCTGAACTATGATTTACTAATTGATAACCTGCAGTGTGATTTACTAATTGATAACCTAAAGTGTGATTTACTAATTGATAACCTAAAGTGTGATTTACTAATTGATAACCTGCAGTGTGATTTACTAATTGATAGCCTGCAGTGTGATTTACTAATTGATAACCTAAAGTGTGATTTACTAATTGATAGCCTGCAGTGTGATTTACTAATTGATAACCTAAAGTGTGATTTACTAATTGATAACCTGAACTATGATTTACTAATTGATAACCTAAAGTGTGATTTACTAATTGATAACCTGAACTATGATTTACTAATTGATAACCTAAAGTGTGATTTACTAATTGATAACCTGAACTATGATTTACTAATTGATAACCTGCAGTGTGATTTACTAATTGATAACCTGAACTGTGATTTACTAATTGATAGCCTGCAGTGTGATTTACTAATTGATAACCTAAAGTGTGATTTACTAATTGATAACCTGAACTATGATTTACTAATTGATAACCTAAAGTGTGATTTACTAATTGATAACCTAAAGTGTGATTTACTAATTGATAGCCTGCAGTGTGATTTACTAATTGATAACCTAAAGTGTGATTTACTAATTGATAACCTGAACTATGATTTACTAATTGATAACCTAAAGTGTGATTTACTAATTGATAGCCTGCAGTGTGATTTACTAATTGATAGCCTGCAGTGTGATTTACTAATTGATAACCTGAACTATGATTTACTAATTGATAACCTAAAGTGTGATTTACTAATTGATAACCTAAAGTGTGATTTACTAATTGATAGCCTGCAGTGTGATTTACTAATTGATAACCTGAACTATGATTTACTAATTGATAACCTAAAGTGTGATTTACTAATTGATAACCTAAAGTGTGATTTACTAATTGATAACCTGAACTATGATTTACTAATTGATAACCTAAAGTGTGATTTACTAATTGATAACCTAAAGTGTGATTTACTAATTGATAGCCTGCAGTGTGATTTACTAATTGATAGCCTGCAGTGTGATTTACTAATTGATAACCTAAAGTGTGATTTACTAATTGATAGCCTGCAGTGTGATTTACTAATTGATAACCTAAAGTGTGATTTACTAATTGATTACCTAAAGTGTGATTTACTAATTGATAACCTGAACTATGATTTACTAATTGATAACCTAAAGTGTGATTTACTAATTGATAACCTAAAGTGTGATTTACTAATTGATAGCCTGCAGTGTGATTTACTAATTGATAACCTGAACTATGATTTACTAATTGATAACCTAAAGTGTGATTTACTAATTGATAACCTAAAGTGTGATTTACTAATTGATAGCCTGCAGTGTGATTTACTAATTGATAACCTGAACTATGATTTACTAATTGATAACCTAAAGTGTGATTTACTAATTGATAACCTAAAGTGTGATTTACTAATTGATAACCTGCAGTGTGATTTACTAATTGATAACCTGAACTATGATTTACTAATTGATAACCTAAAGTGTGATTTACTAATTGATAACCTAAAGTGTGATTTACTAATTGATAGCCTGCAGTGTGATTTACTAATTGATAACCTGAACTATGATTTACTAATTGATAACCTAAAGTGTGATTTACTAATTGATAACCTAAAGTGTGATTTACTAATTGATAACCTGAACTATGATTTACTAATTGATAACCTAAAGTGTGATTTACTAATTGATAACCTAAAGTGTGATTTACTAATTGATAGCCTGCAGTGTGATTTACTAATTGATAGCCTGCAGTGTGATTTACTAATTGATAACCTAAAGTGTGATTTACTAATTGATAGCCTGCAGTGTGATTTACTAATTGATAACCTAAAGTGTGATTTACTAATTGATAACCTGAACTATGATTTACTAATTGATAACCTAAAGTGTGATTTACTAATTGATAACCTAAAGTGTGATTTACTAATTGATAGCCTGCAGTGTGATTTACTAATTGATAACCTAAAGTGTGATTTACTAATTGATAGCCTGCAGTGTGATTTACTAATTGATAGCCTGCAGTGTGATTTACTAATTGATAACCTAAAGTGTGATTTACTAATTGATAGCCTGCAGTGTGATTTACTAATTGATAACCTAAAGTGTGATTTACTAATTGATAACCTGAACTATGATTTACTAATTGATAACCTAAAGTGTGATTTACTAATTGATAACCTAAAGTGTGATTTACTAATTGATAGCCTGCAGTGTGATTTACTAATTGATAACCTAAAGTGTGATTTACTAATTGATAGCCTGCAGTGTGATTTACTAATTGATAACCTGAACTATGATTTACTAATTGATAACCTAAAGTGTGATTTACTAATTGATAACCTGAACTATGATTTACTAATTGATAACCTAAAGTGTGATTTACTAATTGATAACCTAAAGTGTGATTTACTAATTGATAACCTGAACTATGATTTACTAATTGATAACCTAAAGTGTGATTTACTAATTGATAACCTGAACTATGATTTACTAATTGATAACCTAAAGTGTGATTTACTAATTGATAACCTGAACTATGATTTACTAATTGATAACCTAAAGTGTGATTTACTAATTGATAACCTAAAGTGTGATTTACTAATTGATAACCTAAAGTGTGATTTACTAATTGATAACCTGAACTATGATTTACTAATTGATAACCTAAAGTGTGATTTACTAATTGATAACCTAAAGTGTGATTTACTAATTGATAACCTGAACTATGATTTACTAATTGATAACCTAAAGTGTGATTTACTAATTGATAACCTGAACTATGATTTACTAATTGATAACCTAAAGTGTGATTTACTAATTGATAACCTGAACTATGATTTACTAATTGATAACCTAAAGTGTGATTTACTAATTGATAACCTAAAGTGTGATTTACTAATTGATAACCTGAACTATGATTTACTAATTGATAACCTAAAGTGTGATTTACTAATTGATAACCTGAACTATGATTTACTAATTGATAACCTAAAGTGTGATTTACTAATTGATAACCTAAAGTGTGATTTACTAATTGATAACCTGAACTATGATTTACTAATTGATAACCTGAACTATGATTTACTAATTGATAACCTGAAGTGTGATTTACTAATTGATAACCTGAACTATGATTTACTAATTGATAACCTAAAGTGTGATTTACTAATTGATAACCTGAACTATGATTTACTAATTGATAACCTAAAGTGTGATTTACTAATTGATAACCTGAACTATGATTTACTAATTGATAACCTAAAGTGTGATTTACTAATTGATAACCTGAACTATGATTTACTAATTGATAACCTAAAGTGTGATTTACTAATTGATAACCTGAACTATGATTTACTAATTGATAACCTAAAGTGTGATTTACTAATTGATAACCTGAACTATGATTTACTAATTGATAACCTAAAGTGTGATTTACTAATTGATAACCTGAACTATGATTTACTAATTGATAACCTAAAGTGTGATTTACTAATTGATAACCTGAACTATGATTTACTAATTGATAACCTGAACTATGATTTACTAATTGATAACCTAAAGTGTGATTTACTAATTGATAACCTGAACTATGATTTACTAATTGATAACCTAAAGTGTGATTTACTAATTGATAACCTGAACTATGATTTACTAATTGATAACCTAAAGTGTGATTTACTAATTGATAACCTGAACTATGATTTACTAATTGATAACCTGAACTATGATTTACTAATTGATAACCTAAAGTGTGATTTACTAATTGATAACCTGAACTATGATTTACTAATTGATAACCTAAAGTGTGATTTACTAATTGATAACCTGAACTATGATTTACTAATTGATAACCTGAACTATGATTTACTAATTGATAACCTAAAGTGTGATTTACTAATTGATAACCTGAACTATGATTTACTAATTGATAACCTAAAGTGTGATTTACTAATTGATAACCTGAACTATGATTTACTAATTGATAACCTGAACTATGATTTACTAATTGATAACCTAAAGTGTGATTTACTAATTGATAACCTGAACTATGATTTACTAATTGATAACCTAAAGTGTGATTTACTAATTGATAACCTGAACTATGATTTACTAATTGATAACCTGAACTATGATTTACTAATTGATAACCTAAAGTGTGATTTACTAATTGATAACCTGAACTATGATTTACTAATTGATAACCTAAAGTGTGATTTACTAATTGATAACCTGAACTATGATTTACTAATTGATAACCTGAACTATGATTTACTAATTGATAACCTAAAGTGTGATTTACTAATTGATAACCTGAACTATGATTTACTAATTGATAACCTAAAGTGTGATTTACTAATTGATAACCTGAACTATGATTTACTAATTGATAACCTAAAGTGTGATTTACTAATTGATAACCTGAACTATGATTTACTAATTGATAACCTGAACTATGATTTACTAATTGATAACCTAAAGTGTGATTTACTAATTGATAACCTGAACTATGATTTACTAATTGATAACCTAAAGTGTGATTTACTAATTGATAACCTGAACTATGATTTACTAATTGATAACCTAAAGTGTGATTTACTAATTGATAACCTGAACTATGATTTACTAATTGATAACCTGAACTATGATTTACTAATTGATAACCTAAAGTGTGATTTACTAATTGATAACCTGAACTATGATTTACTAATTGATAACCTAAAGTGTGATTTACTAATTGATAACCTGAACTATGATTTACTAATTGATAACCTGAACTATGATTTACTAATTGATAACCTAAAGTGTGATTTACTAATTGATAACCTGAACTATGATTTACTAATTGATAACCTAAAGTGTGATTTACTAATTGATAACCTGAACTATGATTTACTAATTGATAACCTGAACTATGATTTACTAATTGATAACCTAAAGTGTGATTTACTAATTGATAACCTGAACTATGATTTACTAATTGATAACCTAAAGTGTGATTTACTAATTGATAACCTGAACTATGATTTACTAATTGATAACCTGAACTATGATTTACTAATTGATAACCTAAAGTGTGATTTACTAATTGATAACCTGAACTATGATTTACTAATTGATAACCTAAAGTGTGATTTACTAATTGATAACCTGAACTATGATTTACTAATTGATAACCTAAAGTGTGATTTACTAATTGATAACCTGAACTATGATTTACTAATTGATAACCTGAACTATGATTTACTAATTGATAACCTAAAGTGTGATTTACTAATTGATAACCTGAACTATGATTTACTAATTGATAACCTGAACTATGATTTACTAATTGATAACCTAAAGTGTGATTTACTAATTGATAACCTGAACTATGATTTACTAATTGATAACCTGAACTATGATTTACTAATTGATAACCTAAAGTGTGATTTACTAATTGATAACCTGAAGTGTGATTTACTAATTGATAACCTAAAGTGTGATTTACTAATTGATAACCTGAACTGTGATTTACTAATTGATAACCTAAAGTGTGATTTACTAATTGATAACCTGAACTATGATTTACTAATTGATAACCTGAACTGTGATTTACTAATTGATAACCTAAAGTGTGATTTACTAATTGATAACCTGAACTGTGATTTACTAATTGATAACCTGAACTATGATTTACTAATTGATAACCTGAACTGTGATTTACTAATTGATAACCTAAAGTGTGATTTACTAATTGATAACCTGAACTATGATTTACTAATTGATAACCTAAAGTGTGATTTACTAATTGATAACCTAAAGTGTGATTTACTAATTGATAACCTGAACTGTGATTTACTAATTGATAACCTAAAGTGTGATTTACTAATTGATAACCTGAACTGTGATTTACTAATTGATAACCTAAAGTGTGATTTACTAATTGATAACCTGAACTGTGATTTACTAATTGATAACCTAAAGTGTGATTTACTAATTGATAACCTGAACTATGATTTACTAATTGATAACCTAAAGTGTGATTTACTAATTGATAACCTGAAGTGTGATTTACTAATTGATAACCTAAAGTGTGATTTACTAATTGATAACCTGAACTATGATTTACTAATTGATAACCTAAAGTGTGATTTACTAATTGATAACCTAAAGTGTGATTTACTAATTGATAACCTGAACTATGATTTACTAATTGATAACCTAAAGTGTGATTTACTAATTGATAACCTAAAGTGTGATTTACTAATTGATAACCTGAACTGTGATTTACTAATTGATAACCTAAAGTGTGATTTACTAATTGATAACCTGAACTGTGATTTACTAATTGATAACCTAAAGTGTGATTTACTAATTGATAACCTGAACTATGATTTACTAATTGATAACCTAAAGTGTGATTTACTAATTGATAACCTGAACTATGATTTACTAATTGATAACCTAAAGTGTGATTTACTAATTGATAACCTAAAGTGTGATTTACTAATTGATAACCTGAACTATGATTTACTAATTGATAACCTAAAGTGTGATTTACTAATTGATAACCTAAAGTGTGATTTACTAATTGATAACCTGAACTATGATTTACTAATTGATAACCTAAAGTGTGATTTACTAATTGATAACCTGAACTATGATTTACTAATTGATAACCTAAAGTGTGATTTACTAATTGATAACCTAAAGTGTGATTTACTAATTGATAACCTGAACTATGATTTACTAATTGATAACCTAAAGTGTGATTTACTAATTGATAACCTAAAGTGTGATTTACTAATTGATAACCTGAACTGTGATTTACTAATTGATAACCTAAAGTGTGATTTACTAATTGATAACCTGAACTGTGATTTACTAATTGATAACCTAAAGTGTGATTTACTAATTGATAACCTGAACTATGATTTACTAATTGATAACCTAAAGTGTGATTTACTAATTGATAACCTGAAGTGTGATTTACTAATTGATAACCTAAAGTGTGATTTACTAATTGATAACCTGAACTATGATTTACTAATTGATAACCTAAAGTGTGATTTACTAATTGATAACCTAAAGTGTGATTTACTAATTGATAACCTGAACTATGATTTACTAATTGATAACCTAAAGTGTGATTTACTAATTGATAACCTGAACTATGATTTACTAATTGATAACCTAAAGTGTGATTTACTAATTGATAACCTGAACTATGATTTACTAATTGATAACCTAAAGTGTGATTTACTAATTGATAACCTGAACTATGATTTACTAATTGATAACCTAAAGTGTGATTTACTAATTGATAACCTGAACTATGATTTACTAATTGATAGCCTGCAGTGTGATTTATTGATTGATAACCTGAACTGTGATTTACTAATTGATAACCTGAACTATGATTTACTAATTGATAGCCTGCAGTGTGATTTATTGATTGATAACCTGAACTATGATTTACTAATTGATAACCTGAACTGTGATTTACTAATTGATAACCTGAACTGTGATTTACTAATTGATAACCTGAACTGTGATTTACTAATTGATAACCTAAAGTGTGATTTACTAATTGATAACCTGAAGTGTGATTTACTAATTGATAACCTAAAGTGTGATTTACTAATTGATAACCTAAAGTGTGATTTACTAATTGATAACCTGAACTATGATTTACTAATTGATAACCTAAAGTGTGATTTACTAATTGATAACCTGAAGTGTGATTTACTAATTGATAACCTAAAGTGTGATTTACTAATTGATAACCTGAACTATGATTTACTAATTGATAACCTAAAGTGTGATTTACTAATTGATAACCTGAACTATGATTTACTAATTGATAGCCTGCAGTGTGATTTATTGATTGATAACCTGAACTGTGATTTACTAATTGATAACCTGAACTATGATTTACTAATTGATAGCCTGCAGTGTGATTTATTGATTGATAACCTGAACTGTGATTTACTAATTGATAACCTGAACTATGATTTACTAATTGATAGCCTGCAGTGTGATTTATTGATTGATAACCTGAACTATGATTTACTAATTGATAGCCTGCAGTGTGATTTATTGATTGATAACCTGAACTGTGATTTACTAATTGATAACCTGAACTATGATTTACTAATTGATAGCCTGCAGTGTGATTTATTGATTGATAACCTGAACTGTGATTTACTAATTGATAACCTGAACTATGATTTACTAATTGATAGCCTGCAGTGTGATTTATTGATTGATAACCTGAACTATGATTTACTAATTGATAGCCTGCAGTGTGATTTATTGATTGATAACCTGAACTGTGATTTACTAATTGATAACCTGAACTATGATTTACTAATTGATAGCCTGCAGTGTGATTTATTGATTGATAACCTGAACTATGATTTACTAATTGATAACCTAAAGTGTGATTTACTAATTGATAACCTAAAGTGTGATTTACTAATTGATAATCTGAACTATGATTTACTAATTGATAACCTGAACTGTGATTTACTAATTGATAACCTAAAGTGTGATTTACTAATTGATAACCTAAAGTGTGATTTACTAATTGATAACCTGAAGTGTGATTTACTAATTGATAACCTGAACTATGATTTACTAATTGATAACCTGAACTATGATTTACTAATTGATAACCTGAAGTGTGATTTACTAATTGATAACCTGAACTATGATTTACTAATTGATAACCTAAAGTGTGATTTACTAATTGATAACCTGAAGTGTGATTTACTAATTGATAACCTGAACTATGATTTACTAATTGATAACCTAAAGTGTGATTTACTAATTGATAACCTGAAGTGTGATTTACTAATTGATAACCTGAACTATGATTTACTAATTGATAACCTAAAGTGTGATTTACTAATTGATAACCTGAACTATGATTTACTAATTGATAACCTAAAGTGTGATTTACTAATTGATAACCTGAACTATGATTTACTAATTGATAACCTAAAGTGTGATTTACTAATTGATAACCTGAAGTGTGATTTACTAATTGATAACCTGAACTATGATTTACTAATTGATAACCTAAAGTGTGATTTACTAATTGATAACCTGAACTATGATTTACTAATTGATAACCTAAAGTGTGATTTACTAATTGATAACCTGAACTATGATTTACTAATTGATAACCTGAAGTGTGATTTACTAATTGATAACCTGAACTATGATTTACTAATTGATAACCTGAACTATGATTTACTAATTGATAACCTGAAGTGTGATTTACTAATTGATAACCTGAACTATGATTTACTAATTGATAACCTGAACTATGATTTACTAATTGATAACCTGAACTATGATTTACTAATTGATAACCTGAAGTGTGATTTACTAATTGATAACCTGAACTATGATTTACTAATTGATAACCTGAACTATGATTTACTAATTGATAACCTGAAGTGTGATTTACTAATTGATAACCTGAACTATGATTTACTAATTGATAACCTAAAGTGTGATTTACTAATTGATAACCTGAAGTGTGATTTACTAATTGATAACCTGAACTATGATTTACTAATTGATAACCTAAAGTGTGATTTACTAATTGATAACCTGAAGTGTGATTTACTAATTGATAACCTGAACTATGATTTACTAATTGATAACCTAAAGTGTGATTTACTAATTGATAACCTGAACTATGATTTACTAATTGATAACCTAAAGTGTGATTTACTAATTGATAACCTGAAGTGTGATTTACTAATTGATAACCTGAACTATGATTTACTAATTGATAACCTAAAGTGTGATTTACTAATTGATAACCTGAACTATGATTTACTAATTGATAACCTAAAGTGTGATTTACTAATTGATAACCTGAACTATGATTTACTAATTGATAACCTAAAGTGTGATTTACTAATTGATAACCTGAAGTGTGATTTACTAATTGATAACCTGAACTATGATTTACTAATTGATAACCTAAAGTGTGATTTACTAATTGATAACCTGAACTATGATTTACTAATTGATAACCTAAAGTGTGATTTACTAATTGATAACCTGAACTATGATTTACTAATTGATAACCTAAAGTGTGATTTACTAATTGATAACCTGAAGTGTGATTTACTAATTGATAACCTGAACTATGATTTACTAATTGATAACCTAAAGTGTGATTTACTAATTGATAACCTGAAGTGTGATTTACTAATTGATAACCTGAACTATGATTTACTAATTGATAACCTAAAGTGTGATTTACTAATTGATAACCTGAACTATGATTTACTAATTGATAACCTAAAGTGTGATTTACTAATTGATAACCTGAAGTGTGATTTACTAATTGATAACCTGAACTATGATTTACTAATTGATAACCTAAAGTGTGATTTACTAATTGATAACCTGAACTATGATTTACTAATTGATAACCTAAAGTGTGATTTACTAATTGATAACCTGAACTATGATTTACTAATTGATAACCTAAAGTGTGATTTACTAATTGATAACCTGAAGTGTGATTTACTAATTGATAACCTGAACTATGATTTACTAATTGATAACCTAAAGTGTGATTTACTAATTGATAACCTGAACTATGATTTACTAATTGATAACCTAAAGTGTGATTTACTAATTGATAACCTGAACTATGATTTACTAATTGATAACCTAAAGTGTGATTTACTAATTGATAACCTGAACTATGATTTACTAATTGATAACCTAAAGTGTGATTTACTAATTGATAACCTGAACTATGATTTACTAATTGATAACCTAAAGTGTGATTTACTAATTGATAACCTGAACTATGATTTACTAATTGATAACCTGAACTATGATTTACTAATTGATAACCTAAAGTGTGATTTACTAATTGATAACCTGAACTATGATTTACTAATTGATAACCTAAAGTGTGATTTACTAATTGATAACCTGAACTATGATTTACTAATTGATAACCTAAAGTGTGATTTACTAATTGATAACCTGAACTATGATTTACTAATTGATAACCTGAACTATGATTTACTAATTGATAACCTGAAGTGTGATTTACTAATTGATAACCTGAACTATGATTTACTAATTGATAACCTGAACTATGATTTACTAATTGATAACCTAAAGTGTGATTTACTAATTGATAACCTGAACTATGATTTACTAATTGATAACCTAAAGTGTGATTTACTAATTGATAACCTGAACTATGATTTACTAATTGATAACCTAAAGTGTGATTTACTAATTGATAACCTGAACTATGATTTACTAATTGATAACCTAAAGTGTGATTTACTAATTGATAACCTGAACTATGATTTACTAATTGATAACCTAAAGTGTGATTTACTAATTGATAACCTGAACTATGATTTACTAATTGATAACCTAAAGTGTGATTTACTAATTGATAACCTGAAATATGATTTACTAATTGATAACCTAAAGTGTGATTTGCTAATTGATAACCTGAACTATGATTTACTAATTGATAACCTAAAGTGTGATTTGCTAATTGATAACCTGAACTATGATTTACTAATTGATAACCTAAAGTGTGATTTACTAATTGATAACCTGAAGTGTGATTTACTAATTGATAACCTGAACTATGATTTACTAATTGATAACCTAAAGTGTGATTTACTAATTGATAACCTGAAGTGTGATTTACTAATTGATAACCTGAACTGTGATTTACTAATTGATAACCTGAAGTGTGATTTACTAATTGATAACCTAAAGTGTGATTTACTAATTGATAACCTGAACTATGATTTACTAATTGATAACCTAAAGTGTGATTTACTAATTGATAACCTGAAGTGTGATTTACTAATTGATAACCTGAACTATGATTTACTAATTGATAACCTGAACTGTGATTTACGAATTGATAACCTGAAGTGTGATTTACTAATTGATAACCTGAACTGTGATTTACTAATTGATAACCTAAAGTGTGATTTACTAATTGATAACCTGAAGTGTGATTTACTAATTGATAACCTGAACTGTGATTTACTAATTGATAACCTAAAGTGTGATTTACTAATTGATAACCTGAACTATGATTTACTAATTGATAACCTAAAGTGTGATTTACTAATTGATAACCTGAAGTGTGATTTACTAATTGATAACCTGAACTATGATTTACTAATTGATAACCTGAACTGTGATTTACGAATTGATAACCTGAAGTGTGATTTACTAATTGATAACCTGAACTGTGATTTACTAATTGATAACCTAAAGTGTGATTTACTAATTGATAACCTGAACTATGATTTACTAATTGATAACCTGAAGTGTGATTTACTAATTGATAACCTGAACTATGATTTACTAATTGATAACCTAAAGTGTGATTTACTAATTGATAACCTGAACTATGATTTACTAATTGATAACCTAAAGTGTGATTTACTAATTGATAACCTGAACTATGATTTACTAATTAATAACCTAAAGTGTGATTTACTAATTGATAACCTAAAGTGTGATTTACTAATTGATAACCTGAACTATGATTTACTAATTGATAACCTAAAGTGTGATTTACTAATTGATAACCTGAACTATGATTTACTAATTGATAACCTAAAGTGTGATTTACTAATTGATAACCTGAACTATGATTTACTAATTGATAACCTGAAGTGTGATTTACTAATTGATAACCTGAACTATGATTTACTAATTGATAACCTGAACTATGATTTACTAATTGATAACCTGAAGTGTGATTTACTAATTGATAACCTGAACTATGATTTACTAATTGATAACCTAAAGTGTGATTTACTAATTGATAACCTGAAGTGTGATTTACGAATTGATAACCTGAACTATGATTTACTAATTGATAACCTAAAGTGTGATTTACTAATTGATAACCTGAACTATGATTTACTAATTGATAACCTGAAGTGTGATTTACTAATTGATAACCTGAACTATGATTTACTAATTGATAACCTGAACTATGATTTACTAATTGATAACCTAAAGTGTGATTTACTAATTGATAACCTGAACTATGATTTACTAATTGATAACCTGAACTATGATTTACTAATTGATAACCTAAAGTGTGATTTACTAATTGATAACCTGAACTATGATTTACTAATTGATAACCTGAACTGTGATTTACTAATTGATAACCTGAACTATGATTTACTAATTAATAACCTAAAGTGTGATTTACTAATTGATAACCTGAACTATGATTTACTAATTGATAATCTAAAGTGTGATTTACTAATTGATAACCTGAACTATGATTTACTAATTGATAACCTAAAGTGTGATTTACTAATTGATAACCTGAACTATGATTTACTAATTGATAACCTAAAGTGTGATTTACTAATTGATAACCTGAACTATGATTTACTAATTAATAACCTAAAGTGTGATTTACTAATTGATAACCTGAACTATGATTTACTAATTGATAACCTGAAGTGTGATTTACTAATTGATAACCTGAACTATGATTTACTAATTGATAACCTAAAGTGTGATTTACTAATTGATAACCTGAACTATGATTTACTAATTGATAACCTGAAGTGTGATTTACTAATTGATAACCTGAACTATGATTTACTAATTGATAACCTAAAGTGTGATTTACTAATTGATAACCTGAACTGTGATTTACTAATTGATAACCTGAACTATGATTTACTAATTGATAACCTGAAGTGTGATTTACTAATTGATAACCTGAACTATGATTTACTAATTGATAACCTAAAGTGTGATTTACTAATTGATAACCTGAACTATGATTTACTAATTGATAACCTGAACTATGATTTACTAATTGATAACCTGAAGTGTGATTTACTAATTGATAACCTAAAGTGTGATTTACTAATTGATAACCTTAACTATGATTTACTAATTGATAACCTAAAGTGTGATTTACTAATTGATAACCTGAACTATGATTTACTAATTGATAACCTGAACTATGATTTACTAATTGATAACCTAAAGTGTGATTTACTAATTGATAACCTTAACTATGATTTACTAATTGATAACCTAAAGTGTGATTTACTAATTGATAACCTTAACTATAATTTACTAATTGATAACCTGAACTATGATTTACTAATTGATAACCTGAACTGTGATTTACTAATTGATAACCTGAACTGTGATTTACTAATTGATAACCTAAAGTGTGATTTACTAATTGATAACCTGAACTGTGATTTACTAATTGATAACCTAAAGTGTGATTTATTGATTGATAACCTGAAGTGTGATTTACTAATTGATAACCTGAACTATGATTTACTAATTGATAACCTGAACTATGATTTACTAATTGATAACCTAAAGTGTGATTTACTAATTGATAACCTGAACTATGATTTACTAATTGATAACCTGAACTATGATTTACTAATTGATAACCTAAAGTGTGATTTACTAATTGATAACCTGAACTATGATTTACTAATTGATAACCTAAAGTGTGATTTACTAATTGATAACCTGAACTATGATTTACTAATTGATAACCTAAAGTGTGATTTACTAATTGATAACCTGAACTATGATTTACTAATTGATAACCTAAAGTGTGATTTACTAATTGATAACCTAAAGTGTGATTTACTAATTGATAACCTGAACTATGATTTACTAATTGATAACCTAAAGTGTGATTTACTAATTGATAACCTGAACTATGATTTACTAATTGATAACCTGAACTATGATTTACTAATTGATAACCTAAAGTGTGATTTACTAATTGATAACCTGAACTATGATTTACTAATTGATAACCTAAAGTGTGATTTACTAATTGATAACCTGAACTATGATTTACTAATTGATAATCTAAAGTGTGATTTACTAATTGATAACCTGAACTATGATTTACTAATTAATAACCTAAAGTGTGATTTACTAATTGATAACCTGAACTATGATTTACTAATTGATAATCTAAAGTGTGATTTACTAATTGATAACCTGAACTATGATTTACTAATTGATAACCTAAAGTGTGATTTACTAATTGATAACCTGAACTATGATTTACTAATTGATAATCTAAAGTGTGATTTACTAATTGATAACCTGAACTATGATTTACTAATTGATAACCTAAAGTGTGATTTACTAATTGATAACCTGAACTATGATTTACTAATTGATAACCTAAAGTGTGATTTACTAATTGATAACCTGAACTATGATTTACTAATTGATAATCTAAAGTGTGATTTACTAATTGATAACCTGAACTATGATTTACTAATTAATAACCTAAAGTGTGATTTACTAATTGATAACCTGAACTATGATTTACTAATTGATAATCTAAAGTGTGATTTACTAATTGATAACCTGAACTATGATTTACTAATTGATAACCTGAACTATGATTTACTAATTAATAACCTAAAGTGTGATTTACTAATTGATAACCTGAACTATGATTTACTAATTGATAACCTGAAGTGTGATTTACTAATTGATAACCTGAACTATGATTTACTAATTGATAACCTAAAGTGTGATTTACTAATTGATAACCTGAACTATGATTTACTAATTGATAACCTGAACTATGATTTACTAATTGATAACCTAAAGTGTGATTTACTAATTGATAACCTTAACTATGATTTACTAATTGATAACCTAAAGTGTGATTTACTAATTGATAACCTTAACTATGATTTACTAATTGATAACCTAAAGTGTGATTTACTAATTGATAACCTGAACTATGATTTACTAATTGATAACCTGAACTGTGATTTACTAATTGATAACCTGAACTGTGATTTACTAATTGATAACCTAAAGTGTGATTTACTAATTGATAACCTGAACTGTGATTTACTAATTGATAACCTGAACTATGATTTACTAATTGATAACCTGAAGTGTGATTTACTAATTGATAACCTAAAGTGTGATTTACTAATTGATAACCTGAACTGTGATTTACTAATTGATAACCTAAAGTGTGATTTATTGATTGATAACCTGAAGTGTGATTTACTAATTGATAACCTGCAGTGTGATTTATTGATTGATAACCTGCAGTGTGATTTACTAATTGATAACCTGCAGTGTGATTTATTGATTGATAACCTGCAGCGTAATTTACTGATTGATAACCTGCAGTGTGATTTATTGATTGATAACCTGCAGCGTAATTTACTGATTGATAACCTGCAGTGTGATTTACTGATTGATAACCTGCAGCGTAATTTACTGATTGATAACCTGCAGTGTGATTTACTGATTGATAACCTGCAGTGTGATTTACTGATTGATAACCTGCAGTGTGATTTACTAATTGATAACCTGCAGTGTGATTTATTGATTGATAACCTGCAGCGTAATTTACTAATTGATAACCTGCAATGTAATTTACTAATTGATAACCTGCAGTGTGATTTACTGATTGATAACCTGCAATGTAATTTACTAATTGATAACCTGCAGTGTGATTTACTGATTGATAACCTGCAATGTAATTTACTAATTGATAACCTGCAGTGTGATTTACTGATTGATAACCTGCAGTGTAATTTACTAATTGATAACCTGCAGTGTGATTTACTGATTGATAACCTGCAATGTAATTTACTAATTGATAACCTGCAGTGTGATTTACTGATTGATAACCTGCAGTGTAATTTACTAATTGATAACCTGCAGTGTGATTTACTGATTGATAACCTGCAATGTAATTTACTAATTGATAACCTGCAGTGTAATTTACTGATTGATAACCTGCAGTGTGATTTACTGATTGATAACCTGCAATGTAATTTACTAATTGATAACCTGCAGTGTAATTTACTGATTGATAACCTGCAGTGTGATTTACTAATTGATAACCTGCAGTGTAATTTACTAATTGATAACCTGCAGTGTGATTTACTGATTGATAACCTGCAATGTAATTTACTAATTGATAACCTGCAGTGTAATTTACTAATTGATAACCTGCAGTGTGATTTACTGATTGATAACCTGCAATGTAATTTACTAATTGATAACCTGCAGTGTAATTTACTGATTGATAACCTGCAGTGTGATTTACTGATTGATAACCTGCAATGTAATTTACTAATTGATAACCTGCAGTGTGATTTACTGATTGATAACCTGCAGTGTAATTTACTAATTGATAACCTGCAGTGTGATTTACTGATTGATAAACTGCAATGTAATTTACTAATTGATAACCTGCAGTGTGATTTACTGATTGATAACCTGCAATGTAATTTACTAATTGATAACCTGCAGCGTGATTTACTGATTGATAACCTGCAGTGTGATTTACTGATTGATAACCTGCAGTGTGATTTACTGATTGATAACCTGCAATGTAATTTACTAATTGATAACCTGCAGCGTGATTTACTGATTGATAACCTGCAGTGTGATTTACTGATTGATAACCTGCAGTGTGATTTACTGATTGATAACCTGCAATGTAATTTACTAATTGATAACCTGCAGCGTGATTTACTGATTGATAACCTGCAGTGTGATTTACTGATTGATAACCTGCAGTGTGATTTACTGATTGATAACCTGCAATGTAATTTACTAATTGATAACCTGCAGCGTGATTTACTGATTGATAACCTGCAGTGTGATTTACTGATTGATAACCTGCAGTGTGATTTACTGATTGATAACCTGCAATGTAATTTACTAATTGATAACCTGCAGTGTGATTTACTGATTGATAACCTGCAGTGTAATTTACTAATTGATAACCTGCAGTGTGATTTACTGATTGATAACCTGCAATGTAATTTACTAATTGATAACCTGCAGTGTGATTTACTGATTGATAACCTGCAGTGTAATTTACTAATTGATAACCTGCAGTGTGATTTACTGATTGATAACCTGCAGTGTAATTTACTAATTGATAACCTGCAGTGTAATTTACTAATTGATAACCTGCAGTGTGATTTACTGATTGATAACCTGCAGTGTGATTTACTGATTGATAACCTGCAGCGTGATTTACTGATTGATAACCTGCAGTGTAATTTACTAATTGATAACCTGCAGTGTAATTTACTAATTGATAACCTGCAGTGTGATTTACTGATTGATAACCTGCAGCGTAATTTACTAATTGATAACCTGCAGTGTAATTTACTAATTGATAACCTGCAGTGTGATTTACTGATTGATAACCTGCAGTGTAATTTACTAATTGATAACCTGCAGTGTAATTTACTAATTGATAACCTGCAGTGTGATTTACTGATTGATAACCTGCAATGTAATTTACTAATTGATAACCTGCAGTGTAATTTACTAATTGATAACCTGCAGTGTAATTTACTAATTGATAACCTGCAGTGTGATTTACTGATTGATAACCTGCAATGTAATTTACTAATTGATAACCTGCAGTGTAATTTACTAATTGATAACCTGCAGTGTAATTTACTAATTGATAACCTGCAGTGTGATTTACTGATTGATAACCTGCAATGTAATTTACTAATTGATAACCTGCAGTGTAATTTACTAATTGATAACCTGCAGTGTAATTTACTAATTGATAACCTGCAGTGTGATTTACTGATTGATAACCTGCAATGTAATTTACTAATTGATAACCTGCAGTGTGATTTACTGATTGATAACCTGCAATGTAATTTACTAATTGATAACCTGCAGCGTGATTTACTGATTGATAACCTGCAGTGTAATTTACTAATTGATAACCTGCAGTGTGATTTACTGATTGATAACCTGCAGTGTGATTTACTAATTGATAACCTGCAGGGTGATTTATTGATTGATAACCTGCAGTGTAATTTACTGATCGATAACCTGCAGTGTGATTTGCTGATTGATAACCTGCAGTGTGATTTATTGATTGATAACCTGCAGTGTGATTTACTAATTGATAACCTGCAGGGTGATTTATTGATTGATAACCTGCAGCGTAATTTACTGATTGATAACCTGCAGTGTGATTTATTGATTGATAACCTGCAGTGTGATTTACTAATTGATAACCTGCAGGGTGATTTATTGATTGATAACCTGCAGCGTAATTTACTGATTGATAACCTGCAGTGTGATTTATTGATTGATAACCTGCAGCGTAATTTACTGATTGATAACCTGCAGTGTGATTTATTGATTGATAACCTGAACTGTGATTTACTAATTGATAACCTAAAGTGTGATTTACTAATTGATAACCTAAAGTGTGATTTACTAATTGATAACCTGAACTATGATTTACTAATTGATAACCTGAAGTGTGATTTACTAATTGATAACCTAAAGTGTGATTTACTAATTGATAACCTAAAGTGTGATTTATTGATTGATAACCTGAACTGTGATTTATTGATTGATAACCTGCAGCGTAATTTACTGATTGATAACCTGCAGTGTGATTTATTGATTGATAACCTGCAGCGTAATTTACTGAATGATAACCTGCAGTGTGATTTACTAATTGATAACCTGCAGTGTGATTTATTGATTGATAACCTGCAGCGTAATTTACTGATTGATAACCTGCAGTGTGATTTATTGATTGATAACCTGAACTGTGATTTACTAATTGATAACCTAAAGTGTGATTTACTAATTGATAACCTGAAGTGTGATTTACTAATTGATAACCTAAAGTGTGATTTACTAATTGATAACCTAAAGTGTGATTTATTGATTGATAACCTGCAGTGTAATTTACTGATCGATAACCTGCAGTGTGATTTGCTGATTGATAACCTGCAGTGTGATTTATTGATTGATAACCTGCAGTGTGATTTACTAATTGATAACCTGCAGTGTGATTTATTGATTGATAACCTGCAGTGTGATTTATTGATTGATAACCTGAACTGTGATTTACTAATTGATAACCTAAAGTGTGATTTACTAATTGATAACCTGAACTATGATTTACTAATTGATAACCTGAAGTGTGATTTACTAATTGATAACCTAAAGTGTGATTTACTAATTGATAACCTGCAGTGTGATTTACTAATTGATAACCTGCAGTGTAATTTACTGATTGATAACCTGCAGTGTGATTGACTAATTGATAACCTGCAGTGTGATTTACTGATTGATAACCTGCAATGTAATTTACTAATTGATAACCTGCAGTGTGATTTACTGATTGATAACCTGCAGTGTGATTTACTAATTGATAACCTGCAGTGTGATTTACTGATTGATAACCTGCAATGTAATTTACTAATTGATAACCTGCAGTGTGATTTACTGATTGATAACCTGCAGTGTGATTTACTAATTGATAACCTGCAGTGTGATTTACTGATTGATAACCTGCAATGTAATTTACTAATTGATAACCTGCAGTGTGATTTACTGATTGATAACCTGCAGTGTAATTTACTAATTGATACCCTGCAGTGTGATTTACTGATTGATAACCTGCAATGTAATTTACTAATTGATAACCTGCAGTGTGATTTACTGATTGATAACCTGCAGTGTGATTTACTGATTGATAACCTGCAATGTAATTTACTAATTGATAACCTGCAGTGTGATTTACTGATTGATAACCTGCAATGTAATTTACTGATTGATAACCTGCAATTTAATTTACTGATTGATAACCTGCAGTGTGATTTACTGATTGATAACCTGCAATGTAATTTACTAATTGATAACCTGCAGCGTGATTTACTGATTGATAACCTGCAGTGTAATTTACTAATTGATAACCTGCAATTTAATTTACTAATTGATAACCTGCAGTGTGATTTACTGATTGATAACCTGCAATGTAATTTACTAATTGATAACCTGCAGTGTGATTTACTGATTGATAACCTGCAATGTAATTTACTAATTGATAACCTGCAGCGTGATTTACTGATTGATAACCTGCAGTGTGATTTATTGATTGATAACCTGCAGCGTAATTTACTGATTGATAACCTGCAATGTAATTTACTAATTGATAACCTGCAGCGTGATTTACTGATTGATAACCTGCAGTGTGATTTACTGATTGATAACCTGCAATGTAATTTACTAATTGATAACCTGCAGCGTGATTTACTGATTGATAACCTGCAGTGTGATTTACTGATTGATAACCTGCAGTGTGATTTACTAATTGATAACCTGCAGTGTGATTTACTGATTGATAACCTGCAATGTAATTTACTAATTGATAACCTGCAGTGTGATTTACTGATTGATAACCTGCAATGTAATTTACTAATTGATAACCTGCAGTGTGATTTACTGATTGATAACCTGCAGTGTAATTTACTAATTGATAACCTGCAGTGTGATTTACTGATTGATAACCTGCAATGTAATTTACTAATTGATAACCTGCAGTGTGATTTACTGATTGATAACCTGCAGTGTGATTTACTGATTGATAACCTGCAATGTAATTTACTAATTGATAACCTGCAGTGTGATTTATTGATTGATAACCTGCAGCGTAATTTACTGATTGATAACCTGCAATGTAATTTACTAATTGATAACCTGCAGTGTGATTTACTGATTGATAACCTGCAGTGTGATTTACTGATTGATAACCTGCAATGTAATTTACTAATTGATAACCTGCAGTGTGATTTACTGATTGATAACCTGCAGTGTAATTTACTAATTGATAACCTGCAGTGTGATTTACTGATTGATAACCTGCAGTGTGATTTACTGATTGATAACCTGCAATGTAATTTACTAATTGATAACCTGCAGTGTGATTTACTGATTGATAACCTGCAATGTAATTTACTAATTGATAACCTGCAGTGTGATTTACTGATTGATAACCTGCAGTGTGATTTACTGATTGATAACCTGCAATGTAATTTACTAATTGATAACCTGCAGTGTGATTTACTGATTGATAACCTGCAATGTAATTTACTAATTGATAACCTGCAGTGTGATTTACTGATTGATAACCTGCAGAGTGATTTACTAATTGATAACATGCAGTGTAATTTACTGATTGATAACCAGCAGGGTGATTTACTATTTGATAACCTGCAGTGTAATTTACTGATCGATAACCTGCAGTGTGATTTACTGATTGATAACCTGCAGTGTGATTTATTGATTGATAACCTGCAGTGTGATTTACTAATTGATAACCTGCAGGGTGATTTATTGATTGATAACCTGCAGTGTAATTTACTGATTGATAACCAGCAGGGTGATTTACTATTTGATAACCTGCAGTGTAATTTACTGATCGATAACCTGCAGTGTGATTTGCTGATTGATAACCTGCAGTGTGATTTATTGATTGATAACCTGCAGTGTGATTTACTAATTGATAACCTGCAGGGTGATTTATTGATTGATAACCTGCAGCGTAATTTACTGATTGATAACCTGCAGTGTGATTTACTGATTGATAACCTGCAGTGTAATTTACTGATTGATAACCTGCAGTGTGATTTACTAATTGATAACCTGCAGTGTGATTTACTGATTGATAACCTGCAGTGTGATTTACTGATTGATAACCTGCAATGTAATTTACTAATTGATAACCTGCAGTGTGATTTATTGATTGATAACCTGCAGTGTGATTTACTGATTGATAACCTGCAATGTAATTTACTAATTGATAACCTGCAATGTAATTTACTAATTGATAACCTGCAATGTAATTTACTAATTGATAACCTGCAGTGTGATTTACTGATTGATAACCTGCAATGTAATTTACTAATTGATAACCTGCAATGTAATTTACTAATTGATAACCTGCAGTGTGATTTACTAATTGATAACCTGCAATGTAATTTACTAATTGATAACCTGCAATGTAATTTACTAATTGATAACCTGCAGTGTGATTTACTAATTGATAACCTGCAATGTAATTTACTAATTGATAACCTGCAATGTAATTTACTAATTGATAACCTGCAGTGTGATTTACTAATTGATAACCTGCAGCGTAATTTACTGATTGATAACCTGCAGTGTGATTTACTGATTGATAACCTGCAATGTAATTTACTAATTGATAACCTGCAATGTAATTTACTAATTGATAACCTGCAGTGTGATTTACTAATTGATAACCTGCAGCGTAATTTACTGATTGATAACCTGCAGTGTGATTTACTAATTGATAACCTGCAGTGTGATTTACTAATTGATAACCTGCAGCGTAATTTACTGATTGATAACCTGCAGTGTGATTTACTGATTGATAACCTGCAATGTAATTTACTGATTGATAACCTGCAATGTAATTTACTAATTGATAACCTGCAGTGTGATTTACTAATTGATAACCTGCAGCGTAATTTACTGATTGATAACCTGCAGTGTGATTTACTGATTGATAACCTGCAATGTAATTTACTAATTGATAACCTGCAGTGTGATTTACTAATTGATAACCTGCAGCGTAATTTACTGATTGATAACCTGCAGTGTGATTTACTGATTGATAACCTGCGGTGTGATTTACTGATTGATAACCTGCAGTGTGATTTACTAATTGATAACCTGCAGTGTGATTTACTGATTGATAACCTGCAATGTAATTTACTGATTGATAACCTGCAGTGTGATTTACTGATTGATAACCTGCAGTGTGATTTACTGATTGATAACCTGCAGTGTGATTTACTGATTGATAACCTGCAATGTAATTTACTGATTGATAACCTGCAGTGTGATTTACTGATTGATAACCTGCAGTGTGATTTACTGATTGATAACCTGCAGTGTGATTTACTGATTGA
Source organism: Heterodontus francisci (assembly GCF_036365525.1). Lineage (NCBI taxonomy): Eukaryota > Metazoa > Chordata > Chondrichthyes > Heterodontiformes > Heterodontidae > Heterodontus > Heterodontus francisci. Next base: position 62,834,134 of record NC_090393.1, on the reverse strand, counting down.
TAACCTGCAGTGTGATTTACTAATTGATAACCTGCAGTGTGATTTACTGATTGATAACCTGCAGTGTGATTTACTGATTGATAACCTGCAGTGTGATTTACTGATTGATAACCTGCAGTGTGATTTACTAATTGATAACCTGCAGTGTGATTTACTGATTGATAACCTGCAGTGTGATTTACTGATTGATAACCTGCAGTGTGATTTACTGATTGATAACCTGCAGTGTGATTTACTAATTGATAACCTGCAGTGTGATTTACTGATTGATAACCTGCAATGTAATTTACTGATTGATAACCTGCAGTGTGATTTACTGATTGATAACCTGCAGTGTGATTTACTGATTGATAACCTGCAGTGTGATTTACTGATTGATAACCTGCAATGTAATTTACTGATTGATAACCTGCAGTGTGATTTACTGATTGATAACCTGCAGTGTGATTTACTTATTGATAACCTGCAGTGTGATTTACTGATTGATAACCTGCAGTGTGATTTACTGATTGATAACCTGCAGTGTGATTTACTGATTGATAACCTGCAGTGTGATTTACTAATTGATAACCTGCAGTGTGATTTACTGATTGATAACCTGCAGCGTAATTTACTGATTGATAACCTGCAGTGTGATTTACTGATTGATAACCTGCAATGTAATTTACTAATTGATAACCTGCAGTGTGATTTACTGATTGATAACCTGCAGTGTGATTTACTGATTGATAACCTGCAATGTAATTTACTAATTGATAACCTGCAGTGTGATTTATTGATTGATAACCTGCAGTGTGATTTACTGATTGATAACCTGCAATGTAATTTACTAATTGATAACCTGCAGTGTGATTTATTGATTGATAACCTGCAGTGTGATTTACTGATTGATAACCTGCAGCGTAATTTACTGATTGATAACCTGCAGTGTAATTTACTGATCGATAACCTGCAGTGTGATTTACTGATTGATAACCTGCAGTGTGATTTATTGATTGATAACCTGCAGTGTGATTTACTAATTGATAACCTGCAGGGTGATTTATTGATTGATAACCTGCAGTGTAATTTACTGATTGATAACCAGCAGGGTGATTTACTATTTGATAACCTGCAGTGTAATTTACTGATCGATAACCTGCAGTGTGATTTGCTGATTGATAACCTGCAGTGTGATTTATTGATTGATAACCTGCAGTGTGATTTACTAATTGATAACCTGCAGGGTGATTTATTGATTGATAACCTGCAGCGTAATTTACTGATTGATAACCTGCAGTGTGATTTACTGATTGATAACCTGCAGTGTAATTTACTGATTGATAACCTGCAGTGTGATTTACTAATTGATAACCTGCAGTGTGATTTACTGATTGATAACCTGCAGTGTGATTTACTGATTGATAACCTGCAATGTAATTTACTAATTGATAACCTGCAGTGTGATTTATTGATTGATAACCTGCAGTGTGATTTACTGATTGATAACCTGCAATGTAATTTACTAATTGATAACCTGCAATGTAATTTACTAATTGATAACCTGCAATGTAATTTACTAATTGATAACCTGCAGTGTGATTTACTGATTGATAACCTGCAATGTAATTTACTAATTGATAACCTGCAATGTAATTTACTAATTGATAACCTGCAGTGTGATTTACTAATTGATAACCTGCAATGTAATTTACTAATTGATAACCTGCAATGTAATTTACTAATTGATAACCTGCAGTGTGATTTACTAATTGATAACCTGCAATGTAATTTACTAATTGATAACCTGCAATGTAATTTACTAATTGATAACCTGCAGTGTGATTTACTAATTGATAACCTGCAGCGTAATTTACTGATTGATAACCTGCAGTGTGATTTACTGATTGATAACCTGCAATGTAATTTACTAATTGATAACCTGCAATGTAATTTACTAATTGATAACCTGCAGTGTGATTTACTAATTGATAACCTGCAGCGTAATTTACTGATTGATAACCTGCAGTGTGATTTACTAATTGATAACCTGCAGTGTGATTTACTAATTGATAACCTGCAGCGTAATTTACTGATTGATAACCTGCAGTGTGATTTACTGATTGATAACCTGCAATGTAATTTACTGATTGATAACCTGCAATGTAATTTACTAATTGATAACCTGCAGTGTGATTTACTAATTGATAACCTGCAGCGTAATTTACTGATTGATAACCTGCAGTGTGATTTACTGATTGATAACCTGCAATGTAATTTACTAATTGATAACCTGCAGTGTGATTTACTAATTGATAACCTGCAGCGTAATTTACTGATTGATAACCTGCAGTGTGATTTACTGATTGATAACCTGCGGTGTGATTTACTGATTGATAACCTGCAGTGTGATTTACTAATTGATAACCTGCAGTGTGATTTACTGATTGATAACCTGCAATGTAATTTACTGATTGATAACCTGCAGTGTGATTTACTGATTGATAACCTGCAGTGTGATTTACTGATTGATAACCTGCAGTGTGATTTACTGATTGATAACCTGCAATGTAATTTACTGATTGATAACCTGCAGTGTGATTTACTGATTGATAACCTGCAGTGTGATTTACTGATTGATAACCTGCAGTGTGATTTACTGATTGATAACCTGCAGTGTGATTTACTAATTGATAACCTGCAGTGTGATTTACTGATTGATAACCTGCAGTGTGATTTACTGATTGATAACCTGCAGTGTGATTTACTGATTGATAACCTGCAGTGTGATTTACTAATTGATAACCTGCAGTGTGATTTACTGATTGATAACCTGCAGTGTGATTTACTGATTGATAACCTGCAGTGTGATTTACTGATTGATAACCTGCAGTGTGATTTACTAATTGATAACCTGCAGTGTGATTTACTGATTGATAACCTGCAATGTAATTTACTGATTGATAACCTGCAGTGTGATTTACTGATTGATAACCTGCAGTGTGATTTACTGATTGATAACCTGCAGTGTGATTTACTGATTGATAACCTGCAATGTAATTTACTGATTGATAACCTGCAGTGTGATTTACTGATTGATAACCTGCAGTGTGATTTACTTATTGATAACCTGCAGTGTGATTTACTGATTGATAACCTGCAGTGTGATTTACTGATTGATAACCTGCAGTGTGATTTACTGATTGATAACCTGCAGTGTGATTTACTAATTGATAACCTGCAGTGTGATTTACTGATTGATAACCTGCAGCGTAATTTACTGATTGATAACCTGCAGTGTGATTTACTGATTGATAACCTGCAATGTAATTTACTAATTGATAACCTGCAGTGTGATTTACTGATTGATAACCTGCAGTGTGATTTACTGATTGATAACCTGCAATGTAATTTACTAATTGATAACCTGCAGTGTGATTTATTGATTGATAACCTGCAGTGTGATTTACTGATTGATAACCTGCAATGTAATTTACTAATTGATAACCTGCAGTGTGATTTACTGATTGATAACCTGCAGCGTAATTTACTGATTGATAACCTGCAGTGTGATTTACTGATTGATAACCTGCAATGTAATTTACTAATTGATAACCTGCAGTGTGATTTATTGATTGATAACCTGCAGTGTGATTTACTGATTGATAACCTGCAGTGTGATTTACTGATTGATAACCTGCAATGTAATTTACTAACTGATAACCTGCAGTGTGATTTACTAATTGATAACCTGCAGTGTGATTTACTGATTGATAACCTGCAATGTAATTTACTAATTGATAACCTGCAGTGTGATTTACTGATTGATAACCTGCAGTGTAATTTACTAATTGATAACCTGCAGTGTAATTTACTAATTGATAACCTGCAGTGTGATTTATTGATTGATAACCTGCAGTGTGATTTACTGATTGATACCCTGCAGTGTGATTTACTGATTGATAACCTGCAATGTAATTTACTAATTGATAACCTGCAATGTAATTTACTAATTGATAACCTGCAGTGTGATTTACTAATTGATAACCTGCAGTGTGATTTATTGATTGATAACCTGCAGTGTGATTTACTGATTGATAACCTGCAATGTAATTTACTAATTGATAACCTGCAATGTAATTTACTAATTGATAACCTGCAGTGTGATTTACTAATTGATAACCTGCAATGTAATTTACTAATTGATAACCTGCAGTGTGATTTACTAATTGATAACCTGCAGTGTGATTTACTAATTGATAACCTGCAGCGTAATTTACTGATTGATAACCTGCAGTGTGATTTACTAATTGATAACCTGCAGTGTGATTTACTAATTGATAACCTGCAATGTAATTTACTAATTGATAACCTGCAGTGTGATTTACTAATTGATAACCTGCAGTGTGATTTACTAATTGATAACCTGCAGTGTGACTTACTGATTGATAACCTGCAATGTAATTTACTAATTGATAACCTGCAGTGTAATTTACTAATTGATAACCTGCAGCGTGATTTACTAATTGATAACCTGCAGCGTAATTTACTGATTGATAACCTGCAGTGTGATTTACTGATTGATAACCTGCAATGTAATTTACTAATTGATAACCTGCAATGTAATTTACTAATTGATAACCTGCAGTGTGATTTACTAATTGATAACCTGCAATGTAATTTACTAATTGATAACCTGCAGTGTGATTTACTAATTGATAACCTGCAGTGTGATTTACTAATTGATAACCTGCAGTGTGATTTACTGATTGATAACCTGCAATGTAATTTACTAATTGATAACCTGCAGTGTGATTTACTAATTGATAACCTGCAGCGTAATTTACTGATTGATAACCTGCAGTGTGATTTACTGATTGATAACCTGCAATGTAATTTACTAATTGATAACCTGCAGTGTGATTTACTAATTGATAACCTGCAGTGTGATTTACTGATTGATAACCTGCAATGTAATTTACTAATTGATAACCTGCAGTGTGATTTACTGATTGATAACCTGCAATGTAATTTACTAATTGATAACCTGCAGCGTGATTTACTGATTGATAACCTGCAGTGTGATTTATTGATTGATAACCTGCAGCGTAATTTACTGATTGATAACCTGCAGTGTGATTTACTAATTGATAACCTGCAGTGTGATTTACTGATTGATAACCTGCAATGTAATTTACTAATTGATAACCTGCAGTGTGATTTACTGATTGATAACCTGCAATGTAATTTACTAATTGATAACCTGCAGTGTGATTTACTGATTGATAACCTGCAGTGTAATTTACTAATTGATAACCTGCAGTGTGATTTACTGATTGATAACCTGCAATGTAATTTACTAATTGATAACCTGCAGTGTGATTTACTGATTGATAACCTGCAGTGTGATTTACTGATTGATAACCTGCAATGTAATTTACTAATTGATAACCTGCAGTGTGATTTATTGATTGATAACCTGCAGCGTAATTTACTGATTGATAACCTGCAGTGTAATTTACTAATTGATAACCTGCAGTGTGATTTACTGATTGATAACCTGCAATGTAATTTACTAATTGATAACCTGCAGTGTGATTTACTGATTGATAACCTGCAGAGTGATTTACTAATTGATAACATGCAGTGTAATTTACTGATTGATAACCAGCAGGGTGATTTACTATTTGATAACCTGCAGTGTAATTTACTGATCGATAACCTGCAGTGTGATTTACTGATTGATAACCTGCAGTGTGATTTATTGATTGATAACCTGCAGTGTGATTTACTAATTGATAACCTGCAGGGTGATTTATTGATTGATAACCTGCAGTGTAATTTACTGATTGATAACCAGCAGGGTGATTTACCTTTTGATAACCTGCAGTGTAATTTACTGATCGATAACCTGCAGTGTGATTTGCTGATTGATAACCTGCAGTGTGATTTATTGATTGATAACCTGCAGTGTGATTTACTAATTGATAACCTGCAGGGTGATTTATTGATTGATAACCTGCAGTGTGATTTACTGATTGATAACCTGCAGTGTAATTTACTGATTGATAACCTGCAGTGTGATTTACTAATTGATAACCTGCAGTGTGATTTACTAATTGATAACCTGCAGTGTGATTTACTGATTGATAACCTGCAGTGTGATTTACTGATTGATAACCTGCAATGTAATTTACTAATTGATAACCTGCAGTGTGATTTATTGATTGATAACCTGCAGTGTGATTTACTGATTGATAACCTGCAGTGTGATTTACTGATTGATAACCTGCAATGTAATTTACTAATTGATAACCTGCAATGTAATTTACTAATTGATAACCTGCAGTGTGATTTACTAATTGATAACCTGCAATGTAATTTACTAATTGATAACCTGCAGTGTGATTTACTAATTGATAACCTGCAATGTAATTTACTAATTGATAACCTGCAATGTAATTTACTAATTGATAACCTGCAGTGTGATTTACTAATTGATAACCTGCAATGTAATTTACTAATTGATAACCTGCAATGTAATTTACTAATTGATAACCTGCAGTGTGATTTACTAATTGATAACCTGCAGCGTAATTTACTGATTGATAACCTGCAGTGTGATTTACTGATTGATAACCTGCAATGTAATTTACTAATTGATAACCTGCAATGTAATTTACTAATTGATAACCTGCAGTGTGATTTACTAATTGATAACCTGCAGCGTAATTTACTGATTGATAACCTGCAGTGTGATTTACTAATTGATAACCTACAGTGTGATTTACTAATTGATAACCTGCAGCGTAATTTACTGATTGATAACCTGCAGTGTGATTTACTGATTGATAACCTGCAATGTAATTTACTAATTGATAACCTGCAATGTAATTTACTAATTGATAACCTGCAGTGTGATTTACTAATTGATAACCTGCAGCGTAATTTACTGATTGATAACCTGCAGTGTGATTTACTGATTGATAACCTGCGGTGTGATTTACTGATTGATAACCTGCAGTGTGATTTACTAATTGATAACCTGCAGTGTGATTTACTGATTGATAACCTGCAATGTAATTTACTGATTGATAACCTGCAGTGTGATTTACTGATTGATAACCTGCAGTGTGATTTACTGATTGATAACCTGCAGTGTGATTTACTGATTGATAACCTGCAATGTAATTTACTGATTGATAACCTGCAGTGTGATTTACTGATTGATAACCTGCAGTGTGATTTACTGATTGATAACCTGCAGTGTGATTTACTGATTGATAACCTGCAGTGTGATTTACTAATTGATAACCTGCAGTGTGATTTACTGATTGATAACCTGCAGCGTAATTTACTGATTGATAACCTGCAGTGTGATTTACTGATTGATAACCTGCAATGTAATTTACTAATTGATAACCTGCAGTGTGATTTACTGATTGATAACCTGCAGTGTGATTTACTGATTGATAACCTGCAATGTAATTTACTAATTGATAACCTGCAGTGTGATTTACTGATTGATAACCTGCAGTGTGATTTACTGATTGATAACCTGCAATGTAATTTACTAATTGATAACCTGCAGTGTGATTTACTGATTGATAACCTGCAGTGTGATTTACTGATTGATAACCTGCAGCGTAATTTACTGATTGATAACCTGCAGTGTGATTTACTGATTGATAACCTGCAATGTAATTTACTAATTGATAACCTGCAGTGTGATTTATTGATTGATAACCTGCAGTGTGATTTACTGATTGATAACCTGCAGTGTGATTTACTGATTGATAACCTGCAATGTAATTTACTAACTGATAACCTGCAGTGTGATTTACTAATTGATAACCTGCAGTGTGATTTACTGATTGATAACCTGCAATGTAATTTACTAATTGATAACCTGCAGTGTGATTTACTGATTGATAACCTGCAGTGTAATTTACTAATTGATAACCTGCAGTGTAATTTACTAATTGATAACCTGCAGTGTGATTTATTGATTGATAACCTGCAGTGTGATTTACTGATTGATAACCTGCAGTGTGATTTACTGATTGATAACCTGCAATGTAATTTACTAATTGATAACCTGCAGTGTGATTTACTAATTGATAACCTGCAATGTAATTTACTAATTGATAACCTGCAGTGTGATTTATTGATTGATAACCTGCAGTGTGATTTACTGATTGATAACCTGCAATGTAATTTACTAATTGATAACCTGCAATGTAATTTACTAATTGATAACCTGCAATGTAATTTACTAATTGATAACCTGCAGTGTGATTTACTAATTGATAACCTGCAATGTAATTTACTAATTGATAACCTGCAGTGTGATTTACTAATTGATAACCTGCAGCGTAATTTACTGATTGATAACCTGCAGTGTGATTTACTAATTGATAACCTGCAGCGTAATTTACTGATTGATAACCTGCAGTGTGATTTACTAATTGATAACCTGCAGTGTGATTTACTAATTGATAACCTGCAGTGTGATTTACTAATTGATAACCTGCAGCGTAATTTACTGATTGATAACCTGCAGTGTGATTTACTAATTGATAACCTGCAGTGTGATTTACTAATTGATAACCTGCAGTGTGATTTACTAATTGATAACCTGCAATGTAATTTACTAATTGATAACCTGCAGTGTGATTTACTAATTGATAACCTGCAGTGTGATTTACTGATTGATAACCTGCAATGTAATTTACTAATTGATAACCTGCAATGTAATTTACTAATTGATAACCTGCAGTGTGATTTACTAATTGATAACCTGCAGCGTGATTTACTGATTGATAACCTGCAATGTAATTTACTAATTGATAACCTGCATTGTGATTTACTAATTGATAACCTGCAGCGTAATTTACTGATTGATAACCTGCAGTGTGATTTACTGATTGATAACCTGCAGTGTGATTTACTGATTGATAACCTGCAATGTAATTTACTAATTGATAACCTGCAGTGTGATTTACTGATTGATAACCTGCAGTGTGATTTACTGATTGATAACCTGCAGTGTGATTTACTAATTGATAACCTGCAGCGTAATTTACTGATTGATAACCTGCAGTGTGATTTACTAATTGATAACCTGCAATGTAATTTACTAATTGATAACCTGCAGTGTGATTTACTGATTGATAACCTGCAATGTAATTTACTAATTGATAACCTGCAGTGTGATTTACTAATTGATAACCTGCAGCGTAATTTACTGATTGATAACCTGCAGTGTGATTTACTGATTGATAACCTGCAGTGTGATTTACTGATTGATAACCTGCAATGTAATTTACTAATTGATAACCTGCAGTGTGATTTATTGATTGATAACCTGCAGTGTGATTTACTGATTGATAACCTGCAGTGTGATTTACTGATTGATAACCTGCAATGTAATTTACTAATTGATAACCTGCAGTGTGATTTATTGATTGATAACCTGCAGTGTGATTTACTGATTGATAACCTGCAGTGTGATTTACTGATTGATAACCTGCAGTGTGATTTACTGATTGATAACCTGCAATGTAATTTACTAATTGATAACCTGCAATGTGATTTACTGTTTGATAACCTGCAATGTAATTTACTAATTGATAACCTGCAGTGTGATTTACTAATTGATAACCTGCAGTGTGATTTACCAATTGATAACCTGCAGTGTGATTTACTAATTGATAACCTGCAGCGTAATTTACTGATTGATAACCTGCAGTGTAATTTACTAATTGATAACCTGCAGTGTGATTTACTGATTGATAACCTGCAGTGTGATTTACTGATTGATAACCTGCAGTGTGATTTACTGATTGATAACCTGCAATGTAATTTACTAATTGATAACCTGCAGTGTGATTTACTAATTGATAACCTGCAGCGTAATTTACTAATTGATAACCTGCAGTGTGATTTACTGATTGATAACCTGCAATGTAATTTACTAATTGATAACCTGCAGTGTGATTTATTGATTGATAACCTGCAGTGTGATTTACTGATTGATAACCTGCAGTGTGATTTACTGATTGATAACCTGCAATGTAATTTACTAATTGATAACCTGCAGTGTGATTTACTAATTGATAACCTGCAGTGTGATTTACTGATTGATAACCTGCAATGTAATTTACTAATTGATAACCTGCAGTGTGATTTACTGATTGATAACCTGCAGTGTAATTTACTAATTGATAACCTGCAGTGTAATTTACTAATTGATAACCTGCAGTGTGATTTACTGATTGATAACCTGCAGTGTAATTTACTAATTGATAACCTGCAGTGTAATTTACTAATTGATAACCTGCAGTGTGATTTATTGATTGATAACCTGCAGTGTGATTTACTGATTGATAACCTGCAGTGTGATTTACTGATTGATAACCTGCAATGTAATTTACTAATTGATAACCTGCAGTGTGATTTACTAATTGATAACCTGCAGTGTGATTTACTAATTGATAACCTGCAGTGTGATTTACTGATTGATAACCTGCAGTGTAATTTACTAATTGATAACCTGCAGTGTGATTTACTGATTGATAACCTGCAATGTAATTTACTAATTGATAACCTGCAGTGTGATTTACTGATTGATAACCTGCAGTGTAATTTACTAATTGATAACCTGCAGTGTGATTTACTGATTGATAACCTGCAGTGTAATTTACTAATTGATAACCTGCAGTGTGATTTACTGATTGATAACCTGCAATGTAATTTACTAATTGATAACCTGCAATGTAATTTACTAATTGATAACCTGCAGTGTGATTTACTGATTGATAACCTGCAGTGTAATTTACTAATTGATAACCTGCAGTGTGATTTACTGATTGATAACCTGCAGCGTAATTTACTGATTGATAACCAGCAGTGTGATTTACTGATTGATAACCTGCAATGTAATTTACTAATTGATAACCTGCAGTGTGATTTATTGATTGATAACCTGCAGTGTGATTTACTGATTGATAACCTGCAGTGTGATTTACTGATTGATAACCTGCAGTGTAATTTACTAATTGATAACCTGCAGTGTGATTTACTGATTGATAACCTGCAGCGTAATTTACTGATTGATAACCTGCAGTGTGATTTACTGATTGATAACCTGCAATGTAATTTACTAATTGATAACCTGCAGTGTGATTTACTGATTGATAACCTGCAGTGTAATTTACTAATTGATAACCTGCAGTGTGATTTACTGATTGATAACCTGCAGTGTGATTTACTGATTGATAACCAGCAGTGTGATTTACTGATTGATAACCTGCAGTGTAATTTACTAATTGATAACCTGCAGTGTGATTTACTGATTGATAACCTGCAGTGTGATTTACTGATTGATAACCTGCAGTGTGATTTACTGATTGATAACCTGCAGCGTAATTTACTGATTGATAACCTGCAGTGTGATTTACTGATTGATAACCTGCAATGTAATTTACTAATTGATAACCTGCAGTGTGATTTATTGATTGATAACCTGCAGTGTGATTTACTAATTGATAACCTGCAGTGTGATTTACTGATTGATAACCTGCAATGTAATTTACTAATTGATAACCTGCAGTGTGATTTACTGATTGATAACCTGCAATGTAATTTACTAATTGATAACCTGCAGTGTGATTTACTAATTGATAACCTGCAGTGTGATTTACTAATTGATAACCTGCAGTGTAATTTACTGATTGATAACCTGCAGTGTAATTTACTAATTGATAACCTGCAGTGTGATTTACTGATTGATAACCTGCAATGTAATTTACTAATTGATAACCTGCAGTGTGATTTACTGATTGATAACCTGCAGTGTAATTTACTAATTGATAACCTGCAGTGTGATTTACTGATTGATAACCTGCAATGTAATTTACTAATTGATAACCTGCAGTGTGATTTACTGATTGATAACCTGCAGTGTAATTTACTAATTGATAACCTGCAATGTAATTTACTAATTGATAACCTGCAGTGTGATTTACTGATTGATAACCTGCAGTGTAATTTACTAATTGATAACCTGCAGTGTGATTTACTGATTGATAACCTGCAATGTAATTTACTAATTGATAACCTGCAGTGTGATTTACTGATTGATAACCTGCAATGTAATTTACTAATTGATAACCTGCAGTGTGATTTACTAATTGATAACCTGCAGTGTGATTTACTGATTGATAACCTGCAATGTAATTTACTAATTGATAACCTGCAGTGTGATTTACTAATTGATAACCTGCAGTGTGATTTACTGATTGATAACCTGCAATGTAATTTACTAATTGATAACCTGCAGTGTGATTTACTGATTGATAACCTGCAATGTAATTTACTAATTGATAACCTGCAGTGTGATTTACTAATTGATAACCTGCAGTGTGATTTACTAATTGATAACCTGCAGTGTGATTTACTGATTGATAACCTGCAATGTAATTTACTAATTGATAACCTGCAGTGTGATTTACTGATTGATAACCTGCAATGTAATTTACTAATTGATAACCTGCAGTGTGATTTACTAATTGATAACCTGCAGTGTGATTTACTGATTGATAACCTGCAATGTAATTTACTAATTGATAACCTGCAATGTAATTTACTAATTGATAACCTGCAGGGTGATTTACTGATTGATAACCTGCAGTGTGATTTACTGATTGATAACCTGCAGTGTAATTTACTAATTGATAACCTGCAGTGTGATTTACTGATTGATAACCTGCAGTGTAATTTACTAATTGATAACCTGCAGTGTGATTTACTGATTGATAACCTGCAGTGTGATTTATTGATTGATAACCTGCAGTGTGATTTACTGATTGATAACCTGCAGTGTAATTTACTAATTGATAACCTGCAGTGTGATTTACTGATTGATAACCTGCAGTGTAATTTACTAATTGATAACCTGCAGTGTGATTTACTGATTGATAACCTGCAATGTAATTTACTGATTGATAACCTGCAGTGTAATTTACTAATTGATAACCTGCAGTGTGATTTACTGATTGATAACCTGCAGTGTAATTTACTAATTGATAACCTGCAGTGTAATTTACTAATTGATAACCTGCAGTGTGATTTACTGATTGATAACCTGCAGTGTAATTTACTAATTGATAACCTGCAGTGTGATTTACTGATTGATAACCTGCAGTGTGATTTACTGATTGATAACCTGCAATGTAATTTACTAATTGATAACCTGCAGTGTGATTTATTGATTGATAACCTGCAGTGTAATTTACTAATTGATAACCTGCAGTGTGATTTACTAATTGATAACCTGCAGTGTGATTTACTGATTGATAACCTGCAATGTAATTTACTAATTGATAACCTGCAGTGTGATTTACTGATTGATAACCTGCAATGTAATTTACTAATTGATAACCTGCAGTGTGATTTATTGATTGATAACCTGCAGTGTAATTTACTAATTGATAACCTGCAGTGTGATTTACTAATTGATAACCTGCAGTGTGATTTACTGATTGATAACCTGCAATGTAATTTACTAATTGATAACCTGCAGTGTGATTTACTGATTGATAACCTGCAATGTAATTTACTAATTGATAACCTGCAGTGTGATTTATTGATTGATAACCTGCAGTGTAATTTACTAATTGATAACCTGCAGTGTGATTTACTAATTGATAACCTGCAATGTAATTTACTAATTGATAACCTGCAGTGTGATTTACTAATTGATAACCTGCAGTGTGATTTACTGATTGATAACCTGCAATGTAATTTACTAATTGATAAACTGCAGTGTGATTTACTGATTGATAACCTGCAATGTAATTTACTAATTGATAACCTGCAGTGTGATTTATTGATTGATAACCTGCAGTGTAATTTACTAATTGATAACCTGCAGTGTGATTTACTAATTGATAACCTGCAGTGTGATTTACTGATTGATAACCTGCAATGTAATTTACTAATTGATAACCTGCAGTGTGATTTATTGATTGATAACCTGCAGTGTGATTTACTGATTGATAACCTGCAGTGTAATTTACTAATTGATAACCTGCAGTGTGATTTACTGATTGATAACCAGCAGTGTAATTTACTAATTGATAACCTGCAGTGTGATTTACTGATTGATAACCTGCAGTGTAATTTACTAATTGATAACCTGCAGTGTGATTTACTGATTGATAACCTGCAATGTAATTTACTGATTGATAACCTGCAATGTAATTTACTAATTGATAACCTGCAGTGTGATTTACTGATTGATAACCTGCAGTGTAATTTACTAATTGATAACCTGCAGTGTAATTTACTAATTGATAACCTGCAGTGTGATTTACTGATTGATAACCTGCAGTGTAATTTACTAATTGATAACCTGCAGTGTGATTTACTGATTGATAACCTGCAGTGTGATTTACTGATTGATAACCTGCAATGTAATTTACTAATTGATAACCTGCAGCGTGATTTATTGATTGATAACCTGCAGTGTAATTTACTAATTGATAACCTGCAGTGTGATTTACTAATTGATAACCTGCAGTGTGATTTACTGATTGATAACCTGCAGTGTAATTTACTAATTGATAACCTGCAGTGTGATTTATTGATTGATAACCTGCAGTGTAATTTACTAATTGATAACCTGCAGTGTGATTTATTGATTGATAACCTGCAGCGTAATTTACTGATTGATAACCTGCAATGTAATTTACTAATTGATAACCTGCAGTGTGATTTATTGATTGATAACCTGCAGCGTAATTTACTGATTGATAACCTGCAATGTAATTTACTAATTGATAACCTGCAGTGTGATTTATTGATTGATAACCTGCAGTGTAATTTACTAATTGATAACCTGCAATGTAATTTACTAATTGATAACCTGCAGTGTGATTTATTGATTGATAACCTGCAGTGTAATTTACTAATTGATAACCTGCAGTGTGATTTATTGATTGATAACCTGCAGCGTAATTTACTGATTGATAACCTGCAATGTAATTTACTAATTGATAACCTGCAATGTAATTTACTAATTGATAACCTGCAGTGTGATTTATTGATTGATAACCTGCAATGTAATTTACTAATTGATAACCTGCAATGTAATTTACTGATTGATAACCTGCAATGTAATTTACTAATTGATAACCTGCAATGTAATTTACTAATTGATAACCTGCAGTGTGATTTATTGATTGATAACCTGCAGTGTGATTTATTGATTGATAACCTGCAATGTAATTTACTAATTGATAACCTGCAATGTAATTTACTAATTGATAACCTGCAGTGTGATTTATTGATTGATAACCTGCAATGTAATTTACTAATTGATAACCTGCAATGTAATTTACTAATTGATAACCTGCAGTGTGATTTATTGATTGATAACCTGCAATGTAATTTACTAATTGATAACCTGCAATGTAATTTACTAATTGATAACCTGCAGTGTGATTTATTGATTGATAACCTGCAGCGTAATTTACTGATTGATAACCTGCAATGTAATTTACTAATTGATAACCTGCAATGTAATTTACTAATTGATAACCTGCAGTGTGATTTATTGATTGATAACCTGCAATGTAATTTACTAATTGATAACCTGCAATGTAATTTACTGATTGATAACCTGCAATGTAATTTACTAATTGATAACCTGCAATGTAATTTACTAATTGATAACCTGCAGTGTGATTTACTAATTGATAACCTGCAGTGTGATTTACTGATTGATAACCTGCAATGTAATTTACTAATTGATAACCTGCAGTGTGATTTATTGATTGATAACCTGCAGTGTAATTTACTAATTGATAACCTGCAGTGTGATTTACTAATTGATAACCTGCAGTGTGATTTACTGATTGATAACCTGCAATGTAATTTACTAATTGATAACCTGCAGTGTGATTTATTGATTGATAACCTGCAGTGTAATTTACTAATTGATAACCTGCAGTGTGATTTATTGATTGATAACCTGCAGCGTAATTTACTGATTGATAACCTGCAATGTAATTTACTAATTGATAACCTGCAGTGTGATTTATTGATTGATAACCTGCAGCGTAATTTACTGATTGATAACCTGCAATGTAATTTACTAATTGATAACCTGCAATGTAATTTACTAATTGATAACCTGCAATGTAATTTACTAATTGATAACCTGCAGCGTAATTTACTGATTGATAACCTGCAATGTAATTTACTAATTGATAACCTGCAGTGTGATTTATTGATTGATAACCTGCAGTGTGATTTACTGATTGATAACCTGCAGTGTAATTTACTAATTGATAACCTGCAGTGTGATTTACTGATTGATAACCTGCAATGTAATTTACTAATTGATAACCTGCAGTGTGATTTACTGATTGATGACCTGCAGAGTGATTTACTAATTGATAACCTGCAGTGTAATTTACTGATTGATAACCAGCAGGGTGATTTACTAATTGATAACCTGCAGTGTAATTTACTGATTGATAACCAGCAGGGTGATTTACTATTTGATAACCTGCAGTGTAATTTACTGATCGATAACCTGCAGTGTGATTTACTGATTGATAAACTGCAGTGTGATTTACTGATTGATAACCTGCAATGTAATTTACTAATTGATAACCTGCAGTGTGATTTACTAATTGATAACCTGCAATGTAATTTACTAATTGATAACCTGCAGCGTAATTTACTGATTGATAACCTGCAATGTAATTTACTAATTGATAACCTGCAGTGTGATTTATTGATTGATAACCTGCAGTGTGATTTATTGATTGATAACCTGCAATGTAATTTACTAATTGATAACCTGCAGCGTAATTTACTGATTGATAACCTGCAATGTAATTTACTAATTGATAACCTGCAGTGTGATTTATTGATTGATAACCTGCAGTGTAATTTACTAATTGATAACCTGCAGTGTGATTTACTGATTGATAACCTGCAATGTAATTTACTAATTGATAACCTGCAGTGTGATTTACTGATTGATAACCTGCAATGTAATTTACTAATTGATAACCTGCAGTGTGATTTACTGATTGATGACCTGCAGAGTGATTTACTAATTGATAACCTGCAGTGTAATTTACTGATTGATAACCAGCAGGGTGATTTACTAATTGATAACCTGCAGTGTAATTTACTGATTGATAACCAGCAGGGTGATTTACTATTTGATAACCTGCAGTGTAATTTACTGATCGATAACCTGCAGTGTGATTTACTGATTGATAAACTGCAGTGTGATTTACTGATTGATAACCTGCAATGTAATTTACTAATTGATAACCTGCAGTGTGATTTACTAATTGATAACCTGCAATGTAATTTACTAATTGATAACCTGCAGTGTAATTTACTAATTGATAACCTGCAGTGTGATTTATTGATTGATAACCTGCAATGTAATTTACTAATTGATAACCTGCAATGTAATTTACTAATTGATAACCTGCAGTGTGATTTATTGATTGATAACCTGCAATGTAATTTACTAATTGATAACCTGCAATGTAATTTACTGATTGATAACCTGCAATGTAATTTACTAATTGATAACCTGCAATGTAATTTACTAATTGATAACCTGCAGTGTGATTTATTGATTGATAACCTGCAGTGTAATTTACTAATTGATAACCTGCAGTGTGATTTACTAATTGATAACCTGCAGTGTGATTTACTGATTGATAACCTGCAATGTAATTTACTAATTGATAACCTGCAGTGTGATTTATTGATTGATAACCTGCAGTGTAATTTACTAATTGATAACCTGCAGTGTGATTTATTGATTGATAACCTGCAGCGTAATTTACTGATTGATAACCTGCAATGTAATTTACTAATTGATAACCTGCAGTGTGATTTATTGATTGATAACCTGCAGCGTAATTTACTGATTGATAACCTGCAATGTAATTTACTAATTGATAACCTGCAATGTAATTTACTAATTGATAACCTGCAGTGTGATTTATTGATTGATAACCTGCAATGTAATTTACTAATTGATAACCTGCAATGTAATTTACTGATTGATAACCTGCAATGTAATTTACTAATTGATAACCTGCAATGTAATTTACTAATTGATAACCTGCAGCGTAATTTACTGATTGATAACCTGCAATGTAATTTACTAATTGATAACCTGCAGTGTGATTTATTGATTGATAACCTGCAGTGTGATTTACTGATTGATAACCTGCAGTGTAATTTACTAATTGATAACCTGCAGTGTGATTTACTGATTGATAACCTGCAATGTAATTTACTAATTGATAACCTGCAGTGTGATTTACTGATTGATGACCTGCAGAGTGATTTACTAATTGATAACCTGCAGTGTAATTTACTGATTGATAACCAGCAGGGTGATTTACTAATTGATAACCTGCAGTGTAATTTACTGATTGATAACCAGCAGGGTGATTTACTATTTGATAACCTGCAGTGTAATTTACTGATCGATAACCTGCAGTGTGATTTACTGATTGATAAACTGCAGTGTGATTTACTGATTGATAACCTGCAATGTAATTTACTAATTGATAACCTGCAGTGTGATTTACTAATTGATAACCTGCAATGTAATTTACTAATTGATAACCTGCAGTGTGATTTACTAATTGATAACCTGCAGTGTGATTTACTGATTGATAACCTGCAATGTAATTTACTAATTGATAACCTGCAGTGTGATTTACTGATTGATAACCTGCAGAGTGATTTACTAATTGATAACCTGCAGTGTGATTTACTAATTGATAAACTGCAGTGTAATTTACTAATTGATAACCTGCAGTGTGATTTACTGATTGATAACCTGCAGAGTGATTTACTAATTGATAACCTGCAGTGTAATTTACTGATTGATAACCAGCAGGGTGATTTACTATTTGATAACCTGCAGTGTAATTTACTGATCGATAACCTGCAGTGTGATTTACTGATTGATAACCTGCAGTGTGATTTATTGATTGATAACCTGCAGTGTGATTTACTGATTGATAACCAGCAGGGTGATTTACTATTTGATAACCTGCGGTGTAATTTACTGATCGATAACCTGCAGTGTGATTTGCTGATTGATAACCTGCAGTGTGATTTATTGATTGATAACCTGCAGTGTGATTTACTAATTCTGCTAATTTACTAATTACTAATGCTGCTTTAACATCTCACACTGAAGAATGCCTGCAGAGTCTCATCGACAGGTTTGCGTCTGCCTGCAATGAATTTGGCCTAACCATCAGCCTCAAGAAAACGAACATCATGGGGCAGGATGTCAGAAATGCTCCATCCATCAATATTGGCGACCACGCTCTGGAAGTGGTTCAAGAGTTCACCTACCTAGGCTCAACTATCACCAGTAACCTGTCTCTAGATGCAGAAATCAACAAGCGCATGGGTAAGGCTTCCACTGCTATGTTCAGACTGGCCAAGAGAGTGTGGGAAAATGGCGCACTGACACGGAACGCAAAAGTCCGAGTGTATCAGGCCTGTGTCCTCAGTACCTTGCTCTACGGCAGCGAGGCCTGGACAACGTATGCCAGCCAAGAGCGACGTCTCAATTCATTCCATCTTCGCTGCCTTCGGAGAATACTTGGCATCAGGTGGCAGGACTATATCTCCAACACAGAAGTCCTTGAAGCGGCCAACATCCCCAGCTTATACACACTACTGAGTCAGCGGCGCTTGAGATGGCTTGGCCATGTGAGCCGCATAGAAGATGGCAGGATCCCCAAAGACACATTGTACAGCGAGCTCGCCACTGGTATCAGACCCACCGGCCGTCCATGTCTCCGTTATAAAGACGTCTGCAAACGCGACATGAAATCGTGTGACATTGATCACAAGTCGTGGGAGTCAGTTGCCAGCATTCGCCAGAGCTGGCGGGCAGCCATAAAGACAGGGCTAAATTGTGGCGAGTCGAAGAGACTTAGTAGTTGGCAGGAAAAAAGACAGAGGCGCAAGGGGAGAGCCAACTGTGCAACAGCCCCAACAAACAAATTTCTCTGCAGCACCTGTGGAAGAGCCTGTTACTCCAGAATTGGCCTTTATAGCCACTCCAGGCGCTGCTTCACAAACCACTGAGCACCTCCAGGCGCGTATCCATTGTCTCTCGAGATAAGGAGGCCCAAAAGAAGAAAAAGATTTACTAATTGATAACCTGCAGGGTGATTTATTGATTGATAACCTGCAGTGTAATTTACTAATTGATAACCTGCAGGGTGATTTATTGATTGATAACCTGCAGTGTAATTTACTAATTGATAACCTGCAGGGTGATTTATTGATTGATAACCTGCAGTGTGATTTACTGATTGATAACCTGCAGTGTGATTTACTAATTGATAACCTGCAGTGTGATTTACTAATTGATAACCTGCAGGGTGATTTATTGATTGATAACCTGCAGTGTAATTTACTAATTGATAACCTGCAGTGTGATTTATTGATTGATAACCTGCAGTGTGATTTACTGATTGATAACCTGCCGGGTGATTTATTGATTGATAACCTGCAGTGTAATTTACTAATTGATAACCTGCAGTGTGATTTATTGATTGATAACCTGCAGTGTGATTTATTGATTGATAACCTGCAGTGTAATTTACTAATTGATAACCTGCAGTGTGATTTATTGATTGATAACCTGCAGTGTGATTTACTAATTGATAACCTGCAGTGTGATTTACTAATTGATAACCTGCAGGGTGATTTATTGATTGATAACCTGCAGTGTGATTTACTGATTGATAACCTGCCGGGTGATTTATTGATTGATAACCTGCAGTGTGATTTACTAATTGATAACCTGCAGTGTGATTTATTGATTGATAACCTGCAGTGTGATTTATTGATTGATAACCTGCAGTGTAATTTACTAATTGATAACCTGCAGTGTGATTTATTGATTGATAACCTGCAGTGTGATTTACTAATTGATAACCTGCAGGGTGATTTATTGATTGATAACCTGCAGTGTGATTTACTGATTGATAACCTGCCGGGTGATTTATTGATTGATAACCTGCAGTGTAATTTACTAATTGATAACCTGCAATGTAATTTACTGATTGATAACCTGCAGTGTGATTTACTGATCGATAACCTGCAGTGTGATTTATTGATTGATAACCTGCAGTGTAATTTACTAATTGATAACCTGCAGTGTAATTTACTGATCGATAACCTGCAGGGTGATTTATTGATTGATAACCTGCAGTGTGATTTACTGATTGATAACCTGCCGGGTGATTTATTGATTGATAACCTGCAGTGTAATTTACTAATTGATAACCTGCAATGTAATTTACTGATTGATAACCTGCAGTGTGATTTACTGATCGATAACCTGCAGTGTGATTTATTGATTGATAACCTGCAGTGTAATTTACTAATTGATAACCTGCAATGTAATTTACTGATTGTTAACCTGCAGGGTGATTTATTGATTGATAACCTGCAGTGTAATTTACTAATTAATAACCTGCAGTGTAATTTACTGATCGATAACCTGCAGTGTGATTTACTGATTGATAACCTGCAGGGTGATTTATTGATTGATAACCTGCAGTGTAATTTACTGATTGATAACCTGCAGTGTGATTTCTTGATTGATAACCTGCAGTGTGATTTACTGATTGATAACCAGCAGTGTAATTTACTGATCGATAACCTGCAGTGTGATTTCTTGATTGATAACCTGCAGTGTGATTTACTGATTGATAACCAGCAGTGTAATTTACTGATCGATAACCTGCAGTGTGATTTCTTGATTGATAACCTGCAGTGTGATTTACTGATTGATAACCTGCAGTGTGATTTATTGATTGATAACCTGCAGTGTAATTTACTGATCGATAACCTGCAGTGTGATTTCTTGATTGATAACCTGCAGTGTGATTTACTGATTGATAACCAGCAGTGTAATTTACTGATCGATAACCTGCAGTGTGACTGCATGGATTGATGTCCTGTAGGGTTTTTAGCGTTTAATTATTTTGTTAAAGGTAAAGATTTGTTGGGCATTTTTCAATTTACTATTTGCAGTGAACATAAAGTGTGCCTGCTGGACACAAGTGTGGTTGGTGAGCAGAAGGCAGTGATGTGTAATGCTGCATTCTCTAATTAAACTGACTAACAAGAAAATGGCCTGTGTTTCGTTTCATTACTCACTATTTGGCTTGGATCCATTTAACATTGTAGTAGATGATGGTTGCCTGTTGGTGAAGATTCGAAACTAAGATTTTTTTTTCACAGGGAAGATTGTAATCTGAATTACTTTTGGGAAGGACGGCTGAAACCAAGTGTAAACTTTCAGGCAATGATTTCTCACTGATGTTCCCTTAATCTGAACCTTATGACCATTGGAAAAATGAAGTGATATATGGACACGGGTTATGTACATACTGAAGAGAAAACAAGGTATGACCTTGTCACTTCCTAGTCAAAGCAAGATCAGGTGCTAAGTATTTTGTGAGCTAGAGACCAATCAGTTGGAGACTGAGGAAGGTTTGGGGCTTTTATTATGCTTAATGGATAAAATTTATAAGAAAGATGATCTATTAAATGCATGGTCAGCCTTCGATAAATTTAGAGAGATGGCTGATCATTCCATAGAGGAACAGATTATGGAATTTAACACGTTATAACAGACTGCAGAATTGGATATTTCTTGTTCAGCACTTGCTTTCAAATTGTTGGATTGTGCGAAAGTGTTGCACATGGATAGGCTCCTGGTCTTTACTGGAGTTAGATTCTCAGAAAAAGACATGCTTTTGGATCATGTGTCTGATGCTTTAAGAAAATCCCTGGGAATGCAGTCATTTCCAGCAGCCTTTATGGCATAAGTGGGATATTCACCGGTGTCCCAGAGAATGGAGGAGTCGATGGTTGTGGCATTTAGAGATCACTCAGATATGAGGCGTCAGCGTCAATAGAGCAGAAAATTCACAGACAAAGAAATGAGGATGGAGACATATTTGACAGATCTGGCAGACGACAAGAACGGAGTAACAACAACAGATGAATGAACCCCAGGAATGCCCGGGAATTAACAACATGTGTTTCAGATGTGATTCAAAATATGCAGTAAATTGTCCAAACTGGAACAACAAGGTTTTCGAGGCGATGCATGACATGGAAGGTTCGGAAGTGGAAGTTGATTTTGATCAGTCTGAGGGAATTGTACTGGTCACAAGAAGCGTCAGTCCAGTAACGAATATACTAGTCACAGATTCATTTAATTGTGCCGTGTTGGACAGTGGTTGCACATCCACAGTCTGTGGAATGGATTGGTTGAAATGTTGTTTAGATTCACTCAGTAGTGAGGATCGGTATAAGGTCAGGGAGTATGAAAGTTCTACTTGCTTCAGGGTCGGGGATGACAGCACATTAAAGTCACTGAAAAGGGTGATGACTCCATGCAGAATAGCTGGAGTAAGTCACTTTATTAGTACAGATGTGGTGTCTAGTGAGATACCCTTGCTGCTGAGCCAGCCTTCCATGAAAAAGGTACAAATGAAATTGGACATGGAACATGATAAAGCAATTGTCTTTGGAAAGTCAGTAGATTTGCAATTTACCCAATCGGGACATTATTACATCCCTTTAGCAAAGCCTGGCATCTCTTATGAGAATGTTAAAGAAGTGTTAATGGCATCAGGTGATAGGAGTTTGAGAGACAAGAAAGAAATTGCCTTAAATCTACATCGACAATTTGCTCATCCCTCTTGTCACCAATTAAAAATCCTACTAAAGGGAGTGGCTGATGGTGAGTACACAAACATATTGAACAGATTAGTGAAAAATGTGGCATATGCAAAAAGTATCGGAGGACACCATCACAGCCCATTAGCAAGAGACTTTAATGAAATAGTAGCTATGGATTTAAAGGTGTGGGACAAAGACAGAAACATTTTCATTTTGCACTTCATAGACATGGCAACAAGATTCAGTCTTTCTACAGTAATACACGCTTGAGATGGCTTGGCCATGTGAGCCGCATGGAAGATGGCAGGATCCCCAAGGACGTATTGTACAGTGAGCTTGTCACTGGTATCAGACCCACCGGCCGTCCATGTCTCCGCTTTAAAGACGTTTGCAAACACGACATGAAGTCCTGTGACATTGATCACAAGTCGTGGGAGCCAGTTGCTAGCGATCGCCAGAGCTGGCGGGCAACCATAAAGGTGGGGCTGAAGAGAGGCAAGTCGAAGAGACTCAGCAGATGGCAGGAAAAGAGACAGAAGTGTAAGGAGAGAGCCAACCGTGTAACAGCCCCGACAACTAGTTTTATCTGCAGCGCCTGTGGAAAAGTCTGTCACTCTAGAATTGGCCTTTATAGCCACTCCAGGCGCTGCTCCACAAAGCACTGACCACCTCTAGGCACTTACCCAGTGTCTCTCGAGACAAGGAGGCCAAAAAGGGGAAAAAACGGACATGGTAAAGACAAAAGAATGATTGTAGATAAAATCATGGGAAAATGGATAGGGACTGGATTGGGGGGCAGCAGCGAAATTCCTGACTGACAATGGGGGGGGTGTGTGCCAATGACAAGTTTAGAGACATGTGCAAAAATATGAACATTGTAGTAATGAACACTGCAGCTGAAAGTCCTTTCAGTCATGGATTCTGTGAAAGAAATCACGTGGTGATTGATGAGACGCTCCAAAAGATCTCAGCCTACCAATCAAATTACAAGCTAACATCTGTCCTGGCATGGGCAGTCCAGGTGAAGAATTCACTCCAAATAGTTGGGGGCTATAGTCCATATCAGGTGGTCTTTGGGAGGAATCCCAAAATACCTTCTGTGCTGTGTGATCATCCAGAGGCCTTAGAAGGGACTACAGTTAGTTCCATCTTCGCGGAGCTCTTGAATGCCCTATTTGCAGGGAGAAGGTTATTCATCAATGCAGAAGTCTCAAAAAATTCAGCGAAACTTACAGTATCACGTAAGAACCATCAGAGATAGACTTTAATCTTGGGGATTTAGTAAACTATAAAAGAGAGGGACAGAAAGAGTGGGAAGGTCCAGGTAAAGTGATAGGGTGTGATGGGAAGACTGTGATTCTCCAACATGGTAGTCACACTATTAGGGTCCATTCATGTTGGATAATCGGGATTAATTATAAACTTGCAAAATCTGAACAATTAGTAGAAGGTGATGAGGCACCCTGTACCTCACATACTCATATATGTTTGACAGTTATGAGGAACAGAATATGTTAGATAAGAAGCTGGATGATGACAGACAAAGTCATACCGGTGCACAAGATAGGGCTATTTTTCCCAAAGGACAACCGCCTAAAGTCGGTGATAAAAACAAGAAATGCTGGAAATACTCAGCAGGTCTGGCAGCATCTGTGGGGAGAGAAGCAAAGTTAACGTTACAGGTCAGTGACCCTTCTTCAGAACTGACAAATATTAAAAATGTAAAAGATTTTAAGTGAGTAAAGTGGGGGGTTGGGGCAAGAGATAACAGAAGAGAAGGTGTTGATTGGACAAGGTCACAGAGAATAACTGACAAGAAGGTAGTGGAACAAAGGCAAATGATATGTTAATGGTGTGTTGAAAGACAGAGAGGGTGTGAATTGACTGTAAAGCACAAAGCACTCCAAGCACAAACATTAAAAAAAGGTTTAAAAAACAGAAACAGTGGAAACAAACTAAAATAAAATAACCAAATGAAAAAGAAAAAAGAAAAAGTAACTAAACATAAAAAGAGGGGGCCCATCATGCTCTGAAATTATTGAATTCAATGTTCAGTCCGGCAGGCTGCAGTGTGCCTAATAGGTAAATGAGATGTTGTTCCTCGAGCTTGCGTCGATGTTCGCTGGAACACTGCAGCAATCCCAGGGCTGAGATGTGAGCATGAGAGCAGGTGGGGAGGGGTTCTTGAAATGGCAAGCAACCGGAAGCTCGGGGTCATGCTTACGGACTGAGCGGAGGTGTTCTGCAAAGCGGTCACCCAATCTGCGTTTGGTCTCCCCAGTGTAGAGGAGACCACATTGTGAGCAGC
Organism: Heterodontus francisci; assembly: GCF_036365525.1. Classification (NCBI taxonomy): domain Eukaryota; kingdom Metazoa; phylum Chordata; class Chondrichthyes; order Heterodontiformes; family Heterodontidae; genus Heterodontus; species Heterodontus francisci. The sequence goes on along the minus strand of NC_090393.1, from coordinate 62,808,054 downwards.
GAATACAGTATACTAAATTGAAAGAAGTACAAGTAAATCGCTGCTTCACCTGAAAGGAGTGTTTGGGGCCTTGGATAGTGAGGAGAGAGGAGGTAAATGGGCAGGCATTACACCTCCTGTGATTGCAGGGGAAGGTGCCTTGGGAAGGGGACGAGGTGGTGGGGGTAATGGAGGAGTGGACGAGGTTGTCGCAGAGGGAACAATCCCTTCGGAATGCTGACAGGGGAAGGGAGGGGAAGATGCGTTTGGTGGTGGCATCACGCTGGATGTGGCAGAAGTGGCAGAGGATAATCCTTTGGATCTGGAGGCTGGTGGAGTGGAAAGTGAGGACAAGGGGAACCCTGTTGCGGTTCTGGGAAGGAGGGGAAGGGGTGAGGGTAGAGGTGTGGGAAATGGGCTGGACACGGTTAAGGGTCCTGTCAATCACAGTGGGGGGGAATCCTCGGTTGAGGAAAAAGGAAGACATATCAGAAGCACTGCCTAAAGTCGGTACTAGGGTAACGTACATACCATAGGGATCCACTGAATGGAGGGATGCGACCATTGTAGGGAGAGCCGGGAAAGCCACCGGCAAATTCGAATGTTGGCTGAACGTCCAAGATGATGGACAAGAGTTAAGATCTATGATTTTACTTATCTAACGTTTTGAAAGAAGTCTTATGCAAGAGGCATTCTGGGAAAAGTTTGCCCATTGAATGTTATGTGGTTCACTTTGGGATAACATTCATTTGACAAAGCGTGCCACTGAGAAAATCTTAAGGCTTGACCTTGCCAGTATAAAAGAAATGTTGGAGAGCAAAGAAATATCTAGGATTAAATGGGTCAACGCAAGTCACCAGTTATTGGATTGTTTTACTCAAGGAATGCTTGTTCCAAAAAATTATTGGAGGTACTAGAAGAGGGACACCTTGCAATTGGAACACACTGCCTGAAGAGGTGGTAGAGGCAGGAACCCTCACAACATTTAAGAAGTATTTAGATGAGAACTTGAAACACCATAGCATACAAGGCTACGGGCCAAGTGCTGGAAAATGGGATTAGAATAGTTAGGTGCTTGATTGTCGGCAATGGCATGATGGGCCGAAGGGCCTGTTTCTGTGCTGTATAACTCTATGAGTCTATGACTCTATGATTTGACTGAAGAAGCGTCATGTCTGGCAGGGGTAAAGGAGGCAAAGGACTGAGCAAAGTGGCACCGCAAAGTGCTTCGTGATAGCATCCAGGGCATCACCTAAACAGCAATCCGCTGCCTGGCCTGCCGTGGCGGGGTCAAGCAGATCTTGGGTTTGATCTATGAGGAGACTCACAGGGTGCTGAGGTTTTCCTGGAGGATGTGATCAGGGATGCAGTCGCCTACACAGAGCACGCCAAACACAAGATGGTCACCGCCATGGATGTGGTGTACGCTCTGAAATGGCAGGGCCGCACTCTCTGAATGCGGCGGCTAAACAACCCGACCTTTTCTGCCAAACACTGTACGAAATATGGAAAATCATTTTTTCTCTCTTTTGCATTGTAATTATTTAAGTTTCCTTTAAAAAAGGAGGAATCTGTTAATGGTTAATTATGTTGTTAAAGGTAAACAGCTGAAGAGCATTGTTCAATTCACAATTTGAAGTGAATATAAATAGAGCCTGCTAGACACAGTGTGGTTGGTGAACAGAAGGCGGCAATGTGTAAGCTGCATTCTGTGAATAAACTGACTATCAAGAAAAGGATCTGTGTCTAGTTTCATTCTTCACTGTTTGGTTTGGATCCATTTAACAGTGCGCCTGTACTGATTGATAACAGGCAGTGCAACTGCACTGTGATAAGCTGCAGTGTGATTTACTCATCGATAAATTGTTGTGATTTACTGGTTGATAACCTGCAGTGTGATTTATTCGTTGATAACGTGCAGTGTGACTTACTCATTGATAAATTTCTGTGATTTACTGGTTGATAACCTGCAGTGTCACTGTACTGATAGATAATCTGCAGTGTGATTTATTCGTTGATGACCTGCAGTGTGATTTACTCATTGATAAATTGCTGTGATTTACTGATTAATAACCTGCATTGTGACTGTACTAATAAGGCCTGTGTTCTCAGCACCTTGCTGAATGGCTGTGAAACATGGGTGACTTACAGCTATCAGGAAAAGAAGCTCAATAATTTCCATCTTCACTGTCTGCAGTGCTATGGATAAAATTGGCAGGACAAAATCACAAATACAGCAGTCCTCTCAAAGGCAGAGCTCCCATGTGTGTTGGCACTAATCAAACAGAGACGGCTTCGGTGGATCAGCCATCAGCAAAGGTGCACCAAGAGAAGACACCCCACTTAAATGGATTGTTTGCTGTGTGTTCATCATCTTTCATAGATGGAAGGATGCCAACCAACCTATAGTGTGACTTGACTGATAGATGACCTACTAGTGTGACTCTACTGATTGACCTACTATGTGATTTACTGATGACTTACAGTGTGACTGGGCTCATTTATAACCTGCCATCTGATTGTATTCATTGCTAGTCTGCAGTTTGACTGTACTGATAACCTGTAGTGTGGTTTAATGATAACTGGCAGTCTGTCTGTACTCACTGATCACCGTGGTGCGACTGTACTTATAACCTGCAATGTGAGGGTACTGGTTGATTACCTGCAGTAGTCAAAGCAGCCCTGATACAATCCCAAGACTTCTCAAGCCCTTACACACAAGAGGAAGTGGACAGAGCCCTGTCGACTACCAAGCCAGTCAAAGCAGCAGGAGTCAATGGGATTTACCCAGAATTCCTGAAGCATATTGGATCACAGGGAAGGAAGTGGTTCACAAAGCTGCTTCCCAACATCCATAGTATAGGCATGATTCCAAACATCTGATACCAATCTAAGATAGTGGCCGTTGCCAAGCCAAGGAAACCACTCGACAACCCATGCAGCTACCACCCCATCACCCTGCTCTCAATAATATGATGTCCTGGAACATCTGTTGCTAAACAGACTGAGCCCCATCCTGGAAGCAGTGATGCCCTCCTCCCCCAATAGGCAGGTTTTCACACAGGCCGCAACCAGTCCGAGCAGGTCCTGACACTGACCTCACATATTGAGGCCGGTTTTCAGATAGGCCTGAAGACAGGAACCGCCTTTGTTGACTTATCCTCTGTCTATGACACAGTGTGGTGTACAGGCACACTGCTGAAATTCTCCTAAATCATCTGCTGTATGAAAACACAACAATTAATCAACTCCGTGATCAGCAACCCACAGTTCCGTGTGCACCTTGGAGATCAAATCAGCCGCCCACACATAACCAACAATGGGCTCCCACCAGGATCATTTCTTGCACTGTCCCTCTTCAATACAAACACCAGTGACCTCCCTCCCAAAGGGACAGCTCTTCATATATACTGACGACTTAGCCCTGGCTTTCCAGGCTAAAGAACTCAGGACATTGAGTATACACTCACTGAAGATCTATGTTGTCTGGAAGCCTCCTTCAGTAAATAGAGATTCCAACTGAATGCCACCAAGACTGTCGTTTCAACCTTACACCTGAATAATTCAAAGACCAGGGAAGAACTTCACGTCCAGTTTTGTAGCCGACCACTCACCCATAATCCAACGCCAAAATACTTTGGCATCGCTCTCACCATACTTTGACCTACCGGCAACACCTCCAGAACACCAGAGCCAAGGTCAAGGTGAGAGTGAATCTCATAAGGAAGCTGGCGGGTGCCACCTGGGGCAGCACAGCCAACACACCATGCATTGCTTCATTCATCCTGGTCTACCCTACAGCCCAGTACTGCCGCTCAACCTGGCTCAGGAGTCGCCACACAAATGTAATAGATATCCACCTTCGGGAAATCACGAGGATTATTTGTGGAATGTTGAGACCAACACAACTGGAGTGGCTTCCTGTGCTGGCACACATTGAACCTCCTGATGTCCGCAGGGAAAACATTCTCCTCAAAGAACACCACTGGCTGACAGCTAACAAAGCACTCCCATTGAGACAGGACCTCAAAACAAACCTCACACACTCACCTCAAATTGCACAGCCCCTGTTGGGACGTACTATGCACCCTACAAACCGATAGCCCCACCCCCTCAATGGCATACTTCCTGGTCGACAGCCAACACAACCAACTGCAACTGACCCTGAGTAGTGAAGTCTCAGGTTTCAATCTCCCATGGAAAATCTGGACAACCCTCAACACTTGAAGATGGCCCAGGGAAGATTTGGCCATTTACTCCACAAGTGAAACATGAGGACCAGCTCAGATTGTGATTGTGGTATTCAAGTCAGACCATCACCCACATATTGAGCTCTTACCCTGAGGGACCCATTCCTGGTGGCATCACAACCACTCACACTGCATCAGCTGAAGCCATTAAATGGATTGTTCACCTCAACATTGAACTATAACTGCTTCCCCAGCCATATGAATATATACCTCCAGTGTGATTTACTAAATGATAACCTGAAGTGTGACTTTACTGATTGAGAAGCTACAGTGTGTCCCTGATTGATAATCTGCAGTGTGATTTACTGATTGTACTAATCTGTAACCTGCAGTATAACTGTACTGATAACCTGCATTGTGACTTGCAAATTGATAAACTAGTGTGTGACTGCACTGATTGGTAAGCTCTAGTGTGATATACTAATAACCTGCAATGTGATTTACTTATTTATATCCTGCAGTGTGTCTGTAATGATTGATAATCTGCAGTGTAACTGTACAGATAACCTACAGTGTGATTTATGGTTTGATTACCTGCAGTGTGTCTCTGCTAATTGATAACCTGCGGTGTGATTGTACTGTTTGAGAAGCTAGTAAAATTATAAAAACCTCAAATAATCATTGGATAACCCTTTATATTCCTAGGAATATAAGCCGAGTTTATGTAATCTTATCAACATAATCTAACCCTTGGAGTCCTGGTAACATTCTGTGAACCTGTGCTGCACTCCTCCCACGGTCAGTATATCCTTTCTAAGGTTCAGTGCCTAGAACTGTACCCAGTACTCTAAGAACATAAGAACTAGGAGCAGGAGTAGGCAATTCAGCCCCTCGAACCTGCTCCGCCATTCAATACGATCATGGCTGATCTCAGCTCGGCCTCAACTCCACTTTCCTGCCTGTTCTCCATAACCCTTCAACCCTTTACTAATTAAAAATCTGTCTATCTCCTCCTTAAAATTACTAAAGTCTCGGCATCCACTGCACTCTGGGATAGTGAATTCCACAGACTCACGACCCTTTGAGAGAAGTAACTTCTCCTCATCTCTGTTTTAAATCTGCTACCCCTTATCCTAAAACTATGACCTCTCGTTCTAGGTTGCCCCACCAGAGGAAACATCCTCTCTACGTCTACTTTGTCAATCCCCTTTATCATCTTATATACCTCAATTAGATCTCCTCTCATTCTTCTAAACTCTAGACAGTAAAGGCCTAAATTGCTCAATCTGTCTTCATAAGACAAACCCCTCATCTCTGGAAGCAATCTAGTGAACTTCCTCTGAACTGCCTCCAATGCAACTACATCCCTCCTCAAGTAAGGGGATCAAAACTGTACGCAGTACTCCAGGTCTCAGTAATGCCTTGTACAGTTGCAGCAACACTTCCCTACTTTTATACTCTATTCCTTTAGCAATAAATACCAAAATTCCATTTGCCTTCCTTATTACTTGCATACTAGTTTTCTGCGATTCATGCACAAGGACACCCAGATCCCTCTGCACTGAAGCACTCTGAAGTTTCTCTCCATTTAGATAATAATTTGCCTTTCTATTCTTCCGACCAAAATGGATAACCTCACACTTATACACATTAAACTCCATCTGCCAAATTTTGGCCCATTCACCTAACCTATCCATATCCATTTGTAAATTTCTTATTTCTTTATTGCAACTTACTGTCCCACCTATTTTAGTGTCATCTGCAAATCTGGCTATAGTACCTTCTATTCCTGCATCCAAGTCATTTATATAGATTGTAAATAGTTGGGGCCTGAGGTCCAAACCCTGTGGCACCCCACTAGTTACATCTTGCCAGTCAGAAAAGGACCCATTTATATCGACTCTCTGTTTTCTGTTGGTTAGCCAATCCTCTATCCAAGCTAATAAATTGCCCCTAACCCCATGTGTATTAACCTTTTGTGCGGCACCTTATCAAATGCCTTCTGGAAGTCCAGAAATGCTATATCTACAGGATCCCCATTATCAACTTTACTTGTTCCATCTTCGAAGAACTGTAGCAAATTAATCAAACACGATTTACCCTTCATAAAACCATGCTGACTCTGATGGATTGCGTTTTGACTTTCTAAATGTCCTGTTATTACTTCCTTAATAATGGATTCTAACAATTTCCCCAATGACAGATGTTAAACTAACTGGTCCATAGTTTCCTACTTTCTGCCTCCCTCCCTTTTTGAATAAGCACGTTATATTAGCTTTTTTCCAATCATTTCCTTTAAAACCCTAAAATCAGGCCCTGGGGACTTGTCTGCCTTCAATCCCAATAGTTTGCTCAATACTTTTTCCCTAGTGATGATGATTGTTCTAAGTTCCTCCCTTTCTATAACCTCTGCATTACTTGTTACTATTGGGATGGTACTAATGTCCTCCACCGTGAAAAGTGAGGCAAAATACTGATTTAATGTCTCTGCCATTTCTGTGTTCCCCACTATTAGCTACCCAGTGACATCCTCCAAGGAACCAACATTCACTTTAGCTACTCTCTTCCCTTTTATATGCTTATAGAAGATTTTGCTGTCCGTTTTTATATTTTGCGCTAGTTTTCTTTCATAATTTACCTTTGCTCTTTTTATTACTTTTTTAGTAACTCTTTGTCGATCTTTAAAGATTTCACAATCTTCCAGCCTGCCACTGGCCTTTACAATATGGTATCCTTAACTTACTTGCTTAGCCATGGGTGTTTTTTCCCGCTCTTATCTTTCTTCCTCTCTGGAATATATTTTAGTTGGGAGGAATTGAATATCTCCTTAAACATCTGCCACTGCTCATCAACTGTCCTACCTTTTAGTCTTCCTGCCCAGTCCACTAGGGCCAAATCTGTAGATGTGGTCTAACCAGGGCTTTGTGTCGCTGTAGCAAAACTTCCTCCCTTTTTTATTCCAGCCCTCTAAAGACCAACAATCAATCAGCCTTTTTGATTTTTTTCATGTACACAGATCACTAAAATGTAACAGTCAGCTAAAAAATAAAGGCTTGCATTTGTTTAGCCCCTTTCATGACCACCAGATGTTCCAAAGTCCTTTTGAAGTGTAGTCATTGTTGTAATGTATGGATCACTGAATCTCTTTGGATCTCCACTGTTCCTTGCTTTCCACCATTGAAAAAGTACTTGCATCTATCTATTTTCAATCCTCCTTCTGTAGGTTTCCATAGTTCCATGACTGTATTAAATGATTATCTGCAGTGTAACTGTGCTGAGCGCTAACACCAACATCACTAAAACAGATTACCTGCTCACTATAACCTTGCTGTTTGTGGGAGCTCGCCGAGAGTAAATTGGCTAATGCGTTTCCTACGTTACAACAGTGACTACACTTCAAAATGCTTCATTGGCTGCAAGTCACTTTGAGATATCCTGTGGTCGTGAAAAGCGCTAGAGAAATGCAAGTCTTTCTTTCTGTATAATCTGCAGTGTGACTGTGTTGATTGATAATCGATGTGTCAGTGCTAAATGATAGCCTGTAGAGTGATTAGATACAGACATGAATACACAAACACTATTCACAAAGTTGTCAGACACCACAGTCAGAATCTGTACAGATTTGAAATTCATTTCACTCACTGAAGTTTTAAATTCACTGAAGTCTGGTGGGAGGAGCTGATAATACCGTGGACAGCAGCTATGGGCACAGACTGTGTGTACCTCCTGTTTGATGAAGGTACCTCCCAGTGGGCATTCTGATGTCAGGTCCCAACCTCCAACCTCAGCCCACTGAGTAAACAGAATGGCCAATAAAAATCCCAAAGCCCAAGCACCTACCTTCCAGATTTAGTGATGATCATCTCATTTCCCACAGAGTGAAATTGATGCCACAGTGCCTTGTTCTCTAGGATGAGCTGTATTCTGCTGTTCAGGGTGCTGGTGCTGGCTGGTCTGATCTGGTAGTTTTCAGCAGAGTTGGAGTGAAGAGCTGCTCCATCAAAGGAAGAGCAAGTGTGGTCATAGCGACAGGGAGGAGGGAGGTCATAATCTGAGGGAGACAGAGCTGGACATTAATCTGCCATAGTGTGTATCAGACATACTCAGAAAACCAGCAGCTTGTTATAAGAGACTCAAAAATGTTTCCAACGTAATGGAAACAAAACCAAACCCATTCCCTGGTCCCAGAGAGCAGGACATTTTCCGGTTGGCGGGCTGTAACTAGTGGGGTACCGCAAAGATCAATACTTGGGCCTCAGCTACTTACAATCTATATTAATGACTTAGACGAGGGGACAGAGTGTAACATATCCAGATTTGATGACGATACAAAGTTAGGTGGGAACGTAAGTGGTGAGGAGGACGCAAAGAGGCTGCAGAGGGATATCGACAGATTTGGTGAGTGGGCAGGAACATGGTAGATGGAATACAATGTGGTGAAGTGTGAAGTTATCCACTTTGGTCGGAAAAACTAAAGCAGAATATTTTTTAAATGGTGAGAGACAGGGAAATGTTTGTATTCAGAGGGAACTAGGTATCCTTGTACATGAAACACATAGAATTAACATGCAGATACTGCAAGCAATTAGACTAGTAGCTGTTAGCTTTTGTTACAAAAAGATTGGAGTATAAGAGTAAGGAAGTCTAACTACAATTATACAAAACATTGATGAGGCCACACCTAGAATATTGTGTACAGTTTTTGGCTCCTTACCTAAGGAAAGATATACTTGCCCTAGAGGGAGTGCAACGAAGATTCACTGGAATGGTTCCTGTGGGGAGGGGATTGTCCTCTGAGGCGAGATTAAGTAGACTGGACCTATATTCTCTGGAGTTAGAAGAATGAAACATATACAATTCTTAAGGGGCTTGACAAGGTAGATGCTGAGAAAATGTCTTCCCTGGCTGGGGAATCTAGAACATGGAGTCACAATATCAGAATTAGGGGTCGGCCATTTAGGAAAGAGATGAGGAGGAATTTCTTCACTCAAAAAGTTGCGAATCTTTGGAACTCTCTACCCCAGAGGGCTATGGGTTTCAGTCATTGAGTATATTCAAGACAGAGATCAATAGATTTTTAGGTATTAACAGTATTAAGGGATATGGGCATAGTACGGGAAGGTGGAGTTGAGGTAAAAGATTAGCCATGATCTTGTTGAATGGTGGAGCAGGCTCAAAGGGCTGAATGACCTACTCCAGCTCTTTTTTCTTATGTACAGTCCAGAGATTTTGAGCCTGTCATAAACTCCCAGCTCAGCTCCTCTACTGCTGATCTTTCACAACTTCCACATTTTTTCACCTCCACAAAACACTTCATCTCATCCCCAACCTCTCCCCTCTCCCCATTCCCTAATCCAACCCTTATTCACCTCCTGGATGGGCTTCCTTTGACATCAAGGAGCTTTAGTGAATTTGTAGTCAATGGGAATCGGGGGGAAACTCTCTGCTGGTTAGACTCATACCTAGCATAGAGGAGATGGTTGTAGTTGTTGGAGGTCAATCATCTGAGCTCCAGGACATCACTGCAGGAGTTCCTCAAGGTCGTGTCCTAGGCCCAACCATCTTCAGCTGCTTCATCAATGACCTTCCTTCAATCATAAGGTCAGAAGTGGGGATGTTCGCTGATGATTGCATAGTGTTCAGTACCATTCATAACTCCTCAGATACTGAAGCAGTCTGTGTTCACATATATCAAGACCTGGACAACATTCAGGCTTGGGTTGATAAGTGGCAAGTAACAGTTTTTTATTCTTTCATGGGGATATGGGCATCACTGGCAAGGCCAGCATTTGTTACCCATCCCTAATTGTCCTTGACAACTGAGTGGCTTGTTAGGCCATTTCAGAGGTCAGTTAAGAGTCAACCACATTGCTGTGGGTCTGGAGAGACATGTAGGCCAGACCGGGTAAGGACAGCAAATGTCCTTCCCAAAAGGACGTCAGTGAACCAGATGGGTTTTTACGACAATCGATGAAAGTTTCATGGCTGAGACTAGCTGAGACTAGTGAGACTTTCAATTCCAGATTTTTATTAATTAATTGAATTTAAATTCCACCAGCTGCCGTGGTGGGATTTGAACCCATGCCCAGGGCATTAGCCTGGGCCTCTGGATTACTAGGTCAATGACATTACCACCGTCTCCCCAACTCTGTCGCACCACATAAGTGCCAGGCAATGACGATCTCAAACAGGAACCTAACTGTCTCCCCTTGACTTTCAATTGCATTATGATCGCTGAATCCCCCATCATCAACATCCTGGAGGTTACCATTGACCAGAAACTGAACTGGAGTAGCCATATAAATAGAAGAGCAGGTCAGATGCTGGGAATTCTGCAGCGAGTAACTCACCTCCTGACTCCCCAAAGCCTGTCCACCATCTATAAGACACAAGTCAGGAGTGTGATGGAATATTCTCCATTTGCCTGGATGGGTGCAGCTCCAACAACACTCAAGAAGCTCACACCATCCAGGATAAAGCAGCCCACTTGATTGGCACACCATCCACCACCTTCAACATTCACTCCCTCCACCACCGGCGCACAGTGGAGATGCACTACATCAATTTACCAAAGCTCCTTCAACAGCACCTTCCAAACCCAGGACTGCCACCACATAGAAGAACGAAGGCAGCAGACACATGGGAACACCACCACCTGCAAGTTCCCCTCCAAGTCACACACCATCCTGACTTGAAAATTTCCTTCACTGTTGCTGGGTCAAAATCCTGGAACTCCCTCCCTAACAGCACTGTCGGGTACCTATGCCAGATGGGCGGCAGCAGTTTAAGAAGGCAACTCACCACCACTTTCTCAAGGGTAATTAGGGATGGGCAACAAATGCTGGCATTGCCAGCGATGCCCACATCTTTTGAATGAATAAAAAAAACTCTCCTTCCTGACTTTCTAGTTCCATTGCTCATAACCCAGGGCTCACGCAGAAACCCCATCCTATAACTTCACTCACATTCTCCCCATCACCCTGTCTCACAGTCACTGCAGAAACTGTCCTTTTAAACAGGGTGTAACATGACTATCAGCCCATATCCCTCTTAAAGGGACAATCAGCCTACACCTTGTTTAAAGGTGTAGTCAGATATGACAAATGTCTGCTCCATAGATGCTTAGCCTCCTACCTCTCCGTCGCAGTGCCTCCTGCTGATCCTGTGAGTATCTGCGTGGGTTGTAGTGGAGATGGGAATTGGATACAGCTGACCCCAGACTGAACTCCCTGCTGGCATTCCCAGTGTAGAGTTCAGCTTCAAACATCTTTCCCACACTGGCCCACCGATCCATCTGGGAGACGGTAAGCGAGTGAAGAGAGGCGGTTTTATATGTAGTGAGAACACTGCCTGCTCTCATTATACAGCAGAGCTTGGACTAGGGCTCCCTAGACAATGCCACACTCGAGAGTACATCTTCACAGCCCCAGGGACTGATCAACTTAGACTAAAAGCTGCTTTTGTTGCCATATTGATTATCCAGTGTTAAAATAGTGGCTTAAAGTGACACTGATTACCACAGTTGATACTCCTTCCAGCTCCATAAAACTGCTATTAGCAAATATGGACAGAGTTTAGACTTGTAAATCTGAGAGCTGCTGAGTACCTCTCTTCACACCTAGTGTATCGATAAACTTGTAAGGGCTCCTACTTTCACTTGTCCAGTTTCAAGAACCAATAATCTGAGACCTGATACTCTGGTTATAGAAATCTAATAAAAACAAAATCAAAATACTGCAGATGCTGGAAATCTGAAATACAAACAGAAACTGCTGGAAATACTCAGCAGGTCAGGCAGTATCTGTGGACAGAGAAGCAGAGTTAACATTTCAGGTCTGTGACCTTCCATCAGAATTGATTAAACAGATCTAATATTCTGGTTACTCTGGGACCCAATACTCTGGTTACATTAGGAGCTGATGCTGTTTTTAATCTTGTACCTGATGATTTGGATACACTGCGACCGGATGCTTCAGTTACTTTGGAATCTGATGCTCTGTTTACACTGGGATCAGATGCTGCAGCGAGACTAGGAACTTTTGCTGTGATTACAATGGGACCTGTTGCAATGGTTACACTGCGACCTGTTGTAGTGATTACATTGAGAACGGTTGCTGTAACTATATTGCGATCTGATGCTCTGGTTACATTGGGACCTGTTATTGTGATTATCTTGGCAACACTTGGCTGGTTATACTGGGACCTGTTGTTGTGATTACATTAGGACCTGTTGCTCTGTGTACATTAGGACCACTTGCCCTGATTACATGGGAAATTGTTGTTGTAATTACATTGGGACCCATTGCTCTGGTCACACTGGGACATGTTATTGTGATTACATTGGGACCTGATGCTCCGGTTACATTAGAACCTGTTGCTCTGGTTACATTGGGACGTGTTGTTCTGATTACATTGGGATCTGTTGCTCTGGTTACTTTGGGACCTGTTGCTCTCGATGCATTGCGAACTGTTGTTGTGATTACATTAGGACCTGTTGCTCAGGTTACATTGGGATCTTTTGTTCTGGTTACTTTGGGACCTGTTGTTCTGGTTACTCTGGAACCTATCATTGTGATTACATTGGTACCTGTTGCTCCGATTACAATTGGATATGTTGCTCTGCGTACATTAGGTCCAGTTGCCCTGGTTACATGGTTTAGGCTATTGCAGAAAATACGGAAGTATGGGGTTGAAGGTGACTTAGAGCTTTGGATCAGAAATTGGCCAGCTGAAAGAAGACAGAGGGTGGTGGTTGATGGCAAATGTTCATCCTGGAGTTTAGTTACTAGTGGTGGACCGCAAGGATCTGTTTTGGGGCCACTGCTGTTTGTCATTTTTATAAATGACCTGTAAGAGGGTGTAGAAGGGTGGGTTAGTAAATTTGCGGATGACACGAAGGTCGGTGGAGTTGTGGATAGTGCCGAAGGATGTTGTAGGGTACAGAGGGACATAGATAGGCTGCAGAGCTGGGCTGAGAGATGGCAAATGGAGTTTAATGCGGAAAAGTGTGAGGTGCTTCACTTTGGAAGGAGTAACAGGAATGCAGAGTACTGGGCTAATGGGAAGATTCTTGGTAGTGTAGATGAACAGAGAGATCTTGGTGTCCAGGTACATAAATCCCTGAAGGTTGCTACCCAGGTTAATAGAGCTGTTAAGAAGGCATATGGTGTGTTAGCTTTTATTAGTAGGGGGATCGAGTTTCGGAGCCACGATGTCATGCTGCAGCTGTACAAAACTCTGGTGAGACCGCACCTGGAGTATTGCGTGCAGTTCTGGTCACCGCATTATAGGAAGGATGTGGAAGCTTTGGAAAGGGTGCAGAGGAGATTTACTAGGATGTTGCCTGGTATGGAGGGAAGGTCTTATGAGGAAAGGCTGAGGGACTTGAGGTTGTTTTCGTTGGAGAGAAGGAGGAGGAGAGGTGACTTAATAGAGACATATAAGATAATCAGAGGGTTAGATAGGGTGGATAGTGAGAGTCTTTTTCCTCGGATGGTGATGGCAAACACGAGGGGACATAGCTTTAAGTTGAGGGGTGATAGATATAGGACAGATGTCAGAGGTAGTTTCTTTACTCAGAGAGTAGTAGGAGCGTGGAACGCCCTGCCTGCAACAGTAGTAGACTCGCCAACTTTAAGGGCATTTAAGTGGTCATTGGATAGACATATGGATGAAAATGGAATAGTGTAGGTCAGATGGTTTCACAGGTCGGCGCAACATCGAGGGCCGAAGGGCCTGTACTGCGCTGTAATGTTCTAATTCTAATTCTTAACTGTTGTTGTGATTACATTGGGACTTGTTGCTCTGGTTACACTGGGACCTGCTGTGCTGGTTACGCTGAAACATGTCGTTGTGATTACATTAGGACCTGTTGCTCTGATTACATTTGGATCTGTTGCTGACATTGCATTCGGACCTGTTGCTCTGGTTAAAGTGGGACCTTTTGCTCAGATTAGATTGTGATCTTTTGCTCTGTTTACATTGGGAGCTATTGCTGAGACTACATTGGGACCTGTTGATCTCGTTGCGTTGCGAACTGTTGTTGAGACTATATTAGGACCAGTTGTTCTGGTTAGACTGGAACCTGTCGTTGTGATTATATTGGGGCCTGTTGCTCCGGTTACAATTGGACAACTGGTATGCTCTGCGTACATTATGACCATTTGCCTTGGTTACATTGGGAACTGTTGGTATCATTACATTGGGGCCTGCTGTTGTGATTAAATTGGGTCCTGTTGTTCTGGTTACATTGGGACCTGTTGCTCTGGTTACATTGGGGCCTGTTGCTCTGGTTACATTGGGACCTGTAGTAATTTCATTGGGACCTGTTGTTGTAATTACATTGGGACCTGACGCTCTGGTTACATTGGGACCTGTTGCTCTGGTTACATTGGTACCTCTTGCTCTGGTTACATTGGGAACTGTTGCTCTGGTTACATTGGGTCCTGTTGCACTGGTTACATTGGGACCTCTTGCTCTGGTTACATTGGGACCTGTTGCTCTGGTTACTTTGGGCCCCGTGGCTCTGGTTACATTGGGTCCTGTTGCTCTGGTTACATTGGGAACTCTTGCTCTGGTTACATTGGGACCTGTTGCTCTGGTTACAATGGGACCTCTTGCTCTGGTTACCTTGGGTCCTGTTGCTCTGGTTACTTTGGGACCTGTGGCTCTGGTTACATTGGTACATCTTGCTCTGGTTACATTGGGCCCTGTTGCTCTGGTTACATTGGGACCTCTTGGTCTGGTTACTTTGGGACCTGTTGCTCTGGTTACATTGGGCCCTGTTGCTCTGGTTACATTGGGATCTCTTGCTCTGGTTACATTGGGACCTGTTGCTCTGGTTACTTTGGGACATGTGGCTCTGGTTACATTGGTACCTCTTGCTCTGGTTACATTGGGACCTCTTGCTCTGGTTACATTGGGACCTGTTGCTCTGGTTACTTTGGGTCCTGTGGCTCTGGTTACATTGGTACCTCTTGCACTTGTTACATTGGGGTCTGTTCCTCTGGTTACATTGGAACCTTTTGCTCTGGTTATAGTGGGGCCTGTTGCTCTGGTTACATTGGGACCTCTTGCTCTGGTTCCATTGGGACCCGTGGCTCTGGTTACATTGGGACCTCTTGCTCTGGTTACATTGGGACCTCTTGCTCTGGTTACTTTGGGTCCTGTGGCTCTGGTTACGTTGGGACCTCTTGCTCTGGTTACATTGGGACCTGTTGCTCTGGTTACTTTGGGTCCTGTGGCTCTGGTTACATTGGGATCTCTTGCTCTGGTTACTTTGGGTCCTGTGGCTCTGGTTACATTGGGACCTCTTGCTCTGGTTACATTGGGACCTCTTGCTCTGGTTACTTTGGGTCCTGTGGCTCTGGTTACATTGGGACCTCTTGCTCTGGTTACTTTGGGTCCTGTGGCTCTGGTTACATTGGGACCTCTTGCTCTGGTTACTTTGGGTCCTGTGGCTCTGGTTACATTGGGACCTCTTGCTCTGGTTACTTTGGGTCCTGTGGCTCTGGTTACATTGGGACCTGTTGCTCTGGTTACATTGGGACCTCTTGCTCTGGTTACTTTGGGTCCTGTGGCTCTGGTTACATTGGGACCTCTTGCTCTGGTTACATTGAGACCTGTTGCTCTGGTTACATTGGGTCCTGTGGCTCTGGTTACATTGGGACCTCTTGCTCTGGTTACTTTGGGTCCTGTGGCTCTGGTTACATTGGGACCTCTTGCTCTGGTTACATTGGGACCTGTTGCTCTGGTTACTTTGGGTCCTGTGGCTCTGGTTACATTGGGACCTCTTGCTCTGGTTACATTGGGCCCTATTGCTCTGGTTACATTGGGCCCTGTGGCTCTGGATACATTGGTACCTCTTGCTCTGGTTACATTGGGACCTGTTGCTCTGGTTACATTGGGTCCTGTTGCTCTGGTTACATTGGGACAACTTGCTCTGGTTACATTGTTACCTGTTGCTTTGGTTACATTAGGTCCTGTTGCTCTGGTTACATTGGGACCTCTTGCTCTGGTTACATTGGGACCTGTTGCTCTGGTTACTGTGGGTCCTGTGGCTCTGGTTGCATTGGTACCTCTTGCTCTGGTTACATTGGGACCTGTTGCTCTGGTTACATTGGGTTCTGTTGCTCTGGTTACATTGGGACCTCTTGCTCTGGTTACATTGGTACCTGTTGCTCTGGTTACTTTGGGCCCTGTGGCTCTGGTTACATTGGTACCTCTTGCTCTGGTTACATTGTGTCCTGTGGCTCTGGTTACATTGGGACCTCTTGCTATGGTTACTTTGGGTCCTGGGGCTCTGGATACTTTGGGTCCTGTGGCTCTGGTTACATTGGTACCTCTTGCTCAGGTTACATTGGGCCCTGTTGCTCTGGTTACATTGGGACCTCTTGCTCTGGTTACATTGGGACCTGTTGCTCTGGTTACTTTGGGTCCAGTGGCTCTGGTTGCATTGGTACCTCTTGCTCTGGTTACATTGGGACCTGTTGCTCTGGTTACATTGGGTCCTGTTGCTCTGGTTACATTGGGACCTCTTGCTCTGGTTACATTGGGACCTGTTGCTCTGGTTACTTTGGGTCCTGTGGCTCTGGTTACATTGGGACCACTTGCTCTGGTTACATTGGTACCTCTTGCACTGGATACATTGGGTCCTCTTGCTCTGGTGACATTGGGACCTCTTGCTCTGGTTACATTGGGACCTGTTGCTCTGGTTACTTTGGGTCCTGTGGCTCTGGTTACATTGGTACCTCTTGTTCTGGTTACATTGGGACCTGTTGCTCGTGTTACATTGGGACCTCTTGCTCTGGTTACATTGTGACCTGTTGCTCTGGTTTCTTTGGGTACTGTGGCTCTGGTTACATTGGGACCAGTTGCTCTGGTTACATTGGTACCTCTTGCTCTGGTTACATTGGGACCTGTTGCTCGTGTTACATTGGGACCTCTTGCTCTGGTTACATTGGGACCTGTTGCTCTGGTTACTTTGGGTCCTGTGGCTCTGGTTACATTGGGACCACTTGCTCTGGTTACATTGGTACCTCTTGTTCTGGTTACATTGGGACCTGTTGCTCTGGTTACATTGGGTCCTGTGGCTCTGGTTACATTGGGACCTCTTGCTCTGGTTACTTTGGGTCCTGTGGCTCTGGTTACATTGGGACCTCTTGCTCTGGTTACATTGGGACCTGTTGCTCTGGTTACTTTGGGTCCTGTGGCTCTGGTTACATTGGGACCTCTTGCTCTGGTTACATTGGGCCCTATTGCTCTGGTTACATTGGGAACTCTTGCTCTGGTTACACTGGGACCTGTTGCTCTGGTTACTTTGGGTCCTGTGGCTCTGGTTACATTGGGACCTCTTGCTCTGGTTACATTGGGAACAGTTGCTCTGGTGACTTTGGGCCCTGTGGCTCTGGATACATTGGTACCTCTTGCTCTGGTTACATTGGGACCTGTTGCTCTGGTTACATTGGGTCCTGTTCCTCTGGTTACATTGGGACAATTTGCTCTGGTTACATTGTTACCTGTTGCATTGGTTACATTAGGTCCTGTTGCTCTGGTTACATTGGGACCTCTTGCTCTGGTTACATTGGGACCTGATGCTCTGGTTACTGTGGGTCCTGTGGCTCTGGTTACATTGGTACCTCTTGCTCTGGTTACATTGGGACCTGTTGCTCTGGTTACATTGGGTTCTGTTGCTCTGGTTACATTGGGACCTCTTGCTCTGGTTACATTGGTACCTGTGCTCAGGTTACTTTGGGCCCTGTGGCTCTGGTTACATTGGGACCTCTTGCTATGCTTACTTTGGGTCCTGTGGCTCTGATTACTTTGGGTTCTGTGGCTCTGGTTATATTGGTACCTCTTGCTCTGGTTACATTGGGCCCTGTTGCTCTGGTTACATTGGGACCTCTTGCTCTGGTTACATTGGGACCTGTTGCTTTGGTTACTTTGGGTCCAGTGGCTCTGGTTACATTGGGACCTCTTGCTCTGGTTACATTGGTACCTCTTGCTCTGGTTACATTGCGTCCTGTGGCTCTGGTTACATTGGGACCTCTTGCTATGGTTACTTTGGGTCCTGTGGCTCTGATTACTTTGGGTCCTGTGGCTCTGGTTATATTGGTACCTCTTCCTCTGGTTACATAGGGCCCTGTTGCTCTGGTTACATTGGGACCTCTTGCTCTGGTTACATTGGGACCTGTTGCTCTGGTTACTTTGGGTCCAGTGGCTCTGGTTGCATTGGTACCTCTTGCTCTGGTTACATTGGGACCTGTTGCTCTGGTTACATTGGGTCCTGTTGCTCTGGTTACATTGGGACCTCTTGCTCTGGTTACATTGGGACCTGTTGCTCTGGTTACTTTGGGTCCTGTGGCTCTGGTTACATTGGGACCACTTGCTCTGGTTACATTGGTACCTCTTGCTCTGGTTACATTGGGACCTGTTGCTCTGGTTACATTGGGACCTCTTGCTCTGGTTACATTGGTACCTCTTGCTCTGGTTACATTGGGACCTGTTGCTCGTGTTACATTGGGACCTCTTGCTCTGGTTACATTGGGACCTGTTGCTCTGGTTACTTTGGGTCCTGTGGCTCTGGTTACATTGGGACCACTTGCTCTGGTTACATTGGTACCTCTTGCTCTGGTTACATTGGGACCTCTTGCTCTGGTTACATTGGGACCTGTTGCTCTGATTACATTGGGTCCTCTTGCTCTGGTTACATTGGTACCTCTTGCTCGTGTTACATTGGGGTCTCTTCCTCTGGTAATATTGGAACCTTTTGCTCTGGTTATATTGGGGCCTGTTGCTCTGATTATATTGGGACCTGTTGCTCTGGTTACATTCGTACCTCTTGCTCTGGTTACATTGGGACCTGTTGCTTTGGTAACATTGGTACCTCTTCCTCTGGTTACATTAGGACCTCTTGCTCTCGTTACTTTGGGTCCTGTGGCTCTGGTTACATTGGTACCTCTTGCTCTGGTTACATTGGACCTGTTGCTTTGGTTACATTGGGTCCTGTTGCTCTGGTTACATTGGGACCTCTTGCTCTGGTTACATTGGGACCTGTTGCTCTGGTTACTTTGGGTCCTGTGGCTCTGGTTACATTGGTACCTCTTGCTCTGGTTACATTGGGACCTGTTGCTCTGGTTACATTGGTACCTCTTGCTCTGTTTACATTGTGACCTCTTGCTCTGGTTACATTGGGACCTGTTGCTCAGGTTACTTTGGGTCCTGTGGCTCTGGTTACATTGGTACCTCTTGCACTTGTTACATTGGGGTCTGTTCCTCTGGTTACATTGGAACCTTTTGCTCTGGTTATAGTGGGGCCTGTTGCTCTGGTTACATTGGGACCTCTTGCTCTGGTTCCATTGGGACCCGTGGCTCTGGTTACTTTGGGACCTCTTGCTCTGGATACATTGGGACCTCTTGCTCTGGTTACTTTGGGTCCTGTGGCTCTGGTTACGTTGGGACCTCTTGCTCTGGTTACATTGGGACCTGTTGCTCTGGTTACTTTGGGTCCTGTGGCTCTGGTTACATTGGGACCTCTTGCTCTGGTTACTTTGGGTCCTGTGGCTCTGGTTACATTGGGACCTCTTGCTCTGGTTACATTGGGACCTCTTGCTCTGGTTACTTTGGGTCCTGTGGCTCTGGTTACATTGGGACCTCTTGCTCTGGTTGCATTGAGACCTGTTGCTCTGGTTACATTGGGTCCTGTGGCTCTGGTTACATTGGGACCTCTTGCTCTGGTTACATTGGGTCCTGTGGCTCTGGTTACATTGGGACCTCTTGCTCTGGTTACATTGGGCCCTATTGCTCTGGTTACATTGGGCCCTGTGGCTCTGGATACATTGGTACCTCTTGCTCTGGTTACATTGGGACCTGTTGCTCTGGTTACATTGGGTCCTGTTGCTCTGGTTACATTGGGACAACTTGCTCTGGTTACATTGTTACCTTTTGCTTTGGTTACATTAGGTCCTGTTGCTCTGGTTACATTGGTACCTCTTGCTCTGGTTACATTGCGTCCTGTGGCTCTGGTTACATTGGGACCTCTTGCTATGGTTACTTTGGGTCCTGTGGCTCTGGTTACTTTGGGTCCTGTGGCTCTGGTTGCATAGGTACCTCTTGCTCTGGTTACATTGGGCCCTGTTGCTCTGGTTACATTGGGACCCCTTGCTCTGGTTACATTGGGACCTGTTGCTCTGGTTACTTTGGGTCCAGTGGCTCTGGTTGCATTGGTACCTCTTGCTCTGGTTACATTGGGACCTGTTGCTCTGGTTACATTGGGTCCTGTTGCTCTGGTTACATTGGGACCACTTGCTCTGGTTACATTGGTACCTCTTGCTCTGGATACATTGGGTCCTCTTGCTCTGGTTACATTGGGACCTCTTGCTCTGGTTACATTGGGACCTGTTGCTCTGGTTACTTTGGGTACTGTGGCTCTGGTTACATTGGGACCTCTTGCTCTGGTTACATTGGGACCTGTTGCTCTGGATACATTGGGTCCTCTTGCTCTGGTTACATTGGGACCTCTTGCTCTGGTTACATTGGTACCTCTTGCTCTGGTTACATTGGGACCTGTTGCTCGTGTTACATTGGGACCTCTTGCTCTGGTTACATTGTGACCTGTTGCTCTGGTTTCTTTGGGTACTGTGGCTCTGGTTACATTGGGACCAGTTGCTCTGGTTACATTGGTACCTCTTGTTCTGGTTACATTGGGACCTGTTGCTCTGGTTACATTGGGTCCTGTGGCTCTGGTTACATTGGGACCTCTTGCTCTGGTTACTTTGGGTCCTGTGGCTCTGGTTACATTGGGACCTCTTGCTCTGGTTACATTGGGACCTCTTGCTCTGGTTACTTTGGGTCCTGTGGCTCTGGTTACATTGGGACCTCTTGCTCTGGTTACATTGGGCCCTATTGCTCTGGTTACATTGGGAACTCTTGCTCTGGTTACATTGGGACCTGTTGCTCTGGTTACTTTGGGTCCTGTGGCTCTGGCTACATTGGGACCTCTTGCTCTGGTTACATTGGGACCAGTTGCTCTGGTTACTTTGGGCCCTGTGGCTCTGGATACATTGGTACCTCTTGCTCTGGTTACATTGGGACCTGTTGCTCTGGTTACATTGGGTCCTGTTGCTCTGGTTACATTGGGACAATTTGCTCTGGTTACATTGTTCCCTGTTGCTTTGGTTACATTAGGTCCTGTTGCTCTGGTTACATTGGGACCTCTTGCTCTGGTTAGATTGGGACCTGTTGCTCTGGTTACTGTGGGTCCTGTGGCTCTGGTTACATTGGTACCTCTTGCTCTGGTTACATTGGGACCTGTTGCTCTGGTTACATTGGGTTCTGTTGCTCTGGTTACATTGGGACCTCTTGCTCTGGTTACATTGGTACCTGTTGCTCAGGTTACTTTGGGCCCTGTGGCTCTGGTTACATTGGGACCTCTTGCTATGGTTACTTTGGGTCCTGTGGCTCTGATTACTTTGGGTCCTGTGGCTCTGGTTATATTGGTACCTCTTGCTCTGGTTACATTGGGCCCTGTTGCTCTGGTTACATTGGGACCTCTTGCTCTGGTTACATTGGGACCTGTTGCTTTGGTTACTTTGGGTCCAGTGGCTCTGGTTACATTGGGACCTCTTGCTCTGGTTACATTGGTACCTCTTGCTCTGGTTACATTGCGTCCTGTGGCTCTGGTTACATTGGGACCTCTTGCTATGGTTACTTTGGGTCCTGTGGCTCTGATTACTTTGGGTCCTGTGGCTCTGGTTATATTGGTACCTCTTGCTCTGGTTACATAGGGCCCTGTTGCTCTGGTTACATTGGGACCTCTTGCTCTGGTTACATTGGGACCTGTTGCTCTGGTTACTTTGGGTCCAGTGGCTCTGGTTGCATTGGTACCTCTTGCTCTGGTTACATTGGGACCTGTTGCTCTGGTTACATTGGGTCCTGTTGCTCTGGTTACATAGGGACCTCTTGCTCTGGTTACATTGGGACCTGTTGCTCTGGTTACTTTGGGTCCTGTGGCTCTGGTTACATTGGGACCACTTGCTCTGGTTACATTGGTACCTCTTGCTCTGGTTACATTGGGACCTGTTGCTCTGGTTACATTGGGACCTCTTGCTCTGGTTACATTGGTACCTCTTGCTCTGGTTACATTGGGACCTGTTGCTCATGTTACATTGGGACCTCTTGCTCTGGTTACATTGGGACCTGTTGCTCTGGTTACTTTGGGTCCTGTGGCTCTGGTTACATTGGGACCACTTGCTCTGGTTACATTGGTACCTCTTGCTCTGGTTACATTGGGACCTCTTGCTCTGGTTACATTGGGACCTGTTGCTCTGATTACATTGGGTCCTCTTGCTCTGGTTACATTGGTACCTCTTGCTCGTGTTACATTGGGGTCTGTTCCTCTGGTAATATTGGAACCTTTTGCTCTGGTTATATTGGGGCCTGTTGCTCTGATTACATTGGGACCTGTTGCTCTGGTTACATTCGTACCTCTTGCTCTGGTTACATTGGGACCTGTTGCTTTGGTAACATTGGTACCTCTTCCTCTGGTTACATTAGGACCTCTTGCTCTGGTTACTTTGGGTCCTGTGGCTCTGGTTACATTGGTACCTCTTGCTCTGGTTACATTGGACCTGTTGCTTTGGTTACATTGGGTCCTGTTTCTCTGGTTACATTGGGACCTCTTGCTCTGGTTACATTGGGACCTGTTGCTCTGGTTACTTTGGGTCCTGTGGCTCTGGTTACATTGGTACCTCTTGCTCTGGTTACATTGGGACCTGTTGCTCTGGTTACATTGGTACCTCATGCTCTGTTTACATTGGGACCTCTTGCTCTGGTTACATTGGGACCTGTTGCTCTGGTTACTTTGGGTCCTGTGGCTCTGGTTACATTGGTACCTCTTGCACTTGTTACATTGGGGTCTGTTCCTCTGGTTACATTGGAACCTTTTGCTCTGGTTATAGTGGGGCCTGTTGCTCTGGTTACATTGGGACCTCTTGCTCTGGTTCCATTGGGACCCGTGGCTCTGGTTACATTGGGACCTCTTGCTCTGGATACATTGGGACCTCTTGCTCTGGTTACTTTGGGTCCTGTGGCTCTGGTTACGATGGGACCTCTTGCTCTGGTTACATTGGGACCTGTTGCTCTGGTTACTTTGTGTCCTGTGGCTCTGGTTACATTGGGACCTCTTGCTCTGGTTACTTTGGGTCCTGTGGCTCTGGTTACATTGGGACCTCTTGCTCTGGTTACATTGGGACCTCTTGCTCTGGTTACTTTGGGTCCTGTGGCTCTGGTTACATTGGGACCTCTTGCTCTGGTTACATTGAGACCTGTTGCTCTGGTTACATTGGGTCCTGTGGCTCTGGTTACATTGGGACCTCTTGCTCTGGTTACATTGGGTCCTGTGGCTCTGGTTACATTGGGACCTCTTGCTCTGGTTACATTGGGCCCTATTGCTCTGGTTACATTGGGCCCTGTGGCTCTGGATACATTGGTACCTCTTGCTCTGGTTACATTGGGACCTGTTGCTCTGGTTACATTGGGTCCTGTTGCTCTGGTTACATTGGGACAACTTGCTCTGGTTACATTGTTACCTTTTGCTTTGGTTACATTAGGTCCTGTTGCTCTGGTTACATTGGTACCTCTTGCTCTGGTTACATTGCGTCCTGTGGCTCTGGTTACATTGGGACCTCTTGCTATGGTTACTTTGGGTCCTGTGGCTCTGGTTACTTTGGGTCCTGTGGCTCCGGTTACATAGGTACCTCTTGCTCTGGTTACATTGGGCCCTGTTGCTCTGGTTACATTGGGACCCCTTGCTCTGGTTACATTGGGACCTGTTGCTCTGGTTACTTTGGTCCAGTGGCTCTGGTTGCATTGGTGCCTCTTGCTCTGGTTACATTGGGACCTGTTGCTCTGGTTACATTGGGTCCTGTTGCTCTGATTACATTGGGACCTCTTGCTCTGGTTACATTGGGACCTGTTGCTCAGGTTACTTTGGGTCCTGTGGCTCTGGTTACATTGGGACCACTTGCTCTGGTTACATTGGTACCTCTTGCTCTGGATACATTGGGTCCTCTTGCTCTGGTTACATTGGGACCTCTTGCTCTGGTTACATTGGGACCTGTTGCTCTGGTTACTTTGGGTACTGTGGCTCTGGTTACATTGGGACCTCTTGCTCTGGTTACATTGGGACCTGTTGCTCTGGATACATTGGGTCCTCTTGCTCTGGTTACATTGGGACCTCTTGCTCTGGTTACATTGGTACCTCTTGCTCTGGTTACATTGGGACCTGTTGCTCGTGTTACATTGGGACCTCTTGCTCTGGTTACATTGTGACCTGTTGCTCTGGTTTCTTTGGGTCCTGTGGCTCTGGTTACATTGGGACCAGTTGCTCTGGTTACATTGGTACCTCTTGTTCTGGTTACATTGGGACCTGTTGCTCTGGTTACATTGGGTCCTGTGGCTCTGGTTACATTGGGACCTCTTGCTCTGGTTACTTTGGGCCCTGTGGCTCTGGTTACATTGGGACCTCTTGCTCTGGTTACATTGGGACCTCTTGCTCTGGTTACTTTGGGTCCTGTGGCTCTGGTTACATTGGGACCTCTTGCTCTGGTTACATTGGGCCCTATTGCTCTGGTTACATTGGGAACTCTTGCTCTGGTTACATTGGGACCTGTTGCTCTGGTTACTTTGGGTCCTGTGGCTCTGGCTACATTGGGACCTCTTGCTCTGGTTACATTGGGACCAATTGCTCTGGTTACTTTGGGCCCTGTGGCTCTGGATACATTGGTACCTCTTGCTCTGGTTACATTGGGACCTGTTGCTCTGGTTACATTGGGTCCTGTTGCTCTGGTTACATTGGGACAATTTGCTCTGGTTACATTGTTACCTGTTGCTTTGGTTACATTAGGTCCTGTTGCTCTGGTTACATTGGGACCTCTTGCTCTGGTTAGATTGGGACCTGTTGCTCTGGTTACTGTGGGTCCTGTGGCTCTGGTTACATTGGTACCTCTTGCTCTGGTTACATTGGGACCTGTTGCTCTGGTTACATTGGGTTCTGTTGCTCTGGTTACATTGGGACCTCTTGCTCTGGTTACATTGGTACCTGTTGCTCAGGTTACATTGGGCCCTGTGGCTCTGGTTACATTGGTACCTCTTGCTCTGGTTACATTGCGTCCTGTGGCTCTGGTTACATTGGGACCTCTTGCGATGGTTACTTTGGGTCCTGTGGCTCTGGTTACTTTGGGTCCTGTGGCTCTGGTTATATTGGTACCTCTTGCTCTGGTTACATTGGGCCCTGTTGCTCTGGTTACATTGGGACCTCTTGCTCTGGTTACATTGGGACCTGTTGCTCTGGTTACTTTGGGTCCAGTGGCTCTGGATGCATTGGTACCTCTTGCTCTGGTTACATTGGGACCTGTTGCTCTGGTTACATTGGGTCCTGTTGCTCTGGTTACATTGGGACCTCTTGCTCTGGTTACATTGGGACCTGTTGCTCTGGTTACTTTGGCTCCTGTGGCTCTGGTTACATTGGGACCACTTGCTCTGGTTTCATTGGTACCTCTTGCTCTGGTTACATTGGTACCTCTTGCTCTGGTTACATTGGGACCTGTTGCTCTGGTTACATTGGGACCTCTTGCTCTGGTTACATTGGTACCTCTTGCTCTGGTTACATTGGGACCTGTTGCTCGTGTTACATTGGGACCTCTTGCTCTGGTTACATTGGGACCTGTTGCTCTGGTTACTTTGGGTCCTGTGGCTCTGGTTACATTGGGACTACTTGCTCTGGTTACATTGGTACCTCTTGCTCTGGTTACATTGGGACCTCTTGCTCTGGTTACATTGGGACCTGTTGCTCTGATTACATTGGGTCCTCTTGCTCTGGTTACATTGGTACCTCTTGCTCGTGTTACACTGGTGTCTGTTCCTCTGGTTATATTGGAACCTTTTGCTCTGGTTTTCTTGGGGCCTGTTGCTCTGATTACATTGGGACCTGTTGCTCTGGTTACATTGGTACCTCTTGCTCTGGTTACATTGGGACCTGTTGCTTTGGTAACATTGGGTCCTGTTGCTCTGGTTACATTGGGACCTCTTTCTCTGGTTACATTGGGACCTGTTTCTTTGGTTACATTGGGTCCTGTTGCTCTGGTTACATTGGGACCTCTTGCTCTGGTTACATTGGGACCTGTTGCTCTGGTTACTTTGGGTCCTGTGGCTCTGGTTACATTGGTACCTCTTGCTCTGGTTACATTGGGACCTGTTGCTCTGGTTACATTCGGTCCTGTTGCTCTGGTTACTTTGGGCCCTGTGGCTCTGGTTACATTGTGATCTGTTGCTCTGGTTACATTGGGTCCTGTGGCTCTGGTTACATTGGGACCTCTTGCTCTGGTTACTTTGGGTCCTGTGGCTCTGGTTACTTTGGGTCCTGTGGCTCAGGTTACATTGGTACCTGTTGCTCTGGTTACATTGGGACCTGTTGCTCTGGTTACATTGGGACCTCTTGTTCTGGTTACATTGGTACCTCTTGCTCTGGTTACATTGGGACCTGTTGCTCTGGTTACATTGGGGCCTGTTCCTCTGGTTACAGTGGGACCTGTAGTAATTTCATTGGGACCTGTTGTTGTAATTACATTGGGACCTGACGCTCTGGTTACATTGGGTCCAGTGGCTCTGGTTGCATTGGGACCTCTTGCTCTGGTTACATTGGGACCTGTTGCTCTGGTTACATTGGGTCCAGTGGCTCTGGTTGCATTGGTACCTCTTGCTCTGGTTACATTGGGACCTGTTGCTCTGGTTACATTGGGTCCTGTTGCTCTGGTTACATTGGGACCTCTTGCTCTGGTTACATTGGGACCTGTTGCTCTGGTTACTATGGGTCCTGTGGCTCTGGTTACATTGGGACCACTTGCTCTGGTTACATTGGTACCTCTTGCTATGGATACCTTGGGTCCTCTTGCTCTGGTTACATTGGGACCTCTTGCTCTGGTTACATTGGGACCTGTTGCTCTGGTTACTTTGGGGACTGTGGCTCTGGTTACATTGGGACCTCTTGCTCTGGTTACATTGTGACCTGTTGCTCTGGATACATTGTGTCCTCTTGCTCTGGTTACATTGGGACCTCTTGCTCTGGTTGCATTGGTACCTCTTGCTCTGGTTACATTGGGACCTGTTGCTCGTGTGTCATTGGGACCTCTTGCTCTGGTTACATTGGGACCTGCTGCTCTGGTTACTTTGGGTCCTGTGGCTCTGGTTACATTGGGACCACTTGCTCTGGTTACATTGGTACCTCTTGTTCTGGTTACATTGGGACCTGTTGCTCTGGTTACATTGGGTCCTCTGGCTCTGGTTACATTGGGACCTCTTGCTCTGGTTACTTTGGGTCCTGTGGCTCTGGTTACATTGGGACCTCTTGCTCTGGTTACATTGGGACCTGTTGCTCTGGTTACTTTGGGTCCTGTGGCTCTGGTTACATTGGGACCTCTTGCTCTGGTTACATTGGGCCCTATTGCTCTGGTTACATTGGGAACTCTTGCTCTGGTTACATTGGGACCTGTTGCTCTGGTTACTTTGGGTCCTGTGGCTCTGGTTACATTGGGACCTCTTGCTCTGGTTACATTGGGACCAGTTGCTCTGGTTACTTTGGGCCCTGTGGCTCTGGATACATTGGTACCTCTTGCTCTGGTTACATTGGGACCTGTTGCTCTGGTTACATTGGGTCCTGTTGCTCTGGTTACATTGGGACAATTTGCTCTGGTTACATTGTTACCTGTTGCTTTGGTTACATTAATTCCTGTTGCTCTGGTTACATTGGGACCTCTTGCTCTGGTAACATTGGGACCTGTTGCTCTGGTTACTGTGGGTCCTGTGGCTCTGGTTACATTGGTACCTCTTGCTCTGGTTACATTGGGACCTGTTGCTCTGGTTACATTGGGTTCTGTTGCTCTGGTTACATTGGGACCTCTTGCTCTGGTTACATTGGTACCTCTTGCTCTGGTTACATTGGGCCCTGTTGCTCTGGTTACATTGGGACCTCTTGCTCTGGTTACATTGGGACCTGTTGCTCAGGTTACTTTGGGCCCTGTGGCTCTGGTTACATTGGTACCTCTTGCTTGGGTTACATTGCGTCCTGTGGCTCTGGTTACATTGGGACCTCTTGCTATGGTTACTTTGGGTCCTGTGGCTCTGGTTACTTTGGGTCCTGTGGCTCTGGTTATATTGGTACCTCTTGCTCTGGTTACATTGGGCCCTGTTGCTCTGGTTACATTGGGACCTCTTGCTCTGGTTACATTGGGACCTGTTGCTCTGGTTACTTTGGGTCCTGTGGCTCTGGTTGCATTGGTACCTCTTGCTCTGGTTACATTGGGACCTATTGCTCTGGTTACATTGGGTCCTGTTGCTCTGGTTACATTGGGACCTCTTGCTCTGGTTACATTGGGACCTGTTGCTCTGGTTACTTTGGGTCCTGTGGCTCTGGTTACATTGGGACCACTTGCTCTGGTTACATTGGCACCTCTTGCTCTGGTTACATTGGTACCTCTTGCTCTGGTTACATTGGGACCTGTTGCTCTGGTTACATTGGGACCTCTTGCTCTGGTTACATTGGTACCTCTTGCTCTGGTTACATTGGGACCTGTTGCTCTGGTTACATTGGGACCTCTTGCTCTGGTTACATTGGGACCTGTTGCTCTGGTTACTTTGGGTCCTGTGGCTCTGGTTACATTGGGACAACTTGCTGTGGTTACATTGGTACCTCTTGCTCTGGTTACATTGGGACCTCTTGCTCTGGTTACATTGGGACCTGTTGCTCTGATTACATTGGGTCCTCTTGCTCTGGTTACATTGGTACCTCTTGCTCGTGTTACATTGGGGTCTGTTCCTCTGGTTATATTGGAACCTTTTGCTCTGGTTCTATTGGGGCCTGTTGCTCTGATTACATTGTGACCTGTTGCTCTGGTTACATTGGTACCTCTTGCTCTGGTTACATTGGGACCTGTTGCTTTGGTAACATTGGTTGCTCTTCCTCTGGTTACATTAGGACCTCTTGCTCTGGTTACTTTGGGTCCTGTGGCTCTGGTTACATTGGTACCTCTTGCTCTGGTTACATTGGGACCTGTTGCTTTGGTTACATTGGGTCCTGTTGCTCTGGTTACATTGGGACCTCTTGCTCTGGTTACATTGGGACCTGTTGCTCTGGTTACTTTGGGTCCTGTGGCTCTGGTTACATTGGTACCTCTTGCTCTGGTTACATTGGGACCTGTTGCTCTGGTTACATTGGGTTCTGTTGCTCTGGTTACATTGGGACCTCTTGCTCTGGTTTCATTGGTACCTGTTGCTCAGGTTACTTTGGGCCCTATGGCTCTGGTTACATTGTGATCTGTTGCTCTGGTTACATTGGGTCCTGTGGCTCTGGTTACATTGGGACCTCTTGCTCTGGTTACTTTGGGTCCTGTGGCTCTGGTTACTTTGGGTCCTGTGGCTCAGGTTGCATTGGTACCTGTTGCTCTGGTTACATTGGGACCTGTTGCTCTGGTTACATTGGTACCTCTTGCTCGTGTTACATTGGGGTCTGTTCCTCTGGTTATATTGGAACCTTTTGATCTGGTTATATTGGGGCCTGTTGCTCTGATTACATTGGGACCTGTTGCTCTGGTTACATTGGTACCTCTTGCTCTGGTTACATTGGGACCTGTTGCTTTGGTAACATTGGTACCTCTTCCTCTGGTTACATTAGGACCTCTTGCTCTGGTTACTTTGGGTCCTGTGGCTCTGGTTACATTGGTACCTCTTGCTCTGGTTACATTGGGACCTGTTGCTTTGGTTACATTGGGTCCTGTTGCTCTGGTTACATTGGGACCTCTTGCTCTGGTTACATTGGGACCTGTTGCTCTGGTTACTTTGGGTCCTGTGGCTCTGGTTACATTGGTACCTCTTGCTCTGGTTACATTGGGACCTGTTGCTCTGGTTACATTGGGTTCTGTTGCTCTGGTTACATTGGGACCTCTTGCTCTGGTTTCATTGGTACCTGTTGCTCTGGTTACTTTGGGCCCTGTGGCTCTGGTTACATTGTGATCTGTTGCTCTGGTTACATTTGGTCCTGTGGCTCTGGTTACATTGGGACCTCTTGCTCTGGTTACTTTGGGTCCTGTGGCTCTGGTTACTTTGGGTCCTGTGGCTCAGGTTACATTGGTACCTGTTGCTCTGGTTACATTGGGACCTGTTGCTCTGGTTACATTGGGACCTCTTGCTCTGGTTACATTGGTACCTCTTGCTCTGGTTACATTGGGACCTGTTGCTCTGGTTACATTGGGGCCTGTTCCTCTGGTTACAGTGGGACCTGTAGTAATTTCATTGGGACCTGTTGTTGTAATTACATTGGGACCTGACGCTCTGGTTACATTGGGACCTCTTGCTCTGGTTACATTGGGCCCTGTTGCCCTGGTTTCACTGGAACATATCATTGTGCTTACATTGAGACCTGTTGCTCTGGTTACATTGGTACCTCTTGCTCTGGTTACATTGGGATCTGTTGCTCTGGTTACATTGGGTCCTGTTGCTCTGGTTACATTGGGACCTCTTGCTCTGGTTACATTGGGAACTGTTGCTCTGGTTACTTTGGGTCCTGCGGCTCTGGTTACATTGGTACCTCTTGCTCTGGTTACATTGGGCCCTGTTGCTCTGGTTACATTGGGAGCTCTTGCTCTGGTTACATTGGGACCTGTTGTTCTGGTTACATTGGGACCTCTTGCTCTGGTTACATTGGGTCCTGTTGCTCTGGTTACATTGGGACCTCTTGCTCTGGTTACATTGGGACCTGTTGCTCTGGTTACATTGGGACCTCTTGCTCTTGTTACATTGGGACCTCTTGCTCTGGTTACATTGGTACCTGTGGCTCTGGTTACATTGGGACCTCTTGCTCTGGTTACATTGGGACCTGTTGCTCTGGTTACATTGGTACCTCTTGCTCTTGTTACATTGGGCCCTGTTGCTCTGGTTACATTGGGGCCTCTTGCTCTTGTTACATTGGGGTCTGTTCCTCTGGTTACATTGGAACCTTTTGCTCTGGTTATAGTGGGGCCTGTTGCTCTGATTACATTGGGACCTGTTGCTCTGGTTACTTTGGGTCCTGTGGCTCTGGTTACATTGGGACCTCTTTCTCTGGTTACATTGGGACCTGTTGCTCTGGTGACATTGGGTCCTGTGGCTCTGGTTACATTGGTACCTCTTGCTCTGGTTACATTGGGACCTCTTGCTCTGGTTACATTGGGACCTGTTGCTCTGGTTACTTTGGGTCCTGTGGCTCTGGTTACATTGGTACCTCTTGCACTTGTTACATTGGGGTCTGTTCCTCTGGTTACATTGGATCCTTTTGCTCTGGTTATAGTGGGGCCTGTTGCTCTGGTTACATTGGGACCTCTTGCTCTGGTTCCATTGGGACCTGTGGCTCTGGTTACATTGGGACCTCTTGCTCTGGTTGCATTGGGACCTCTTGCTCTGGTTACTTTGGGTCCGGTGGCTCTGGTTACGTTGGGACCTCTTGCTCTGGTTACATTGGGACATGTTGCTCTGGTTACTTTGGGCCCTGTGGCTCTGGTTACATTGGGACCTCTTACTCTGGTTACTTTGGGTCCTGTGGCTCTGGTTACATTGGGACCTCTTGCTCTGGTTACATTGGGACCTCTTGCTCTGGTTACTTTGGGTCCTGTGGCTCTGGTTACATTGGGACCTCTTGCTCTGGTTACATTGAGACTTGTTGCTCTGGTTACATTGGGTCCTGTGGCTCTGGTTGCATTGGGACCTCTTGCTCTGGTTACTTTGGGTCCTGTGGCTCTGGTTACATTGGAACCTCTTGCTCTGGTTACATTGGGACCTGTTGCTCTGGTTACTTTGGGTCCTGTGGCTCTGGTTACATTGCGCCCTACTGCTCTG
This sequence comes from Heterodontus francisci, assembly GCF_036365525.1. Taxonomy (NCBI): domain Eukaryota; kingdom Metazoa; phylum Chordata; class Chondrichthyes; order Heterodontiformes; family Heterodontidae; genus Heterodontus; species Heterodontus francisci. The sequence goes on along the minus strand of NC_090393.1, from coordinate 62,775,967 downwards.
GTTACATTGGGCCCTGTGGCTCTGGATACATTGGTACCTCTTGCTCTGGTTACATTGGGACCTGTTGCTCTGGTTACATTGGGACCTCTTGCTCTGGTTACATAGGGCCCTATTGCTCTGGTTACATTGGGCCCTGTGGCTCTGGATACATTGGTACCTCTTGCTCTGGTTACATTGGGACCTGTTGCTCTGGTTACATTGGGTCCTGTTGCTCTGGTTACATTGGGACAACTTGCTCTGGTTACATTGTTACCTGTTGCTTTGGTTACATTAGGTCCTGTTGCTCTGGTTACATTGGGACCTCTTGCTCTAGTTACATTGGGACCTGTTGCTCTGGTTACTGTGAGTCCTGTGGCTCTGGTTGCATTGGTACCTCTTGCTCTGGTTACATTGGGACCTGTTGCTCTGGTTACATTGGGTTCTGTTGCTCTGGTTACATTGGGACCTCTTGCTCTGGTTACATTGGTACCTGTTGCTCTGGTTACTTTGGGCCCTGTGGCTCTGGTTACATTGGTACCTCTTGCTCTGGTTACATTGCGTCCTGTGGCTCTGGTTACATTGGGACCTCTTGCTATGGTTACTTTGGGTCCTGTGGCTCTGGTTACATTGGGTCCTGTGGCTCTGGTTACATTGGTACCTCTTGCTCTGGTTACATTGGGACCTGTTGCTCTGGTTACTTTGGGTCCTGTGGCTCTGGTTACATTGGGACCACTTGCTCTGGTTACATTGGGACCTCTTGCTCTGCTTACATTGGGACCTGTTGCTCTGGTTACATTGGGTCCTGTTGCTCTGGTTACATTGGGACCTCTTGCTCTGGTTACATTGGGACCTGTTGCTCTGGTTACTTTGGGTCCTGTGGCTCTGGTCACATTGGGACCACTTGCTCTGGTTACATTGGTACCTCTTGCTCTGGATACATTGGGTCCTCTTGCTCTGGTTACATTGGGACCTCTTGCTCTGGTTACATTGGGACCTGTTGCTCTGGTTACTTTGGGTACTGTGGCTCTGGTTACATTGGGACCTCTTGCTCTGGTTACATTGGGACCTGTTGCTCTGGATACATTGGGTCCTCTTGCTCTGGTTACATTGGGACCTCTTGCTCTGGTTACATTGGGACCTGTTGCTCGTGTTACATTGGGACCTCTTGCTCTGGTTACATTGGGACCTGTTGCTCTGGATACATTGGGTCCTCTTGCTCTGGTTACATTGGTACCTCTTGCTCTGGTTACATTGGGACCTGTTGCTCGTGTTACATTGGGACCTCTTGCTCTGGTTACATTGGGACCTGTTGCTCTGGTTACATTGGGTCCTGTGGCTCTGGTTACATTGGGACCTCTTGCTCTGGTTACTTTGGGTCCTGTGGCTCTGGTTACATTGGGACCTCTTGCTCTGGTTACATTGGGACCTGTTGCTCTGGTTACTTTGGGTCCTGTGGCTCTGGTTACATTGGGACCTCTTGCTCTGTTTACATTGGGCCCTATTGCTCTGGTTACATTGGGAACTCTTGCTCTGGTTACTTTGGGACCTGTTGCTCTGGTTACTTTGGGTCCTGTGGCTCTGGTTACATTGGGGCCTCTTGCTCTGGTTACATTGGAACCAGTTGCTCTGGTTACTTTGGGCCCTGTGGCTCTGAATACATTGGTACCTCTTGCTCTGGCTACATTGGGACCTGTTGCTCTGGTTACATTGGGTCCTGTTGCTCTGGTTACATTGGGACAATTTGCTCTGGTTACATTGTTACCTGTTGCTTTGGTTACATTAGGTCCTGTTGCTCTGGTTACATTGGGACCTCTTGCTCTGGTTACATTGGGACCTGTTGCTCAGGTTACTGTGGGTCCTGTGGCTCTGATTACATTGGTACCTCTTGCTCTGGTTACATTGGGACCTGTTGCTCTGGTTACATTGGGTTCTGTTGCTCTGGTTACATTGGGACCTCTTGCTCTGGTTACATTGGTACCTGTTGCTCAGGTTACTTTGGGCCCTGTGGCTCTGGTTACATTGGTACCTCTTGCTCTGGTTACATTGCGTCCTGTGGCTCTGGTTACATTGGGACCTCTTGCTATGGTTACTTTGGGTCCTGTGGCTCTGGTTACTTTGGGTCCTGTGGCTCTGGTTATATTGGGACCTCTTGATCTGGTTACATTGGGCCCTGTTGCTCTGGTTACATTGGGACCTCTTGCTCTGGTTACATTGGGACCTGTTGCTCTGGTTACTTTGGGTCCTGTGGCTCTGGTTGCATTGGTACCTCTTGCTCTGGTTACATTGGGACCTGTTGCTCTGGTTACATTGGGTCCTGTTGCTCTGGTTACATTGGGACCTCTTGCTCTGGTTACATTGGGACCTGTTGCTCTGGTTACTTTGTGTCCTGTGGCTCTGGTTACATTGGGACTACTTGCTCTGTTTACATTGGTACCTCTTGCTCTGGTTACATTGGTACCTCTTGCTCTGGTTACATTGGACCTGTTGCTCTGGTTACATTGGGACCTCTTGCTCTGGTTACATTGGTACCTCTTGCTCGTGTTACATTGGGGTCTGTTCCTCTGGTTATATTGGAACCTTTTGCTCTGGTTATATTGGGGCCTGTTGCTCTGATTACATTGGGACCTGTTGCTCTGGTTACATTGGTACCTCTTGCTCTGGTTACATTGGGACCTGTTGCTTTGGTAACATTGGTACCTCTTCCTCTGGTTACATTAGGACCTCTTGCTCTGGTTACTTTGGGTCCTGTGGCTCTGGTTACATTGGTACCTCTTGCTCTGGTTACATTGGGACCTGTTGCTTTGGTTACATTGGGTCCTGTTGCTCTGGTTACATTGGGTCCTCTTGCTCTGGTTACATTGGGACCTGTTGCTCTGGTTACTTTGGGTCCTGTGGCTCTGGTTACATTGGTACCTCTTGCTCTGGTTACATTGGGACCTGTTGCTCTGGTTACATTGGGTTCTGTTGCTCTGGTTATATTGGGACATCTTGCTCTGGTTTCATTGGTACCTGTTGCTCTGGTTACTTTGGGCCCTGTGGCTCTGGTTACATTGTGATCTGTTGCTCTGGTTACATTGGGTCCTGTGGCTCTGGTTACATTGGGACCTCTTGCTCTGGTTACTTTGGGTCCTGTGGCTCTGGTTACTTTGGGTCCTGTGGCTCAGGTTGCATTGGTACCTGTTGCTCTGGTTACATTGGTACCTGTTGCTCTGGTTACATTGGGACCTCTTGCTCTGGTTACATTGGTACCTCTTGCTCTGGTTACATTGGGATCTGTTGCTCTGGTTACATTGGGTCCTGTTGCTCTGGTTACATTGGGACCTCTTGCTCTGGTTACATTGGGAACTGTTGCTCTGGTTACTTTGGGTCCTGCGGCTCTGGTTACATTGGTACCTCTTGCTCTGGTTACATTGGGCCCTGTTGCTCTGGTTACATTGGGAGCTCTTGCTCTGGTTACATTGGGACCTGTTGCTCTGGTTACATTGGGACCTCTTGCTCTGGTTACATTGGGTCCTGTTGCTCTGGTTACATTGGGACCTCTTGCTCTGGTTACATTGTGACCTGTTGCTCTGGTTACATTGGGACCTCTTGCTCTTGTTACATTGGGACCTCTTGCTCTGGTTACATTGGTACCTGTGGCTCTGGTTACATTGGGACCTCTTGCTCTGGTTACATTGGGACCTGTTGCTCTGGTTACATTGGTACCTCTTGCTCTTGTTACATTGGGCCCTGTTGCTCTGGTTACATTGGGGCCTCTTGCTCTTGTTACATTGGGGTCTGTTCCTCTGGTTACATTGGAACCTTTTGCTCTGGTTATAGTGGGGCCTGTTGCTCTGATTACATTGGGACCTGTTGCTCTGGTTACTTTGGGTCCTGTGGCTCTGGTTACATTGGGACCTCTTTCTGTGGTTACATTGGGACCTGTTGCTCTGGTGACATTGGGTCCTGTGGCTCTGGTTACATTGGTACCTCTTGCTCTGGTTACATTGGGACCTCTTGCTCTGGTTACATTGGGACCTGTTGCTCTGGTTACTTTGGGTCCTGTGGCTCTGGTTACATTGGTACCTCTTGCACTTCTTACATTGGGGTCTGTTCCTCTGGTTACATTGGAACCTTTTGCTCTGGTTATAGTGGGGCCTGTTGCTCTGGTTACATTGGGACCTCTTGCTCTGGTTCCATTGGGACCTGTGGCTCTGGTTACATTGGGACCTCTTGCTCTGGTTACATTGGGACCTCTTGCTCTGGTTACTTTGGGTCCTGTGGCTCTGGTTACGTTGGGACCTCTTGCTCTGGTTACATTGGGACATGTTGCTCTGGTTACTTTGGGCCCTGTGGCTCTGGTTACATTGGGACCTCTTGCTCTGGTTACTTTGGGTCCTGTGGCTCTGGTTACATTGGGACCTCTTGCTCTGGTTACATTGGGACCTCTTGCTCTGGTTACTTTGGGTCCTGTGGCTCTGGTTACATTGGGACCTCTTGCTCTGGTTACATTGAGACCTGTTGCTCTGGTTACATTGTTTCCTGTGGCTCTGGTTACATTGGGACCTCTTGCTCTGCTTACTTTGTGTCCTGTGGCTCTGGTTACATTGGAACCTCTTGCTCTGGTTACATTGGGACCTGTTGCTCTGGTTACTTTGGGTCCTGTGGCTCTGGTTACATTGCACCCTACTGCTCTGGTTACATTAGGCTCTGTGGCTCTGGATACATTGGTACCTCTTGCTCTGGTTACATTGGGACCTGTTGCTCTGGTTACATTGGGACCTCTTGCTCTGGTTACATAGGGCCCTATTGCTCTGGTTACATTGGGCCCTGTGGCTCTGGATACATTGGTACCTCTTGCTCTGGTTACATTGGGACCTGTTGCTCTGGTTACATTGGGTCCTGTTGCTCTGGTTACATTGGGACAACTTGCTCTGGTTACATTGTTACCTGTTTCTTTGGTTACATTAGGTCCTGTTGCTCTGGTTACATTGGGACCTCTTGCTCTAGTTACATTGGGACCTGTTGCTCTGGTTACTGTGAGTCCTGTGGCTCTGGTTGCATTGGTACCTCTTGCTCTGGTTACATAGGGACCTGTTGCTTTGGTTACATTGGGTTCTGTTGCTCTGGTTACATTGGGACCTCTTGCTCTGGTTACATTGGTACCTGTTGCTCTGGTTACTTTGGGCCCTGTGGCTCTGGTTACATTGGTACCTCTTGCTCTGGTTACATTGCGTCCTGTGGCTCTGGTTACATTGGGACCTCTTGCTATGGTTACTTTGGGTCCTGTGGCTCTGGTTACATTGGGTCCTGTGGCTCTGGTTACATTGGTACCTCTTGCTCTGGTTACATTGGGACCTGTTGCTCTGGTTACTTTGGGTCCTGTGGCTCTGGTTACATTGGGACCACTTGCTTTGGTTACATTGGGACCTCTTGCTCTGCTTACATTGGGACCTGTTGCTCTGGTTACATTGGGTCCTGTTGCTCTGGTTACATTGGGACCTCTTGCTCTGGTTACATTGGGACCTGTTGCTCTGGTTACTTTGGGTCCTGTGGCTCTGGTTACATTGGGACCACTTGCTCTGGTTACATTGGTACCTCTTGCTCTGGATACATTGGGTCCTCTTGCTCTGGTTACATTGGGACCTCTTGCTCTTGTTACATTGGGACCTGTTGCTCTGGTTACTTTGGGTACTGTGGCTCTGGTTACATTGGGACCTCTTGCTCTGGTTACATTGGGACCTGTTGCTCTGGATACATTGGGTCCTCTTGCTCTGGTTACATTGGGACCTCTTGCTCTGGTTACATTGGTACCTCTTGCTCTGCTTACATTGGGACCTGTTGCTCGTGTTACATTGGGACCTCTTGCTCTGGTTACACTGGGACCTGTTGCTCTGGTTACTTTGGGTCCTGTGGCTCTGGTTACATTGGGACCACTTGCTCTGGTTACATTGGTACCTCTTGTTCTGGTTACATTGGGACCTGTTGCTCTGGTTACATTGGGTCCTGTGGCTCTGGTTACATTGGGACCTCTTGCTCTGGTTACTTTGGGTCCTGTGGCTCAGGTTACATTGGGACCTCTTGCTCTGGTTACATTGGGACCTGTTGCTCTGGTTACTTTGGGTCCTGTGGCTCTGGTTACATTGGGACCTCTTGCTCTGTTTACATTGCGCCCTATTGCTCTGGTTACATTGGGAACTCTTGCTCTGGTTACTTTGGGACCTGTTGCTCTGGTTACTTTGGGTCCTGTGGCTCTGGTTACATAGGGGCCTCTTGCTCTGGTTACATTGGGACCAGTTGCTCTGGTTACTTTGGGCCCTGTGGCTCTGGATACATTGGTACCTCTTGCTCTGGCTACATTGGGACCTGTTGCTCTGGTTACATTGGGTCCTGTTGCTCTGGTTACATTGGGACAATTTGCTCTGGTTACATTGTTACCTGTTGCTTTGGTTACATTAGGTCCTGTTGCTCTGGTTACATTGGGACCTCTTGCTCTGGTTACATTGGGACCTGTTGCTCTGGTTACTGTGGTTCATGTGGCTCTGATTACATTGGTACCTCTTGCTCTGGTTACATTGGGACCTGTTGCTCTGGTTACATTGGGTTCTGTTGCTCTGGTTACATTGGGACCTCTTGCTCTGGTTACATTGGTACCTGTTGCTCAGGTTACTTTGGGCCCTGTGGCTCTGGTTACATTGGTACCTCTTGCTCTGGTTACATTGCGTCCTGTGGCTCTGGTTACATTGGGACCTCTTGCTATGGTTACTTTGGGTCCTGTGGCTCTGGTTACTTTGGGTCCTGTGGCTCTGGTTATATTGGGACCTCTTGCTCTGGTTACATTGGGCCCTGTTGCTCTGGTTACATTGGGACCTCTTGCTCTGGTTACATTGGGACCTGTTGCTCTGGTTACTTTGGGTCCTGTGGCTCTGGTTGCATTGGTACCTCTTGCTCTGGTTACATTGGGACCTGTTGCTCTGGTTACATTGGGTCCTGTTGCTCTTGTTACATTGGGACCTCTTGCTCTGGTTACATTGGGACCTGTTGCTCTGGTTACTTTGTGTCCTGTGGCTCTGGTTACATTGGGACCACTTGCTCTGTTTACATTGGTACCTCTTGCTCTGGTTACATTGGTACCTCTTGCTCTGGTTACATTGGACCTGTTGCTCTGGTTACATTGGGACCTCTTGCTCTGGTTACATTGGTACCTCTTGCTCGTGTTACATTGGGGTCTGTTCCTCTGGTTATATTGGAACCTTTTGCTCTGGTTATATTGGGGCCTGTTGCTCTGATTACATTGGGACCTGTTGCTCTGGTTACATTGGTACCTCTTGCTCTGGTTACATTGGGACCTGTTGCTTTGGTAACATTGGTACCTCTTCCTCTGGTTACATTAGGACCTCTTGCTCTGGTTACTTTGGGTCCTGTGGCTCTGGTTACATTGGTACCTCTTGCTCTGGTTACATTGGGACCTGTTGCTTTTGTTACATTGGGTCCTGTTGCTCTGGTTACATTGGGTCCTCTTGCTCTGGTTACATTGGGACCTGTTGCTCTGGTTACTTTGGGTCCTGTGGCTCTGGTTACATTGGTACCTCTTGCTCTGGTTACATTGGGACCTGTTGCTCTGGTTACATTGGGTTCTGTTGCTCTGGTTGCATTGGGACCTCTTGCTCTGGTTTCATTGGTACCTGTTGCTCTGGTTACTTTGGGCCCTGTGGCTCTGGTTGCATTGTGATCTGTTGCTCTGGTTACATTGGGTCCTGTGGCTCTGGTTACATTGGGACCTCTTGCTCTGGTTACTTTGGGTCCTGTGGCTCTGGTTACTTTCGGTCCTGTGGCTCAGGTTGCATTGGTACCTGTTGCTCTGGTTACATTGGGACCTGTTGCTCTGGTTACATTGGGACCTCTTGCTCTGGTTACATTGGTACCTCTTGCTCTGGTTACATTGGGACCTGTTGCTCTGGTTACATTGGGGCCTGTTCCTCTGGTTACAGTGGGACCTGTAGTAATTTCATTGGGACCTGTTGTTGTAATTACATTGGGACCTGACGCTCTGGTTACATTGGGACCTCTTGCTCTGGTTACATTGGGCCCTGTTGCCCTGGTTACACTGGAACATATCATTGTGCTTACATTGAGACCTGTTGCTCTGGTTACATTGGTACCTCTTGCTCTGGTTACATTGGGATCTGTTGCTCTGGTTACATTGGGTCCTGTTGCTCTGGTTACATTGGGACCACTTGCTCTGGTTACATTGGGAACTGTTGCTCTGGTTACTTTGGGTCCTGCGGCTCTGGTTACATTGGTACCTCTTGCTCTGGTTACATTGGGCCCTGTTGCTCTGGTTACATTGGGAGCTCTTGCTCTGGTTACATTGGGACCTGTTGCTCTGGTTACATTGGGACCTCTTGCTCTGGTTACATTGGGTCCTGTTGCTCTGGTTACATTGGGACCTCTTGCTCTGGTTACATTGGGACCTGTTGCTCTGGTTACATTGGGACCTCTTGCTCTTGTTACATTGGGACCTCTTGCTCTGGTTACATTGGTACCTGTGGCTCTGGTTACATTGGGACCTCTTGCTCTGGTTACATTGGGACCTGTTGCTCTGGTTACATTGGTACCTCTTGCTCTTGTTACATTGGGCCCTGTTGCTCTGGTTACATTGGGGCCTCTTGCTCTTGTTACATTGGGGTCTGTTCCTCTGGTAACATTGGAACCTTTTGCTCTGGTTATAGTGGGGCCTGTTGCTCTGATTACATTGGGACCTGTTGCTCTGGTTACTTTGGGTCCTGTGGCTCTGGTTACATTGGGACCTCTTTCTCTGGTTACATTGGGACCTGTTGCTCTGGTGACATTGGGTCCTGTGGCTCTGGTTACATTTGTACCTCTTGCTCCGGTTACATTGGGACCTCTTGCTCTGTTTACATTGGGACCTGTTGCTCTGGTTACTTTGGGTCCTGTGGCTCTGGTTACATTGGTACCTCTTGCACTTGTTACATTGGGGTCTGTTCCTCTGGTTACATTGGAACCTTTTGCTCTGGTTATAGTGGGGCCTGTTGCTCTGGTTACATTGGGACCTCTTGCTCTGGTTCCATTGGGACCTGTGGCTCTGGTTACATTGGGACCTCTTGCTCTGGTTACTTTGGGACCTCTTGCTCTGGTTACTTTGGGTCCTGTGGCTCTGGTTACGTTGGGACCTCTTGCTCTGGTTACATTGGGACATGTTGCTCTGGTTACTTTGCGTCCTGTGGCTCTGGTTACATTGGGACCTCTTGCTCTGGTTACTTTGGGACCTGTTGCTCTGGTTACATTGGGACCTCTTGCTCTTGTTACATTGGGACCTCTTGCTCTGGTTACATTGGTACCTGTGGCTCTGGTTACATTGGGACCTCTTGCTCTGGTTACATTGGGACCTGTTGCTCTGGTTACATTGGTACCTCTTGCTCTTGTTACATTGGGCCCTGTTGCTCTGGTTACATTGGGGCCTCTTGCTCTTGTTACATTGGGGTCTGTTCCTCTGGTTACATTGGAACCTTTTGCTCTGGTTATAGTGGGGCCTGTTGCTCTGATTACATTGGGACCTCTTGCTCTGGTTACATTGGGTCCTGTGGCTCTGGTTACATTGGTACCTCTTGCTCTGGTTACATTGGGACCTCTTGCTCTGGTTACATTGGGACCTGTTGCTCTGGTTACTTTGGGTCCTGTGGCTCTGGTTACATTGGTACCTCTTGCACTTGTTACATTGGGGTCTGTTCCTCTGGTTACATTGGAACCTTTTGCTCTGGTTATAGTGGGGCCTGTTGCTCTGGTTACATTGGGACCTCTTGCTCTGGTTCCAATGGGACCCGTGGCTCTGGTTACATTGGGACCTCTTGCTCTGGTTACATTGGGACCTCTTGCTCTGGTTACTTTGGGTCCTGTGGCTCTGGTTACGTTGGGACCTCTTGCTCTGGTTACATTGGGACATGTTGCTCTGGTTACTTTGGGCCCTGTGGCTCTGGTTACATTGGGACCTCTTGCTCTGGTTACTTTGGGTCCTGTGGCTCTGGTTACATTGGGACCTGTTGCTCTGGTTACATTGGGACCTCTTGCTCTTGTTACATTGGGACCTCTTGCTCTGGTTACATTGGTACCTGTGGCTCTGGTTACATTGGGACCTCTTGCTCTGGTTACATTGGGACCTGTTGCTCTGGTTACATTGGGGCCTCTTGCTCTTGTTACATTGGGGTCTGTTGCTCTGGTTACATTGGGGCCTCTTGCTCTTGTTACATTGGGGTCTGTTGCTCTGGTTACTTTGGTCCTGTGGCTCTGGTTATAGTGGGGCCTGTTGCTCTGATTACATTGGGACCTGTTGCTCTGGTTACATTGGTACCTGTGGCTCTGGTTACATTGGTACCTCTTGCTCTTGTTACATTGGGCCCTGTTGCTCTGGTTACATTGGGGCCTCTTGCTCTTGTTACATTGGGGTCTGTTGCTCTGGTTACTTTGGTCCTGTGGCTCTGGTTATAGTGGGGCCTGTTGCTCTGATTACATTGGGACCTGTTGCTCTGGTTACATTGGGTCCTGTGGCTCTGGTTACATTGGTACCTCTTGCTCTGGTTACATTGGGACCTCTTGCTCTGGTTACATTGGGACCTGTTGCTCTGGTTACTTTGGGTCCTGTTGCTCTGGTTACATTGGTACCTCTAGCACTTGTTACATTGGGGTCTGTTCCTCTGGTTACATTGGAACCTTTTGCTCTGGTTATAGTGGGGCCTGTTGCTCTGGTTACATTGGGACCTCTTGCTCTGGTTCCAATGGGACCCGTGGCTCTGGTTACATTGGGACCTCTTGCTCTGGTTACATTGGGACCTCTTGCTCTGGTTACTTTGGGTCCTGTGGCTCTGGTTACGTTGGGACCTCTTGCTCTGGTTACATTGGGACATGTTGCTCTGGTTACTTTGGGCCCTGTGGCTCTGGTTACATTGGGACCTCTTGCTCTGGTTACTTTGGGTCCTGTGGCTCTGGTTACATTGGGACCTCTTGCTCTGGTTACATTGGGACCTCTTGCTCTGGTTACTTTGGGTCCTGTGGCTCTGGTTACATTGGGACCTCTTGCTCTGGTTACATTGAGACCTGTTGCTCTGGTTACATTGTTTCCTGTGGCTCTGGTTACATTGGGACCTCTTGCTCTGGTTACTTTGGGTCCTGTGGCTCTGGTTACATTGGAACCTCTTGCTCTGGTTACATTGGGACCTGTTGCTCTGGTTACTTTGGGTCCTGTGGCTCTGGTTACATTGGGCCCTATTGCTCTGGTTACATTGGGCCCTGTGGCTCTGGATACATTGGTACCTCTTGCTCTGGTTACATTGGGACCTGTTGCTCTGGTTACATTGGGACCTCTTGCTCTGGTTACATAGGGCCCTATTGCTCTGGTTACATTGGGCCCTGTGGCTCTGGATACATTGGTACCTCTTGCTCTGGTTACATTGGAACCTGTTGCTCTGGTTACATTGGGACATGTTGCTCTGGTTACTTTGGGCCCTGTGGCTCTGGTTACATTGGGACCTCTTGCTCTGGTTACTTTGGGTCCTGTGGCTCTGGTTACATTGGGACCTCTTGCTCTGGTTACATTGGGACCTGTTGCTCTGGTTACATTGGGACCTGTTGCTCTGGTTACTTTGGGTCCAGTGGCTCTGGTTACATTGGGACCTCTTGCTCTGGTTACATTGGTACCTCTTGCTCTGGTTACATTGGGACCTCTTGCTCTGGTTACATTGGGACCTGTTGCTCTGATTACATTGGGTCCTCTTGCTCTGGTTACATTGGTACCTCTTGCTCGTGTTACATTGGGGTCTGTTCCTCTGGTTATATTGGAACCTTTTGCTCTGATTGTATTGGGGCCTGTTGCTCTGATTACATTGGGACCTGTTGCTCTGGTTACATTGTTACCTCTTGCTCTGGTTACATTGGGACCTGTTGCTTTGGTAACATTGGTACCTCTTCCTCTGGTTACATTAGGACCTCTTGCTCTGGTTACTTTGGGTCCTGTGGCTCTGGTTACATTGGTACCTCTTGCTCTGGTTACATTGGGACCTGTTGCTTTGGTTACATTGGGTCCTGTTGCTCTGGTTACATTGGGACCTCTTGCTCTGGTTACATTGGGACCTGTTGCTCTGGTTACTTTGGGTCCTGTGGCTCTGGTTACATTGGTACCTCTTGCTCTGGTTACATTGGGACCTGTTGCTCTGGTTTCATTGGGTTCTGTTGCTCTGGTTACATTGGGACCTCTTGCTCTGGTTTCATTGGTACCTGTTGCTCTGGTTACTTTGGGCCCTGTGGCTCTGGTTACATTGTGATCTATTGCTCTGGTTACATTGGGTCCTGTGGCTCTGGTTACATTGGGACCTCTTGCTCTGGTTACTTTGGGTCCTGTGGCTCTGGTTACTTTGGGTCCTGTGGCTCAGGTTACCATGGTACCTGTTGCTCTGGTTACATTGGGACCTGTTGCTCTGGATACATTGGGACCTCTTGCTCTGGTTACATTGGTACCTCTTGCTCTGGTTACATTGGGACCTGTTGCTCTGGTTACATTGGGGCCTGTTCCTATGGTTAAAGTGGGACCTGTAGTAATTTCATTGGGACCTGTTGTTGTAATTACATTGGGACCTCTTGCTCTGGTTACATTGGGACCTCTTGCTCTGGTTACATTGGGCCCTGTTGCTCTGGTTACACTGGAACATATCATTGTGCTTACATTGAGACCTGTTGCTCTGGTTGCATTGGTACCTCTTGCTCTGGTTATATTGGGATCTGTTGCTCTGGTTACATTGGGTCCTGCTGCTCTGGTTACATTGGGACCTCTTGCTCTGGTTACATTGGGAACTGTTGCTCTGGTTACTTTGGGTCCTGCGGCTCTGGTTACATTGGTACCTCTTGCTCTGGTTACATTGGGCACTGTTGCTCTGGTTACATTGGGAGCTCTTGCTCTGGTTACATTGGGACCTGTTGCTCTGGTTACATTGGGACCTCTTGCTCTGGTTACATTGGGTCCTGTTGCTCTGGTTACATTGGGACCTCTTGCTCTGGTTCCATTGGGACCTGTTGCTCTGGTTACATTGGGACCTCTTGCTCTTGTTACATTGGGACCTCTTGCTCTGGTTACATTGGTACCTGTGGCTCTGGTTACATTGGGACCTCTTGCTCTGGTTACATTGGGACCTGTTGCTCTGGTTACATTGGTACCTCTTGCTCTTGTTACATTGGGCCCTGTTGCTCTGGTTACATTGGGGCCTCTTGCTCTTGTTACATTGGGGTCTGTTCCTCTGGTTACATTGGAACCTTTTGCTCCGGTTATAGTGGGGCCTGTTGCTCTGATTACATTGGGACCTGTTGCTCTGGTTACTTTGGGTCCTGTGGCTCTGGTTACATTGGGACCTCTTTCTCTGGTTACATTGGGACCTGTTGCTCTGGTTACATTGGGTCCTGTGGCTCTGGTTACATTGGTACCTCTTGCTCTGGTTACATTGGGGCCTCTTGCTCTGGTTACATTGGGACCTGTTGCTCTGGTTACTTTGGGTCCTGTGGCTCTGGTTACATTGGTACCTCTTGCACTTGTTTCATTGGGGTCTGTTCCTCTGGTTACATTGGAACCTTTTGCTCTGGTTATAGTGGGGCCTGTTGCTCTGGTTACATTGGGACCTCTTGCTCTGGTTCCATTGGGACCCGTGGCTCTGGTTACATTGGGACCTCTTGCTCTGGTTACATTGGGACCTCTTGCTCTGGTTACTTTGGGTCCTGTGGCTCTGGTTACGTTGGGACCTCTTGCTCTGGTTACATTGGGACATGTTGCTCTGGTTACTTTGGGCCCTGTGGCTCTGGTTACATTGGGACCTCTTGCTCTGGTTACTTTGGGTCCTGTGGCTCTGGTTACATTGGGACCTCTTGCTCTGGTTACATTGGGACCTCTTGCTCTGGTTACTTTGGGTCCTGTGGCTCTGGTTACATTGGGACCTCTTGCTCTGGTTACATTGAGACCTGTTGCTCTGGTTACATTGGGTCCTGTGGCTCTGGTTACATTGGGACCTCTTGCTCTGGTTACTTTGGGTCCTGTGGCTCTGGTTACATTGGAACCTCTTGCTCTGGTTACATTGGGACCTGTTGCTCTGGTTACTTTGGGTCCTGTGGCTCTGGTTACATTGGGCCCTATTGCTCTGGTTACATTGTGCCCTGTGGTTCTGGATACATTGGTACCTCTTGCTCTGGTTACATTGGGACCTGTTGCTCTGGTTACATTGGGACCTCTTGCTCTGGTTACATAGGGCCCTATTGCTCTGGTTACATTGGGCCCTGTGGCTCTGGATACATTGGTACCTCTTGCTCTGGTTACATTGGGACCTGTTGCTCTGGTTACATTGGGTCCTGTTGCTCTGGTTACATTGGGACAACTTGCTCTGGTTACATTGTTACCTGTTGCTTTGGTTACATTCGGTCCTGTTGCTCTGGTTACATTGGGACCTCTTGCTCTAGTTACATTGGGACCTGTTGCTCTGGTTACTTTGGGTCCAGTGGCTCTGGTTGCATTGGTGCCTCTTGCTCTGGTTACATTGGGACCTGTTGCTCTGGTTACATTGGGTCCTGTTGCTCTGGTTACATTGGGACCTCTTGCTCTGGTTACATTGGGACCTGTTGCTCTGGTTACTTTGGGTCCTGTGGCTCTGGTTACATTGGGACCTCTTGCTCTGGTTACATTGGTACCTCTTGCTCTGGATACATTGGGTCCTCTTGCTCTGGTTACATTGGGACCTCTTGCTCTGGTTACATTGGGACCTGTTGCTCTGGTTACTTTGGGTACTGTGGCTCTGGTTACATTGGGACCTCTTGCTCTGGTTACATTGGGACCTGTTGCTCTGGATACATTGGGTCCTCTTGCTCTGGTTACATTGGGACCTCTTGCTCTGGTTACATTGGTACCTCTTGCTCTGGTTACATTGGGACCTGTTGCTCGTGTTACATTGGGACCTCTTGCTCTGGTTACATTGGGACCAGTTGCTCTGGTTACTTTGGGTCCTGTGGCTCTGGTTACATTGGGACCACTTGCTCTGGTTACATTGGTACCTCTTGTTCTGGTTACATTGGGACCTGTTGCTCTGGTTACATTGGGTCCTGTGGCTCTGGTTACATTGGGACCTCTTGCTCTGGTTACATTGGGTCCTGTGGCTCTGTTACATTGGGACCTCTTGCTCTGGTTACATTGGGTCATGTTGCTCTGGTTACATTGGTACCTCTTGTTCTGGTTACATTGGGACCTGTTGCTCTGGTTACATTGGGTCCTGTGGCTCTGGTTACATTGGGACCTCTTGCTCTGGTTACTTTGGGTCCTGTGGCTCTGTTACATTGGGACCTCTTGCTCTGGTTACATTGGGACCTGTTGCTCTGGTTACTTTGGGTCCTGTGGCTCTGGTTACATTGGGACCTCTTGCTCTGTTTACATTGGGCCCTATTGCTCTGGTTACATTGGGAACTCTTGCTCTGGTTACTTTGGGACCTGTTGCTCTGGTTACTTTGGGTCCTGTGGCTCTGGTTACATTGGGACCTCTTTCTCTGGTTACATTGGGACCTGTTGCTCTGGTTGCATTGGGTCCTGTGGCTCTGGTTACATTGGTACCTCTTGCTCTGGTTACATTGCGACCTCTTGCTCTGGTTACATTGGGACCTGTTGCTCTGGTTACTTTGGGTCCTGTGGCTCTGGTTACATTGGTACCTCTTGCACTTGTTACATTGGGGTCTGTTCCTCTGGTTACATTGGAACCTTTTGCTCTGGTTATAGTGGGGCCTGTTGCTCTGGTTACATTGGGACCTCTTGCTCTGGTTCCATTGGGACCCGTGCCTCTGGTTACATTGGGACCTCTTGCTCTGGTTACATTGGGACCTCTTGCTCTGGTTACTTTGGGTCCTGTGGCTCTGGTTACGTTGGGACCTCTTGCTCTGGTTACATTGGGACATGTTGCTCTGGTTACTTTGGGCCCTGTGGCTCTGGTTACATTGGGACCTCTTGCTCTGGTTACTTTGGGTCCTGTGGCTCTGGTTACATTGGGACCTCTTGCTCTGGTTACATTGGGACCTCTTGCTCTGGTTACTTTGGGTCCTGTGGCTCTGGTTACATTGGGACCTCTTGCTCTGGTTACATTGAGACCTGTTGCTCTGGTTACATTGGGTCCTGTGGCTCTGGTTACATTGGGACCTCTTGCTCTGGTTACTTTGGGTCCTGTGGCTCTGGTTACATTGGAACCTCTTGCTCTGGTTACATTGGGACCTGTTGCTCTGGTTACTTTGGGTCCTGTGGCTCTGGTTACATTGGGCCCTATTGCTCTGGTTACATTGGGCCCTGTGGCTCTGGATACATTGGTACCTCTTGCTCTGGTTACATTGGGACCTGTTGCTCTGGTTACATTGGGACCTCTTGCTCTGGTTACATAGGGCCCTATTGCTCTTGTTACATTGGGCCCTGTGGCTCTGGATACATTGGTACCTCTTGCTCTGGTTACATTGGGACCTGTTGCTCTGGTTACATTGGCTCCTGTTGCTCTGGTTACATTGGGACAACTTGCTCTGGTTACATTGTTACCTGTTGCTTTGGTTACATTCGGTCCTGTTGCTCTGGTTACATTGGGACCTCTTGCTCTAGTTACATTGGGACCTGTTGCTCTGTTTACTGTGGGTCCTGTGGCTCTGGTTGCATTGGTACCTCTTGCTCTGGTTACATTGGGACCTGTTGCTCTGGTTACATTGGCTCCTGTTGCTCTGGTTACATCGGGACAACTTGCTCTGGTTACATTGTTACCTGTTGCTTTGGTTACATTCGGTCCTGTTGCTCTGGTTACATTGGGACCTCTTGCTCTAGTTACATTGGGACCTGTTGCTCTGTTTACTGTGGGTCCTGTGGCTCTGGTTGCATTGGTGCCTCTTGCTCTGGTTACATTGGGACCTGTTGCTCTGGTTACATTGGGTCCTGTTGATCTGGTTACATTGGGACCTCTTGCTCTGGTTACATTGGGACCTGTTGCTCTGGTTACTTTGGGTCCTGTGGCTCTGGTTACATTGGGACCACTTGCTCTGGTTACATTGGTACCTCTTGCTCTGGATACATTGGGTCCTCTTGCTCTGGTTACATTGGGACCTCTTGCTCTGGTTACATTGAGACCTGTTGCTCTGGTTACTTTGGGTACTGTGGCTCTGGTTACATTGGGACCTCTTGCTCTGGTTACATTGGGACCTCTTGCTCTGGATACATTGGGTCCTCTTGCTCTGGTTACATTGGGACCTCTTGCTCTGGTTACATTGGTACCTCTTGCTCTGGTTACATTGGGACCTGTTGCTCGTGTTACATTGGGACCTCTTGCTCTGGTTACATTGGGACCTGTTGCTCTGGTTACTTTGGGTCCTGTGGCTCTGGTTACATTGGTACCTCTTGTTCTGGTTACATTGGGACCTGTTGCTCTGGTTACATTGGGTCCTGTGGCTCTGGTTACATTGGGACCTCTTGCTCTGGTTACTTTGGGTCCTGTGGCTCTGGTTACATTGGGACCTCTTGCTCTGGTTACATTGGGACCTGTTGCTCTGGTTACTTTGGATCCTGTGGCTCTGGTTACATTGGGACCTCTTGCTCTGTTTACATTGGGCCCTATTGCTCTGGTTACATTGGGAACTCTTGCTCTGGTTACATTGGGACCTCTTGCCCTGGTTACATTGGGACCTGTTGCTCTGGTTACTTTGGGTCCTGTGGCTCTGGTTACATTGGGGCCTCTTGCTCTGTTTACATTGGGACCAGTTGCTCTGGTTAATTTGGGCCCTGTGGCTCTGGATACATTGGTACCTCTTGCTCTGGCTACATTGGGACAATTTGCTCTGGTTACATTGTTACCTGTTGCTTTGGTTACATTAGGTCCTGTTGCTCTGGTTACATTGAGACCTCTTGCTCTGGTTACATTGCGACCTGTTGCTCTGGTTACTGTGGGTCCTGTGGCTCTGGTTACATTGGTACCTCTTGCTCTGGTTACATTGGGCCCTGTGGCTCTGGATACATTGGTACCTCTTGCTCTGGTTACATTGGGACCTGTTGCTCTGGTTACATTGGGTCCTGTTGCTCTGGTTACATTGGGACAACTTGCTCTGGTTACATTGTTACCTGTTGCTTTGGTTACATTCGGTCCTGTTGCTCTGGTTACATTGGGACCTCTTGCTCTAGTTACATTGGGACCTGTTGCTCTGTTTACTGTGGGTCCTGTGGCTCTGGTTGCATTGGTACCTCTTGCTCTGGTTACATTGGGACCTGTTGCTCTGGTTACATTGGGTTCTGTTGCTCTGGTTACATTGGGACCTCGCGCTCTGGTTACATTGGTACCTGTTGCTCTGGTTACTTTGGCCCTGTGGCTCTGGTTACATTGGTACCTCTTGCTCTGGTTACATTGCGTCCTGTGGCTCTGGTTACATTGGGACCTCTTGCTATGGTTACTTTGGGTCCTGTGGCTCTGGTTACTTTGGGTCCTGTGGCTCTGGTTACATTGGTACCTCTTGCTCTGGTTACATTGGGACCTGTTGCTCTGGTTACTTTGGGTCCTGTGGCTCTGGTTACATTGGGACCACTTGCTCTGGTTACAATGGGACCTCTTGCTCTGGTTACATTGGGACCTGTTGCTCTGGTTACTTTGGGTCCAGTGGCTCTGGTTGCATTGGTGCCTCTTGCTCTGGTTACACTGGGACCTGTTGCTCTGGTTACATTGGGTCCTGTTGCTCTGGTTACATTGGGACCTCTTGCTCTGGTTACATTGGGACCTGTTGCTCTGGTTACTTTGGGTCCTGTGGCTCTGGTTACATTGGGACCACTTGCTCTGGTTACATTGGTACCTCTTGCTCTGGATACATTGGGTCCTCTTGCTCTGGTTACATTGGGACCTCTTGCTCTGGTTACATTGGGACCTGTTGCTCTGGTTACTTTGGGTACTGTGGCTCTGGTTACATTGGGACCTCTTGCTCTGGTTACATTGAGACCTGTTGCTCTGGATACATTGGGTCCTCTTGCTCTGGTTACATTGGGACCTCTTGCTCTGGTTACTTTGGTACCTCTTGCTCTGGTTACATTGGGAACTGTTGCTCGTGTTACATTGGGACCTCTTGCTCTGGTTACATTGGGACCTGTTGCTCTGGTTACTTTGGGTCCTGTGGCTCTGGTTACATTGGGACCACTTGCTCTGGTTACATTGGTACCTCTTGTTCTGGTTACATTGGGACCTGTTGCTCTGGTTACATTGGGTCCTGTGGCTCTGGTTACATTGGGACCTCTTGCTCTGGTTACTTTGGGTCCTGTGGCTCTGGTTACATTGGGACCTCTTGCTCTGGTTACATTGGGACCTGTTGCTCTGGTTACTTTGGGTCCTGTGGCTCTGGTTACTTTGGGACCTCTTGCTCTGTTTACATTGGGCCCTATTGCTCTGGTTACATTGGGTCCTGTGGCTCTGGTTACATTGGGACCTCTTTCTCTGGTTACATTGGGACCTGTTGCTCTGGTTACATTGGGTCCTGTGGCTCTGGTTACATTGGTACCTCTTGCACTTGTTACATTGGGGTCTGTTCCTCAGGTTACATTGGAACCTTTTGCTCTGGTTATAGTGGGGCCTGTTGCTCTGGTTACATTGGGACCTCTTGCTCTGGTTCCATTGGGACCCGTGCCTCTGGTTACATTGGGACCTCTTGCTCTGGTTACATTGGGACCTCTTGCTCTGGTTACTTTGGGTCCTGTGGCTCTGGTTACGTTGGGACCTCTTGCTCTGGTTACATTGGGACATGTTGCTCTGGTTACTTTGGGCCCTGTGGCTCTGGTTACATTGGGACCTCTTGCTCTGGTTACTTTGGGTCCTGTGGCTCTGGTTACATTGGGACCTCTTGCTCTGGTTACATTGGGACCTCTTGCTCTGGTTACTTTGGGTCCTGTGGCTCTGGTTACATTGGGACCTCTTGCTCTGGTTACATTGAGACCTGTTGCTCTGGTTACATTGGGTCCTGTGGCTCTGGTTACATTGGGACCTCTTGCTCTGGTTACTTTGGGTCCTGTGGCTCTGGTTACATTGGAACCTCTTGCTCTGGTTACATTGGGACCTGTTGCTCTGGTTACTTTGGGTCCTGTGGCTCTGGTTACATTGGGCCCTATTGCTCTGGTTACATTGGGCCCTGTGGCTCTGGATACATTGGTACCTCTTGCTCTGGTTACATTGGGACCTGTTGCTCTGGTTACATTGGGACCTCTTGCTCTGGTTACATAGGGCCCTATTGCTCTGGTTACATTGGGCCCTGTGGCTCTGGATACATTGGTACCTCTTGCTCTGGTTACATTGGGACCTGTTGCTCTGGTTACATTGGGTCCTGTTGCTCTGGTTACATTGGGACAACTTGCTCTGGTTACATTGTTACCTGTTGCTTTGGTTACATTCGGTCCTGTTGCTCTGGTTACATTGGGACCTCTTGCTCTAGTTACATTGGGACCTGTTGCTCTGTTTACTGTGGGTCCTGTGGCTCTGGTTGCATTGGTACCTCTTGCTCTGGTTACATTGGGACCTCTTGCTCTGGTTACATTGGTACCTGTTGCTCTGGTTACTTTGGGCCCTGTGGCTCTGGTTACATTGGTACCTCTTGCTCTGGTTACATTGGGTCCTGTTGCTCTGGTTACATTGGGACAACTTGCTCTGGTTACATTGTTACCTGTTGCTTTGGTTACATTCGGTCCTGTTGCTCTGGTTACATTGGGACCTCTTGCTCTAGTTACATTGGGACCTGTTGCTCTGTTTACTGTGGGTCCTGTGGCTCTGGTTGCATTGGTACCTCTTGCTCTGGTTACATTGGGACCTCTTGCTCTGGTTACATTGGTACCTGTTGCTCTGGTTACTTTGGGCCCTGTGGCTCTGGTTACATTGGTACCTCTTGCTCTGGTTACATTGCGTCCTGTGGATCTGGTTACATTGGGACCTCTTGCTTTGGTTACTTTGGGTCCTGTGGCTCTGTTTACTTTGGGTCCTGTGGCTCTGGTTACATTGCTACCTCTTGCTCTGGTTACATTGGGACCTGTTGCTCTGGTTACTTTGGGTCCTGTGGCTCTGGTTACATTGGGACCACTTGCTCTGGTTACATTGGGACCTCTTGCTCTGGTTACATTGGGACCTGTTGCTCTGGTTACTTTGGGTCCAGTGGCTCTGGTTGCATTGGTGCCTCTTGCTCTGGTTACATTGGGACCTGTTGCTCTGGGTACATTGGGTCCTGTTGCTCTGGTTACATTGGGACCTCTTGCTCTGGTTACATTGGGACCTGTTGCTCTGGTTACTTTGGGTCCTGTGGCTCTGGTTACATTGGGACCACTTGCTCTGGTTACATTGGTACCTCTTGCTCTGGATACATTGGGTCCTCTTGCTCTGGTTACATTGGGACCTCTTGCTCTGGTTACATTGGGACCTGTTGCTCTGGTTACTTTGGGTACTGTGGCTCTGGTTACATTGGGACCTCTTGCTCTGGTTACATTGGGACCTGTTGCTCTGGATACATTGGGTCCTCTTGCTCTGGTTACATTGGGACCTCTTGCTCTGGTTACATTGGTACCTCTTGCTCTGGTTACATTGGGACCTGTTGCTCGTGTTACATTGGGACCTCTTGCTCTGGTTACATTGGGACCTGTTGCTCTGGTTACTTTGGGTCCTGTGGCTCTGGTTACATTGGGACCACTTGCTCTGGTTACATTGGTACCTCTTGTTCTGGTTACATTGGGACCTGTTGCTCTGGTTACATTGGGTCCTGTGGCTCTGATTACATTGGGACCTCTTGCTCTGGTTACTTTGGGTCCTGTGGCTCTGGTTACATTGGGACCTCTTGCTCTGGTTACATTGGGACCTGTTGCTCTGGTTACTTTGGGTCCTGTGGCTCTGGTTACATTGGGACCTCTTGCTCTGGTTACATTGGGACCTGTTGCTCTGGTGACTTTGGGTCCTGTGGCTCTGGTTACATTGGGCCCTATTGCTCTGGTTACATTGGGAACTCTTGCTCTGGTTACTTTGGGACCTGTTGCTCTGGTTACTTTGGGTCCTGTGGCTCTGGTTACATTGGGGCCTCTTGCTCTGGTTACATTGGGACCAGTTGCTCTGGTTAATTTGGGCCCTGTGGCTCTGGATACATTGGTACCTCTTGCTCTGGCTACATTGGGACCTGTTGCTCTGGTTACATTGGGTCCTGTTGCTCTGGTTACATTGGGACAATTTGCTCTGGTTACATTGTTACCTGTTGCTTTGGTTACATTAGGTCCTGTTGCTCTGGTTACATTGAGACCTCATGCTCTGGTTACATTGGGACCTGTTGCTCTGGTTACTGTGGGTCCTGTGGCTCTGGTTACATTGGTACCTCTTGCTCTGGTTACATCGGGACCTGTTGCTCTGTTTACATTGGGTTCTGTTGCTCTGGTTACATTGGGACCTCTTGCTCTGGTTACATTGGTACCTCTTGCTCTGGTTACATTGCGTCCTGTGGCTCTGGTCACATTGGGACCTCTTGCTATGGTTACTTTGGGTCCTGTGGCTCTGGTTACTTTGGGTCCTGTGGCTCTGGTTATATTGGCACCACTTGCTCTGGTTACATTGGGCCCTGTTGCTCTGGTTACATTGGGACCTCTTGCTCTGGTTACATTGGGACCTGTTGCTCTGGTTACATTGGGTCCTGTTGCTCTGGTTACATTGGGACCTCTTGCCCTGGTTACATTGGGACCTGTTGCTCTGGTTACTTTGTGTCCTGTGGCTCTGGTTACATTGGGACCACTTGCTCTGTTTACATTGGTCCCTCTTGCTCTGGTTACATTGGTACCTCTTGCTCTGGTTACATTGGGACCTGTTGCTCTGGTTACTTTGGGTCCAGTGGCTCTGGTTACATTGGGACCTCTTGCTCTGGTTACATTGGTACCTCTTGCTCTGGTTACATTGGTACCTCTTGCTCGTGTTACATTGGGGTCTGTTGCTTTGGTAACATTGGTACCTCTTCCTCTGGTTACATTAGGACCTCTTGCTCTGGTTACTTTGGGTCCTGTGGCTCTGGTTACGTTGGTACCTCTTGCTCTGGTTACATTGGGACCTGTTGCTTTGGTTACATTGGGTCCTGTTGCTCTGGTTGCATTGGGACCTCTTGCTCTGGTTACATTGGGACCTGTTGCTCTGGTTACTTTGGGTCCTATGGCTCTGGTTACATTGGGAGCTCTTGCTCTGGTTACATTGGGACCTGTTGCTCTGGTTTCATTGGGGTCTGTTGCTCTGGTTACATTGGGACCTCTTGCTCTGGTTTCATTGGTACCTGTTGCTCTGGTTACTTTGGGCCCTGTGGCTCTGGTTACATTGTGATCTATTGCTCTGGTTACATTGGGTCCTGTGGCTCTGGTTACATTGGGACCTCTTGCTCTGGTTACATTGGTACCTCTTGCTCTGGTTACATTGGGACCTGTTGCTCTGTTTACATTGGGTTCTGTTGCTCTGGTTACATTGGGACCTCTTGCTCTGGTTACATTGGTACCTGTTGCTCAGGTTACTTTGGGCCCTGTGGCTCTGGTTACATTGGTACCTCTTGCTCTGGTTACATTGCGTCCTGTGGCTCTGGTTACATTGGGACCTCTTGCTATGGTTACTTTGGGTCCTGTGGCTCTGGTTACTTTGTGTCCTGTGGCTCTGGTTATATTGGCACCACTTGCTCTGTTTACATTGGGCCCTGTTGCTCTGGTTACATTGGGACCTCTTGCTCTGGTTACATTGGGACCTGTTGCTCTGGTTACTTTGGGTCCTGTGGCTCTGGTTGCATTGGTACCTCTTGCTCTGGTTACATTGGGACCTGTTGCTCTGGTTACATTGGGTTCTGTTGCTCTGGTTACATTGGGACCTCTTGCTCTGGTTACATTCGTACCTGTTGCTCTGGTTACTTTGGGCCCTGTGGCTCTGGTTACATTGGTACCTCTTGCTCTGGTTACATTGCGTCCTGTGGCTCTGGTTACATTGGGACCTCTTGCTTTGGTTACTTTGGGTCTTGTGGCTCTGGTTACTTTGGGTCCTGTGGCTCTGGTTACATTGCTACCTCTTGCTCTGGTTACATTGGGACCTGTTGCTCTGGTTACTTTGGGTCCTGTGGCTCTGGTTACATTGGGACCACTTGCTCTGGTTACATTGGGACCTCTTGCTCTGGTTACATTGGGACCTGTTGCTCTGGTTACTTTGGGTCCAGTGGCTCTGGTTGCATTGGTGCCTCTTGCTCTGGTTACATTGGGACCTGTTGCTCGTGTTACATTGGGTCCTGTTGCTCTGGTTACATTGGGACCTCTTGCTCTGGTTACATTGGGACCTGTTGCTCTGGTTACTTTGGGTCCTGTGGCTCTGGTTACATTGGGACCACTTGCTCTGGTTACATTGGTACCTCTTGCTCTGGATACATTGGGTCCTCTTGCTCTGGTTACATTGTGACCTCTTGCTCTGGTTACATTGGGACCTGTTGCTCTGGTTACTTTGGGTACTGTGGCTCTGGTTACATTGGGACCTCTTGCTCTGGTTACATTGGGACCTGTTGCTCTGGATACATTGGGTCCTCTTGCTCTGGTTACATTGGGACCTCTTGCTCTGGTTACATTGGTACCTCTTGCTCTGGTTACATTGGGACCTGTTGCTCGTGTTACATTGGGACCTCTTGCTCTGGTTACATTGGGACCTGTTGCTCTGGTTACTTTGGGTCCTGTGGCTCTGGTTACATTGGGACCACTTGCTCTGGTTACATTGGTACCTCTTGTTCTGGTTACATTGGGACCTGTTGCTCTGGTTACATTGGGTCCTGTGGCTCTGATTACATTGGGACCTCTTGCTCTGGTTACTTTGGGTCCTGTGGCTCTGGTTACATTGGGACCTCTTGCTCTGGTTACATTGGGACCTGTTGCTCTGGTTACTTTGGGTCCTGTGGCTCTGGTTACATTGGGACCTCTTGCTCTGGTTACATTGGGACCTGTTGCTCTGGTGACTTTGGGTCCTGTGGCTCTGGTTACATTGGGCCCTATTGCTCTGGTTACATTGGGAACTCTTGCTCTGGTTACTTTGGGACCTGTTGCTCTGGTTACTTTGTGTCCTGTGGCTCTGGTTACATTGGGGCCTCTTGCTCTGGTTACATTGGGACCAGTTGCTCTGGTTAATTTGGGCCCTGTGGCTCTGGATACATTGGTACCTCTTGCTCTGGCTACATTGGGACCTGTTGCTCTGGTTACATTGGGTCCTGTTGCTCTGGTTACATTGGGACAATTTGCTCTGGTTACATTGTTACCTGTTGCTTTGGTTACATTAGGTCCTGTTGCTCTGGTTACATTGAGACCTCATGCTCTGGTTACATTGGGACCTGTTGCTCTGGTTACTGTGGGTCCTGTGGCTCTGGTTACATTGGTACCTCTTGCTCTGGTTACATTGGGACCTGTTGCTCTGTTTACATTGGGTTCTGTTGCTCTGGTTACATTGGGACCTCTTGCTCTGGTTACATTGGTACCTCTTGCTCTGGTTACATTGCGTCCTGTGGCTCTGGTCACATTGGGACCTCTTGCTATGGTTACTTTGGGTCCTGTGGCTCTGGTTACTTTGGGTCCTGTGGCTCTGGTTATATTGGCACCACTTGCTCTGGTTACATTGGGCCCTGTTGCTCTGGTTACATTGGGACCTCTTGCTCTGGTTACATTGGGACCTCTTGCCCTGGTTACATTGGGACCTGTTGCTTTGGTTACTTTGTGTCCTGTGGCTCTGGTTACATTGGGACCACTTGCTCTGTTTACATTGGTCCCTCTTGCTCTGGTTACATTGGTACCTCTTGCTCTGGTTACATTGGGACCTGTTGCTCTGGTTACTTTGGGTCCAGTGGCTCTGGTTACATTGGGACCTCTTGCTCTGGTTACATTGGTACCTCTTGCTCTGGTTACATTGGGACCTCTTGCTCTGGTTACATTGGGACCTGTTGCTCTGATTACATTGGGTCCTCTTGCTCTGGTTACATTGGTACCTCTTGCTCGTGTTACATTGGGGTCTGTTGCTTTGGTAACATTGGTACCTCTTCCTCTGGTTACATTAGGACCTCTTGCTCTGGTTACTTTGGGTCCTGTGGCTCTGGTTACGTTGGTACCTCTTGCTCTGGTTACATTGGGACCTGTTGCTTTGGTTACATTGGGTCCTGTTGCTCTGGTTGCATTGGGACCTCTTGCTCTGGTTACATTGGGACCTGTTGCTCTGGTTACTTTGGGTCCTGTGGCTCTGGTTACATTGGTACCTCTTGCTCTGGTTACATTGGGACCTGTTGCTCTGGTTTCATTGGGGTCTGTTGCTCTGGTTACATTGGGACCTCTTGCTCTGGTTTCATTGGTACCTGTTGCTCTGGTTACTTTGGGCCCTGTGGCTCTGGTTACATTGTGATCTATTGCTCTGGTTACATTGGGTCCTGTGGCTCTGGTTACATTGGGACCTCTTGCTCTGGTTACATTGGTACCTCTTGCTCTGGTTACATTGGGACCTGTTGCTCTGTTTACATTGGGTTCTGTTGCTCTGGTTACATTGGGACCTCTTGCTCTGGTTACATTGGTACCTGTTGCTCAGGTTACTTTGGGCCCTGTGGCTCTGGTTACATTGGTACCTCTTGCTCTGGTTACATTGCGTCCTGTGGCTCTGGTTACATTGGGACCTCTTGCTATGGTTACTTTGGGTCCTGTGGCTCTGGTTACTTTGTGTCCTGTGGCTCTGGTTATATTGGCACCACTTGCTCTGGTTACATTGGGCCCTGTTGCTCTGGTTACATTGGGACCTCTTGCTCTGGTTACATTGGGACCTGTTGCTCTGGTTACTTTGGGTCCTGTGGCTCTGGTTGCATTGGTACCTCTTGCTCTGGTTACATTGGGACCTGTTGCTCTGGTTACATTGGGTTCTGTTGCTCTGGTTACATTGGGACCTCTTGCTCTGGTTACATTGGTACCTGTTGCTCTGGTTACTTTGGGCCCTGTGGCTCTGGTTACATTGGTACCTCTTGCTCTGGTTACATTGCGTCCTGTGGCTCTGGTTACATTGGGACCTCTTGCTTTGGTTACTTTGGGTCCTGTGGCTCTGGTTACTTTGGGTCCTGTGGCTCTGGTTACATTGCTACCTCTTGCTCTGGTTACATTGGGATCTGTTGCTCTGGTTACTTTGGGTCCTGTGGCTCTGGTTACATTGGGACCACTTGCTCTGGTTACATTGGGACCTCTTGCTCTGGTTACATTGGGACCTGTTGCTCTGGTTACTTTGGGTCCAGTGGCTCTGGTTGCATTGGTGCCTCTTGCTCTGGTTACATTGGGACCTGTTGCTCTGGTTACATTGGGTCCTGTTGCTCTGGTTACATTGGGACCTCTTGCTCTGGTTACATTGGGACCTGTTGCTCTGGTTACTTTGGGTCCTGTGGCTCTGGTTACATTGGGACCACTTGCTCTGGTTACATTGGTACCTCTTGCTCTGGATACATTGGGTCCTCTTGCTCTGGTTACATTGTGACCTCTTGCTCTGGTTACATTGGGACCTGTTGCTCTGGTTACTTTGGGTACTGTGGCTCTGGTTACATTGGGACCTCTTGCTCTGGTTACATTGCGACCTGTTGCTCTGGATACATTGGTTCCTCTTGCTCTGGTTACATTGGGACCTCTTGCTCTGGTTACATTGGTACCTCTTGCTCTGGTTACATTGGGACCTGTTGCTCGTGTTACATTGGGACCTCTTGCTCTGGTTACATTGGGACCTGTTGCTCTGGTTACTTTGGGTCCTGTGGCTCTGGTTACATTGGGACCACTTGCTCTGGTTACATTGGTACCTCTTGTTCTGGTTACATTGGGACCTGTTGCTCTGGTTACATTGGGTCCTGTGGCTCTGATTACATTGGGACCTCTTGCTCTGGTTACTTTGGGTCCTGTGGCTCTGGTTACATTGGGACCTCTTGCTCTGGTTACATTGGGACCTGTTGCTCTGGTTACTTTGGGTCCTGTGGCTCTGGTTACATTGGGACCTCTTGCTCTGGTTACATTGGGACCTGTTGCTCTGGTTACTTTGGGTCCTGTGGCTCTGGTTACATTGGGCCCTATTGCTCTGGTTACATTGGGAACTCTTGCTCTGGTTACTTTGGGACCTGTTGCTCTGGTTACTTTGGGTCCTGTGGCTCTGGTTACATTGGGGCCTCTTGCTCTGGTTACATTGGGACCAGTTGCTCTGGTTAATTTGGGCCCTGTGGCTCTGGATACATTGGTACCTCTTGCTCTGGCTACATTGGGACCTGTTGCTCTGGTTACATTGGGTCCTGTTGCTCTGGTTACATTGGGACAATTTGCTCTGGTTACATTGTTACCTGTTGCTTTGGTTACATTAGGTCCTGTTGCTCTGGTTACATTGAGACCTCATGCTCTGGTTACATTGGGACCTGTTGCTCTGGTTACTGTGGGTCCTGTGGCTCTGGTTACATTGGTACCTCTTGCTCTGGTTACATTGGGACCTGTTGCTCTGTTTACATTGGGTTCTGTTGCTCTGGTTACATTGGGACCTCTTGCTCTGGTTACATTGGTACCTGTTGCTCAGGTTACTTTGGGCCCTGTGGCTCTGGTTACATTGGTACCTCTTGCTCTGGTTACATTGCGTCCTGTGGCTCTGGTTACATTGGGACCTCTTGCTATGGTTACTTTGGGTCCTGTGGCTCTGGTTACTTTGGGTCCTGTGGCTCTGGTTATATTGGCACCACTTGCTCTGGTTACATTGGGCCCTGTTGCTCTGGTTACATTGGGACCTCTTGCTCTGGTTACATTGGGACCTGTTGCTCTGGTTACTTTGGGTCCTGTGGCTCTGGTTGCATTGGTACCTCTTGCTCTGGTTACATTGGGACCTGTTGCTCTGGTTACATTGGGTCCTGTTGCTCTGGTTACATTGGGACCTCTTGCCCTGGTTACATTGGGACCTGTTGCTCTGGTTACTTTGTGTCCTGTGGCTCTGGTTACATTGGGACCACTTGCTCTGTTTACATTGGTCCCTCTTGCTCTGGTTACATTGGTACCTCTTGCTCTGGTTACATTGGGACCTGTTGCTCTGGTTACATTGGGACCTCTTGCTCTGGTTACATTGGTACCTCTTGCTCTGGTTACATTGGGACCTGTTGCTCGTGTTACATTGGGACCTCTTGCTCTGGTTACATTGGGACCTGTTGCTCTGGTTACTTTGGGTCCAGTAGCTCTGGTTACATTGGGACCTCTTGCTCTGGTTACATTGGTACCTCTTGCTCTGGTTACATTGGGACCTGTTGCTCTGGTTACATTGGGACCTGTTGCTCTGATTACATTGGGTCCTCTTGCTCTGGTTACATTGGTACCTCTTGCTCGTGTTACATTGGGGTCTGTAGCTTTGGTAACATTGGTACCTCTTCCTCTGGTTACATTAGGACCTCTTGCTCTGGTTACTTTGGGTCCTGTGGCTCTGGTTACGTTGGTACCTCTTGCTCTGGTTACATTGGGACCTGTTGCTTTGGTTACATTGGGTCCTGTTGCTCTGGTTGCATTGGGACCTCTTGCTCTGGTTACATTGGGACCTGTTGCTCTGGTTACTTTGGGTCCTGTGGCTCTGGTTCCATTGGTACCTCTTGCTCTGGTTACATTGGGACCTGTTGCTCTGGTTTCATTGGGGTCTGTTGCTCTGGTTACATTGGGACCTCTTGCTCTGGTTTCAT
This sequence comes from Heterodontus francisci, assembly GCF_036365525.1. NCBI lineage: Eukaryota > Metazoa > Chordata > Chondrichthyes > Heterodontiformes > Heterodontidae > Heterodontus > Heterodontus francisci. Next base: position 62,746,237 of record NC_090393.1, on the reverse strand, counting down.
TGGTACCTGTTGCTCTGGTTACTTTGGGCCCTGTGGCTCTGGTTACATTGTGATCTATTGCTCTGGTTACATTGGGTCCTGTGGCTCTGGTTACATTGGGACCTCTTGCTCTGGTTACATTGGTACCTCTTGCTCTGGTTACATTGGGACCTGTTGCTCTGTTTACATTGGGTTCTGTTGCTCTGGTTACATTGGGACCTCTTGCTCTGGTTACATTGGTACCTGTTGCTCAGGTTACTTTGGGCCCTGTGGCTCTGGTTACATTGGTACCTCTTGCTCTGGTTACATTGCGTCCTGTGGCTCTGGTTACATTGGGACCTCTTGCTATGGTTACTTTGGGTCCTGTGGCTCTGGTTACTTTGTGTCCTGTGGCTCTGGTTATATTGGCACCACTTGCTCTGGTTACATTGGGCCCTGTTGCTCTGGTTACATTGGGACCTCTTGCTCTGGTTACATTGGGACCTGTTGCTCTGGTTACTTTGGGTCCTGTGGCTCTGGTTGCATTGGTACCTCTTGCTCTGGTTACATTGGGACCTGTTGCTCTGGTTACATTGGGTCCTGTTGCTCTGGTTACATTGGGACCTCTTGCCCTGGTTACATTGGGACCTGTTGCTCTGGTTACTTTGTGTCCTGTGGCTCTGGTTACATTGGGACCACTTGCTCTGTTTACATTGGTACCTCTTGCTCTGGTTACATTGGTACCTCTTGCTCTGGTTACATTGGGTCCTGTTGCTCTGGTTACATTGGGACCTCTTGCTCTGGTTACATTGGTACCTCTTGCTCTGCTTACATTGGGACCTGTTGCTCGTGTTACATTGGGACCTCTTGCTCTGGTTACATTGGGACCTGTTGCTCTGGTTACTTTGGGTCCAGTGGCTCTGGTTACATTGGGACCTCTTGCTCTGGTTACATTGGTACCTCTTGCTCTGGTTACATTGGGACCTCTTGCTCTGGTTACATTGGGACCTGTTGCTCTGATTACATTGGGTCCTCTTGCTCTGGTTACATTGGTACCTCTTGCTCGTGTTACATTGGGGTCTGTTGCTTTGGTAACATTGGTACATCTTCCTCTGGTTACATTAGGACCTCTTGCTCTGGTTACTTTGGGTCCTGTGGCTCTGGTTACATTGGTACCTCTTGCTCTGGTTACATTGGGACCTGTTGCTTTGGTTACATTGGGTCCTGTTGCTCTGGTTGCATTGGGACCTCTTGCTCTGGTTACATTGGGACCTGTTGCTCTGGTTACTTTGGGACCTGTGGCTCTGGTTACATTGGTACCTCTTGCTCTGGTTACATTGGGACCTGTTGCTCTGGTTTCATTGGGGTCTGTTGCTCTGGTTACATTGGGACCTCTTGCTCTGGTTTCATTGGTACCTGTTGCTCTGGTTACTTTGGGCCCTGTGGCTCTGGTTACATTGTGATCTATTGCTCTGGTTACATTGGGTCCTGTGGCTCTGGTTACATTGGGACCTCTTGCTCTGGTTACTTTGGGTCCTGTGGCTCTGGTTACATTGGGTCCTGTGGCTCAGGTTACATTGGTACCTGTTGCTCTGGTTACATTGGGACCTGTTGCTCTGGTTACATTGGGACCTCTTGCTCTGGTTACATTGGTACCTCTTGCTCTGGTTACATTGGGACCTGTTGCTCTGGTTAAAGTGGGACCTGTAGTAATTTCATTGGGACCTGTTGTTGTAATTACATTGGGACCTCTTGCTCTGGTTACATTGGGACCTCTTGCTCTGGTTACATTGGGCCCTGTTGCTCTGGTTACACTGGAACATATCATTGTGCTTACATTGAGACCTGTTGCTCTGGTTGCATTGGTACCTCTTGCTCTGGTTACATTGGGATCTGTTGCTCTGGTTACATTGGGTCCTGTTGCTCTGGTTACATTGGGACCTCTTGCTCTGGTTACATTGGGAACTGTTGCTCTGGTTACTTTGGGTCCTGCGGCTCTGGTTACATTGGTACCTCTTGCTCTGGTTACATTGGGCCCTGTTGCTCTGGTTACATTGGGAGCTCTTGCTCTGGTTACATTGGGACCTGTTGCTCTGGTTACATTGGGACATCTTGCTCTGGTTACATTGGGTCCTGTTGCTCTGGTTACATTGGGACCTCTTGCTCTGGTTACATTGGGACCTGTTGCTCTGGTTACATTGGGACCTCTTGCTCTTGTTACATTGGGACCTCTTGCTCTGGTTACATTGGTACCTGTGGCTCTGGTTACATTGGGACCTCTTGCTCTGGTTACATTGGGACCTGTTGCTCTGGTTACATTAGTACCTCTTGCTCTTGTTACATTGGGCCCTGTTGCTCTGGTTACATTGGGGCATCTTGCTCTTGTTACATTGGGGTCTGTTCCTCTGGTTACATTGGAACCTTTTGCTCTGGTTATAGTGGGGCCTGTTGCTCTGATTACATTGGGACCTGTTGCTCTGGTTACTTTGGGTCCTGTGGCTCTGGTTACATTGGGACCTCTTTCTCTGGTTACATTGGGACCTGTTGCTCTGGTTACATTGGGTCCTGTGGCTCTGGTTACATTGGTACCTCTTGCTCTGGTTACATTGGGACCTCTTGCTCTGGTTACATTGGGACCTGTTGCTCTGGTTACTTTGGGTCCTGTGGCTCTGATTACATTGGTACCTCTTGCACTTGTTACATTGGGGTCTGTTCCTCTGGTTACATTGGAACCTTTTGCTCTGGTTATAGTGGGGCCTGTTGCTCTGGTTACATTGGGACCTCTTGCTCTGGTTCCATTGGGACCCGTGGCTCTGGTTACATTGGGACCTCTTGCTCTGGTTACATTGGGACCTCTTGCTCTGGTTACTTTGGGTCCTGTGGCTCTGGTTACGTTGGGACCTCTTGCTCTGGTTACATTGGGACATGTTGCTCTGGTTACTTTGGGCCCTGTGGCTCTGGTTACATTGGGACCTCTTGCTCTGGTTACTTTGGGTCAAGTGGCTCTGGTTACATTGGGACCTCTTGCTCTGGTTACTTTGGGTCCTGTGGCTCTGGTTACATTGGGACCTCTTGCTCTGGTTACATTGAGACCTGTTGCTCTGGTTACATTGGGTCCTGTGGCTCTGGTTACATTGGGACCTCTTGCTCTGGTTACTTTGGGTCCTGTGGCTCTGGTTACATTGCAACCCCTTGCTCTGGTTACATTGGGACCTGTTGCTCTGGTTACTTTGGGTCCTGTGGCTCTGGTTACATTGGGCCCTATTGCTCTGGTTACATTGGGCCCTGTGATTCTGGATACATTGGTACCTCTTGCTCTGGTTACATTGGGACCTGTTGCTCTGGTTACATTGGGACCTCTTGCTCTGGTTACATAGGGCCCTATTGCTCTGGTTACATTGGGCCCTGTGGCTCTGGATACATTGGTACCTCTTGCTCTGGTTACATTGGGACCTGTTGCTCTGGTTACATTGGGACCTGTTGCTCTGGTTACATTGGGTCCTGTTGCTCTGGTTACATTGGGACCTCTTGCCCTGGTTACATTGGGACCTGTTGCTCTGGTTACTTTGTGTCCTGTGGCTCTGGTTACATTGGGACCACTTGCTCTGTTTACATTGGTCCCTCTTGCTCTGGTTACATTGGTACCTCTTGCTCTGGTTACATTGGGACCTGTTGCTCTGGTTACATTGGGACCTCTTGCTCTGGTAACATTGGTACCTCTTGCTCTGGTTACATTGGGACCTGTTGCTCGTGTTACATTGGGACCTCTTGCTCTGGTTACATTGGGACCTGTTGCTCTGGTTACTTTGGGTCCTGTGGCTCTGGTTACATTGGGACCTCTTGCTCTGGTTACATTGGGACCTGTTGCTCGTGTTACATTGGGACCTCTTGCTCTGGTTACATTGGGACCTGTTGCTCTGGTTACTTTGGGTCCAGTGGCTCTGGTTACATTGGGACCTCTTGCTCTGGTTACATTGGTACCTCTTGCTCTGGTTACATTGGGACCTCTTGCTCTGGTTACATTGGGACCTGTTGCTCTGATTACATTGGGTCCTCTTGCTCTGGTTACATTGGTACCTCTTGCTCGTGTTACATTGGGGTCTGTTGCTTTGGTAACATTGGTACCTCTTCCTCTGGTTACATTAGGACCTCTTGCTCTGGTTACTTTGGGTCCTGTGGCTCTGGTTACATTGGTACCTCTTGCTCTGGTTACATTGGGACCTGTTGCTTTGGTTACATTGGGTCCTGTTGCTCTGGTTGCATTGGGACCTCTTGCTCTGGTTACATTGGGACCTGTTGCTCTTGTTACTTTGGGTCCTGTGGCTCTGGTTACATTGGTACCTCTTGCTCTGGTTACATTGGGACCTGTTGCTCTGGTTTCATTGGGGTCTGTTGCTCTGGTTACATTGGGAACTCTTGCTCTGGTTTCATTGGTACCTGTTGCTCTGGTTACTTTGGGCCCTGTGGCTCTGGTTACATTGTGATCTATTGCTCTGGTTACATTGGGTCCTTTGGCTCTGGTTACATTGGGACCTCTTGCTCTGGTTACATTGGTACCTCTTGCTCTGGTTACATTGGGACCTGTTGCTCTGTTTACATTGGGTTCTGTTGCTCTGGTTACATTGGGACCTCTTGCTCTGGTTACATTGGTACCTGTTGCTCAGGTTACTTTGGGCCCTGTGGCTCTGGTTACATTGGTACCTCTTGCTCTGGTTACATTGCGTCCTGTGGCTCTGGTTACATTGGGACCTCTTGCTATGGTTACTTTGGGTCCTGTGGCTCTGGTTACTTTGTGTCCTGTGGCTCTGGTTATATTGGCACCACTTGCTCTGGTTACATTGGGCCCTGTTGCTCTGGTTACATTGGGACCTCTTGCTCTGGTTACATTGGGACCTGTTGCTCTGGTTACTTTGGGTCCTGTGGCTCTGGTTGCATTGGTACCTCTTGCTCTGGTTACATTGGGACCTGTTGCTCTGGTTACATTGGGTCCTGTTGCTCTGGTTACATTGGGACCTCTTGCCCTGGTTACATTGGGACCTGTTGCTCTGGTTACTTTGTGTCCTGTGGCTCTGGTTACATTGGGACCACTTGCTCTGTTTACATTGGTACCTCTTGCTCTGGTTACATTGGTACCTCTTGCTCTGGTTACATTGGGACCTGTTGCTCTGGTTACATTGGGACCTCTTGCTCTGGTTACATTGGGACCTCTTGCTCTGGTTACATTGGGACCTGTTGCTCGTGTTACATTGGGACCTCTTGCTCTGGTTACATTGGGACCTGTTGCTCTGGTTACTTTGGGTCCAGTGGCTCTGGTTACATTGGGACCTCTTGCTCTGGTTACATTGGTACCTCTTGCTCTGGTTACATTGGGACCTCTTGCTCTGGTTACATTGGGACCTGTTGCTCTGATTACATTGGGTCCTCTTGCTCTGGTTACATTGGTACCTCTTGCTCGTGTTACATTGGGGTCTGTTGCTTTGGTAACATTGGTACCTCTTCCTCTGGTTACATTAGGACCTCTTGCTCTGGTTACTTTGGGTCCTGTGGCTCTGGTTACATTGGTACCTCTTGCTCTGGTTACATTGGGACCTGTTGCTTTGGTTACATTGGGTCCTGTTGCTCTGGTTGCATTGGGACCTCTTGCTCTGGTTACATTGGGACCTGTTGCTCTGGTTACTTTGGGTCCTGTGGCTCTGGTTACATTGGTACCTCTTGCTCTGGTTACATTGGGACCTGTTGCTCTGGTTTCATTGGGGTCTGTTGCTCTGGTTACATTGGGACCTCTTGCTCTGGTTTCATTGGTACCTGTTGCTCTGGTTACTTTGGGCCCTGTGGCTCTGGTTACATTGTGATCTATTGCTCTGGTTACATTGGGTCCTGTGGCTCTGGTTACATTGGGACCTCTTGCTCTGGTTACTTTGGGTCCTGTGGCTCTGGTTACGTTGGGTCCTGTGGCTCAGGTTACATTGGTACCTGTTGCTCTGGTTACATTGGGACCTGTTGCTCTGGTTACATTGGGACCTCTTGCTCTGGTTACATTGGTACCTCTTGCTCTGGTTACATTGGGACCTGTTGCTCTGGTTAAAGTGGGACCTGTAGTAATTTCATTGGGACCTGTTGTTGTAATTACATTGGGACCTCTTGCTCTGGTTACATTGGGACCTCTTGCTCTGGTTACATTGGGCCCTGTTGCTCTGGTTACACTGGAACATATCATTGTGCTTACATTGAGACCTGTTGCTCTGGTTGCATTGGTACCTCTTGCTCTGGTTACATTGGGATCTGTTGCTCTGGTTACATTGGGTCCTGTTGCTCTGGTTACATTGGGACCTCTTGCTCTGGTTACATTGGGAACTGTTGCTCTGGTTACTTTGGGTCCTGCGGCTCTGGTTACATTGGTACCTCTTGCTCTGGTTACATTGGTACCTGTGGCTCTGGTTACATTGGGACCTCTTGCTCTGGTTACATTGGGACCTGTTGCTCTGGTTACATTGGTACCTCTTGCTCTTGTTACATTGGGCCCTGTTGCTCTGGTTACATTGGGGCATCTTGCTCTTGTTACATTGGGGTCTGTTCCTCTGGTTACATTGGAACCTTTTGCTCTGGTTATAGTGGGGCCTGTTGCTCTGATTACATTGGGACCTGTTGCTCTGGTTACTTTGGGTCCTGTGGCTCTGGTTACATTGGGACCTCTTTCTCTGGTTACATTGGGACCTGTTGCTCTGGTTACATTGGGTCCTGTGGCTCTGGTTACATTGGTACCTCTTGCTCTGGTTACATTGGGACCTCTTGCTCTGGTTACATTGGGACCTGTTGCTCTGGTTACTTTGGGTCCTGTGGCTCTGGTTACATTGGTACCTCTTGCACTTGTTACATTGGAGTCTGTTCCTCTGGTTACATTGGAACCTTTTGCTCTGGTTATAGTGGGGCCTGTTGCTCTGGTTACATTGGGACCTCTTGCTCTGGTTCCATTGGGACCCGTGGCTCTGGTTACATTGGGACCTCTTGCTCTGGTTACATTGGGACCTCTTGCTCTGGTTACTTTGGGTCCTGTGGCTCTGGTTACGTTGGGACCTCTTGCTCTGGTTACATTGGGACATGTTGCTCTGGTTACTTTGGGCCCTGTGGCTCTGGTTACATTGGGACCTCTTGCTCTGGTTACTTTGGGTCAAGTGGCTCTGGTTACATTGGGACCTCTTGCTCTGGTTACATTGGGACCTCTTGCTCTGGTTACTTTGGGTCCTGTGGCTCTGGTTACATTGGGACCTCTTGCTCTGGTTGCATTGAGACCTGTTGCTCTGGTTACATTGGGTCCTGTGGCTCTGGTTACATTGGGACCTCTTGCTCTGGTTACTTTGGGTCCTGTGGCTCTGGTTACATTGGAACCCCTTGCTCTGGTTACATTGGGACCTGTTGCTCTGGTTACTTTGGGTCCTGTGGCTCTGGTTACATTGGGCCCTATTGCTCTGGTTACATTGGGCCCTGTGATTCTGGATACATTGGTACCTCTTGCTCTGGTTACATTGGGACCTGTTGCTCTGGTTACATTGGGACCTCTTGCTCTGGTTACATAGGGCCCTATTGCTCTGGTTACATTGGGCCCTGTGGCTCTGGATACATTGGTACCTCTTGCTCTGGTTACATTGGGACCTGTTGCTCTGGTTACATTGGGTCCTGTTGCTCTGGTTACATTGGGACAACTTGCTCTGGTTACATTGTTACCTGTTGCTTTGGTTACATTCGGTCCTGTTGCTCTGGTTACATTGAGACCTCTTGCTCTAGTTACATTGGGACCTGTTGCTCTGTTTACTGTGGGTCCTGTGGCTCTGGTTGCATTGGTACCTCTTGCTCTGGTTACATTGGGACCTGTTGCTCTGGTTACATTGGGTTCTGTTGCTCTGGTTACATTGGGACCTCTTGCTCTGGTTACATTGGTGCCTGTTGCTCTGGTTACTTTGGGCCCTGTGGCTCTGGTTACATTCGTACCTCTTGCTCTGGTTACATTGCGTCCTGTGGCTCTGGTTACATTGGGACCTCTTGCTATGGTTACTTTGGGTCCTGTGGCTCTGGTTACTTTGGGTCCTGTGGCATTGGTTACATTGGTACCTCTTGCTCTGGTTACATTGGGACCTGTTGCTCTGGTTACTTTGGGTCCTGTGGCTCTGGTTACATTGGGACCACTTGCTCTGGTTACATTGGGACCTCTTGCTCTGGTTACATTGGGACCTGTTGCTCTGGTTACTTTGGGTCCAGTGGCTCTGGTTGCATTGGTGCCTCTTGCTCTGGTTACATTGGGACCTGTTGCTCTGGTTACATTGGGTCCTGTTGCTCTGGTTACATTGGGACCTCTTGCTCTGGTTACATTGGGACCTGTTGCTCTGGTTACTTTGGGTCCTGTGGCTCTGGTTACATTGGGACCACTTGCTCTGGTTACATTGGTACCTCTTGCTCTGGATACATTGGGTCCTCTTGCTCTGGTTACATTGGGACCTCTTGCTCTGGTTACATTGGGACCTGTTGCTCTGGTTACTTTGGGTACTGTGGCTCTGGTTACATTGGGACCTCTTGCTCTGGTTACATTGGGACCTGTTGCTCTGGATACATTGGGTCCTCTTGCTCTGGTTACATTGGGACCTCTTGCTCTGGTTACATTGGTACCTCTTGCTCTGGTTACATTGGGACCTGTTGCTCGTGTTACATTGGGACCTCTTGCTCTGGTTACATTGGGACCTGTTGCTCTGGTTACTTTGGGTCCTGTGGCTCTGGTTACATTGGGACCACTTGCTCTGGTTACATTGGTACCTCTTGTTCTGGTTACATTGGGACCTGTTGCTCTGGTTACATTGAGTCCTGTGGCTCTGGTTACATTGGGACCTCTTGCTCTGGTTACTTTGGGTCCTGTGGCTCTGGTTACATTGGGACCTCTTGCTCTGGTTACATTGGGACCTGTTGCTCTGGTTAATTTGGGTCCTGTGGCTCTGGTTACATTGGGACCTCTTGCTCTGTTTACATTGGCCCCTATTGCTCTGGTTACATTGGGAACTCTTGCTCTGGTTACTTTGGGACCTGTTGCTCTGGTTACTTTGGGTCCTGTGGCTCTGGTTACATTGGGGCCTCTTGCTCTGGTTACATTGGGACCAGTTGCTCTGGTTACTTTGGGCCCTGTGGCTCTGGATACATTGGTACCTCTTGCTCTGGCTACATTGGGACCTGTTGCTCTGGTTACATTGGGTTCTGTTGCTCTGGTTACATTGGGACCTCTTGCTCTGGTTACATTGGGACAATTTGCTCTGGTTACATTGTTACCTGTTGCTTTGGTTACATTAGGTCCTGTTGCTCTGGTTACATTGAGACCTCTTGCTCTGGTTACATTGGGACCTGTTTCTCTGGTTACTGTGGGTCCTGTGGCTCTGCTTACATTGGTACCTCTTGCTCTGGTTACATTGGTACCTCTTGCTCTGGTTACATTGGGACCTGTTGCTCTGGTTACATTGGGACCTGTTGCTCTGGTTACATTGGTACCTCTTGCTCTGGTTACATTGGGACCTGTTGCTCGTGTTACATTGGGACCTCTTGCTCTGGTTACATTGGGACCTGTTGCTCTGGTTACTTTGGGTCCAGTGGCTCTGGTTACATTGGGACCTCTTGCTCTGGTTACATTGGTACCTCTTGCTCTGGTTACATTGGGACCTCTTGCTCTGGTTACATTGGGACCTGTTGCTCTGATTACATTGGGTCCTCTTGATCTGGTTACATTGGTACCTCTTGCTCGTGTTACATTGGGGTCTGTTCCTCTGGTTATATTGGAACCTTTTGCTCTGGTTGTATTGGGGCCTGTTGCTCTGATTACATTGGGACCTGTTGCTCTGGTTACATTGGTACCTCTTGCTCTGGTTACATTGGGACCTGTTGCTTTGGTAACATTGGTACCTCTTCCTCTGGTTACATTAGGACCTCTTGCTCTGGTTACTTTGGGTCCTGTGGCTCTGGTTACATTGGTACCTCTTGCTCTGGTTACATTGGGACCTGTTGCTTTGGTTACATTGGGTCCTGTTGCTCTGGTTACATTGGGACCTCTTGCTCTGGTTACATTGGGACCTGTTGCTCTGGTTACTTTGGGTCCTGTGGCTCTGGTTACATTGGTACCTCTTGCTCTGGTTACATTGGGACCTGTTGCTCTGGTTTCATTGGGTTCTGTTGCTCTAGTTACATTGGGACCTCTTGCTCTGGTTTCATTGGTACCTGTTGCTCTGGTTACTTTGGGCCCTGTGGCTCTGGTTACATTGTGATCTGTTGCTCTGGTTACATTGTGCCTGTGGCTCTGGTTACATTGGGACCTCTTGCTCTGGTTACTTTGGGTCCTGTGGCTCTGGTTACTTTGGGTCCTGTGGCTCAGGTTACATTGGTACCTGTTGCTCTGGTTACATTGGGACCTGTTGCTCTGGTTACATTGGGACCTCTTGCTCTGGTTACATTGGTACCTCTTGCTCTGGTTACATTGGGACCTGTTGCTCTGGTTACATTGGGGCCTGTTCCTCTGGTTACAGTGGGACCTGTAGTAATTTCATTGGGACCTGTTGTTGTAATTACATTGGGACCTGACGCTCTGGTTACATTGGGACCTCTTGCTCTGGTTACATTGGGCCCTGTTGCTCTGGTTACACTGGAACATATCATTGTGCTTACATTGAGACCTGTTGCTCTGGTTGCATTGGTACCTCTTGCTCTGGTTACATTGGGATCTGTTGCTCTGGTTACATTGGGTCCTGTTGCTCTGGTTACATTGGGACCTCTTGCTCTGGTTACATTGGGAACTGTTGCTCTGGTTACATTGGGACCTCTTGCTCTGGTTACATTGTGTCCTGTTGCTCTGGTTACATTGGGACCTCTTGCTCTGGTTACATTGGGACCTGTTGCTCTGGTTACATTGGGACCTCTTGCTCTTGTTACATTGGGACCTCTTGCTCTGGTTACATTGGTACCTGTGGCTCTGGTTACATTGGGACCTCTTGCTCTGGTTACATTGGGACCTGTTGCTCTGGTTACATTGGTACCTCTTGCTCTGGTTACATTGGGACCTGTTGCTCGTGTTACATTGGGACCTCTTGCTCTGGTTACATTGGGACCTGTTGCTCTGGTTACTTTGGGTCCAGTGGCTTTGGTTACATTGGGACCTCTTGCTCTGGTTACATTGGTACCTCTTGCTCTGGTTACATTGGGACCTCTTGCTCTGGTTACATTGGGACCTGTTGCTCTGATTACATTGGGTCCTCTTGCTCTGGTTACATTGGTACCTCTTGCTCGTGTTACATTGGGGTCTGTTCCTCTGGTTATATTGGAACCTTTTGCTCTGGTTGTATTGGGGCCTGTTGCTCTGATTACATTGGGACCTGTTGCTCTGGTTACATTGGTACCTCTTGCTCTGGTTACATTGGGACCTGTTGCTTTGGTAACATTGGTACCTCTTCCTCTGGTTACATTAGGACCTCTTGCTCTGGTTACTTTGGGTCCTGTGGCTCTGGTTACATTGGTACCTCTTGCTCTGGTTACATTGGGACCTGTTGCTTTGGTTACATTGGGTCCTGTTGCTCTGGTTACATTGGGACCTCTTGCTCTGGTTACATTGGGACCTGTTGCTCTGGTTACTTTGGGTCCTGTGGCTCTGGTTACATTGGTACCTCTTGCTCTGGTTACATTGGGACCTGTTGCTCTGGTTTCATTGGGTTCTGTTGCTCTAGTTACATTGGGACCTCTTGCTCTGGTTTCATTGGTACCTGTTGCTCTGGTTACTTTGGGCCCTGTGGCTCTGGTTACATTGTGATCTGTTGCTCTGGTTACATTGTGCCTGTGGCTCTGGTTACATTGGGACCTCTTGCTCTGGTTACTTTGGGTCCTGTGGCTCTGGTTACTTTGGGTCCTGTGGCTCAGGTTACATTGGTACCTGTTGCTCTGGTTACATTGGGACCTGTTGCTCTGGTTACATTGGGACCTCTTGCTCTGGTTACATTGGTACCTCTTGCTCTGGTTACATTGGGACCTGTTGCTCTGGTTACATTGGGGCCTGTTCCTCTGGTTACAGTGGGACCTGTAGTAATTTCATTGGGACCTGTTGTTGTAATTACATTGGGACCTGACGCTCTGGTTACATTGGGACCTCTTGCTCTGGTTACATTGGGCCCTGTTGCTCTGGTTACACTGGAACATATCATTGTGCTTACATTGAGACCTGTTGCTCTGGTTGCATTGGTACCTCTTGCTCTGGTTACATTGGGATCTGTTGCTCTGGTTACATTGGGTCCTGTTGCTCTGGTTACATTGGGACCTCTTGCTCTGGTTACATTGGGAACTGTTGCTCTGGTTACATTGGGACCTCTTGCTCTGGTTACATTGTGTCCTGTTGCTCTGGTTACATTGGGACCTCTTGCTCTGGTTACATTGGGACCTGTTGCTCTGGTTACATTGGGACCTCTTGCTCTTGTTACATTGGGACCTCTTGCTCTGGTTACATTGGTACCTGTGGCTCTGGTTACATTGGGACCTCTTGCTCTGGTTACATTGGGACCTGTTGCTCTGGTTACATTGGTACCTCTTGCTCTTGTTACATTGGGCCCTGTTGCTCTGGTTACATTGGGGCCTCTTGCTCTTGTTACATTGGGGTCTGTTCCTCTGGTTACATTGGAACATTTTGCTCCGGTTATAGTGGGGCCTGTTGCTCTGATTACATTGGGACCTGTTGCTCTGGTTACTTTGGGTCCTGTGGCTCTTGTTACATTGGGACCTCTTTCTCTGGTTACATTGGGACCTGTTGCTCTGGTTACATTGGGTCCTGTGGCTCTGGTTACATTGGTACCTCTTGCTCTTGTTACATTGGATCCTGTGGATCTGGTTACATTGGTACCTCTTGCTCTGGTTACATTGGGACCTGTTGCTCTGGTTACATTGTGTCCTGTTGCTCTGGTTACATTGGGACCTATTGCTCTGGTTACATTGGGACCTGTTGCTCTGGTTACTTTGGGGCCTGCGGCTCTGGTTACATTGGTACCTCTTGCTCTCGTTACATTGGGACCTGTTGCTCTGGTTACATTGGGTCCTGTTGCTCTGCTTACATTGGGATCTCTTGCTCTGGTTACATTGGGACCTGTTGCTCTGGTTACTTTGGACCCTGTGGCTCTGGTTACATTGGTACCTCCTGCTCTGGTTACATTGGGACCTGTTGCTCTGATTACATTGGGTCCTGTTGCTCTGGTTCCATTGGGACCACTTGCTCTGGTTACATTGGGACCTGTTGCTTTGGTTACATTAGGTCCTGTTGCTCTGGTTACATTGGGACCTCTTGCTCTGGTTACATTGGGACCTGTTGCTCTGCTTACTGTGGGTCCTGTGGCTCTGGTTACATTGGTACCTCTTGCACTGGTTTCATTGGGACCTGTTGCTCTGGTTACATTGGGTTCTGTTGCTCTGGTTACATTGGGACCTCTTGCTCTGGTTACATTGGTACCTGTTGCTCTGGTTACTTTGGGTCCTGTGCCTCTGGTTACATTGGTACCTCTTGCTCTGGTTATTTTGGGCCCTGTTGCTCTGGTTACATTGGGAGCTCTTGCTCTGGTTACATTGGGACCTGTTGCTCTGGTTACATTGGGACCTCTTGCTCTGGTTACATTGGGTCCTGTTGCTCTGGTTACATTGGGACCTCTTGCTCTGGTTACATTGGGACCTGTTGCTCTGGTTACATTGGGACCTCTTGCTCTTGTTTCATTGGGTCCTGTTGCTCTGGTTACTTTGGGACCTGTGGCTCTGGTTACATTGGGACCTCTTGCTCTGGTTACAGTGGGCCCTGTTGCTCTGGTTACATTGGGACCTCTTGCTCTGGTTACATTGGGAACTGTTGCTCTGGTTACATTGGTACCTCTTGCTCTGGTTACATTGGGACCTCTTGCTCTGGTTACATTGGGACCTGTTGCTCTGGTTACATTGGGACCTCTTGCTCTGGTTACATTGCGTCCTGTGGCTCTGGTTACATTGGGACCTATTGCTATGTTTACTTTGGGTCGTGTGGCTCTGGTTACTTTGGGTCCTGTGGCTCTGGTTACATTGGTACCTCTTGCTCTGGTTACATTGGGCCCTGTTGCTCTGGTTACATTGGGACCTCTTGCTCTGGTTACATTGGGACCTGTTGCTCTGGTTACTTTGGGTCCTGTTGCTCTGGTTGCATTGGTACCTCTTGCTCTGGTTACATTGGGACCTGTTGCTCTGGTTACATTGGGTCCTGTTGCTCTGGGTACATTGGGACCTCTTCCTCTGGTTACATTGGGACCTGTTGCTCTGGTTACTTTGGGTCCTGTGGCTCTGGTTACATTGGGACGACTTGCTCTGGTTACATTGGTACCTCTTGCTCTGGTTACATTGGGACCTCTTGCTCTGGTTACATTGGGACCTGTTGCTCTGGTTACATTGGGTCCTCTTGCTCTGGTTACATTGGGACCTCTTGCTCTGGTTACATTAGTACCTCTTGCTCTGGTTACATTGGGACCTGTTGCTCGTGTTCCATTGGGACCTCTTACTCTGGTTACATTGGGACCTGTTGCTCTGGTTCCTTTGGGTCCTGTGGCTCTGGTTACATTGGGACCACTTGCTCTGGTTACATTGGTACCTCTTGCTCTGGTTACATTGGGACCTCTTGCTCTGGTTACATTGGGACCTGTTGCTCTGATTACATTGGGTCCTCTTGCTCTGGTTACATTGGTACCTCTTGCTCTGGTTACATTGGGACCTGTTGCTCTTGTTACATTGGGGTCTGTTCCTCTGATTACATTGGGACCTGTTGCTCTGGTTACATTGGTACCTCTTGCTCTGGGTACATTGGGACCTGTTGCTTTGGTAACATTGGTACCTCTTCCTCTGGTTACATTAGGACCTCTTGCTCTGGTTACTTTGGGTCCTGTGGCTCTGGTTACATTGGTACCTCTTGCTCCGGTTACATTGGGACCTGATGCTTTGGTTACATTGGGTCCTGTTGCTCTGGTTACATTGGGACCTCTTGCTCTGGTTACATTGGGACCTGTTGCTCTGGTTCCTTTGGGTCCTGTGGCTCTGGTTACATTGGTACCTCTTGCTCTGGTTACATTGGGACCTGTTGCTCTGGTTACATTGGGTTCTGTTGCTCTGGTTACATTGGGACCTCTTGCTCTGGTTTCATTGGTACCTGTTGCTCTGGTTACTTTGGTCCCTGTGGCTCTGGTTACATTGTGATCTGTTGCTCTGGTTACATTAGGTCCTGTGGCTCTGGTTACATTGGGACCTCTTGCTCTGGTTACTTTGGGTCCTGTGGCTCTGGTTACTTTGGGTCCTGTGGCTCAGGTTACATTGGTACCTGTTGCTCTGGTTACATTGGGACCTGTTGCTCTGGTTACATTGGGACCTCTTGCTCTGGTTACATTGGTACCTCTTGCTCTGGTTACATTGGGACCTGTTGCTCTGCTTACATTGGGGCCTGTTCCTCTGGTTACAGTGGGACCTGTAGTAATTTCATTGGGACCTGTTGTTGTAATTACATTGGGACCTGACGCTCTGGTTACATTGGTACCTGTTGCTCTGGTTACTTTGGTCCCTGTGGCTCTGGTTACATTGTGATCTGTTGCTCTGGTTACATTAGGTCCTGTGGCTCTGGTTACATTGGGACCTCTTGCTCTGGTTACTTTGGGTCCTGTGGCTCTGGTTACTTTGGGTCCTGTGGCTCAGGTTACATTGGTACCTGTTGCTCTGGTTACATTGGGACCTGTTGCTCTGGTTACATTGGGACCTCTTGCTCTGGTTACATTGGTACCTCTTGCTCTGGTTACATTGGGACCTGTTGCTCTGCTTACATTGGGGCCTGTTCCTCTGGTTACAGTGGGACCTGTAGTAATTTCATTGGGACCTGTTGTTGTAATTACATTGGGACCTGACGCTCTGGTTACATTGGGACCTCTTGCTCTGGTTACACTGGAACATGTCATTGTGCTTACATTGAGACCTGTTGCTCTGGTTACATTGGTACCTCTTGCTCTGGTTACATTGCGATCTGTTGCTCTGGTTACATTGGGTCCTGTTGCTCTGGTTACATTGGGACCCCTTGCTCTGGTTACATTGGTAACTGTTGCTCTGGTTACTTTGGGTCCTGCGGCTCTGGTTACATTGGTACCTCTTGCTCTGGTTACATTGGGCCCTGTTGCTCTGGTTACATTGGGAGCTCTTGCTCTGGTTACATTGGGACCTGTTGCTCTGGTTACATTGGGACCTCTTGCTCTGGTTACATTGTGTCCTGTTGCTCTGGTTACATTGGGACCTCTTGCTCTGGTTACATTGGGACCTGTTGCTCTGGTTACATTGGGACCTTTTGATCTGATTACATTGGGACCTGTTGCTCTGTTTACTTTGGGTCCTGTGGCTCTGGTTACATTGGGACCTCTTTCTCTGGTTACATTGGGACCTGTTGCTCTGGTTACATTAGTACCTCTTGCTCTGGTTACATTGGGACCTGTTGCTCGTGTTCCATTGGGACCTCTTACTCTGGTTACATTGGGACCTGTTGCTCTGGTTCCTTTGGGTCCTGTGGCTCTGGTTACATTGGGACCACTTGCTCTGGTTACATTGGGACCTCTTGCTCTGGTTACATTGGGACCTGTTGCTCTGATTACATTGGGTCCTCTTGCTCTGGTTACATTGGTACCTCTTGCTCTGGTTACATTGGGACCTGTTGCTCTTGTTACATTGGGGTCTGTTCCTCTGGTTGCATTGGAACCTTTTGCTCTGGTTATATTGGGGCCTGTTGCTCTGATTACATTGGGACCTGTTGCTTTGGTAACATTGGTACCTCTTCCTCTGGTTACATTAGGACCTCTTGCTCTGGTTACTTTGGGTCCTGTGGCTCTGGTTCCATTGGTACCTCTTGCTCTGGTTACATTGGGACCTGATGCTTTGGTTACATTGGGTCCTGTCGCTCTGGTTACATTGGGACCTCTTGCTCTGGTTACATTGGGACCCGTTGCTCTGGTTCCTTTGGGTCCTGTGGCTCTGGTTACATTGGTACCTCTTGCTCTGGTTACATTGGGACCTGTTGCTCTGGTTTCATTGGTACCTGTTGCTCTGGTTACTTTGGTCCCTGTGGCTCTGGTTACATTGTGATCTGTTGCTCTGGTTACATTGGGTCCTGTGGCACTGGTTACATTGGGACCTCTTGCTCTGGTTACTTTGGGTCCTGTGGCTCTGGTTACTTTGGGTCCTGTGGCTCAGGTTACATTGGTACCTGTTGCTCTGGTTACATTGTGACCTGTTGCTCTGGTTACATTGGGACCTCTTGCTCTGGTTACATTTGTACCTCTTGCTCTGGTTACATTGGGACCTGTTGCTCTGGTTACATTGGGGCCTGTTCCTCTGGTTACAGTGGGACCTGTAGTAATTTCATTGGGACCTGTTGTTGTAATTACATTGGGACCTGACGCTCTGGTTACATTGGGACCTCTTGCTCTGGTTACATTGGGCCCTGTTGCTCTGGTTACACTGGAACATGTCATTGTGCTTGCATTGAGACCTGTTGCTCTGGTTACATTGGTACCTGTTGCTCTGGTTACATTGGGATCTGTTGCTCTGGTTACATTGGGTCCTGTTGCTCTGGTTACATTGGGACCTCTTGATCTGGTTACATTGGTAACTGTTGCTCTGGTTACTTTGGGTCCTGCGGCTCTGGTTACATTGGTACCTCTTGCTCTGGTTACATTGGGCCCTGTTGCTCTGGTTACATTGGGAGCTCTTGCTCTGGTTACATTGGGACCTGTTGCTCTGGTTACATTGGGACCTCTTGCTCTGGTTACATTGGGTCCTGTTGCTCTGGTTACATTGGGACCTCTTGCTCTGGTTACATTGGGACCTGTTGCTCTGGTTACATTGGGACCTCTTGCTCTGGTTACATTGGGACCTCTTGCTCTGGTTACTTTGGGACCTGTGGCTCTGGTTACATTGGTACCTCTTGCTCTGGTTACATTGGGCCCTGTTGCTCTGGTTACATTGGGACCTCTTGCTCTGGTTACATTGGTACCTCTTTCTCTGGTTACATTGGGACCTCTTGCTCTGGTTACATTGGGACCTGTTGCTCTGGTTACATTGGTACCTCTTGCTCTTGTTACATTGGGCCCTGTTGCTCTGGTTACATTGGGGCCTCTTGCTCTGGTTACATTGGGGTCTGTTCCTCTGGTTACATTGGAACCTTCTGCTCTGGTTATAGTGGGGCCTGTTGCTCTGATTCCATTGGGACCTGTTGCTCTGTTTACTTTGGGTCCTGTGGCTCTGGTTACATTGGGACCTCTTTCTCTGGTTACATTGGGACCTGTTGCTCTGGTTACATTGGGTCCTGTGGCTCTGGTTACATTGGTACCTCTTGCTCTGGTTACATTGGGTCCTGTGGATCTGGTTACATTGGTACCTCTTCCTCTGGTTACATTGGGACCTGTTGCTCTGGTTACATTGGGTCCTGTTGCTCTGGTTACATTGGGACCTATTGCTCTGGTTACATTGGGACCTGTTGCTCTGGTTACTTTGGGCCCTGTGGCTCTGGTTACATTGGTACCTCTTGCTCTGCTTACATTGGGAACTGTTGCTCTGGTTACATTGGGTCCTGTTGCTCTGCTTACATTGGGACCTCTTGCTCTGGTTACATTGGGACCTGTTGCTCTTGTTACTTTGGGCCCTGTGGCTCTGGTTACATTGGTATCTCCTGCTCTGGTTACATTGGGACCTGTTGCTCTGATTACATTGGGTCCTGTTGCTCTGGTTCCATTGGGACCACTTGCTCTGGTTACATTGGGACCTGTTGCTTTGGTTACATTAGGTCCTGTTGCTCTGGTTACATTGGGACCTCTTGCTCTGGTTACATTGGGACCTGTTGCTCTGGTTACTGTGGGTCCTGTGGCTCTGGTTACATTGGCACCTCTTGCACTGGTTACATTGGGACCTGTTGCTCTGGTTTAATTGGGTTCTGTTGCTCTGGTTACATTGGGACCTCTTGCTCTGGTTACATTGGTACCTGTTGCTCTGGTTACTTTGGGCCCTGTGGCTCTGGTTACATTGGTACCTCTTTCTCTGGTTACATTGGGTCCTGTGGCTCTGGTTACATTGGGACCTCTTGCTCTGGTTACTTTGGGTCCTGTGGCTCTGGTTACTTTGGGTTCTGTGGCTCTGGTTACATTGGTACCTCTTGCTCTGGTTACATTGGGACCTGTTGCTCTGGTTACATTGGGACATGTTGCTCTGGTTACATTGGGACCTTTTGCCCTGGTTACTTTGGGTCCTGTGGCTCTGGTTGCATTGGTACCTCTTGCACTGGTTACATTGGGACCTGTTGCTCTGGTTACATTGGGTCCTGTTGCTCTGGTTACATTGGGACCTCTTGCTCTGGTGACATTGGGACCTGTTGCTCTGGTTACTTTGGGTCCTGTGGCTCTGGTTACATTGGGACCACTTGCTCTGGTTACATTGGGACCTGTTGCTCTGGTTACTTTGGGTCCTGTTGCTCTGGTTACATTGGTACCTTGTGCAATGGTTATATTGGGGCCTGTTGCTCTTGTTACATTGGTAGCTCTTGCTCGTGTTACATTGGGGTCTGTTCCTCTGGTTACATTGGAACCTTTTGCTCTGATTACATTGGGACCTGTAGCTCTGGTTACTTTGGGTCCTGTGGCTCTGGTTACATTGGTACATCTTGCTCTGTTTACATTGGTACCTCTTGCTCGTGTTACATTGGGACCTGTTGCTTTGGTAACATTGGTACCTCTTCCTCTGGTTACATTAGGACCTGTTGCTCTGGTTACTTTGGAACCTTTCGCTCTGGATATATTGGGGCCTGTTGCTCTGATTACATTGGGACCTGTTGCTCTGGTTACATTGGTACCTCTTGCTCTGGTTACATTGGGACCTGTTGCTTTGGTAACATTGGTACCTCTTCCTCTGGTTACATTAGGACCTGTTGCTCTGGTTACTTTGGGTCCTGTGGCTCTGGTTACATTGGTACCTCTTGCTGTGGTTACATTGGGACCTCTTGCTCTGGTTACTTTGGGTCCTATGGCTCTGGTTACATTGGGACCTCTTGCTCTGGTTACATTGGCAGCTGTTGCTCTGGTTACTTTGGGTCCTGTGGCTCTGGTAACATTGGTACCTCTTGCTCTGGTTACATTGGGACCTGTTGCTCTGGTTACATTGGGTCCTGTGGCTCTGGGAAAATTGGTACCTCTTGCTCTGGTTACATTGGGACCTGTTGCTCTGGTTACATTGGGTTCTGTTGCTCTGGTTACATTGGGACCTCTTGCTCTGGTTACATTGGTACCTGTTGCTCTGGTTACTTTGGGCCCTATGGCTCTGGTTACATTGGTACCTCTTGCTCTGATTACATTGGGACCTGTTGCTCTGGTTCCTTTGGTACCTCTTGCTCTGGTTACATTGGGACCTGTTGCTCTGGTTACATTGGGTTCTGTTACTCTGGTTACATTGGGACCTCTTGCTCTGGTTTCATTCGTACCTGTTGCTCTGGTTACTTTGGTCCCTGTGGCTCTGGTTACATTGTGATCTGTTGCTCTGGTTACATTGTGCCTGTGGCTCTGGTTACATTGGGACCTCTTGCTCTGGTTACTTTGGGTCCTGTGGCTCTGGTTACTTTGGGTCCTGTGGCTCAGGTTACATTGGTACCTGTTGCTCTGGTTACATTGGGACCTGTTGCTCTGGTTACATTGGGACCTCTTGCTCTGGTTACATTGGTACCTCTTGCTCTGGTTACATTGGGACCTGTTGCTCTGGTTACATTGGGGCCTGTTCCTCTGGTTACAGTGGGACCTGTAGTAATTTCATTGGGACCTGTTGTTGTAATTACATTGGGACCTGACCCTCTGGTTACATTGGGACCTCTTGCTCTGGTTACATTGGGCCCTGTTGCTCTGGTTACACTGGAACATGTCATTGTGCTTACATTGAGACCTGTTGCTCTGGTTACATTGGTACCTCTTGCTCTGCTTACATTGGGATCTGTTGCTCTGGTTACATTGGGTCCTGTTGCTCTGGTTACATTGGGACCTCTTGCTCTGGTTACATTGGTAACTCTTGTTCTGGTTACTTTGGGTCCTGCGGCTCTGGTTACATTGGTACCTCTTGCTCTGGTTACATTGGGTCCTGTTGCTCTGGTTACATTGGGAGCTCTTGCTCTGGTTACATTGGGACCTGTTGCTCTGGTTACATTGGGACCTCTTGCTCTGGTTACATTGGGTCCTGTTGCTCTGGTTACATTGGGACCTCTTGCTCTGGTTACATTGGGACCTGTTGCTCTGGTTACATTGGGACCTCTTGCTCTTGTTACATTGGGACGTGTTGCTCTGGTTACTTTGGGACCTGTGGCTCTGGTTACATTGGTACCTCTTGCTCTGGTTACATTGGGCCCTGTTGCTCTGGTTACATTGGGACCTCTTGCTCTGGTTACATTGGTACGTCTTGCTCTGGTTACATTGGGACCTCTTGCTCTGGTTACATTGGGACCTGTTGCTCTGGTTACATTGGTACCTGTTGCTCTTGTTACATTGGGCCCTGTTGCTCTGGTTACATTGGGGCCTCTTGCTCTTGTTACATTGGGGTCTGTTCCTCTGGTTACATTGGAACCTTTTGCTCTGGTTATAGTGGGGCCTGTTGCTCTGATTGCATTGGGACCTGTGCTCTGTTTACTTTGGGTCCTGTGGCTCTGGTTACATTGGGACCTCTTTCTCTGGTTACATTGGGACCTGTGGCTCTGGTTACATTGGTACCTCTTGCTCTGGTTACATTGGGTCCTGTGGATCTGGTTACATTGGTACCTCTTCCTCTGGTTACATTGGGACCTGTTGCTCTGGTTACATTGGGTCCTGTTGCTCTGGTTACATTGGGACCTATTGCTCTGGTTACATTGGGACCTGTTGCTCTGGTTACTTTGGGCCCTGTGGCTCTGGTTACATTGGTACCTCTTGCTCTGGTTACATTGGGACCTGTTGCTCTGGTTACATTGGATCCTGTTGCTCTGCTTACATTGGGATCTCTTGCTCTGGTTACATTGGGACCTGTTGCTCTGGTTACAATGGGTCCTGTTGCTATGGTTACATTGGGACCTCTTGCTGTGGTTACATTGGGACCTGTTGCTCTGGTTACTTTGGGTCCTATGGCTCTGGTTACATTGGGACCTCTTGCTCTGGTTACATTGGCAGCTGTTGCTCTGGTTACTTTGGGTCCTGTGGCTCTGGTTACATTGGTACCTCTTGCTCTGGTTACATTGGGACCTGTTGCTCTGGTTACATTGGGTCCTGTGGCTCTGGGAAAATTGGTACCTCTTGCTCTGGTTACATTGGGACCTGTTGCTCTGGTTACATTGGCACCTCTTGCACTGGTTACATTGGGACCTGTTGCTCTGGTTTAATTGGGTTCTGTTGCTCTGGTTACATTGGGACCTCTTGCTCTGGTTACATTGGTACCTGTTGCTCTGGTTACTTTGGGCCCTGTGGCTCTGGTTACATTGGTACCTCTTTCTCTGGTTACATTGGGTCCTGTGGCTCTGGTTACATTGGGACCTCTTGCTCTGGTTACTTTGGGTCCTGTGGCTCTGGTTACTTTGGGTTCTGTGGCTCTGGTTACATTGGTACCTCTTGCTCTGGTTACATTGGGACCTGTTGCTCTGGTTACATTGGGACATGTTGCTCTGGTTACATTGGGACCTTTTGCCCTGGTTACTTTGGGTCCTGTGGCTCTGGTTGCATTGGTACCTCTTGCACTGGTTACATTGGGACCTGTTGCTCTGGTTACATTGGGTCCTGTTGCTCTGGTTACATTGGGACCTCTTGCTCTGGTGACATTGGGACCTGTTGCTCTGGTTACTTTGGGTCCTGTGGCTCTGGTTACATTGGGACCACTTGCTCTGGTTACATTGGGACCTGTTGCTCTGGTTACTTTGGGTCCTGTTGCTCTGGTTACATTGGTACCTTGTGCAATGGTTATATTGGGGCCTGTTGCTCTTGTTACATTGGTAGCTCTTGCTCGTGTTACATTGGGGTCTGTTCCTCTGGTTACATTGGAACCTTTTGCTCTGATTACATTGGGACCTGTAGCTCTGGTTACTTTGGGTCCTGTGGCTCTGGTTACATTGGTACATCTTGCTCTGTTTACATTGGTACCTCTTGCTCGTGTTACATTGGGACCTGTTGCTTTGGTAACATTGGTACCTCTTCCTCTGGTTACATTAGGACCTGTTGCTCTGGTTACTTTGGAACCTTTCGCTCTGGATATATTGGGGCCTGTTGCTCTGATTACATTGGGACCTGTTGCTCTGGTTACATTGGTACCTCTTGCTCTGGTTACATTGGGACCTGTTGCTTTGGTAACATTGGTACCTCTTCCTCTGGTTACATTAGGACCTGTTGCTCTGGTTACTTTGGGTCCTGTGGCTCTGGTTACATTGGTACCTCTTGCTGTGGTTACATTGGGACCTCTTGCTCTGGTTACTTTGGGTCCTATGGCTCTGGTTACATTGGGACCTCTTGCTCTGGTTACATTGGCAGCTGTTGCTCTGGTTACTTTGGGTCCTGTGGCTCTGGTAACATTGGTACCTCTTGCTCTGGTTACATTGGGACCTGTTGCTCTGGTTACATTGGGTCCTGTGGCTCTGGGAAAATTGGTACCTCTTGCTCTGGTTACATTGGGACCTGTTGCTCTGGTTACATTGGGTTCTGTTGCTCTGGTTACATTGGGACCTCTTGCTCTGGTTACATTGGTACCTGTTGCTCTGGTTACTTTGGGCCCTATGGCTCTGGTTACATTGGTACCTCTTGCTCTGATTACATTGGGACCTGTTGCTCTGGTTCCTTTGGTACCTCTTGCTCTGGTTACATTGGGACCTGTTGCTCTGGTTACATTGGGTTCTGTTACTCTGGTTACATTGGGACCTCTTGCTCTGGTTTCATTCGTACCTGTTGCTCTGGTTACTTTGGTCCCTGTGGCTCTGGTTACATTGTGATCTGTTGCTCTGGTTACATTGTGCCTGTGGCTCTGGTTACATTGGGACCTCTTGCTCTGGTTACTTTGGGTCCTGTGGCTCTGGTTACTTTGGGTCCTGTGGCTCAGGTTACATTGGTACCTGTTGCTCTGGTTACATTGGGACCTGTTGCTCTGGTTACATTGGGACCTCTTGCTCTGGTTACATTGGTACCTCTTGCTCTGGTTACATTGGGACCTGTTGCTCTGGTTACATTGGGGCCTGTTCCTCTGGTTACAGTGGGACCTGTAGTAATTTCATTGGGACCTGTTGTTGTAATTACATTGGGACCTGACCCTCTGGTTACATTGGGACCTCTTGCTCTGGTTACATTGGGCCCTGTTGCTCTGGTTACACTGGAACATGTCATTGTGCTTACATTGAGACCTGTTGCTCTGGTTACATTGGTACCTCTTGCTCTGCTTACATTGGGATCTGTTGCTCTGGTTACATTGGGTCCTGTTGCTCTGGTTACATTGGGACCTCTTGCTCTGGTTACATTGGTAACTCTTGTTCTGGTTACTTTGGGTCCTGCGGCTCTGGTTACATTGGTACCTCTTGCTCTGGTTACATTGGGTCCTGTTGCTCTGGTTACATTGGGAGCTCTTGCTCTGGTTACATTGGGACCTGTTGCTCTGGTTACATTGGGACCTCTTGCTCTGGTTACATTGGGTCCTGTTGCTCTGGTTACATTGGGACCTCTTGCTCTGGTTACATTGGGACCTGTTGCTCTGGTTACATTGGGACCTCTTGCTCTTGTTACATTGGGACGTGTTGCTCTGGTTACTTTGGGACCTGTGGCTCTGGTTACATTGGTACCTCTTGCTCTGGTTACATTGGGCCCTGTTGCTCTGGTTACATTGGGACCTCTTGCTCTGGTTACATTGGTACGTCTTGCTCTGGTTACATTGGGACCTCTTGCTCTGGTTACATTGGGACCTGTTGCTCTGGTTACATTGGTACCTGTTGCTCTTGTTACATTGGGCCCTGTTGCTCTGGTTACATTGGGGCCTCTTGCTCTTGTTACATTGGGGTCTGTTCCTCTGGTTACATTGGAACCTTTTGCTCTGGTTATAGTGGGGCCTGTTGCTCTGATTGCATTGGGACCTGTGCTCTGTTTACTTTGGGTCCTGTGGCTCTGGTTACATTGGGACCTCTTTCTCTGGTTACATTGGGACCTGTGGCTCTGGTTACATTGGTACCTCTTGCTCTGGTTACATTGGGTCCTGTGGATCTGGTTACATTGGTACCTCTTCCTCTGGTTACATTGGGACCTGTTGCTCTGGTTACATTGGGTCCTGTTGCTCTGGTTACATTGGGACCTATTGCTCTGGTTACATTGGGACCTGTTGCTCTGGTTACTTTGGGCCCTGTGGCTCTGGTTACATTGGTACCTCTTGCTCTGGTTACATTGGGACCTGTTGCTCTGGTTACATTGGATCCTGTTGCTCTGCTTACATTGGGATCTCTTGCTCTGGTTACATTGGGACCTGTTGCTCTGGTTACAATGGGTCCTGTTGCTATGGTTACATTGGGACCTCTTGCTGTGGTTACATTGGGACCTGTTGCTCTGGTTACTTTGGGTCCTATGGCTCTGGTTACATTGGGACCTCTTGCTCTGGTTACATTGGCAGCTGTTGCTCTGGTTACTTTGGGTCCTGTGGCTCTGGTTACATTGGTACCTCTTGCTCTGGTTACATTGGGACCTGTTGCTCTGGTTACATTGGGTCCTGTGGCTCTGGGAAAATTGGTACCTCTTGCTCTGGTTACATTGGGACCTGTTGCTCTGGTTACATTGGGTTCTGTTGCTCTGGTTATTTTGGGACCTCTTGCTCTGGTTACATTGGTACCTGTTGCTCTGGTTACTTTGGGCCCTATGGCTCTGGTTACATTGGGACCTCTTGCTCTGGTTACATTGGGACCTCTTGCTCTGGTTACTTTGGGTCCTGTGGCTCTGGTTACATTGGGACCTCTTGCTCTGGTTACATTGGGACCTGTTGCTCTGGTTACTTTGGGTCCTGTGGCTCTGGTTACATTGGGACCTCTTGCTCTGGTTACATTGGGCCCTATTGCTCTGGTTACATTGGGACCTCTTGCTCTGGTTACATTGGGACCTGTTGCTCTGTTTACTTTGGGTCCTGTGGCTCTGGTTACATTGGTACCTCTTGCTCTGGTTACATTGGGACCTGTTGGTCTTGTTACATTGGGGTCTGTTCCTCTGGTTACATTGGAACCTTTTGCTCTGGTTATAGTGGGGCCTGTTGCTCTGATTACATTGGGACCTGTTGCTCTGTTTACTTTGGGTCCTGTGGCTCTGGTTACATTGGGACCTCTTTCTCTGGTTACATTGGGACCTGTTGCTCTGGTTACATTGGGTCCTGTGGCTCTGGTTACATTGGTACCTCTTGCTCTGGTTACATTGGGCCCTGTTGCTCTGGTTACATTGGGACCTCTTGCTCTGGTTACATTGGGCCCTGTTGCTCTGGTTACATTGGGACCTCTTGCTCTGGTTACATTGGTACGTCTTGCTCTGGTTACATTGGTACCTCTTGCTCTGGTTACATTGGGACCTGTTGCTCTGGTTACATTGGGTCCTGTTGCTCTGGTTACATTGGGACCTATTGCTCTGGTTACATTGGGACCTGTTGCTCTGGTTACTTTGGGCCCTGTGGCTCTGGTTACATTGGTACTTCTTGCTCTGGTTACATTGGGACCTGTTGCTCTGGTTACATTGGGTCCTGGTGCTCTGCTTACATTGGGAACTCTTGCTCTGGTTACATTGGGACCTGTTGCTCTGGTTACTTTGGGCCCTGTGGCTCTGGTTACATTGGTACCTCCTGCTCTGGTTACATTGGGACCTGTTGCTCTGATTACATTGGGTCCTGTTGCTCTGGTTCCATTGGGACCACTTGCTCTGGTTACATTGGGACCTGTTGCCTTGGTTACATTAGGTCCTGTTGCTCTGGTTTCATTGGGACCTCTTGCTCTGGTTACATTGGGACCTGTTGCTCTGCTTACTGTGGGTCCTGTGGCTCTGGTTACATTGGTACCTCTTGCACTGGTTACATTGGGACCTGTTGCTCTGGTTACATTGGGTTCTGTTGCTCTGGTTACATTGGGACCTCTTGCTCTGGTTACATTGGTACCTGTTGCTCTGGTTACTTTGGGCCCTGTGGCTCTGGTTACATTGGTACCTCTTTCTCTGGTTACATTGGGTCCTGTGGCTCTGGTTACATTGGGACCTCTTGCTCTGGTTACTTTGGGTCCTGTGGCTCTGGTTACTTTGTGTCCTGTGGCTCTGGTTACATTGGTACCTCTTGCTCTGGTTACATTGGGACCTGTTGCTCTGGTTACATTGGGACATCTTGCTCTGGTTACATTGGGACCTGTTGCTCTGGTTACTTTGGGTCCTGTGGCTCTGGTTGCATTGGTACCTCTTGCACTGGTTACATTGGGACCTGTTGCTCTGGTTACATTGGGTCCTGTTGCTCTGGTTACATTGGGACCTCTTGCTCTGGTTACATTGGGACCTGTTGCTCTGGTTACTTTGGGTCCTGTGGCTCTGGTTACATTGGGACCACTTGCTCTGGTTACATTGGGACCTGTTGCTCTGGTTACTTTGGGTCCTGTTGCTCTGGTTACATTGGTACCTTTTGCAATGGTTATATTGGGGCCTGTTGCTCTTGTTACATTGGTAGCTCTTTCTCGTGTTACATTGGGGTCTGTTCCTCTGGTTACATTGGAACCTTTTGCTCTGATTACATTGGGACCTGTTGCTCTGGTTACTTTGTGTCCTGTGGCTCTGGTTACATTGGTACATCTTGCACTGGTTACATTGGTACCTCTTGCTCGTGTTACATTGGGACCTGTTGCTTTGGTAACATTGGTACCTCTTCCTCTGGTTACATTAGGACCTGTTGCTCTGGTTACTTTGGAACCGTTTGCTCTGGATATATTGGGGCCTGTTGCTCTGATTACATTCGGACCTGTTGCTCTGGTTACATTGGTACCTCTTGCTCTGGTTACATTGGGACCTGTTGCTTTGGTAACTTTGGTACCTCTTCCTCTGGTTACATTAGGACCTGTTGCTCTGGTTACTTTGGGTCCTGTGGCTCTGGTTACATTGGTACCTCTTGCTGTGGTTACATTGGGACCTGTTGCTCTGGTTACTTTGGGACCTGTGGCTCTGGTTACATTGGGACCTCTTGCTCTGGTTACATTGGCAGCTGTTGCTCTGGTTACTTTGGGTCCTGTGGCTCTGGTTACATTGGTACCTCTTGCTCTGGTTACATTGGGACCTGTTGCTCTGGTTACATTGGGTCCTGTGGCTCTGGGAAAATTGGTACCTCTTGCTCTGGTTACATTGGGACCTGTTGCTCTGGTTACATTTGGTTCTGTTGCTCTGGTTACATTGGGACCTCTTGCTCTGGTTACATTGGTACCTGTTGCTCTGGTTACTTTGGGCCCTATGGCTCTGGTTACATTGGTACCTCTTGCTCTGGTTACATTGGGACCTCTTGCTCTGGTTACTTTGGGTCCTGTGGCTCTGGTTACATTGGGACCTCTTGCTCTGGTTACATTGGGACCTGTTGCTCTGGTTACTTTGGGTCCTGTGCCTCTGGTTACATTGGGACCTCTTGCTCTGGTTTCATTCGTACCTGTTGCTCTGGTTACTTTGGTCCCTGTGGCTCTGGTTACATTGTGATCTGTTGCTCTGGTTACATTGTGCCTGTGGCTCTGGTTACATTGGGACCTCTTGCTCTGGTTACTTTGGGTCCTGTGGCTCTGGTTACTTTGGGTCCTGTGGCTCAGGTTACATTGGTACCTGTTGCTCTGGTTACATTGGGACCTGTTGCTCTGGTTACATTGGGACCTCTTGCTCTGGTTACATTGGTACCTCTTGCTCTGGTTACATTGGGACCTGTTGCTCTGGTTACATTGGGGCCTGTTCCTCTGGTTACAGTGGGACCTGTAGTAATTTCATTGGGACCTGTTGTTGTAATTACATTGGGACCTGACCCTCTGGTTACATTGGGACCTCTTGCTCTGGTTACATTGGGCCCTGTTGCTCTGGTTACACTGGAACATGTCATTGTGCTTACATTGAGACCTGTTGCTCTGGTTACATTGGTACCTCTTGCTCTGCTTACATTGGGATCTGTTGCTCTGGTTACATTGGGTCCTGTTGCTCTGGTTACATTGGGACCTCTTGCTCTGGTTACATTGGTAACTCTTGTTCTGGTTACTTTGGGTCCTGCGGCTCTGGTTACATTGGTACCTCTTGCTCTGGTTACATTGGGTCCTGTTGCTCTGGTTACATTGGGAGCTCTTGCTCTGGTTACATTGGGACCTGTTGCTCTGGTTACATTGGGACCTCTTGCTCTGGTTACATTGGGTCCTGTTGCTCTGGTTGCATTGGGACCTCTTGCTCTGGTTACATTGGGACCTGTTGCTCTGGTTACATTGGGACCTCTTGCTCTTGTTACATTGGGACGTGTTGCTCTGGTTACTTTGGGACCTGTGGCTCTGGTTACATTGGTACCTCTTGCTCTGGTTACATTGGGCCCTGTTGCTCTGGTTACATTGGGACCTCTTGCTCTGGTTACATTGGTACGTCTTGCTCTGGTTACATTGGGACCTCTTGCTCTGGTTACATTGGGACCTGTTGCTCTGGTTACATTGGTACCTGTTGCTCTTGTTACATTGGGCCCTGTTGCTCTGGTTACATTGGGGCCTCTTGCTCTTGTTACATTGGGGTCTGTTCCTCTGGTTACATTGGAACCTTTTGCTCTGGTTATAGTGGGGCCTGTTGCTCTGATTGCATTGGGACCTGTGCTCTGTTTACTTTGGGTCCTGTGGCTCTGGTTACATTGGGACCTCTTTCTCTGGTTACATTGGGACCTGTGGCTCTGGTTACATTGGTACCTCTTGCTCTGGTTACATTGGGTCCTGTGGATCTGGTTACATTGGTACCTCTTCCTCTGGTTACATTGGGACCTGTTGCTCTGGTTACATTGGGTCCTGTTGCTCTGGTTACATTGGGACCTATTGCTCTGGTTACATTGGGACCTGTTGCTCTGATTACTTTGGGCCCTGTGGCTCTGGTTACATTGGTACCTCTTGCTCTGGTTACATTGGGACCTGTTGCTCTGGTTACATTGGATCCTGTTGCTCTGCTTACATTGGGATCTCTTGCTCTGGTTACATTGGGACCTGTTGCTCTGGTTACAATGGGTCCTGTTGCTATGGTTACATTGGGACCTCTTGCTGTGGTTACATTGGGACCTGTTGCTCTGGTTACTTTGGGTCCTATGGCTCTGGTTACATTGGGACCTCTTGCTCTGGTTACATTGGCAGCTGTTGCTCTGGTTACTTTGGGTCCTGTGGCTCTGGTTAGATTGGTACCTCTTGCTCTGGTTACATTGGGACCTGTTGCTCTGGTTACATTGGGTCCTGTGGCTCTGGGAAAATTGGTACCTCTTGCTCTGATTACATTGGGACCTGTTGCTCTGGTTACATTGGGTTCTGTTGCTCTGGTTATTTTGGGACCTCTTGCTCTGGTTACATTGGTACCTGTTGCTCTGGTTACATTGGGACCGCTTGCTCTGGTTACTTTGGGTCCTGTGGCTCTGGTTACATTGGGACCTCTTGCTCTGGTTACATTGGGACCTGTTGCTCTGGTTACTTTGGGTCCTGTGGCTCTGGTTACATTGGGACCTCTTGCTCTGGTTACATTGGGCCCTATTGCTCTGGTTACTTTGGGTCCTGTGGCTCTGGTTACATTGGTACCTCTTGCTCTGGTTACATTGGGACCTGTTGGTCTTGTTACATTGGGGTCTGTTCCTCTGGTTACATTGGAACCTTTTGCTCTGGTTATAGTGGGGCCTTTTGCTCTGATTACATTGGGACCTGTTGCTCTGTTTACTTTGGGTCCTGTGGCTCTGGTTACATTGGGACCTCTTTCTCTGGTTACATTGGGACCTGTTGCTCTGGTTACATTGGGTCCTGTGGCTCTGGTTACATTGGTACCTCTTGCTCTGGTTACATTGGGTCCTGTGGATCTGGTTACATTGGTACCTCTTGCTCTGGTTACATTGGGACCTGTTGCTCTGGTTACATTGGGTCCTGTTGCTCTGGTTACATTGGGACCTATTGCTCTGGTTACATTGGGACCTGTTGCTCTGGTTACTTTGGGCCCTGTGGCTCTGGTTACATTGGTACCTCTTGCTCTGGTTACATTGGGACCTGTTGCTCTGGTTACATTGGGTCCTGGTGCTCTGCTTACATTGGGAACTCTTGCTCTGGTTACATTGGGACCTGTTGCTCTGGTTACTTTGTGCCCTGTGGCTCTGGTTACATTGGTACCTCCTGCTCTGGTTACATTGGGACCTGTTGCTCTGATTACATTGGGTCCTGTTGCTCTGGTTCCATTGGGACCACTTGCTCTGGTTACATTGGGACCTGTTGCTTTGGTTACATTAGGTCCTGTTGCTCTGGTTTCATTGGGACCTCTTGCTCTGGTTACATTGGGACCTGTTGCTCTGCTTACTGTGGGTCCTGTGGCTCTGGTTACATTGGTACCTCTTGCACTGGTTACATTGGGACCTGTTGCTCTGGTTACATTGGGTTCTGTTGCTCTGGTTACATTGGGACCTCTTGCTCTGGTTACATTGGTACCTGTTGCTCTGGTTACTTTGGGCCCTGTGGCTCTGTTTACATTGGTACCTCTTTCTCTGGTTACATTGGGTCCTGTGGCTCTGGTTACATTGGGACCTCTTGCTCTGGTTACTTTGGGTCCTGTGGCTCTGGTTACTTTGGGTCCTGTGGCTCTGGTTACATTGGTACCTCTTGCTCTGGTTACATTGGGACCTGTTGCTCTGGTTACATTGGGACATCTTGCTCTGGTTACATTGGGACCTGTTGCTCTTGTTACTTTGGGTCCTGTGGCTCTGGTTGCATTGGTACCTCTTGCACTGGTTACATTGGGACCTGTTGCTCTGGTTACATTGGGTCCTGTTGCTCTGGTTACATTGGGACCTCTTGCTCTGGTTACATTGGGACCTGTTGCTCTGGTTACATTGGGTCCTGTGGCTCTGGTTACATTGGGACCACTTGCTCTGGTTACATTGGGACCTGTTGCTCTGGTTACTTTGGGTCCTGTTGCTCTGGTTACATTGGTACCTTTTGCAATGGTTATATTGGGGCCTGTTGCTCTTGTTACATTGGTAGCTCTTGCTCGTGTTACATTGGGGTCTGTTCCTCTGGTTACATTGGAACCTTTTGCTCTGATTACATTGGGACCTGTTGCTCTGGTTACTTTGTGTCCTGTGGCTCTGGTTACATTGGTACATCTTGCTCTGGTTACATTGGTACCTCTTGCTCGTGTTACATTGGGACCTGTTGCTTTGGTAACATTGGTACCTCTTCCTCTGGTTACATTAGGACCTGTTGCTCTGGTTACTTTGGAACCGTTTGCTCTGGATATATTGGGGCCTGTTGCTCTGATTACATTGGTACCTGTTGCTCTGGTTACATTGGTACCTCTTGCTCTGGTTACATTGGGACCTGTTGCTTTGGTAACTTTGGTACCTCTTCCTCTGGTTACATTAGGACCTGTTGCTCTGGTTACTTTGGGTCCTGTGGCTCTGGTTACATTGGTACCTCTTGCTGTGGTTACATTGGGACCTGTTGCTCTGGTTACTTTGGGTCCTGTGGCTCTGGTTACATTGGGACCTCTTGCTCTGGTTACATTGGCAGCTGTTGCTCTGGTTACTTTGGGTCCTGTGGCTCTGGTTACATTGGTACCTCTTGCTCTGGTTACATTGGGACCTGTTGCTCTGGTTACATTGGGTCCTGTGGCTCTGGGAAAATTGGTACCTCTTGCTCTGGTTACATTGGGACCTGTTGCTCTGGTTACATTTGGTTCTGTTGCTCTGGTTACATTGGGACCTCTTGCTCTGGTTACATTGGTACCTGTTGCTCTGGTTACTTTGGGCCCTATGGCTCTGGTTACATTGGTACCTCTTGCTCTGGTTACATTGGGACCTCTTGCTCTGGTTACTTTGGGTCCTGTGGCTCTGGTTACATTGGGACCTCTTGCTCTGGTTACATTGGGACCTGTTGCTCTGGTTACTTTGGGTCCTGTGCCTCTGGTTACATTGGGACCTCTTGCTCTGGTTACATTGGGCCCTATTGCTCTGGTTACATTGGGACCTCTTGCTCTGGTTACATTGGGACCTGTTGCTCTGGTTACTTTGGGTCCTGTGGCTCTGGTTACATTGGTACCTCTTGCTCTGGTTACATTGGGACCTGTTGCTCTGGTTACATTGGGTCCTGTTGCTCTGGTTACATTGGTACCTCTTGCTCTGGTTACATTGGGACCTGTTGCTCTGGTTACATTGGGTCCTGTTGCTCTGGTTCCATTGGGACCATTTGCTCTGGTTACATTGGGACCTGTTGCTTTGATTACATTAGGTCCTGTTGCTCTGGTTACATTGGGACCTCTTGCTCTGGTTACATTGGGACCTGTTGCTCTGGTAGCTGTGGGTCCTGTGGGTCTGGTTACTTTGGTACCTCTTGCTCTGGTTACATTGGGACCTGTTGCTCTGGTTACATTGGGTTCTGTTGCTCTGGTTACATTGCGACCTCTTGCTCTGGTTTCATTGGTACCTGTTGCTCTGGTTACTTTGGGCCCTGCGGCTCTGGTTACATTGGTACCTCTTGCTCTGGTTACATTGGGTCCTGTGGCTCTGGTTACATTGGGACCTCTTGCTCTGGTTACACTGGGACCTGTTGCTCTGGTTACATTGGGACCTGTTGCTCTGGTTACATTGGGACCTGTTGCTCTGGTTACTTTGGGTCCTGTGGCTCTGGTTGCATTGGTACATCTTGCTCTGGTTACATTGGGACCTGTTGCTCTGGTTACAATGGGTCCTGTTGCTATGGTTACATTGGGACCTCTTGCTCTGGTTACATTGGGACCTCTTGCTCTGGTTACTTTGGGTCCTGTGGCTCTGGTTACTTTGGTACCTCTTGCTCTGGTTACACTGGGACCTGTTGCTCTGGTGACATTGGGACCTGTTGCTCTGGTTACATTGGGACCTGTTGCTCTGGTTACTTTGGGTCCTGTGGCTCTGGTTACATTGGGACCACTTGCTCTGGTTACATTGGGACCTGTTGCTCTGGTTACTTTGGGTCCTGTTGCTCTGGTTACATTGGTACCTTTTGCAATGGTTATATTGGGGCCTGTTGCTCTTGTTACATTGGTAGCTCTTGCTCGTGTTACATTGGGGTCTGTTCCTCTGGTTACATTGGAACCTTTTGCTCTGATTACATTGGGACCTGTTGCTCTGGTTACTTTGTGTCCTGTGGCTCTGGTTACATTGGTACATCTTGCTCTGGTTACATTGGTACCTCTGGCTCGTGTTACATTGGGACCTGTTGCTTTGGTAACATTGGTACCTCTTCCTCTGGTTACATTAGGACCTGTTGCTCTGGTTACTTTGGAACCTTTTGCTCTGGATATATTGGGGCCTGTTGCTCTGATTACATTGGGACCTGTTGCTCTGGTTACATTGGTACCTCTTGCTCTGGTTACATTGGGACCTGTTGCTTTGGTAACTTTGGTACCTCTTCCTCTGGTTACATTAGGACCTGTTGCTCTGGTTACTTTGGGTCCTGTGGCTCTGGTTACATTGGTACCTCTTGCTGTGGGTACATTGGGACCTGTTGCTCTGGTTACTTTGGGTCCTGTGGCTCTGGTTACATTGGGACCTCTTGCTCTGGTTACATTGGCAGCTGTTGCTCTGGTTACTTTGGGTCCTGTGGCTCTGGTTACATTGGTACCTCTTGCTCTGGTTACATTGGGACTTGTTGCTCTGGTTACATTGGGTCCTGTGGCTCTGGGAAAATTGGTACCTCTTGCTCTGGTTACATTGGGACCTGTTGCTCTGGTTACATTTGGTTCTGTTGCTCTGGTTACATTGGGACCTCTTGCTCTGGTTACATTGGGACCTGTTGCTCTGGTTACTTTGGGCCCTATGGCTCTGGTTACATTGGTACCTCTTGCTCTGGTTACATTGGGACCTCTTGCTCTGGTTACTTTGGGTCCAGTGGCTCTGGTTACATTGGGACCTCTTGCTCTGGTTACATTGGGACCTGTTGCTCTGGTTACTTTGTGTCCTGTGACTCTGGTTACATTGGGACCTCTTGCTCTGGTTACATTGGGCCCTATTGCTCTGGTTACATTGGGACCTCTTGCTCTGGTTACATTGGGACCTGTTGCTCTGGTTACTTTGGGTCCTGTGGCTCTGGTTACATTGGTACCTCTTGCTCTGGTTACATTGGGACCTGTTGCTCTGGTTACATTGGGTCCTGTTGCTCTGGTTACTTCGGGACCTCTTGCTCTGGTTACATTGGGACCTGCTGCTCTGGTTACTTTGGGCCCTGTGGCTCTGGTTACATTGGTACCTCTTGCTCTGGTTACATTGGGACCTGTTGCTCTGGTTACATTGGGTCCTGTTGCTCTGGTTCCATTGGGACCATTTGCTCTGGTTACATTGGGACCTGTTGCTTTGGTTACATTAGGTCCTGTTGCTCTGGTTACATTGGGACCTCTTGCTCTGGTTACATTGGGACCTGTTGCTCTGTTTGCTGTGGGTCCTGTGGCTCTGGTTACTTTGGTACCTCTTGCTCTGGTTACATTGGGACCTGTTGCTCTGGTTACATTGGGTTCTGTTGCTCTGGTTACATTGCGACCTCTTGCTCTGGTTACATTGGTACCTGTTGCTCTGGTTACTTTGGGCCCTGTGGCTCTGGTTACATTGGTACCTCTTGCTCTGGTTACATTGGGTCCTGTGGCTCTGGTTACATTGGGACCTCTTGCTCTGGTTACACTGGGACCTTTTGCTCTGGTTACATTGGGACCTGTTGCTCTGGTTACATTTGGACCTGTTGCTCTGATTACTTTTGGTCCTGTGGCTCTGGTTGCATTGGTACATCTTGCTCTGGTTACATTGGGACCTGTTGCTCTGGTTACAATGGGTCCTGTTGCTATGGTTACATTGGGACCTCTTGCTCTGGTTACATTGGGACCTCTTGCTCTGGTTACTTTGGGCCCTGTGGCTCTGGTTACATTGGTACCTCTTGCTCTGGTTACACTGGGACCTGTTGCTCTGGTGACATTGGGACCTGTTGCTCTGGTTACATTGGGACCTGTTGCTCTGGTTACTTTGGGTCCTGTGGCTCTGTTTGCATTGGTACATCTTGCTCTGGTTACATTGGGACCTGTTGCTCTGGTTACAATGGGTCCTGTTGCTATGGTTACATTGGGACCTCTTGCTCTGGTTACATTGGGACCTGTTGCTCTGGTTACTTTGGGTCCTGTTGCTCTGGTTACATTGGTACCTCTTGCTCGTGTTACATTGGGGTCTGTTCCTCTGGTTACATTGGAACCTTTTGCTCTGGTTATATTGGGGCCTGTTGCTCTGGTTACATTGGTACCTCTTGCTCCTGTTACATTGGGGTCTGTTCCTCTGGTTACATTGGAACCTTTTGCTCTGATTACATTGGGACCTGTTGCTCTGGTTACTTTGGGTCCTATGGCTCTGGTTACATTGGTACCTCTTGCTCTGGTTACATTGGGACCTCTTGCTCTGGTTACTTTGGGTCCTGTGGCTCTGGTTACATTGGGACCTCTTGCTCTGGTTACATTGGGACCTGTTGCTCTGGTTACTTTGGGTCCTGTGGCTCTGGTTACATTGGGACCTCTTGCTCTGGTTACATTGGGCCCTATTGCTCTGGTTACATTGGGACCTCTTGCTCTGGTTACATTGGGACCTGTTGCTCTGGTTAATTTGGGTCCTGTGGCTCTGGTTACATTGGTACCTCTTGCTCTGGTTACATTGGGACCTGTTGCTCTTGTTACATTGGGGTCTGTTCCTCTGGTTACATTGGAACCTTTTGCTCTGGTTATAGTGGGGCCTGTTGCTCTGATTACATTGGGACCTGTTGCTCTGTTTACTTTGGGTCCTGTGGCTCTGGTTACATTGGGACCTCTTTCTCTGGTTACATTGGGACCTGTTGCTCTGGTTACATTGGGTCCTGTGGCTCTGGTTACATTGGTACCTCTTGCTCTGGTTACATTGGGTCCTGTGGCTCTGGTTACATTGGTACCTCTTGCTCTGGTTACATTGGGACCTGTTGCTCTGGTACATTGGGTCCTGTTGCTCTGGTTACATTGGGACCTATTGCTCTGGTTACATTGGGACCTGTTGCTCTGGTTACTTTGGGCCCTGTGGCTCTGGTTACATTGGTACCTCTTGCTCTGGTTACATTGGGACCTGTTGCTCTGGTTACATTGGGTCCTGGTGCTCTGCTTACATTGGGACCTCTTGCTCTGGTTACATTGGGACCTGTTGCTCTGGTTACTTTGGGCCCTGTGGCTCTGGTTACATTGGTACCTCCTGCTCTGGTTACATTGGGACCTGTTGCTCTGATTACATTGGGTCCTGTTGCTCTGGTTCCATTGGGACCACTTGCTCTGGGTTACATTGGGACCTGTTGCTTTGGTTACATTAGGTCCTGTTGCTCTGGTTTCATTGGGACCTCTTGCTCTGGTTACATTGGGACCTGTTGCTCTGCTTACTGTGGGTCCTGTGGCTCTGGTTACATTGGTACCTCTTGCACTGGTTACATTGGGACCTGTTGCTCTGGTTACATTGGGTTCTGTTGCTCTGGTTACATTGGGACCTCTTGCTCTGGTTACATTGGTACCTGTTGCTCTGGTTACTTTGGGCCCTGTGGCTCTGGTTACATTGGTACCTCTTTCTCTGGTTACATTGGGTCCTGTGGCTCTGGTTACATTGGGACCTCTTGCTCTGGTTACTTTGGGTCCTGTGGCTCTGGTTACTTTGGGTCCTGTGGCTCTGGTTACATTGGTACCTCTTGCTCTGGTTACATTGGGACCTGTTGCTCTGGTTACATTGGGACATGTTGCTCTGGTTACATTGGGACCTGTTGCTCTTGTTACTTTGGGTCCTGTGGCTCTGGTTGCATTGGTACCTCTTGCACTGGTTACATTGGGACCTGTTGCTCTGGTTACATTGGGTCCTGTTGCTCTGGTTACATTGGGACCTCTTGCTCTGGTTACATTGGGACCTGTTGCTCTGGTTACTTTGGGTCCTGTGGCTCTGGTTACATTGGGACCACTTGCTCTGGTTACATTGGGACCTGTTGCTCTGGTTACTTTGGGTCCTGTTGCTCTGGTTACATTGGTACCTTTTGCAATGGTTATATTGGGGCCTGTTGCTCTTGTTACATT
The DNA here is from genome assembly GCF_036365525.1 of Heterodontus francisci. Classification (NCBI taxonomy): domain Eukaryota; kingdom Metazoa; phylum Chordata; class Chondrichthyes; order Heterodontiformes; family Heterodontidae; genus Heterodontus; species Heterodontus francisci. The sequence continues at coordinate 62,707,898 of NC_090393.1, read as the reverse complement.
GGTAGCTCTTGCTCGTGTTACATTGGGGTCTGTTCCTCTGGTTACATTGGAACCATTGGCTCTGATTACATTGGGACCTGTTGCTCTGGTTACTTTGTGTCCTGTGGCTCCGGTTACATTGGTACATCTTGCTCTGGTTACATTGGTACCTCTTGCTCGTGTTACATTGGGACCTGTTGCTTTGGTAACATTGGTACCTCTTCCTCTGGTTACATTAGGACCTGTTGCTCTGGTTACTTTGGAACCTTTTGCTCTGGATATATTGGGGCCTGTTGCTCTGGTTACATTGGTACCTCTTGCTCTGGTTACATTGGGACCTGTTGCTTTGGTAACATTGGTACCTCTTCCTCTGGTTACATTAGGACCTGTTGCTCTGGTTACTTTGGAACCTTTTGCTCTGGATATATTGGGGCCTGTTGCTCTGGTTACATTGGTACCTCTTGCTCTGGTTACATTGGCAGCTGTTGCTCTGGTTACTTTGGGTCCTGTGGCTCTGGTTACATTGGTACCTCTTGCTCTGGTTACATTGGGACCTGTTGCTCTGGTTACATTGGGTCCTGTGGCTCTGGGAAAATTGGTACCTCTTGCTCTGGTTACATTGGGACCTGTTGCTCTGGTTACATTGGGTTCTGTTGCTCTGGTTACATTGGGACCTCTAGCTCTGGTTACAGAGGTACCTGTTGCTCTGGTTACTTTGGGCCCTATGGCTCTGGTTACATTGGTACCTCTTGCTCTGGTTACATTGGGACCTCTTGCTCTGGTTACTTTGGGTCCTGTGGCTCTGGTTACATTGGGACCTCTTGCTCTGGTTACATTGGGACCTGTTGCTCTGGTTACTATGGGTCCTGTGGCTCTGGTTACATTGGGACCTCTTGCTCAGGTTACATTGGGCCCTATTGCTCTGGTTACATTGGGACCTCTTGCTCTGGTTACATTGGGACCTGTTGCTCTGGTTACTTTGGGTCCTGTGGCTCTGGTTACATTGGTACCTCTTGCTCTGGTTACATTGGGACCTGTTGCTCTGGTTACATTGGGTCCTGTTGCTCTGGTTACTTAGGGACCTCTTGCTCTGGTTACATTGGGACCTGCTGCTCTGGTTACTTTGGGCCCTGTGGCTCTGGTTAGATTGGTACCTCTTGCTCTGGTTACATTGGGACCTGTTGCTCTGGTTACATTGGGTTCTATTGCTCTGGTTACATTGCGACCTCTTGCTCTGGTTACATTGGTACCTGTTGCTCTGGTTAAATTGGGCCCTGTGGCTCTGGTTACATTGGTACCTCTTGCTCTGGTTACATTGGGTCCTGTGGCTCTGGTTACATTGGGACCTCTTGCTCTGGTTACACTGGGACCTGTTGCTCTGGTTACATTGGGACCTGTTGCTCTGGTTACATTGGGACCTGTTGCTCTGGTTACTTTGGGTCCTGTGGCTCTGGTTGCATTGGTACATCTTGCTCTGGTTACATTGGGACCTGTTGCTCTGGTTACAATGGGTCCTGTTGCTATGGTTACATTGGGACCTCTTGCTCTGGTTACATTGGGACCTCTTGCTCTGGTTACTTTGGGTCCTGTGGCTCTGGTTACATTGGTACCTCTTGCTCTGGTTACACTAGGACCTGTTGCTCTGGTTACATTGGGACCTGTTGCTCTGGTTACATTGGGACCTGTTGCTCTGGTTACTTTGGGTCCTGTGGCTCTGGTTGCATTGGTACATCTTGATCTGGTTACATTGGGACCTGTTGCTCTGGTTACAATGGGTCCTGTTGCTATGGTTACATTGGGACCTCTTGCTCTGGTTACATTGGGACCTGTTGCTCTGGTTACTTTGGGTCCTGTGGCTCTGGTTACATTGGGACCACTTGCTCTGGTTACATTGGGACCTGATGCTCTGGTTACTTTGGGTCCTGTTGCTCTGGTTACATTGGTACCTCTTGCTCGTGTTACATTGGGGTCTGTTCCTCTGGTTACATTGGAACCTTTTGCTCTGGTTATATTGGGGCCTGTTGCACTGGTTACATTGGTACCTCTTGCTCCTGTTACATTGGGGTCTGTTCCTCTGGTTACATTGGAACCTTTTGCTCTGATTACATTGGGACCTGTTGCTCTGGTTACTTTGGGTCCTGTGGCTCTGGTTACATTGGTACATCTTGCTCTGTTTACATTGGTACCTCTTGCTCGTGTTACATTGGGGTCTGTTCCTATGGTTACATTGGAACCTTTTGCTCTGGTTATATTGGGCCCTGTTGCTCTGATTACATTGGGACCTGTTGCTCTGGTTACATTGGTACCACTTGCTCTGGTTACATTGGGACCTGTTGCTCTGGTTACTTTGGGTCCTGTGGCTCTGGTTACATTGGGACCACTTGCTCTTGTTACATTGGGACCTGTAGCTCTGGTTACTTTGGGTCCTGTTGCTCTGGTTACATTGGTACCTCTTGCTCTGGTTACATTGGGACCTGTTCCTCTGGTTACATTGGAACCTTTTGCTCTGGTTATATTGGGGCCTGTTGCTCTGGTTACATTGGTACCTCTTGCTCTTGTTACATTGGGGTCTGTTCCTCTGGTTACATTGGAACCTTTTGCTCTGATTACATTGGGACCTGTTGCTCTGGTTACTTTGGGTCCTGTGGCTCTGGTTACATTGGTACATCTTGCTCTGTTTACATTGGGACCTGTTGCTTTGGTAACATTGGTACCTCTTGCTCTGGTTACATTAGGACCTGTTGCTCTGGTTACGTTTGGTCCTGTGGCTCTGGTTACATTGTTACCTCTTGCTCTGGTTACATTGGGACCTGTTGCTCTGGTTACTTTGGGTCCTGTGGCTCTGGTTACATTGGGACCACTTGCTCTGGTTACATTGGTACCTCTTGCTCTGGTTACATTGGTACCTCTTGCTCTGGTTACATTGGGGTCTGTTCCTCTGGTTACATTGGAACCTTTTGCTCTGATTACATTGGGACCTGTTGCTCTGGTTACTTTGGGTCCTGTGGCTCTGGTTACATTGGTACATCTTGCTCTGTTTACATTGGTACCTCTTGCTCGTGTTACATTGGTGTCTGTTCCAATGGTTACATTGGAACCTTTTGCTCTGGTTATATTGGGCCCTGTTGCTCTGATTACATTGGGACCTGTTGCTCTGGTTACATTGGTGCCTCTTGCTCTGGTTACATTGGGACCTGTTGCTTTGTTAACATTGGTACCTCTTGCTCTGGTTACATTAGGACCTGTTGCTCTGGTTACGTTTGGTACTGTGGCTCTGGTTACATTGTTACCTCTTGCTCTGGTTACATTGGGACCTGTTGCTCTGGTTACTTTGGGTCCTGTGGCTCTGGTTACATTGGGACCACTTGCTCTGGTTACATTGGTACCTCTTGCTCTGGTTACATTGGTACCTCTTGCTCTGGTTACATTGGGGTCTGTTCCTCTGGTTACATTGGAACCTTTTGCTCTGGTTATATTGGGGCCTGTTGCTCTGATTACATTGGGACCTGTTGCTCTGGTTACATTAGGACCTGTTGCTCTGGTTACTTTGGGTCCTGTGGCTCTGGTTACATTGGTACCTCTTGCTCTGGTTACATTGGGACCTGTTGCTTTGGTTACATTGGGTCCTGTTGCTCTGGTTACATTGGGACCTCTTGCTCTGGTTACATTGGTACCTCTTGCTCTGGTTACATTGTGACCTGTTGCTTTGGTTACATTGGGTCCTGTTGCTCTGGTTACATTGGGACCTCTTGCTCTGGTTACATTGGGACCTGTTGCTCTGGTTACTTTGGGTCCTGTGGCTCTGGTTACATTGGTACCTCTTGCTCTGGTTACATTGGGACCTGTTGCTCTGGTTACATTGGGTTCTGTTGCTCTGGGTACATTGGGACCTCTTGTTCTGGTTACATTGGTACCTGTTGCTCTGGTTACTTTGGGCCCTGTGGCTCCGGTTACATTGGGACCTCTTGCTCTGGTTACATTGGGACCTGTTGCTCTTGTTACATTGGGACCTCTTGCTCTGGTTACATTGGTACCTCTTGCCCTGGTTACATTGGGACCTGTTGCTCTGGTTACTTTGGGTCCTGTGGCTCTGGTTGCATTGGTACCTCTTGCTCTGGTTACATTGGGACCTGTTGCTCTGGTTACATTGGGTTCTGTTGCTCTGGGTACATTGGGACCTCTTGTTCTGGTTACATTGGTACCTGTTGCTCTGGTTAATTTAGGCCCTGTGGCTCCGGTTACATTGGGACCTCTTGCTCTGGTTACTTTGGGTCCTGTGGCTCTGGTTACTTTGGGTCCTGTGGCTCAGGTTACGTTGGAACCTCTTGCTCTGGTTACATTGGGACCTGTTGCTCTTGTTACATTGGGACCTCTTGCTCTGGTTACATTGGTACCTCTTGCCCTGGTTACATTGGGACCTGTTGCTCTAGTTACATTGGGCCCTGTGGCTCTGGTTGCATTGGTACCTATTGCTCTGGTTACATTGCGAACTGTTGCTCTGGTTACATTGGGTCTTGTGGCTCTGGTTACATTGGGACCTCTTGCTCTGGTTACTTTGTGTCCTGTGGCTCTGGTTACATTGGGTCCTGTGGCTCTGGTTACATTAGTACCTCTTGCTCTGGTTACATTGGGCCCTATTGCTCTGGTTACGTTGGGACCTGTTGCCCTGGTTACTTTGGGTCCTGTGGCTCTGGTTGCATTGGTACCTCTTGCTCTGGTTACATTGGTCCCTCTTGCTCTGGTTACACTGGGACCTGTTGCTCTGGTTACATTGGGACCTGTTGCTCTGGTTACATTGGGACCTGTTGCTCTGGTTACTTTGGGTCCTGTGGCTCTGGTTGCATTGATACATCTTGCTCTGGTTACGTTGGGACCTGTTGCTCTGGTTACAATGGGTCCTGTTGCTCTGGTTACATTGGGACCTGTTGCTCTGGTTACTTTGGGTCCTGTGGCTCTGGTTACATTGGGACCACTTGCTCTGGTTACATTGGGACCTGTTGCTCTGGTTACTTTGGGTTCTGTTGCTCTGGTTACATTGGTACCTCTTGCTCGTGTTACATTGGGGTCTGTTCCTCTGGTTACATTGGAACCTTTTGCTCTGGTTATATTGGGTCCTGTTGCTCTTGTTACATTGGTACCTCTTGCTCTTGTTACATTGGGGTCTGTTCCTCTGGTTACATTGGAACCTTTTGCTCTGGTTATATTGGGTCCTGTTGCTCTTGTTACATTGGTACCTCTTGCTCTTGTTACATTGGGGTCTGTTCCTCTGGTTACATTGGAACCTTTTGCTCTGATTACATTGGGACCTGTTGCTGTGGTTACTTTGGGTCCTGTGGCTCTGGTTACATTGGTACCTCTTGCTCTGGTTACATTGGTACCTCTTGCTCTGGTTACATTGGGGTCTGTTGCTCTGATTACATTGGGACCTGTTGCTCTGGTTACATTAGGACCTGTTGCTCCGGTTACTTTGGGTCCTGTGGCTCTGGTTACATTGGTACCTCTTGCTCTGGTTACATTGGAACCTTTTGCTCTGGTTATATTGGGGCCTGTTGCTCTGATTACATTGGGACCTGTTGCTCTGGTTACATTAGGACCTGTTGCTCCGGTTACTTTGGGTCCTGTGGCTCTGGTTACATTGGTACCTGTTGCTTTGGTTTCATTGGGTCCTGTTGCTCTGGTTACATTGGGACCTCTTGCTCTGGTTACATTGGGACCTGTTGCTCTGGTTACATTAGGACCTGTTGCTCCGGTTACTTTGGGTCCTGTGGCTCTGGTTACATTGGTACCTGTTGCTTTGGTTACATTGGGTCCTGTTGCTCTGGTTACATTGGGACCTCTTGCTCTGGTTACATTGGGACCTGTTGCTTTGGTTACATTGGGTCCTGTTGCTCTGGTTACATTGGGACCTCTTGCTCTGGTTACATTGGGACCTGTTGCTCTGGTTACTTGGGGTCCTTTGGCTCTGGTTACATTGGTACCTCTTGCTCTGGTTACATTGGGACCTGTTGCTCTGGTTACATTGGGTTCTGTTGCTCTGGGTACATTGGGACCTCTTGTTCTGGTTACATTGGTACCTGTTGCTCTGGTTACTTTGGGCCCTGTGGCTCCGGTTACATTGGGACCTCTTGCTCTGGTTACTTTGGGTCCTGTGGCTCTGGTTACTTTGGGTCCTGTGGCTCAGGTTACATTGGAACCTCTTGCTCTGGTTACATTGGGACCTGTTGCTCTTGTTACATTGGGACCTCTTGCTCTGGTTACATTGGTACCTCTTGCCCTGGTTACATTGGGACCTGTTGCTCTAGTTACATTGGGCCCTGTGGCTCTGGTTGCATTGGTACCTATTGCTCTGGTTACATTGCGAACTGTTGCTCTGGTTACATTGGGACATGTTGCTCTGGTTACTTTGGGCCCTGTGGCTCTGGTTACATTGGGACCTCTTGCTCTGGTTACTTTGGGTCCTGTGGCTCTGGTTACATTGGGACCTCTTGCTCTGGTTACATTGGGACCTCTTGCTCTGGTTACTTTGGGTCCTGTGGCTCTGGTTACATTGGGACCTCTTGCTCTGGTTACATTGAGACCTGTTGCTCTGGTTACATTGTTTCCTGTGGCTCTGGTTACATTGGGACCTCTTGCTCTGCTTACTTTGTGTCCTGTGGCTCTGGTTACATTGGAACCTCTTGCTCTGGTTACATTGGGACCTGTTGCTCTGGTTACTTTGGGTCCTGTGGCTCTGGTTACATTGCGCCCTACTGCTCTGGTTACATTGGGCCCTGTGGCTCTGGATACATTGGTACCTCTTGCTCTGGTTACATTGGGACCTGTTGCTCTGGTTACATTGGGACCTCTTGCTCTGGTTACATAGGGCCCTATTGCTCTGGTTACATTGGGCCCTGTGGCTCTGGATACATTGGTACCTCTTGCTCTGGTTACATTGGGACCTGTTGCTCTGGTTACATTGGGTCCTGTTGCTCTGGTTACATTGGGACAACTTGCTCTGGTTACATTGTTACCTGTTTCTTTGGTTACATTAGGTCCTGTTGCTCTGGTTACATTGGGACCTCTTGCTCTAGTTACATTGGGACCTGTTGCTCTGGTTACTGTGAGTCCTGTGGCTCTGGTTGCATTGGTACCTCTTGCTCTCGTTACATAGGGACCTGTTGCTCTGGTTACATTGGGTTCTGTTGCTCTGGTTACATTGGGACCTCTTGCTCTGGTTACATTGGTACCTGTTGCTCTGGTTACTTTGGGCCCTGTGGCTCTGGTTACATTGGTACCTCTTGCTCTGGTTACATTGCGTCCTGTGGCTCTGGTTACATTGGGACCTCTTGCTATGGTTACTTTGGGTCCTGTGGCTCTGGTTACATTGGGTCCTGTGGCTCTGGTTACATTGGTACCTCTTGCTCTGGTTACATTGGGACCTGTTGCTCTGGTTACTTTGGGTCCTGTGGCTCTGGTTACATTGGGACCTCTTGCTCTGGTTACATTGGGACCTGTTGCTCTGGTTACATTAGGTCCTGTTGCTCTGGTTACATTGGGACCTCTTGCTCTGGTTACATTGGGACCTGTTGCTCTGGTTACATTGGGTCCTGTTGCTCTGGTTACATTGGGACCTCTTGCTCTGGTTACATTGGGACCTGTTGCTCTGGTTACTTTGGGTCCTGTGGCTCTGGTTACATTGGGACCACTTGCTCTGGTTACATTGGTACCTCTTGCTCTGGATACATTGGGTCCTCTTGCTCTGGTTACATTGGGACCTCTTGCTCTTGTTACATTGGGACCTGTTGCTCTGGTTACTTTGGGTACTGTGGCTCTGGTTACATTGGGACCTCTTGCTCTGGTTACATTGGGACCTGTTGCTCTGGATACATTGGGTCCTCTTGCTCTGGTTACATTGGGACCTCTTGCTCTGGTTACATTGGTACCTCTTGCTCTTCTTACATTGGGACCTGTTGCTCGTGTTACATTGGGACCTCTTGCTCTGGTTACACTGGGACCTGTTGCTCTGGTTACTTTGGGTCCTGTGGCTCTGGTTACATTGGGACCACTTGCTCTGGTTACATTGGTACCTCTTGTTCTGGTTACATTGGGACCTGTTGCTCTGGTTACATTGGGTCCTGTGGCTCTGGTTACATTGGGACCTCTTGCTCTGGTTACTTTGGGTCCTGTGGCTCAGGTTACATTGGGACCTCTTGCTCTGGTTACATTGGGACCTGTTGCTCTGGTTACTTTGGGTCCTGTGGCTCTGGTTACATTGGGACCTCTTGCTCTGTTTACATTGGGCCCTATTGCTCTGGTTACATTGGGAACTCTTGCTCTGGTTACTTTGGGACCTGTTGCTCTGGTTACTTTGGGTCCTGTGGCTCTGGTTACATTGGGGCCTCTTGCTCTGGTTACATTGGGACCAGTTGCTCTGGTTACTTTGGGCCCTGTGGCTCTGGATACATTGGTACCTCTTGCTCTGGCTACATTGGGACCTGTTGCTCTGGTTACATTGGGTCCTGTTGCTCTGGTTACATTGGGACAATTTGCTCTGGTTACATTGTTACCTGTTGCTTTGGTTACATTAGGTCCTGTTGCTCTGGTTACATTGGGACCTCTTGCTCTGGTTACATTGGGACCTGTTGCTCTGGTTACTGTGGGTCATGTGGCTCTGATTACATTGGTACCTCTTGCTCTGGTTACATTGGGACCTGTTGCTCTGGTTACATTGGGTTCTGTTGCTCTGGTTACATTGGGACCTCTTGCTCTGGTTACATTGGTACCTGTTGCTCAGGTTACTTTGGGCCCTGTGGCTCTGGTTACATTGGTACCTCTTGCTCTGGTTACATTGCGTCCTGTGGCTCTGGTTACATTGGGACCTCTTGCTATGGTTACTTTGGGTCCTGTGGCTCTGGTTACTTTGGGTCCTGTGGCTCTGGTTATATTGGGACCTCTTGCTCTGGTTACATTGGGCCCTGTTGCTCTGGTTACATTGGGACCTCTTGCTCTGGTTACATTGGGACCTGTTGCTCTGGTTACTTTGGGTCCTGTGGCTCTGGTTGCATTGGTACCTCTTGCTCTGGTTACATTGGGACCTGTTGCTCTGGTTACATTGGGTCCTGTTGCTCTTGTTACATTGGGACCTCTTGCTCTGGTTACATTGGGACCTGTTGCTCTGGTTACTTTGTGTCCTGTGGCTCTGGTTACATTGGGACCACTTGCTCTGTTTACATTGGTACCTCTTGCTCTGGTTACATTGGTACCTCTTGCTCTGGTTACATTGGACCTGTTGCTCTGGTTACATTGGGACCTCTTGCTCTGGTTACATTGGTACCTCTTGCTCGTGTTACATTGGGGTCTGTTCCTCTGGTTATATTGGAACCTTTTGCTCTGGTTATATTGGGGCCTGTTGCTCTGATTACATTGGGACCTGTTGCTCTGGTTACATTGGTACCTCTTGCTCTGGTTACATTGGGACCTGTTGCTTTGGTAACATTGGTACCTCTTCCTCTGGTTACATTAGGACCTCTTGCTCTGGTTACTTTGGGTCCTGTGGCTCTGGTTACATTGGTACCTCTTGCTCTGGTTACATTGGGACCTGTTGCTTTTGTTACATTGGGTCCTGTTGCTCTGGTTACATTGGGTCCTCTTGCTCTGGTTACATTGGGACCTGTTGCTCTGGTTACTTTGGGTCCTGTGGCTCTGGTTACATTGGTACCTCTTGCTCTGGTTACATTGGGACCTGTTGCTCTGGTTACATTGGGTTCTGTTGCTCTGGTTACATTGGGACCTCTTGCTCTGGTTTCATTGGTACCTGTTGCTCTGGTTACTTTGGGCCCTGTGGCTCTGGTTGCATTGTGATCTGTTGCTCTGGTTACATTGGGTCCTGTGGCTCTGGTTACATTGGGACCTCTTGCTCTGGTTACTTTGGGTCCTGTGGCTCTGGTTACTTTGGGTCCTGTGGCTCAGGTTGCATTGGTACCTGTTGCTCTGGTTACATTGGGACCTGTTGCTCTGGTTACATTGGGACCTCTTGCTCTGGTTACATTGGTACCTCTTGCTCTGGTTACATTGGGACCTGTTGCTCTGGTTACATTGGGGCCTGTTCCTCTGGTTACAGTGGGACCTGTAGTAATTTCATTGGGACCTGTTGTTGTAATTACATTGGGACCTGACGCTCTGGTTACATTGGGACCTCTTGCTCTGGTTACATTGGGCCCTGTTGCCCTGGTTACACTGGAACATATCATTGTGCTTACATTGAGACCTGTTGCTCTGGTTACATTGGTACCTCTTGCTCTGGTTACATTGGGATCTGTTGCTCTGGTTACATTGGGTCCTGTTGCTCTGGTTACATTGGGACCTCTTGCTCTGGTTACATTGGGAACTGTTGCTCTGGTTACTTTGGGTCCAGCGGCTCTGGTTACATTGGTACCTCTTGCTCTGGTTACATTGGGCCCTGTTGCTCTGGTTACATTGGGAGCTCTTGCTCTGGTTACATTGGGACCTGTTGCTCTGGTTACATTGGGACCTCTTGCTCTGGTTACATTGGGTCCTGTTGCTCTGGTTACATTGGGACCTCTTGCTCTGGTTACATTGGGACCTGTTGCTCTGGTTACATTGGGACCTCTTGCTCTTGTTACATTGGGACCTCTTGCTCTGGTTACATTGGTACCTGTGGCTCTGGTTACATTGGGACCTCTTGCTCTGGTTACATTGGGACCTGTTGCTCTGGTTACATTGGTACCTCTTGCTCTTGTTACATTGGGCCCTGTTGCTCTGGTTACATTGGGGCCTCTTGCTCTTGTTACATTGGGGTCTGTTCCTCTGGTTACATTGGAACCTTTTGCTCTGGTTATAGTGGGGCCTGTTGCTCTGATTACATTGGGACCTGTTGCTCTGGTTACTTTGGGTCCTGTGGCTCTGGTTACATTGGGACCTCTTTCTCTGGTTACATTGGGACCTGTTGCTCTGGTGACATTGGGTCCTGTGGCTCTGGTTACATTGGTACCTCTTGCTCCGGTTACATTGGGACCTCTTGCTCTGGTTACATTGGGACCTGTTGCTCTGGTTACTTTGGGTCCTGTGGCTCTGGTTACATTGGTACCTCTTGCACTTGTTACATTGGGGTCTGTTCCTCTGGTTACATTGGAACCTTTTGCTCTGGTTATAGTGGGGCCTGTTGCTCTGGTTACATTGGGACCTCTTGCTCTGGTTCCATTGGGACCTGTGGCTCTGGTTACATTGGGACCTCTTGCTCTGGTTACATTGGGACCTCTTGCTCTGGTTACGTTGGGACCTCTTGCTCTGGTTACATTGGGACATGTTGCTCTGGTTACTTTGCGTCCTGTGGCTCTGGTTACATTGGGACCTCTTGCTCTGGTTACTTTGGGACCTGTTGCTCTGGTTACATTGGGACCTCTTGCTCTTGTTACATTGGGACCTCTTGCTCTGGTTACATTGGTACCTGTGGCTCTGGTTACATTGGGACCTCTTGCTCTGGTTACATTGGGACCTGTTGCTCTGGTTACATTGGTACCTCTTGCTCTTGTTACATTGGGCCCTGTTGCTCTGGTTACATTGGGGCCTCTTGCTCTTGTTACATTGGGGTCTGTTCCTCTGGTTACATTGGAACCTTTTGCTCTGGTTATAGTGGGGCCTGTTGCTCTGATTACATTGGGACCTGTTGCTCTGGTTACATTGGGTCCTGTGGCTCTGGTTACATTGGTACCTCTTGCACTTGTTACATTGGGGTCTATTCCTCTGGTTACATTGGAACCTTTTGCTCTGGTTATAGTGGGGCCTGTTGCTCTGGTTACATTGGGACCTCTTGCTCTGGTTCCAATGGGACCCGTGGCTCTGGTTACATTGGGACCTCTTGCTCTGGTTACATTGGGACCTCTTGCTCTGGTTACTTTGGGTCCTGTGGCTCTGGTTACGTTGGGACCTCTTGCTCTGGTTACATTGGGACATGTTGCTCTGGTTACTTTGGGCCCTGTGGCTCTGGTTACATTGGGACCTCTTGCTCTGGTTACTTTGGGTCCTGTGGCTCTGGTTACATTGGGACCTGTTGCTCTGGTTACATTGGGACCTCTTGCTCTTGTTACATTGGGACCTCTTGCTCTGGTTACATTGGTACCTGTGGCTCTGGTTACATTGGGACCTCTTGCTCTGGTTACATTGGGACCTGTTGCTCTGGTTACATTGGTACCTCTTGCTCTTGTTACATTGGGCCCTGTTGCTCTGGTTACATTGGGGCCTCTTGCTCTTGTTACATTGGGGTCTGTTGCTCTGGTTACTTTGGTCCTGTGGCTCTGGTTATAGTGGGGCCTGTTGCTCTGATTACATTGGGACCTGTTGCTCTGGTTACATTGGGTCCTGTGGCTCTGGTTACATTGGTACCTCTTGCTCTGGTTACATTGGGACCTCTTGCTCTGGTTACATTGGGACCTGTTGCTCTGGTTACTTTGGGTCCTGTTGCTCTGGTTACATTGGTACCTCTTGCACTTGTTACATTGGGGTCTGTTCCTCTGGTTACATTGGAACCTTTTGCTCTGGTTATAGTGGGGCCTGTTGCTCTGGTTACATTGGGACCTCTTGCTCTGGTTCCAATGGGACCCGTGGCTCTGGTTACATTGGGACCTCTTGCTCTGGTTACATTGGGACCTCTTGCTCTGGTTACTTTGGGTCCTGTGGCTCTGGTTACGTTGGGACCTCTTGCTCTGGTTACATTGGGACATGTTGCTCTGGTTACTTTGGGCCCTGTGGCTCTGGTTACATTGGGACCTGTTGCTCTGGTTACTTTGGGTCCTGTGGCTCTGGTTACATTGGGACCTCTTGCTCTGGTTACATTGGGACCTCTTGCTCTGGTTACTTTGGGTCCTGTGGCTCTGGTTACATTGGGACCTCTTGCTCTGGTTACATTGAGACCTGTTGCTCTGGTTACATTGTTTCCTGTGGCTCTGGTTACATTGGGACCTCTTGCTCGGGTTACTTTGGGTCCTGTGGCTCTGGTTACATTGGAACCTCTTGCTCTGGTTACATTGGGACCTGTTGCTCTGGTTACTTTGCTCCTGTGGCTCTGGTTACATTGGGCCCTATTGCTCTGGTTACATTGGGCCCTGTGGCTCTGGATACATTGGTACCTCTTGCTCTGGTTACATTGGGACCTGTTGCTCTGGTTACATTGGGACCTCTTGCTCTGGTTACATAGGGCCCTATTGCTCTGGTTACATTGGGCCCTGTGGCTCTGGATACATTGGTACCTCTTGCTCTGGTTACATTGGGACCTGTTGCTCTGGTTACATTGGGACATGTTGCTCTGGTTACTTTGGGCCCTGTGGCTCTGGTTACATTGGGACCTCTTGCTCTGGTTACTTTGGGTCCTGTGGCTCTGGTTACATTGGGACCTCTTGCTCTGGTTACATTGGGACCTGTTGCTCTGGTTACATTGGGACCTGTTGCTCTGGTTACTTTGGGTCCAGTGGCTCTGGTTACATTGGGACCTCTTGCTCTGGTTACATTGGTACCTCTTGCTCTGGTTACATTGGGACCTCTTGCTCTGGTTACATTGGGACCTGTTGCTCTGATTACATTGGGTCCTCTTGCTCTGGTTACATTGGTACCTCTTGCTCGTGTTACATTGGGGTCTGTTCCTCTGGTTATATTGGAACTTTTGCTCTGATTGTATTGGGGCCTGTTGCTCTGATTACATTAGGACCTGTTGCTCTGGTTACATTGTTACCTCTTGCTCTGGTTACATTGGGACCTGTTGCTTTGGTAACATTGGTACCTCTTCCTCTGGTTACATTAGGACCTCTTGCTCTGGTTACTTTGGGTCCTGTGGCTCTGGTTACATTGGTACCTCTTGCTCTGGTTACATTGGGACCTGTTGCTTTGGTTACATTGGGTCCTGTTGCTCTGGTTACATTGGGACCTCTTGCTCTGGTTACATTGGGACCTGTTGCTCTGGTTACTTTGGGTCCTGTGGCTCTGGTTACATTGGTACCTCTTGCTCTGGTTACATTGGGACCTGTTGCTCAGGTTTCATTGGGTTCTGTTGCTCTGGTTACATTGGGACCTCTTGCTCTGGTTTCATTGGTACCTGTTGCTCTGGTTACTTTGGGCCCTGTGGCTCTGGTTACATTGTGATCTATTGCTCTGGTTACATTGGGTCCTGTGGCTCTGGTTACATTGGGACCTCTTGCTCTGGTTACTTTGGGTCCTGTGGCTCTGGTTACTTTGGGTCCTGTGGCTCAGGTTACCATGGTACCTGTTGCTCTGGTTACATTGGGACCTGTTGCTCTGGATACATTGGGACCTCTTGCTCTGGTTACATTCCAACCTCTTGCTCTGGTTACATTGGGACCTGTTGCTCTGGTTACATTGGGGCCTGTTCCTATGGTTAAAGTGGGACCTGTAGTAATTTCATTGGGACCTGTTGTTTTAATTACATTGGGACCTCTTGCTCTGGTTACATTGGGACCTCTTGCTCTGGTTACATTGGGCCCTGTTGCTCTGGTTACTTTGGGTCCTGCGGCTCTGGTTACGTTGGGACCTCTTGCTCTGGTTACATTGGGACATGTTGCTCTGGTTACTTTGGGCCCTGTGGCTCTGGTTACATTGGGACCTCTTGCTCTGGTTACTTTGGGTCCTGTGGCTCTGGTTACATTGGGACCTCTTGCTCTGGTTACATTGGGACCTCTTGCTCTGGTTACTTTGGGTCCTGTGGCTCTGGTTACATTGGGACCTCTTGCTCTGGTTACATTGAGACCTGTTGCTCTGGTTACATTGGGTCCTGTGGCTCTGGTTACATTGGGACCTCTTGCTCTGGTTACTTTGGGTCCTGTGGCTCTGGTTACATTGGAACCTCTTGCTCTGGTTGCATTGGGACCTGTTGCTCTGGTTACTTTGGGTCCTGTGGCTCTGGTTACATTGGGCCCTATTGCTCTGGTTACATTGGGCCCTGTGGCTCTGGATACATTGGTACCTCTTGCTCTGGTTACATTGGGACCTGTTGCTCTGGTTACATTGGGACCTCTTGCTCTGGTTACATAGGGCCCTATTGCTCTGGTTACATTGGGCCCTGTGGCTCTGGATACATTGGTACCTCTTGCTCTGGTTACATTGGGACCTGTTGCTCTGGTTACATTGGGTCCTGTTGCTCTGGTTACATTGGGACAACTTGCTCTGGTTACATTGTTACCTGTTGCTTTGGTTTCATTCGGTCCTGTTGCTCTGGTTACATTGGGACCTCTTGCTCTAGTTACATTGGGACCTGTTGCTCTGTTTACTGTGGGTCCTGTGGCTCTGGTTGCATTGGTACCTCTTGCTCTGGTTACATTGGGACCTGTTGCTCTGGTTACATTGGGTTCTGTTGCTCTGGTTACATTGGGACCTCTTGCTCTGGTTACATTGGTACCTGTTGCTCTGGTTACTTTGGGCCCTGTGGCTCTGGTTACATTGGTATCTCTTGCTCTGGTTACATTGCGTCCTGTGGCTCTGGTTACATTGGGACCTCTTGCTATGGTTACTTTGGGTCCTGTGGCTCTGGTTACTTTGGGTCCTGTGGCTCTGGTTACATTGGTACCTCTTGCTCTGGTTACATTGGGACCTGTTGCTCTGGTTACTTTGGGTCCTGTGGCTCTGGTTACATTGGGACCACTTGCTCTGGTTACATTGGGACCTCTTGCTCTGGTTACATTGGGACCTGTTGCTCTGGTTACTTTGGGTCCAGTGGCTCTGGTTGCATTGGTGCCTCTTGCTCTGGTTACATTGGGACCTGTTGCTCTGGTTACATTGGGTCCTGTTGCTCTGGTTACATTGGGACCTCTTGCTCTGGTTACATTGGGACCTGTTGCTCTGGTTACTTTGGGTCCTGTGGCTCTGGTTACATTGGGACCTCTTGCTCTGGTTACATTGGTACCTCTTGCTCTGGATACATTGGGTCCTCTTGCTCTGGTTACATTGGGACCTCTTGCTCTGGTTACATTGGGACCTGTTGCTCTGGTTACTTTGGGTACTGTGGCTCTGGTTACATTGGGACCTCTTGCTCTGGTTACATTGGGACCTGTTGCTCTGGATACATTGGGTCCTCTTGCTCTGGTTACATTGGGACCTCTTGCTCTGGTTACATTGGTACCTCTTGCTCTGGTTACATTGGGACCTGTTGCTCGTGTTACATTGGGACCTCTTGCTCTGGTTACATTGGGACCTGTTGCTCTGGTTACTTTGGGTCCTGTGGCTCTGGTTACATTGGGACCACTTGCTCTGGTTACATTGGTACCTCTTGTTCTGGTTACATTGGGACCTGTTGCTCTGGTTACATTGGGTCCTGTGGCTCTGGTTACATTGGGACCTCTTGCTCTGGTTACTTTGGGTCCTGTGGCTCTGTTACATTGGGACCTCTTGCTCTGGTTACATTGGGACCTGTTGCTCTGGTTACTTTGGGTCCTGTTGCTCTGGTTACATTGGGACCTCTTGCTCTGTTTACATTGGGCCCTATTGCTCTGGTTACATTGGGAACTCTTGCTCTGATTACTTTGGGACCTGTTGCTCTGGTTACTTTGGGTCCTGTGGCTCTGGTTACATTGGGACCTCTTTCTCTGGTTACATTGGGACCTGTTGCTCTGGTTGCATTGGGTCCTGTGGCTCTGGTTACATTGGTACCTCTTGCTCTGGTTACATTGGGACCTCTTGCTCTGGTTACATTGGGACCTGTTGCTCTGGTTACTTTGGGTCCTGTGGCTCTGGTTACATTGGTACCTCTTGCACTTGTTACATTGGGGTCTGTTCCTCTGGTTACATTGGAACCTTTTGCTCTGGTTATAGTGGGGCCTGTTGCTCTGGTTACATTGGGACCTCTTGCTCTGGTTCCATTGGGACCCGTGCCTCTGGTTACATTGGGACCTCTTGCTCTGGTTACATTGGGACCTCTTGCTCTGGTTACTTTGGGTCCTGTGGCTCTGGTTACGTTGGGACCTCTTGCTCTGGTTACATTGGGACATGTTGCTCTGGTTACTTTGGGCCCTGTGGCTCTGGTTACATTGGGACCTCTTGCTCTGGTTACTTTGGGTCCTGTGGCTCTGGTTACATTGGGACCTCTTGCTCTGGTTACATTGGGACCTCTTGCTCTGGTTACTTTGGGTCCTGTGGCTCTGGTTACATTGGGACCTCTTGCTCTGGTTACATTGAGACCTGTTGCTCTGGTTACATTGGGTCCTGTGGCTCTGGTTACATTGGGACCTCTTGCTCTGGTTACTTTGGGTCCTGTGGCTCTGGTTACATTGGAACCTCTTGCTCTGGTTACATTGGGACCTGTTGCTCTGGTTACTTTGGGTCCTGTGGCTCTGGTTACATTGGGCCCTATTGCTCTGGTTACATTGGGCCCTGTGGCTCTGGATACATTGGTACCTCTTGCTCTGGTTACATTGGGACCTGTTGCTCTGGTTACATTGGGACCTCTTGCTCTGGTTACATAGGGCCCTATTGCTCTGGTTACATTGGGCCCTGTGGCTCTGGATACATTGGTACCTCTTGCTCTGGTTACATTGGGACCTGTTGCTCTGGTTACATTGGCTCCTGTTGCTCTGGTTACATTGGGACAACTTGCTCTGGTTACATTGTTACCTGTTGCTTTGGTTACATTCGGTCCTGTTGCTCTGGTTACATTGGGACCTCTTGCTCTAGTTACATTGGGACCTGTTGCTCTGTTTACTGTGGGTCCTGTGGCTCTGGTTGCATTGGTACCTCTTGCTCTGGTTACATTGGGACCTGTTGCTCTGGTTACATTGGGTTCTGTTGCTCTGGTTACATTGGGACCTCTTGCTCTGGTTACATTGGTACCTGTTGCTCTGGTTACTTTGGGCCCTGTGGCTCTGGTTACATTGGTACCTCTTGCTCTGGTTACATTGCGTCCTGTGGCTCTGGTTACATTGGGACCTCTTGCTATGGTTACTTTGGGTCCTGTGGCTCTGGTTACTTTGGGTCCTGTGGCTCTGGTTACATTGGTACCTCTTGCTCTGGTTACATTGGGACCTGTTGCTCTGGTTACTTTCGGTCCTGTGGCTCAGGTTACATTGGGACCACTTGCTCTGTTTACATTGGGACCTCTTGCTCTGGTTACATTGGGACCTGTTGCTCTGGTTACTTTGGGTCCAGTGGCTCTGGTTGCATTGGTGCCTCTTGCTCTGGTTACATTGGGACCTGTTGCTCTGGTTACATTGGGTCCTGTTGATCTGGTTACATTGGGAACTCTTGCTCTGGTTACATTGGGACCTGTTGCTCTGGTTACTTTGGGTCCTGTGGCTCTGGTTACATTGGGACCACTTGCTCTGGTTACATTGGTACCTCTTGCTCTGGATACATTGGGTCCTCTTGCTCTGGTTACATTGGGACCTCTTGCTCTGGTTACATTGGGAGCTGTTGCTCTGGTTACTTTGGGTACTGTGGCTCTGGTTACATTGGGACCTCTTGCTCTGGTTACATTGGGACCTCTTGCTCTGGATACATTGGGTCCTCTTGCTCTGGTTACATTGGGACCTCTTGCTCTGGTTACATTGGTACCTCTTGCTCTGGTTACATTGGGACCTGTTGCTCGTGTTACATTGGGACCTCTTGCTCTGGTTACATTGGGACCTGTTGCTCTGGTTACTTTGGGTCCTGTGGCTCTGGTTACATTGGGACCACTTGCTCTGGTTACATTGGTACCTCTTGTTCTGGTTACATTGGGACCTGTTGCTCTGGTTACATTGGGTCCTGTGGCTCTGGTTACATTGGGACCTCTTGCTCTGGTTACTTTGGGTCCTGTGGCTCTGGTTACATTGGGACCTCTTGCTCTGGTTACATTGGGACCTGTTGCTCTGGTTACTTTGGATCCTGTGGCTCTGGTTACATTGGGACCTCTTGCTCTGTTTACATTGGGCCCTATTGCTCTGGTTACATTGGGAACTCTTGCTCTGGTTACATTGGGACCTCTTGCCCTGGTTACATTGGGACCTGTTGCTCTGGTTACTTTGGGTCCTGTGGCTCTGGTTACATTGGGGCCTCTTGCTCTGTTTACATTGGGACCAGTTGCTCTGGTTAATTTGGGCCCTGTGGCTCTGGATACATTGGTACCTCTTGCTCTGGCTACATTGGGACAATTTGCTCTGGTTACATTGTTACCTGTTGCTTTGGTTACATTAGGTCCTGTTGCTCTGGTTACATTGAGACCTCTTGCTCTGGTTACATTGCGACCTGTTGCTCTGGTTACTGTGGGTCCTGTGGCTCTGGTTACATTGGTACCTCTTGCTCTGGTTACATTGGGCCCTGTGGCTCTGGATACATTGGTACCTCTTGCTCTGGTTACATTGGGACCTGTTGCTCTGGTTACATTGGGTCCTGTTGCTCTGGTTACATTGGGACAACTTGCTCTGGTTACATTGTTACCTGTTGCTTTGGTTACATTCGGTCCTGTTGCTCTGGTTACATTGGGACCTCTTGCTCTAGTTACATTGGGACCTGTTGCTCTGTTTACTGTGGGTCCTGTGGCTCTGGTTGCATTGGTACCTCTTGCTCTGGTTACATTGGGACCTGTTGCTCTGGTTACATTGGGTTCTGTTGCTCTGGTTACATTGGGACCTCGCGCTCTGGTTACATTGGTACCTGTTGCTCTGGTTACTTTGGCCCTGTGGCTCTGGTTACATTGGTACCTCTTGCTCTGGTTACATTGCGTCCTGTGGCTCTGGTTACATTGGGACCTCTTGCTATGGTTACTTTGGGTCCTGTGGCTCTGGTTACTTTGGGTCCTGTGGCTCTGGTTACATTGGTACCTCTTGCTCTGGTTACATTGGGACCTGTTGCTCTGGTTACTTTGGGTCCTGTGGCTCTGGTTACATTGGGACCACTTGCTCTGGTTACAATGGGACCTCTTGCTCTGGTTACATTGGGACCTGTTGCTCTGGTTACTTTGGGTCCAGTGGCTCTGGTTGCATTGGTGCCTCTTGCTCTGGTTACACTGGGACCTGTTGCTCTGGTTACATTGGGTCCTGTTGCTCTGGTTACATTGGGACCTCTTGCTCTGGTTACATTGGGACCTGTTGCTCTGGTTACTTTGGGTCCTGTGGCTCTGGTTACATTGGGACCACTTGCTCTGGTTACATTGGTACCTCTTGCTCTGGATACATTGGGTCCTCTTGCTCTGGTTACATTGGGACCTCTTGCTCTGGTTACATTGGGACCTGTTGCTCTGGTTACTTTGGGTACTGTGGCTCTGGTTACATTGGGACCTCTTGCTCTGGTTACATTGAGACCTGTTGCTCTGGATACATTGGGTCCTCTTGCTCTGGTTACATTGGGACCTCTTGCTCTGGTTACTTTGGTACCTCTTGCTCTGGTTACATTGGGAACTGTTGCTCGTGTTACATTGGGACCTCTTGCTCTGGTTACATTGGGACCTGTTGCTCTGGTTACTTTGGGTCCTGTGGCTCTGGTTACATTGGGACCACTTGCTCTGGTTACATTGGTACCTCTTGTTCTGGTTACATTGGGACCTGTTGCTCTGGATACATTGGGTCATGTGGCTCTGGTTACATTGGGACCTCTTGCTCTGGTTACCTTGGGTCCTGTGGCTCTGGTTACATTGGGACCTCTTGCTCTGGTTACATTGGGACCTGTTGCTCTGGTTACTTTGGGTCCTGTGGCTCTGGTTACTTTGGGACCTCTTGCTCTGTTTACATTGGGCCCTATTGCTCTGGTTACATTGGGTCCTGTGGCTCTGGTTACATTGGGACCTCTTTCTCTGGTTACATTGGGACCTGTTGCTCTGGTTACATTGGGTCCTGTGGCTCTGGTTACATTTGTACCTCTTGCTCTGGTTACATTGGGACCTCTTGCTCTGGTTACATTGGGACCTGTTGCTCTGGTTACTTTGGGTCCTGTGGCTCTGGTTACATTGGTACCTCTTGCACTTGTTACATTGGGGTCTGTTCCTCAGGTTACATTGGAACCTTTTGCTCTGGTTATAGTGGGGCCTGTTGCTCTGGTTACATTGGGACCTCTTGCTCTGGTTCCATTGGGACCCGTGCCTCTGGTTACATTGGGACCTCTTGCTCTGGTTACATTGGGACCTCTTGCTCTGGTTACTTTGGGTCCTGTGGCTCTGGTTACGTTGGGACCTCTTGCTCTGGTTACATTGGGACATGTTGCTCTGGTTACTTTGGGCCCTGTGGCTCTGGTTACATTGGGACCTCTTGCTCTGGTTACTTTGGGTCCTGTGGCTCTGGTTACATTGGGACCTGTTGCTCTGGTTACATTGGGTCCTGTGGCTCTGGTTACATTGGGACCTCTTGCTCTGGTTACTTTGGGTCCTGTGGCTCTGTTACATTGGGACCTCTTGCTCTGGTTACATTGGGACCTGTTGCTCTGGTTACTTTGGGTCCTGTTGCTCTGGTTACATTGGGACCTCTTGCTCTGTTTACATTGGGCCCTATTGCTCTGGTTACATTGGGAACTCTTGCTCTGATTACTTTGGGACCTGTTGCTCTGGTTACTTTGGGTCCTGTGGCTCTGGTTACATTGGGACCTCTTTCTCTGGTTACATTGGGACCTGTTGCTCTGGTTGCATTGGGTCCTGTGGCTCTGGTTACATTGGTACCTCTTGCTCTGGTTACATTGGGACCTCTTGCTCTGGTTACATTGGGACCTGTTGCTCTGGTTACTTTGGGTCCTGTGGCTCTGGTTACATTGGTACCTCTTGCACTTGTTACATTGGGGTCTGTTCCTCTGGTTACATTGGAACCTTTTGCTCTGGTTATAGTGGGGCCTGTTGCTCTGGTTACATTGGGACCTCTTGCTCTGGTTCCATTGGGACCCGTGCCTCTGGTTACATTGGGACCTCTTGCTCTGGTTACATTGGGACCTCTTGCTCTGGTTACTTTGGGTCCTGTGGCTCTGGTTACGTTGGGACCTCTTGCTCTGGTTACATTGGGACATGTTGCTCTGGTTACTTTGGGCCCTGTGGCTCTGGTTACATTGGGACCTCTTGCTCTGGTTACTTTGGGTCCTGTGGCTCTGGTTACATTGGGACCTCTTGCTCTGGTTACATTGGGACCTCTTGCTCTGGTTACTTTGGGTCCTGTGGCTCTGGTTACATTGGGACCTCTTGCTCTGGTTACATTGAGACCTGTTGCTCTGGTTACATTGGGTCCTGTGGCTCTGGTTACATTGGGACCTCTTGCTCTGGTTACTTTGGGTCCTGTGGCTCTGGTTACATTGGAACCTCTTGCTCTGGTTACATTGGGACCTGTTGCTCTGGTTACTTTGGGTCCTGTGGCTCTGGTTACATTGGGCCCTATTGCTCTGGTTACATTGGGCCCTGTGGCTCTGGATACATTGGTACCTCTTGCTCTGGTTACATTGGGACCTGTTGCTCTGGTTACATTGGGACCTCTTGCTCTGGTTACATAGGGCCCTATTGCTCTGGTTACATTGGGCCCTGTGGCTCTGGATACATTGGTACCTCTTGCTCTGGTTACATTGGGACCTGTTGCTCTGGTTACATTGGCTCCTGTTGCTCTGGTTACATTGGGACAACTTGCTCTGGTTACATTGTTACCTGTTGCTTTGGTTACATTCGGTCCTGTTGCTCTGGTTACATTGGGACCTCTTGCTCTAGTTACATTGGGACCTGTTGCTCTGTTTACTGTGGGTCCTGTGGCTCTGGTTGCATTGGTACCTCTTGCTCTGGTTACATTGGGACCTGTTGCTCTGGTTACATTGGGTTCTGTTGCTCTGGTTACATTGGGACCTCTTGCTCTGGTTACATTGGTACCTGTTGCTCTGGTTACTTTGGGCCCTGTGGCTCTGGTTACATTGGTACCTCTTGCTCTGGTTACATTGCGTCCTGTGGCTCTGGTTACATTGGGACCTCTTGCTATGGTTACTTTGGGTCCTGTGGCTCTGGTTACTTTGGGTCCTGTGGCTCTGGTTACATTGGTACCTCTTGCTCTGGTTACATTGGGACCTGTTGCTCTGGTTACTTTCGGTCCTGTGGCTCAGGTTACATTGGGACCACTTGCTCTGTTTACATTGGGACCTCTTGCTCTGGTTACATTGGGACCTGTTGCTCTGGTTACTTTGGGTCCAGTGGCTCTGGTTGCATTGGTGCCTCTTGCTCTGGTTACATTGGGACCTGTTGCTCTGGTTACATTGGGTCCTGTTGATCTGGTTACATTGGGAACTCTTGCTCTGGTTACATTGGGACCTGTTGCTCTGGTTACTTTGGGTCCTGTGGCTCTGGTTACATTGGGACCACTTGCTCTGGTTACATTGGTACCTCTTGCTCTGGATACATTGGGTCCTCTTGCTCTGGTTACATTGGGACCTCTTGCTCTGGTTACATTGGGACCTGTTGCTCTGGTTACTTTGGGTACTGTGGCTCTGGTTACATTGGGACCTCTTGCTCTGGTTACATTGGGACCTCTTGCTCTGGATACATTGGGTCCTCTTGCTCTGGTTACATTGGGACCTCTTGCTCTGGTTACATTGGTACCTCTTGCTCTGGTTACATTGGGACCTGTTGCTCGTGTTACATTGGGACCTCTTGCTCTGGTTACATTGGGACCTGTTGCTCTGATTACTTTGGGTCCTGTGGCTCTGGTTACATTGGGACCACTTGCTCTGGTTACATTGGTACCTCTTGTTCTGGTTACATTGGGACCTGTTGCTCTGGTTACATTGGGTCCTGTGGCTCTGGTTACATTGGGACCTCTTGCTCTGGTTACTTTGGGTCCTGTGGCTCTGGTTACATTGGGACCTCTTGCTCTGGTTACATTGGGACCTGTTGCTCTGGTTACTTTGGATCCTGTGGCTCTGGTTACATTGGGACCTCTTGCTCTGTTTACATTGGGCCCTATTGCTCTGGTTACATTGGGAACTCTTGCTCTGGTTACATTGGGACCTCTTGCCCTGGTTACATTGGGACCTGTTGCTCTGGTTACTTTGGGTCCTGTGGCTCTGGTTACATTGGGGCCTCTTGCTCTGTTTACATTGGGACCAGTTGCTCTGGTTAATTTGGGCCCTGTGGCTCTGGATACATTGGTACCTCTTGCTCTGGCTACATTGGGACAATTTGCTCTGGTTACATTGTTACCTGTTGCTTTGGTTACATTAGGTCCTGTTGCTCTGGTTACATTGAGACCTCTTGCTCTGGTTACATTGCGACCTGTTGCTCTGGTTACTGTGGGTCCTGTGGCTCTGGTTACATTGGTACCTCTTGCTCTGGTTACATTGGGCCCTGTGGCTCTGGATACATTGGTACCTCTTGCTCTGGTTACATTGGGACCTGTTGCTCTGGTTACATTGGGTCCTGTTGCTCTGGTTACATTGGGACAACTTGCTCTGGTTACATTGTTACCTGTTGCTTTGGTTACATTCGGTCCTGTTGCTCTTGTTACATTGGGACCTCTTGCTCTAGTTACATTGGGACCTGTTGCTCTGTTTACTGTGGGTCCTGTGGCTCTGGTTGCATTGGTACCTCTTGCTCTGGTTACATTGGGACCTGTTGCTCTGGTTACATTGGGTTCTGTTGCTCTGGTTACATTGGGACCTCGCGCTCTGGTTACATTGGTACCTGTTGCTCTGGTTACTTTGGCCCTGTGGCTCTGGTTACATTGGTACCTCTTGCTCTGGTTACATTGCGTCCTGTGGCTCTGGTTACATTGGGACCTCTTGCTATGGTTACTTTGGGTCCTGTGGCTCTGGTTACTTTGGGTCCTGTGGCTCTGGTTACATTGGTACCTCTTGCTCTGGTTACATTGGGACCTGTTGCTCTGGTTACTTTGGGTCCTGTGGCTCTGGTTACATTGGGACCACTTGCTCTGGTTACAATGGGACCTCTTGCTCTGGTTACATTGGGTCCAGTGGCTCTGGTTGCATTGGTGCCTCTTGCTCTGGTTACACTGGGACCTGTTGCTCTGGTTACATTGGGTCCTGTTGCTCTGGTTACATTGGGACCTCTTGCTCTGGTTACATTGGGACCTGTTGCTCTGGTTACTTTGGGTCCTGTGGCTCTGGTTACATTGGGACCACTTGCTCTGGTTACATTGGTACCTCTTGCTCTGGATACATTGGGTCCTCTTGCTCTGGTTACATTGGGACCTCTTGCTCTGGTTACATTGGGACCTGTTGCTCTGGTTACTTTGGGTACTGTGGCTCTGGTTACATTGGGACCTCTTGCTCTGGTTACATTGAGACCTGTTGCTCTGGATACATTGGGTCCTCTTGCTCTGGTTACATTGGGACCTCTTGCTCTGGTTACTTTGGTACCTCTTGCTCTGGTTACATTGGGAACTGTTGCTCGTGTTACATTGGGACCTCTTGCTCTGGTTACATTGGGACCTGTTGCTCTGGTTACTTTGGGTCCTGTGGCTCTGGTTACATTGGGACCACTTGCTCTGGTTACATTGGTACCTCTTGTTCTGGTTACATTGGGACCTGTTGCTCTGGATACATTGGGTCATGTGGCTCTGGTTACATTGGGACCTCTTGCTCTGGTTACCTTGGGTCCTGTGGCTCTGGTTACATTGGGACCTCTTGCTCTGGTTACATTGGGACCTGTTGCTCTGGTTACTTTGGGTCCTGTGGCTCTGGTTACTTTGGGACCTCTTGCTCTGTTTACATTGGGCCCTATTGCTCTGGTTACATTGGGTCCTGTGGCTCTGGTTACATTGGGACCTCTTTCTCTGGTTACATTGGGACCTGTTGCTCTGGTTACATTGGGTCCTGTGGCTCTGGTTACATTTGTACCTCTTGCTCTGGTTACATTGGGACCTCTTGCTCTGGTTACATTGGGACCTGTTGCTCTGGTTACTTTGGGTCCTGTGGCTCTGGTTACATTGGTACCTCTTGCACTTGTTACATTGGGGTCTGTTCCTCAGGTTACATTGGAACCTTTTGCTCTGGTTATAGTGGGGCCTGTTGCTCTGGTTACATTGGGACCTCTTGCTCTGGTTCCATTGGGACCCGTGCCTCTGGTTACATTGGGACCTCTTGCTCTGGTTACATTGGGACCTCTTGCTCTGGTTACTTTGGGTCCTGTGGCTCTGGTTACGTTGGGACCTCTTGCTCTGGTTACATTGGGACATGTTGCTCTGGTTACTTTGGGCCCTGTGGCTCTGGTTACATTGGGACCTCTTGCTCTGGTTACTTTGGGTCCTGTGGCTCTGGTTACATTGGGACCTCTTGCTCTGGTTACATTGGGACCTCTTGCTCTGGTTACTTTGGGTCCAGTGGCTCTGGTTACATTGGGACCTCTTGCTCTGGTTACATTGAGACCTGTTGCTCTGGTTACATTGGGTCCTGTGGCTCTGGTTACATTGGGACCTCTTGCTCTGGTTACTTTGGGTCCTGTGGCTCTGGTTACATTGGAACCTCTTGCTCTGGTTACATTGGGACCTGTTGCTCTGGTTACTTTGGGTCCTGTGGCTCTGGTTACATTGGGCCCTATTGCTCTGGTTACATTGGGCCCTGTGGCTCTGGATACATTGGTACCTCTTGCTCTGGTTACATTGGGACCTGTTGCTCTGGTTACATTGGGACCTCTTGCTCTGGTTACATAGGGCCCTATTGCTCTGGTTACATTGGGCCCTGTGGCTCTGGATACATTGGTACCTCTTGCTCTGGTTACATTGGGACCTGTTGCTCTGGTTACATTGGCTCCTGTTGCTCTGGTTACATTGGGACAACTTGCTCTGGTTACATTGTTACCTGTTGCTTTGGTTACATTCGGTCCTGTTGCTCTGGTTACATTGGGACCTCTTGCTCTAGTTACATTGGGACCTGTTGCTCTGTTTACTGTGGGTCCTGTGGCTCTGGTTGCATTGGTACCTCTTGCTCTGGTTACATTGGGACCTGTTGCTCTGGTTACATTGGGTTCTGTTGCTCTGGTTACATTGGGACCTCTTGCTCTGGTTACATTGGTACCTGTTGCTCTGGTTACTTTGGGCCCTGTGGCTCTGGTTACATTGGTACCTCTTGCTCTGGTTACATTGCGTCCTGTGGCTCTGGTTACATTGGGACCTCTTGCTTTGGTTACTTTGGGTCCTGTGGCTCTGGTTACTTTGGGTCCTGTGGCTCTGGTTACATTGCTACCTCTTGCTCTGGTTACATTGGGACCTGTTGCTCTGGTTACTTTGGGTCCTGTGGCTCTGGTTACATTGGGACCACTTGCTCTGGTTACATTGGGACCTCTTGCTCTGGTTACATTGGGACCTGTTGCTCTGGTTACTTTGGGTCCAGTGGCTCTGGTTGCATTGGTGCCTCTTGCTCTGGTTACATTGGGACCTGTTGCTCTGGTTACATTGGGTCCTGTTGCTCTGGTTACATTGGGACCTCTTGCTCTGGTTACATTGGGACCTGTTGCTCTGGTTACTTTGGGTCCTGTGGCTCTGGTTACATTGGGACCACTTGCTCTGGTTACATTGGTACCTCTTGCTCTGGATACATTGGGTCCTCTTGCTCTGGTTACATTGGGACCTCTTGCTCTGGTTACATTGGGACCTGTTGCTCTGGTTACTTTGGGTACTGTGGCTCTGGTTACATTGGGACCTCTTGCTCTGGTTACATTGGGACCTGTTGCTCTGGATACATTGGGTCCTCTTGCTCTGGTTACATTGGGACCTCTTGCTCTGGTTACATTGGTACCTCTTGCTCTGGTTACATTGGGACCTGTTGCTCGTGTTACATTGGGACCTCTTGCTCTGGTTACATTGGGACCTGTTGCTCTGGTTACTTTGGGTCCTGTGGCTCTGGTTACATTGGGACCACTTGCTCTGGTTACATTGGTACCTCTTGTTCTGGTTACATTGGGACCTGTTGCTCTGGTTACATTGGGTCCTGTGGCTCTGATTACATTGGGACCTCTTGCTCTGGTTACTTTGGGTCCTGTGGCTCTGGTTACATTGGGACCTCTTGCTCTGGTTACATTGGGACCTGTTGCTCTGGTTACTTTGGGTCCTGTGGCTCTGGTTACATTGGGACCTCTTGCTCTGGTTACATTGGGACCTGTTGCTCTGGTGACTTTGGGTCCTGTGGCTCTGGTTACATTGGGCCCTATTGCTCTGGTTACATTGGGAACTCTTGCTCTGGTTACTTTGGGACCTGTTGCTCTGGTTACTTTGGGTCCTGTGGCTCTGGTTACATTGGGGCCTCTTGCTCTGGTTACATTGGGACCAGTTGCTCTGGTTAATTTGGGCCCTGTGGCTCTGGATACATTGGTACCTCTTGCTCTGGCTACATTGGGACCTGTTGCTCTGGTTACATTGGGTCCTGTTGCTCTGGTTACATTGGGACAATTTGCTCTGGTTACATTGTTACCTGTTGCTTTGGTTACATTAGGTCCTGTTGCTCTGGTTACATTGAGACCTCATGCTCTGGTTACATTGGGACCTGTTGCTCTGGTTACTGTGGGTCCTGTGGCTCTGGTTACATTGGTACCTCTTGCTCTGGTTACATTGGGACCTGTTGCTCTGTTTACATTGGGTTCTGTTGCTCTGGTTACATTGGGACCTCTTGCTCTGGTTACATTGGTACCTCTTGCTCTGGTTACATTGCGTCCTGTGGCTCTGGTCACATTGGGACCTCTTGCTATGGTTACTTTGGGTCCTGTGGCTCTGGTTACTTTGGGTCCTGTGGCTCTGGTTATATTGGCACCACTTGCTCTGGTTACATTGGGCCCTGTTGCTCTGGTTACATTGGGACCTCTTGCTCTGGTTACATTGGGACCTGTTGCTCTGGTTACTTTGGGTCCTGTGGCTCTGGTTGCATTGGTACCTCTTGCTCTGGTTACATTGGGACCTGTTGCTCTGGTTACATTGGGTCCTGTTGCTCTGGTTACATTGGGACCTCTTGCCCTGGTTACATTGGGACCTGTTGCTCTGGTTACTTTGTGTCCTGTGGCTCTGGTTACATTGGGACCACTTGCTCTGTTTACATTGGTCCCTCTTGCTCTGGTTACATTGGTACCTCTTGCTCTGGTTACATTGGGACCTGTTGCTCTGGTTACTTTGGGTCCAGTGGCTCTGGTTACATTGGGACCTCTTGCTCTGGTTACATTGGTACCTCTTGCTCTGGTTACATTGGGACCTCTTGCTCTGGTTACATTGGGACCTGTTGCTCTGATTACATTGGGTCCTCTTGCTCTGGTTACATTGGTACCTCTTGCTCGTGTTACATTGGGGTCTGTTGCTTTGGTAACATTGGTACCTCTTCCTCTGGTTACATTAGGACCTCTTGCTCTGGTTACTTTGGGTCCTGTGGCTCTGGTTACGTTGGTACCTCTTGCTCTGGTTACATTGGGACCTGTTGCTTTGGTTACATTGGGTCCTGTTGCTCTGGTTGCATTGGGACCTCTTGCTCTGGTTACATTGGGACCTGTTGCTCTGGTTACTTTGGGTCCTGTGGCTCTGGTTACATTGGTACCTCTTGCTCTGGTTACATTGGGACCTGTTGCTCTGGTTTCATTGGGGTCTGTTGCTCTGGTTACATTGGGACCTCTTGCTCTGGTTTCATTGGTACCTGTTGCTCTGGTTACTTTGGGCCCTGTGGCTCTGGTTACATTGTGATCTATTGCTCTGGTTACATTGGGTCCTGTGGCTCTGGTTACATTGGGACCTCTTGCTCTGGTTACATTGGTACCTCTTGCTCTGGTTACATTGGGACCTGTTGCTCTGTTTACATTGGGTTCTTTTGCTCTGGTTACATTGGGACCTCTTGCTCTGGTTACATTGGTACCTGTTGCTCAGGTTACTTTGGTCCCTGTGGCTCTGGTTACATTGGTACCTCTTGCTCTGGTTACATTGCGTCCTGTGGCTCTGGTTACATTGGGACCTCTTGCTATGGTTACTTTGGGTCCTGTGGCTCTGGTTACTTTGTGTCCTGTGGCTCTGGTTATATTGGCACCACTTGCTCTGGTTACATTGGGCCCTGTTGCTCTGGTTACATTGGGACCTCTTGCTCTGGTTACATTGGGACCTGTTGCTCTGGTTACTTTGGGTCCTGTGGCTCTGGTTGCATTGGTACCTCTTGCTCTGGTTACATTGGGACCTGTTGCTCTGGTTACATTGGGTTCTGTTGCTCTGGTTACATTGGGACCTCTTGCTCTGGTTACATTGGTACCTGTTGCTCTGGTTACTTTGGGCCCTGTGGCTCTGGTTACATTGGTACCTCTTGCTCTGGTTACATTGCGTCCTGTGGCTCTGGTTACATTGGGACCTCTTGCTTTGGTTACTTTGGGTCCTGTGGCTCTGGTTACTTTGGGTCCTGTGGCTCTGGTTACATTGGTACCTCTTGCTCTGGTTACATTGGGACCTGTTGCTCTGGTTACTTTGGGTCCTGTGGCTCTGGTTACATTGGGACCACTTGCTCTGGTTACATTGGGACCTGTTGCTCTGGTTACTTTGGGTCCAGTGGCTCTGGTTGCATTGGTGCCTCTTGCTCTGGTTACATTGGGACCTGTTGCTCTGGTTACATTGGGTCCTGTTGCTCTGGTTACATTGGGCCCTCTTGCTCTGGTTACATTGGGACCTGTTGCTCTGGTTACTTTGGGTCCTGTGGCTCTGGTTACATTGGGACCACTTGATCTGGTTACATTGGTACCTCTTGCTCTGGATACATTGGGTCCTCTTGCTCTGGTTACATTGTGACCTCTTGCTCTGGTTACATTGGGACCTGTTGCTCTGGTTACTTTGGGTACTGTGGCTCTGGTTACATTGGGACCTCTTGCTCTGGTTACATTGGGACCTGTTGCTCTGGATACATTGGGTCCTCTTGCTCTGGTTACATTGGGACCTCTTGCTCTGGTTACATTGGTACCTCTTGCTCTGGTTACATTGGGACCTGTTGCTCGTGTTACATTGGGACCTCTTGCTCTGGTTACATTGGGACCTGTTGCTCTGGTTACTTTGGGTCCTGTGGCTCTGGTTACATTGGGACCACTTGCTCTGGTTACATTGGTACCTCTTGTTCTGGTTACATTGGGACCTGTTGCTCTGGTTACATTGTGTCCTGTGGCTCAGATTACATTGGGACCTCTTGCTCTGGTTACTTTGGGTCCTGTGGCTCTGGTTACATTGGGACCTCTTGCTCTGGTTACATTGGGACCTGTAGCTCTGGTTACTTTGGGTCCTGTGGCTCTGGTTACATTGGGACCTCTTGCTCTGGTTACATTGGGACCTGTTGCTCTGGTTACTTTGGGTCCTGTGGCTCTGGTTACATTGGGCCCTATTGCTCTGGTTACATTGGGACCTGTTGCTCTGTTTACATTGGGTTCTGTTGCTCTGGTTACATTGGGACCTCTTGCTCTGGTTACATTGGTACCTGTTGCTCAGGTTACTTTGGGCCCTGTGGCTCTGGTTACATTGGTACCTCTTGCTCTGGTTACATTGCGTCCTGTGGCTCTGGTTACATTGGGACCTCTTGCTATGGTTACTTTGGGTCCTGTGGCTCTGGTTACTTTGGGTCCTGTGGCTCTGGTTATATTGGCACCACTTGCTCTGGTTACATTGGGCCCTGTTGCTCTGGTTACATTGGGACCTCTTGCTCTGGTTACATTGGGACCTGTTGCTCTGGTTACTTTGGGTCCTGTGGCTCTGGTTGCATTGGTACCTCTTGCTCTGGTTACATTGGGACCTGTTGCTCTGGTTACATTGGGTCCTGTTGCTCTGGTTACATTGGGACCTCTTGCCCTGGTTACATTGGGACCTGTTGCTCTGGTTACTTTGTGTCCTGTGGCTCTGGTTACATTGGGACCACTTGCTCTGTTTACATTGGTCCCTCTTGCTCTGGTTACATTGGTACCTCTTGCTCTGGTTACATTGGGACCTGTTGCTCTGGTTACATTGGGACCTCTTGCTCTGGTTACATTGGTACCTCTTGCTCTGGTTACATTGGGACCTGTTGCTCGTGTTACATTGGGACCTCTTGCTCTGGTTACATTGGGACCTGTTGCTCTGGTTACTTTGGGTCCAGTGGCTCTGGTTACATTGGGACCTCTTGCTCTGGTTACATTGGTACCTCTTGCTCTGGTTACATTGGGACCTCTTGCTCTGGTTACATTGGGACCTGTTGCTCTGATTACATTGGGTCCTCTTGCTCTGGTTACATTGGTACCTCTTGCTCGTGTTACATTGGGGTCTGTTGCTTTGGTAACATTGGTACCTCTTCCTCTGGTTACATTAGGACCTCTTGCTCTGGTTACTTTGGGTCCTGTGGCTCTGGTTACGTTGGTACCTCTTGCTCTGGTTACATTGGGACCTGTTGCTTTGGTTACATTGGGTCCTGTTGCTCTGGTTGCATTGGGACCTCTTGCTCTGGTTACATTGGGACCTGTTGCTCTGGTTACTTTGGGTCCTGTGGCTCTGGTTACATTGGTACCTCTTGCTCTGGTTACATTGGGACCTGTTGCTCTGGTTTCATTGGGGTCTGTTACTCTGGTTACATTGGGACCTCTTGCTCTGGTTTCATTGGTACCTGTTGCTCTGGTTACTTTGGGCCCTGTGGCTCTGGTTACATTGTGATCTATTGCTCTGGTTACATTGGGTCCTGTGGCTCTGGTTACATTGGGACCTCTTGCTCTGGTTACATTGGTACCTCTTGCTCTGGTTACATTGGGACCTGTTGCTCTGTTTACATTGGGTTCTGTTGCTCTGGTTACATTGGGACCTCTTGCTCTGGTTACATTGGTACCTGTTGCTCAGGTTACTTTGGGCCCTGTGGCTCTGGTTACATTGGTACCTCTTGCTCTGGTTACATTGCGTCCTGTGGCTCTGGTTACATTGGGACCTCTTGCTATGGTTACTTTGGGTCCTGTGGCTCTGGTTACTTTGTGTCCTGTGGCTCTGGTTATATTGGCACCACTTGCTCTGGTTACATTGGGCCCTGTTGCTCTGGTTACATTGGGACCTCTTGCTCTGGTTACATTGGGACCTGTTGCTCTGGTTACTTTGGGTCCTGTGGCTCTGGTTGCATTGGTACCTCTTGCTCTGGTTACATTGGGACCTGTTGCTCTGGTTACATTGGGTCCTGTTGCTCTGGTTACATTGGGACCTCTTGCCCTGGTTACATTGGGACCTGTTGCTCTGGTTACTTTGTGTCCTGTGGCTCTGGTTACATTGGGACCACTTGCTCTGTTTACATTGGTACCTCTTGCTCTGGTTACATTGGTACCTCTTGCTCTGGTTACATTGGGACCTGTTGCTCTGGTTACATTGGGACCTCTTGCTCTGGTTACATTGGTACCTCTTGCTCTGCTTACATTGGGACATGTTGCTCGTGTTACATTGGGACCTCTTGCTCTGGTTACATTGGGACCTGTTGCTCTGGTTACTTTGGGTCCAGTGGCTCTGGTTACATTGGGACCTCTTGCTCTGGTTACATTGGTACCTCTTGCTCTGGTTACATTGGGACCTCTTGCTCTGGTTACATTGGGACCTGTTGCTCTGATTACA
The DNA here is from genome assembly GCF_036365525.1 of Heterodontus francisci. NCBI lineage: Eukaryota > Metazoa > Chordata > Chondrichthyes > Heterodontiformes > Heterodontidae > Heterodontus > Heterodontus francisci. Next base: position 62,674,458 of record NC_090393.1, on the reverse strand, counting down.
TTGGGTCCTCTTGCTCTGGTTACATTGGTACCTCTTGCTCGTGTTACATTGGGGTCTGTTGCTTTGGTAACATTGGTACCTCTTCCTCTGGTTACATTAGGACCTCTTGCTCTGGTTACTTTGGGTCCTGTGGCTCTGGTTACATTGGTACCTCTTGCTCTGGTTACATTGGGACCTGTTGCTTTGGTTACATTGGGTCCTGTTGCTCTGGTTGCATTGGGACCTCTTGCTCTGGTTACATTGGGACCTGTTGCTCTGGTTACTTTGGGACCTGTGGCTCTGGTTACATTGGGACCTGTTGCTCTGGTTTCATTGGGGTCTGTTGCTCTGGTTACATTGGGACCTCTTGCTCTGGTTACATTGGGACCTGTTGCTCTGGTTTCATTGGGGTCTGTTGCTCTGGTTACATTGGGACCTCTTGCTCTGGTTTCATTGGTACCTGTTGCTCTGGTTACTTTGGGCCCTGTGGCTCTGGTTACATTGTGATCTATTGCTCTGGTTACATTGGGTCCTGTGGCTCTGGTTACATTGGGACCTCTTGCTCTGGTTACTTTGGGTCCTGTGGCTCTGGTTACTTTGGGTCCTGTGGCTCAGGTTACATTGGTACCTGTTGCTCTGGTTACATTGGGACCTGTTGCTCTGGTTACATTGGGACCTCTTGCTCTGGTTACATTGGTACCTCTTGCTCTGGTTACATTGGGACCTGTTGCTCTGGTTAAAGTGGGACCTGTAGTAATTTCATTGGGACCTGTTGTTGTAATTACATTGGGACCTCTTGCTCTGGTTACATTGGGACCTCTTGCTCTGGTTACATTGGGCCCTGTTGCTCTGGTTACACTGGAACATATCATTGTGCTTACATTGAGACCTGTTGCTCTGGTTGCATTGGTACCTCTTGCTCTGGTTACATTGGGATCTGTTGCTCTGGTTACATTGGGTCCTGTTGCTCTGGTTACATTGGGACCTCTTGCTCTGGTTACATTGGGAACTGTTGCTCTGGTTACTTTGGGTCCTGCGGCTCTGGTTACATTGGTACCTCTTGCTCTGGTTACATTGGGCCCTGTTGCTCTGGTTACATTGGGACCTCTAGCTCTGGTTACATTGGGACCTGTTGCTCTGGTTACATTGGGACCTCTTGCTCTGGTTACATTGGGTCCTGTTGCTCTGGTTACATTGGGAACTCTTGCTCTGGTTACATTGGGACCTGTTGCTCTGGTTACATTGGGACCTCTTGCTCTTGTTACATTGGGACCTCTTGCTCTGGTTACATTGGTACCTGTGGCTCTGGTTACATTGGGACCTCTTGCTCTGGTTACATTGGGACCTGTTGCTCTGGTTACATTAGTACCTCTTGCTCTTGTTACATTGGGCCCTGTTGCTCTGGTTACATTGGGGCATCTTGCTCTTGTTACATTGGGGTCTGTTCCTCTGGTTACATTGGAACCTTTTGCTCTGGTTATAGTGGGGCCTGTTGCTCTGATTACATTGGGACCTGTTGCTCTGGTTACTTTGGGTCCTGTGGCTCTGGTTACATTGGGACCTCTTTCTCTGGTTACATTGGGACCTGTTGCTCTGGTTACATTGGGTCCTGTGGCTCTGGTTACATTGGTACCTCTTGCTCTGGTTACATTGGGACCTCTTGCTCTGTTTACATTGGGACCTGTTGCTCTGGTTACTTTGGGTCCTGTGGCTCTGGTTACATTGGTACCTCTTGCACTTGTTACATTGGGGTCTGTTCCTCTGGTTACATTGGAACCTTTTGCTCTGGTTATAGTGGGGCCTGTTGCTCTGGTTACATTGGGACCTCTTGCTCTGGTTCCATTGGGACCCGTGGCTCTGGTTACATTGGGACCTCTTGCTCTGGTTACATTGGGACCTCTTGCTCTGGTTACTTTGGGTCCTGTGGCTCTGGTTACGTTGGGACCTCTTGCTCTGGTTACATTGGGACATGTTGCTCTGGTTACTTTGGGCCCTGTGGCTCTGGTTACATTGGGACCTCTTGCTCTGGTTACTTTGGGTCAAGTGGCTCTGGTTACATTGGGACCTCTTGCTCTGGTTACTTTGGGTCCTGTGGCTCTGGTTACATTGGGACCTCTTGCTCTGGTTACATTGAGACCTGTTGCTCTGGTTACATTGGGTCCTGTGGCTCTGGTTACATTGGGACCTCTTGCTCTGGTTACTTTGGGTCCTGTGGCTCTGGTTACATTGGAACCCCTTGCTCTGGTTACATTGGGACCTGTTGCTCTGGTTACTTTGGGTCCTGTGGCTCTGGTTACATTGGGCCCTATTGCTCTGGTTACATTGGGCCCTGTGATTCTGGATACATTGGTACCTCTTGCTCTGGTTACATTGGGACCTGTTGCTCTGGTTACATTGGGACCTCTTGCTCTGGTTACATAGGGCCCTATTGCTCTGGTTACATTGGGCCCTGTGGCTCTGGATACATTGGTACCTCTTGCTCTGGTTACATTGGGACCTGTTGCTCTGGTTACATTGGGACCTGTTGCTCTGGTTACATTGGTTCCTGTTGCTCTGGTTACATTGGGACCTCTTGCCCTGGTTACATTGGGACCTGTTGCTCTGGTTACTTTGTGTCCTGTGGCTCTGGTTACATTGGGACCACTTGCTCTGTTTACATTGGTCCCTCTTGCTCTGGTTACATTGGTACCTCTTGCTCTGGTTACATTGGGACCTGTTGCTCTGGTTACATTGGGACCTCTTGCTCTGGTTACATTGGTACCTCTTGCTCTGGTTACATTGGGACCTGTTGCTCGTGTTACATTGGGACCTCTTGCTCTGGTTACATTGGGACCTGTTGCTCTGGTTACTTTGGGTCCAGTGGCTCTGGTTACATTGGGACCTCTTGCTCTGGTTACATTGGGACCTGTTGCTCGTGTTACATTGGGACCTCTTGCTCTGGTTACATTGGGACCTGTTGCTCTGGTTACTTTGGGTCCAGTGGCTCTGGTTACATTGGGACCTCTTGCTCTGGTTACATTGGTACCTCTTGCTCTGGTTACATTGGGACCTGTTGCTCTGGTTACATTGGGACCTGTTGCTCTGATTACATTGGGTCCTCTTGCTCTGGTTACATTGGTACCTCTTGCTCGTGTTACATTGGGGTCTGTTGCTTTGGTAACATTGGTACCTCTTCCTCTGGTTACATTAGGACCTCTTGCTCTGGTTACTTTGGGTCCTGTGGCTCTGGTTACATTGGTACCTCTTGCTCTGGTTACATTGGGACCTGTTGCTTTGGTTACATTGGGTCCTGTTGCTCTGGTTGCATTGGGACCTCTTGCTCTGGTTACATTGGGACCTGTTGCTCTTGTTACTTTGGGTCCTGTGGCTCTGGTTACATTGGTACCTCTTGCTCTGGTTACATTGGGACCTGTTGCTCTGGTTTCATTGGGGTCTGTTGCTCTGGTTACATTGGGAACTCTTGCTCTGGTTTCATTGGTACCTGTTGCTCTGGTTACTTTGGGCCCTGTGGCTCTGGTTACATTGTGATCTATTGCTCTGGTTACATTGGGTCCTTTGGCTCTGGTTACATTGGGACCTCTTGCTCTGGTTACATTGGTACCTCTTGCTCTGGTTACATTGGGACCTGTTGCTCTGTTTACATTGGGTTCTGTTGCTCTGGTTACATTGGGACCTCTTGCTCTGGTTACATTGGTACCTGTTGCTCAGGTTACTTTGGGCCCTGTGGCTCTGGTTACATTGGTACCTCTTGCTCTGGTTACATTGCGTCCTGTGGCTCTGGTTACATTGGGACCTCTTGCTATGGTTACTTTGGGTCCTGTGGCTCTGGTTACTTTGTGTCCTGTGGCCCTGGTTATATTGGCACCACTTGCTCTGGTTACATTGGGCCCTGTTGCTCTGGTTACATTGGGACCTCTTGCTCTGGTTACATTGGGACCTGTTGCTCTGGTTACTTTGGGTCCTGTGGCTCTGGTTGCATTGGTACCTCTTGCTCTGGTTACATTGGGACCTGTTGCTCTGGTTACATTGGGTCCTGTTGCTCTGGTTACATTGGGACCTCTTGCCCTGGTTACATTGGGACCTGTTGCTCTGGTTACTTTGTGTCCTGTGGCTCTGGTTACATTGGGACCACTTGCTCTGTTTACATTGGTACCTCTTGCTCTGGTTACATTGGTACCTCTTGCTCTGGTTACATTGGGACCTGTTGCTCTGGTTACATTGGGACCTCTTGCTCTGGTTACATTGGTACCTCTTGCTCTGGTTACATTGGGACCTGTTGCTCGTGTTACATTGGGACCTCTTGCTCTGGTTACATTGGGACCTGTTGCTCTGGTTACTTTGGGTCCAGTGGCTCTGGTTACATTGGGACCTCTTGCTCTGGTTACATTGGTACCTCTTGCTCTGGTTACATTGGGACCTCTTGCTCTGGTTACATTGGGACCTGTTGCTCTGATTACATTGGGTCCTCTTGCTCTGGTTACATTGGTACCTCTTGCTCGTGTTACATTGGGGTCTGTTGCTTTGGTAACATTGGTACCTCTTCCTCTGGTTACATTAGGACCTCTTGCTCTGGTTACTTTGGGTCCTGTGGCTCTGGTTACATTGGTACCTCTTGCTCTGGTTACATTGGGACCTGTTGCTTTGGTTACATTGGGTCCTGTTGCTCTGGTTGCATTGGGACCTCTTGCTCTGGTTACATTGGGACCTGTTGCTCTGGTTACTTTGGGTCCTGTGGCTCTGGTTACATTGGTACCTCTTGCTCTGGTTACATTGGGACCTGTTGCTCTGATTTCATTGGGGTCTGTTGCTCTGGTTACATTGGGACCTCTTGCTCTGGTTTCATTGGTACCTGTTGCTCTGGTTACTTTGGGCCCTGTGGCTCTGGTTACATTGTGATCTATTGCTCTGGTTACATTGGGTCCTGTGGCTCTGGTTACATTGGGACCTCTTGCTCTGGTTACTTTGGGTCCTGTGGCTCTGGTTACGTTGGGTCCTGTGGCTCAGGTTACATTGGTACCTGTTGCTCTGGTTACATTGGGACCTGTTGCTCTGGTTACATTGGGACCTCTTGCTCTGGTTACATTGGTACCTCTTGCTCTGGTTACATTGGGACCTGTTGCTCTGGTTAAAGTGGGACCTGTAGTAATTTCATTGGGACCTGTTGTTGTAATTACATTGGGACCTCTTGCTCTGGTTACATTGGGACCTCTTGCTCTGGTTACATTGGGCCCTGTTGCTCTGGTTACACTGGAACATATCATTGTGCTTACATTGAGACCTGTTGCTCTGGTTGCATTGGTACCTCTTGCTCTGGTTACATTGGGATCTGTTGCTCTGGTTACATTGGGTCCTGTTGCTCTGGTTACATTGGGACCTCTTGCTCTGGTTACATTGGGAACTGTTGCTCTGGTTATTTTGGGTCCTGCGGCTCTGGTTACATTGGTACCTCTTGCTCTGGTTACATTGGGCCCTGTTGCTCTGGTTACATTGGGAGCTCTTGCTCTGGTTACATTGGGACCTGTTGCTCTGGTTACATTGGGAACTCTTGCTCTGGTTACACTGGGTCCTGTTGCTCTGGTTACATTGGGACCTCTTGCTCTGGTTACATTGGGACCTGTTGCTCTGGTTACATTGGGACCTGTTGCTCTTGTTACATTGGGACCTCTTGCTCTGGTTACATTGGTACCTGTGGCTCTGGTTACATTGGGACCTCTTGCTCTGGTTACATTGGGACCTGTTGCTCTGGTTACATTGGTACCTCTTGCTCTTGTTACATTGGGCCCTGTTGCTCTGGTTACATTGGGGCATCTTGCTCTTGTTACATTGGGGTCTGTTCCTCTGGTTACATTGGAACCTTTTGCTCTGGTTATAGTGGGGCCTGTTGCTCTGATTACATTGGGACCTGTTGCCTGGTTACTTTGGGTCCTGTGGCTCTGGTTACATTGGGACCTCTTTCTCTGGTTACATTGGGACCTGTTGCTCTGGTTACATTGGGTCCTGTGGCTCTGGTTACATTGGTACCTCTTGCTCTGGTTACATTGGGACCTCTTGCTCTGGTTACATTGGGACCTGTTGCTCTGGTTACTTTGGGTCCTGTGGCTCTGGTTACATTGGTACCTCTTGCACTTGTTACATTGGAGTCTGTTCCTCTGGTTACATTGGAACCTTTTGCTCTGGTTATAGTGGGGCCTGTTGCTCTGTTTACATTGGGACCTCTTGCTCTGGTTCCATTGGGACCCGTGGCTCTGGTTACATTGGGACCTCTTGCTCTGGTTACATTGGGACCTCTTGCTCTGGTTACTTTGGGTCCTGTGGCCCTGGTTACGTTGGGACCTCTTGCTCTGGTTACATTGGGACATGTTGCTCTGGTTACTTTGGGCCCTGTGGCTCTGGTTACATTGGGACCTCTTGCTCTGGTTACTTTGGCTCAAGTGGCTCTGGTTACATTGGGACCTCTTGCTCTGGTTACATTGGGACCTCTTGCTCTGGTTACTTTGGGTCCTGTGGCTCTGGTTACATTGGGACCTCTTGCTCTGGTTGCATTGAGACCTGTTGCTCTGGTTACATTGGGTCCTGTGGCTCTGGTTACATTGGGACCTCTTGCTCTGGTTACTTTGGGTCCTGTGGCTCTGGTTACATTGGAACCCCTTGCTCTGGTTACATTGGGACCTGTTGCTCTGGTTACTTTGGGTCCTGTGGCTCTGGTTACATTGGGCCCTATTGCTCTGGTTACATTGGGCCCTGTGATTCTGGATACATTGGTACCTCTTGCTCTGGTTACATTGGGACCTGTTGCTCTGGTTACATTGGGACCTCTTGCTCTGGTTACATAGGGCCCTATTGCTCTGGTTACATTGGGCCCTGTGGCTCTGGATACATTGGTACCTCTTGCTCTGGTTACTTTGGGACCTGTTGCTCTGGTTACATTGGGTCCTGTTGCTCTGGTTACATTGGGACAACTTGCTCTGGTTACATTGTTACCTGTTGCTTTGGTTACATTCGGTCCTGTTGCTCTGGTTACATTGGGACCTCTTGCTCTAGTTACATTGGGACCTGTTGCTCTGTTTACTGTGGGTCCTGTGGCTCTGGTTGCATTGGTACCTCTTGCTCTGGTTACATTGGGACCTGTTGCTCTGGTTACATTGGGTTCTGTTGCTCTGGTTACATTGGGACCTCTTGCTCTGGTTACATTGGTACCTGTTGCTCTGGTTACTTTGGGCCCTGTGGCTCTGGTTACATTCGTACCTCTTGCTCTGGTTACATTGCGTCCTGTGGCTCTGGTTACATTGGGACCTCTTGCTATGGTTACTTTGGGTCCTGTGGCTCTGGTTACTTTGGGTCCTGTGGCATTGGTTACATTGGTACCTCTTGCTCTGGTTACATTGGGACCTGTTGCTCTGGTTACTTTGGGTCCTGTGGCTCTGGTTACATTGGGACCACTTGCTCTGGTTACATTGGGACCTCTTGCTCTGGTTACATTGGGACCTGTTGCTCTGGTTACTTTGGGTCCAGTGGCTCTGGTTGCATTGGTGCCTCTTGCTCTGGTTACATTGGGACCTGTTGCTCTGGTTACATTGGGTCCTGTTGCTCTGGTTACATTGGGACCTCTTGCTCTGGTTACATTGGGACCTGTTGCTCTGGTTACTTTGGGTCCTGTGGCTCTGGTTACATTGGGACCACTTGCTCTGGTTACATTGGTACCTCTTGCTCTGGATACATTGGGTCCTCTTGCTCTGGTTACATTGGGACCTCTTGCTCTGGTTACATTGGGACCTGTTGCTCTGGTTACTTTGGGTACTGTGGCTCTGGTTACATTGGGACCTCTTGCTCTGGTTACATTGGGACCTGTTGCTCTGGATACATTGGGTCCTCTTGCTCTGGTTACATTGGGACCTCTTGCTCTGGTTACATTGGTACCTCTTGCTCTGGTTACATTGGGACCTGTTGCTCGTGTTACATTGGGACCTCTTGCTCTGGTTACATTGGGACCTGTTGCTCTGGTTACTTTGGGTCCTGTGGCTCTGGTTACATTGGGACCACTTGCTCTGGTTACATTGGTACCTCTTGTTCTGGTTACATTGGGACCTGTTGCTCTGGTTACATTGGGTCCTGTGGCTCTGGTTACATTGGGACCTCTTGCTCTGGTTACTTTGGGTCCTGTGGCTCTGGTTACATTGGGACCTCTTGCTCTGGTTACATTGGGACCTGTTGCTCTGGTTAATTTGGGTCCTGTGGCTCTGGTTACATTGGGACCTCTTGCTCTGTTTACATTGGCCCCTATTGCTCTGGTTACATTGGGAACTCTTGCTCTGGTTACTTTGGGACCTGTTGCTCTGGTTACTTTGGGTCCTGTGGCTCTGGTTACATTGGGGCCTCTTGCTCTGGTTACATTGGGACCAGTTGCTCTGGTTACTTTGGGCCCTGTGGCTCTGGATACATTGGTACCTCTTGCTCTGGCTACATTGGGACCTGTTGCTCTGGTTACATTGGGTTCTGTTGCTCTGGTTACATTGGGACCTCTTGCTCTGGTTACATTGGGACAATTTGCTCTGGTTACATTGTTACCTGTTGCTTTGGTTACATTAGGTCCTGTTGCTCTGGTTACATTGAGACCTCTTGCTCTGGTTACATTGGGACCTGTTGCTCTGGTTACTGTGGGTCCTGTGGCTCTGCTTACATTGGTACCTCTTGCTCTGGTTACATTGGGACCTGTTGCTCTGGTTACATTGGGTTCTGTTGCTCTGGTTACATTGGGACCTCTTGCTCTGGTTACATTGGTACCTGTTGCTCAGGTTACTTTGGGCCCTGTGGCTCTGGTTACATTGGTACCTCTTGCTCTGGTTACATTGCGTCCTGTGGCTCTGGTTACATTGGGACCTCTTGCTATGGTTACTTTGGGTCCTGTGGCTCTGGTTACTTTGGGTCCTGTGGCTCTGGTTATATTGGGACCACTTGCTCTGGTTACATTGGGCCCTGTTGCTCTGGTTACATTGAGACCTCTTGCTCTGGTTACATTGGGACCTGTTGCTCTGGTTACTTTGGGTCCTGTGGCTCTGGTTGCATTGGTACCTCTTGCTCTGGTTACATTGGGACCTGTTGCTCTGGTTACATTGGGTCCTGTTGCTCTGGTTACATTGGGACCTCTTGCGCTGGTTACATTGGAACCTGTTGCTCTGGTTACTTTGTGTCCTGTGGCTCTGGTTTCATTGCGACCACTTGCTCTGTTTACATTGGTACCTCTTGCTCTGGTTACATTGGTACCTCTTGCTCTGGTTACATTGGGACCTGTTGCTCTGGTTACATTGGGACCTCTTGCTCTGGTTACATTGGTACCTCTTGCTCTGGTTACATTGGGACCTGTTGCTCGTGTTACATTGGGACCTCTTGCTCTGGTTACATTGGGACCTGTTGCTCTGGTTACTTTGGGTCCAGTGGCTCTGGTTACATTGGGACCTCTTGCTCTGGTTACATTGGTACCTCTTGCTCTGGTTACATTGGGACCTCTTGCTCTGGTTACATTGGGACCTGTTGCTCTGATTACATTGGGTCCTCTTGCTCTGGTTACATTGGTACCTCTTGCTCGTGTTACATTGGGGTCTGTTCCTCTGGTTATATTGGAACCTTTTGCTCTGGTTGTATTGGGGCCTGTTGCTCTGATTACATTGGGACCTGTTGCTCTGGTTACATTGGTACCTCTTGCTCTGGTTACATTGGGACCTGTTGCTTTGGTAACATTGGTACCTCTTCCTCTGGTTACATTAGGACCTCTTGCTCTGGTTACTTTGGGTCCTGTGGCTCTGGTTACATTGGTACCTCTTGCTCTGGTTACATTGGGACCTGTTGCTTTGGTTACATTGGGTCCTGTTGCTCTGGTTACATTGGGACCTCTTGCTCTGGTTACATTGGGACCTGTTGCTCTGGTTACTTTGGGTCCTGTGGCTCTGGTTACATTGGTACCTCTTGCTCTGGTTACATTGGGACCTGTTGCTCTGGTTTCATTGGGTTCTGTTGCTCTAGTTACATTGGGACCTCTTGCTCTGGTTTCATTGGTACCTGTTGCTCTGGTTACTTTGGGCCCTGTGGCTCTGGTTACATTGTGATCTGTTGCTCTGGTTACATTGTGCCTGTGGCTCTGGTTACATTGGGACCTCTTGCTCTGGTTACTTTGGGTCCTGTGGCTCTGGTTACTTTGGGTCCTGTGGCTCAGGTTACATTGGTACCTGTTGCTCTGGTTACATTGGGACCTGTTGCTCTGGTTACATTGGGACCTCTTGCTCTGGTTACATTGGTACCTCTTGCTCTGGTTACATTGGGACCTGTTGCTCTGGTTACATTGGGGCCTGTTCCTCTGGTTACAGTGGGACCTGTAGTAATTTCATTGGGACCTGTTGTTGTAATTACATTGGGACCTCTTGCTCTGGTTACATTGGGACCTCTTGCTTTGGTTACATTGGGCCCTGTTGCTCTGGTTACACTGGAACATATCATTGTGCTTACATTGAGACCTGTTGCTGTGGTTGCATTGGTACCTCTTGCTCTGGTTACATTGGGATCTGTTGCTCTGGTTACATTGGGTCCTGTTGCTCTGGTTACATTGGGACCTCTTGCTCTGGTTACATTGGGAACTGTTGCTCTGGTTACATTGGGACCTCTTGCTCTGGTTACATTGTGTCCTGTTGCTCTGGTTACATTGGGACCTCTTGCTCTGGTTACATTGGGACCTCTTGCTCTGGTTACATTGGGACCTCTTGCTCTTGTTACATTGGGACCTCTTGCTCTGGTTACATTGGTACCTGTGGCTCTGGTTACATTGGGACCTCTTGCTCTGGTTACATTGGGACCTGTTGCTCTGGTTACATTGGTACCTCTTGCTCTTGTTACATTGGGCCCTGTTGCTCTGGTTACATTGGGGCCTCTTGCTCTTGTTACATTGGGGTCTGTTCCTCTGGTTACATTGGAACATTTTGCTCCGGTTATAGTGGGGCCTGTTGCTCTGATTACATTGGGACCTGTTGCTCTGGTTACTTTGGGTCCTGTGGCTCTTGTTACATTGGGACCTCTTTCTCTGGTTACATTGGGACCTGTTGCTCTGGTTACATTGGGTCCTGTGGCTCTGGTTACATTGGTACCTCTTGCTCTTGTTACATTGGATCCTGTGGATCTGGTTACATTGGTACCTCTTGCTCTGGTTACATTGGGACCTGTTGCTCTGGTTACATTGTGTCCTGTTGCTCTGGTTACATTGGGACCTATTGCTCTGGTTACATTGGGACCTGTTGCTCTGGTTACTTTGGGGCCTGCGGCTCTGGTTACATTGGTACCTCTTGCTCTGGTTACATTGGGACCTGTTGCTCTGGTTACTTTGGGTCCTGTGGCTCTGGTTACATTGGGACCACTTGCTCTGGTTACATTGGTACCTCTTGTTCTGGTTACATTGGGACCTGTTGCTCTGGTTACATTGGGTCCTGTGGCTCTGGTTACATTGGGACCTCTTGCTCTGGTTACTTTGGGTCCTGTGGCTCTGGTTACATTGGGACCTCTTGCTCTGGTTACATTGGGACCTGTTGCTCTGGTTAATTTGGGTCCTGTGGCTCTGGTTACATTGGGACCTCTTGCTCTGTTTACATTGGCCCCTATTGCTCTGGTTACATTGGGAACTCTTGCTCTGGTTACTTTGGGACCTGTTGCTCTGGTTACTTTGGGTCCTGTGGCTCTGGTTACATTGGGGCCTCTTGCTCTGGTTACATTGGGACCAGTTGCTCTGGTTACTTTGGGCCCTGTGGCTCTGGATACATTGGTACCTCTTGCTCTGGCTACATTGGGACCTGTTGCTCTGGTTACATTGGGTTCTGTTGCTCTGGTTACATTGGGACCTCTTGCTCTGGTTACATTGGGACAATTTGCTCTGGTTACATTGTTACCTGTTGCTTTGGTTACATTAGGTCCTGTTGCTCTGGTTACATTGAGACCTCTTGCTCTGGTTACATTGGGACCTGTTGCTCTGGTTACTGTGGGTCCTGTGGCTCTGCTTACATTGGTACCTCTTGCTCTGGTTACATTGGGACCTGTTGCTCTGGTTACATTGGGTTCTGTTGCTCTGGTTACATTGGGACCTCTTGCTCTGGTTACATTGGTACCTGTTGCTCAGGTTACTTTGGGCCCTGTGGCTCTGGTTACATTGGTACCTCTTGCTCTGGTTACATTGCGTCCTGTGGCTCTGGTTACATTGGGACCTCTTGCTATGGTTACTTTGGGTCCTGTGGCTCTGGTTACTTTGGGTCCTGTGGCTCTGGTTATATTGGGACCACTTGCTCTGGTTACATTGGGCCCTGTTGCTCTGGTTACATTGAGACCTCTTGCTCTGGTTACATTGGGACCTGTTGCTCTGGTTACTTTGGGTCCTGTGGCTCTGGTTGCATTGGTACCTCTTGCTCTGGTTACATTGGGACCTGTTGCTCTGGTTACATTGGGTCCTGTTGCTCTGGTTACATTGGGACCTCTTGCGCTGGTTACATTGGAACCTGTTGCTCTGGTTACTTTGTGTCCTGTGGCTCTGGTTTCATTGCGACCACTTGCTCTGTTTACATTGGTACCTCTTGCTCTGGTTACATTGGTACCTCTTGCTCTGGTTACATTGGGACCTGTTGCTCTGGTTACATTGGGACCTCTTGCTCTGGTTACATTGGTACCTCTTGCTCTGGTTACATTGGGACCTGTTGCTCGTGTTACATTGGGACCTCTTGCTCTGGTTACATTGGGACCTGTTGCTCTGGTTACTTTGGGTCCAGTGGCTCTGGTTACATTGGGACCTCTTGCTCTGGTTACATTGGTACCTCTTGCTCTGGTTACATTGGGACCTCTTGCTCTGGTTACATTGGGACCTGTTGCTCTGATTACATTGGGTCCTCTTGCTCTGGTTACATTGGTACCTCTTGCTCGTGTTACATTGGGGTCTGTTCCTCTGGTTATATTGGAACCTTTTGCTCTGGTTGTATTGGGGCCTGTTGCTCTGATTACATTGGGACCTGTTGCTCTGGTTACATTGGTACCTCTTGCTCTGGTTACATTGGGACCTGTTGCTTTGGTAACATTGGTACCTCTTCCTCTGGTTACATTAGGACCTCTTGCTCTGGTTACTTTGGGTCCTGTGGCTCTGGTTACATTGGTACCTCTTGCTCTGGTTACATTGGGACCTGTTGCTTTGGTTACATTGGGTCCTGTTGCTCTGGTTACATTGGGACCTCTTGCTCTGGTTACATTGGGACCTGTTGCTCTGGTTACTTTGGGTCCTGTGGCTCTGGTTACATTGGTACCTCTTGCTCTGGTTACATTGGGACCTGTTGCTCTGGTTTCATTGGGTTCTGTTGCTCTAGTTACATTGGGACCTCTTGCTCTGGTTTCATTGGTACCTGTTGCTCTGGTTACTTTGGGCCCTGTGGCTCTGGTTACATTGTGATCTGTTGCTCTGGTTACATTGTGCCTGTGGCTCTGGTTACATTGGGACCTCTTGCTCTGGTTACTTTGGGTCCTGCGGCTCTGGTTACTTTGGGTCCTGTGGCTCAGGTTACATTGGTACCTGTTGCTCTGGTTACATTGGGACCTGTTGCTCTGGTTACATTGGGACCTCTTGCTCTGGTTACATTGGTACCTCTTGCTCTGGTTACATTGGGACCTGTTGCTCTGGTTACATTGGGGCCTGTTCCTCTGGTTACAGTGGGACCTGTAGTAATTTCATTGGGACCTGTTGTTGTAATTACATTGGGACCTCTTGCTCTGGTTACATTGGGACCTCTTGCTCTGGTTACATTGGGCCCTGTTGCTCTGGTTACACTGGAACATATCATTGTGCTTACATTGAGACCTGTTGCTGTGGTTGCATTGGTACCTCTTGCTCTGGTTACATTGGGATCTGTTGCTCTGGTTACATTGGGTCCTGTTGCTCTGGTTACATTGGGACCTCTTGCTCTGGTTACATTGGGAACTGTTGCTCTGGTTACATTGGGACCTCTTGCTCTGGTTACATTGTGTCCTGTTGCTCTGGTTACATTGGGACCTCTTGCTCTGGTTACATTGGGACCTGTTGCTCTGGTTACATTGGGACCTCTTGCTCTTGTTACATTGGGACCTCTTGCTCTGGTTACATTGGTACCTGTGGCTCTGGTTACATTGGGACCTCTTGCTCTGGTTACATTGGGACCTGTTGCTCTGGTTACATTGGTACCTCTTGCTCTTGTTACATTGGGCCCTGTTGCTCTGGTTACATTGGGGCCTCTTGCTCTTGTTACATTGGGGTCTGTTCCTCTGGTTACATTGGAACATTTTGCTCCGGTTATAGTGGGGCCTGTTGCTCTGATTACATTGGGACCTGTTGCTCTGGTTACTTTGGGTCCTGTGGCTCTTGTTACATTGGGACCTCTTTCTCTGGTTACATTGGGACCTGTTGCTCTGGTTACATTGGGTCCTGTGGCTCTGGTTACATTGGTACCTCTTGCTCTTGTTACATTGGATCCTGTGGATCTGGTTACATTGGTACCTCTTGCTCTGGTTACATTGGGACCTGTTGCTCTGGTTACATTGTGTCCTGTTGCTCTGGTTACATTGGGACCTATTGCTCTGGTTACATTGGGACCTGTTGCTCTGGTTACTTTGGGGCCTGCGGCTCTGGTTACATTGGTACCTCTTGCTCTCGTTACATTGGGACCTGTTGCTCTGATTACATTGGGTCCTGTTGCTCTGGTTCCATTGGGACCACTTGCTCTGGTTACATTGGGACCTGTTGCTTTGGTTACATTAGGTCCTGTTGCTCTGGTTACATTGGGACCTCTTGCTCTGGTTACATTGGGACCTGTTGCTCTGCTTACTGTGGGTCCTGTGGCTCTGGTTACATTGGTACCTCTTGCACTGGTTTCATTGGGACCTGTTGCTCTGGTTACATTGGGTTCTGTTGCTCTGGTTACATTGGGACCTCTTGCTCTGGTTACATTGGTACCTGTTGCTCTGGTTACTTTATGTCCTGTGCCTCTGGTTACATTGGTACCTCTTGCTCTGGTTATTTTGGGCCCTGTTGCTCTGGTTACATTGGGAGCTCTTGCTCTGGTTACATTGGGACCCGTTGCTCTGGTTACATTGGGACCTCTTGCTCTGGTTACATTGGGTCCTGTTGCTCTGGTTACATTGGGACCTCTTGCTCTGGTTACATTGGGACCTGTTGCTCTGGTTACATTGGGACCTCTTGCTCTTGTTTCATTGGGTCCTGTTGCTCTGGTTACTTTGGGACCTGTGGCTCTGGTTACATTGGGACCTCTTGCTCTGGTTACAGTGGGCCCTGTTGCTCTGGTTACATTGGGACCTCTTGCTCTGGTTACATTGGGAACTGTTGCTCTGGTTACATTGGTACCTCTTGCTCTGGTTACATTGGGACCTCTTGCTCTGGTTACATTGGGACCTGTTGCTCTGGTTACATTGGGACCTCTTGCTCTGGTTACATTGCGTCCTGTGGCTCTGGTTACATTGGGACCTATTGCTATGTTTACTTTGGGTCGTGTGGCTCTGGTTACTTTGGGTCCTGTGGCTCTGGTTACATTGGTACCTCTTGCTCTGGTTACATTGGGCCCTGTTGCTCTGGTTACATTGGGACCTCTTGCTCTGGTTACATTGGGACCTGTTGCTCTGGTTACTTTGGGTCCTGTTGCTCTGGTTGCATTGGTACCTCTTGCTCTGGTTACATTGGGACCTGTTGCTCTGGTTACATTGGGTCCTGTTGCTCTGGGTACATTGGGACCTCTTCCTCTGGTTACATTGGGACCTGTTGCTCTGGTTACTTTGGGTCCTGTGGCTCTGGTTACATTGGGACGACTTGCTCTGGTTACATTGGTACCTCTTGCTCTGGTTACATTGGGAACTCTTGCTCTGGTTACATTGGGACCTGTTGCTCTGGTTACATTGGGTCCTCTTGCTCTGGTTACATTGGGACCTCTTGCTCTGGTTACATTAGTACCTCTTGCTCTGGTTACATTGGGACCTGTTGCTCGTTTTCCATTGGGACCTCTTACTCTGGTTACATTGGGACCTGTTGCTCTGGTTCCTTTGGGTCCTGTGGCTCTGGTTACATTGGGACCACTTGCTCTGGTTACATTGGTACCTCTTGCTCTGGTTACATTGGGACCTCTTGCTCTGGTTACATTGGGACCTGTTGCTCTGATTACATTGGGTCCTCTTGCTCTGGTTACATTGGTACCTCTTGCTCTGGTTACATTGGGACCTGTTGCTCTTGTTACATTGGGGTCTGTTCCTCTGATTACATTGGGACCTGTTGCTCTGGTTACATTGGTACCTCTTGCTCTGGGTACATTGGGACCTGTTGCTTTGGTAACATTGGTACCTCTTCCTCTGGTTACATTAGGACCTCTTGCTCTGGTTACTTTGGGTCCTGTGGCTCTGGTTACATTGGTACCTCTTGCTCTGGTTACATTGGGACCTGATGCTTTGGTTACATTGGGTCCTGTTGCTCTGGTTACATTGGGACCTCTTGCTCTGGTTACATTGGGACCTGTTGCTCTGGTTCCTTTGGGTCCTGTGGCTCTGGTTACATTGGTACCTCTTGCTCTGGTTACATTGGGACCTGTTGCTCTGGTTACATTGGGTTCTGTTGCTCTGGTTACATTGGGACCTCTTGCTCTGGTTTCATTGGTACCTGTTGCTCTGGTTACTTTGGTCCCTGTGGCTCTGGTTACATTGTGATCTGTTGCTCTGGTTACATTAGGTCCTGTGGCTCTGGTTACATTGGGACCTCTTGCTCTGGTTACTTTGGGTCCTGTGGCTCTGGTTACTTTGGGTCCTGTGGCTCAGGTTACATTGGTACCTGTTGCTCTGGTTACATTGGGACCTGTTGCTCTGGTTACATTGGGACCTCTTGCTCTGGTTACATTGGTACCTCTTGCTCTGGTTACATTGGGACCTGTTGCTCTGCTTACATTGGGGCCTGTTCCTCTGGTTACAGTGGGACCTGCAGTAATTTCATTGGGACCTGTTGTTGTAATTACATTGGGACCTGACGCTCTGGTTACATTGGTACCTGTTGCTCTGGTTACTTTGGTCCCTGTGGCTCTGGTTACATTGTGATCTGTTGCTCTGGTTACATTAGGTCCTGTGGCTCTGGTTACATTGGGACCTCTTGCTCTGGTTACTTTGGGTCCTGTGGCTCTGGTTACTTTGGGTCCTGTGGCTCAGGTTACATTGGTACCCGTTGCTCTGGTTACATTGGGACCTGTTGCTCTGGTTACATTGGGACCTCTTGCTCTGGTTACATTGGTACCTCATGCTCTGGTTACATTGGGACCTGTTGCTCTGCTTACATTGGGGCCTGTTCCTCTGGTTACAGTGGGACCTGTAGTAATTTCATTGGGACCTGTTGTTGTAATTACATTGGGACCTGACGCTCTGGTTACATTGGGACCTGTTGCTCTGGTTACACTGGAACATGTCATTGTGCTTACATTGAGACCTGTTGCTCTGGTTACATTGGTACCTCTTGCTCTGGTTACATTGCGATCTGTTGCTCTGGTTACATTGGGTCCTGTTGCTCTGGTTACATTGGGACCCCTTGCTCTGGTTACATTGGTAACTGTTGCTCTGGTTACTTTGGGTCCTGCGGCTCTGGTTACATTGGTACCTCTTGCTCTGGTTACATTGGGCCCTGTTGCTCTGGTTACATTGGGAGCTCTTGCTCTGGTTACATTGGGACCTGTTGCTCTGGTTACATTGGGACCTCTTGCTCTGGTTACATTGTGTCCTGTTGCTCTGGTTACATTGGGACCTCTTGCTCTGGTTACATTGGGACCTGTTGCTCTGGTTACATTGGGACCTTTTGCTCTGATTACATTGGGACCTGTTGCTCTGGTTACATTAGTACCTCTTGCTCTGGTTACATTGGGACCTGTTGCTCGTGTTCCATTGGGACCTCTTACTCTGGTTACATTGGGACCTGTTGCTCTGGTTCCTTTGGGTCCTGTGGCTCTGGTTACATTGGGACCACTTGCTCTGGTTACATTGGGACCTCTTGCTCTGGTTACATTGGGACCTGTTGCTCTGATTACATTGGGTCCTCTTGCTCTGGTTACATTGGTACCTCTTGCTCTGGTTACATTGGGACCTGTTGCTCTTGTTACATTGGGGTCTGCTCCTCTGGTTGCATTGGAACCTTTTGCTCTGGTTATATTGGGGCCTGTTGCTCTGATTACATTGGGACCTGTTGCTCTGGTTACATTGGTACCTCTTGCTCTGGTTACATTGGGACCTGTTGCTTTGGTAACATTGGTACCTCTTCCTCTGGTTACATTAGGACCTCTTGCTCTGGTTATTTTGGGTCCTGTGGCTCTGGTTCCATTGGTACCTCTTGCTCTGGTTACATTGGGACCTGATGCTTTGGTTACATTGGGTCCTGTCGCTCTGGTTACATTGGGACCTCTTGCTCTGGTTACATTGGGACCCGTTGCTCTGGTTCCTATGGGTCCTGTGGCTCTGGTTACATTGGTACCTCTTGCTCTGGTTACATTGGGACCTGTTGCTCTGGTTTCATTGGTACCTGTTGCTCTGGTTTCATTGGTACCTGTTGCTCTGGTTACTTTGGTCCCTGTGGCTCTGGTTACATTGTGATCTGTTGCTCTGGTTACATTGGGTCCTGTGGCACTGGTTACATTGGGACCTCTTGCTCTGGTTACTTTGGGTCCTGTGGCTCTGGTTACTTTGGGTCCTGTGGCTCAGGTTACATTGGTACCTGTTGCTCTGGTTACATTGTGACCTGTTGCTCTGGTTACATTGGGACCTCTTGCTCTGGTTACATGGGTACCTCTTGCTCTGGTTACATTGGGACCTGTTGCTCTGGTTACATTGGGGCCTGTTCCTCTGGTTACAGTGGGACCTGTAGTAATTTCATTGGGACCTGTTGTTGTAATTACATTGGGACCTCTTGCTCTGGTTACATTGGGCCCTGTTGCTCTGGTTACACTGGAACATGTCATTGTGCTTACATTGAGACCTGTTGCTCTGGTTACATTGGTACCTGTTGCTCTGGTTACATTGGGATCTGTTGCTCTGGTTACATTGGGTCCTGTTGCTCTGGTTACATTGGGACCTCTTGATCTGGTTACATTGGTAACTGTTGCTCTGGTTACTTTGGGTCCTGCGGCTCTGGTTACATTGGTACCTCTTGCTCTGGTTACATTGGGCCCTGTTGCTCTGGTTACATTGGGAGCTCTTGCTCTGGTTACATTGGGACCTGTTGCTCTGGTTACACTGGGACCTCTTGCTCTGGTTACATTGGGTCCTGTTGCTCTGGTTACATTGGGACCTCTTGCTCTGGTTACATTGGGACCTGTTGCTCTGGTTACATTGGGACCTCTTGCTCTGGTTACATTGGGACCTCTTGCTCTGGTTACTTTGGGACCTGTGGCTCTGGTTACATTGGTACCTCTTGCTCTGGTTACATTGGGCCCTGTTGCTCTGGTTACATTGGGACCTCTTGCTCTGGTTACATTGGTACCTCTTTCTCTGGTTACATTGGGACCTCTTGCTCTGGTTACATTGGGACCTGTTGCTCTGGTTACATTGGTACCTCTTGCTCTTGTTACATTGGGCCCTGTTGCTCTGGTTACATTGGGGCCTCTTGCTCTGGTTACATTGGGGTCTGTTCCTCTGGTTACATTGGAACCTTCTGCTCTGGTTATAGTGGGGCCTGTTGCTCTGATTCCATTGGGACCTGTTGCTCTGTTTACTTTGGGTCCTGTGGCTCTGGTTACATTGGGACCTCTTTCTCTGGTTACATTGGGACCTGTTGCTCTGGTTACATTGGGTCCTGTGGCTCTGGTTACATTGGTACCTCTTGCTCTGGTTACATTGGGTCCTGTGGATCTGGTTACATTGGTACCTCTTCCTCTGGTTACATTGGGTCCTGTTGCTCTGGTTACTTTGGGTCCTGTGGCTCTGGTTACATTGGTACCTCTTGCTGTGGTTACATTGGGACCTGTTGCTCTGGTTACTTTGGGTCCTATGGCTCTGGTTACATTGGGACCTCTTGCTCTGGTTACATTGGCAGCTGTTGCTCTGGTTACTTTGGGTCCTGTGGCTCTGGTAACATTGGTACCTCTTGCTCTGGTTACATTGGGACCTGTTGCTCTGGTTACATTGGGTCCTGTGGCTCTGGGAAAATTGGTACCTCTTGCTCTGGTTACATTGGGACCTGTTGCTCTGGTTACATTGGGTTCTGTTGCTCTGGTTACATTGGGACCTCTTGCTCTGGTTACATTGGTACCTGTTGCTCTGGTTACTTTGGGCCCTATGGCTCTGGTTACATTGGTACCTCTTGCTCTGATTACATTGGGACCTGTTGCTCTGGTTCCTTTGGTACCTCTTGCTCTGGTTACATTGGGACCTGTTGCTCTGGTTACATTGGGTTCTGTTACTCTGGTTACATTGGGACCTCTTGCTCTGGTTTCATTCGTACCTGTTGCTCTGGTTACTTTGGTCCCTGTGGCTCTGGTTACATTGTGATCTGTTGCTCTGGTTACATTGTGCCTGTGGCTCTGGTTACATTGGGACCTCTT
This sequence comes from Heterodontus francisci, assembly GCF_036365525.1. Lineage (NCBI taxonomy): Eukaryota > Metazoa > Chordata > Chondrichthyes > Heterodontiformes > Heterodontidae > Heterodontus > Heterodontus francisci. Next base: position 62,653,879 of record NC_090393.1, on the reverse strand, counting down.
GCTCTGGTTACTTTGGGTCCTGTGGCTCTGGTTACTTTGGGTCCTGTGGCTCAGGTTACATTGGTACCTGTTGCTCTGGTTACATTGGGACCTGTTGCTCTGGTTACATTGGGACCTCTTGCTCTGGTTACATTGGTACCTCTTGCTCTGGTTACATTGGGACCTGTTGCTCTGGTTACATTGGGGCCTGTTCCTCTGGTTACAGTGGGACCTGTAGTAATTTCATTGGGACCTGTTGTTGTAATTACATTGGGACCTGACCCTCTGGTTACATTGGGACCTCTTGCTCTGGTTACATTGGGCCCTGTTGCTCTGGTTACACTGGAACATGTCATTGTGCTTACATTGAGACCTGTTGCTCTGGTTACATTGGTACCTCTTGCTCTGCTTACATTGGGATCTGTTGCTCTGGTTACATTGGGTCCTGTTGCTCTGGTTACATTGGGACCTCTTGCTCTGGTTACATTGGTAACTCTTGTTCTGGTTACTTTGGGTCCTGCGGCTCTGGTTACATTGGTACCTCTTGCTCTGGTTACATTGGGTCCTGTTGCTCTGGTTACATTGGGAGCTCTTGCTCTGGTTACATTGGGACCTGTTGCTCTGGTTACATTGGGACCTCTTGCTCTGGTTACATTGGGTCCTGTTGCTCTGGTTACATTGGGACCTCTTGCTCTGGTTACATTGGGACCTGTTGCTCTGGTTACATTGGGACCTCTTGCTCTTGTTACATTGGGACGTGTTGCTCTGGTTACTTTGGGACCTGTGGCTCTGGTTACATTGGTACCTCTTGCTCTGGTTACATTGGGCCCTGTTGCTCTGGTTCCATTGGGACCTCTTGCTCTGGTTACATTGGTACGTCTTGCTCTGGTTACATTGGGACCTCTTGCTCTGGTTACATTGGGACCTGTTGCTCTGGTTACATTGGTACCTGTTGCTCTTGTTACATTGGGCCCTGTTGCTCTGGTTACATTGGGGCCTCTTGCTCTTGTTACATTGGGGTCTGTTCCTCTGGTTACATTGGAACCTTTTGCTCTGGTTATAGTGGGGCCTGTTGCTCTGATTGCATTGGGACCTGTGCTCTGTTTACTTTGGGTCCTGTGGCTCTGGTTACATTGGGACCTCTTTCTCTGGTTACATTGGGACCTGTGGCTCTGGTTACATTGGTACCTCTTGCTCTGGTTACATTGGGTCCTGTGGATCTGGTTACATTGGTACCTCTTCCTCTGGTTACATTGGGACCTGTTGCTCTGGTTACATTGGGTCCTGTTGCTCTGGTTACATTGGGACCTATTGCTCTGGTTACATTGGGACCTGTTGCTCTGGTTACTTTGGGCCCTGTGGCTCTGGTTACATTGGTACCTCTTGCTCTGGTTACATTGGGACCTGTTGCTCTGGTTACATTGGATCCTGTTGCTCTGCTTACATTGGGATCTCTTGCTCTGGTTACATTGGGACCTGTTGCTCTGGTTACAATGGGTCCTGTTGCTATGGTTACATTGGGACCTCTTGCTGTGGTTACATTGGGACCTGTTGCTCTGGTTACTTTGGGTCCTATGGCTCTGGTTACATTGGGACCTCTTGCTCTGGTTACATTGGCAGCTGTTGCTCTGGTTACTTTGGGTCCTGTGGCTCTGGTTACATTGGTACCTCTTGCTCTGGTTACATTGGGACCTGTTGCTCTGGTTACATTGGGTCCTGTGGCTCTGGGAAAATTGGTACCTCTTGCTCTGGTTACATTGGGACCTGTTGCTCTGGTTACATTGGGTTCTGTTGCTCTGGTTATTTTGGGACCTCTTGCTCTGGTTACATTGGTACCTGTTGCTCTGGTTACTTTGGGCCCTATGGCTCTGGTTACATTGGGACCTCTTGCTCTGGTTACATTGGGACCTCTTGCTCTGGTTACTTTGGGTCCTGTGGCTCTGGTTACATTGGGACCTCTTGCTCTGGTTACATTGGGACCTGTTGCTCTGGTTACTTTGGGTCCTGTGGCTCTGGTTACATTGGGACCTCTTGCTCTGGTTACATTGGGCCCTATTGCTCTGGTTACATTGGGACCTCTTGCTCTGGTTACATTGGGACCTGTTGCTCTGGTTACTTTGGGTCCTGTGGCTCTGGTTACATTGGTACCTCTTGCTCTGGTTACATTGGGACCTGTTGGTCTTGTTACATTGGGGTCTGTTCCTCTGGTTACATTGGAACCTTTTGCTCTGGTTATAGTGGGGCCTGTTGCTCTGATTACATTGGGACCTGTTGCTATGTTTACTTTGGGTCCTGTGGCTCTGGTTACATTGGGACCTCTTTCTCTGGTTACATTGGGACCTGTTGCTCTGGTTACATTGGGTCCTGTGGCTCTGGTTACATTGGTACCTCTTGCTCTGGTTACATTGGGTCCTGTGGATCTGGTTACATTGGTACCTCTTGCTCTGGTTACATTGGGACCTGTTGCTCTGGTTACATTGGGTCCTGTTGCTCTGGTTACATTGGGACCTATTGCTCTGGTTACATTGGGACCTGTTGCTCTGGTTACTTTGGGCCCTGTGGCTCTGGTTACATTGGTACTTCTTGCTCTGGTTACATTGGGACCTGTTGCTCTGGTTACATTGGGTCCTGGTGCTCTGCTTACATTGGGAACTCTTGCTCTGGTTACATTGGGACCTGTTGCTCTGGTTACTTTGGGCCCTGTGGCTCTGGTTACATTGGTACCTCCTGCTCTGGTTACATTGGGACCTGTTGCTCTGATTACATTGGGTCCTGTTGCTCTGGTTCCATTGGGACCACTTGCTCTGGTTACATTGGGACCTGTTGCTTTGGTTACATTAGGTCCTGTTGCTCTGGTTTCATTGGGACCTCTTGCTCTGGTTACATTGGGACCTGTTGCTCTGCTTACTGTGGGTCCTGTGGCTCTGGTTACATTGGTACCTCTTGCACTGGTTACATTGGGACCTGTTGCTCTGGTTACATTGGGTTCTGTTGCTCTGGTTACATTGGGACCTCTTGCTCTGGTTACATTGGTACCTGTTGCTCTGGTTACTTTGGGCCCTGTGGCTCTGGTTACATTGGTACCTCTTTCTCTGGTTACATTGGGTCCTGTGGCTCTGGTTACATTGGGACCTCTTGCTCTGGTTACTTTGGGTCCTGTGGCTCTGGTTACTTTGGGTCCTGTGGCTCTGGTTACATTGGTACCTCTTGCTCTGGTTACATTGGGACCTGTTGCTCTGGTTACATTGGGACATCTTGCTCTGGTTACATTGGGACCTGTTGCTCTGGTTACTTTGGGTCCTGTGGCTCTGGTTGCATTGGTACCTCTTGCACTGGTTACATTGGGACCTGTTGCTCTGGTTACATTGGGTCCTGTTGCTCTGGTTACATTGGGACCTCTTGCTCTGGTTACATTGGGACCTGTTGCTCTGGTTACTTTGGGTCCTGTGGCTCTGGTTACATTGGGACCACTTGCTCTGGTTACATTGGGACATGTTGCTCTGGTTACTTTGGGTCCTGTTGCTCTGGTTACATTGGTACCTTTTGCAATGGTTATATTGGGGCCTGTTGCTCTTGTTACATTGGTAGCTCTTGCTCGTGTTACATTGGGGTCTGTTCCTCTGGTTACATTGGAACCTTTTGCTCTGATTACATTGGGACCTGTTGCTCTGGTTACTTTGTGTCCTGTGGCTCTGGTTACATTGGTACATCTTGCTCTGGTTACATTGGTACCTCTTGCTCGTGTTACATTGGGACCTGTTGCTTTGGTAACATTGGTACCTCTTCCTCTGGTTACATTAGGACCTGTTGCTCTGGTTACTTTGGAACCGTTTGCTCTGGATATATTGGGGCCTGTTGCTCTGATTACATTCGGACCTGTTGCTCTGGTTACATTGGTACCTCTTGCTCTGGTTACATTGGGACCTGTTGCTTTGGTAACTTTGGTACCTCTTCCTCTGGTTACATTAGGACCTGTTGCTCTGGTTACTTTGGGTCCTGTGGCTCTGGTTACATTGGTACCTCTTGCTGTGGTTACATTGGGACCTGTTGCTCTGGTTACTTTGGGACCTGTGGCTCTGGTTACATTGGGACCTCTTGCTCTGGTTACATTGGCAGCTGTTGCTCTGGTTACTTTGGGTCCTGTGGCTCTGGTTACATTGGTACCTCTTGCTCTGGTTACATTGGGACCTGTTGCTCTGGTTACATTGGGTCCTGTGGCTCTGGGAAAATTGGTACCTCTTGCTCTGGTTACATTGGGACCTGTTGCTCTGGTTACATTTGGTTCTGTTGCTCTGGTTACATTGGGACCTCTTGCTCTGGTTACATTGGTACCTGTTGCTCTGGTTACTTTGGGCCCTATGGCTCTGGTTACATTGGTACCTCTTGCTCTGGTTACATTGGGACCTCTTGCTCTGGTTACTTTGGGTCCTGTGGCTCTGGTTACATTGGGACCTCTTGCTCTGGTTACATTGGGACCTGTTGCTCTGGTTACTTTGGGTCCTGTGCCTCTGGTTACATTGGGACCTCTTGCTCTGGTTTCATTCGTACCTGTTGCTCTGGTTACTTTGGTCCCTGTGGCTCTGGTTACATTGTGATCTGTTGCTCTGGTTACATTGTGCCTGTGGCTCTGGTTACATTGGGACCTCTTGCTCTGGTTACTTTGGGTCCTGTGGCTCTGGTTACTTTGGGTCCTGTGGCTCAGGTTACATTGGTACCTGTTGCTCTGGTTACATTGGGACCTGTTGCTCTGGTTACATTGGGACCTCTTGCTCTGGTTACATTGGTACCTCTTGCTCTGGTTACATTGGGACCTGTTGCTCTGGTTACATTGGGGCCTGTTCCTCTGGTTACAGTGGGACCTGTAGTAATTTCATTGGGACCTGTTGTTGTAATTACATTGGGACCTGACCCTCTGGTTACATTGGGACCTCTTGCTCTGGTTACATTGGGCCCTGTTGCTCTGGTTACACTGGAACATGTCATTGTGCTTACATTGAGACCTGTTGCTCTGGTTACATTGGTACCTCTTGCTCTGCTTACATTGGGATCTGTTGCTCTGGTTACATTGGGTCCTGTTGCTCTGGTTACATTGGGACCTCTTGCTCTGGTTACATTGGTAACTCTTGTTCTGGTTACTTTGGGTCCTGCGGCTCTGGTTACATTGGTACCTCTTGCTCTGGTTACATTGGGTCCTGTTGCTCTGGTTACATTGGGAGCTCTTGCTCTGGTTACATTGGGACCTGTTGCTCTGGTTACATTGGGACCTCTTGCTCTGGTTACATTGGGTCCTGTTGCTCTGGTTACATTGGGACCTCTTGCTCTGGTTACATTGGGACCTGTTGCTCTGGTTACATTGGGACCTCTTGCTCTTGTTACATTGGGACGTGTTGCTCTGGTTACTTTGGGACCTGTGGCTCTGGTTACATTGGTACCTCTTGCTCTGGTTACATTGGGCCCTGTTGCTCTGGTTACATTGGGACCTCTTGCTCTGGTTACATTGGTACGTCTTGCTCTGGTTACATTGGGACCTCTTGCTCTGGTTACATTGGGACCTGTTGCTCTGGTTACATTGGTACCTGTTGCTCTTGTTACATTGGGCCCTGTTGCTCTGGTTACATTGGGGCCTCTTGCTCTTGTTACATTGGGGTCTGTTCCTCTGGTTACATTGGAACCTTTTGCTCTGGTTATAGTGGGGCCTGTTGCTCTGATTGCATTGGGACCTGTGCTCTGTTTACTTTGGGTCCTGTGGCTCTGGTTACATTGGGTCCTCTTTCTCTGGTTACATTGGGACCTGTGGCTCTGGTTACATTGGTACCTCTTGCTCTGGTTACATTGGGTCCTGTGGATCTGGTTACATTGGTACCTCTTCCTCTGGTTACATTGGGACCTGTTGCTCTGGTTACATTGGGTCCTGTTGCTCTGGTTACATTGGGACCTATTGCTCTGGTTACATTGGGACCTGTTGCTCTGATTACTTTGGGCCCTGTGGCTCTGGTTACATTGGTACCTCTTGCTCTGGTTACATTGGGACCTATTGCTCTGGTTACATTGGATCCTGTTGCTCTGCTTACATTGGGATCTCTTGCTCTGGTTACATTGGGACCTGTTGCTCTGGTTACAATGGGTCCTGTTGCTATGGTTACATTGGGACCTCTTGCTGTGGTTACATTGGGACCTGTTGCTCTGGTTACTTTGGGTCCTATGGCTCTGGTTACATTGGGACCTCTTGCTCTGGTTACATTGGCAGCTGTTGCTCTGGTTACTTTGGGTCCTGTGGCTCTGGTTACATTGGTACCTCTTGCTCTGGTTACATTGGGACCTGTTGCTCTGGTTACATTGGGTCCTGTGGCTCTGGGAAAATTGGTACCTCTTGCTCTGGTTACATTGGGACCTGTTGCTCTGGTTACATTGGGTTCTGTTGCTCTGGTTATTTTGGGACCTCTTGCTCTGGTTACATTGGTACCTGTTGCTCTGGTTACTTTGGGCCCTATGGCTCTGGTTACATTGGGACCTCTTGCTCTGGTTACATTGGGACCTCTTGCTCTGGTTACTTTGGGTCCTGTGGCTCTGGTTACATTGGGACCTCTTGCTCTGGTTACATTGGGACCTGTTGCTCTGGTTACTTTGGGTCCTGTGGCTCTGGTTACATTGGGACCTCTTGCTCTGGTTACATTGGGCCCTATTGCTCTGGTTACATTGGGACCTCTTGCTCTGGTTACATTGGGACCTGTTGCTCTGGTTACTTTGGGTCCTGTGGCTCTGGTTACATTGGTACCTCTTGCTCTGGTTACATTGGGACCTGTTGGTCTTGTTACATTGGGGTCTGTTCCTCTGGTTACATTGGAACCTTTTGCTCTGGTTATAGTGGGGCCTTTTGCTCTGATTACATTGGGACCTGTTGCTCTGTTTACTTTGGGTCCTGTGGCTCTGGTTACATTGGGACCTCTTTCTCTGGTTACATTGGGACCTGTTGCTCTGGTTACATTGGGTCCTGTGGCTCTGGTTACATTGGTACCTCTTGCTCTGGTTACATTGGGTCCTGTGGATCTGGTTACATTGGTACCTCTTGCTCTGGTTACATTGGGACCTGTTGCTCTGGTTACATTGGGTCCTGTTGCTCTGGTTACATTGGGACCTATTGCTCTGGTTACATTGGGACCTGTTGCTCTGGTTACTTTGGGCCCTGTGGCTCTGGTTACATTGGTACCTCTTGCTCTGGTTACATTGGGACCTGTTGCTCTGGTTACATTGGGTCCTGGTGCTCTGCTTACATTGGGAACTCTTGCTCTGGTTACATTGGGACCTGTTGCTCTGGTTACTTTGTGCCCTGTGGCTCTGGTTACATTGGTACCTCCTGCTCTGGTTACATTGGGACCTGTTGCTCTGATTACATTGGGTCCTGTTGCTCTGGTTCCATTGGGACCACTTGCTCTGGTTACATTGGGACCTGTTGCTTTGGTTACATTAGGTCCTGTTGCTCTGGTTTCATTGGGACCTCTTGCTCTGGTTACATTGGGACCTGTTGCTCTGCTTACTGTGGGTCCTGTGGCTCTGGTTACATTGGTACCTCTTGCACTGGTTACATTGGGACCTGTTGCTCTGGTTACATTGGGTTCTGTTGCTCTGGTTACATTGGTACCTGTTGCTCTGGTTACTTTGGGCCCTGTGGCTCTGGTTACATTGGTACCTCTTTCTCTGGTTACATTGGGTCCTGTGGCTCTGGTTACATTGGGACCTCTTGCTCTGGTTACTTTGGGTCCTGTGGCTCTGGTTACTTTGGGTCCTGTGGCTCTGGTTACATTGGTACCTCTTGCTCTGGTTACATTGGGACCTGTTGCTCTGGTTACATTGGGACATCTTGCTCTGGTTACATTGGGACCTGTTGCTCTGGTTACTTTGGGTCCTGTGGCTCTGGTTGCATTGGTACCTCTTGCACTGGTTACATTGGGACCTGTTGCTCTGGTTACATTGGGTCCTGTTGCTCTGGTTACATTGGGACCTCTTGCTCTGGTTACATTGGGACCTGTTGCTCTGGTTACTTTGGGTCCTGTGGCTCTGGTTACATTGGGACCACTTGCTCTGGTTACATTGGGACCTGTTGCTCTGGTTACTTTGGGTCCTGTTGCTCTGGTTACATTGGTACCTTTTGCAATGGTTATATTGGGGCCTGTTGCTCTTGTTACATTGGTAGCTCTTGCTCGTGTTACATTGGGGTCTGTTCCTCTGGTTACATTGGAACCTTTTGCTCTGATTACATTGGGACCTGTTGCTCTGGTTACTTTGTGTCCTGTGGCTCTGGTTACATTGGTACATCTTGCTCTGGTTACATTGGTACCTCTTGCTCGTGTTACATTGGGACCTGTTGCTTTGGTAACATTGGTACCTCTTCCTCTGGTTACATTAGGACCTGTTGCTCTGGTTACTTTGGAACCGTTTGCTCTGGATATATTGGGGCCTGTTGCTCTGATTACATTGGGACCTGTTGCTCTGGTTACATTGGTACCTCTTGCTCTGGTTACATTGGGACCTGTTGCTTTGGTAACTTTGGTACCTCTTCCTCTGGTTACATTAGGACCTGTTGCTCTGGTTACTTTGGGTCCTGTGGCTCTGGTTACATTGGTACCTCTTGCTGTGGTTACATTGGGACCTGTTGCTCTGGTTACTTTGGGTCCTGTGGCTCTGGTTACATTGGGACCTCTTGCTCTGGTTACATTGGCAGCTGTTGCTCTGGTTACTTTGGGTCCTGTGGCTCTGGTTACATTGGTACCTCTTGCTCTGGTTACATTGGGACCTGTTGCTCTGGTTACATTGGGTCCTGTGGCTCTGGGAATATTGGTACCTCTTGCTCTGGTTACATTGGGACCTGTTGCTCTGGTTACATTTGGTTCTGTTGCTCTGGTTACATTGGGACCTCTTGCTCTGGTTACATTGGTACCTGTTGCTCTGGTTACTTTGGGCCCTATGGCTCTGGTTACATTGGTACCTCTTGCTCTGGTTACATTGGGACCTCTTGCTCTGGTTACTTTGGGTCCTGTGGCTCTGGTTACATTGGGACCTCTTGCTCTGGTTACATTGGGACCTGTTGCTCTGGTTACTTTGGGTCCTGTGCCTCTGGTTACATTGGGACCTCTTGCTCTGGTTACATTGGGCCCTATTGCTCTGGTTACATTGGGACCTCTTGCTCTGGTTACATTGGGACCTGTTGCTCTGGTTACTTTGGGTCCTGTGGCTCTGGTTACATTGGTACCTCTTGCTCTGGTTACATTGGGACCTGTTGCTCTGGTTACATTGGGTCCTGTTGCTCTGGTTACATTGGTACCTCTTGCTCTGGTTACATTGGGACCTGTTGCTCTGGTTACCTTGGGTCCTGTTGCTCTGGTTCCATTGGGACCATTTGCTCTGGTTACATTGGGACCTGTTGCTTTGATTACATTAGGTCCTGTTGCTCTGGTTACATTGGGACCTCTTGCTCTGGTTACTTTGGGACCTGTTGCTCTGGTTGCTGTGGGTCCTGTGGGTCTGGTTACTTTGGTACCTCTTGCTCTGGTTACATTGGGACCTGTTGCTCTGGTTACATTGGGTTCTGTTGCTCTGGTTACATTGCGACCTCTTGCTCTGGTTTCATTGGTACCTGTTGCTCTGGTTACTTTGGGCCCTGCGGCTCTGGTTACATTGGTACCTCTTGCTCTGGTTACATTGGGTCCTGTGGCTCTGGTTACATTGGGACCTCTTGCTCTGGTTACACTGGGACCTGTTGCTCTGGTTACATTGGGACCTGTTGCTCTGGTTACATTGGGACCTGTTGCTCTGGTTACTTTGGGTCCTGTGGCTCTGGTTGCATTGGTACATCTTGCTCTGGTTACATTGGGACCTGTTGCTCTGGTTACAATGGGTCCTGTTGCTATGGTTACATTGGGACCTCTTGCTCTGGTTACATTGGGACCTCTTGCTCTGGTTACTTTGGGTCCTGTGGCTCTGGTTACATTGGTACCTCTTGCTCTGGTTACACTGGGACCTGTTGCTCTGGTGACATTGGGACCTGTTGCTCTGGTTACATTGGGACCTGTTGCTCTGGTTACTTTGGGTCCTGTGGCTCTGGTTACATTGGGACCACTTGCTCTGGTTACATTGGGACCTGTTGCTCTGGTTACTTTGGGTCCTGTTGCTCTGGTAACATTGGTACCTTTTGCAATGGTTATATTGGGGCCTGTTGCTCTTGTTACATTGGTAGCTCTTGCTCGTGTTACATTGGGGTCTGTTCCTCTGGTTACATTGGAACCTTTTGCTCTGATTACATTGGGACCTGTTGCTCTGGTTACTTTGTGTCCTGTGGCTCTGGTTACATTGGTACATCTTGCTCTGGTTACATTGGTACCTCTTGCTCGTGTTACATTGGGACCTGTTGCTTTGGTAACATTGGTACCTCTTCCTCTGGTTACATTAGGACCTGTTGCTCTGGTTACTTTGGAACCTTTTGCTCTGGATATATTGGGGCCTGTTGCTCTGATTACATTGGGACCTGTTGCTCTGGTTACATTGGTACCTCTTGCTCTGGTTACATTGGGACCTGTTGCTTTGGTAACTTTGGTACCTCTTCCTCTGGTTACATTAGGACCTGTTGCTCTGGTTACTTTGGGTCCTGTGGCTCTGGTTACATTGGTACCTCTTGCTGTGGGTACATTGGGACCTGTTGCTCTGGTTACTTTGGGTCCTGTGGCTCTGGTTACATTGGGACCTCTTGCTCTGGTTACATTGGCAGCTGTTGCTCTGGTTACTTTGGGTCCTGTGGCTCTGGTTACATTGGTACCTCTTGCTCTGGTTACATTGGGACTTGTTGCTCTGGTTACATTGGGTCCTGTGGCTCTGGGAAAATTGGTACCTCTTGCTCTGGTTACATTGGGACCTGTTGCTCTGGTTACATTTGGTTCTGTTGCTCTGGTTACATTGGGACCTCTTGCTCTGGTTACATTGGGACCTGTTGCTCTGGTTACTTTGGGCCCTATGGCTCTGGTTACATTGTTACCTCTTGCTCTGGTTACATTGGGACCTCTTGCTCTGGTTACTTTGGGTCCAGTGGCTCTGGTTACATTGGGACCTCTTGCTCTGGTTACATTGGGACCTGTTGCTCTGGTTACTTTGGGTCCTGTGGCTCTGGTTACATTGGGACCTCTTGCTCTGGTTACATTGGGCCCTATTGCTCTGGTTACATTGGGACCTCTTGCTCTGGTTACATTGGGACCTGTTGCTCTGGTTACTTTGGGTCCTGTGGCTCTGGTTACATTGGTACCTCTTGCTCTGGTTACATTGGGACCTGTTGCTCTGGTTACATTGGGTCCTGTTGCTCTGGTTACTTCGGGACCTCTTGCTCTGGTTACATTGGGACCTGCTGCTCTGGTTACTTTGGGCCCTGTGGCTCTGGTTACATTGGTACCTCTTGCTCTGGTTACATTGGGACCTGTTGCTCTGGTTACATTGGGTCCTGTTGCTCTGGTTCCATTGGGACCATTTGCTCTGGTTACATTGGGACCTGTTGCTTTGGTTACATTAGGTCCTGTTGCTCTGGTTACATTGGGACCTCTTGCTCTGGTTACATTGGGACCTGTTGCTCTGGTTGCTGTGGGTCCTGTGGCTCTGGTTACTTTGGTACCTCTTGCTCTGGTTACATTGGGACCTGTTGCTCTGGTTACTTTGGGCCCTGTGGCTCTGGTTACATTGGTACCTCTTGCTCTGGTTACATTGGGTCCTGTGGCTCTGGTTACATTGGGACCTCTTGCTCTGGTTACACTGGGACCTGTTGCTCTGTTTACATTGGGACCTGTTGCTCTGGTTACATTTGGACCTGTTGCTCTGATTACTTTTGGTCCTGTGGCTCTGGTTGCATTGGTACATCTTGCTCTGGTTACATTGGCAGCTGTTGCTCTGGTTACTTTGGGTCCTGTGGCTCTGGTTACATTGGTACCTCTTGCTCTGGTTACATTGGGACTTGTTGCTCTGGTTACATTGGGTCCTGTGGCTCTGGGAAAATTGGTACCTCTTGCTCTGGTTACATTGGGACCTGTTGCTCTGGTTACATTTGGTTCTGTTGCTCTGGTTACATTGGGACCTCTTGCTCTGGTTACATTGGGACCTGTTGCTCTGGTTACTTTGGGCCCTATGGCTCTGGTTACATTGTTACCTCTTGCTCTGGTTACATTGGGACCTCTTGCTCTGGTTACTTTGGGTCCAGTGGCTCTGGTTACATTGGGACCTCTTGCTCTGGTTACATTGGGACCTGTTGCTCTGGTTACTTTGGGTCCTGTGGCTCTGGTTACATTGGGACCTCTTGCTCTGGTTACATTGGGCCCTATTGCTCTGGTTACATTGGGACCTCTTGCTCTGGTTACATTGGGACCTGTTGCTCTGGTTACTTTGGGTCCTGTGGCTCTGGTTACATTGGTACCTCTTGCTCTGGTTACATTGGGACCTGTTGCTCTGGTTACATTGGGTCCTGTTGCTCTGGTTACTTCGGGACCTCTTGCTCTGGTTACATTGGGACCTGCTGCTCTGGTTACTTTGGGCCCTGTGGCTCTGGTTACATTGGTACCTCTTGCTCTGGTTACATTGGGACCTGTTGCTCTGGTTACATTGGGTCCTGTTGCTCTGGTTCCATTGGGACCATTTGCTCTGGTTACATTGGGACCTGTTGCTTTGGTTACATTAGGTCCTGTTGCTCTGGTTACATTGGGACCTCTTGCTCTGGTTACATTGGGACCTGTTGCTCTGGTTGCTGTGGGTCCTGTGGCTCTGGTTACTTTGGTACCTCTTGCTCTGGTTACATTGGGACCTGTTGCTCTGGTTACATTGGGTTCTGTTGCTCTGGTTACATTGCGACCTCTTGCTCTGGTTACATTGTTACCTGTTGCTCTGGTTACTTTGGGCCCTGTGGCTCTGGTTACATTGGTACCTCTTGCTCTGGTTACATTGGGTCCTGTGGCTCTGGTTACATTGGGACCTCTTGCTCTGGTTACACTGGGACCTGTTGCTCTGGTTACATTGGGACCTGTTGCTCTGGTTACATTTGGACCTGTTGCTCTGATTACTTTTGGTCCTGTGGCTCTGGTTGCATTGGTACATCTTGCTCTGGTTACATTGGGACCTGTTGCTCTGGTTACAATGGGTCCTGTTGCTATGGTTACATTGGGACCTCTTGCTCTGGTTACATTGGGACCTGTTGCTCTGGTTACTTTGGGTCCTGTGGCTCTGGTTACATTGGTACCTCTTGCTCTGGTTACACTGGGACCTGTTGCTCTGGTGACATTGGGACCTGTTGCTCTGGTTACATTGGGACCTGTTGCTCTGGTTACTTTGGGTCCTGTGGCTCTGGTTGCATTGGTACATCTTGCTCTGGTTACATTGGGACCTGTTGCTCTGGTTACAATGGGTCCTGTTGCTATGGTTACATTGGGACCTCTTGCTCTGGTTACATTGGGACCTGTTGCTCTGGTTACTTTGGGTCCTGTGGCTCTGGTTACATTGGGACCACTTGCTCTGGTTACATTGGGACCTGTTGCTCTGGTTACTTTGGGTCCTGTTGCTCTGGTTACATTGGTACCTCTTGCTCCTGTTACATTGGGGTCTGTTCCTCTGGTTACATTGGAACCTTTTGCTCTGATTACATTGGGACCTGTTGCTCTGGTTACTTTGGGTCCTATGGCTCTGGTTACATTGGTACCTCTTGCTCTGGTTACATTGGGACCTCTTGCTCTGGTTACTTTGGGTCCTGTGGCTCTGGTTACATTGGGACCTCTTGCTCTGGTTACATTGGGACCTGTTGCTCTGGTTACTTTGGGTCCTGTGGCTCTGGTTACATTGGGACCTCTTGCTCTGGTTACATTGGGCCCTATTGCTCTGGTTACATTGGGACCTCTTGCTCTGGTTACATTGGGACCTGTTGCTCTGGTTAATTTGGGTCCTGTGGCTCTGGTTACATTGGGACCTCTTGCTCTGGTTACATTGGGACCTGTTGCTCTTGTTACATTGGGGTCTGTTCCTCTGGTTACATTGGAACCTTTTGCTCTGGTTATAGTGGGGCCTGTTGCTCTGATTACATTGGGACCTGTTGCTCTGTTTACTTTGGGTCCTGTGGCTCTGGTTACATTGGGACCTCTTTCTCTGGTTACATTGGGACCTGTTGCTCTGGTTACATTGGGTCCTGTGGCTCTGGTTACATTGGTACCTCTTGCTCTGGTTACATTGGGTCCTGTGGATCTGGTTACATTGGTCCCTCTTGCTCTGGTTACATTGGGACCTGTTGCTCTGGTTACATTGGGTCCTGTTGCTCTGGTTACATTGGGACCTATTGCTCTGGTTACATTGGGACCTGTTGCTCTGGTTACTTTGGGCCCTGTGGCTCTGGTTACATTGGTACCTCTTGCTCTGGTTACATTGGGACCTGTTGCTCTGGTTACATTGGGTCCTGTTGCTCTGCTTACATTGGGACCTCTTGCTCTGGTTACATTGGGACCTGTTGCTCTGGTTACTTTGGGCCCTGTGGCTCTGGTTACATTGGTACCTCCTGCTCTGGTTACATTGGGACCTGTTGCTCTGATTACATTGGGTCCTGTTGCTCTGGTTCCATTGGGACCACTTGCTCTGGTTACATTGGGACCTGTTGCTTTGGTTACATTAGGTCCTGTTGCTCTGGTTTCATTGGGACCTCTTGCTCTGGTTACATTGGGACCTGTTGCTCTGCTTACTGTGGGTCCTGTGGCTCTGGTTACATTGGTACCTCTTGCACTGGTTACATTGGGACCTGTTGCTCTGGTTACATTGGGTTCTGTTGCTCTGGTTACATTGGGACCTCTTGCTCTGGTTACATTGGTACCTGTTGCTCTGGTTACTTTGGGCCCTGTGGCTCTGGTTACATTGGTACCTCTTTCTCTGGTTACATTGGGTCCTGTGGCTCTGGTTACATTGGGACCTCTTGCTCTGGTTACTTTGGGTCCTGTGGCTCTGGTTACTTTGGGTCCTGTGGCTCTGGTTACATTGGTACCTCTTGCTCTGGTTACATTGGGACCTGTTGCTCTGGTTACATTGGGACATGTTGCTCTGGTTACATTGGGACCTGTTGCTCTTGTTACTTTGGGTCCTGTGGCTCTGGTTGCATTGGTACCTCTTGCACTGGTTACATTGGGACCTGTTGCTCTGGTTACATTGGGTCCTGTTGCTCTGGTTACATTGGGACCTCTTGCTCTGGTTACATTGGGACCTGTTGCTCTGGTTACTTTGGGTCCTGTGGCTCTGGTTACATTGGGACCACTTGCTCTGGTTACATTGGGACCTGTTGCTCTGGTTACTTTGGGTCCTGTTGCTCTGGTTACATTGGTACCTTTTGCAATGGTTATATTGGGGCCTGTTGCTCTTGTTACATTGGTAGCTCTTGCTCTGGTTACATTGGGGTCTGTTCCTCTGGTTACATTGGTACCATTGGCTCTGATTACATTGGGACCTGTTGCTCTGGTTACTTTGTGTCCTGTGGCTCCGGTTACATTGGTACATCTTGCTCTGGTTACATTGGTACCTCTTGCTCGTGTTACATTGGGACCTGTTGCTTTGGTAACATTGGTACCTCTTCCTCTGGTTACATTAGGACCTGTTGCTCTGGTTACTTTGGAACCTTTTGCTCTGGATATATTGGGGCCTGTTGCTCTGGTTACATTGGTACCTCTTGCTCTGGTTACATTGGGACCTGTTGCTTTGGTAACATTGGTACCTCTTCCTCTGGTTACATTAGGACCTGTTGCTCTGGTTACTTTGGAACCTTTTGCTCTGGATATATTGGGGCCTGTTGCTCTGGTTACATTGGTACCTCTTGCTCTGGTTACATTGGCAGCTGTTGCTCTGGTTACTTTGGGTCCTGTGGCTCTGGTTACATTGGTACCTCTTGCTCTGGTTACATTGGGACCTGTTGCTCTGGTTACATTGGGTCCTGTGGCTCTGGGAAAATTGGTACCTCTTGCTCTGGTTACATTGGGACCTGTTGCTCTGGTTACATTGGGTTCTGTTGCTCTGGTTACATTGGGACCTCTAGCTCTGGTTACAGAGGTACCTGTTGCTCTGGTTACTTTGGGCCCTATGGCTCTGGTTACATTGGTACCTCTTGCTCTGGTTACATTGGGACCTCTTGCTCTGGTTACTTTGGGTCCTGTGGCTCTGGTTACATTGGGACCTCTTGCTCTGGTTACATTGGGACCTGTTGCTCTGGTTACTTTGGGTCCTGTGGCTCTGGTTACATTGGGACCTCTTGCTCTGGTTACATTGGGCCCTATTGCTCTGGTTACATTGGGACCTCTTGCTCTGGTTACATTGGGACCTGTTGCTCTGGTTACTTTGGGTCCTGTGGCTCTGCTTACATTGGTACCTCTTGCTCTGGTTACATTGGGACCTGTTGCTCTGGTTACATTGGGTCCTGTTGCTCTGGTTACTTAGGGACCTCTTGCTCTGGTTACATTGGGACCTGCTGCTCTGGTTACTTTGGGCCCTGTGGCTCTGGTTAGATTGGTACCTCTTGCTCTGGTTACATTGGGACCTGTTGCTCTGGTTACATTGGGTTCTATTGCTCTGGTTACATTGCGACCTCTTGCTCTGGTTACATTGGTACCTGTTGCTCTGGTTAAATTGGGCCCTGTGGCTCTGGTTACATTGGTACCTCTTGCTCTGGTTACATTTGGTCCTGTGGCTCTGGTTACATTGGGACCTCTTGCTCTGGTTACACTGGGACCTGTTGCTCTGGTTACATTGGGACCTGTTGCTCTGGTTACATTGGGACCTGTTGCTCTGGTTACTTTGGGTCCTGTGGCTCTGGTTGCATTGGTACATCTTGCTCTGGTTACATTGGGACCTGTTGCTCTGGTTACAATGGGTCCTGTTGCTATGGTTACATTGGGACCTCTTGCTCTGGTTACATTGGGACCTCTTGCTCTGGTTACTTTGGGTCCTGTGGCTCTGGTTACATTGGTACCTCTTGCTCTGGTTACACTAGGACCTGTTGCTCTGGTTACATTGGGACCTGTTGCTCTGGTTACATTGGGACCTGTTGCTCTGGTTACTTTGGGTCCTGTGGCTCTGGTTGCATTGTTACATCTTGATCTGGTTACATTGGGACCTGTTGCTCTGGTTACAATGGGTCCTGTTGCTATGGTTACATTGGGACCTCTTGCTCTGGTTACATTGGGACCTGTTGCTTTGGTTACTTTGGGTCCTGTGGCTCTGGTTACATTGGGACCTCTTGCTCTGGTTACATTGGGTCCTGTGGCTCTGGGAAAATTGGTACCTCTTGCTCTGGTTACATTGGGACCTGTTGCTCTGGTTACATTTGGTTCTGTTGCTCTGTTTACATTGGGACCTCTTGCTCTGGTTACATTGGGACCTGTTGCTCTGGTTACTTTGGGCCCTATGGCTCTGGTTACATTGTTACCTCTTGCTCTGGTTACATTGGGACCTCTTGCTCTGGTTACTTTGGGTCCAGTGGCTCTGGTTACATTGGGACCTCTTGCTCTGGTTACATTGGGACCTGTTGCTCTGGTTACTTTGGGTCCTGTGGCTCTGGTTACATTGGGACCTCTTGCTCTGGTTACATTGGGCCCTATTGCTCTGGTTACATTGGGACCTCTTGCTCTGGTTACATTGGGACCTGTTGCTCTGGTTACTTTGGGTCCTGTGGCTCTGGTTACATTGGTACCTCTTGCTCTGGTTACATTGGGACCTGTTGCTCTGGTTACATTGGGTCCTGTTGCTCTGGTTACTTCGGGACCTCTTGCTCTGGTTACATTGGGACCTGCTGCTCTGGTTACTTTGGGCCCTGTGGCTCTGGTTACATTGGTACCTCTTGCTCTGGTTACATTGGGACCTGTTGCTCTGGTTACATTGGGTCCTGTTGCTCTGGTTCCATTGGGACCATTTGCTCTGGTTACATTGGGACCTGTTGCTTTGGTTACATTAGGTCCTGTTGCTCTGGTTACATTGGGACCTCTTGCTCTGGTTACATTGGGACCTGTTGCTCTGGTTGCTGTGGGTCCTGTGGCTCTGGTTACTTTGGTACCTCTTGCTCTGGTTACATTGGGACCTGTTGCTCTGGTTACTTTGGGCCCTGTGGCTCTGGTTACATTGGTACCTCTTGCTCTGGTTACATTGGGTCCTGTGGCTCTGGTTACATTGGGACCTCTTGCTCTGGTTACACTGGGACCTGTTGCTCTGGTTACATTGGGACCTGTTGCTCTGGTTACATTTGGACCTGTTGCTCTGATTACTTTTGGTCCTGTGGCTCTGGTTGCATTGGTACATCTTGCTCTGGTTACATTGGCAGCTGTTGCTCTGGTTACTTTGGGTCCTGTGGCTCTGGTTACATTGGTACCTCTTGCTCTGGTTACATTGGGACTTGTTGCTCTGGTTACATTGGGTCCTGTGGCTCTGGGAAAATTGGTACCTCTTGCTCTGGTTACATTGGGACCTGTTGCTCTGGTTACATTTGGTTCTGTTGCTCTGGTTACATTGGGACCTCTTGCTCTGGTTACATTGGGACCTGTTGCTCTGGTTACTTTGGGCCCTATGGCTCTGGTTACATTGTTACCTCTTGCTCTGGTTACATTGGGACCTCTTGCTCTGGTTACTTTGGGTCCAGTGGCTCTGGTTACATTGGGACCTCTTGCTCTGGTTACATTGGGACCTGTTGCTCTGGTTACTTTGGGTCCTGTGGCTCTGGTTACATTGGGACCTCTTGCTCTGGTTACATTGGGCCCTATTGCTCTGGTTACATTGGGACCTCTTGCTCTGGTTACATTGGGACCTGTTGCTCTGGTTACTTTGGGTCCTGTGGCTCTGGTTACATTGGTACCTCTTGCTCTGGTTACATTGGGACCTGTTGCTCTGGTTACATTGGGTCCTGTTGCTCTGGTTACTTCGGGACCTCTTGCTCTGGTTACATTGGGACCTGCTGCTCTGGTTACTTTGGGCCCTGTGGCTCTGGTTACATTGGTACCTCTTGCTCTGGTTACATTGGGACCTGTTGCTCTGGTTACATTGGGTCCTGTTGCTCTGGTTCCATTGGGACCATTTGCTCTGGTTACATTGGGACCTGTTGCTTTGGTTACATTAGGTCCTGTTGCTCTGGTTACATTGGGACCTCTTGCTCTGGTTACATTGGGACCTGTTGCTCTGGTTGCTGTGGGTCCTGTGGCTCTGGTTACTTTGGTACCTCTTGCTCTGGTTACATTGGGACCTGTTGCTCTGGTTACATTGGGTTCTGTTGCTCTGGTTACATTGCGACCTCTTGCTCTGGTTACATTGTTACCTGTTGCTCTGGTTACTTTGGGCCCTGTGGCTCTGGTTACATTGGTACCTCTTGCTCTGGTTACATTGGGTCCTGTGGCTCTGGTTACATTGGGACCTCTTGCTCTGGTTACACTGGGACCTGTTGCTCTGGTTACATTGGGACCTGTTGCTCTGGTTACATTTGGACCTGTTGCTCTGATTACTTTTGGTCCTGTGGCTCTGGTTGCATTGGTACATCTTGCTCTGGTTACATTGGGACCTGTTGCTCTGGTTACAATGGGTCCTGTTGCTATGGTTACATTGGGACCTCTTGCTCTGGTTACATTGGGACCTGTTGCTCTGGTTACTTTGGGTCCTGTGGCTCTGGTTACATTGGTACCTCTTGCTCTGGTTACACTGGGACCTGTTGCTCTGGTGACATTGGGACCTGTTGCTCTGGTTACATTGGGACCTGTTGCTCTGGTTACTTTGGGTCCTGTGGCTCTGGTTGCATTGGTACATCTTGCTCTGGTTACATTGGGACCTGTTGCTCTGGTTACAATGGGTCCTGTTGCTATGGTTACATTGGGACCTCTTGCTCTGGTTACATTGGGACCTGTTGCTCTGGTTACTTTGGGTCCTGTGGCTCTGGTTACATTGGGACCACTTGCTCTGGTTACATTGGGACCTGTTGCTCTGGTTACTTTGGGTCCTGTTGCTCTGGTTACATTGGTACCTCTTGCTCCTGTTACATTGGGGTCTGTTCCTCTGGTTACATTGGAACCTTTTGCTCTGATTACATTGGGACCTGTTGCTCTGGTTACTTTGGGTCCTATGGCTCTGGTTACATTGGTACCTCTTGCTCTGGTTACATTGGGACCTCTTGCTCTGGTTACTTTGGGTCCTGTGGCTCTGGTTACATTGGGACCTCTTGCTCTGGTTACATTGGGACCTGTTGCTCTGGTTACTTTGGGTCCTGTGGCTCTGGTTACATTGGGACCTCTTGCTCTGGTTACATTGGGCCCTATTGCTCTGGTTACATTGGGACCTCTTGCTCTGGTTACATTGGGACCTGTTGCTCTGGTTAATTTGGGTCCTGTGGCTCTGGTTACATTGGGACCTCTTGCTCTGGTTACATTGGGACCTGTTGCTCTTGTTACATTGGGGTCTGTTCCTCTGGTTACATTGGAACCTTTTGCTCTGGTTATAGTGGGGCCTGTTGCTCTGATTACATTGGGACCTGTTGCTCTGTTTACTTTGGGTCCTGTGGCTCTGGTTACATTGGGACCTCTTTCTCTGGTTACATTGGGACCTGTTGCTCTGGTTACATTGGGTCCTGTGGCTCTGGTTACATTGGTACCTCTTGCTCTGGTTACATTGGGTCCTGTGGATCTGGTTACATTGGTCCCTCTTGCTCTGGTTACATTGGGACCTGTTGCTCTGGTTACATTGGGTCCTGTTGCTCTGGTTACATTGGGACCTATTGCTCTGGTTACATTGGGACCTGTTGCTCTGGTTACTTTGGGCCCTGTGGCTCTGGTTACATTGGTACCTCTTGCTCTGGTTACATTGGGACCTGTTGCTCTGGTTACATTGGGTCCTGTTGCTCTGCTTACATTGGGACCTCTTGCTCTGGTTACATTGGGACCTGTTGCTCTGGTTACTTTGGGCCCTGTGGCTCTGGTTACATTGGTACCTCCTGCTCTGGTTACATTGGGACCTGTTGCTCTGATTACATTGGGTCCTGTTGCTCTGGTTCCATTGGGACCACTTGCTCTGGTTACATTGGGACCTGTTGCTTTGGTTACATTAGGTCCTGTTGCTCTGGTTTCATTGGGACCTCTTGCTCTGGTTACATTGGGACCTGTTGCTCTGCTTACTGTGGGTCCTGTGGCTCTGGTTACATTGGTACCTCTTGCACTGGTTACATTGGGACCTGTTGCTCTGGTTACATTGGGTTCTGTTGCTCTGGTTACATTGGGACCTCTTGCTCTGGTTACATTGGTCCCTGTTGCTCTGGTTACTTTGGGCCCTGTGGCTCTGGTTACATTGGTACCTCTTTCTCTGGTTACATTGGGTCCTGTGGCTCTGGTTACATTGGGACCTCTTGCTCTGGTTACTTTGGGTCCTGTGGCTCTGGTTACTTTGGGTCCTGTGGCTCTGGTTACATTGGTACCTCTTGCTCTGGTTACATTGGGACCTGTTGCTCTGGTTACATTGGGACATGTTGCTCTGGTTACATTGGGACCTGTTGCTCTTGTTACTTTGGGTCCTGTGGCTCTGGTTGCATTGGTACCTCTTGCACTGGTTACATTGGGACCTGTTGCTCTGGTTACATTGGGTCCTGTTGCTCTGGTTACATTGGGACCTCTTGCTCTGGTTACATTGGGACCTGTTGCTCTGGTTACTTTGGGTCCTGTGGCTCTGGTTACATTGGGACCACTTGCTCTGGTTACATTGGGACCTGTTGCTCTGGTTACTTTGGGTCCTGTTGCTCTGGTTACATTGGTACCTTTTGCAATGGTTATATTGGGGCCTGTTGCTCTTGTTACATTGGTAGCTCTTGCTCTGGTTACATTGGGGTCTGTTCCTCTGGTTACATTGGTACCATTGGCTCTGATTACATTGGGACCTGTTGCTCTGGTTACTTTGTGTCCTGTGGCTCCGGTTACATTGGTACATCTTGCTCTGGTTACATTGGTACCTCTTGCTCGTGTTACATTGGGACCTGTTGCTTTGGTAACATTGGTACCTCTTCCTCTGGTTACATTAGGACCTGTTGCTCTGGTTACTTTGGAACCTTTTGCTCTGGATATATTGGGGCCTGTTGCTCTGGTTACATTGGTACCTCTTGCTCTGGTTACATTGGGACCTGTTGCTTTGGTAACATTGGTACCTCTTCCTCTGGTTACATTAGGACCTGTTGCTCTGGTTACTTTGGAACCTTTTGCTCTGGATATATTGGGGCCTGTTGCTCTGGTTACATTGGTACCTCTTGCTCTGGTTACATTGGCAGCTGTTGCTCTGGTTACTTTGGGTCCTGTGGCTCTGGTTACATTGGTACCTCTTGCTCTGGTTACATTGGGACCTGTTGCTCTGGTTACATTGGGTCCTGTGGCTCTGGGAAAATTGGTACCTCTTGCTCTGGTTACATTGGGACCTGTTGCTCTGGTTACATTGGGTTCTGTTGCTCTGGTTACATTGGGACCTCTAGCTCTGGTTCCAGAGGTACCTGTTGCTCTGGTTACTTTGGGCCCTATGGCTCTGGTTACATTGGTACCTCTTGCTCTGGTTACATTGGGACCTCTTGCTCTGGTTACTTTGGGTCCTGTGGCTCTGGTTACATTGGGACCTCTTGCTCTGGTTACATTGGGACCTGTTGCTCTGGTTACTTTGGGTCCTGTGGCTCTGGTTACATTGGGACCTCTTGCTCTGGTTACATTGGGCCCTATTGCTCTGGTTACATTGGGACCTCTTGCTCTGGTTACATTGGGACCTGTTGCTCTGGTTACTTTGGGTCCTGTGGCTCTGCTTACATTGGTACCTCTTGCTCTGGTTACATTGGGACCTGTTGCTCTGGTTACATTGGGTCCTGTTGCTCTGGTTACTTAGGGACCTCTTGCTCTGGTTACATTGGGACCTGCTGCTCTGGTTACTTTGGGCCCTGTGGCTCTGGTTAGATTGGTACCTCTTGCTCTGGTTACATTGGGACCTGTTGCTCTGGTTACATTGGGTTCTATTGCTCTGGTTACATTGCGACCTCTTGCTCTGGTTACATTGGTACCTGTTGCTCTGGTTAAATTGGGCCCTGTGGCTCTGGTTACATTGGTACCTCTTGCTCTGGTTACATTTGGTCCTGTGGCTCTGGTTACATTGGGACCTCTTGCTCTGGTTACACTGGGACCTGTTGCTCTGGTTACATTGGGACCTGTTGCTCTGGTTACATTGGGACCTGTTGCTCTGGTTACTTTGGGTCCTGTGGCTCTGGTTGCATTGGTACATCTTGCTCTGGTTACATTGGGACCTGTTGCTCTGGTTACAATGGGTCCTGTTGCTATGGTTACATTGGGACCTCTTGCTCTGGTTACATTGGGACCTCTTGCTCTGGTTACTTTGGGTCCTGTGGCTCTGGTTACATTGGTACCTCTTGCTCTGGTTACACTAGGACCTGTTGCTCTGGTTACATTGGGACCTGTTGCTCTGGTTACATTGGGACCTGTTGCTCTGGTTACTTTGGGTCCTGTGGCTCTGGTTGCATTGTTACATCTTGATCTGGTTACATTGGGACCTGTTGCTCTGGTTACAATGGGTCCTGTTGCTATGGTTACATTGGGACCTCTTGCTCTGGTTACATTGGGACCTGTTGCTTTGGTTACTTTGGGTCCTGTGGCTCTGGTTACATTGGGACCTCTTGCTCTGGTTACATTGGGACCTGATGCTCTGGTTACTTTGGGTCCTGTTGCTCTGGTTACATTGGTACCTCTTGCTCGTGTTACATTGGGGTCTGTTCCTCTGGTTACATTGGAACCTTTTGCTCTGGTTATATTGGGGCCTGTTGCACTGGTTACATTGGTACCTCTTGCTCCTGTTACATTGGGGTCTGTTCCTCTGGTTACATTGGAACCTTTTGCTCTGATTACATTGGGACCTGTTGCTCTGGTTACTTTGGGTCCTGTGGCTCTGGTTACATTGGTACATCTTGCTCTGTTTACATTGGTACCTCTTGCTCGTGTTACATTGGGGTCTGTTCCTATGGTTACATTGGAACCTTTTGCTCTGGTTATATTGGGCCCTGTTGCTCTGATTACATTGGGACCTGTTGCTCTGGTTACATTGGTACCACTTGCTCTGGTTACATTGGGACCTGTTGCTCTGGTTACAATGGGTCCTGTTGCTATGGTTACATTGGGACCTCTTGCTCTGGTTACATTGGGACCTGTTGCTCTGGTTACTTTGGGTCCTGTGGCTCTGGTTACATTGGGACCACTTGCTCTGGTTACATTGGGACCTGTTGCTCTGGTTACTTTGGGTCCTGTTGCTCTGGTTACATTGGTACCTCTTGCTCGTGTTACATTGGGGTCTGTTCCTCTGGTTACATTGGAACCTTTTGCTCTGGTTATATTGGGGCCTGTTGCACTGGTTACATTGGTACCTCTTGCTCCTGTTACATTGGGGTCTGTTCCTCTGGTTACATTGGAACCTTTTGCTCTGATTACATTGGGACCTGTTGCTCTGGTTACTTTGGGTCCTGTGGCTCTGGTTACATTGGTACATCTTGCTCTGTTTACATTGGTACCTCTTGCTCGTGTTACATTGGGGTCTGTTCCTATGGTTACATTGGAACCTTTTGCTCTGGTTATATTGGGCCCTGTTGCTCTGATTACATTGGGACCTGTTGCTCTGGTTACATTGGTACCACTTGCTCTGGTTACATTGGGACCTGTTGCTTTGGTAACATTGGTACCTCTTGCTCTGGTTACATTAGGACCTGTTGCTCTGGTTACGTTTGGTCCTGTGGCTCTGGTTACATTGTTACCTCTTGCTCTGGTTACATTGGGACCTGTTGCTCTGGTTACTTTGGGTCCTGTGGCTCTGGTTACATTGGGACCACTTGCTCTGGTTACATTGGTACCTCTTGCTCTGGTTACATTGGTACCTCTTGCTCTGGTTACATAGGGGTCTGTTCCTCTGGTTACATTGGAACCTTTTGCTTTGGTTATATTGGGGCCTGTTGCTCTGATTACATTGGGACCTGTTGCTCTGGTTACATTAGGACCTGTTGCTCTGGTTACTTTGGGTCCTGTGGCTCTGGTTACATTGGTACCTCTTGCTCTGGTTACATCGGGACCTGTTGCTTCGGTTACATTGGGTCCTGTTGCTCTGGTTACATTGGGACCTCTTGCTCTGGTTACATTGGGACCTGTTGCTCTGGTTACTTTGGGTCCTGTGGCTCTGGTTACATTGGTACCTCTTGCTCTGGTTACATTGGGACCTGTTGCTCTGGTTACATTGGGTTCTGTTGCTCTGGGTACATTGGGACCCCTTGCTCTGGTTACATTGGTACCTGTTGCTCTGGTTACTTTGGGCCCTGTGGCTCCGGTTACATTGGGACCTCTTGCTCTGGTTCCTTTGGGTCCTGTGGCTCTGGTTACTTTGGGTCCTGTGGCTCAGGTTACATTGGAACCTCTTGCTCTGGTTACATTGGGACCTGTTGCTCTGGTTACATTGGGACCTCTTGCTCTGGTTACATTGGTACCTCTTGCCCTGGTTACATTGGGACCTGTTGCTCTAGTTACATTGGGCCCTGTGGCTCTGGTTGCATTGGTACCTATTGCTCTGGTTACATTGGGAACTGTTGCTCTGGTTACATTGGGTCTTGTGGCTCTGGTTACATTGGGACCTCTTGCTCTGGTTACTTTGTGTCCTGTGGCTCTGGTTACATTGGGTCCTGTGGCTCTGGTTACATTGGTACCTCTTGCTCTGGTTACATTGGGCCCTATTGCTCTGGTTACGTTGGGACCTGTTGCCCTGGTTACTTTGGGTCATGTGGCTCTGGTTGCATTGGTACCTCTTGCTCTGTTTACATTGGTACCTCTTGCTCTGGTTACAATGGGTCCTGTTGCTATGGTTACATTGGGACCTCTTGCTCTGGTTACATTGGGACCTGTTGCTCTGGTTACTTTGGGCCCTGTGGCTCTGGTTACATTGGTACCTCTTGCTCTGGTTACATTGGGTCCTGTGTCTCTGGTTACATTGGGACCTCTTGCTCTGGTTACTTTGGGTCCTGTGGCTCTGGTTACTTTGGGTCCTGTGGCTCTGGTTACATTGGTACCTCTTGCTCTGGTTACACTGGGACCTGTTGCTCTGGTTACATTGGGACCTGTTGCTCTGGTTACATTGGGACCTGTTGCTCTGGTTACTTTGGGTCATGTGGCTCTGGTTGCATTGGTACATCTTGCTCTGGTTACATTGGGACCTGTTGCTCTGGTTACAATGGGTCCTGTTGCTATGGTTACATTGGGACCTCTTGCTCTGGTTACATTGGGACCTGTTGCTCTGGTTACTTTGGGTCCTGTGGCTCTGGTTACATTGGGACCACTTGCTCTGGTTACATTGGGACCTGTTGCTCTGGTTACATTGGGTTCTGTTGCTCTGGGTACATTGGGACCTCTTGTTCTGGTTACATTGGTACCTGTTGCTCTGGTTACTTTGGGTCCTGTGGCTCTGGTTGCATTGGTACCTCTTGCTCTGGTTACATTGGTCCCTCTTGCTCTGGTTACACTGGGACCTGTTGCTCTGGTTACATTGGGACCTGTTGCTCTGGTTACATTGGGACCTGTTGCTCTGGTTACTTTGGGTCCTGTGGCTCTGGTTGCATTGATACATCTTGCTCTGGTTACGTTGGGACCTGTTGCTCTGGTTACAATGGGTCCTGTTGCTCTGGTTACATTGGGACCTGTTGCTCTGGTTACTTTGGGTCCTGTGGCTCTGGTTACATTGGGACCACTTGCTCTGGTTACATTGGGACCTGTTGCTCTGGTTACTTTGGGTTCTGTTGCTCTGGTTACATTGGTACCTCTTGCTCGTGTTACATTGGGGTCTGTTCCTCTGGTTACATTGGAACCTTTTGCTCTGATTACATTGGGACCTGTTGCTGTGGTTACTTTGGGTCCTGTGGCTCTGGTTACATTGGTACCTCTTGCTCTGGTTACATTGGTACCTCTTGCTCTGGTTACATTGGGGTCTGTTCCTCCGGTTACATTGGAACCTTTTGCTCTGGTTATATTGGGGCCTGTTGCTCTGATTACATTGGGACCTGTTGCTCTGGTTACATTAGGACCTGTTGCTCCGGTTACTTTGGGTCCTGTGGCTCTGGTTACATTGGTACCTCTTGCTCTGGTTACATTGGGACCTGTTGCTTTGGTTACATTGGGTCCTGTTGCTCTGGTTACATTGGGACCTCTTGCTCTGGTTACATTGGGACCTGTTGCTCTGGTTACTTGGGGTCCTGTGGCTCTGGTTACATTGGTACCTCTTGCTCTGGTTACATTGGGACCTGTTGCTCTGGTTACATTGGGTTCTGTTGCTCTGGGTACATTGGGACCTCTTGTTCTGGTTACATTGGTACCTGTTGCTCTGGTTACTTTGGGCCCTGTGGCTCCGGTTACATTGGGACCTCTTGCTCTGGTTACTTTGGGTCCTGTGGCTCTGGTTACTTTGGGTCCTGTGGCTCAGGTTACATTGGAACCTCTTGCTCTGGTTACATTGGGACCTCTTGCTCTGGTTACATTGGTACCTCTTGCCCTGGTTACATTGGGACCTGTTGCTCTAGTTACATTGGGCCCTGTGGCTCTGGTTGCATTGGTACCTATTGCTCTGGTTACATTGCGAACTGTTGCTCTGGTTACTTTGGGTCCTGTTGCTCTGGTTACATTGGTACCTCTTGCTCGTGTTACATTGGGGTCTGTTCCTCTGGTTGCATTGGAACCTTTTGCTCTGGTTATATTGGGGCCTGTTGCTCTGGTTACATTGGTACCTCTTGCTCTTGTTACATTGGGGTCTGTTCCTCTGGTTACATTGGAACCTTTTGCTCTGATTACATTGGGACCTGTTGCTCTGGTTACATTGGTACATCTTGCTCTGTTTACATTGGGACCTGTTGCTTTGGTAACATTGGTACCTCTTGCTCTGGTTACATTAGGACCTGTTGCTCTGGTTACTTTGGGTCCTGTGGCTCTGGTTACATTGGTACATCTTGCTCTGTTTACATTGGGACCTGTTGCTTTGGTAACATTGGTACCTCTTGCTCTGGTTACATTAGGACCTGTTGCTCTGGTTACGTTTGGTCCTGTGGCTCTGGTTACATTGTTACCTCTTGCTCTGGTTACATTGGGACCTGTTGCTCTGGTTACTTTGGGTCCTGTGGCTCTGGTTACATTGGGACCACTTGCTCTGGTTACATTGGTACCTCTTGCTCTGGTTACATTGGTACCTCTTGCTCTGGTTACATTGGGGTCTGTTCCTCTGGTTACATTGGAACCTTTTGCTCTGATTACATTGGGACCTGTTGCTCTGGTTACTTTGGGTCCTGTGGCTCTGGTTACATTGGTACATCTTGCTCTGTTTACATTGGTACCTCTTGCTCGTGTTACATTGGTGTCTGTTCCTATGGTTACATTGGAACCTTTTGCTCTGGTTATATTGGGCCCTGTTGCTCTGATTACATTGGGACCTGTTGCTCTGGTTACATTGGTGCCTCTTGCTCTGGTTACATTGGGACCTGTTGCTTTGTTAACATTGGTACCTCTTGCTCTGGTTACATTAGGACCTGTTGCTCTGGTTACGTTTGGTACTGTGGCTCTGGTTACATTGTTACCTCTTGCTCTGGTTACATTGGGACCTGTTGCTCTGGTTACTTTGGGTCCTGTGGCTCTGGTTACATTGGGACCACTTGCTCTGGTTACATTGGTACCTCTTGCTCTGGTTACATTGGTACCTCTTGCTCTGGTTACATTGGGGTCTGTTCCTCTGGTTACATTGGAACCTTTTGCTCTGGTTATATTGGGGCCTGTTGCTCTGATTACATTGGGACCTGTTGCTCTGGTTACATTAGGACCTGTTGCTCTGGTTACTTTGGGTCCTGTGGCTCTGGTTACATTGGTACCTCTTGCTCTGGTTACATTGGGACCTGTTGCTTTGGTTACATTGGGTCCTGTTGCTCTGGTTACATTGGGACCTCTTGCTCTGGTTACATTGGGACCTGTTGCTCTGGTTACTTTGGGTCCTGTGGCTCTGGTTGCATTGGTACCTCTTGCTCTGGTTACATTGGGACCTGTTGCTTTGGTTACATTGGGTCCTGTTGCTCTGGTTACATTGGGACCTCTTGCTCTGGTTACATTGGGACCTGTTGCTCTGGTTACTTTGGGTCCTGTGGCTCTGGTTACATTGGTACCTCTTGCTCTGGTTACATTGGGACCTGTTGCTCTGGTTACATTGGGTTCTGTTGCTCTGGGTACATTGGGACCTCTTGTTCTGGTTACATTGGTACCTGTTGCTCTGGTTACTTTGGGCCCTGTGGCTCCGGTTACATTGGGACCTCTTGCTCTGGTTACATTGGGACCTGTTGCTCTTGTTACATTGGGACCTCTTGCTCTGGTTACATTGGTACCTCTTGCCCTGGTTACATTGGGACCTGTTGCTCTGGTTACTTTGGGTCCTGTGGCTCTGGTTACATTGGTACCTCTTGCTCTGGTTACATTGGGACCTGTTGCTCTGGTTACATTGGGTTCTGTTGCTCTGGGTACATTGGGACCTCTTGTTCTGGTTACATTGGTACCTGTTGCTCTGGTTAATTTGGGCCCTGTGGCTCCGGTTACATTGGGACCTCTTGCTCTGGTTACTTTGGGTCCTGTGGCTCTGGTTACTTTGGGTCCTGTGGCTCAGGTTACGTTGGAACCTCTTGCTCTGGTTACATTGGGACCTGTTGCTCTTGTTACATTGGGACCTCTTGCTCTGGTTACATTGGTACCTCTTGCCCTGGTTACATTGGGACCTGTTGCTCTAGTTACATTGGGCCCTGTGGCTCTGGTTGCATTGGTACCTATTGCTCTGGTTACATTGCGAACTGTTGCTCTGGTTACATTGGGTCTTGTGGCTCTGGTTACATTGGGACCTCTTGCTCTGGTTACTTTGTGTCCTGTGGCTCTGGTTACATTGGGTCCTGTGGCTCTGGTTACATTAGTACCTCTTGCTCTGGTTACATTGGGCCCTATTGCTCTGGTTACGTTGGGACCTGTTGCCCTGGTTACTTTGGGTCCTGTGGCTCTGGTTGCATTGGTACCTCTTGCTCTGGTTACATTGGTCCCTCTTGCTCTGGTTACACTGGGACCTGTTGCTCTGGTTACATTGGGACCTGTTGCTCTGGTTACATTGGGACCTGTTGCTCTGGTTACTTTGGGTCCTGTGGCTCTGGTTGCATTGATACATCTTGCTCTGGTTACGTTGGGACCTGTTGCTCTGGTTACAATGGGTCCTGTTGCTCTGGTTACATTGGGACCTGTTGCTCTGGTTACTTTGGGTCCTGTGGCTCTGGTTACATTGGGACCACTTGCTCTGGTTACATTGGGACCTGTTGCTCTGGTTACTTTGGGTTCTGTTGCTCTGGTTACATTGGTACCTCTTGCTCGTGTTACATTGGGGTCTGTTCCTCTGGTTACATTGGAACCTTTTGCTCTGATTACATTGGGACCTGTTGCTGTGGTTACTTTGGGTCCTGTGGCTCTGGTTACATTGGTACCTCTTGCTCTGGTTACATTGGTACCTCTTGCTCTGGTTACATTGGGGTCTGTTCCTCCGGTTACATTGGAACCTTTTGCTCTGGTTATATTGGGGCCTGTTGCTCTGATTACATTGGGACCTGTTGCTCTGGTTACATTAGGACCTGTTGCTCCGGTTACTTTGGGTCCTGTGGCTCTGGTTACATTGGTACCTCTTGCTCTGGTTACATTGGGACCTGTTGCTTTGGTTACATTGGGTCCTGTTGCTCTGGTTACATTGGGACCTCTTGCTCTGGTTACATTGGGAACTGTTGCTCTGGTTACTTGGGGTCCTGTGGCTCTGGTTACATTGGTACCTCTTGCTCTGGTTACATTGGGACCTGTTGCTCTGGTTACATTGGGTTCTGTTGCTCTGGGTACATTGGGACCTCTTGTTCTGGTTACATTGGTACCTGTTGCTCTGGTTACTTTGGGCCCTGTGGCTCCGGTTACATTGGGACCTCTTGCTCTGGTTACTTTGGGTCCTGTGGCTCTGGTTACTTTGGGTCCTGTGGCTCAGGTTACATTGGAACCTCTTGCTCTGGTTACATTGGGACCTCTTGCTCTGGTTACATTGGTACCTCTTGCCCTGGTTACATTGGGACCTGTTGCTCTAGTTACATTGGGCCCTGTGGCTCTGGTTGCATTGGTACCTATTGCTCTGGTTACATTGCGAACTTTTGCTCTGGTTACATTGGGTCTTGTGGCTCTGGTTACATTGGGACCTCTTGCTCTGGTTACTTTGTGTCCTGTGGCTCTGGTTACATTGGGTCCTGTGGCTCTGGTTACATTGGTACCTCTTGCTCTGGTTACATTGGGCCCTATTGCTCTGGTTACGTTGGGACCTGTTGCCCTGGTTACTTTGGGTCCTGTGGCTCTGGTTGCATTGGTACCTCTTGCTCTGGTTACATTGGTACCTCTTGCTCTGTTTACATTGGAATCTGTTGCTCTGGTTACATTGGGTCCTGTTGCTCTGGTTACATTGGGACCTCTTGCTCTGGTTACATTGGGCCCTGTTGCGCTGGTTACATTGGGACCTCTTGCTCTGGTTACATTGGGACCTGTTGCTCTGGTTACATTGGTACATCTTGCTCTGGTTACATTGGGACCTCTTGCTCTGGTTACATTGGGACATGTTGCTCTGGTTACTTTGTGTCCTGTGGCTCTGGTTACATTGGTATCTCTTGCTCTTTTTACATTGGGACCTGTTGCTCTGGTTACATTGGTACCTCTTGCTCTGGTTACATTGGGACCTGTTGCTCTGGTTACATTGGGTTCTGTTGCTCTGGTTACGTTGGGACCTCTTGCTCTGGTTATATTGGTACCTGTTGCTCTGGTTACATTGGGCCCTGTGGCTCTGGTTACATTGGTACCTCTTGCTCTGGTTACATTGGGTCCTGTGGCTCTGGTTACTTTGGGACCTCTTGCTATGGTTACTTTGGGTCCTGTGGCTCTGGTTACATTGGGACCTCTTGCTCTGGTTACATTGGGCCCTATTGCTCTGGTTACATTGGGACCTCTTGCTCTGGTTACATTGGTACCTCTTGCTCTCGTTACTTTGGGTCCTGTTGCTCTGGTTACATTGGGTCCTGTTGCTCTGGTTACATTGGGACCTCTTGCTCTGGTTACATTGGGACCTGTTGCTGTGGTTACTTTGGGCCCTGTGGCTCTGGTTACATTGGTACCTCTTGCTCTGGTTACATTGGGACCTGTTGCTCTGGTTACATTGGGTCCTGTAGCTCTGGTTCCATTGGGATCACTTGCTCTGGTTACATTGGGACCTGTTGCTCTGGTTACTGTGGGTCCTGTGGCTCTGGTCACATTGGTACCTCTTGCTCTGGTTACATTGGGCCCTGTTGCTCTGGTTACATTGGGACCTCTTGCTCTGGTTACATTGGGACCTGTTGCTCTGGTTACATTGGGACCTCTTGCTCTGGTTACATTGGGTCCTGTGGCTGTGGTTACATTGGGACCTGTTGCTCTGGTTACTTTGGGTCCTGTGGCTCTGGTTACATTGGTACCTCTTGCTCTGGTTACATTGGGCCCTGTTGCTCTGGTTACATTGGGACCTCTTGCTCTGGTTGCATTGGGACCTGTTGCTCTGGTTACATTGGGACCTCTTGCTCTGGTTACATTGGGTCCTGTTGCTCTGGTTACATTAGGACCTCTTGCTCTGGTTACATTCGGACCTGTTGCTCTGATTACATTGGTACCTCTTGCTCTGGTTACATTGGGACCTCTTGCTCTGGTTACATTGGGACCTGTTGCTCTGGTTACTTTGGGTCCTGTGGCTCTGGTTACATTGGTACCTCTTGCTCTGGTTACATTGGTACCTCTTGCTCTGGTTACATTGGGACCTGTTGCTCTGGTTACATTGGTACCTCTTGCTCTGGTTACATTGGTACCTCTTGCTCTTGTTACATTGGGGTATGTTCCTCTGGTTACATTGGAACCTTTTGCTCTGATTACATTGGGACCTGTTGCTCTGGTTACTTTGGTACCTCTTGCTCTGGTTACTTTGGGTCCTGTGGCTCTGTTTACATTGGGACCTCTTGCTCTGTTTACATTGGGACCTGTTGCTCTGGTTACATTGGGTTCTGTGGCTCTGGTTACATTGGTACCTCTTGCTCTGGTTACATTGGGACCTGTTGCTCTGGTTACTTTGGGTCCTGTGGCTCTGGTTACATTGGGACCTCTTGCTCTGGTTACTTTGGGTCCAGTGGCTATGGTTACTTTGGGTCCTGTGGCTCTGGTTACATTGGGACCTCTTGCTCTGGTTACATTGGGACCTGTTGCTCTGGTTACTTTGGGCCCTGTGGCTCTGGTTACATCGGTACCTCTTGCTCTGGTTACATTGGGACCTGTTGCTCTCGTTACATTGGGTCCTGTTGCTCTGCTTACATTGGGACCTCTTGCTCTGGTTACATTGGGACCTCTTGCTCTTGTTACATTGGATTCTGCTCCTCTGGTTACATTGGAACCGTTTGCTCTGGTTATATTGGGGCATGTTGCTCTGATTACATTGGGACCTGTTGCTCTGGTTACATTGGTACCTCTTGCTCTGGTTACTTTGGGCCCTCTTGCTCTGGGTACATTGGGACCTGTTGCTCTGGTTACAATTGGACATGTTGCTCTGTGTCCATTGTGACCCGTTGCCATGTTTAATTTGGGATCTGTTTTTCTGATTATGTTCCGACCTGTTGTTCTGTTTACATTGGGACCTGATGTTGTGATTACATTGGGACTTCTTGCTCTGGTTACATTGGGAACTGTTGCTCTTGTTACTTTGGGTCCTGTGGCTCTGGTGACATTGGGACCTGTTGCTCTGGTTACATTGGGACCTGTTGCTCTGGCTACATTGGGTCCTGTTGCTCTGGTTACATTGGGACCTCTTGCTCTGGTTACATTGGGACCTGTTGCTCTGGTTACTTTGGGTCCTGTGGCTCTGGTTACATTGGTACCTCTTGCTCTGGTTACATTGGGACCTGTTGCTCTGGTTACATTGGCTCCTGTTGCTCTGGTTACATTGGGACCTGTTGCTCTGGTTACATTGGGTCCTGTTGCTCTGGTTACATTTGGACCTCTTGCTCTGGTTACATTGGGACCAGTTGCTCTGGTTACTTTGGGTCCTGTGGCTCTGGTTACATTGGTCCCTCTTGCTCTGGTTACTTTGGGACCTGTTGCTCTGGTTACTTTGAGTCCTGTGCCTCTGTTTCCATTGGTACCTCTTGCTCTGGTTACTTTGGGACCTGTTGCTCTGGTTACATTGGTTCCTGTTGCTCTGGTTACATTGGGACCTCTTGCTCTGGTTACATTGGGACCTCTTGCTCTTGTTACATTGGGGTCTGTTCCTCTGGTTACATAGGAACCTTTTGCTCTGGTTATTTTGGGGCCTGTTGCTCTGATTACATTGGGAACTCTTGCTCTGGTTACATTGGGACTTGTTGCTCTGGTTACATTGGGTCCTGTGGCTCTGGTTACATTGGTACCTCTTGCTCTGGTTGCATTGGGACCTGTTGCTCTGTTTACATTGGGTCCTGTTGCTCTGGTTACATTGGGACCTCTTGCTCTGGTTACATTGGTACCTCTTGCTCTTGTTACATTGGGGTCTGTTCCTCTGGTTGCATTGGAACCTTTTGCTCTGGTTACAGTGGGGCCTGTTTCTCTGATTAAATTGGGACCTGTTGCTCTGGTTACATTGGTACCTCTTGCTCTGGTTACTTTGGGTCCTGTGGCTCTGTTTACATTGGTACCTATTGCTCTGTTTACATTGGGACCTCTTGCTCTGGTTACATTGGGTTCTGTGGCTCTGGTTACATTGGTACCTCTTGCTCTGGTTACATTGGGACCTGTTGCTCTGGTTACATTGGGTCCTGTGGCTCTGGTTACATTGGGACCTCTTGCTCTGGTTACTTTGGGTCCAGTGGCTCTGGTTACTTTGGGTCCTGTGGCTCTGGTTACATTGGGACCTCTTGCTCTGGTTACATTGGGACCTGTTGCTCTGGTTACTTTGGGTCCTGTGGATCTGGTTACATTGGGACCTCTTGCTCTGGTTACATTGGGCCCTATTGCTCTGGTTACATTGGGACCTCTTGCTCTGGTTACATTGGGACCTGTTGCTCTGGCTACTTTGGGTCCTGTGGCACTGGTTACATTGGTACCTCTTGCTCTGGTTACATTGGGACCTGTTGCTCTTGTTACATTGGGTCCTGTTGCTCTGGTTACATTGGGACCTCTTGCTCTGGTTACATTGGGACCTGTTGCTCTGGTTACTTTGGGCCTGTGGCTCTGGTTACATTGGTACCTCTTACTCTGGTTACATTGGGACCTGTTGCTCTGGTTACATTGGGTCATGTTGCTCTGGTTACATTGGGACCACTTGCTCTGGTTACATTGGGACCTGTTGCTTTGGTTACATTAGGCCCTGTTGCTCTGTTTACATTGGGACCTCTTGCTCTGGTTACATTGGGACCTGTTGCTCTGGTTACTGTGGGTCCTGTGGCTCTGGTTACATTGGTACCTCTTGCTCTGGTTACATTGGGACCTGTTGCTCTGGTTACATTGGGTTCTGTTGCTCTGGTTACATTGGGACCTCTTGCTCTGGTTACATTGGTACCTGTTGCTCTGGTTACTTTGGGCCATGTGTCTCTGGTTACATTGGTACCTCTTGCTCTGGTTACATTGGGTCCTGTGGCTCTGGTTACATTGGGTCCTGTGGCTCTGGTTACATTGGGACCTCTTGCTCTGGTTACATTGGGCCCTGTTGCTCTGGTTACATTGGGACCTCTTGCTCTTGTGACATTGGATTCTGCTCCTCTGATTACATTGGAACCGTTTGCTCTGGTTATATTGAGGCCTGTTGCTCTGATTACATTGGGACCTGTTGCTCTGGTTACATTGGTACCTCTTGCTCTGGTTACATTTGGACCTCTTGCTCTGGTTACATTGGGACCAGTTGCTCTGGTTACTTTGAGTCCTGTGGCTCTGGTTACATTGGTCCCTCTTGCTCTGGTTACTTTGGGACCTGTTGCTCTGGTTACTTTGAGTCCTGTGCCTCTGTTTCCATTGGTACCTCTTGCTCTGGTTACTTTGGGACCTGTTGCTCTGGTTACATTGGTTCCTGTTGCTCTGGTTACATTGGGACCTCTTGCTCTGGTTACATTGGGACCTCTTGCTCTTGTTACATTGGGGTCTGTTCCTCTGGTTACATAGGAACCTTTTGCTCTGGTTATTTTGGGGCCTGTTGCTCTGATTACATTGGGAACTCTTGCTCTGGTTACATTGGGACTTGTTGCTCTGGTTACATTGGGTCCTGTGGCTCTGGTTACATTGGTACCTCTTGCTCTGGTTGCATTGGGACCTGTTGCTCTGGTTACATTGGGTCCTGTTGCTCTGGTTACATTGGGACCTCTTGCTCTGGTTACATTGGTACCTCTTGCTCTTGTTACATTGGGGTCTGTTCCTCTGGTTGCATTGGAACCTTTTGCTCTGGTTACAGTGGGGCCTGTTTCTCTGATTAAATTGGGACCTGTTGCTCTGGTTACATTGGTACCTCTTGCTCTGGTTACTTTGGGTCCTGTGGCTCTGTTTACATTGGTACCTATTGCTCTGTTTACATTGGGACCTCTTGCTCTGGTTACATTGGGTTCTGTGGCTCTGGTTACATTGGTACCTCTTGCTCTGGTTACATTGGGACCTGTTGCTCTGGTTACATTGGGTCCTGTGGCTCTGGTTACATTGGGACCTCTTGCTCTGGTTACTTTGGGTCCAGTGGCTCTGGTTACTTTGGGTCCTGTGGCTCTGGTTACATTGGGACCTCTTGCTCTGGTTACATTGGGACCTGTTGCTCTGGTTACTTTGGGTCCTGTGGATCTGGTTACATTGGGACCTCTTGCTCTGGTTACATTGGGCCCTATTGCTCTGGTTACATTGGGACCTCTTGCTCTGGTTACATTGGGACCTGTTGCTCTGGCTACTTTGGGTCCTGTGGCTCTGGTTACATTGGTACCTCTTGCTCTGGTTACATTGGGACCTGTTGCTCTTGTTACATTGGGTCCTGTTGCTCTGGTTACATTGGGACCTCTTGCTCTGGTTACATTGGGACCTGTTGCTCTGGTTACTTTGGGCCTGTGGCTCTGGTTACATTGGTACCTCTTACTCTGGTTACATTGGGACCTGTTGCTCTGGTTACATTGGGTCATGTTGCTCTGGTTACATTGGGACCACTTGCTCTGGTTACATTGGGACCTGTTGCTTTGGTTACATTAGGCCCTGTTGCTCTGTTTACATTGGGACCTCTTGCTCTGGTTACATTGGGACCTGTTGCTCTGGTTACTGTGGGTCCTGTGGCTCTAGTTACATTGGTACCTCTTGCTCTGGTTACATTGGGACCTGTTGCTCTGGTTACATTGGGTTCTGTTGCTCTGGTTACATTGGGACCTCTTGCTCTGGTTACATTGGTACCTGTTGCTCTGGTTACTTTGGGCCATGTGTCTCTGGTTACATTGGTACCTCTTGCTCTGGTTACATTGGGTCCTGTGGCTCTGGTTACATTGGGTCCTGTGGCTCTGGTTACATTGGGACCTCTTGCTCTGGTTACATTGGGCCCTGTTGCTCTGGTTACATTGGGACCTCTTGCTCTTGTGACATTGGATTCTGCTCCTCTGATTACATTGGAACCGTTTGCTCTGGTTATATTGAGGCCTGTTGCTCTGATTACATTGGGACCTGTTGCTCTGGTTACATTGGTACCTCTTGCTCTGGTTACTTTGGGCCCTCTTGCTCTGGGTACATTGGGACCTGTTGCTCTGGTTACAATTGGACATGTTGCTCTGTTTACATTGGGACCCGTTGCCATGTTTAATTTGGGATCTGTTTTTCTGATTATGTTCCGACCTGTTGTTCTGTTCACATTGGGACCTGATGTTGTGATTACATTGGGACTTCTTGCTCTGGTCACATTGGGACCTGTTGCTCTGGTTACTTTGGGTCCTGTGGCTCTGGTGACATTGGGACCTGTTGCTCTGGTTACATTGGGACCTGTTGCTCTGGCTACATTGGGTCCTGTTGCTCTGGTTACATTTGGACCTCTTGCTCTGGTTACATTGGGACCTGTTGCTCTGGTTACTTTGGGTCCTGTGGCTCTGGTTACATTGGTACCTCTTGCTCTGGTTACATTGGGACCTGTTGCTCTGGATACATTGGCTCCTGTTGCTCTGGTTACATTGGGACCTGTTGCTCTGATTACATTGGGTCCTGTTGCTCTGGTTACATTGGGACCTCTTGCTCTGGTTACATTGGGACCTCTTGCTCTGGTTACATTGGGACCTGTTGCTCTGGTTACTTTGAGTCCTGTGCCTCTGTTTACATTGGTACCTCTTGCTCTGGTTACTTTGGGACCTGTTGCTCTGGTTACATTGGGTCCTGTTGCTCTGGTTATATTGGGATCTCTTGCTCTGGTTACATTGGGACCTCTTGCTCTTGTTACATTGGGGTCTGTTCCTCTGGTTACATTGGAACCTTTTGCTCTGGTTATTTTGGGGCCTGTTGCTCTGATTACATTGGGACCACTTGCTCTGATTACATTGGGACCTGTTGCTCTGGTTACTTTGGGTCCTGTGGCTCTGGTTACATTGGTACCTCTTGCTCTGGTTACATTGGGACCTGTTGCTCTGGTTACATTGGGTCCTGTTGCTCTGG
The DNA here is from genome assembly GCF_036365525.1 of Heterodontus francisci. Classification (NCBI taxonomy): domain Eukaryota; kingdom Metazoa; phylum Chordata; class Chondrichthyes; order Heterodontiformes; family Heterodontidae; genus Heterodontus; species Heterodontus francisci. The sequence continues at coordinate 62,615,099 of NC_090393.1, read as the reverse complement.
TTACTTTGGGACCTCTTGCTCTGGTTACATTGGGACCTGTTGCTCTCGTTACTTTGGGTCCTGTGGCTCTGGTTACATTGGGACCTCTTGCTCTGGTTACATTGGGACCTGTTGCTCTGGTTACTTTGGGACCTGTTGCTCTGGTTACTTTGGGACCTGTTGCTCTGGTTGCATTGGGACCTGACGCTCTGGTTACATTGGGACCTGTTGCTCTGGTTTAATTGGGATATGTTGCTCTCGTTGCATTGGGACTTGCTCCTTTGGTTATATTGGGACCTGTTGCTCAGGTTACATTGGTACCTGATGCTTTGATTACATTGGGATCTGTTGCTGATATTACATTCGGACCTGTTGCTGTGATTACATCGGGACCTATTGTTTTCAAAAAATTGGGACCCTTTGCTCTGGTTACATTGGGAACTGTTGTTGTGATTATATTAGGACCTTTTGCACTGATTGCCTTGGGACCTGTTGCTCTGCTTACATTGGGACCTGTTGCTCTGGTTACATTGGTACCACTTCCTCTGGTTACATTGGGACCTGTTGCTCTGGTTACATTGGTACCTCTTGCTCTGGTTACTTTGGGTCCTATGGCTCTGGTTACATTGGGTTCTGTGGCTCTGGTTACATTGGTACCTCTTGCTCTGGTTACATTGGGACCTGTTGCTCTGGTTACATTGGGTCCTGTGGCTCTGGTTACATTGGGACCTCTTGCTCTGGTTACTTTCGGTCCAGTGGCTCTGGTTACTTTGGGTCCTGTGGCTCTGGTTACATTGGGACCTCTTGCTCTGGTTACATTGGGACCTGTTGCTCTGGTTACTTTGGGTCCTGTGGATCTGGTTACATTGGGACCTCTTGCTCTGGTTCCATTGGGCCCTATTGCTCTGGTTACATTGGGACCTCTTGCTCTGGTTACATTGGGACCTGTTGCTCTGGCTACTTTGGGTCCTGTGGCTCTGGTTACATTGGGACCTCTTGCTCTGGTTACATTGGGCCCTGTTGCTCTGGTTACATTGGGACCTCTTGCTCTGGTTACATTGGGAACTGTTGCTCTGGTTACTTTGTGTCCTGTGGCTCTGGTTACATTGGTACCTCTTGCTCTGGTTACATTGGGACCTTTTGCTCTGGTTACATTGGGTCCTGTTGCTCTGGTTACATTGGGACCTCTTGCTCTGGTTACATTGGGACCTGTTGCTCTGGTTGCTTTGGGTCCTGTGGCTCTGGTTACATTGGGACCACTTGCTCTGGTTACATTGGGACCTGTGGCTCTGGTTACTTTGGGTCCTGTGGCTCTGGTGACATTGGGACCTGTTGCTCTGGTTACATTGGGACCTGTTGCTCTGGCTACATTGGGTCCTGTTGCTCTGGTTACATTTGGACCTCTTGCTCTGGTTACATTGGGACCTGTTGCTCTGGTTACTTTGGGTCCTGTGGCTCTGGTTACATTGGTACCTCTTGCTCTGGTTACATTGGGACCTGTTGCTCTGGTTACATTGGCTCCTGTTGCTCTGGTTACATTGGGACCTGTTGCTCTGATTACATTGGGTCCTGTTGCTCTGGTTACATTGGGACCTCTTGCTCTGGTTACATTGGGACCTCTTGCTCTGGTTACTTTGGGACCTGTTGCTCTGGTTACTTTGAGTCCTGTGCCTCTGTTTACATTGGTACCTCTTGCTCGGGTTACTTTGGGACCTGTTGCTCTGGTTACATTGGGTCCTGTTGCTCTGGTTACATTGGGACCTCTTGCTCTGGTTACATTGGGACCTCTTGCTCTTGTTACATTGGGGTCTGTTCCTCTGTTTACATTGGAACCTTTTGCTCTGGTTATTTTGGGGCCTGTTGCTCTGATTACATTGGGACCACTTGCTCTGATTACATTGGGACCTGTTGCTCTGGTTACTTTGGGTCCTGTGGCTCTGGTTACATTGGTACCTCTTGCTCTGGTTACATTGGGACCTGTTGCTCTGTTTACATTGGGTCCTGTTGCTCTGGTTACTTTGGGACCTCTTGCTCTGGTTACATTGGGACCTCTTGCTCTGGTTACATTGGGACCTGTTGCTCTGGTTACTTTGGGTCCTGTGGATCTGGTTACATTGGGACCTCTTGCTCTGGTTACATTGGGCCCTATTGCTCTGGTTACATTGGGACCTCTTGCTCTGGTTACATTGGGACCTGTTGCTCTGGCTACTTTGGGTCCTGTGGCTCTGGTTACATTGGTACCTCTTGCTCTGGTTACATTGGGACCTGTTGCTCTTGTTACATTGGGTCCTGTTGCTCTGGTTACATTGGGACCTCTTGCTCTGGTTACATTGGGACCTGTTGCTCTGGTTACTTTGGGCCCTGTGGCTCTGGTTACATTGGTACCTCTTACTCTGGTTACATTGGGACCTGTTGCTCTGGTTACATTGGGTCATGTTGCTCTGGTTACATTGGGACCACTTGCTCTGGTTACATTGGGACCTGTTGCTTTGGTTACATTAGGCCCTGTTGCTCTGTTTACATTGGGACCTCTTGCTCTGGTTACATTGGGACCTGTTGCTCTGGTTACTGTGGGTCCTGTGGCTCTGGTTACATTGGTACCTCTTGCTCTGGTTACATTGGGACCTGTTGCTCTGGTTACATTGGGTTCTGTTGCTCTGGTTACATTGGGACCTCTTGCTCTGGTTACATTGGTACCTGTGGCTCTGGTTACTTTGGGACATGTGTCTCTGGTTACATTGGTACCTCTTGCTCTGGTTACATTGGGTCCTGTGGCTCTGGTTACATTGGGTCCTGTGGCTCTGGTTACATTGGGACCTCTTGCTCTGGTTACATTGGGCCCTGTTGCTCTGGTTACATTGGGACCTCTTGCTCTTGTGACATTGGATTCTGCTCCTCTGATTACATTGGAACCGTTTGCTCTGGTTATATTGAGGCCTGTTGCTCTGATTACATTGGGACCTGTTGCTCTGGTTACATTGGTACCTCTTGCTCTGGTTACTTTGGGCCCTCTTGCTCTGGGTACATTGGGACCTGTTGCTCTGGTTACAATTGGACATGTTGCTCTGTTTACATTGGGACCCGTTGCCATGTTTAATTTGGGATCTGTTTTTCTGATTATGTTCCGACCTGTTGTTCTGTTCACATTGGGACCTGATGTTGTGATTACATTGGGACTTCTTGCTCTGGTCACATTGGGACCTGTTGCTCTGGTTACTTTGGGTCCTGTGGCTCTGGTGACATTGGGACCTGTTGCTCTGGTTACATTGGGACCTGTTGCTCTGGCTACATTGGGTCCTGTTGCTCTGGTTACATTTGGACCTCTTGCTCTGGTTACATTGGGACCTGTTGCTCTGGTTACTTTGAGTCCTGTGGCTCTGGTTACATTGGTACCTCTTGCTCTGGTTACATTGGGACCTGTTGCTCTGGTTACATTGGCTCCTGTTGCTCTGGTTACATTGGGACCTGTTGCTCTGATTACATTGGGTCCTGTTGCTCTGGTTACATTGGGACCTCTTGCTCTGGTTACATTGGGACCTCTTGCTCTGGTTACATTGGGACCTGTTGCTCTGGTTACTTTGAGTCCTGTGCCTCTGTTTACATTGGTACCTCTTGCTCTGGTTACTTTGGGACCTGTTGCTCTGGTTACATTGGGTCCTGTTGCTCTGGTTACATTGGGATCTCTTGCTCTGGTTACATTGGGACCTGTTGCTCTGGTTACTTTGGGTCCTGTGGCTCTGGTTACATTGGTACCTCTTGCTCTGGTTACATTGGGACCTGTTGCTCTGGTTACATTGGGTCCTGTTGCTCTGGTTACTTTGGGACCTCTTGCTCTGGTTACATTGGGACCTGTTGCTCTCGTTACTTTGGGTCCTGTGGCTCTGGTTACATTGGGACCTCTTGCTCTGGTTACATTGGGAACTGTTGCTCTGGTTACTTTGGGACCTGTTGCTCTGGTTACTTTGGGACCTGTTGCTCTGGTTGCATTGGGACCTGACGCTCTGGTTACATTGGGACCTGTTGCTCTGGTTTAATTGGGATATGTTGCTCTCGTTGCATTGGGACTTGCTCCTTTGGTTATATTGGGACCTGTTGCTCAGGTTACAGTGGTACCTGATGCTTTGATTACATTGGGATCTGTTGCTGATATTACATTCGGACCTGTTGCTGTGATTACATCGGGACCTATTGTTTTCAAAAAATTGGGACCCTTTGCTCTGGTTACATTGGGAACTGTTGTTGTGATTATATTAGGACCTTTTGCACTGATTGCCTTGGGACCTGTTGCTCTGCTTACATTGGGACCTGTTGCTCTGGTTACATTGGTACCTCTTCCTCTGGTTACATTGGGACCTGTTGCTCTGGTTACATTGGTACCTCTTGCTCTGGTTACTTTGGGTCCTGTGGCTCTGGTTACATTGGGTTCTGTGGCTCTGGTTACATTGGTACCTCTTGCTCTGGTTACATTGGGACCTGTTGCTCTGGTTACATTGGGTCCTGTGGCTCTGGTTACATTGGGACCTCTTGCTCTGGTTACTTTCGGTCCAGTGGCTCTGGGTACTTTGGGTCCTGTGGCTCTGGTTACATTGGGACCTCTTGCTCTGGTTACATTGGGACCTGTTGCTCTGGTTACTTTGGGTCCTGTGGATCTGGTTACATTGGGACCTCTTGCTCTGGATCCATTGGGCCCTATTGCTCTGGTTACATTGGGACCTCTTGCTCTGGTTACATTGGGACCTGTTGCTCTGGCTACTTTGGGTCCTGTGGCTCTGGTTACATTGGGACCTCTTGCTCTGGTTACATTGGGCCCTGTTGCTCTGGTTACATTGGGACCTCTTGCTCTGGTTACATTGGGAACTGTTGCTCTGGTTACTTTGTGTCCTGTGGCTCTGGTTACATTGGTACCTCTTGCTCTGGTTACATTGGGACCTGTTGCTCTGGTTACATTGGGTCCTGTTGCTCTGGTTACATTGGGACCTCTTGCTCTGGTTACATTGGGACCTGTTGCTCTGGTTGCTTTGGGTCCTGTGGCTCTGGTTACATTGGGACCACTTGCTCTGGTTACATTGGGACCTGTTGCTCTGGTTACTTTGGGTCCTGTGGCTCTGGTGACATTGGGACCTGTTGCTCTGGTTACATTGGGACCTGTTGCTCTGGCTACATTGGGTCCTGTTGCTCTGGTTACATTTGGACCTCTTGCTCTGGTTACATTGGGACCTGTTGCTCTGGTTACTTTGGGTCCTGTGGCTCTGGTTACATTGGTACCTCTTGCTCTGGTTAAATTGGAACCTGTTGCTCTGATTACATTGGGTCCTGTTGCTCTGGTTACATTGGGACCTCTTGCTCTGGTTACATTGGGACCTCTTGCTCTGGTTACTTTGGGACCTGTTGCTCTGGTTACTTTGAGTCCTGTGCCTCTGTTTACATTGGTACCTCTTGCTCTGGTTACTTTGGGACCTGTTGCTCTGGTTACTTTGAGTCCTGTGCCTCTGTTTACATTGGTACCTCTTGCTCGGGTTACTTTGGGACCTGTTGCTCTGGTTACATTGGGTCCTGTTGCTCTGGTTACATTGGGACCTCTTGCTCTGGTTACATTGGGACCTCTTGCTCTTGTTACATTGGGGTCTGTTCCTCTGTTTACATTGGAACCTTTTGCTCTGGTTATTTTGGGGCCTGTTGCTCTGATTACATTGGGACCACTTGCTCTGATTACATTGGGACCTGTTGCTCTGGTTACTTTGGGTCCTGTGGCTCTGGTTACATTGGTACCTCTTGCTCTGGTTACATTGGGACCTGTTGCTCTGTTTACATTGGGTCCTGTTGCTCTGGTTACTTTGGGACCTCTTGCTCTGGTTACATTGGGACCTGTTGCTCTGGTTACTTTGGGTCCTGTGGCTCTGGTTACATTGGGACCTCTTGCTCTGGTTACATTGGGACCTGTTGCTCTGGTTACTTTGGGACCTGTTGCTCTGGTTACTTTGGGACCTGTTGCTCTGGTTGCATTGGGACCTGACGCTCTGGTTACATTGGGACCTGTTGCTCTGGTTTAATTGGGATATGTTGCTCTCGTTGCATTGGGACTTGCTCCTTTGGGTATATTGGGACCTGTTGCTCAGGTTACATTGGTACCTGATGCTTTGATTACATTGGGATCTGTTGCTGATATTACATTCGGACCTGTTGCTGTGATTACATCGGGACCTATTGTTTTCAAAAAATTGGGACCCTTTGCTCTGGTTACATTGGGAACTGTTGTTGTGATTATATTAGGACCTTTTGCACTGATTGCCTTGGGACCTGTTGCTCTGCTTACATTGGGACCTGTTGCTCTGGTTACATTGGTACCTCTTCCTCTGGTTACATTGGGACCTGTTGCTCTGGTTACATTGGTACCTCTTGCTCTGGTTACTTTGGGTCCTGTGGCTCTGGTTACATTGGGTTCTGTGGCTCTGGTTACATTGGTACCTCTTGCTCTGGTTACATTGGGACCTGTTGCTCTGGTTACATTGGGTCCTGTGGCTCTGGTTACATTGGGACCTCTTGCTCTGGTTACTTTCGGTCCAGTGGCTCTGGTTACTTTGGGTCCTGTGGCTCTGGTTACATTGGGACCTCTTGCTCTGGTTACATTGGGACCTGTTGCTCTGGTTACTTTGGGTCCTGTGGATCTGGTTACATTGGGACCTCTTGCTCTGGTTCCATTGGGCCCTATTGCTCTGGTTACATTGGGACCTCTTGCTCTGGTTACATTGGGACCTGTTGCTCTGGCTACTTTGGGTCCTGTGGCTCTGGTTACATTGGGACCTCTTGCTCTGGTTACATTGGGCCCTGTTGCTCTGGTTACATTGGGACCTCTTGCTCTGGTTACATTGGGAACTGTTGCTCTGGTTACTTTGTGTCCTGTGGCTCTGGTTACATTGGTACCTCTTGCTCTGGTTACATTGGGACCTGTTGCTCTGGTTACATTGGGTCCTGTTGCTCTGGTTACATTGGGACCTCTTGCTCTGGTTACATTGGGACCTGTTGCTCTGGTTGCTTTGGGTCCTGTGGCTCTGGTTACATTGGGACCACTTGCTCTGGTTACATTGGGACCTGTTGCTCTGGTTACTTTGGGTCCTGTGGCTCTGGTTACATTGGGACCACTTGCTCTGCTTACATTGGGACCACTTGCTCTGGTTACATTGGAACCTTTTGCTCTGGTTATTTTGGGGCCTGTTGCTCTGGTTACATTGGTACCTCTTGCTCTGGTTACATTGGGACCTGTTGCTCTGGTTACATTGGGTCCTGTTGCTCTGCTTACATTGGGACCTCTTGCTCTGGTTACATTGGGACCTCTTGCTCTTGTTACATTGGATTATGCTCCTCTGGTTACATTGGAACCGTTTGCTCTGGTTATATTGGGGCCTGTTGCTCTGATTACATTGGGACCTGTTGCTCTGGTTACATTGGTACCTCTTGCTCTGGTTACTTTGGGCCCTCTTGCTCTGGGTACATTGGGACCTGTTGCTCTGGTTACAATTGGACATGTTGCTCTGTGTACATTGGGACCCGTTGCCATGTTTAATTTGGGATCTGTTTTTCTCATTATGTTCCGACCTGTTGTTCTGTTTACATTGGGACCTGATGTTGTGATTACATTGGGACTTCTTGCTCTGGTTACATTGGGACCTGTTGCTCTGGTTACTTTGGGTCCTGTGGCTCTGGTGACATTGGGACCTGTTGCTCTGGTTACATTGGGACCTGTTGCTCTGGCTACATTGGGTCCTGTTGCTCTGGTTACATTTGGACCTCTTGCTCTGGTTACATTGGGACCTGTTGCTCTGGTTACTTTGGGTCCTGTGGCTCTGGTTACATTGGTACCTCTTGCTCTGGTTACATTGGGACCTGTTGCTCTGGTTACATTGGCTCCTGTTGCTCTGGTTACATTGGGACCTGTTGCTCTGATTACATTGGGTCCTGTTGCTCTGGTTACATTGGGACCTCTTGCTCTGGTTACATTGGGACCTCTTGCTCTAGTTACTTTGGGACCTGTTGCTCTGGTTACTTTGAGTCCTGTGCCTCTGTTTACATTGGTACCTCTTGCTCGGGTTACTTTGGGACCTGTTGCTCTGGTTACATTGGGTCCTGTTGCTCTGGTTACATTGGGACCTCTTGCTCTGGTTACATTGGGACCTCTTGCTCTTGTTACATTGGGGTCTGTTCCTCTGTTTACATTGGAACCTTTTGCTCTGGTTATTTTGGGGCCTGTTGCTCTGATTACATTGGGACCACTTGCTCTGATTACATTGGGACCTGTTGCTCTGGTTACTTTGGGTCCTGTGGCTCTGGTTACATTGGTACCTCTTGCTCTGGTTACATTGGGACCTGTTGCTCTGTTTACATTGGGTATTGTTGCTCTGGTTACTTTGGGTCCTGTTGCTCTGGTTACATTGGCTCCTGTTGCTCTGGTTACATTGGGACCTGTTGCTCTGATTACATTGGGTCCTGTTGCTCTGGTTACATTGGGACCTCTTGCTCTGGTTACATTGGGACCTCTTGCTCTGGTTACTTTGGGACCTGTTGCTCTGGTTACTTTGAGTCCTGTGCCTCTGTTTACATTGGTACCTCTTGCTCGGGTTACTTTGGGACCTGTTGCTCTGGTTACATTGGGTCCTGTTGCTCTGGTTACATTGGGACCTCTTGCTCTGGTTACATTGGGACCTCTTGCTCTTGTTACATTGGGGTCTGTTCCTCTGTTTACATTGGAACCTTTTGCTCTGGTTATTTTGGGGCCTGTTGCTCTGATTACATTGGGACCACTTGCTCTGATTACATTGGGACCTGTTGCTCTGGTTACTTTGGGTCCTGTGGCTCTGGTTACATTGGTACCTCTTGCTCTGGTTACATTGGGACCTGTTGCTCTGTTTACATTGGGTCCTGTTGCTCTGGTTACTTTGGGACCTCTTGCTCTGGTTACATTGGGACCTCTTGCTCTGGTTACATTGGGACCTGTTGCTCTGGTTACTTTGGGTCCTGTGGATCTGGTTACATTGGGACCTCTTGCTCTGGTTACATTGGGCCCTATTGCTCTGGTTACATTGGGACCTCTTGCTCTGGTTACATTGGGACCTGTTGCTCTGGCTACTTTGGGTCCTGTGGCTCTGGTTACATTGGTACCTCTTGCTCTGGTTACATTGGGACCTGTTGCTCTTGTTACATTGGGTCCTGTTGCTCTGGTTACATTGGGACCTCTTGCTCTGGTTACATTGGGACCTGTTGCTCTGGTTACTTTGGGCCCTGTGGCTCTGGTTACATTGGTACCTCTTACTCTGGTTACATTGGGACCTGTTGCTCTGGTTACATTGGGTCATGTTGCTCTGGTTACATTGGGACCACTTGCTCTGGTTACATTGGGACCTGTTGCTTTGGTTACATTAGGCCCTGTTGCTCTGTTTACATTGGGACCTCTTGCTCTGGTTACATTGGGACCTGTTGCTCTGGTTACTGTGGGTCCTGTGGCTCTGGTTACATTGGTACCTCTTGCTCTGGTTACATTGGGACCTGTTGCTCTGGTTACATTGGGTTCTGTTGCTCTGGTTACATTGGGACCTCTTGCTCTGGTTACATTGGTACCTGTGGCTCTGGTTACTTTGGGACATGTGTCTCTGGTTACATTGGTACCTCTTGCTCTGGTTACATTGGGTCCTGTGGCTCTGGTTACATTGGGTCCTGTGGCTCTGGTTACATTGGGACCTCTTGCTCTGGTTACATTGGGCCCTGTTGCTCTGGTTACATTGGGACCTCTTGCTCTTGTGACATTGGATTCTGCTCCTCTGATTACATTGGAACCGTTTGCTCTGGTTATATTGAGGCCTGTTGCTCTGATTACATTGGGACCTGTTGCTCTGGTTACATTGGTACCTCTTGCTCTGGTTACTTTGGGCCCTCTTGCTCTGGGTACATTGGGACCTGTTGCTCTGGTTACAATTGGACATGTTGCTCTGTTTACATTGGGACCCGTTGCCATGTTTAATTTGGGATCTGTTTTTCTGATTATGTTCCGACCTGTTGTTCTGTTCACATTGGGACCTGATGTTGTGATTACATTGGGACTTCTTGCTCTGGTCACATTGGGACCTGTTGCTCTGGTTACTTTGGGTCCTGTGGCTCTGGTGACATTGGGACCTGTTGCTCTGGTTACATTGGGACCTGTTGCTCTGGCTACATTGGGTCCTGTTGCTCTGGTTACATTTGGACCTCTTGCTCTGGTTACATTGGGACCTGTTGCTCTGGTTACTTTGAGTCCTGTGGCTCTGGTTACATTGGTACCTCTTGCTCTGGTTACATTGGGACCTGTTGCTCTGGTTACATTGGCTCCTGTTGCTCTGGTTACATTGGGACCTGTTGCTCTGATTACATTGGGTCCTGTTGCTCTGGTTACATTGGGACCTCTTGCTCTGGTTACATTGGGACCTCTTGCTCTGGTTACATTGGGACCTGTTGCTCTGGTTACTTTGAGTCCTGTGCCTCTGTTTACATTGGTACCTCTTGCTCTGGTTACTTTGGGACCTGTTGCTCTGGTTACATTGGGTCCTGTTGCTCTGGTTACATTGGGATCTCTTGCTCTGGTTACATTGGGACCTCTTGCTCTTGTTACATTGGGGTCTGTTCCTCTGGTTACATTGGAACCTTTTGCTCTGGTTATTTTGGGGCCTGTTGCTCTGATTACATTGGGACCACTTGCTCTGATTACATTGGGACCTGTTGCTCTGGTTACTTTGGGTCCTGTGGCTCTGGTTACATTGGTACCTCTTGCTCTGGTTACATTGGGACCTGTTGCTCTGGTTACATTGGGTCCTGTTGCTCTGGTTACTTTGGGACCTCTTGCTCTGGTTACATTGGGACCTGTTGCTCTCGTTACTTTGGGTCCTGTGGCTCTGGTTACATTGGGACCTCTTGCTCTGGTTACATTGGGACCTGTTGCTCTGGTTACTTTGGGACCTGTTGCTCTGGTTACTTTGGGACCTGTTGCTCTGGTTGCATTGGGACCTGACGCTCTGGTTACATTGGGACCTGTTGCTCTGGTTTAATTGGGATATGTTGCTCTCGTTGCATTGGGACTTGCTCCTTTGGTTATATTGGGACCTGTTGCTCAGGTTACAGTGGTACCTGATGCTTTGATTACATTGGGATCTGTTGCTGATATTACATTCGGACCTGTTGCTGTGATTACATCGGGACCTATTGTTTTCAAAAAATTGGGACCCTTTGCTCTGGTTACATTGGGAACTGTTGTTGTGATTATATTAGGACCTTTTGCACTGATTGCCTTGGGACCTGTTGCTCTGCTTACATTAGGACCTGTTGCTCTGGTTACATTGGTACCTCTTCCTCTGGTTACATTGGGACCTGTTGCTCTGGTTACATTGGTACCTCTTGCTCTGGTTACTTTGGGTCCTGTGGCTCTGGTTACATTGGGTTCTGTGGCTCTGGTTACATTGGTACCTCTTGCTCTGGTTACATTGGGACCTGTTGCTCTGGTTACATTGGGTCCTGTGGCTCTGGTTACATTGGGACCTCTTGCTCTGGTTACTTTCGGTCCAGTGGCTCTGGGTACTTTGGGTCCTGTGGCTCTGGTTACATTGGGACCTCTTGCTCTGGTTACATTGGGACCTGTTGCTCTGGTTACTTTGGGTCCTGTGGATCTGGTTACATTGGGACCTCTTGCTCTGGTTCCATTGGGCCCTATTGCTCTGGTTACATTGGGACCTCTTGCTCTGGTTACATTGGGACCTGTTGCTCTGGCTACTTTGGGTCCTGTGGCTCTGGTTACATTGGGACCTCTTGCTCTGGTTACATTGGGCCCTGTTGCTCTGGTTACATTGGGACCTCTTGCTCTGGTTACATTGGGAACTGTTGCTCTGGTTACTTTGTGTCCTGTGGCTCTGGTTACATTGGTACCTCTTGCTCTGGTTACATTGGGACCTGTTGCTCTGGTTACATTGGGTCCTGTTGCTCTGGTTACATTGGGACCTCTTGCTCTGGTTACATTGGGACCTGTTGCTCTGGTTGCTTTGGGTCCTGTGGCTCTGGTTACATTGGGACCACTTGCTCTGGTTACATTGGGACCTGTTGCTCTGGTTACTTTGGGTCCTGTGGCTCTGGTGACATTGGGACCTGTTGCTCTGGTTACATTGGGACCTGTTGCTCTGGCTACATTGGGTCCTGTTGCTCTGGTTACATTTGGACCTCTTGCTCTGGTTACATTGGGACCTGTTGCTCTGGTTACTTTGGGTCCTGTGGCTCTGGTTACATTGGTACCTCTTGCTCTGGTTAAATTGGGACCTGTTGCTCTGATTACATTGGGTCCTGTTGCTCTGGTTACATTGGGACCTCTTGCTCTGGTTACATTGGGACCTCTTGCTCTGGTTACTTTGGGACCTGTTGCTCTGGTTACTTTGAGTCCTGTGCCTCTGTTTACATTGGTACCTCTTGCTCTGGTTACTTTGGGACCTGTTGCTCTGGTTACTTTGAGTCCTGTGCCTCTGTTTACATTGGTACCTCTTGCTCGGGTTACTTTGGGACCTGTTGCTCTGGTTACATTGGGTCCTGTTGCTCTGGTTACATTGGGACCTCTTGCTCTGGTTACATTGGGACCTCTTGCTCTTGTTACATTGGGGTCTGTTCCTCTGTTTACATTGGAACCTTTTGCTCTGGTTATTTTGGGGCCTGTTGCTCTGATTACATTGGGACCACTTGCTCTGATTACATTGGGACCTGTTGCTCTGGTTACTTTGGGTCCTGTGGCTCTGGTTACATTGGTACCTCTTGCTCTGGTTACATTGGGACCTGTTGCTCTGTTTACATTGGGTCCTGTTGCTCTGGTTACTTTGGGACCTCTTGCTCTGGTTACATTGGGACCTGTTGCTCTGGTTACTTTGGGTCCTGTGGCTCTGGTTACATTGGGACCTCTTGCTCTGGTTACATTGGGACCTGTTGCTCTGGTTACTTTGGGACCTGTTGCTCTGGTTACTTTGGGACCTGTTGCTCTGGTTGCATTGGGACCTGACGCTCTGGTTACATTGGGACCTGTTGCTCTGGTTTAATTGGGATATGTTGCTCTCGTTGCATTGGGACTTGCTCCTTTGGGTATATTGGGACCTGTTGCTCAGGTTACATTGGTACCTGATGCTTTGATTACATTGGGATCTGTTGCTGATATTACATTCGGACCTGTTGCTGTGATTACATCGGGACCTATTGTTTTCAAAAAATTGGGACCCTTTGCTCTGGTTACATTGGGAACTGTTGTTGTGATTATATTAGGACCTTTTGCACTGATTGCCTTGGGACCTGTTGCTCTGCTTACATTGGGACCTGTTGCTCTGGTTACATTGGTACCTCTTCCTCTGGTTACATTGGGACCTGTTGCTCTGGTTACATTGGTACCTCTTGCTCTGGTTACTTTGGGTCCTGTGGCTCTGGTTACATTGGGTTCTGTGGCTCTGGTTACATTGGTACCTCTTGCTCTGGTTACATTGGGACCTGTTGCTCTGGTTACATTGGGTCCTGTGGCTCTGGTTACATTGGGACCTCTTGCTCTGGTTACTTTCGGTCCAGTGGCTCTGGTTACTTTGGGTCCTGTGGCTCTGGTTACATTGGGACCTCTTGCTCTGGTTACATTGGGACCTGTTGCTCTGGTTACTTTGGGTCCTGTGGATCTGGTTACATTGGGACCTCTTGCTCTGGTTCCATTGGGCCCTATTGCTCTGGTTACATTGGGACCTCTTGCTCTGGTTACATTGGGACCTGTTGCTCTGGCTACTTTGGGTCCTGTGGCTCTGGTTACATTGGGACCTCTTGCTCTGGTTACATTGGGCCCTGTTGCTCTGGTTACATTGGGACCTCTTGCTCTGGTTACATTGGGAACTGTTGCTCTGGTTACTTTGTGTCCTGTGGCTCTGGTTACATTGGTACCTCTTGCTCTGGTTACATTGGGACCTGTTGCTCTGGTTACATTGGGTCCTGTTGCTCTGGTTACATTGGGACCTCTTGCTCTGGTTACATTGGGACCTGTTGCTCTGGTTGCTTTGGGTCCTGTGGCTCTGGTTACATTGGGACCACTTGCTCTGGTTACATTGGGACCTGTTGCTCTGGTTACTTTGGGTCCTGTGGCTCTGGTTACATTGGGACCACTTGCTCTGCTTACATTGGGACCACTTGCTCTGGTTACATTGGAACCTTTTGCTCTGGTTATTTTGGGGCCTGTTGCTCTGGTTACATTGGTACCTCTTGCTCTGGTTACATTGGGACCTGTTGCTCTGGTTACATTGGGTCCTGTTGCTCTGCTTACATTGGGACCTCTTGCTCTGGTTACATTGGGACCTCTTGCTCTTGTTACATTGGATTATGCTCCTCTGGTTACATTGGAACCGTTTGCTCTGGTTATATTGGGGCCTGTTGCTCTGATTACATTGGGACCTGTTGCTCTGGTTACATTGGTACCTCTTGCTCTGGTTACTTTGGGCCCTCTTGCTCTGGGTACATTGGGACCTGTTGCTCTGGTTACAATTGGACATGTTGCTCTGTGTACATTGGGACCCGTTGCCATGTTTAATTTGGGATCTGTTTTTCTCATTATGTTCCGACCTGTTGTTCTGTTTACATTGGGACCTGATGTTGTGATTACATTGGGACTTCTTGCTCTGGTTACATTGGGACCTGTTGCTCTGGTTACTTTGGGTCCTGTGGCTCTGGTGACATTGGGACCTGTTGCTCTGGTTACATTGGGACCTGTTGCTCTGGCTACATTGGGTCCTGTTGCTCTGGTTACATTTGGACCTCTTGCTCTGGTTACATTGGGACCTGTTGCTCTGGTTACTTTGGGTCCTGTGGCTCTGGTTACATTGGTACCTCTTGCTCTGGTTACATTGGGACCTGTTGCTCTGGTTACATTGGCTCCTGTTGCTCTGGTTACATTGGGACCTGTTGCTCTGATTACATTGGGTCCTGTTGCTCTGGTTACATTGGGACCTCTTGCTCTGGTTACATTGGGACCTCTTGCTCTAGTTACTTTGGGACCTGTTGCTCTGGTTACTTTGAGTCCTGTGCCTCTGTTTACATTGGTACCTCTTGCTCGGGTTACTTTGGGACCTGTTGCTCTGGTTACATTGGGTCCTGTTGCTCTGGTTACATTGGGACCTCTTGCTCTGGTTACATTGGGACCTCTTGCTCTTGTTACATTGGGGTCTGTTCCTCTGTTTACATTGGAACCTTTTGCTCTGGTTATTTTGGGGCCTGTTGCTCTGATTACATTGGGACCACTTGCTCTGATTACATTGGGACCTGTTGCTCTGGTTACTTTGGGTCCTGTGGCTCTGGTTACATTGGTACCTCTTGCTCTGGTTACATTGGGACCTGTTGCTCTGTTTACATTGGGTCCTGTTGCTCTGGTTACTTTGGGACCTCTTGCTCTGGTTACATTGGGACCTGTTGCTCTAGTTACTTTGGGTCCTGTGGCTCTGGTTACATTGGGACCACTTGCTCTGGTTACATTGGGACCTGTTGCTCTGGTTACTTTGGGACCTGTTGCTCTGGTTACTTTGGGACCTGTTGCTCTGGTTGCATTGGGACCTGACGCTCTGGTTACATTGGGACCTGTTGCTCTGGTTACATTGGGTCCTGTGGCTCTGGTTACATTGGGACCTCTTGCTCTGGTTACTTTCGGTCCAGTGGCTCTGGTTACTTTGGGTCCTGTGGCTCTGGTTACATTGGGACCTCTTGCTCTGGTTACATTGGGACCTGTTGCTCTGGTTACTTTGGGTCCTGTGGATCTGGTTACATTGGGACCTCTTGCTCTGGTTCCATTGGGCCCTATTGCTCTGGTTACATTGGGACCTCTTGCTCTGGTTACATTGTGACCTGTTGCTCTGGCTACTTTGGGTCCTGTGGCTCTGGTTACATTGGGACCTCTTGCTCAGGTTACATTGGGCCCTGTTGCTCTGGTTACATTGGGACCTCTTGCTCTGGTTACATTGGGAACTGTTGCTCTGGTTACTTTGTGTCCTGTGGCTCTGGTTACATTGGTACCTCTTGCACTGGTTACATTGGGACCTGTTGCTCTGGTTACATTGGGTCCTGTTGCTCTGGTTACATTGGGACCTCTTGCTCTGGTTACATTGGGACCTGTTGCTCTGGTTGCTTTGGGTCCTGTGGCTCTGGTTACATTGGGACCACTTGCTCTGGTTACATTGGGACCTGTTGCTCTGGTTACTTTGGGTCCTGTGGCTCTGGTTACATTGGGACCACTTGCTCTGCTTACATTGGGACCACTTGCTCTGGTTACATTGGAACCTTTTGCTCTGGTTATTTTGGGGCCTGTTGCTCTGGTTACATTGGTACCTCTTGCTCTGGTTACATTGGGACCTGTTGCTCTGGTTACATTGGTTCCTGTTGCTCTGCTTACATTGGGACCTCTTGCTCTGGTTACATTGGGACCTCTTGCTCTTGTTACATTGGATTCTGCTCCTCTGGTTACATTGGAACCGTTTGCTCTGGTTATATTGGGGCCTGTTGCTCTGATTACATTGGGACCTGTTGCTCTGGTTACATTGGTACCTCTTGCTCTGGTTACTTTGGGCCCTCTTGCTCTGGGTACATTGGGACCTGTTGCTCTGGTTACAATTGGACATGTTGCTCTGTGTACATTGGGACCCGTTGCCATGTTTAATTTGGGATCTGTTTTTCTGATTATGTTCCGACCTGTTGTTCTGTTTACATTGGGACCTGATGTTGTGATTACATTGGGACTTCTTGCTCTGGTTACATTGGGACCTGTTGCTCTGGTTACTTTGGGTCCTGTGGCTCTGGTGACATTGGGACCTGTTGCTCTGGTTACATTGGGACCTGTTGCTCTGGCTACATTGGGTCCTGTTGCTCTGGTTACATTTGGACCTCTTGCTCTGGTTACATTGGGACCTGTTGCTCTGGTTACTTTGGGTCCTGTGGCTCTGGTTACATTGGTAACTCTTGCTCTGGTTACATTGGGACCTGTTGCTCTGGTTACATTGGCTCCTGTTGCTCTGGTTACATTGGGACCGGTTGCTCTGATTACATTGGGTCCTGTTGCTCTGGTTACATTGGGACCTCTTGCTCTGGTTACATTGGGACCTCTTGCTCTAGTTACTTTGGGAATTGTTGCTCTGGTTACTTTGAGTCCTGTGCCTCTGTTTACATTGGTACCTCTTGCTCGGGTTACTTTGGGACCTGTTGCTCTGGTTACATTGGGTCCTGTTGCTCTGGTTACATTGGGACCTCTTGCTCTGGTTACATTGGGACCTCTTGCTCTTGTTACATTGGGGTCTGTTCCTCTGTTTACATTGGAACCTTTTGCTCTGGTTATTTTGGGGCCTGTTGCTCTGATTACATTGGGACCACTTGCTCTGATTACATTGGGACCTGTTGCTCTGGTTACTTTGGGTCCTGTGGCTCTGGTTACATTGGTACCTCTTGCTCTGGTTACATTGGGACCTGTTGCTCTGTTTACATTGGGTCCTGTTGCTCTGGTTACTTTGGGACCTCTTGCTCTGGTTACATTGGGACCTGTTGCTCTAGTTACTTTGGGTCCTGTGGCTCTGGTTACATTGGGACCTCTTGCTCTGGTTACATTGGGACCTGTTGCTCTGGTTACTTTGGGACCTGTTGCTCTGGTTACTTTGGGACCTGTTGCTCTGGTTGCATTGGGACCTGACGCTCTGGTTACATTGGGACCTGTTGCTCTGGTTTAATTGGGATATGTTGCTCTCGTTGCATTGGGACTTGCTCCTTTGGTTATATTGGGACCTGTTGCTCAGGTTACATTGGTACCTGATGCTTTGATTACATTGGGATCTGTTGCTGATATTACATTCGGACCTGTTGCTGTGATTACATCGGGACCTATTGTTTTCAAAAAATTGGGATCCTTTGCTCTGGTTACATTGGGAACTGTTGTTGTGATTATATTAGGACCTTTTGCACTGATTGCCTTGGGACCTGTTGCTCTGCTTACATTGGGACCTGTTGCTCTGGTTACATTGGTACCTCTTCCTCTGGTTACATTGGGACCTGTTGCTCTGGTTACATTGGTACCTCTTGCTCTGGTTACTTTGGGTCCTGTGGCTCTGGTTACATTGGGTTCTGTGGCTCTGGTTACATTGGTACCTCTTGCTCTGGTTACATTGGGACCTGTTGCTCTGGTTACATTGGGTCCTGTGGCTCTGGTTACATTGGGACCTCTTGCTCTGGTTACTTTCGGTCCAGTGGCTCTGGTTACTTTGGGTCCTGTGGCTCTGGTTACATTGGGACCTCTTGCTCTGGTTACATTGGGACCTGTTGCTCTGGTTACTTTGGGTCCTGTGGATCTGGTTACATTGGGACCTCTTGCTCTGGTTACATTGGGCCCTATTGCTCTGGTTACATTGGGACCTCTTGCTTTGGTTACATTGGGACCTGTTGCTCCGGCTACTTTGGGTCCTGTGGCTCTGGTTACATTGGTACCTCTTGCTCTGGTTACATTGGGACCTGTTGCTCTGGTTACATTGGGTCCTGTTGCTCTGGTTATATTGGGACCTCTGGCTCTGGTTACATTGGGACCTGTTGCTCTGGTTACTTTGGGCCCTGTTGCTCTGGTTACATTGGTACCTCTTGCTCTGGTTACATTGGGTCCTGTGGCTCTGGTTACATTGGGTCCTGTGGCTCTGGTTACATTGGGACCTCTTGCTCTGGTTACATTGGGCCCTGTTGCTCTGGTTACATTGGGACCTCTTGCTCTGGTTACATTGGGAACTGTTGCTCTGGTTACTTTGGGTCCTGTGGCTCTGGTTACATTGGTACCTCTTGCTCTGGTTACATTGGGACCTGTTGCTCTGGTTACTTTGGGTCCTGTGGCTCTGGTTACATTGGGACCACTTGCTCTGGTTACTTTCGGACCTGTTGCTCTGGTTACTTTGGGTCCTGTGGCTCTGGTTACATTGGGACCACTTGCTCTGGTTACATTCGGACCTGTTGCTCTTGTTACTTTGTGTCCTGTGGCTCTGGTTACATTGGGACCACTTGCTCTGGTTACATTGGGACCACTTGCTCTGGTTACATTGGAACCTTTTGCTCTGGTTATTTTGGGGCCTGTTGCTCTGGTTACATTGGTACCTCTTGCTCTGGTTCCATTGGGACCTGTCTCTCTGGTTACATTGGGTCCTGTTGCTCTGCTTACATTGGGACCTCTTGCTCTGGTTACATTGGGACCTGTTGCTCTGGTTATATTGGGGCCTGTTGCTCTGATTACATTGGGACCTGTTGCTCTGGTTATATTGATACCTCTTGCTCTGGTTACTTTGGGCCCTGTTGCTCTGGGTACATTGGGACCTGTTGCTCTAGTTACAATTGGACATGTTGCTCTGTGTACATTGGGGCCCGTTGCCATGTTTAATTTGGGATCTGTTTTTCTGATTATGTTCCGACCTGTTGTTCTGTTTACATTGGGACCTGATGTTGTGATTACATTGGGAATTCTTGCTCTGGTTACATTGGGACCTGTTGCTCTGGTTACTTTGGGTCCTGTGGCTCTAGTGACATTGGGACCTGTTGCTCTGGTTACATTGGGACCTGTTGCTCTGGCTACATTGGGTCCTGTTGCTCTGGTTACATTGGGACCTCTTGCTCTGGTTACATTGGGACCTGTTGCTCTGGTTACTTTGGGTCCTGTGGCTCTGGTTACATTGGTACCTCTTGCTCTGGTTACATTGGGACCTGTTGCTCTGGTTACATTGGGTCCTGTTGCTCTGGTTACATTGGGATATCTTGCTCTGGTTACATTGGGACCTGTTGCTCTGGTTACTTTGGGTCCTGTGGCTCTGGTTACATTGGGACCTCTTGCTCTGGTTACTTTGTGACCTGTTGCTCTGGTTACTTTGAGTCCTGTGCCTCTGTTTACATTGCTACCTCTTGCTCTGATTACTTTGGGACCTGTTGCTCTGGTTACATTGGGTCCTGTTGCTCTGGTTACATTGGGACCTCTTGCTCTGGTTACATTGGGACCTCTTGCTCTTGTTACATTGGGGTCTGTTCCTCTGGTTACTTTGGAAGCTTTCGCTCTGGTTATTTAGGGGCCTGTTGCTCTGATTACATTGGGACCTCTTGCTCTGGTTACATTGGGACCTGTTGCTCTGGTTACTTTGGGTCCTGTGGCTCTGGTTACATTGGTACCTCTTGCTCTGGTTACATTGGGATCTGTTGCTCTGGTTACATTGGGTCCTGTTGCTCTGGTTACATTGGGACCTCTTGCTCTGGTTACATTGGGTCCTGTTGCTCTGGTTACATTGGGACCTCTTGCTCTGGTTACATTGGGACCTCTTGCTCTTGTTACATTGGGGTCTGTTCCTCTGTTTACATTGGAACCTTTTGCTCTGGTTATTTTGGGGCCTGTTGCTCTGATTACATTGGGACCACTTGCTCTGATTACATTGGGACCTGTTGCTCTGGTTACTTTGGGTCCTGTGGCTCTGGTTACATTGGTACCTCTTGCTCTGGTTACATTGGGATCTGTTGCTCTGGTTACTTTGGGACCTCTTGCTCTGGTTACATTGGGACCTGTTGATCTAGTTACTTTGGGTCCTGTGGCTCTGGTTACATTGGGACCTCTTGCTCTGGTTACATTGGGACCTGTTGCTCTGGTTACTTTGGGACCTGTTGCTCTGGTTACTTTGGGACCTGTTGCTCTGGTTGCATTGGGACCTGACGCTCTGGTTACATTGGGACCTGTTGCTCTGGTTTAATTGGGATATGTTGCTCTCGTTGCATTGGGACTTGCTCCTTTGGTTATATTGGGACCTGTTGCTCAGGTTACATTGGTACCTGATGCTTTGATTACATTGGGATCTGTTGCTGATATTACATTCGGACCTGTTGCTGTGATTACATCGGGACCTATTGTTTTCAAAAAATTGGGACCCTTTGCTCTGGTTACATTGGGAACTGTTGTTGTGATTATATTAGGACCTTTTGCACTGATTGCCTTGGGACCTGTTGCTCTGCTTACATTGGGACCTGTTGCTCTGGTTACATTGGTACCTCTTCCTCTGGTTACATTGGGACCTGTTGCTCTGGTTACATTGGTACCTCTTGCTCTGGTTACTTTGGGTCCTGTGGCTCTGGTTACATTGGGTTCTGTGGCTCTGGTTACATTGGTACCTCTTGCTCTGGTTACATTGGGACCTGTTGCTCTGGTTACATTGGGTCCTGTGGCTCTGGTTACATTGGGACCTCTTGCTCTGGTTACTTTCGGTCCAGTGGCTCTGGTTACTTTGGGTCCTGTGGCTCTGGTTACATTGGGACCTCTTGCTCTGGTTACATTGGGACCTGTTGCTCTGGTTACTTTGGGTCCTGTGGATCTGGTTACATTGGGACCTCTTGCTCTGGTTACATTGGGCCCTATTGCTCTGGTTACATTGGGACCTCTTGCTTTGGTTACATTGGGACCTGTTGCTCCGGCTACTTTGGGTCCTGTGGCTCTGGTTACATTGGTACCTCTTGCTCTGGTTACATTGGGACCTGTTGCTCTGGTTACATTGGGTCCTGTTGCTCTGGTTATATTGGGACCTCTGGCTCTGGTTACATTGGGACCTGTTGCTCTGGTTACTTTGGGCCCTGTTGCTCTGGTTACATTGGTACCTCTTGCTCTGGTTACATTGGGTCCTGTGGCTCTGGTTACATTGGGTCCTGTGGCTCTGGTTACATTGGGACCTCTTGCTCTGGTTACATTGGGCCCTGTTGCTCTGGTTACATTGGGACCTGTTGCTCTGGTTACATTGGGAACTGTTGCTCTGGTTACTTTGGGTCCTGTGGCTCTGGTTACATTGGTACCTCTTGCTCTGGTTACATTGGGACCTGTTGCTCTGGTTACTTTGGGTCCTGTGGCTCTGGTTACATTGGGACCACTTGCTCTGGTTACTTTCGGACCTGTTGCTCTGGTTACTTTGGGTCCTGTGGCTCTGGTTACATTGGGACCACTTGCTCTGGTTACTTTCGGACCTGTTGCTCTGGTTACTTTGTGTCCTGTGGCTCTGGTTACATTGGGACCACTTGCTCTGGTTACATTGGGACCACTTGCTCTGGTTACATTGGAACCTTTTGCTCTGGTTATTTTGGGGCCTGTTGCTCTGGTTACATTGGTACCTCTTGCTCTGGTTCCATTGGGACCTGTCTCTCTGGTTACATTGGGTCCTGTTGCTCTGCTTACATTGGGACCTCTTGCTCTGGTTACATTGGGACCTGTTGCTCTGGTTATATTGGGGCCTGTTGCTCTGATTACATTGGGACCTGTTGCTCTGGTTATATTGATACCTCTTGCTCTGGTTACTTTGGGCCCTGTTGCTCTGGGTACATTGGGACCTGTTGCTCTAGTTACAATTGGACATGTTGCTCTGTGTACATTGGGGCCCGTTGCCATGTTTAATTTGGGATCTGTTTTTCTGATTATGTTCCGACCTGTTGTTCTGTTTACATTGGGACCTGATGTTGTGATTACATTGGGAATTCTTGCTCTGGTTACATTGGGACCTGTTGCTCTGGTTACTTTGGGTCCTGTGGCTCTAGTGACATTGGGACCTGTTGCTCTGGTTACATTGGGACCTGTTGCTCTGGCTACATTGGGTCCTGTTGCTCTGGTTACATTGGGACCTCTTGCTCTGGTTACATTGGGACCCGTTGCTCTGGTTACTTTGGGACCTGTTGCTCTGGTTACATTGGGTCCTGTTGCTCTGGTTACATTGGGACCTCTTGCTCTGGTTACATTGGGACCTCTTGCTCTTGTTACATTGGGGTCTGTTCCTCTGGTTACTTTGGAAGCTTTCGCTCTGGTTATTTAGGGGCCTGTTGCTCTGATTACATTGGGACCTCTTGCTCTGGTTACATTGGGACCTGTTCCTCTGGTTACTTTGGGTCCTGTGGCTCTGGTTACATTGGGACCTCTTGCTCTGGTTACATTGGGATCTGTTGCTCTGGTTACATTGGGTCCTGTTGCTCTGGTTACATTGGGACCTCTTGCTCTGGTTACATTGGGACCTGTTGCTCTAGTTACTTTGGGTCCTGTGGCTCTGATTACATTGGGACCTCTTGCTCTGGTTACATTGGGACCTGTTGCTCTGGTTACTTTGGGACCTGTTGCTCTGGTTACTTTGGGACCTGTTGCACTGTTTGCATTGGGACCTGACGCTCTGGTTACATTGGGACCTGTTGCTCTGGTTACATTGGGATATGTTGCTCTCGTTGCATTGGGACTTGCTCCTTTGGTTATATTGGGACCTGTTGCTCAGGTTACATTGGTACCTGATGCTTTGATTACATTGGGATCTGTTGCTGATATTACATTCGGACCTGTTGCTGTGATTACATCGGGACCTATTGTTTTCAAAAAATTGGGACCCTTTGCTCTGGTTACATTGGGAACTGTTGTTGTGATTATATTAGGACCTTTTGCACTGATTGCCTTGGGACCTGTTGCTCTGCTTACATTGGGACCTGTTGCTCTGATTACATTGGTACCTCTTCCTCTGGTTACATTGGGACCTGTTGCTCTGGTTACCTTGGGACCTGTTGCTCTGGTTACATTGGGACCTGTTGCTCTGGTTACATTGGGACCTCTTGCTCTGTTTACATTGAGACCTGTTGCTCTGCTTACATTGGGACCTGTTGCTCTGGTTACATTGGGACCTGTTGCTCTAGTTACACTGGGACCTGTTGCTCTGATAACATTGTGACCTGATGCTCTGGTTACATTGGGATCTGTTGCCCTAGTTACATTGGGGCTTGCTCCTCTAGTTACATTGGGACCTGTTGCTCTGGTTACATTGGGCCCTGTTGCTCTGATAACATTGGGACCTGATGCTCTGGTTCCATTGGGATCTGTTGCTCTAGTTACATTGGGGCTTGCTCCTCTGGTTACATTGGGACCTGTTGTTCTGTTTACATCGGGACCTGTTGCTCTGGTTACATTGGGAAAGTTTGTTGTGATTATATTGGGACCTGGTGTTGTGATTACATTGGGACCGGTTGCACTGGTTACATTGGGAGCAATTGCCCTGGTTACATTGGGAAATGTTGTTGTGGTTATATTGGGACCTGATGTTGTGATTACATTGGGACCTCTTGCTCGTGTTACATTGGGATCTGTTCCTCTGGTTACATTGGGACCTGTTGCTTTGGTTATATTGGGGCCTGTTGCTCTGGTTACACTGGGACCTGTTGCTCTGATTACATTGGGATCTGCTGTTCTGGTTGCACTGGAACATGTCGATGTGATTACATTAGGACCTGTTGCTCAAGTTACATTGGAACCTGTTGCTCTGGTTACTTTGGGTCCTGTTGCTCTGGTTACATTGGGACCTGTTGTTGTGATTTCCTTGGGACCTGATTTTGTGATTACTTTGGGACCTGATGCTCAGGTTACATTGGGACCGGTTGCTCTTTTTTCTTTGAGACCTGATGCTGTGATTATTTTGCGACCTATTGCTCTACTTAAGTTCAGTCCTGTTGTTGTAATTACATTGTGAGCTGTTGCTCGGGTTACTTTGGGACCTTTTGCTCCCGTTGCATTGCGAACTGTTCTTGTGATTACATTAGGAGCTGTTGCTCAGGTTACATTGGGATCTTTTGTCCTGGTTACATTGGGACCTGTTGTTCTGGTTACGCTGGAACCTGTCATTGTGATTACATTAGGGTCTGTTGCTCTGTTTTCATTGGGGCCTGTTGCTCAGGTTACATTGGGACCTGTTACTTTGGTTACATTGTAATATGTTGCTCTGGTTACACTGCTACATGTTGTTCTGTTAACATTGGGAGCTGATGTGATTATATTGGGACCTGTTACTATAATTATGTTCGGACCAGTTGCTGTGGTAACACTGGTTCCTGTTGCTCTGGTTACATTGGGACCTGTTTTTGTGGGACCTGTTGCTCTGGTTATATTGGAACCGTTTGCTCTGATTACATTGGGACCTGTTGCTCTGGTTACATTGGGTCCTGTTGCTCTGGTTACATTGGGACCTCTTGCTCTGGTTACATTGGGACCTGTTGCTCTGGTTACTTTGGGTCCTGTGGCTCTGGTTACATTGGTACATCTTGCTCTGGTTACATTGGGCCCTGTTGCTCTGGTTACATTGGGACCTCTTGCTCTGGTTACATTGGGACCTGTTGCTCTGGTTACATTGGGACCTCTTGCTCTGGTTACATTGGATCCTGTTGCTCTGGTTACATTGGGACCTCTTGCTCTGGTTACATTGGGACCTGTTGCTCTGGTTACTTTGGGACCTGTGGCCCTGGTTACATTGGTACCTCTTGCTCTGGTTACATTGGTACCTCTTGCTCTTGTTACATTGGGGTCTGTTCCTCTGGTTACATTGGAACCTTTTGCTCTGGTTATAGTGGGGCCTGTTGCTCTGATTACATTGGGACCTGTTGCTCTGGTTACATTGGTACCTCTGGCTCTGGTTACATTGGGTTCTGTTGCTCTGGTTACATTGGGACCTCTTGCTCTGGTTCCTTTGGTACCTGTTGCTCTGGTTACTTTGGGCCCTGTGGCTCTGGTTACATTGGTACCTCTTGCTCTGGTTACATTGGGACTTGTTGCTCTGGTTACATTGGGTCCTGTGGCTCTGGTTACATTGGGACCTCTTGCTCTGGTTACCTTGGGTCCTGTGGCTCAGGTTACTTTGGGTCCTGTGGCTCTGGTTACATTGGGACCTCTTGCTCTGGTTACATTGCGACCTGTTGCTCTGGTTACTTTGGGACCTCTTGCTCTGGTTACATTGGGCCCTGTTGCTCTGGTTACATTGGTACCTCTTGCTCTGGTTACATTGGGACCTGTTGCTCTGGTTACTTTGGGTCCTGTGGCTCTGGTTGCATTGGTACCTCTTGCTCTGGTTACATTGGGACCTGTTGCTCTGGTTACATTGGGTCCTGTTGCTCTGGTTACATTGGGACCTCTTGCTCTGGTTACTTTGGGACCTGTTGCTCTGGTTACTTTGGGCCCTGTGGCTCTGGTTACATTGGTACCTCTTGTTCTGGTTACATTGGGACCTGTTGCTCTGGTTACATTGGGTCCTGTTGCTCTGGTTACATTGGGACCACTTGCTCTGGTTACATTGGGACCTGTTGCTTTGGTTACATTAGGTCCTGTTGCTCTGGTTCCATTGGGACCTTTTGCTCTGGTTACATTGGGACCTGTTGCTCTGGTTACATTGGGTCCTGTGGCTCTGGTTACATTGGGACCTCTTGCTCTGGTTACTTTGGGTCCTGTGGCTCTGTTTACTTTGGGTCCTGTGGCTCTGGTTATATTGGTACCTCCTGCTCTGGTTACATTGGGCCCTGTTGCTCTGGTTACATTGGGACCTCTTGCTCTGGTTACATTGGGACCTGTTGCTCTGGTTACTTTGGGTCCTGTGGCTCTGGTTGCATTGGTACCTCTTGCTCTGGTTACATTGGGACCTGTTGCTCTGGTTACATTGGGTCCTGTTGCACTGGTTACATTGGGACCTCTTGCTCTGGTTACATTGGGACCTGTTGCTCTGGTTACATTGGGCCCTGTTCCTCTCTTTACATTGGGACCTCTTGCTCTGGTTACATTGGGACCTGTTGCTCTGGTTACTTTGGGCGCTGTTGCTCTGGGTACATTGGGACCTGTTGCTCTGGTTACAATTGGACATGTTGCTCTGTGTACATTGGGACCCGTTGCCATGTTTAATTTGGGATCTATTTTTCTGATTATGTTCCGACCTGTTGTTCTGTTTACATTGGGTCCTGATGTTGTGATTACATTGGGACTTCTTGCTCTGGTTACATTGGGACCTGTTGCTCTGGTTACTTTGGGTCCTGTGGCTCTGGTGACATTGGGACCTGTTGCTCTGGTTACATTGGGACCTCTTGCTCTGGTTACATTGGGACCTGTTGCTCTGGTTACATTGGGCCCTGTTGCTCTGGTTACTTTGGGTCCTGTGGCTCTGGTTACATTGGGACCTCTTTCTCTGGTTACATTGGGACCTGTTGCTCTGGTTACTTTGGGTCCTGTGCCTCTGGTTACATTGGTACCTCTTGCTCTGGTTACTTTGGGACCTGTTGCTCTGGTTACATTGGGTCCTGTTGCTCTGGTTACATTGGGACCTCTTGCTCTGGTTACATTGGGTCCTGTTGCTCTGGTTACATTGGGACCTCTTTCTCTGGTTACATTGGGACCTGTTGCTCTAGTAACCTTGGGTCCTGTGGCTCTGCTTACATTGGGACCTCTTGCTCTGGTTACATTGGTACCTCTTGCTCTGGTTACATTGGGACCTGTTGCTCTGGTTACATTGGGACCTCTTGCTCTGGTTACATTGGGACCTGTTGCTCTGGTTACATTGGTCCCTGTTGCTCTGGTTACTTTGGGTCCTGTGGCTCTGGTTACATTGGGACCTCTTGCTCTGGTTACATTGGGCCCTGTTGCTCTGGTTACTTTGTGTCCTGTGCCTCTGGTTACATTGGTACCTCTTGCTCTGGTTACTTTGGGACCTGTTGCTCTGGTTACATTGGGTCCTGTTGCTCTGGTTACATTGGGACCTCTTGCTCTGGTTACATTGGGTCCTGTTGCTCTGGTTACATTGGGACCTCTTTCTCTGGTTACATTGGGACCTGTTGCCCTAGTTACTTTGGGTCCTGTGGCTCTGGTTACATTGGGAACTCTTGCTCTGGTTACATTGGGACCTGTTGCTCTGGTTACTTTGGGACCTGTTGCTCTCGTTACTTTGGGACCTGTTGCTCTGGTTACATTGGGACCAGACGCTCAGGTTACATTGGGACCTGTTGCTCTGATTACATTGGGATATGTTGCTCTCGTTACATTGGGACTTGCTCCTTTGGTTATATTGGGACCTGTTGCTCAGGTTACATTGGTACCTGATGCTTTGATTACATTGGGATCTGTTGCTGATATTACATTCGGACCTGTTGCCCTGGTTACATACGGACCTGTTGCTGTGATTACATCGGGACCTATTGTTTTCATAAAATTGGGTCCCGTTGCTCTGGTTACATTGGGAACTGTTGTTGTGATCATATTCGGACCTTTTGCACTGATTGCCTTGGGACCTGTTGCTCTGGTTACATTGGGACCTCTTGCTCTGTTTACATTGAGACCTGTTGCTCTGCTTACATTGGGACCTGTTGCTCTGGTTACATTGGTACCTCTTCCTCTGGTTACATTGGGACCTGTTGCTCTGGTTACCTTGGGACCTGTTGCTCTGGTTACATTGGTACCTCTTCCTCTGGTTACATTGGGACCTGTTGCTCTAGTTACACTGGGACCTGTTGCTCTGATAACATTGGGACCTGATGCTCTGGTTACATTGGGATCTGTTGCTCTAGTTACATTGGGGCTTGCTCCTCTAGTTACATTGGGACCTGTTGCTCTGGTTACATTGGGCCCTGTTGCTCTGATAACATTGGGACCTGATGCTCTGGTTACATTGGGATCTGTTGCTCTAGTTACATTGGGGCTTGCTCCTCTAGTTACATTGGGACCTGTTGCTCTGGTTACATTGGGCCCTGTTGCTCTGATAACATTGGTACCCGATGTTCTGATTACTTTGGGACCTGTTGCTCTGGTTACATTGGGACCTGTTGTTGTGATTTCCTTGGGACCTGATTTTGTGATTACTTTGGGACCTGTTGCTCTGGTTACATTGGGACCGGTTGCTCTTTTTTCTTTGAGACCTGATGCTGTGATTATGTTGCGACCTATTGCTCTACTTAAGTTCAGTCCTGTTGTTGTAATTACATTGTGAGCTGTTGCTCGGGTTACTTTGGGACCTTTTGCTCCCGTTGCATTGTGAACTGTTCTTGTGATTACATTAGGAGCTGTTGCTCAGGTTACATTGGGACCTGTTGCTCTGGTTACTTTGGGTCCTGTGGCTCTGGTTGCATTGGTACCTCTTGCTCTGGTTACATTGGGACCTGTTGCTCTGGTTACATTGGGTCCTGTTGCTCTGGTTACATTGGGACCTCTTGCTCTGGTTACATTGGGACCTGTTGCTCTGGTTACATTGGGCCCTGTTCCTCTCGTTACATTGGGACCTCTTGCTCTGGTTACATTGGGACCTGTTGCTCTGGTTACTTTGGGCGCTGTTGCTCTGGGTACATTGGGACCTGTTGCTCTGGTTACAATTGGACATGTTGCTCTGTGTACATTGGGACCCGTTGCCATGTTTAATTTGGGATCTATTTTTCTGATTATGTTCCGACCTGTTGTTCTGTTTACATTGGGTCCTGATGTTGTGATTACATTGGGACTTCTTGCTCTGGTTACATTGGGACCTGTTGCTCTGGTTACTTTGGGTCCTGTGGCTCTGGTGACATTGGGACCTGTTGCTCTGGTTACATTGGGACCTCTTGCTCTGGTTACATTGGGACCTGTTGCTCTGGTTACATTGGGCCCTGTTGCTCTGGTTACTTTGGGTCCTGTGGCTCTGGTTACATTGGGACCTCTTGCTCTGGTTACATTGGGACCTGTTGCTCTGGTTACTTTGGGTCCTGTGCCTCTGGTTACATTGGTACCTCTTGCTCTGGTTACTTTGGGACCTGTTGCTCTGGTTACATTGGGTCCTGTTGCTCTGGTTACATTGGGACCTCTTGCTCTGGTTACATTGGGTCCTGTTGCTCTGGTTACATTGGGACCTCTTTCTCTGGTTACATTGGGACCTGTTGCTCTAGTAACCTTGGGTCCTGTGGCTCTGGTTACATTGGGACCTCTTGCTCTGGTTACATTGGTACCTCTTGCTCTGGTTACATTGGGACCTGTTGCTCTGGTTACATTGGGACCTCTTGCTCTGGTTACATTGGGACCTGTTGCTCTGGTTACATTGGTCCCTGTTGCTCTGGTTACTTTGGGTCCTGTGGCTCTGGTTACATTGGGACCTCTTGCTCTGGTTATATTGGGCCCTGTTGCTCTGGTTACTTTGTGTCCTGTGCCTCTGGTTACATTGGTACCTCTTGCTCTGGTTACTTTGGGACCTGTTGCTCTGGTTACATTGGGTCCTGTTGCTCTGGTTACATTGGGACCTCTTGCTCTGGTTACATTGGGTCCTGTTGCTCTGGTTACATTGGGACCTCTTTCTCTGGTTACATTGGGACCTGTTGCCCTAGTTACTTTGGGTCCTGTGGCTCTGGTTACATTGGGAACTCTTGCTCTGGTTACATTGGGACCTGTTGCTCTGGTTACTTTGGGACCTGTTGCTCTCGTTACTTTGGGACCTGTTGCTCTGGTTACATTGGGACCTGACGCTCAGGTTACATTGGGACCTGTTGCTCTGATTACATTGGGATATGTTGCTCTCGTTACATTGGGACTTGCTCCTTTGGTTATATTGGGACCTGTTGCTCAGGTTACATTGGTACCTGATGCTTTGATTACATTGGGATCTGTTGCTGATATTACATTCGGACCTGTTGCCCTGGTTACATACGGACCTGTTGCTGTGATTACATCAGGACCTATTGTTTTCATAAAATTGGGTCCCGTTGCTCTGGTTACATTGGGAACTGTTGTTGTGATCATATTCGGACCTTTTGCACTGATTGCCTTGGGACCTGTTGCTCTGGTTACATTGGGACCTCTTGCTCTGTTTACATTGAGACCTGTTGCTCTGCTTACATTGGGACCTGTTGCTCTGGTTACATTGGTACCTCTTCCTCTGGTTACATTGGGACCTGTTGCTCTGGTTACCTTGGGACCTGTTGCTCTGGTTACATTGGGACCTGTTGCTCTGGTTACATTGGTACCTCTTCCTCTGGTTACATTGGGACCTGTTGCTCTAGTTACACTGGGACCTGTTGCTCTGATAACATTGGGACCTGATGCTCTGGTTACATTGGGATCTGTTGCTCTAGTTACATTGGGGCTTGCTCCTCTAGTTACATTGGGACCTGTTGCTCTGGTTACATTGGGCCCTGTTGCTCTGATAACATTGGGACCTGATGCTCTGGTTACATTGGGATCTGTTGCTCTAGTTACATTGGGGCTTGCTCCTCTAGTTACATTGGGACCTGTTGCTCTGGTTACATTGGGCCCTGTTGCTCTGATAACATTGGTACCCGATGTTCTGATTACTTTGGGACCTGTTGCTCTGGTTACATTGGGACCTGTTGTTGTGATTTCCTTGGGACCTGATTTTGTGATTACTTTGGGACCTGTTGCTCTGGTTACATTGGGACCGGTTGCTCTTTTTTCTTTGAGACCTGATGCTGTGATTATGTTGCGACCTATTGCTCTACTTAAGTTCAGTCCTGTTGTTGTAATTACATTGTGAGCTGTTGCTCGGGTTACTTTGGGACCTTTTGCTCCCGTTGCATTGCGAACTGTTCTTGTGATTACATTAGGAGCTGTTGCTCAGGTTACATTGGGATCTTTTGTCCTGGTTACATTGGGACCTGTTGTTCTGGTTACGCTGGAACCTGTCATTGTGATTACATTGGGGTCTGTTGCTCTGTTTTCATTGGGGCCTGTTGCTCAGGTTACATTGGGACCTGTTACTTTGGTTACATTGTAATATGTTGCTCTGGTTACACTGCTACAAGTTGTTCTGTTGACATTGGGAGCTGATGTGATTATATTGGGACCTGTTACTATAATTACGTTCGGACCAGTTGCTGTGGTAACACTGGGTCCTGTTGCTCTGGTTACATTGGGACCTGTTTTGGTAGGACCTGTTGCTCTGGTTATATTGGAACCGTTTGCTCTGATTACATTGGGACCTGTTTTTGTGATTACATTGGGACCTGTTTTTGTGATTACATTGGGACCTGTTGCTCTAGTTTTATTGGGACCTGTTGCTCTGGTCACATTGAGACCTGTTGCTCTGGTTTTATTGGGACCTGTTGCTTTGGTTGCATTGAGACCTCTTGCTCTAATTACATTGGGACCTGTTGCAATGTTTACATTGAGACCTGATGCTCTGGTTTTATTGGGACCTGTTGCTCTGTTTACTTTGGGAATTGTTGCTCTGTTTACGGTGGGACCTGTTGCTCTGGTATCTTTGGGACCTGTTGCTTTGGTTACATTGAGACCTGTTGCTCTGGTTACATTGGGACCTGTTGCTCTGGTTACATTGGGACCTCTTGCTCTGGTTACATTGGGACCTCTTGCTCTGGTTACATTGGGACCTGTTGCTCTGGTTACATTGGGACCTGTTGCTCTGGTTACATTGGGACCTGTTGCTCTGCTTACATTGGGACCTGTTGCTCTGGTTACTTTGGTACCTCTTCCTCTGGTTACTTTGGGACCTGTTGCTCTCGTTACACTGGGACCTGTTGCTCTGATAACATTGGGACCTGATGCTCTGGTTACATTGGGACCTGTTGCTCTGGTTACTTTGGGTCCTGTGGCTCTGGTTACATTGGTACCTCTTGATCTGGTTACATTGGGCCCTGTTGCTCTGGTTACATTGGGACCTCTTGCTCTGGTTACATTGGGACCTGTTGCTCTGGTTACATTGGGACCTCTTGCTCTGGTTACATTGGATCCTGTTGCTCTGGTTACATTGGGACCTCTTGCTCTGGTTACATTGGGACCTGTTGCTCTGGTTACTTTGGGACCTGTGGCCCTGGTTACATTGGTACCTCTTGCTCTGGTTACATTGGTACTTCTTGCTCTTGTTACATTGGGGTCTGTTCCTCTGGTTACATTGGAACCTTTTGCTCTGGTTATAGTGGGGCCTGTTGCTCTGATTACATTGGGACCTGTTGCTCTGGTTACATTGGTACCTCTGGCTCTGGTTACTTTGGGTCCTGTGGCTCTGGTTACATTGCGACCTGTTGCTCTGGTTACATTGGGTTCTGTTGCTCTGGTTACATTGGAACCTCTTGCTCTGGTTCCTTTGGTACCTGTTGCTCTGGTTACTTTGGGCCCTGTGGCTCTGGTTACATTGGTACCTCTTGCTCTGGTTACATTGGGACTTGTTGCTCTGGTTACATTGGGTCCTGTGGCTCTGGTTACATTGGGACCTCTTGCTCTGGTTACCTTGAGTCCTGTGGCTCAGGTTACTTTGGGTCCTGTGGCTCTGGTTACATTGGGACCTCTTGCTCTGGTTACATTGCGACCTGTTGCTCTGGTTACTTTGGGACCTCTTGCTCTGGTTACATTGGGCCCTGTTGCTCTGGTTACATTGGTACCTCTTGCTCTGGTTACATTGGGACCTGTTGCTCTGGTTACTTTGGGTCCTGTGGCTCTGGTTGCATTGGTACCTCTTGCTCTGGTTACATTGGGACCTGTTGCTCTGGTTACATTGGGACCTCTTGCTCTGGTTACATTGGGCCCTGTTGCTCTGGTTACTTTGTGTCCTGTGCCTCTGGTTACATTGGTACCTCTTGCTCTGGTTACTTTGGGACCTGTTGCTCTGGTTACATTGGGTCCTGTTGCTCTGGTTACATTGGGACCTCTTGCTCTGGTTACATTGGGTCCTGTTGCTCTGGTTACATTGGGACCTCTTTCTCTGGTTACATTGGGACCTGTTGCCCTAGTTACTTTGGGTCCTGTGGCTCTGGTTACATTGGGAACTCTTGCTCTGGTTACATTGGGACCTGTTGCTCTGGTTACTTTGGGACCTGTTGCTCTGGTTACTTTGGGACCTGTTGCTCTGGTTACATTGGGACCTGACGCTCAGGTTACATTGGGACCTGTTGCTCTGATTACATTGGGATATGTTGCTCTCGTTACATTGGGACTTGCTCCTTTGGTTATATTGGGACCTGTTGCTCAGGTTACATTGGTACCTGATGCTTTGATTACATTGGGATCTGTTGCTGATATTACATTCGGACCTGTTGCCCTGGTTACATACGGACCTGTTGCTGTGATTACATCGGGACCTATTGTTTTCATAAAATTGGGTCCCGTTGCTCTGGTTACATTGGGAACTGTTGTTGTGATCATATTCGGACCTTTTGCACTGATTGCCTTGGGACCTGTTGCTCTGGTTACATTGGGACCTCTTGCTCTGTTTACATTGAGACCTGTTGCTCTGCTTACATTGGGACCTGTTGCTCTGGTTACATTGGTACCTCTTCCTCTGGTTACATTGGGACCTGTTGCTCTGGTTACCTTGGGACCTGTTGCTCTGGTTACATTGGGACCTGTTGCTCTGGTTACATTGGTACCTCTTCCTCTGGTTACATTGGGACCTGTTGCTCTAGTTACACTGGGACCTGTTGCTCTGATAACATTGGGACCTGATGCTCTGGTTACATTGGGATCTGTTGCTCTAGTTACATTGGGGCTTGCTCCTCTAGTTACATTGGGACCTGTTGCTCTGGTTACATTGGGCCCTGTTGCTCTGATAACATTGGGACCTGATGCTCTGGTTACATTGGGATCTGTTGCTCTAGTTACATTGGGGCTTGCTCCTCTAGTTACATTGGGACCTGTTGCTCTGGTTACATTGGGCCCTGTTGCTCTGATAACATTGGTACCCGATGTTCTGATTACTTTGGGACCTGTTGCTCTGGTTACATTGGGACCTGTTGTTGTGATTTCCTTGGGACCTGATTTTGTGATTACTTTGGGACCTGTTGCTCTGGTTACATTGGGACCGGTTGCTCTTTTTTCTTTGAGACCTGATGCTGTGATTATGTTGCGACCTATTGCTCTACTTAAGTTCAGTCCTGTTGTTGTAATTACATTGTGAGCTGTTGCTCGGGTTACTTTGGGACCTTTTGCTCCCGTTGCATTGCGAACTGTTCTTGTGATTACATTAGGAGCTGTTGCTCAGGTTACATTGGGATCTTTTGTCCTGGTTACATTGGGACCTGTTGTTCTGGTTACGCTGGAACCTGTCATTGTGATTACATTGGGGTCTGTTGCTCTGTTTTCATTGGGGCCTGTTGCTCAGGTTACATTGGGACCTGTTACTTTGGTTACATTGTAATATGTTGCTCTGGTTACACTGCTACAAGTTGTTCTGTTGACATTGGGAGCTGATGTGATTATATTGGGACCTGTTACTATAATTACGTTCGGACCAGTTGCTGTGGTAACACTGGGTCCTGTTGCTCTGGTTACATTGGGACCTGTTTTGGTAGGACCTGTTGCTCTGGTTATATTGGAACCGTTTGCTCTGATTACATTGGGACCTGTTTTTGTGATTACATTGGGACCTGTTTTTGTGATTACATTGGGACCTGTTGCTCTAGTTTTATTGGGACCTGTTGCTCTGGTCACATTGAGACCTGTTGCTCTGGTTTTATTGGGACCTGTTGCTTTGGTTGCATTGAGACCTCTTGCTCTAATTACATTGGGACCTGTTGCAATGTTTACATTGAGACCTTATGCTCTGGTTTTATTGGGACCTGTTGCTCTGTTTACTTTGGGAATTGTTGCTCTGTTTACGGTGGGACCTGTTGCTCTGGTATCTTTGGGACCTGTTGCTTTGGTTACATTGAGACCTGTTGCTCTGGTTACATTGGGACCTGTTGCTCTGGTTACATTGGGACCTCTTGCTCTGGTTACATTGGGACCTCTTGCTCTGGTTACATTGGGACCTGTTGCTCTGGTTACATTGGGACCTGTTGCTCTGGTTACATTGGGACCTGTTGCTCTGCTTACATTGGGACCTGTTGCTCTGGTTACATTGGTACCTCTTCCTCTGGTTACTTTGGGACCTGTTGCTCTCGTTACACTGGGACCTGTTGCTCTGATAACATTGGGACCTGATGCTCTGGTTACATTGGGACCTGTTGCTCTGGTTACTTTGGGTCCTGTGGCTCTGGTTACATTGGTACCTCTTGATCTGGTTACATTGGGCCCTGTTGCTCTGGTTACATTGGGACCTCTTGCTCTGGTTACATTGGGTCCTGTTGCTCTGGTTACATTGGGACCTCTTGCTCTGGTTACATTGGATCCTGTTGCTCTGGTTACATTGGGACCTCTTGCTCTGGTTACATTGGGACCTGTTGCTCTGGTTACTTTGGGACCTGTGGCCCTGGTTACATTGGTACCTCTTGCTCTGGTTACATTGGTACCTCTTGCTCTTGTTACATTGGGGTCTGTTCCTCTGGTTACATTGGAACCTTTTGCTCTGGTTATAGTGGGGCCTGTTGCTCTGATTACATTGGGACCTGTTGCTCTGGTTACATTGGTACCTCTGGCTCTGGTTACTTTGGGTCCTGTGGCTCTGGTTACATTGCGACCTGTTGCTCTGGTTACATTGGGTTCTGTTGCTCTGGTTACATTGGAACCTCTTGCTCTGGTTCCTTTGGTACCTGTTGCTCTGGTTACTTTGGGCCCTGTGGCTCTGGTTACATTGGTACCTCTTGCTCTGGTTACATTGGGACTTGTTGCTCTGGTTACATTGGGTCCTGTGGCTCTGGTTACATTGGGACCTCTTGCTCTGGTTACCTTGAGTCCTGTGGCTCAGGTTACTTTGGGTCCTGTGGCTCTGGTTACATTGGGACCTCTTGCTCTGGTTACATTGCGACCTGTTGCTCTGGTTACTTTGGGACCTCTTGCTCTGGTTACATTGGGCCCTGTTGCTCTGGTTACATTGGTACCTCTTGCTCTGGTTACATTGGGACCTGTTGCTCTGGTTACTTTGGGTCCTGTGGCTCTGGTTGCATTGGTACCTCTTGCTCTGGTTACATTGGGACCTGTTGCTCTGGTTACATTGGGTCCTGTTGCTCTGGTTACATTGGGACCTCTTGCTCTGGTTACTTTGGGACCTGTTGCTCTGGTTACTTTGGGCCCTGTGGCTCTGGTTACATTGGTACCTCTTGTTCTGGTTACATTGGGACCTGTTGCTCTGGTTACATTGGGTCCTGTTGCTCTGGTTACATTGGGACCACTTGCTCTGGTTACATTGGGACCTGTTGCTTTGGTTACATTAGGTCCTGTTGCTCTGGTTCCATTGGGACCTTTTGCTCTGGTTACATTGGGACCTGTTGCTCTGGTTACATTGGGTCCTGTGGCTCTGGTTACATTGGTACCTCTTGCTCTGGTTACTTTGGGTCCTGTGGCTCTGTTTACTTTGGGTCCTGTGGCTCTGGTTATATTGGTACCTCTTGCTCTGGTTACATTGGGCCCTGTTGCTCTGGTTACATTGGGACCTCTTGCTCTGGTTACATTGGGACCTGTTGCTCTGGTTACTTTGGGTCCTGTGGCTCTGGTTGCATTGGTACCTCTTGCTCTGGTTACATTGGGACCTGTTGCTCTGGTTACATTGGGTCCTGTTGCTCTGGTTACATTGGGACCTCTTGCTCTGGTTACATTGGGACCTGTTGCTCTGGTTACTTTGGGCCCTGTGGCTCTGGTTACATTGGGACCTCTTGCTCTGGTTACATTGGGACCTGTTGCTCTGGTTACTTTGGGTCCTGTGGCTCTGGTTACATTGGGACCACTTGCTCTCGTTACATTGGGAACTCTTGCTCTGGTTATATTGGGACCTGTTGCTCTGGTTACTTTGGGTCCTGTGGCTCTGGTTACATTGGGACCACTTGCTCTGGTTACATTGGGACCTGTTGCTCTGGTTACTTTGGGTCCTGTGGCTCTGGTTACATTGGGACCACTTGCTCTCGGTTACATTGGGACCTCTTGCTCTGGTTACATTGGGACCTGTTGCTCTGGTTACTTTGGGTCCTGTGGCTCTGGTTACATTGGGACCACTTGCTCTGGTTACATTGGGACCTGTTGCTCTGGTTACTTTGGGTCCTGTGGCTCTGGTTACATTGGGACCACTTGCTCTGGTTACATTGCGACCTCTTGCTCTGGTTACATTGGGACCTGTTCCTCTGGTTACATTGGTACCTCTTGCTCTGGTTACTTTGGGACCTGTTGCTCTGGTTACATTGGGCCCTGTTCCTCTCGTTACATTGGGACCTCTTGCTCTGGTTACATTGGGACCTGTTGCTCTGGTTACTTTGGGCGCTGTTGCTCTGGGTACATTGGGACCTGTTGCTCTGGTTACAATTGGACATGTTGCTCTGTGTACATTGGGACCCGTTGCCATGTTTAATTTGGGATCTATTTTTCTGATTATGTTCCGACCTGTTGTTCTGTTTACATTGGGTCCTGATGTTGTGATTACATTGGGACTTCTTGCTCTGGTTACATTGGGACCTGTTGCTCTGGTTACTTTGGGTCCTGTGGCTCTGGTGACATTGGGACCTGTTGCTCTGGTTACATTTGGACCTCTTGCTATGGTTACATTGGGACCTGTTGCTCTGGTTACATTGGGCCCTGTTGCTCTGGTTACTTTGGGTCCTGTGGCTCTGGTTACGTTGGGACCTCTTGCTCTGGTTACATTGGGACCTGTTGCTCTGGTTACTTTGGGTCCTGTTGCTCTGGTTACATTGGTACCTCTTGCTCTGGTTACTTTGGGACCTGTTGCTCTGGTTACATTGGGTCCTGTTGCTCTGGTTACATTGGGACCTCTTGCTCTGGTTACATTGGGTCCTGTTGCTCTGGTTACATTGGGACCTCTTTCTCTGGTTACATTGGGACCTGTTGCTCTAGTAACCTTGGGTCCTGTGGCTCTGGTTACATTGGGACCTCTTGCTCTGGTTACATTGGTACCTCTTGCTCTGGTTACATTGGGACCTGTTGCTCTGGTTACATTGGGACCTCTTGCTCTGGTTACATTGGGACCTGTTGCTCTGGTTACATTGGTCCCTGTTGCTCTGGTTACTTTGGGTCCTGTGGCTCTGGTTACATTGGGACCTCTTGCTCTGGTTACTTTGGGTCCTGTGGCTCTGGTTACATTGGGACCTCTTGCTCTGGTTACATTGGGCCTTGTTGCTCTGGTTACTTTGTGTCCTGTGCCTCTGGTTACATTGGTACCTCTTGCTCTGGTTACTTTGGGACCTGTTGCTCTGGTTACATTGGGTCCTGTTGTTCTGGTTACATTGGGACCTCTTGCTCTGGTTACATTGGGTCCTGTTGCTCTGGTTACATTGGGACCTCTTTCTCTGGTTACATTGGGACCTGTTGCCCTAGTTACATTGGGTCCTGTGGCTCTGGTTACATTGGGACCTCTTGCTCTGGTTACATTGGGACCTGTTGCTCTGGTTACATTGGGCCCTGTTGCTCTGGTTACTTTGGGTCCTGTGGCTCTGGTTACGTTGGGACCTCTTGCTCTGGTTACATTGGGACCTGTTGCTCTGGTTACTTTGGGTCCTGTTGCTCTGGTTACATTGGTACCTCTTGCTCTGGTTACTTTGGGACCTGTTGCTCTGGTTACATTGGGTCCTGTTGCTCTGGTTACATTGGGACCTCTTGCTCTGGTTACATTGGGTCCTGTTGCTCTGGTTACATTGGGACCTCTTTCTCTGGTTACATTGGGACCTGTTGCTCTAGTAACCTTGGGTCCTGTGGCTCTGGTTACATTGGGACCTCTTGCTCTGGTTACATTGGTACCTCTTGCTCTGGTTACATTGGGACCTGTTGCTCTGGTTACATTGGGACCTCTTGCTCTGGTTACATTGGGACCTGTTGCTCTGGTTACATTGGTCCCTGTTGCTCTGGTTACTTTGGGTCCTGTGGCTCTGGTTACATTGGGACCTCTTGCTCTGGTTACATTGGGCCTTGTTGCTCTGGTTACTTTGTGTCCTGTGCCTCTGGTTACATTGGTACCTCTTGCTCTGGTTACTTTGGGACCTGTTGCTCTGGTTACATTGGGTCCTGTTGTTCTGGTTACATTGGGACCTCTTGCTCTGGTTACATTGGGTCCTGTTGCTCTGGTTACATTGGGACCTCTTTCTCTGGTTACATTGGGACCTGTTGCCCTAGTTACTTTGGGTCCTGTGGCTCTGGTTACATTGGGAACTCTTGCTCTGGTTACATTGGGACCTGTTGCTCTGGTTACTTTGGGACCTGTTGCTCTGGTTACTTTGGGACCTGTTGCTCTGATTACATTGGGACCTGACGCTCAGGTTACATTGGGACCTGTTGCTCTGATTACATTGGGATATGTTGCTCTCGTTACATTGGGACTTGCTCCTTTGGTTATATTGGGACCTGTTGCTCAGGTTACATTGGTACCTGATGCTTTGATTACATTGGGATCTGTTGCTGATATTACATTCGGACCTGTTGCCCTGGTTACATACGGACCTGTTGCTGTGATTACATCGGGACCTATTGTTTTCATAAAATTGGGTCCCGTTGCTCTGGTTACATTGGGAACTGTTGTTGTGATCATATTCGGACCTTTTGCACTGATTGCCTTGGGACCTGTTGCTCTGGTTACATTGGGACCTCTTGCTCTGTTTACATTGAGACCTGTTGCTCTGCTTACATTGGTACCTCTTCCTCTGGTTACATTGGGACCTGTTGCTCTGGTTACCTTGGGACCTGTTGCTCTGGTTACATTGGGA
This sequence comes from Heterodontus francisci, assembly GCF_036365525.1. NCBI lineage: Eukaryota > Metazoa > Chordata > Chondrichthyes > Heterodontiformes > Heterodontidae > Heterodontus > Heterodontus francisci. Next base: position 62,574,731 of record NC_090393.1, on the reverse strand, counting down.
CCTGTTGCTCTGGTTACATTGGTACCTCTTCCTCTGGTTACATTGGGACCTGTTGCTCTAGTTACACTGGGACCTGTTGCTCTGATAACATTGGGACCTGATGCTCTGGTTACATTGGGATCTGTTGCTCTAGTTACATTGGGGCTTGCTCCTCTAGTTACATTGGGACCTGTTGCTCTGGTTACATTGGGCCCTGTTGCTCTGATAACATTGGGACCTGATGCTCTGGTTACATTGGGATCTGTTGCTCTAGTTACATTGGGGCTTGCTCCTCTAGTTACATTGGGACCTGTTGCTCTGGTTACATTGGGCCCTGTTGCTCTGATAACATTGGTACCCGATGTTCTGATTACTTTGGGACCTGTTGCTCTGGTTACATTGGGACCTGTTGTTGTGATTTCCTTGGGACCTGATTTTGTGATTACTTTGGGACCTGTTGCTCTGGTTACATTGGGACCGGTTGCTCTTTTTTCTTTGAGACCTGATGCTGTGATTATGTAGCGACCTATTGCTCTACTTAAGTTCAGTCCTGTTGTAATTACATTGTGAGCTGTTGCTCGGGTTACTTTGGGACCTTTTGCTCCCGTTGCATTGCGAACTGTTCTTGTGATTACATTAGGAGCTGTTGCTCAGGTTACATTGGGATCTTTTGTCCTGGTTACATTGGGACCTGTTGTTCTGGTTACGCTGGAACCTGTCATTGTGATTACATTGGGGTCTGTTGCTCTGTTTTCATTGGGGCCTGTTGCTCAGGTTACATTGGGACCTGTTACTTTGGTTACATTGTAATATGTTGCTCTGGTTACACTGCTACAAGTTGTTCTGTTAACATTGGGAGCTGATGTGATTATATTGGGACCTGTTACTATAATTACGTTCGGACCAGTTGCTGTGGTAACACTGGGTCCTGTTGCTCTGGTTACATTGGGACCTGTTTTGGTAGGACCTGTTGCTCTGTTATATTGGAACCGTTTGCTCTGATTACATTGGGACCTGTTTTTGTGATTACATTGGGACCTGTTTTTGTGATTACATTGGGACCTGTTGCTCTAGTTTTATTGGGACCTGTTGCTCTGGTTACATTGAGACCTGTTGCTCTGGTTTTATTGGGACCTGTTGCTTTGGTTACATTGAGACCTCTTGCTCTAATTACATTGGGACCTGTTGCAATGTTTACATTGAGACCTGTTGCTCTGGTTTTATTGGGACCTGTTGCTCTGTTTACTTTGGGAATTGTTGCTCTGTTTACGGTGGGACCTGTTGCTCTGGTATCTTTGGGACCTGTTGCTTTGGTTACATTGAGACCTGTTGCTCTGGTTACATTGGGACCTGTTGCTCTGGTTACATTGGGACCTCTTGCTCTGGTTACATTGGGACCTGTTGCTCTGGTTACATTGGGACCTGTTGCTCTGGTTACATTGGGACCTGTTGCTCTGGTTACATTGGGACCTGTTGCTCTGCTTACATTGGGACCTGTTGCTCTGGTTACATTGGTACCTCTTCCTCTGGTTACTTTGGGACCTGTTGCTCTCGTTACACTGGGACCTGTTGCTCTGATAACATTGGGACCTGATGCTCTGGTTACCTTGGGACCTGTTGCTCTGGTTACATTGGGACCTGTTGCTCTGGTTACATTGAGACCTGTTGCTCTGCTTACATTGGGACCTGTTGCTCTGGTTACATTGGTACCTCTTCCTCTGATTACTTTGGGACCTGTTGCTCTCGTTACATTGGGACCTGTTGCTCTGATAACATTGGGACCTGATGCTCTGGTTACATTGGGATCTGTTGCTCTGGTTACATTGGGTCCTGTTGCTCTTTTTACATTGGGACCTCTTGCTCTGGTTACATTGGGACCTGATGCTCTAGTTACTTTGGGTCCTGTGGCTCTGGTTACATTGGGACCTCTTGCTCTGGTTACATTGGGACCTGTTGCTCTGGTTACTTTGGGACCTGTTGCTCTGGTTACTTTGGGACCTGTTGCACTGGTTGCATTGGGACCTGACGCTCTGGTTACATTGGGACCTGTTGCTCTGGTTACATTGGGATATGTTGCTCTCGTTGCATTGGGACTTGCTCCTTTGGTTATATTGGGACCTGTTGCTCAGGTTACATTGGTACCTGATGCTTTGATTACATTGGGATCTGTTGCTGATATTACATTCGGACCTGTTGCTGTGATTACATCGGGACCTATTGTTTTCAAAAAATTGGGACCCTTTGCTCTGGTTACATTGGGAACTGTTGTTGTGATTATATTAGGACCTTTTGAACTGATTGCCTTGGGACCTGTTGCTCTGCTTACATTGGGACCTGTTGCTCTGATTACATTGGTACCTCTTCCTCTGGTTACATTGGGACCTGTTGCTCTGGTTACCTTGGGACCTGTTGCTCTGGTTACATTGGGACCTGTTGCTCTGGTTACTTTGGGACCTGTTGCTCTGGTTACTTTGGGACCTGTTGCACTGGTTGCATTGGGACCTGACGCTCTGGTTACATTGGGACCTGTTGCTCTGGTTACATTGGGATATGTTGCTCTCGTTGCATTGGGACTTGCTCCTTTGGTTATTTTGGGACCTGTTGCTCAGGTTACATTGGTACCTGATGCTTTGATTACATTGGGATCTGTTGCTGATATTACATTCGGACCTGTTGCTGTGATTACATCGGGACCTATTGTTTTCAAAAAATTGGGACCCTTTGCTCTGGTTACATTGGGAACTGTTGTTGTGATTATATTAGGACCTTTTGAACTGATTGCCTTGGGACCTGTTGCTCTGCTTACATTGGGACCTGTTGCTCTGATTACATTGGTACCTCTTCCTCTGGTTACATTGGGACCTGTTGCTCTGGTTACCTTGGGACCTGTTGCTCTGGTTACATTGGGACCTGTTGCTCTGGTTACATTGGGACCTCTTGCTCTGTTTACATTGAGACCTGTTGCTCTGCTTACATTGGGACCTGTTGCTCTGGTTACATTGGGACCTGTTGCTCTAGTTACACTGGGACCTGTTGCTCTGATAACATTGTGACCTGATGCTCCGGTTACATTGGGATCTGTTGCCCTAGTTACATTGGGGCTTGCTCCTCTAGTTACATTGGGACCTGTTGCTCTGGTTACATTGGGCCCTGTTGCTCTGATAACATTGGGACCTGATGCTCTGGTTACATTGGGATCTGTTGCTCTAGTTACATTGGGGCTTGCTCCTCTGGTTACATTGGGACCTGTTGTTCTGTTTACATCGGGACCTGTTGCTCTGGTTACATTGGGAAAGTTTGTTGTGATTATATTGGGACCTGATGTTGTGATTACATTGGGACCGGTTGCACTGGTTACATTGGGAGCAATTGCCCTGGTTACATTGGGAAATGTTGTTGTGGTTATATTGGGACCTGATGTTGTGATTACATTGGGACCTCTTGCTCGTGTTACATTGGGATCTGTTCCTCTGGTTACATTGGGACCTGTTGCTTTGGTTATATTGGGGCCTGTTGCTCTGGTTACACTGGGACCTGTTGCTCTGATTACATTGGGATCTGCTGTTCTGGTTGCACTGGAACATGTCGATGTGATTACATTAGGACCTGTTGCTCAAGTTACATTGGAACCTGTTGCTCTGGTTACTTTGGGTCCTGTTGCTCTGGTTACATTGGGACCTGTTGTTGTGATTTCCTTGGGACCTGATTTTGTGATTACTTTGGGACCTGATGCTCAGGTTACATTGGGACCGGTTGCTCTTTTTTCTTTGAGACCTGATGCTGTGATTATTTTGCGACCTATTGCTCTACTTAAGTTCAGTCCTGTTGTTGTAATTACATTGTGAGCTGTTGCTCGGGTTACTTTGGGACCTTTTGCTCCCGTTGCATTGCGAACTGTTCTTGTGATTACATTAGGAGCTGTTGCTCAGGTTACATTGGGATCTTTTGTCCTGGTTACATTGGGACCTGTTGTTCTGGTTACGCTGGAACCTGTCATTGTGATTACATTAGGGTCTGTTGCTCTGTTTTCATTGGGGCCTGTTGCTCAGGTTACATTGGGACCTGTTACTTTGGTTACATTGTAATATGTTGCTCTGGTTACACTGCTACATGTTGTTCTGTTAACATTGGGAGCTGATGTGATTATATTGGGACCTGTTACTATAATTATGTTCGGACCAGTTGCTGTGGTAACACTGGTTCCTGTTGCTCTGGTTACATTGGGACCTGTTTTTGTGGGACCTGTTGCTCTGGTTATATTGGAACCGTTTGCTCTGATTACATTGGGACCTGTTGCTCTGGTTACATTGGGTCCTGTTGCTCTGGTTACATTGGGACCTCTTGCTCTGGTTACATTGGGACCTGTTGCTCCGGTTACTTTGGGTCCTGTGGCTCTGGTTACATTGGTACCTCTTGCTCTGGTTACATTGGGCCCTGTTCCTCTGGTTACATTGGGACCTCTTGCTCTGGTTACATTGGGACCTGTTGCTCTGGTTACATTGGGACCTCTTGCTCTGGTTACATTGGATCCTGTTGCTCTGGTTACATTGGGACCTCTTGCTCTGGTTACATTGGGACCTGTTGTTCTTGTTACCTTGGGACCTGATTCTCTGGTTACATTGGGACCTGTTGCTCTGGTTACATTGCGACCTGTTGCTCTGGTTACATTGGGACCTGATTCTCTGGTTACATTGGGACCTCTTGCTCTGGTTACATTGGGACCTGATTCACTGGTTACATTGGGACCTGTTGCTCTGTTTATAGTGGGACCTGATTCTCTGGTTACATTGGGACCTCTTGCTTTTGTTACATTGGGACCTGTTGCTCTTGTTAAATTGGGGCCTGATTCTCTGGCTACATTGGGACCTGATGTTGTGTTTATATTCGGACCTGTTGCTCTAATTACGTTCGGACGAGATGCTGTGGTAACACTAGGTCCTGTTGCTCTGCTTATATTGGGAGCGGTTGCGTTGTATACATTGGGACCTCTTGTTGTGATTACATTGGGACCTGTTGCTCTGTTTACATTGGGATATCTTGTTATGATTATTTTGGGACCTGTTGCTCTGGTTACTTTGCGTCCTGTTGCTCTGGTTTCCTTGGTACCTCCTACTCTGGTTACATTGGGACCTGTTGCTCTTGTTACTTTGGGACCTGTTGTTCTGGTTGCATTCGGAACTGTTGCTCTGGTTACATTGGGACCTGTTGCTCTTTTTTCTTTGAGACCTGATGCTGTGATTATGTTGCGACCTATTGCTCTACTTAAGTTCAGTCCTGTTGTTGTAATTACATTGTGAGCTGTTGCTCGGGTTACTTTGGGACCTTTTGCTCCCGTTGCATTGCGAACTGTTCTTGTGATTACATTAGGAGCTGTTGCTCAGGTTACATTGGGATCTTTTGTCCTGGTTACATTGGGACCTGTTGTTCTGGTTACGCTGGAACCTGTCATTGTGATTACATTGGGGTCTGTTGCTCTGTTTTCATTGGGGCCTGTTGCTCAGGTTACATTGGGACCTGTTACTTTGGTTACATTGTAATATGTTGCTCTGGTTACACTGCTACAAGTTGTTCTGTTAACATTGGGAGCTGATGTGATTATATTGGGACCTGTTACTATAATTACGTTCGGACCAGTTGCTGTGGTAACACTGGGTCCTGTTGCTCTGGTTACATTGGGACCTGTTTTGGTAGGACCTGTTGCTCTGGTTATATTGGAACCGTTTGCTCTGATTACATTGGGACCTGTTTTTGTGATTACATTGGGACCTGTTGCTCTAGTTTTATTGGGACCTGTTGCTCTGGTTACATTGAGACCTGTTGCTCTGGTTTTATTGGGACCTGTTGCTTTGGTTACATTGAGACCTCTTGCTCTAATTACATTGGGACCTGTTGCAATGTTTACATTGAGACCTGTTGCTCTGGTTTTATTGGGACCTGTTGCTCTGTTTACTTTGGGAATTGTTGCTCTGTTTACGGTGGGACCTGTTGCTCTGGTATCTTTGGGACCTGTTGCTTTGGTTACATTGAGACCTGTTGCTCTGGTTACATTGGGACTAGTTGCTCTGGTTACATTGGGACCTCTTGCTCTGGTTACATTGAGACCTGTTGCTCTGCTTACATTGGGACCTGTTGCTCTGGTTACATTGGTACCTCTTCCTCTGATTACTTTGGGACCTGTTGCTCTCGTTACATTGGGACCTGTTGCTCTGATAACATTGGGACCTGATGCTCTGGTTACATTGGGATCTGTTGCTCTAGTTACATTGGGGCTTGCTCCTCTGGTTACATTGGGACCTGTTGTTCTGATTACATTGGGCCCTGTTGTTCTGGTTAAAGTGGGAGCACTTGTCCTTGTTACTTTGGGAACTTTTGGTGTGATTACATTGTGACCTGTTTTTCTGTTTACATCGGGACCTGTTGCTCTGGTTGCATTGGGACCTGTTGCTCTGGTTACATTGGGACCTGTTGCTCTGGTTACATTGGGACCTGTTGCTCTGGTTACATTGAGACCTGTTGCTCTGCTTACATTGGGACCTGTTGCTCTGGTTACATTGGTACCTCTTCCTCTGATTACTTTGGGACCTGTTGCTCTCGTTACATTGGGACCTGTTGCTCTGATAACATTGGGACCTGATGCTCTGGTTACATTGGGATCTGTTGCTCTAGTTACATTGGGGCTTGCTCCTCTGGTTACATTGGGACCTGTTGTTCTGATTACATTGGGCCCTGTTGTTCTGGTTAAAGTGGGAGCACTTGTCCTTGTTACTTTGGGAACTTTTGGTGTGATTACATTGTGACCTGTTTTTCTGTTTACATCGGGACCTGTTGCTCTGGTTGCATTGGGAAATTTTGTTGTGATTATCTTGGGACCTGATGTTGTGATTACATTAGGACATGTTGCAATGTTTACATTGGGACCTGTTGCTCTGGTTACCTTGGGACCTGTTGCTCTGGTTACATTGGGACCTGTTGCTCTGGTTACATTGGGACCTCTTGCTCCTTTTACATTGAGACCTGTTGCTCTGCTTACATTGGGACCTGTTGCTCAGGTTACATTGGGAAATTTTGTTGTGATTATATTGGGACCTGATGTTGTGATTACATTGGGACCGGTTGCACTGGTTACATTGGGACCTCTTGCTCTGTTTACATTGAGACCTGTTGCTCTGCTTACATTGGGACCTGTTGCTCTGGTTACATTGGGAAATTTTGTTGTGATTATATTGGGACCTGATGCTCAGGTTACATTGGGACCTGTTGCTCTTTTTTCTTTGGGACCTGATGCTGTGATTATGTTGGGACCTATTGCTCTACTTAAGTTCAGTCCTGTTGTTGTAATTACATTGTGAGCTGTTGCTCGGGTTACTTTGGGACCTTTTGCTCCCGTTGCATTGCGAACTGTTCTTGTGATTACATTAGGAGCTGTTGCTCAGGTTACATTGGGATCTTTTGTCCTGGTTACATTGGGACCTGTTGTTCTGGTTACGCTGGAACCTGTCATTGTGATTACATTGGGGTCTGTTGCTCTGTTTTCATTGGGGCCTGTTGCTCAGGTTACATTGGGACCTGTTACTTTGGTTACATTGTAATATGTTGCTCTGGTTACACTGCTACATGTTGTTCTGTTAACATTGGGAGCTGATGTGATTATATTGGGACCTGTTACTATAATTATGTTCGGACCAGTTGCTCTGGTAACACTGGGTCCTGTTGCTCTGGTTACATTGGAACCGTTTGCTCTGATTACATTGGGACCTGTTTTTGTGATTACATTGGGACCTGTTGCTCTGATTACATTGGGACCTGTTGCTCTGTTTTTATTGGGACCTGTTGCTCTGGTTTCATTGAGACCTGTTGCTCTGGTTTTATTGGGACCTGTTGCTCTGTTTACTTTGGGAATTGTTGCTCTGTTTACGGTGGGACCTGTTGCTCTGGTATCATTGGGACCTGTTGCTTTGGTTACATTGAGACCTCTTGCTCTGGTTACATTGGGACCTGTTGTTGTAATTACATTGGGACATGTTGCAATGTTTACATTGGGAACCGTTGCTCTGATTACATTGGGACCTGTTTTTGTGATTACGTTGGGACCTGATGCTCTGGTTACATTGAGACCTGTTTTTGTGATTACGTTGGGACCTGATGCTCTGGTTACATTGAGACCTGTTGCTCTGGTTTTATTGGGGCCTGTTGCTCTGTTTACTTTGGGAATTGTTGCTCTGTTTACGGTGGGACCTGTTGCTCTGGTATCATTGGGACCTGTTGTTGTGATTATATTCGGATCTGATGTTGTGATTACGGTGGGACTTGATGTTCTGGTTAAAGTGGGACCTGTTGCTGTTATTACATTATGACCTTTTGCTCTGTTTACACTGGGACCTGTTGCTCTGGTTACATTGGGAACTGTTGATCTGGTTACATTGGGAGCAATTGCCCTGGTTGCTTTGGGATGTGTTGTTGTGATTACATTGGGACATGTTGCACTGATCATTCTGGGACCTCTTGCTCTGGTTACCTTGGGAGCTGTTGCTCTAGTTACATTGGGACCTGTTGCTCTGGTTACATTGGGACCTGTTGCTCTGGTTACATTGGGACCTGTTGCTCTGGTTACATTGGGACCTGTTGCTCTAGTTACACTGGGACCTGTTGCTCTGGTTACATTGGGATCTGTTGCTCTAGTTACATTGTGGCCTGTTGCTCAGGTAACATTGGCACATATTGCTCTGATTACATTGTGATCTGTTGCTGACATTACCTTGGGACCTGTTGCTATGCTTACATAGGGACATGTTGCTGTGATTACATTGGGACCTATTGCTCCGACTACAATTGGACATGTAGCTCTGTGTACATTGGGTCCCGTTGCCATGTTTAATTTGGGATCTGTTTTTCTGATTATGTTCCAACCTGTTGTTCTGTTTACATTGGGACCTGATGTTGTGATTACATTGGGACTTCTTGCTCTGGTTACATTGGGACTTGTTGCTCTGGTTACGTTGGAACCTGCTGCTCTGGTTACTTTGGGTCCTGTGGCTCTGATGACGTTGGGATCTGTTGCTCTGGTTACATTGGTACCTCTTGCTCTGGTTACATTGGGACCGTTTGCTCTGATAACATTGGGACCTGTTGCTCTTATTATATTGGCATCTTTTGTTGTGATTTCATTGGGTCCTGTTGTGATTACATTGGTAGCAGATTTTGTGATTGCTTTGGGACCAGTTGCTCTGGTTACATTGGGGCCTGTTGCTCAGCTAACATTGAGACCTATTGCTCGGATTACACTGGGATCTATTGCTGACATTACATTCGGACCTTTTGCTCCGGTTACCAATGGACCTGTTACTGTGATAACATTGAGACCTGTTGTTGAAATTGCATTAGGACATGTTGCACTGTTTACATTGGGACCTGTTGCTCTGATTACATTGGGACCTGATTCTCTGGTTACATTGGGACCTCTTGCTCTGATTACATTGGGACCTGTTGCTCTGGTTACATTGGGACCTGTTGCTCTGGTTAAATTGGGACCTGTTGCTCTGTTTACATTGGGATCTGTTGCTCTAGTTACATTGGGACCTGTTGCTCTGGTTATATTGGGACCTGTTGCTCAGGTTACACTGGGAACTGTTGCTCTGATTACATTGGGACCTCCTGCTCTGGTTACATTGGGGCCTGTTGCTCAGGTTATATTGGGACCTGTTGCTCTGGTTACATTGGGACCTGTTGCTCTGGTTACACTGGGACCTCTTGCTCTGGTTACATTGGGACCTGTTGCTCAGGTTGCATAGGGTCGTCTTGCTCTGGTTACATTGGGAACTGTTGCTCTGGTTACATTGGGACCTGATTCTCTGGTTACATTGGGACCTCTTGCTCTGGTTACATTGGGACCTGTTGTTCTTGTTACCTTGGGACCTGATTCTCTGGTTACATTGGGACCTGTTGCTCTGGTTACATTGCGACCTGTTGCTCTGGTTACATTGGGACCTGATTCTCTGGTTACATTGGGACCTCTTGCTCTGGTTACATTGGGACCTGATTCACTGGTTACATTGGGACCTGTTGCTCTGTTTATAGTGGGACCTGATTCTCTGGTTACATTGGGACCTCTTGCTTTTGTTACATTGGGACCTGTTGCTCTTGTTAAATTGGGGCCTGATTCTCTGGCTACATTGGGACCTGATGTTGTGTTTATATTCGGACCTGTTGCTCTAATTACGTTCGGACGAGATGCTGTGGTAACACTAGGTCCTGTTGCTCTGCTTATATTGGGAGCGGTTGCGTTGTATACATTGGGACCTCTTGTTGTGATTACATTGGGACCTGTTGCTCTGTTTACATTGGGATATCTTGTTATGATTATTTTGGGACCTGTTGCTCTGGTTACTTTGCGTCCTGTTGCTCTGGTTTCCTTGGTACCTCCTACTCTGGTTACATTGGGACCTGTTGCTCTTGTTACTTTGGGACCTGTTGTTCTGGTTGCATTCGGAACTGTTGCTCTGGTTACATTGGGACCTGTTGCTCTGGTTACATCGGGACTTGTTGCTCTGTTTACATTGGGACCTGTTGCTCTGGTTACATTGGGACCTGTTGCTCTGGTTACATCGGGACCTGTTGCTCTGTTTCCATTGGGACCTGTTGCTCTGGTTATATTGGGACCTTTTGCTCAGTTTGCATTGGGACCGTTTGCTCTGATAACATTGGGACCTGTTAAACTGGTTACATTGGGTCCTATTGCTCTGTTTAAGTTGGGATGTGATGCTTACATTACATTGGGTCCTAATGGTCTGGTTACATTGGGACCTGTTGCTCTGGTTACCTAATGAACTGCTGCTTTGGTTATATTGGAACGTTTGCTCTGGTTACATTGGGATCTGTTGCTCTGGTTACATTGGGACCTCTTGCTCAGGTTACATTGGTACCTATTGCTCTGGTTACATTGGGATCTGTTGCACAGGTTACATTGGGGCCTGATTCTCTGGCTACATTGGGACCTGATGTTGTGTTTATATTCGGACCTGTTGCTCTAATTACGTTCGGACGAGATGCTGTGGTAACACTGGGTCCTGTTGCTCTGCTTATATTGGGAGCGGTTGCGTTGTATACATTGGGACCTCTTGTTGTGATTACATTGGGACCTGTTGCTCTGTTTACATTGGGATATCTTGTTATGATTATTTTGGGACCTGTTGCTCTGGTTACTTTGCGTCCTGTTGCTCTGGTTTCCTTGGTACCTCCTACTCTGGTTACATTGGGACCTGTTGCTCTTGTTACTTTGGGACCTGTTGTTCTGGTTGCATTCAGAACTGTTGCTCTGGTTACATTGGGACCTGTTGCTCTGGTTACATCGGGACTTGTTGCTCTGTTTACATTGGGACCTGTTGCTCTGGTTACATTGGGACCTGTTGCTCTGGTTACATTGGGACCTGTTGCTCTGGTTACATCGGGACCTGTTGCTCTGTTTCCATTGGGACCTGTTGCTCTGGTTATATTGGGACCTTTTGCTCAGTTTGCATTGGGACCGTTTGCTCTGATAACATTGGGACCTGTTGCTCTGGTTACTTTGGGACCTGTTAAACTGGTTACATTGGGTCCTATTGCTCTGTTTAAGTTGGGATGTGATGCTTACATTACATTGGGTCCTGTTGGTCTGGTTACATTGGGACCTGTTGCTCTGGTTACCTAATGAACTGCTGCTTTGGTTATATTGGAACGTTTGCTCTGGTTACATTGGGATCTGTTGCTCTGGTTACATTGGGACCTCTTGCTCAGGTTACATTGGTACCTATTGCTCTGGTTACATTGGGATCTGTTGCTCTGGTTACATTGGTACCTCTTGCTCTGGTTACATTGGGACCGTTTGCTCTGATAACATTGGGACCTGTTGCTCTTATTATATTGGCATCTTTTGTTGTGATTTCATTGGGTCCTGTTGTGATTACATTGGGAGCAGATTTTGTGATTGCTTTGGGACCAGTTGCTCTGGTTACATTGGGGCCTGTTGCTCAGCTAACATTGAGACCTATTGCTCGGATTACACTGGGATCTATTGCTGACATGACATTAGGACCTTTTGCTCCGGTTACCAATGGACCTGTTACTGTGATAACATTGAGACCTGTTGTTGAAATTGCATTAGGACATGTTGCACTGTTTACATTGGGACCTGTTGCTCTGATTACATTGGGATCTGATTCTCTGGTTACATTGGGACCTCTTGCTCTGATTACATTGGGACCTGTTGCTCTGGTTACATTGGGACCTGTTGCTCTGGTTAAATTGGGACCTGTTGCTCTGTTTACATTGGGATCTGTTGCTCTAGTTACATTGGGACCTGTTGCTCTGGTTATATTGGGACCTGTTGCTCAGGTTACACTGGGAACTGTTGCTCTGATTACATTGGGACCTCCTGCTCTGGTTACATTGGGGCCTGTTGCTCAGGTTATATTGGGACCTGTTGCTCTGGTTACATTGGGACCTGTTGCTCTGGTTACACTGGGACCTCTTGCTCTGGTTACATTGGGACCTGTTGCTCAGGTTACATAGGGTCGTCTTGCTCTGGTTACATTGGGAACTGTTGCTCTGGTTACATTGGGACCTGATTCTCTGGTTACATTGGGACCTCTTGCTCTGGTTACATTGGGACCTGTTGTTCTTGTTACCTTGGGACCTGATTCTCTGGTTACATTGGGACCTGTTGCTCTGGTTACATTGCGACCTGTTGCTCTGGTTACATTGGGACCTGATTCTCTGGTTACATTGGGACCTCTTGCTCTGGTTACATTGGGACCTGATTCACTGGTTACATTGGGACCTGTTGCTCTGTTTATAGTGGGACCTGATTCTCTGGTTACATTGGGACCTCTTGCTTTTGTTACATTGGGACCTGTTGCTCTTGTTAAATTGGGGCCTGATTCTCTGGCTACATTGGGACCTGATGTTGTGTTTATATTCGGACCTGTTGCTCTAATTACGTTCGGACGAGATGCTGTGGTAACACTAGGTCCTGTTGCTCTGCTTATATTGGGAGCGGTTGCGTTGTATACATTGGGACCTCTTGTTGTGATTACATTGGGACCTGTTGCTCTGTTTACATTGGGATATCTTGTTATGATTATTTTGGGACCTGTTGCTCTGGTTACTTTGCGTCCTGTTGCTCTGGTTTCCTTGGTACCTCCTACTCTGGTTACATTGGGACCTGTTGCTCTTGTTACTTTGGGACCTGTTGTTCTGGTTGCATTCGGAACTGTTGCTCTGGTTACATTGGGACCTGTTGCTCTGGTTACATCGGGACTTGTTGCTCTGTTTACATTGGGACCTGTTGCTCTGGTTACATTGGGACCTGTTGCTCTGGTTACATTGGGACCTGTTGCTCTGGTTACATCGGGACCTGTTGCTCTGTTTCCATTGGGACCTGTTGCTCTGGTTATATTGGGACCTTTTGCTCAGTTTGCATTGGGACCGTTTGCTCTGATAACATTGGGACCTGTTGCTCTGGTTACTTTGGGACCTGTTAAACTGGTTACATTGGGTCCTATTGCTCTGTTTAAGTTGGGATGTGATGCTTACATTACATTGGGTCCTGTTGGTCTGGTTACATTGGGACCTGTTGCTCTGGTTACCTAATGAACTGCTGCTTTGGTTATATTGGAACGTTTGCTCTGGTTACATTGGGATCTGTTGCTCTGGTTACATTGGGACCTCTTGCTCAGGTTACATTGGTACCTATTGCTCTGGTTACATTGGGATCTGTTGCTCTGGTTACATTGGTACCTCTTGCTCTGGTTACATTGGGACCGTTTGCTCTGATAACATTGGGACCTGTTGCTCTTATTATATTGGCATCTTTTGTTGTGATTTCATTGGGTCCTGTTGTGATTACATTGGGAGCAGATTTTGTGATTGCTTTGGGACCAGTTGCTCTGGTTACATTGGGGCCTGTTGCTCAGCTAACATTGAGACCTATTGCTCGGATTACACTGGGATCTATTGCTGACATGACATTAGGACCTTTTGCTCCGGTTACCAATGGACCTGTTACTGTGATAACATTGAGACCTGTTGTTGAAATTGCATTAGGACATGTTGCACTGTTTACATTGGGACCTGTTGCTCTGATTACATTGGGACCTGATTCTCTGGTTACATTGGGACCTCTTGCTCTGATTACATTGGGACCTGTTGCTCTGGTTACATTGGGACCTGTTGCTCTGGTTAAATTGGGACCTGTTGCTCTGTTTACATTGGGATCTGTTGCTCTAGTTACATTGGGACCTGTTGCTCTGGTTATATTGGGACCTGTTGCTCAGGTTACACTGGGAACTGTTGCTCTGATTACATTGGGACCTCCTGCTCTGGTTACATTGGGGCCTGTTGCTCAGGTTATATTGGGACCTGTTGCTCTGGTTACATTGGGACCTGTTGCTCTGGTTACACTGGGACCTCTTGCTCTGGTTACATTGGGACCTGTTGCTCAGGTTACATAGGGTCGTCTTGCTCTGGTTACATTGGGAACTGTTGCTCTGGTTACATTGGGACCTGATTCTCTGGTTACATTGGGACCTCTTGCTCTGGTTACATTGGGACCTGTTGTTCTTGTTACCTTGGGACCTGATTCTCTGGTTACATTGGGACCTGTTGCTCTGGTTACATTGCGACCTGTTGCTCTGGTTACATTGGGACCTGATTCTCTGGTTACATTGGGACCTCTTGCTCTGGTTACATTGGGACCTGATTCACTGGTTACATTGGGACCTGTTGCTCTGTTTATAGTGGGACCTGATTCTCTGGTTACATTGGGACCTCTTGCTTTTGTTACATTGGGACCTGTTGCTCTTGTTAAATTGGGGCCTGATTCTCTGGCTACATTGGGACCTGATGTTGTGTTTATATTCGGACCTGTTGCTCTAATTACGTTCGGACGAGATGCTGTGGTAACACTAGGTCCTGTTGCTCTGCTTATATTGGGAGCGGTTGCGTTGTATACATTGGGACCTCTTGTTGTGATTACATTGGGACCTGTTGCTCTGTTTACATTGGGATATCTTGTTATGATTATTTTGGGACCTGTTGCTCTGGTTACTTTGCGTCCTGTTGCTCTGGTTTCCTTGGTACCTCCTACTCTGGTTACATTGGGACCTGTTGCTCTTGTTACTTTGGGACCTGTTGTTCTGGTTGCATTCGGAACTGTTGCTCTGGTTACATTGGGACCTGTTGCTCTGGTTACATCGGGACTTGTTGCTCTGTTTACATTGGGACCTGTTGCTCTGGTTACATTGGGACCTGTTGCTCTGGTTACATTGGGACCTGTTGCTCTGGTTACATCGGGACCTGTTGCTCTGTTTCCATTGGGACCTGTTGCTCTGGTTATATTGGGACCTTTTGCTCAGTTTGCATTGGGACCGTTTGCTCTGATAACATTGGGACCTGTTAAACTGGTTACATTGGGTCCTATTGCTCTGTTTAAGTTGGGATGTGATGCTTACATTACATTGGGTCCTGTTGGTCTGGTTACATTGGGACCTGTTGCTCTGGTTACCTAATGAACTGCTGCTTTGGTTATATTGGAACGTTTGCTCTGGTTACATTGGGATCTGTTGCTCTGGTTACATTGGGACCTCTTGCTCAGGTTACATTGGTACCTATTGCTCTGGTTACATTGGGATCTGTTGCACAGGTTACATTGGGGCCTGATTCTCTGGCTACATTGGGACCTGATGTTGTGTTTATATTCGGACCTGTTGCTCTAATTACGTTCGGACGAGATGCTGTGGTAACACTGGGTCCTGTTGCTCTGCTTATATTGGGAGCGGTTGCGTTGTATACATTGGGACCTCTTGTTGTGATTACATTGGGACCTGTTGCTCTGTTTACATTGGGATATCTTGTTATGATTATTTTGGGACCTGTTGCTCTGGTTTCCTTGGTACCTCCTACTCTGGTTACATTGGGACCTGTTGCTCTTGTTACTTTGGGACCTGTTGCTCTGGTTACATCGGGACTTGTTGCTCTGTTTACATTGGGACCTGTTGCTCTGGTTACATTGGGACCTGTTGCTCTGGTTACATTGGGACCTGTTGCTCTGGTTACATCGGGACCTGTTGCTCTGTTTCCATTGGGACCTGTTGCTCTGGTTATATTGGGACGTTTTGCTCAGTTTGCATTGGGACCGTTTGCTCTGATAACATTGGGACCTGTTGCTCTGGTTACTTTGGGACCTGTTAAACTGGTTACATTGGGTCCTATTGCTCTGTTTAAGTTGGGATGTGATGCTTACATTACATTGGGTCCTGTTGGTCTGGTTACATTGGGACCTGTTGCTCTGGTTACCTAATGAACTGCTGCTTTGGTTATATTGGAACGTTTGCTCTGGTTACATTGGGATCTGTTGCTCTGGTTACATTGGGACCTCTTGCTCAGGTTACATTGGTACCTATTGCTCTGGTTACATTGGGATCTGTTGCACAGGTTACATTGGGACCTCTTGCTCTGTTTACATTGGGACCTGTTGCTCAGGTTACATTGGGACATTTTGCTCTGGTTAGATTGAGACCTTTTGCTCTGTTTACTTTGGGACTGTTGTTCTGGTTACTTTGTAATCTGTTGCTCTGGTTACACTGCTACATGTTGTTCTGTTAACATTGGGGCCTGTTGCTCTGGTTTCATTGGTACATATTGCTCTGTTTACGTTGGGGCCTGTTGCTCTGGTTACTTTTCGGTCCGTTTGCTCTGATAACATTGGGACCTGTTGCTCTGGTTACATTCGGACCTGTTGCTCTGGTTACATTGGGACCTGTTGCTCTGGTTACTTTATGGTCCGTTTGCTCTGATAACATTGGGACCTGTTGCTCTGGTTACATTCGGACCTGTTGCTCTGATTGCATTGGGACCTGTTGCTCTTGTTACATTCGGACCTGTTGCTCTGGTTACATTGGGACCTGTTGCTCTGGTCACATTGGGACCTGTTGCTCAGGTGAAATTGGGACCTGTTGCTGTAGTTAGATTGGGTGCTGTTGCTGCAATTATATTGGGAGCTGTGGCTCTGGTTACATTGGGACCGTTTGCTCTGTTTACATTGTAATCTGTTGCTCCGGTTATACTGCTGCACGTTGTTCTGTTTACATCGGGACCTGATGTTGTGATTATATTGGGACCTGTTGCTCTAATTACGTTCGGACCAGTTGCTGTGGTAATACTGGGTCCTGGTGCTCTGCCTACGTTGGGACCTGTTGCGCAGGTTACATTGCAGCCTGTTGCTCTGTTTACATTGGGACCGGTTGCTCTGTTTACATTGGGCCCTGATGTTCTGGTTACTTTGGGACCTTTTCCTCTGTTTACATTGTAATCTGTTGCTCTGGTCACACTGCAGCATGTTGTTCTGTTAACATTGGGACCTGTTGCTCTGGTTTCATTGGTACATATTGCTCTGTTTACGTTGGGGCCTGTTGCTCTGGTTACTTTTCGGTCCGTTTGCTCTGATAACATTGGGACCTGTTGCTCTGGTTACATTCGGACCTGTTGCTCTGGTTACATTGGGACCTGTTGCTCTGGTTACTTTATGGTCCGTTTGCTCTGATAACATTGGGACCTGTTGCTCTGGTTACATTCGGACCTGTTGCTCTGATTGCATTGGGACCTGTTGCTCTTGTTACATTCGGACCTGTTGCTCTGGTTACATTGGGACCTGTTGCTCTGGTCACATTGGGACCTGTTGCTCAGGTGAAATTGGGACCTGTTGCTGTAGTTAGATTGGGTGCTGTTGCTGCAATTATATTGGGAGCTGTGGCTCTGGTTACATTGGGACCGTTTGCTCTGTTTACATTGTAATCTGTTGCTCCGGTTATACTGCTGCACGTTGTTCTGTTTACATCGGGACCTGATGTTGTGATTATATTGGGACCTGTTGCTCTAATTACGTTCGGACCAGTTGCTGTGGTAATACTGGGTCCTGGTGCTCTGCCTACGTTGGGACCTGTTGCGCAGGTTACATTGCAGCCTGTTGCTCTGTTTACATTGGGACCGGTTGCTCTGTTTACATTGGGCCCTGATGTTCTGGTTACTTTGGGACCTTTTCCTCTGTTTACATTGTAATCTGTTGCTCTGGTCACACTGCAGCATGTTGTTCTGTTAACATTGGGACCTGTTGTCGTGATTACATTGGGACCTGTTGCTCTGGTTACATTGGGACCTGAAATTTGTGATTACATTGGGACCTGTTGCTCTGGTTACCTAGGGAACTGCTGCTTTGGTTATATTGGGACCGTTTGCTCTGGTTACATTGGGACCTGTTGCTCAGGTTACGTTGGGACCTGTTGCCATGGTTACATTGGGACCTGTTGCTCTGGTTACATTGGGACCTGAAATTTGTGATTACATTGGGATCTGTTGCTGACATTACATTGGGACCTGTTGCTCTGGTTACATTGGGATGTGTTGCTCAGGTTACATTGGGACCTCTTGCTCTGGTTACATTGGGACCTGTTGCTCAGGTTACATTGGGACCTCTTGCTCTGGTTACATTGGGACCTGAATTTTGTGATTACATTGGGACCTGTTGCTCTGGTTACCTAGGGAACTGCTGCTTTGGTTATATTGGGACCGTTTGCTCAGGTTACATTGGGATCTGTTGCTGTGGTTACATTGGGACCTGTTGCTCAGGTTACATTGGGATCTGTTGCTCAGGTTACATTGGGATCTGTTGCTCAGGTTACATTGGGACCTGTTGCTCAGGTTACATTGGGATCTGTTGCTCAGGTTACATTGGGATCTGTTGCTCAGGTTACATTGGGACCTCTTGCTCAGGTTACATTGGGATCTGTTGCTCAGGTTACATTGGGACCTCTTGCTCAGGTTACATTGGGACCTCTTGCTCTGGTTACATTGGGATCTGTTGCTCAGGTTACATTGGGACCTCTTGCTCTGGTTACATTGGGACCTGTTGCTCAGGTTACATTGGGATCTGTTGCTCAGGTTACATTGGGATCTGTTGCTCAGGTTACATTGGGACCTCTTGCTCAGGTTACATTGAGACCTGTTGCTCTGGTTACATTGGGATCTGTTGTTCAGGTTACATTGGGACCTCTTGCTCTGGGTACATTGGGACCTGTTGCTCAGGTTACATTGGGATCTGTTGCTCAGGTTACATTGGGATCTGTTGCTCAGGTTACATTGGGACCTGTTGCTCTGGTTACCTAGGGAACTGCTGCTTTGGTTATATTGGGACCGTTTGCTCTGGTTACATTGGGATCTGTTGCTCTGGTTACATTGGGACCTGAATTTTGTGATTACATTGGGACCTGTTGCTCTGGTTACCTAGGGAACTGCTGCTTTGGTTATATTGGGACCTCTTGCTCTGTTTACATTGGGATCTGTTGCTCAGGTTACATTGGGACCTGTTGCTCTGGTTACATTGGGATCTATTGCTCAGGTTACATTGGGACCTCTTGCTCTGGTTACATTGGGACCTGTCGCTCAGGTTGCATTGTGATCTGTTGCTCAGGTTACATTGGGATCTGTTGCTCAGATTACATTGGGACCTCTTGCTCTGGTTACATTGGGACCTGTTGCTCTGGTTACATTGGGATCTGTTGCTCAGGTTACATTGGGACCTCTTGCTCTGGTTACATTGGGACCTGTTGCTCAGGTTACATTGGGACCTGTTGCTCAGGTTACATTGGGACCTCTTGCTCTGGTTACATTGGGACCTGTTGCTCAGGTTACATTGGGACCTGTTGCTCAGGTTACATTGGGACATTTTTCATTGGTTAGATTGAGACCTTTTGCTCTGTTTACTTTGGGACTGTTGCTCTGGTTACATTGTAATCTGTTGCTCTGGTTACACTGCTACATGTTGTTCTGTTAACATTGGGGCCTGTTGCTCTGGTTACATTGGGACATATTGCTCTGTTTACGTTGGGGCCTGTTGCTCTGGTTACCTTTCGGTTTGTTTGCTCAGATAACATTGGGACCTGTTGCTCTAGTTACATTGGGACCTGTTGCTCTGGTTACATTGGGACCTGTTGCTCTGGTTACTTTTCGGTCCGTTTGCTCTGATAACATTGGGACCTGTTGCTCTGGTTACATTCGGACCTGTTGCTCTGATTGCATTGGGACCTGTTGCTCTTGTTACATTCGGACGTTTTGCTCTGGTTACATTGGGACCTGTTGCTCTGGTCACATTGGGACCTGTTGCTCAGGTGAAATTGGGACCTGTTGCTGTAGTTAGAGTGGGTGCTGTTGCTGCAATTATATTGGGAGCTGTGGCTCTGGTTATTTTGGGACCGTTTGCTCTGTTTACATTGTAATCTGTTGCTCCGGTTTTACTTCTGCACGTTGTTCTGTTTACATCGGGACCTGATGTTGTGATTATATTGGGACCTGTTGTTCTAATTACGTTCGGACCAGTTGCTGTGGTAATACTGGGTCCTGGTGCTCTGCCTACGTTGGGACCTGTTGCGCAGGTTACATTGCAGCCTGTTGCTCTGTTTACATTGGGACCGGTTGCTCTGTTTACATTGGGTCCTGATGTTCTGGTTACTTTGGGACCTTTTCCTCTGTTTATATTGTAATCTGTTGCTCTGGTTACACATGCTGCATGTTGTTCTGTTAACATTGGAACCTGTTGTCGTGATTACTTTGGCACCTCTTGCTCTGTTTACATTGGGACCTGTTGTTCTGGTTACATTGGGACCTTTTGCACTGGTTACATTGGGATCTGTTGCTCTGGTTACATTGAGACCTGTTTCTCTGCTTATATTGTGACCTATTGCTCTAATTATATTTGGACCCGTTGTTCTGATTACGTTGGGACCTGTTGCTCGCATTACATGGGATCTATTGCTCCGGTTTCATTGGGGCCTGTTTCTCTCGTTGCCTTGCGAACTGTTGTTCTGGTTACATTAGAACCTGTTGCTCAGGTTACATTGGGATTTTTTGTTCTAGTTACATTGGAACCTGTCGCTATGCTAACATTGTGACCTGCTGCTCTGGTTACAATTGGACATGTTTCTCTGCATACATTAGGACCACTTGCCCTGATTACATTGGGAACTGTTGCTCTGGTTACATTGGGACCTGTTGCTCTGGTTACATTGTGACCTGCTACTTTGATTACCTTGGGACCTGCGTTGTGATTACAATGGGAACTGTTGTTGTGATTACATTGGGCCCTGTTGCTCTGGTTACATTGGGACCTGTTGCTCCGATTACAATTCGACATGTTGCTCTGCGTACATTAGGACCACATGCTGTGATTACATGGGGAACTGTTGTTGTGATTACATTGGGACCTGATGTTCTGTTTATACTGGGATCTGTTGCTCTGGTTACATTGGGACCTGCTGCTCTGGTTACATTGGGACCGTTTGATCTGGTTATATTGCGACTTGTTGCTCTAATTACGTTGGGACCTGTTGCTGTGGTAACACTGGGTCCTGTTGCACTGCTTACGTTGGGACCTGTTGCTCTGGTTACATTGGGACCTGTTGCTGTGGTTACATTGGGTGCTGTTGCTACAATTTTATTGGGACCTGTTGCTCTGGTTACATTGGGACCGTTTGCTCTGATAAAATTGGGACCTGTTGCTCTGGTCACATTGGAACCTGTAGCTCTGGTTACATTGGGATCTGCTGCCATGGTAACATTGGGACCGTTCACTCTGATAACATTGGGACTGGTTGCTCTGGTTAAATTGGGACCTGTTTTTGTGATTACATTGGGACCTGTTGCTCTGGTTACATTGGGACCTGTTGCTCTGTTAACATTGAGACCTGTTGGTCTGGTTATATTGGGACCTGTTGCTCTTTTTACATTGAGACCCTGTTGCTCTGGTTACATTTGGGCCTGTTGCTCTGGTTACATTGGGGCCTGTTGCTCTGGTTACACTGCTACTTGTTGTTCTGTTAACATTGGGACCTGATGTTGTGATTATATTGGCACATGTTGCTCTAATTACGTTTGGACCAATTGCTGTGGTAACACTGGGTCTTGTTGCTCTGCTTACGTGGGGACCTGTTGTTCAGGTTACATTGGGAACGTTTGCTCTCATTACACTGGGACCTGTTGCTCTGGTTATATTGGGACCGTTTGCTCTGATAACATTTGGACCTGTTGCTCAGGTTACATTGGGGCCTGTTGCTCTGGTTACATTGAGACCTGTTGCTCTCATTACACTGGGACCTGTTGCTCTGGTTACATTGGGACCTGTTGCTCTGGTTACATTGGGACCTTTTGCTCTGGATACATTGGGACCTGTTGCTCTGGTTACATTGGGACCTTTTGCACTGGTTACATTGGGATCTGTTGCTCTGGTTACATTGAGACCTGTTTCTCTGCTTATATTGTGACCTATTGCTCTAATTATATTGGGACCCGTTGTTCTGATTACGTTGCGACCTGTTGCTCGCATTACATGGGATCTATTGCTCCGGTTTCATTGGGGCCTGTTTCTCTCGTTGCCTTGCGAACTGTTGTTCTGGTTACATTAGAACCTGTTGCTCAGGTTACATTGGGATTTTTTGTTCTAGTTACATTGGAACCTGTCGCTGTGCTAACATTGTGACCTGCTGCTCTGGTTACAATTGGACATGTTTCGCATACATTAGGACCACTTGCCCTGATTACATTGGGAACTGTTGCTCTGGTTACATTGTGACCTGCTACTTTGATTAAATTGGGACCTTTTGTTGTGATTACATTGGGAACTTTGGTTGTGATTACATTGGGAACTTTTGTTGTGTTTGCATTGGGACCTTTTGTTGTGATTACATTGGGACCTTTTGTTGTGATTACATTGGGAACTTTTGTTGTGTTTGCATTGGGACCTATTGTTGTGATTACATTGGGACCTTTTGTTGTGATTACATTGGGACCTGCTGCTCTGGTTACTTTGGGACCTTTTGTTGTGATTACATTAGGACCAATTGTTGTGATTACATTAGGACCTTTTGTTGTGATTACATTAGGACCTTTTGTTGTGATTACACTGAGACCATTTGATGTGATTACATTGGGACCATTTGTTGTTATTACATTGGGATGTTTTGTTGTGATTACATTGAGACGATTTGTTGTGGTTACATTGAGACCATTTGATGTGATTACATTGGGACCTGTTGTTGTGATTCCATTGGGACATTTTGTTGTGATTACCTTGGGACCTTTTGTTTTGATTACATTGAGACCATTTGTTGTGGTTACATTGAGACCATTTGTTGTGATTAAATTGGGACCTTTTGTTGTGATTACATTGGGACCTTTTTTTGTGATTACATTGAGACCATTTGTTGTGGTTACATTGAGACCATTTGTTGTGATTAAATTGGGACCTTTTGTTGTGATTACATTGGGAACTTTTGTTGTGTTTGCATTGGGACCTATTGTTGTGATTACATTGGGACCTTTTGTTGTGATTACATTGGGACCTTTTGTTGTGATTAAATTGGGACCTTTTGTTGTGATTAAATTGGGACCTTTTGTTGTGATTACATTCGGACCAATTGTTGTGATTACATTAGGACCTTTTGTTGTGATTACATTGAGACCATTTGATGTGATTACATTGGGACCATTTGTTGTGATTACATTGGGACCTTTTGTTGTGATTACATTGGTATGTTTTGTTGTGATTACATTGGGACCATTTGTTGTGATTACATTGGGACATTTTGTTACGATTACATTGGGACATTTTGTTGTGATTACATTGGGACCCGTTGCTCTGGTTACTTTTGGGACCTGTTGTGATTAAATTGGGACCTGTTGCTCTGGTTACTTTAAGACCTGTTGTTGTGATTAAATTGGGACGTTTTGTTGTGATTACATTGGGACCTTTTGTTGTGATTACATTGGGACCTGTTGCTCTGGTTACATTGGAACCTGTTGTTGTGATTACATTGGGACCTTATGCTGTGATTAAATTGGGACGTTTTATTGTGATTACATTAGGACCTGTTGCTCTGGTTACTTTAAGACCTGTTGTTGTGATTAAATTGGGACGTTTTGTTGTGATTACATTGGGACCTGTTGCTCTGGTTACATTGGAACCTGTTGTTGTGATTACATTGGGACCTTTTGTTGTGATTACATTGGGACCATTTGTTGTGATTACATTGGGACGTTTTGTTGTGATTACATTGGGACATTTTGTTACGATTACATTGGGACCCGTTGCTATGGTTACTTCTGGGACCTGTTGTGATTAAATTGGGACCTGTTGCTCTGGTTACTTTAAGACCTGTTGTTGTGATTAAATTGGGACGTTTTGTTGTGATTACATTGGGATCTGTTATTCTGATTACATTGGGACCTGTTGCTCTGGTTACTTTAGGACCAGTGTTGTGATTACATTGTGACATTTTGTTGTGAATACATTGGGACCATTTGTTGTGATTACATTGAGACCATTTGTTGTGATTACATTGAGACCATTTGATGTGATTACATTGGGACCATTTGTTTTGATTACATTGGGACCATTTGTTGTGATTTCATTTAGACCATTTGTTGTGATTACATTGGGACCATTTGTTGTGATTACATTGAGACCATTTGTTGTGATTACATTGGGTCCTTTTGTTGTGATTTCATTTAGACCATTTGTTGTGATTACATTGGGACCATTTGTTGTGATTACATTGGGACCATTTGTTGTGAATACATTGAGACCATTTGATGTGATTACATTGGGACCATTTGTTGTGATTACATTGGGACCATTTGTTGTGATTTCATTGGGACCTTTTGTTGTGATTACATTGGGACCATGTGTTGTGGTGACATTGGAACATTTTATTGTGATTACATTGGGACCTTTTGTTGTGATTACATTAGGACCTTTTGTTGTGATTACATTAGGACCTTTTGTTGTGATTACATTGAGACCATTTGATGTGATTACATTGGGACCATTTGTTGTGATTACATTGGGACCATTTGTTGTGATTACATTGAGACCATTCGTTGTGATTACATTGGGACTTTTGTTGTGATTACATTGGGACCATTTGTTGTGATTACATTGAGACCATTTGTTGTGATTTCATTGGGGCCTTTTGTTGTGATTACATTGGGACCTGCTGCTCTGGTTACTTTTGGACCTTTTGTTGTGATTACATTGGGACCATTTGTTGTGATTACATTGAGACCATTTGTTGTGATTTCATTGGGACCATTTGTTGTGATTTCATTCGACCTTTTGTTGTGATTACATTGGGACCATTTGTTGTGATTGCATTGGACCTTTTGTTGTGATTACATTGGGAGCCTTTGTTGTGATTACATTGGGTCCTTTTGTTGTGATTTCATTTGGACCATTTGTTGTGATTACATTGAGACCATTTGTTGTGATTACATTGAAACCATTTGTTGTGATTTCATTGGGACCATTTGTTGTGATTTCATTCGACCTTTTGTTGTGATTACATTGGGACCATTTGTTGTGATTACATTGGACCTTTTGTTGTGATTTAATTGAGACCATTTGATGTGATTACATTGGGACCATTTGTTGTGATTACATTGGGACCATTTGTTGTGATTTCATTCGACCTTTTGTTGTGATTACATTGGGACCATTTGTTGTGATTGCATTGGACCTTTTGTTGTGATTAC
This sequence comes from Heterodontus francisci, assembly GCF_036365525.1. Classification (NCBI taxonomy): domain Eukaryota; kingdom Metazoa; phylum Chordata; class Chondrichthyes; order Heterodontiformes; family Heterodontidae; genus Heterodontus; species Heterodontus francisci. The sequence continues at coordinate 62,549,147 of NC_090393.1, read as the reverse complement.
ATTGAGACCATTTGATGTGATTACATTGGGACCTTTTGTTGTGATTACATTCGGACCTGCTGCTCTGGTTACTTTGGGACCTGTTGTTGTGATTACATTAGGACCTTTTGTTGTGATTGTATTGGGACCTTTTGCTGTGATTACATTGAGACCATTTGTTATCATTACATTGGGACCATTTGTTGTGATTGCATTGGGAACATTTGTTGTGATTGCATTGAGACCATTTGTTGTGATTACATTGGGACCTGTTGTTGTGATTCCATTGGGACCTTTTGTTGTGATTACTTTGGGACCTTTTGTTGTGATTACATTGGTTCCTGTAGTTGTGATTACATTGGGACCATTTGTTGTGATTACATTGGGATCATTTGTTGTGATTGCATTGGGACCTTTTGCTGTGATTACATTGAGACCATTTGTTATCATTACATTGGGACCATTTGTTGTGATTACATTGGGAACATTTGTTGTGATTACATTGAGACCATTTGTTGTGATTACATTGGGACCTTTTGTTGTGATTCCATTGGGACCTTTTGTTGTGATTACTTTGGGACCTTTTGTTGTGATTACATTGGGACGTTTTATTGTGATTACATTAGGACCTGTTGCTCTGGTTACTTTAAGACCTGTTGTTGTGATTAAATTGGGACGTTTTGTTGTGATTACATTGGGACCTGTTGCTCTGGTTACATTGGAACCTGTTGTTGTGATTACATTGGGACCTTTTGTTGTGATTACATTGGGACCATTTGTTGTGATTACATTGGGACGTTTTGTTGTGATTACATTGGGACATTTTGTTACGATTACATTGGGACCCGTTGCTCTGGTTACTTCTGGGACCTGTTGTGATTAAATTGGGACCTGTTGCTCTGGTTACTTTAAGACCTGTTGTTGTGATTAAATTGGGACGTTTTGTTGTGATTACATTGGGATCTGTTATTCTGATTACATTGGGACCTGTTGCTCTGGTTACTTTAGGACCAGTGTTGTGATTACATTGTGACATTTTGTTGTGAATACATTGGGACCATTTGTTGTGATTACATTGAGACCATTTGTTGTGATTACATTGAGACCATTTGATGTGATTACATTGGGACCATTTGTTTTGATTACATTGGGACCATTTGTTGTGATTTCATTTAGACCATTTGTTGTGATTACATTGGGACCATTTGTTGTGATTACATTGAGACCATTTGTTGTGATTACATTGGGTCCTTTTGTTGTGATTTCATTTAGACCATTTGTTGTGATTACATTGGGACCATTTGTTGTGATTACATTGGGACCATTTGTTGTGAATACATTGAGACCATTTGATGTGATTACATTGGGACCATTTGTTGTGATTACATTGGGACCATTTGTTGTGATTTCATTGGGACCTTTTGTTGTGATTACATTGGGACCATGTGTTGTGGTGACATTGGAACATTTTATTGTGATTACATTGGGACCTTTTGTTGTGATTACATTAGGACCTTTTGTTGTGATTACATTAGGACCTTTTGTTGTGATTACATTGAGACCATTTGATGTGATTACATTGGGACCATTTGTTGTGATTACATTGGGACCATTTGTTGTGATTACATTGAGACCATTCGTTGTGATTACATTGGGACTTTTGTTGTGATTACATTGGGACCATTTGTTGTGATTACATTGAGACCATTTGTTGTGATTACATTGGGGCCTTTTGTTGTGATTACATTGGGACCTGCTGCTCTGGTTACTTTTGGACCTTTTGTTGTGATTACATTGGGACCATTTGTTGTGATTACATTGAGACCATTTGTTGTGATTTCATTGGGACCATTTGTTGTGATTTCATTCGACCTTTTGTTGTGATTACATTGGGACCATTTGTTGTGATTGCATTGGACCTTTTGTTGTGATTACATTGGGAGCCTTTGTTGTGATTACATTGGGTCCTTTTGTTGTGATTTCATTTGGACCATTTGTTGTGATTACATTGAGACCATTTGTTGTGATTACATTGAGACCATTTGTTGTGATTTCATTGGGACCATTTGTTGTGATTTCATTCGACCTTTTGTTGTGATTACATTGGGACCATTTGTTGTGATTACATTGGACCTTTTGTTGTGATTTAATTGAGACCATTTGATGTGATTACATTGGGACCATTTGTTGTGATTACATTGGGACCATTTGTTGTGATTTCATTCGACCTTTTGTTGTGATTACATTGGGACCATTTGTTGTGATTGCATTGGACCTTTTGTTGTGATTACATTGAGACAATTTGATGTGATTACATTGGGACCTTTTGTTGTGATTACATTCGGACCTGCTGCTCTGGTTACTTTGGGACCTGTTGTTGTGATTACATTAGGACCTTTTGTTGTGATTGTATTGGGACCTTTTGCTGTGATTACATTGAGACCATTTGTTATCATTACATTGGGACCATTTGTTGTGATTGCATTGGGAACATTTGTTGTGATTACATTGAGACCATTTGTTGTGATTACATTGGGACCTGTTGTTGTGATTCCATTGGGACCTTTTGTTGTGATTACTTTGGGACCTTTTGTTGTGATTACATTGGTTCCTGTAGTTGTGATTACATTGGGACCATTTGTTGTGATTACATTGGGATCATTTGTTGTGATTGCATTGGGACCTTTTGCTGTGATTACATTGAGACCATTTGTTATCATTACATTGGGACCATTTGTTGTGATTACATTGGGAACATTTGTTGTGATTACATTGAGACCATTTGTTGTGATTACATTGGGACCTGTTGTTGTGATTCCATTGGGACCTTTTGTTGTGATTACTTTGGGACCTTTTGTTGTGATTACATTGGTTCCTGTAATTGTGAATACATTGGGACCATTTGTTGTGATTACATTGGGACCATTTGTTGTGATTGCATTGGGACCTTTTGTTGTGATTACATTGAGACCATTTGTTGTGATTGCATTGGGACCTTTTGTTGTGATTACATTGGGAGCCTTTGTTGTGATTACATTGGGTCCTTTTGTTGTGATTTCATTTGGACCATTTGTTGTGATTACATTGAGACCATTTGTTGTGATTACATTGAGACCATTTGTTGTGATTACATTGGGACCATTTGTTGTGATTACATTGAGACCATTTGTTATCATTACATTGGACCTTTTGTTGTGATTTAATTGAGACCATTTGATGTGATTACATTGGGACCATTTGTTGTGATTACATTGGGACCATTTGTTGTGATTTCATTCGACCTTTTGTTGTGATTACATTGTGACCATTTGTTGTGATTGCATTGGACCTTTTGTTGTGATTACATTGAGACCATTTGATGTGATTAATTTGGGACCTTTTGTTGTGATTACATTCGACCTTTTGTTGTGATTACATTGAGACCATTTGTTATCATTACATTGGGACCATTTGTTGTGATTACATTGGGAACATTTGTTGTGATTGCATTGAGACCATTTGTTGTGATTACATTGGGACCTGTTGTTGTGATTCCATTGGGACCTTTTGTTGTGATTACATTGGGATCATTTGTTGTGATTACATTGGGACCATTTGTTGTGATTTCATTCGACCTTTTGTTGTGATTACATTGAGACCATTTGTTATCATTACATTGGGACCATTTGTTGTGATTACATTGGGAACATTTGTTGTGATTGCATTGAGACCATTTGTTGTGATTACATTGGGACCTGTTGTTGTGATTCCATTGGGACCTTTTGTTGTGATTACTTTGGGACCTTTTGTTGTGATTACATTGGTTCCTGTAGTTGTGATTACATTGGGACCATTTGTTGTGATTACATTGGGATCATTTGTTGTGATTGCATTGGGACCTTTTGTTGTGATTACATTGAGACCATTTGTTGTGATTGCATTGGGACCTTTTGTTGTGATTACATTGGGAGCCTTTGTTGTGATTACATTGGGTCCTTTTGTTGTGATTTCATTTGGACCATTTGTTGTGATTACATTGAGACCATTTGTTGTGATTACATTGGGACCATTTGTTGTGATTACATTGAGACCATTTGTTATCATTACATTGGACCTTTTGTTGTGATTTAATTGAGACCATTTGATGTGATTACATTGGGACCATTTGTTGTGATTACATTGGGACCATGTGTTGTGGTGACATTGGGACATTTTGTTGTGATTACATTGGGACCTTTTGTTGTGATTACATTGGGAACTATTGCTCTGGTTACTTTGGAACCTGTTGTTGTGATTTAATTGGGACCTTTTGTTGTGATTACATTAGGACCTTTTGTTGTGATTACATTAGGACCTTTTGTTGTGATTACATTGAGACCATTTGTTATCAATGCCTCGGACCTTCTGTTGTGATTACATTGAGACCATTTGATGTGATTACATTGGGACCATTTGTTGTGATTACATTGGGACCATTTGTTGTGATTACATTGAGATCATTTGTTGTGGTTACATTGGGACCATTTGTTGTGATTAAATTGGGGCCTTTATTTGTGATTACATTGGGAACTTTTGTTGTGATTACATTTGGAACTTTTGTTGTTGTTTCATTGGGACCTATTGTTGTGATTACATTGGGACCATTTGTTGTGATTACATTGGGACCTGCTGCTCTGGTTACTTTGGGACCTTTTGTTGTGATTAAATTGGGACCTTTTGTTGTGATTACATGAGGACCAATTGTTGTGATTACATTAGGACCTTTTGTTGTGATTACATTGGGACCATTTGTTGTGATTACATTGGGACCTGTTGTTGTGATTACATTGGGAGCATTTGTTGTGATTACATTGGGACCTTTTGTTGTGATTACATTGGGATGTTTTGTTGTGATTACATTGGGACCATTTGTTGTGATTACATTGGGACCTGTTGTTGTGATTACATTGGGACCTGTTGTTGTGATTACATTGGGACCTTTTGTTGTGATTACATTGGGATGTTTTGTTGTGATTACATTGGGACCATTTGTTGTGATTACATTGGGACATTTTATTACGATTACATTGGGACGTTTTGTTGTGATTACATTGAGACCCGTTGCTCTGGTTACTTCTGGGACCTGTTGTGATTAAATTGGGACCTGTTGCTCTGGTTACTTTCAGACCTGTTGTTGTGATTAAATTGGGACATTTTGTTGTGATTACATTGGGACCTTTTGTTGTGATTACATTGGGACCTGTTGCTCTGGTGACATTGGAACCTGTTGTTGTGATTACATTGGGATCTGTTGCTCTGGTTACATTGGAACCTGTTGTTGTGATTACATTGGGACTTTTTGTTGTGATTACATTGGGACCATTTGTTGTGATTGCATTGGGACGTTTTGTTGTGATTACATTGGGACCTTATGCTGTGATTACATTGGGACCATTTGTTGTGATTTCATTGGGACCTTTTGTTGTGATTACATTGGGACCATTTGTTGTGATTACATTGGGACATTTTGTTATGATTACATTGGGACCCGTTGCTCTGGTTACTTCTGGGACCTCTTGTGATTAATTTGGGACCTGTTGCTCTGGTTGCTTTAAGACCTGTTGTTGTGATTAAATTGGGACGTTTTGTTGTGATTACATTGGGACCTTTTGTTGTGATTACATTGGGACCATTTGTTGTGATTACATTGAGACCATTTGTTGTGATTACATTGGGACGTTTTGTTGTGATTACATTGGGACGTTTTGTTGTGATTACATTGGGACCTTTTGTTGTGATTACATTGGGACATTTTGTTATGATTACATTGGGACCCGTTGCTCTGGTTACTTCTGGGACCTCTTGTGATTAAATTGGGACCTGTTGCTCTGGTTGCTTTAAGACCTGTTGTTGTGATTAAATTGGGACGTTTTGTTGTGATTACATTGGGACCTTTTGTTGTGATTACATTGGGACCATTTGTTGTGATTACATTGAGACCATTTGTTGTGATTACATTGGGACCTTTTGTTGTGATTACATTGGGACCTGCTGCTCTGGTTACTTTGGGATCTTTTGTTGTGATTACATTAGGACGATTCATTGTGATTACATTCGGACCATTTGTTGTGATTACATTGGGACCATTTGTTATCATTGCATTGGACCTTTTGTTGTGATTAGATTGAGACCATTTGATGTGATTACATTGGGACCTTTTGTTGTGATTACATTGAGACCATTTGTTGTGATTACATTGAGACCATTTGTTATCATTACATTGGGACCATTTGTTGTGATTACATTGGGACCTGCTGCTCTGGTTACTTTGGGACCTTTTGTTGTGATTACATTGGGACCTTTTGTTGTGATTACATTGGGACCATTTGTTGTGATTACATTGAGACCATTTGTTGTGATTACATTGGGACCTTTTGTTGTGATTACATTGGGACCTGCTGCTCTGGTTACTTTGGGACCTTTTGTGGTGATTACATTAGGATCTTTTGTTGTGATTACATTAGGACGATTCATTGTGATTACATTCGGACCATTTGTTGTGATTACATTGGGACCATTTGTTATCATTGCATTGGACCTTTTGTTGTGATTACATTGAGACCATTTGATGTGATTACAATGGAACCTTTTGTTGTGATTACATTGAGACCATTTGTTGTGATTACATTGAGACCATTTGTTATCATTACATTGGGACCATTTGTTGTGATTACATTGGGACCTGCTGCTCTGGTTACTTTGGGACCATCTGTTGTGATTACATTAGGACCTTTTGTTGTGATTGTATTGGGACCTTTTGCTGTGATTACATTGAGACCATTTGTTATCATTACATTGGGACCTGTTGTTGTGATTCCATTGGGACCTTTTGTTGTGATTACTTTGGGAACTTTTGTTGTGATTACATTGAGACCATTTGTTGTGATTACATTGGGACCATTTGTTGTGATTACATTGAGACCATTTGTTGTGATTACATTGGGACCTGTTGTTGTGATTCCATTGGGACCTTTTGTTGTGATTACTTTGGGACCTTTTGTTGTGATTACATTAGGACCTATTGCTCTGGTTACTTTGGAACCTGTTGTTGTGATTTAATTGGGACCTTTTGTTGTGATTACATTAGGACCTTTTGTTGTGATTACATTAGGACCTTTTGTTGTGATTACATTGAGACCATTTGTTATCAATGCCTCGGACCTTCCGTTGTGATTACATTGAGACCATTTGATGTTATTACATTGGGACCATTTGTTGTGATTACATTGAGACCATTTGTTGTGGTTACATTGGGACCATTTGTTGTGATTAAATTGGGACCTTTTGTTGTGATTACATTGGGAACTTTGGTTGTGATTACATTGGGAACTTTTGTTGTGTTTGCATTGGGACCTATTGTTGTGATTACATTGGGACCTTTTAGTTGGCAGGAAAAAAGACAGAGGCGCAAGGGGAGAGCCAACTGTGCAACAGCCCCAACAAACAAATTTCTCTGCAGCACCTGTGGAAGAGCCTGTTACTCCAGAATTGGCCTTTATAGCCACTCCAGGCGCTGCTTCACAAACCACTGACCACCTCCAGGCGCGTATCCATTGTCTCTCGAGATAAGGAGGCCCAAAAGAAAAGAAAAAAAGAAGAAAGAACATTGGGACCTGCTGCTCTGGTTACTTTGGGACCTTTTGTTGTGATTACATTAGGACCTTTTGTTGTGATTACATTAGGACCTTTTGTTGTGATTACACTGAGACCATTTGATGTGATTACATTGGGACCATTTGTTGTTATTACATTGGGATGTTTTGTTGTGATTACATTGAGACGATTTGTTGTGGTTACATTGAGACCATTTGATGTGATTACATTGGGACCTGTTGTTGTGATTCCATTGGGACATTTTGTTGTGATTACTTTGGGACCTTTTGTTTTGATTACATTGAGACCATTTGTTGTGGTTACATTGAGACCATTTGTTGTGATTAAATTGGGACCTTTTGTTGTGATTACATTGGGACCTTTTTTTGTGATTACATTGGGAACTTTTGTTGTGTTTGCATTGGGACCTATTGTTGTGATTACATTGGGACCTTTTGTTGTGATTACATTGGGACCTTTTGTTGTGATTAAATTGGGACCTTTTGTTGTGATTACATTCGGACCAATTGTTGTGATTACATTAGGACCTTTTGTTGTGATTACATTGAGACCATTTGATGTGATTACATTGGGACCATTTGTTGTGATTACATTGGGACCTTTTGTTGTGATTACATTGGTATGTTTTGTTGTGATTACATTGGGACCATTTGTTGTGATTACATTGGGACATTTTGTTACGATTACATTGGGACATTTTGTTGTGATTACATTGGGACCCGTTGCTCTGGTTACTTTTGGGACCTGTTGTGATTAAATTGGGACCTGTTGCTCTGGTTACTTTAAGACCTGTTGTTGTGATTAAATTGGGACGTTTTGTTGTGATTACATTGGGACCTTTTGTTGTGATTACATTGGGACCTGTTGCTCTGGTTACATTGGAACCTGTTGTTGTGATTACATTGGGACCTTATGCTGTGATTAAATTGGGACGTTTTGTTGTGATTACATTGGGACCTTTTGTTGTGATTACATAGGGACCTGTTGCTCTGGTTACATTGGAACCTGTTGTTGTGATTACATTGGGACCTTATGCTGTGATTAAATTGGGACGTTTTGTTGTGATTACATTAGGACCTGTTGCTCTGGTTACTTTAAGACCTGTTGTTGTGATTAAATTGGGACGTTTTGTTGTGATTACATTGGGACCTGTTGCTCTGGTTACATTGGAAACCGTTGTTGTGATTACATTGGGACCTTTTGTTGTGATTACATTGGGACCTTTTGTTGTGATTACATTGGGACATTTTGTTACGATTACATTGGGACCCGTTGCTCTGGTTACTTCTGGGACCTGTTGTGATTAAATTGGGACCTGTTGTTCTGGTTACTTTAAGACCTGTTGTTGTGATTAAATTGGGACGTTTTGTTGTGATTACATTGGGATCTGTTATTCTGATTACATTGGGACCTGTTGCTCTGGTTACTTTAGGACCAGTGTTGTGATTACATTGTGACATTTTGTTGTGAATACATTGGGACCATTTGTTGTGATTACATTGAGACCATTTGTTGTGATTACATTGAGACCATTTGATGTGATTACATTGGGACCATTTGTTTTGATTACATTGGGACCATTTGTTGTGATTTCATTTAGACCATTTGTTGTGATTACATTGGGACCATTTGTTGTGATTACATTGAGACCATTTGTTGTGATTACATTGGGTCCTTTTGTTGTGATTTCATTTAGACCATTTGTTGTGATTACATTGGGACCATTTGTTGTGATTACATTGGGACCATTTGTTGTGAATACATTGAGACCATTTGTTGTGATTACATTGAGACCATTTGTTGTGATTACATTGGGACCATTTGTTGTGATTTCATTGGGACCTTTTGTTGTGATTACATTGGGACCATGTGTTGTGGTGACATTGGAACATTTTATTGTGATTACATTGGGACCTTTTGTTGTGATTACATTAGGACCTTTTGTTGTGATTACATTAGGACCTTTTGTTGTGATTACATTGAGACCATTTGATGTGATTACATTGGGACCATTTGTTGTGATTACATTGGGACCATTTGTTGTGATTACATTGAGACCATTCGTTGTGATTACATTGGGACTTTTGTTGTGATTACATTGGGACCATTTGTTGTGATTACATTGAGACCATTTGTTGTGATTACATTGGGACCTGCTGCTCTGGTTACTTTTGGACCTTTTGTTGTGATTACATTGGGACCATTTGTTGTGATTACATTGAGACCATTTGTTGTGATTACATTGGGGCCTTTTGTTGTGATTACATTGGGACCTGCTGCTCTGGGTACTTTTGGACCTTTTGTTGTGATTACATTAGGACCTTTTGTTGTGATTACATTAGGACGATTCGTTGTGATTACATTCAGACCATTTGTTGTGATTACATTCGGACCATTTGTTATCATTGCATTGGACCTTCTGTTGTGATTACATTGAGACCATTTGATGTGATTACATTGGGACCATTTGTTGTGATTACATTGGGACCTTTTGTTGTGATTACATTCGGACCTGCTGCTCTGGTTACTTTGGGACCTGTTGTTGTGATTACATTAGGACCTTTTGTTGTGATTGTATTGGGACCTTTTGCTGTGATTACATTGAGACCATTTGTTATCATTACATTGGGACCATTTGTTGTGATTACATTGGGAACATTTGTTGTGATTACATTGAGACCATTTGTTGTGATTACATTGGGACCTGTTGTTGTGATTCCATTGGGACCTTTTGTTGTGATTACTTTGGGACCTTTTGTTGTGATTACATTGGTTCCTGGAGTTGTGATTACATTGGGACCATTTGTTGTGATTACATTGGGACCATTTGTTGTGATTGCATTGGGACCTTTTGTTGTGATTACATTGAGACCATTTGTTGTGATTGCATTGGGACCTTTTGTTGTGATTACATTGGGAGCCTTTGGTGTGATTACATTGGGTCCTTTTGTTGTGATTTCATTTGGACCATTTGCTGTGATTACATTGAGACCATTTGTTGTGATTACATTGGGACCATTTGTTGTGATTACATTGAGACCATTTGTTATCATGACATTGGACCTTTTGTTGTGATTTAATTGAGACCATTTGATGTGATTACATTGGGACCATTTGTTGTGATTACATTGGGACCATTTGTTGTGATTTCATTCGACCTTTTGTTGTGATTACATTGGGACCATTTGTTGTGATTTCATTCGACCTTTTGTTGTGATTACATTGGGACCATGTGTTGTGGTGACATTGGGACATTTTGTTGTGATTACATTGGGACCTTTTGTTGTGATTACATTGGGACCTATTGCTCTGGTTACTTTGGAGCCTGTTGTTGTGATTTAATTGGGACCTTTTGTTGTGATTACATTAGGACCTTTTGTTGTGATTACATTGAGACCATTTGTTATCAATGCCTCGGACCTTCTGTTGTGATTAGATTGAGACCATTTGATGTGATTACATTGGGACCATTTGTTGTGATTACATTGGGACCATTTGTTGTGATTACATTGAGACCATTTGTTGTGGTTACATTGGGACCATTTGTTGTGATTAAATTGGGGCCTTTTGTTGTGATGACATTGGGAACTTTTGTTGTGATTACATTGGGAACTTTTGTTGTGATTCCATTGGGACCTTTTGTTGTGATTACTTTGGGACCTTTTGTTGTGATTACATTGGTTCCTGTAATTGTGATTACATTGGGACCATTTGTTGTGATTACATTGGGACCATTTGTTGTGATTGCATTGGGACCTTTTGTTGTGATTACATTGAGACCATTTGTTGTGATTGCATTGGGACCTTTTGTTGTGATTATATTGGGAGCCTTTGTTGTGATTACATTGGGTCCTTTTGTTGTGATTTCATTTGGACCATTTGTTGTGATTACATTGAGACCATTTGTTGTGATTACATTGAGACCATTTGTTGTGATTACATTGGGACCATTTGTTGTGATTACATTGAGACCATTTGTTGTGATTTCATTGGGACCATTTGTTGTGATTTCATTCGACCTTTTGTTGTGATTACATTGGGACCATTTGTTGTGATTGCATTGGACCTTTTGTTGTGATTACATTGGGAGCCTTTGTTGTGATTACATTGGGTCCTTTTGTTGTGATTTCATTTGGACCATTTGTTGTGATTACATTGAGACCATTTGTTGTGATTACATTGAGACCATTTGTTGTGATTTCATTGGGACCATTTGTTGTGATTTCATTCGACCTTTTGTTGTGATTACATTGGGACCATTTGTTGTGATTACATTGGACCTTTTGTTGTGATTTAATTGAGACCATTTGATGTGATTACATTGGGACCATTTGTTGTGATTACATTGGGACCATTTGTTGTGATTTCATTCGACCTTTTGTTGTGATTACATTGGGACCATTTGTTGTGATTGCATTGGAACTTTTGTTGTGATTACATTGAGACCATTTGATGTGATTACATTGGGACCTTTTGTTGTGATTACATTCGGACCTGCTGCTCTGGTTACTTTCGGACCTGTTGTTGTGATTACATTAGGACCTTTTGTTGTGATTGTATTGGGACCTTTTGCTGTGATTACATTGAGACCATTTGTTATCATTACATTGGGACCATTTGTTGTGATTGCATTGGGAACATTTGTTGTGATTACATTGAGACCATTTGTTGTGATTACATTGGGACCTGTTGTTGTGATTCCATTGGGACCTTTTGTTGTGATTACTTTGGGACCTTTTGTTGTGATTACATTGGTTCCTGTAGTTGTGATTACATTGGGACCATTTGTTGTGATTACATTGGGATCATTTGTTGTGATTGCATTGGGACCTTTTGCTGTGATTACATTGAGACCATTTGTTGTGATTGCATTGGGACCATTTGTTGTGATTACATTGGGAACATTTGTTGTGATTACATTGAGACCATTTGTTGTGATTACATTGGGACCTGTTGTTGTGATTCCATTGCGACCTTTTGTTGTGATTACTTTGGGACCTTTTGTTGTGATTACATTGGTTCCTGTAATTGTGATTACATTGGGACCATTTGTTGTGATTACATTGGGACCATTTGTTGTGATTGCATTGGGACCTTTTGTTGTGATTACATTGAGACCATTTGTTGTGATTGCATTGGGACCTTTTGTTGTGATTACATTGGGACCATTTGTTGTGATTACATTGGGACCTGTTGCTCTGGTGACATTGGAACCTCTTGTTGTGATTACATTGGGATCTGTTGCTCTGGTTACATTGGAACCTGTTGTTGTGATTACATTGGGACTTTTTGTTGTGATTACATTGGGACCATTTGTTGTGATTGCATTGGGACGTTTTGTTGTGATTACATTGGGACCTTATGCTGTGATTACATTGGGACCATTTGTTGTGATTTCATTGGGACCTTTTGTTGTGATTACATTGGGACCATTTGTTGTGATTACATTGGGACGTTTTGTTGTGATTACATTGGGACCTTTTGTTGTGATTACATTGGGACATTTTGTTATGATTACATTGGGACCCGTTGCTCTGGTTACTTCTGGGACCTCTTGTGATTAAATTGGGACCTGTTGCTCTGGTTGCTTTAAGACCTGTTGTTGTGATTAAATTGGGACGTTTTGTTGTGATTACATTGGGACCTTTTGTTGTGATTACATTGGGACCATTTGTTGTGATTACATTGAGACCATTTGTTGTGATTACATTGGGACCTTTTGTTGTGATTACATTGGGACCTGCTGCTCTGGTTACTTTGGGACCTTTTGTGGTGATTACATTAGGATCTTTTGTTGTGATTACATTAGGACGATTCATTGTGATTACATTCGGACCATTTGTTGTGATTACATTGGGACCATTTGTTATCATTGCATTGGACCTTTTGTTGTGATTACATTGAGACCATTTGATGTGATTACATTGGGACCTTTTGTTGTGATTACATTGAGACCATTTGTTGTGATTACATTGGGACCTGCTGCTCTGGTTACTTTGGGACCTTTTGTTGTGATTACATTGGGACCTTTTGTTGTGATTACATTGGGACCATTTGTTGTGATTACATTGAGACCATTTGTTGTGATTACATTGGGACCTTTTGTTATCATTACATTGGGACCATTTGTTGTGATTACATTGGGACCTGCTGCTCTGGTTACTTTGGGACCTTTTGTTGTGATTACATTGGGACCTTTTGTTGTGATTACATTGAGACCATTTGTTATCATTACATTGGGACCATTTGTTGTGATTACATTGGGACCTGCTGCTCTGGTTACTTTGGGACCTTTTGTTGTGATTACATTGGGACCTTTTGTTGTGATTACATTGGGACCATTTGTTGTGATTACATTGAGACCATTTGTTGTGATTACATTGGGACCTTTTGTTGTGATTACATTGGGACCTGCTGCTCTGGTTACTTTGGGACCTTTTGTGGTGATTACATTAGGATCTTTTGTTGTGATTACATTAGGACGATTCATTGTGATTACATTCGGACCATTTGTTGTGATTACATTGGGACCATTTGTTATCATTGCATTGGACCTTTTGTTGTGATTACATTGAGACCATTTGATGTGATTACATTGGGACCTTTTGTTGTGATTACATTGAGACCATTTGTTGTGATTACATTGAGACCATTTGTTATCATTACATTGGGACCATTTGTTGTGATTACATTGGGACCTGCTGCTCTGGTTACTTTGGGACCATTTGTTGTGATTACATTAGGACCTTTTGTTGTGATTGTATTGGGACCTTTTGCTGTGATTACATTGAGACCATTTGTTATCATTACATTGGGACCTGTTGTTGTGATTCCATTGGGACCTTTTGTTGTGATTACTTTGGGAACTTTTGTTGTGATTACATTGAGACCATTTGTTGTGATTACATTGGGACCATTTGTTGTGATTACATTGAGACCATTTGTTGTGATTACATTGGGACCTGTTGTTGTGATTCCACTGGGACCTTTTGTTGTGATTACTTTGGGACCTTTTGTTCTGATTACATTGGTTCCTGTAGTTGTGATTACATTAGGACCATTTGTTGTGATTACATTGGGACCTTTTGTTGTGATTACATTGAGACCATTTGTTGTGATTGCATTGGGACCTTTTGGTGTGATTACATTGGGAGCCTTTGTTGTGATTACATTGGGTCCTTTTGTTGTGATTTCATTTGGACCATTTGTTGTGATTACATTGAGACCATTTGTTGTGATTACATTGGGACCATTTGTTGTGATTACATTGAGACCATTTGTTGTGATTACATTGGGACCATTTGTTGTGATTATATTGAGATCATTTGTTATCATTACATTGGACCTTTTGTTGTGATTTAATTGAGACCATTTGATGTGATTACATTGGGACCATTTGTTGTGATTCCATTGGGACCTTTTGTTGTGATTACATTGGGACCATGTGTTGTGGTGACATTGGGACATTTTGTTGTGATTACATTGGGACCTATTGCTCTGGTTACTTTGGAACCTGTTGTTGTGATTTAATTGGGACCTTTTGTTGTGATTACATTAGGACCTTTTGTTGTGATTACATTAGGACCTTTTGTTGTGATTACATTGAGACCATTTGTTATCAATGCCTCGGACCTTCAGTTGTGATTACATTGAGACCATTTGATGTGATTACATTGGGACCATTTGTTGTGATTACATTGAGACCATTTGTTGTGGTTACATTGGGACCATTTGTTGTGAGTAAATTGGGACCTTTTGTTGTGATTACATTGGGAACTTTGGTTGTGATTACATTGGGAACTTTTGTTGTGTTTGCATTGGGACCTATTGTTGTGATTACATTGGGACCTTTTGTTGTGATTACATTGGGACCTGCTGCTCTGGTTACTTTGGGACCTTTTGTTGTGATTACATTAGGACCTTTTGTTGTGATTACATTAGGACCTTTTGTTGTGATTACACTGAGACCATTTGATGTGATTACATTGGGACCATTTGTTGTTATTACATTGGGATGTTTTGTTGTGATTACATTGAGACGATTTGTTGTGGTTACATTGAGACCATTTGATGTGATTACATTGGGACCTGTTGTTGTGATTCCATTGGGACATTTTGTTGTGATTACTTTGGGACCTTTTGTTTTGATTACATTGAGACCATTTGTTGTGGTTACATTGAGACCATTTGTTGTGATTAAATTGGGACCTTTTGTTGTGATTACATTGGGACCTTTTTTTGTGATTACATTGGGAACTTTTGTTGTGTTTGCATTGGGACCTATTGTTGTGATTACATTGGGACCTTTTGTTGTGATTACATTGGGACCTTTTGTTGTGATTAAATTGGGACCTTTTGTTGTGATTAAATTGGGACCTTTTGTTGTGATTACATTCGGACCAATTGTTGTGATTACATTAGGACCTTTTGTTGTGATTACATTGAGACCATTTGATGTGATTACATTGGGACCATTTGTTGTGATTACATTGGGACCTTTTGTTGTGATTACATTGGTATGTTTTGTTGTGATTACATTGGGACCATTTGTTGTGATTACATTGGGACATTTTGTTACGATTACATTGGGACATTTTGTTGTGATTACATTGGGACCCGTTGCTCTGGTTACTTTTGGGACCTGTTGTGATTAAATTGGGACCTGTTGCTCTGGTTACTTTAAGACCTGTTGTTGTGATTAAATTGGGACGTTTTGTTGTGATTACATTGGGACCTTTTGTTGTGATTACATTGGGACCTGTTGCTCTGGTTACATTGGAACCTGTTGTTGTGATTACATTGGGACCTTATGCTGTGATTAAATTGGGACGTTTTGTTGTGATTACAT
Organism: Heterodontus francisci; assembly: GCF_036365525.1. Taxonomy (NCBI): domain Eukaryota; kingdom Metazoa; phylum Chordata; class Chondrichthyes; order Heterodontiformes; family Heterodontidae; genus Heterodontus; species Heterodontus francisci. The sequence goes on along the minus strand of NC_090393.1, from coordinate 62,532,688 downwards.
TAGGACCTGTTGCTCTGGTTACTTTAAGACCTGTTGTTGTGATTAAATTGGGACGTTTTGTTGTGATTACATTGGGACCTGTTGCTCTGGTTACATTGGAAACCGTTGTTGTGATTACATTGGGACCTTTTGTTGTGATTACATTGGGACCATTTGTTGTGATTACATTGGGACGTTTTGTTGTGATTACATTGGGACATTTTGTTACGATTACATTGGGACCCGTTGCTCTGGTTACTTCTGGGACCTGTTGTGATTAAATTGGGACCTGTTGTTCTGGTTACTTTAAGACCTGTTGTTGTGATTAAATTGGGACGTTTTGTTGTGATTACATTGGGATCTGTTATTCTGATTACATTGGGACCTGTTGCTCTGGTTACTTTAGGACCAGTGTTGTGATTACATTGTGACATTTTGTTGTGAATACATTGGGACCATTTGTTGTGATTACATTGAGACCATTTGTTTTGATTACATTGGGACCATTTGTTGTGATTTCATTTAGACCAGTTGTTGTGATTACATTGGGACCATTTGTTGTGATTACATTGAGACCATTTGTTGTGATTACATTGGGTCCTTTTGTTGTGATTTCATTTAGACCATTTGTTGTGATTACATTGGGACCATTTGTTGTGATTACATTGGGACCATTTGTTGTGAATACATTGAGACCATTTGATGTGATTACATTGGGACCATTTGTTGTGATTACATTGGGACCATTTGTTGTGATTTCATTGGGACCTTTTGTTGTGATTACATTGGGACCATGTGTTGTGGTGACATTGGAACATTTTATTGTGATTACATTGGGACCTTTTGTTGTGATTACATTAGGACCTTTTGTTGAGATTACATTAGGACCTTTTGTTGTGATTACATTGAGACCATTTGATGTGATTACATTGGGACCATTTGTTGTGATTACATTGGGACCATTTGTTGTGATTACATTGAGACCATTCGTTGTGATTACATTGGGACTTTTGTTGTGATTACATTGGGACCATTTGTTGTGATTACATTGAGACCATTTGTTGTGATTACATTGGGGCCTTTTGTTGTGATTACATTGGGACCTGCTGCTCTGGTTACTTTTGGACCTTTTGTTGTGATTACATTGGGACCATTTGTTGTGATTACATTGAGACCATTTGTTGTGATTACATTGGGGCCTTTTGTTGTGATTACATTGGGACCTGCTGCTCTGGTTACTTTTGGACCTTTTGTTGTGATTAGATTAGGACCTTTTGTTGTGATTACATTAGGACGATTCGTTGTGATTACATTCAGACCATTTGTTGTGATTACATTCGGACCATTTGTTATCATTGCATTGGACCTTCTGTTGTGATTACATTGAGACCATTTGATGTGATTACATTGGGACCATTTGTTGTGATTACATTGGGACCTTTTGTTGTGATTACATTCGGACCTGCTGCTCTGGTTACTTTGGGACCTGTTGTTGTGATGACATTAGGACCTTTTGTTGTGATTGTATTGGGACCTTTTGCTGTGATTACATTGAGACCATTTGTTATCATTACATTGGGACCATTTGTTGTGATTACATTGGGAACATTTGTTGTGATTACATTGAGACCATTTGTTGTGATTACATTGGGACCTGTTGTTGTGATTCCATTGGGACCTTTTGTTGTGATTACTTTGGGACCTTTTGTTGTGATTACATTGGTTCCTGTAATTGTGATTACATTGGGACCATTTGTTGTGATTACATTGGGACCATTTGTTGTGATTGCATTGGGACCTTTTGTTGTGATTACATTGAGACCATTTGTTGTGATTGCATTGGGACCTTTTGTTGTGATTACATTGGGAGCCTTTGTTGTGATTACATTGGGTCCTTTTGTTGTGATTTCATTTGGACCATTTGTTGTGATTACATTGAGACCATTTGTTGTGATTACATTGAGACCATTTGTTGTGATTACATTGGGACCATTTGTTGTGATTACATTGAGACCATTTGTTGTGATTTCATTGGGACCATTTGTTGTGATTTCATTCGACCTTTTGTTGTGATTACATTGGGACCATTTGTTGTGATTGCATTGGACCTTTTGTTGTGATTACATTGGGAGCCTTTGTTGTGATTACATTGGGTCCTTTTGTTGTGATTTCATTTGGACCATTTGTTGTGATTACATTGAAACCATTTGTTGTGATTACATTGAGACCATTTGTTGTGATTTCATTGGGACCATTTGTTGTGATTTCATTCGACCTTTTGTTGTGATTTCATTGGGACCATTTGTTGTGATTACATTGGACCTTTTGTTGTGATTTAATTGAGACCATTTGATGTGATTACATTGGGACCATTTGTTGTGATTACATTGGGACCATTTGTTGTGATTTCATTCGACCTTTTGTTGTGATTACATTGGGACCATTTGTTGTGATTGCATTGGACCTTTTGTTGTGATTACATTGAGACCATTTGATGTGATTACATTGGGACCTTTTGTTGTGATTACATTCGGACCTGCTGCTCTGGTTACTTTGGGACCTGTTGTTGTGATTACATTAGGACCTTTTGTTGTGATTGTATTGGGACCTTTTGCAGTGATTGCATTGAGACCATTTGTTATCATTATATTGGGACCATTTGTTGTGATTGCATTGGGAACATTTGTTGTGATTACATTGAGACCATTTGTTGTGATTACATTGGGACCTGTTGTTGTGATTCCATTGGGACCTTTTGTTGTGATTACTTTGGGACCTTTTGTTGTGATTACATTGGTTCCTGTAGTTGTGATTACATTGGGACCATTTGTTGTGATTACATTGGGATCATTTGTTGTGATTGCATTGGGACCTTTTGCTGTGATTACATTGAGACCATTTGTTATCATTACATTGGGACCATTTGTTGTGATTACATTGGGAACATTTGTTGTGATTACATTGAGACCATTTGTTGTGATTACATTGGGACCTGTTGTTGTGATTCCATTGGGACCTTTTGTTGTGATTACTTTGGGACCTTTTGTTGTGATTACATTGGTTCCTGTAATTGTGATTACATTGGGACCATTTGTTGTGATTACATTGGGACCATTTGTTGTGATTGCATTGGGACCTTTTGTTGTGATTACATTGAGACCATTTGTTGTGATTGCATTGGGACCTTTTGTTGTGATTACATTGGGAGCCTTTGTTGTGATTACATTGGGTCCTTTTGTTGTGATTTCATTTGGACCATTTGTTGTGATTACATTGAGACCATTTGTTGTGATTACATTGGGACCATTTGTTGTGATTACATTGAGACCATTTGTTATCATTACATTGGACCTTTTGTTGTAATTTAATTGAGACCATTTGATGTGATTACATTGGGACCATTTGTTGTGATTACATTGGGACCATTTGTTGTGATTTCATTCGACCTTTTGTTGTGATTACATTGGGACCATTTGTTGTGATTGCATTGGACCTTTTGTTGTGATTACATTGAGACCATTTGATGTGATTACATTGGGACCTTTTGTTGTGATTACATTCGACCTTTTGTTGTGATTACATTGAGACCATTTGTTATCATTACATTGGGACCATTTGTTGTGATTACATTGGGAACATTTGTTGTGATTGCATTGAGACCATTTGTTGTGATTTCATTGGGACCTGTTGTTGTGATTCCATTGGGACCTTTTGTTGTGATTACATTGGGATCATTTGTTGTGATTACATTGGGACCATTTGTTGTGATTTCATTCGACCTTTTGTTGTGATTACATTGAGACCATTTGTTATCATTACATTGGGACCATTTGTTGTGATTACATTGGGAACATTTGTTGTGATTGCATTGAGACCATTTGTTGTGATTACATTGGGACCTGTTGTTGTGATTCCATTGGGACCTTTTGTTGTGATTACTTTGGGACCTTTTGTTGTGATTACATTGGTTCCTGTAGTTGTGATTACATTGGGACCATTTGTTGTGATTACATTGGGATCATTTGTTGTGATTGCATTGGGACCTTTTGTTGTGATTACATTGAGACCATTTGTTGTGATTGCATTGGGACCTTTTGTTGTGATTACATTGGGAGCCTTTGTTGTGATTACATTGGGTCCTTTTGTTGTGATTTCATTTGGACCATTTGTTATGATTACATTGAGACCATTTGTTGTGATTACATTGGGACCATTTGTTGTGATTACATTGAGACCATTTGTTATCATTACATTGGACCTTTTGTTGTGATTTAATTGAGACCATTTGATGTGATTACATTGGGACCATTTGTTGTGATTACATTGGGACCATGTGTTGTGGTGACATTGGGACATTTTGTTGTGATTACATTGGGACCTTTTGTTGTGATTACATTGGGACCTATTGCTCTGGTTACTTTGGAACCTGTTGTTGTGATTTAATTGGGACCTTTTGTTGTGATTACATTAGGACCTTTTGTTGTGATTACATTAGGACCTTTTGTTGTGATTACATTGAGACCATTTGTTATCAATGCCTCGGACCTTCTGTTGTGATTACATTGAGACCATTTGATGTGATTACATTGGGACCATTTGTTGTGATTACATTGGGACCATTTGTTGTGATTACATTGAGATCATTTGTTGTGGTTACATTGGGACCATTTGTTGTGATTAAATTGGGGCCTTTATTTGTGATTACATTGGGAACTTTTGTTGTGATTACATTTGGAACTTTTGTTGTTGTTTCATTGGGACCTTTTGTTGTGATTACATTGGGACCATTTGTTGTGATTACATTGGGACCTGCTGCTCTGGTTACTTTGGGACCTTTTGTTGTGATTAAATTGGGACCTTTTGTTGTGATTACATGAGGACCAATTGTTGTGATTACATTAGGACCTTTTGTTGTGATTACATTGGGACCATTTGTTGTGATTACATTGGGACCTGTTGTTGTGATTACATTGGGAGCATTTGTTGTGATTACATTGGGACCTTTTGTTGTGATTACATTGGGATGTTTTGTTGTGATTACATAGGGACCATTTGTTGTGATTACATTGGGACCTGTTGTTGTGATTACATTGGGACCTGTTGTTGTGATTACATTGGGACCTTTTGTTGTGATTACATTGGGATGTTTTGTTGTGATTACATTGGGACCATTTGTTGTGATTACATTGGGACATTTTATTACGATTACATTGGGACGTTTTGTTGTGATTACATTGAGACCCGTTGCTCTGGTTACTTCTGGGACCTGTTGTGATTAAATTGGGACCTGTTGCTCTGGTTACTTTCAGACCTGTTGTTGTGATTAAATTGGGACATTTTGTTGTGATTACATTGGGACCTATTGTTGTGATTACATTGGGACCTGTTGCTCTGGTGACATTGGAACCTGTTGTTGTGATTACATTGGGATCTGTTGCTCTGGTTACATTGGAACCTGTTGTTGTGATTACATTGGGACTTTTTGTTGTGATTACATTGGGACCATTTGTTGTGATTGCATTGGGACGTTTTGTTGTGATTACATTGGGACCTTATGCTGTGATTACATTGGGACCATTTGTTGTGATTTCATTGGGACCTTTTGTTGTGATTACATTGGGACCATTTGTTGTGATTACATTGGGACGTTTTGTTGTGATTACATTGGGACCTTTTGTTGTGATTACATTGGGACATTTTGTTATGATTACATTGGGACCCGTTGCTCTGGTTACTTCTGGGACCTCTTGGGATTAAATTGGGACCTGTTGCTCTGGTTGCTTTAAGACCTGTTGTTGTGATTAAATTGGGACGTTTTGTTGTGATTACATTGGGATCTGTTATTCTGATTACATTGGGACCTGTTGATCTGGTTACTTTAGGACCTGTTGTTGTGATTACATTGTGACATTTGGTTGTGAATACATTGGGACCTGTTGCTCTGGTTTCTTTGGGACCTGTTGTTGTGATTACATTGGGACCATTAGTTGTGATTACATTGGGACCATTTGTTGTGATTGCATTGGGTGCATTTGTTGTGATTACATTGGGACCTGTTGCTCTGGTTACTTTGGCACCTGTTGTTGTGATTACATTGGGACCTTTTCTTGTGATTACATTGGGACCATTTGTTGTGATTACATTGAGACCATTTGTTGTGATTACATTGGGACCTGCTGCTCTGGTTACTTTGGGACCATTTGTTGTGATTACATTGGGACCTGTTGTTGTGATTACATTGGGACCTTTTGTTGTGATTACTTTGGGACCTTTTGTTGTGAATTCATTTAGACCATTTGTTGTGATTACACTGGGACCATTTGTTGTGATTACATTGAGACCATTTGTTGTGATTGCATTGGGACCTTTTGTTGTGATTACATTGGGACCATTTGTTGTGATTACATTGGTTCCTGTAGTTGTGATTACATTGGGACCATTTGTTGTGATTACATTGGGACCATTTGTTGTGATTGCATTGGGACCTTTTGTTGTGATTATATTGGGACCATTTGTTGTGATTACATTGGGTCCTTTTGTTGTGATTTCATTGAGACCATTTGTTGTGATTACATTGGGACCATTTGTTGTGATTACATTGAGACCATTTGTTGTGATTCCGTTGGGACCATTTGTTGTGATTACATTGAGACCATTTGTTATCATTACATTGGACCTTTTGTTGTGATTTAATTGAGACCATTTGATGTGATTACATTGGGACCATTTGTTGTGATTACATTGGGACCATTTGTTGTGATTTCATTCGACCTTTTGTTGTGATTACATTGGGACCTATTGCTCTGGTTACTTTGGAACCTGTTGTTGTGATTTAATTGGGACCTTTTGTTGTGATTACATTGGGACCCATTGCTCTGGTTACTTTGGAACCTGTTGTTGTGATTTAACTGGGACCTTTTGTTGTGATTAAATTGGGACCTTTTGTTGTGATTACATTGAGACCATTTGTTATCAATGCATCAGACCTTTTGTTGTGATTACATTGAGACCATTTGATGTGATTAAATTGGGACCATTTGATGTGATTACATTGGGACCATTTGTTGTGGTTACATTGGGACCATTTGTTGTGATTAAATTGGGACCATTTGTTGTGATTACATTGAGACCATTTGTTGTGGTTACATTGGAACCAATTTAGTGATTAAATTGCGACCTTTTGTTGTCATTACATTGGGACCTTTTGTTGTGATTACATTGGGAACTTTTGTTGTGTTTGCATTGGGACCTATTGTTGTGATTACATTGGGACCTTTTGTTGTGATTACATTGGGACCTGCTGCTCTGGTTACTTTGGGACCTTTTGTTGTGATTAAATTGGGACCTTTGTTGTGATTACATTAGGACCTTTTGTTGTGATTACATTAGGACCTTTTGTTGTGATTACATTGAGACCATTTGATGTGATTACATTGGGACCATTTGTTGTGATTACATTATGACCTGTTGTCGTGATTACATTGGGACCATTTGTTGTGATTACATTGGGACCTTTTGTTGTGATTACATTGGGATGTTTTGTTGTGATTACATTGGGACCTTTTGTTGTGATTACATTGGGACATTTTGTTACGATTACATTGGGATGTTTTGTTGTGATTACATTGGGACCCGTTGCTCTGGTTACTTCTGGGACCTGTTGTGAGTAAATTGGGACCTGTTGCTCTGGTTACTTTAAGACCTGTTGTTGTGATTAAATTGGGACGTTTTGTTGTGATTACATTGGGACCTGTTGCTCTGGTTTCTTTGGGACCTGTTGTTGTGATTACATTGGGACCTTATGCTGTGATTAAATTGGGACGTTTTGTTGTGATTAAATTGGGACGTTTTGTTGTGATTACATTGGGACCTGTTGCTCTGGTTTCTTTGGGACCTGTTGTTGTGATTACATTGGGACCATTATTTGTGATAACATTGGGACCATTTGTTGTGATTGCATTGGGTGCATTTGTTGTGATTACATTGGGACCTGCTGCTCTGGTTACTTTGGGACCTTTTGTTGTGATTAAATTGGGACCTTTGTTGTGATTACATTAGGACCTTTTGTTGTGATTACATTAGGACCTTTTGTTGTGATTACATTGAGACCATTTGATGTGATTACATTGGGACCATTTGTTGTGATTACATTATGACCTGTTGTCGTGATTACATTGGGAGCATTTGTTGTGATTACATTGGGACCTTTTGTTGTGATTACATTGGGATGTTTTGTTGTGATTACATTGGGACCTTTTGTTGTGATTACATTGGGACATTTTGTTACGATTACATTGGGACGTTTTGTTGTGATTACATTGGGACCCGTTGCTCTGGTTACTTCTGGGACCTGTTGTGAGTAAATTGGGACCTGTTGCTCTGGTTACTTTAAGACCTGTTGTTGTGATTAAATTGGGACGTTTTGTTGTGATTAAATTGGGACGTTTTGTTGTGATTACATTGGGACCTGTTGCTCTGGTTTCTTTGGGACCTGTTGTTGTGATTACATTGGGACCTTATGCTGTGATTAAATTGGGACGTTTTGTTGTGATTAAATTGGGACGTTTTGTTGTGATTACATTGGGACCTGTTGCTCTGGTTTCTTTGGGACCTGTTGTTGTGATTACATTGGGACCATTATTTGTGATAACATTGGGACCATTTGTTGTGATTGCATTGGGTGCATTTGTTGTGATTACATTGGGACCTGTTGCTCTGATTACTTTGGGACCTGTTGTTGTGATTGCATTGGGACCATTTGTTGTGATTACATTAGGACCTTTTGTTGTGATTAAATTGGGACGTTTTGTTGTGATTACATTGGGACCTGTTGCTCTGGTTACATTGGAACCTGTTGTTGTGATTACATTGGGACCTTATGCTGTGATTACATTGGGACCATTTGTTGTGATTACATTGGGACCTTTTGTTGTGATTACACTGGGACCATTTGTTGTGATTACATTGGGACGTTTTGTTGTGATTACATTGGGACCTTTTGTTGTGATTACATTGGGACATTTTGTTATGATTACATTGGGACCCGTTGCTCTGGTTACTTCTGGGACCTCTTGTGATTAAATTGGGACCTGTTGCTCTGGTTACTTTAAGACCTGTTGTTGTGATTAAATTGGGACGTTTTGTTGTGATTACATTGGGATCTGTTATTCTGATTACATTGGGACCTGTTGATCTGGTTACTTTAGGACCTGTTGTTGTGATTACATTGGGACATTTGGTTGTGAATACATTGGGACCTGTTGCTCTGGTTTCTTTGGGACCTGTTGTTGTGATTACATTGGGACCATTAGTTGTGATTACATTGGGACCATTTGTAATCATTACATTGGGACCATTTGTTGTGATTACATTGGGACCATTTGTTGTGATTACATTGAGACCATTTGTTGTGGTTACATTGAGACCATTTGTTGTGATTACATTGGGACCTGTTGTTGTGATTACATTGGGACCTTTTGTTGTGATTACTTTGGGACCTTTTGTTGTGAATTCATTTAGACCATTTGTTGTGATTACACTGGGACCATTTGTTGTGATTACATTGAGACCATTTGTTGTGATTGCATTGGGACCTTTTGTTGTGATTACATTGGGACCATTTGCTGTGATTACATTGGTTCCTGTAGTTGTGATTACATTGGGACCATTTGTTGTGATTACATTGGGACCATTTGTTGTGATTGCATTGGGACCTTTTGTTGTGATTATATTGGGACCATTTGTTGTGATTACATTGGGTCCTTTTGTTGTGATTTCATTGAGACCATTTGTTGTGATTACATTGGGACCATTTGTTGTGATTACATTGAGACCATTTGTTGTGATTACATTGGGACCATTTGTTGTGATTACATTGAGACCATTTGTTATCATTACATTGGACCTTTTGTTATGATTTAATTGAGACCATTTGATGTGATTACATTGGGACCATTTGTTGTGATTACATTGGGACCATTTGTTATCATTAAATTGAACCTTTTGTTGTGATTTAATTGAGACCATTTGATGTGATTACATTGGGACCATTTGTTGTGATTACATTGGGACCATTTGTTGTGATTTCATTCGACCTTTTGTTGTGATTACATTGGGACCTATTGCTCTGGTTACTTTGGAACGTGTTGTTGTGATTTAATTGGGACCTTTTGTTGTGATTACATTGGGACCTTTTGTTGTGATTACATTGAGACCATTTGTTATCAATGCATCAGACCTTTTGTTGTGATTACATTGAGACCATTTGATGTGATTACATTGGGACCATTTGTTGTGGTTACATTGGGACCATTTGTTGTGATTAAATTGGGATCATTTGTTGTGATTACATTGAGACCATTTGTTGTGGTTACATTGGGACCATTTGTTGTGATTAAATTGCGACCTTTTGTTGTCATTACATTGGGACCTTTTGTTGTGATTACATTGGGAACTTTTGTTGTGTTTGCATTGGGACCTATTGTTGTGATTACATTGGGACCTTTTGTTGTGATTACATTGGGACCTGCTGCTCTGGTTACTTTGGGACCTTTTGTTGTGATTAAATTGGGACCTTTGTTGTGATTACATTAGGACCAATTGTTGTGATTACATTAGGACCTTTTGTTGTGATTACATTGAGACCATTTGATGTGATTACATTGGGACCATTTGTTGTGATTACATTATGACCTGTTGTCGTGATTACATTGGGAGCATTTGTTGTGATTACATTGGGACCTTTTGTTGTGATTACATTGAGACCATTTGATGTGATTACATTGGGACCATTTGTTGTGATTACATTATGACCTGTTGTCGTGATTACATTGGGAGCATTTGTTGTGATTACATTGGGACCTTTTGTTGTGATTACATTGGGACATTTTGTTACGATTACATTGGGATGTTTTGTTGTGATTACATTGGGACTCGTTGCTCTGGTTACTTCTGGGACCTGTTGTGAGTAAATTGGGACCTGTTGCTCTGGTTACTTTAAGACCTGTTGTTGTGATTAAATTGGGACGTTTTGTTGTGATTAAATTGGGACGTTTTGTTGTGATTACATTGGGACCTGTTGCTCTGGTTTCTTTGGGACCTGTTGTTGTGATTACATTGGGACCATTATTTGTGATTACATTGGGACCATTTGTTGTGATTGCATTGGGTGCATTTGTTGTGATTACATTGGGACCTGTTGCTCTGATTACTTTGGGACCTGTTGTTGTGATTACATTGGGACCATTTGTTGTGATTACATTGGGACCTTTTGTTGTGATTACATTAGGACCTTTTGTTGTGATTAAATTGGGACCTTTTGTTGTGATTACATTGGGACCTGTTGCTCTGGTTACATTGGAACCTGTTGTTGTGATTACATTGGGACCTTATGCTGTGATTACATTGGGACCATTTGTTGTGATTACATTGGGACCTTTTGTTGTGATTACACTGGGACCATTTGTTGTGATTACATTGGGACGTTTTGTTGTGATTACATTGGGACCTTTTGTTGTGATTACATTGGGACATTTTGTTATGATTACATTGGGACCCGTTGCTCTGGTTACTTCTGGGACCTCTTGTGATTAAATTGGGACCTGTTGCTCTGGTTACTTTAAGACCTGTTGTTGTGATTAAATTGGGACGTTTTGTTGTGATTACATTGGGATCTGTTATTCTGATTACATTGGGACCTGTTGATCTGGTTACTTTAGGACCTGTTGTTGTGATTACATTGTGACATTTTGTTGTGATTACATTGGGACATTTGGTTGTGAATACATTGGGACCTGTTGCTCTGGTTTCTTTGGGACCTGTTGTTGTGATTACATTGGGACCATTAGTTGTGATTACATTGGGACCATTTGTTGTGATTGCATTGGGTGCATTTGTTGTGATTACATTGGGACCTGTTGCTCTGGTTACTTTGGCACCTGTTGTTGTGATTACATTGGGACCTTTTGTTGTGATTACATTGGGACCATTTGTTGTGATTACATTGAGACCATTTGTTGTGATTGCATTGGGACCTTTTGTTGTGATTGCATTGGGACCTTTGGTTGTGATTACATTGAGACCATTTGTTATCATTGCATCGGACCTTTTGTTGTGATTACATTGGGACATTTTGTCGTGATTACATTGAAACTATTTGTTGTGATTACATTGTGACCTGTTGCTCTGATTACATTGGGACCTGCTGCTCTGGTTACCTTGGGGCCTGTTGCTGTGATCACATTGGGACCTTTTGTCTTGATGACATTGGGACCTTTTGTTGTGATTACATTGAGACCATTTGTTGTGATTACATTGGGATCTTTTGTTGTGATTACATTGGGACCATTTGTTGTGATTGCATTGGGACCTTATGTTGTGATTACATTGGGACCATTTGTTGTGATTACATTGGGACCTTTTGTTGTGATTACATTGGGACCACTTGCTTTGGTTACTTTGGAACCTGTTGTTGTGATTTCATTGGGACCTTTTGTTGTGATTACATTCGGACCATTTGTTGTGATTACATTGGGACCATTTGTTATCATTGCACTGGACCTTTTGTTGTGATTACATTGAGACCATTTGTTGTGATTACATTGGGACCTTTTGTTGTGAATACATTGAGACCATTTGTTGTGATTACATTGGGACCTTTTGTTGTGATTACATTGGGACCTGTTGCTCTGGTTACATTGGAACCTGTTGTTGTGATTACATTGGGACCTTATGCTGTGATTACATTGGGACCATTTGTTGTGATTACATTGGGACCTTTTGTTGTGATTACATTGGGACCATTTGTTGTGATTACATTGGGACGTTTTGTTGTGATTACATTGGGACGTTTTGTTGTGATTACATTGGGACCTTTTGTTGTGATTACATTGGGACATTTTGTTATGATTACATTGGGACCCGTTGCTCTGGTTACTTCTGGGACCTCTTGTGATTAAATTGGGACCTGTTGCTCTGGTTACTTTAAGACCTGTTGTTGTGATTAAATTGGGACGTTTTGTTGTGATTACATTGGGATCTGTTATTCTGATTACATTGGGACCTGTTGATCTGGTTACTTTAGGACCTGTTGTTGTGATTACATTGTGACATTTTGTTGTGATTACATTGGGACATTTGGTTGTGAATACATTGGGACCTTATGCTGTGATTACATTGGGACCATTTGTTGTGATTACATTGGGACCTTTTGTTGTGATTACATTGGGACCATTTGTTGTGATTACATTGGGACGTTTTGTTGTGATTACATTGGGACCTTTTGTTGTGATTACATTGGGACATTTTGTTATGATTACATTGGGACCCGTTGCTCTGGTTACTTCTGGGACCTCTTGTGATTAAATTCGAACCTGTTGCTCTGGTTACTTTAAGACCTGTTGTTGTGATTAAATTGGGACGTTTTGTTGTGATTACATTGGGATCTGTTATTCTGATTACATTGGGACCTGTTGATCTGGTTACTTTAGGACCTGTTGTTGTGATTACATTGTGACATTTTGTTGTGATTACATTGGGACATTTGGTTGTGAATACATTGGGACCTGTTGCTCTGGTTTCTTTGGGACCTGTTGTTGTGATTACATTGGGACCATTAGTTGTGATTACATTGGGACCATTTGTTGTGATTGCATTGGGTGCATTTGTTGTGATTACATTGGGACCTGTTGCTCTGGTTACTTTGGCACCTGTTGTTGTGATTACATTGGGACCTTTTGTTGTGATTACATTGGGACCATTTGTTGTGATTACATTGAGACCATTTGTTGTGATTACATTGGGACCTTTTGTTGTGATTGCATTGGGACCTTTGGTTGTGATTACTTTGAGACCATTTGTTATCATTGCATCGGACCTTTTGTTGTGATTACATTGGGACATTTTGTCGTGATTACATTGAGACTATTAGTTGTGATTACATTGTGACCTGTTGCTCTGATTACATTGGGACCTGCTGCTCTGGTTACTTTGGGACCTGTTGCTGTGATCACATTGGGACCTTTTGTCTTGATGACATTGGGACCTTTTGTTGTGATTACATTGAGACCATTTGTTGTGATTACATTGGGATCTTTTGTTGTGATTACATTGGGACCATTTGTTGTGATTGCATTGGGACCTTATGTTGTGATTACATTGGGACCATTTGTTGTGATTACATTGGGACCACTTGCTTTGGTAACTTTGAAACCTGCTGTTGTGATTAAATTGGGAACTTTTGTTGTGATTACATTGGGACCTTTTGTTGTGATTACATTGGGACCACTTGCTTTGGTTACTTTGAAACCTGCTGTTGTGATTAAATTGGGAACTTTTGTTGTGATTACATAGGGACCAAATGCTTTGGTGACTTTGAAACCTGTTGTTGTGATTTCATTGGGACCTTTTGTTGTGATTACATTCGGACCATTTGTTGTGATTACATTGGGACCATTTGTTATCATTGTATTGGACCTTTTGTTGTGATTAAATTGAGACCATTTGTTGTGATTACATTGGGACCTTTTGTTGTGATTACATTGAGACCATTTGTTGTGATTACATTGGGACCTTTTGTTGTGATTACATTGAGACCATTTGATCTGATTACATTGGGACCATTTGTTGTGATTACATTGGGACCATTTGTTGTGATTACATTGGGACCATTTGTTGTGATTACATTGAGACCATTTGTTGAGATTACATTGGGGCCTTTTGTTGTGATTGCATTGGGACCTGCTGCTCTGGTTACTTTGGGACCTTTTGTTGTGATTACATTGGGACCTTTTGTTGTGATTACATTGGGACCATTTGTTGTGATTACATTGAGACCATTTGTTGTGATTACATTGGGGCCTTTTGTTGTGATTGCATTGGGACCTGCTGCTCTGGTTACTTTGGGACCTTTTGTTGTGATTACATTAGGACGATTCGTTGTGATTACATTCGGACCATTTGTTGTGATTACATTCGGACCATTTGTTATCATTGCATTAGACCTTTTGTTGTGATTACATTGAGACCATTTGATGTGATTACATTGGGACCATTTGTTGTGATTACATTGGGACCTTTTGTTGTGATTACATTCGGAACTGCTGCTCTGGTTACATTGAGACCTTTTGCTGTGATTACATTGAGACGATTTGTTATCATTACATTGGGACCATTTGTTGTGATTACATTGGGAACTTTTGTTGTGGTTACATTCGGACCATTTGTTGTGGTTACTTTGGAACCTGTTGTTGTGATTTCATTGGGACCTTTTGTTGTGATTACATTCGGACCATTTGTTGTGATTACATTGGGACCATTTGTTATCATTGTATTGGACCTTTTGTTGTGATTACATTGAGACCATTTGTTGTGATTACATTGGGACCTTTTGTTGTGATTACATTGAGACCATTTGTTGTGATTACATTGGGACCTTTTGTTGTGATTACATTGAGACCATTTGATCTGATTACATTGGGACCATTTGTTGTGATTACATTGGGACCATTTGTTGTGATTACATTGGGACCATTTGTTGTGATTACATTGAGACCATTTGTTGTGATTACATTGGGGCCTTTTGTTGTGATTATATTGGGACCTTTTGTTGTGATTACATTGGGACCATTTGTTGTGATTACATTGAGACCATTTGTTGTGATTACATTGGGGCCTTTTGTTGTGATTGCATTGGGACCTGCTGCTCTGGTTACTTTCGGACCTTTTGTTGTGATTACATTAGGACGATTCGTTGTGATTACATTCGGACCATTTGTTGTGATTACATTCGGACCATTTGTTATCATTGCATTAGACCTTTTGTTGTGATTACATTGAGACCATTTGATGTGATTACATTGGGACCATTTGTTGTGATTACATTGGGACCTTTTGTTGTGATTACATTCAGAACTGCTGCTCTGGTTACATTGAGACCTTTTGCTGTGATTACATTGAGACGATTTGTTATCATTACATTGGGACCATTTGTTGTGATTACATTGGGAACATTTGTTGTGATTACATTGAGACCATTTGTTGTGATTACATTGGGACCTGTTGTTGTGATTCCATTGGGACCTTTTGTTGTGATTACTTTGGGACCTTTTGTTGTGATTACATTGGTTCCTGGAGTTGTGATTACATTGGGACCATTTGTTGTGATTACTTTGGGACCATTTGTTGTGATTGCATTGGGACCTTTTGTTGTGATTACATTGAGACCATTTGTTGTGATTGCATTGGGACCTTTTGTTGTGATTACATTGGGAGCCTTTGGTGTGATTACATTGGGTCCTTTTGTTGTGATTTCATTGGGACCATTTGTTGTGATTACATTGAGACCATTTGTTGTGATTACATTGGGACCATTTGTTGTGATTACATTGAGACCATTTGTTATCATTACATTGGACCTTTTGTTGTGATTTAATTGAGACCATTTGATGTGATTACATTGGGACCATTTGTTGTGATTACATTGGGACCATTTGTTGTGATTTCATTCGACCTTTTGTTGTGATTACATTAGGACCATTTGTTGTGATTTCATTCGACCTTTTGTTGTGATTACATTGGGACCATGTGTTGTGGTGACATTGGGACATTTTGTTGTGATTACATTGGGACCTTTTGTTGTGATTACATTGGGACCTATTGCTCTGGTTACTTTGGAACCTGTTGTTGTGATTTAATTGGGACCTTTTGTTGTGATTACATTAGGACCTTTTGTTGTGATTACATTGAGACCATTTGATGTGATTACATTGGGACCATTTGTTGTGATTACATTAGGACCATTTGTTGTGATTACATTGGGACCATTTGTTGTGATTACATTGAGACCATTTGTTGTGGTTACATTGGGACCATTTGTTGTGATTAAATTGGGGCCTTTTGTTGTGATTACATTGAGACCATTTGTTGTGATTACATTGGGACCATTTGTTGTGATTACATTGGGACCATTTGTTGTGATTACATTGAGACCATTTGTTGTGATTACATTGGGACCTTTTGCTGTGATTACATTGAGACCATTTGTTGTGATTACATTGGGACCTTTTGCTGTGATTACATTGAGACCATTTGATCTGATTACATTGGGACCATTTGTTGTGATTACATTGGGACTTTTGTTGTGATTACATTGGGACCATTTGTTGTGATTACATTGAGACCATTTGTTGTGATTACATTGGGGCCTTTTGTTGTGATTACATTGAGACCATTTGTTGTGATTACATTGGGACCTTTTGCTGTGATTACATTGAGACCATTTGATCTGATTACATTGGGACCATTTGTTGTGATTACATTGGGACTTTTGTTGTGATTACATTGGGACCATTTGTTGTGATTACATTGAGACCATTTGTTGTGATTACATTGGGGCCTTTTGTTGTGATTGCATTGGGACCTGCTGCTCTGGTTACTTTGGGACCTTTTGTTGTGATTACATTGGGACCTTTTGTTGTGATTACATTGGGACCATTTGTTGTGATTACATTGAGACCATTTGTTGTGATTACATTGGGGCCTTTTGTTGTGATTGCATTGGGACCTGCTGCTCTGGTTACTTTGGGACCTTTTGTTGTGATTACATTAGGACGATTCGTTGTGATTACATTCGGACCATTTGTTGTGATTACATTCGGACCATTTGTTATCATTGCATTAGACCTTTTGTTGTGATTACATTGAGACCATTTGATGTGATTACATTGGGACCATTTGTTGTGATTACATTGGGACCTTTTGTTGTGATTACATTCGGACCTGCTGCTCTGGTTACATTGAGACCTTTTGCTGTGATTACATTGAGACGATTTGTTATCATTACATTGGGACCATTTGTTGTGATTACATTGGGAACATTTGTTGTGATTACATTGAGACCATTTGTTGTGATTACATTGGGACCTGTTGTGATTCCATTGGGACCTTTTGTTGTGATTACTTTGGGACCTTTTGTTGTGATTACATTGGTTCCTGGAGTTGTGATTACATTGGGACCATTTGTTGTGATTACATTGGGACCATTTGTTGTGATTGCATTGGGACCTTTTGTTGTGATTACATTGAGACCATTTGTTGTGATTGCATTGGGACCTTTTGTTGTGATTACATTGGGAGCCTTTGGTGTGATTACATTGGGTCCTTTTGTTGTGAATTCATTTGGACCATTTGCTGTGATTACATTGAGACCATTTGTTGTGATTACATTGGGACCATTTGTTGTGATTACATTGAGACCATTTGTTATCATTACATTGGACCTTTTGTTGTGATTTAATTGAGACCATTTGATGTGATTACATTGGGACCTTTTGTTGTGATTACATTGGGACCATTTGTTGTGATTTCATTCGACCTTTTGTTGTGATTACATTGGGACCATTTGTTGTGATTTCATTCGACCTTTTGTTGTGATTACATTGGGACCATGTGTTGTGGTGACATTGGGACATTTTGTTGTGATTACATTGGGACCTTTTGTTGTGATTACATTGGGACCTATTGCTCTGGTTACTTTGGAGCCTGTTGTTGTGATTTAATTGGGACCTTTTGTTGTGATTACATTAGGACCTTTTGTTGTGATTACATTAGGACCTTTTGTTGTGATTACATTGAGACCATTTGTTATCAATGCCTCGGACCTTCTGTTGTGATTAGATTGAGACCATTTGATGTGATTACATTGGGACCATTTGTTCTGATTACATTGAGACCATTTGTTGTGGTTACATTGGGACCATTTGTTGTGATTAAATTGGGGCCTTTTGTTGTGATTACATTGTGAACTTTTGTTGTGATTACATTGGGAACTTTTGTTGTGTTTGCATTGGGACCTATTGTTGTGATTACATTGGGACCTTTTGTTGTGATTACATTGGGACCTGCTGCTCTGGTTACTTTGGGACATTTTGTTGTGATTAAATTGAGACCTTTTGTTGTGATTCCATTAGGACCAATTGTTGTGATTACATTAGGACCTGTTGTTGTGATTACATTGAGACCATTTGATGTGATTACATTGGGACCATTTGTTGTGATTACATTGGGAGCATTTGTTGTGATTACATTGGGACCTTTTGTTGTGATTACATTGGGACCTTTTGTTGTGATTACATTCGGAACTGCTGCTCTGGTTACATTGAGACCTTTTGCTGTGATTACATTGAGACGATTTGTTATCATTACATTGGGAACATTTGTTGTGATTACATTGAGACCATTTGTTGTGATTACATTGGGACCTGTTGTTGTGATTCCATTGGGACCTTTTGTTGTGATTACTTTGGGACCTTTTGTTGTGATTACATTGGGACCATTTGTTGTGATTGCATTGGGACCTTTTGTTGTGATTACATTGAGACCATTTGTTGTGATTGCATTGGGACCTTTTGTTGTGATTACATTGGGAGCCTTTGGTGTGATTACATTGGGTCCTTTTGTTGTGATTTCATTTGGACCATTTGTTGTGATTGCATTGGGACCTTTTGTTGTGATTACATTGAGACCATTTGTTGTGATTGCATTGGGACCTTTTGTTGTGATTACATTGGGAGCCTTTGGTGTGATTACATTGGGTCCTTTTGTTGTGATTTCATTTGGACCATTTGTTGTGATTACATTGAGACCATTTGTTGTGATTACATTGGGACCATTTGTTGTGATTACATTGAGACCATTTGTTATCATTACATTGGACCTTTTGTTGTGATTTAATTGAGACCATTTGATGTGATTACATTGGGACCATTTGTTGTGATTACATTGGTTCCTGTAGTTGTTGTGATTTCATTCGACCTTTTGTTGTGATTACATTGGGACCATTTGTTGTGATTTCATTCGACCTTTTGTTGTGATTACATTGGGACCATGTGTTGTGGTGACATTGGGACATTTTGTTGTGATTACATTGGGACCTTTTGTTGTGATTACATTGGGACCTATTGCTCTGGTTACTTTGGAACCTGTTGTTGTGATTTAATTGGGACCTTTTGTTGTGATTACATTAGGACCTTTTGTTGTGATTACATTAGGACCTTTTGTTGTGATTACATTGAGACCATTTGATGTGATTACATTGGGACCATTTGTTGTGATTACATTGTGACCATTTGTTGTGATTACATTGGGACCATTTGTTGTGATTACTTTGAGACCATTTGTTGTGGTTACATTGGGACCATTTGTTGTGATTACATTGAGACCATTTGTTGTGGTTACATTGGGACCATTTGTTGTGATTACATTGGGACCATTTGTTGTGATTACATTGAGACCATTTGTTGTGGTTACATTGGGACCATTTGTTGTGATTACATTGAGACCATTTGTTGTGGTTACATTGGGACCATTTGTTGTGATTAAATTGGGGCCTTTTGTTGTGATTACATTGAGACCATTTGTTGTGATTACATTGGGACCTTTTGCTGTGATTACATTGAGACCATTTGATCTGATTACATTGGGACCATTTGTTGTGATTACATTGGGACTTTTGTTGTGATTACATTGGGACCATTTGTTGTGATTACATTGAGACCATTTGTTGTGATTACATTGGGGCCTTTTGTTGTGATTGCATTGGGACCTGCTGCTCTGGTTACTTTGGGACCTTTTGTTGTGATTACATTGGGACCTTTTGTTGTGATTACATTGGGACCATTTGTTGTGATTACATTGAGACCATTTGTTGTGATTACATTGGGGCCTTTTGTTGTGATTGCATTGGGACCTGCTGCTCTGGTTACTTTGGGACCTTTTGTTGTGATTACATTAGGACGATTCGTTGTGATTACATTCGGACCATTTGTTGTGATTACATTCGGACCATTTGTTATCATTGCATTAGACCTTTTGTTGTGATTACATTGAGACCATTTGATGTGATTACATTGGGACCATTTGTTGTGATTACATTGGGACCTTCTGTTGTGATTACATTCGGACCTGCTGCTCTGGTTACATTGAGACCTTTTGCTGTGATTACATTGAGACGATTTGTTATCATTACATTGGGACCATTTGTTGTGATTACATTGGGAACATTTGTTGTGATTACATTGAGACCATTTGTTGTGATTACATTGGGACCTGTTGTTGTGATTCCATTGGGACCTTTTGTTGTGATTACTTTGGGACCTTTTGTTGTGATTACATTGGTTCCTGGAGTTGTGATTACATTGGGACCATTTGTTGTGATTACATTGGGACCATTTGTTGTGATTGCATTGGGACCTTTTGTTGTGATTACATTGAGACCATTTGTTGTGATTGCATTGGGACCTTTTGTTGTGATTACATTGGGGCCTTTTGTTGTGATTGCATTGGGACCTGCTGCTCTGGTTACTTTGGGACCTTTTGTTGTGATTACATTGGGACCTTTTGTTGTGATTACATTGGGACCATTTGTTGTGATTACATTGAGACCATTTGTTGTGATTACATTGGGGCCTTTTGTTGTGATTGCATTGGGACCTGCTGCTCTGGTTACTTTGGGACCTTTTGTTGTGATTACATTAGGACGATTCGTTGTGATTACATTCGGACCATTTGTTGTGATTACATTCGGACCATTTGTTATCATTGCATTAGACCTTTTGTTGTGATTACATTGAGACCATTTGATGTGATTACATTGGGACCATTTGTTGTGATTACATTGGGACCTTTTGTTGTGATTACATTCGGACCTGCTGCTCTGGTTACATTGAGACCTTTTGCTGTGATTACATTGAGACGATTTGTTATCATTACATTGGGACCATTTGTTGTGATTACATTGGGAACATTTGTTGTGATTACATTGAGACCATTTGTTGTGATTACATTGGGACCTGTTGTTGTGATTCCATTGGGACCTTTTGTTGTGATTACTTTGGGACCTTTTGTTGTGATTACATTGGTTCCTGGAGTTGTGATTACATTGGGACCATTTGTTGTGATTACATTGGGACCATTTGTTGTGATTGCATTGGGACCTTTTGTTGTGATTACATTGAGACCATTTGTTGTGATTGCATTGGGACCTTTTGTTGTGATTACATTGGGAGCCTTTGGTGTGATTACATTGGGTCCTTTTGTTGTGATTTCATTTGGACCATTTGCTGTGATTACATTGAGACCATTTGTTGTGATTACATTGGGACCATTTGTTGTGATTACATTGAGACCATTTGTTATCATGACATTGGACCTTTTGTTGTGATTTAATTGAGACCATTTGATGTGATTACATTGGGACCATTTGTTGTGATTACATTGGGACCATTTGTTGTGATTTCATTCGACCTTTTGTTGTGATTACATTGGGACCATTTGTTGTGATTTCATTCGACCTTTTGTTGTGATTACATTGGGACCATGTATTGTGGTGACATTGGGACATTTTGTTGTGAATACATTGGGACCTTTTGTTGTGATTACATTGGGACCTATTGCTCTGGTTACTTTGGAGCCTGTTGTTGTGATTTAATTGGGACCTTTTGTTGTGATTACATTAGGACCTTTTGTTGTGATTACATTAGGACCTTTTGTTGTGATTACATTGAGACCATTTGTTATCAATGCCTCGGACCTTCTGTTGTGATTAGATTGAGACCATTTGATGTGATTACATTGGGACCATTTGTTCTGATTACATTGAGACCATTTGTTGTGGTTACATTGGGACCATTTGTTGTGATTAAATTGGGGCCTTTTGTTGTGATTACATTGTGAACTTTTGTTGTGATTACATTGGGAACTTTTGTTGTGTTTGCATTGGGACCTATTGTTGTGATTACATTGGGACCTTTTGTTGTGATTACATTGGGACCTGCTGCTCTGGTTACTTTGGGACATTTTGTTGTGATTAAATTGAGACCTTTTGTTGTGATTCCATTAGGACCAATTGTTGTGATTACATTAGGACCTGTTGTTGTGATTACATTGAGACCATTTGATGTGATTACATTGGGACCATTTGTTGTGATTACATTGGGAGCATTTGTTGTGATTACATTGGGACCTTTTGTTGTGATTACATTGGGACCTTTTGTTGTGATTACATTCGGAACTGCTGCTCTGGTTACATTGAGACCTTTTGCTGTGATTACATTGAGACGATTTGTTATCATTACATTGGGACCATTTGTTGTGATTACATTGGGAACATTTGTTGTGATTACATTGAGACCATTTGTTGTGATTACATTGGGACCTGTTGTTGTGACTCCATTGGGACCTTTTGTTGTGATTACTTTGGGACCTTTTGTTGTGATTACATTGGGACCATTTGTTGTGATTGCATTGGGACCTTTTGTTGTGATTACATTGAGACCATTTGTTGTGATTGCATTGGGACCTTTTGTTGTGATTACATTGGGAGCCTTTGGTGTGATTACATTGGGTCCTTTTGTTGTGATTTCATTTGGACCATTTGTTGTGATTGCATTGGGACCTTTTGTTGTGATTACATTGGGAGCCTTTGGTGTGATTACATTGGGTCCTTTTGTTGTGATTTCATTTGGACCATTTGTTGTGATTACATTGAGACCATTTGTTGTGATTACATTGGGACCATTTGTTGTGATTACATTGAGACCATTTGTTATCATTACATTGGACCTTTTGTTGTGATTTAATTGAGACCATTTGATGTGATTACATTGGGACCATTTGTTGTGATTACATTGGGACCATTTGTTGTGATTTCATTCGACCTTTTGTTGTGATTACATTGGGACCATTTGTTGTGATTACATTGGGACCATTTGTTGTGATTTCATTCGACCCTTTGTTGTGATTACATTGGGACCATTTGTTGTGATTTCATTCGACCTTTTGTTGTGATTACATTGGGACCATGTGTTGTGGTGACATTGGGACATTTTGTTGTGATTACATTGGGACCTTTTGTTGTGATTACATTGGGACCTATTGCTCTGGTTACTTTGGAACCTGTTGTTGGATTTAATTGGGACCTTTTGTTGTGATTACATTAGGACCTTTTGTTGTGATTACATTAGGACCTTTTGTTGTGATTACATTGAGACCATTTGATGTGATTACATTGGGACCATTTGTTGTGATTACATTGGGACCATTTGTTGTGATTACATTGGGACCATTTGTTGTGATTACATTGAGACCATTTGTTGTGGTTACATTGGGACCTTTTGTTGTGATTAAATTGGGGCCTTTTGTTGTGATTACATTGAGACCATTTGTTGTGATTACATTGGGACCATTTGTTGTGATTACATTGGGACCATTTGTTGTGATTACATTGAGACCATTTGTTGTGGTTACATTGGGACCATTTGTTGTGATTAAATTGGGGCCTTTTGTTGTGATTACATTGAGACCATTTGTTGTGATTACATTGGGACCTTTTGCTGTGATTACATTGAGACCATTTGATCTGATTACATTGGGACCATTTGTTGTGATTACATTGGGACTTTTGTTGTGATTACATTGGGACCATTTGTTGTGATTACATTGAGACCATTTGTTGTGATTACATTGGGGCCTTTTGTTGTGATTGCATTGGGACCTGCTGCTCTGGTTACTTTGGGACCTTTTGTTGTGATTACATTGGGACCTTTTGTTGTGATTACATTGGGACCATTTGTTGTGATTACATTGAGACCATTTGTTGTGATTACATTGGGGCCTTTTGTTGTGATTGCATTGGGACCTGCTGCTCTGGTTACTTTGGGACCTTTTGTTGTGATTACATTAGGACGATTCGTTGTGATTACATTCGGACCATTTGTTGTGATTACATTCGGACCATTTGTTATCATTGCATTAGACCTTTTGTTGTGATTACATTGAGACCATTTGATGTGATTACATTGGGACCATTTGTTGTGATTACATTGGGACCTTTTGTTGTGATTACATTCGGACCTGCTGCTCTGGTTACATTGAGACCTTTTGCTGTGATTACATTGAGACGATTTGTTATCATTACATTGGGACCATTTGTTGTGATTACATTGGGAACATTTGTTGTGATTACATTGAGACCATTTGTTGTGATTACATTGGGACCTGTTGTTGTGATTCCATTGGGACCTTTTGTTGTGATTACTTTGGGACCTTTTGTTGTGATTACATTGGTTCCTGGAGTTGTGATTACATTGGGACCATTTGTTGTGATTACATTGGGACCATTTGTTGTGATTGCATTGGGACCTTTTGTTGTGATTACATTGAGACCATTTGTTGTGATTGCATTGGGACCTTTTGTTGTGATTACATTGGGAGCCTTTGGTGTGATTACATTGGGTCCTTTTGTTGTGATTTCATTTGGACCATTTGCTGTGATTACATTGAGACCATTTGTTGTGATTACATTGGGACCATTTGTTGTGATTACATTGAGACCATCTGTTATCATGACATTGGACCTTTTGTTGTGATTTAATTGAGACCATTTGATGTGATTACATTGGGACCATTTGTTGTGATTACATTGGGACCATTTGTTGTGATTTCATTCGACCTTTTGTTGTGATTACATTGGGACCATTTGTTGTGATTTCATTCGACCTTTTGTTGTGATTACATTGGGACCATGTGTTGTGGTGACATTGGGACATTTTGTTGTGATTACATTGGGACCTTTTGTTGTGATTACATTGGGACCTATTGCTCTGGTTACTTTGGAGCCTGTTGTTGTGATTTAATTGGGACCTTTTGTTGTGATTACATTAGGACCTTTTGTTGTGATTACATTGAGACCATTTGTTATCAATGCCTCGGACCTTCTGTTGTGATTAGATTGAGACCATTTGATGTGATTACATTGGGACCATTTGTTGTGATTACATTGGGACCATTTGTTGTGATTACATTGAGACCATTTGTTGTGGTTACATTGGGACCATTTGTTGTGATTAAATTGGGGCCTTTTGTTGTGATGACATTGGGAACTTTTGTTGTGATTACATTGGGAACTTTTGTTGTGTTTGCATTGGGACCTATTGTTGTGATTACATTGGGACCTTTTGTTGTGATTACATTGGGACCCGTTGCTCTGGTTACTTCTGGGACCTGTTGTGATTAAATTGGGACCTGTTGCTCTGGTTACTTGAAGACCTGTTGTTGTGATTAAATTGGGACATTTTGTTGTGATTAAAATGGGACGTTTTGTTGTGATTACATTAGGACCTGTTGCTCTGGTTACTTTAAGACCTGTTTGTGTGATTAAATTGGGACATTTTGTTGTGATTACATTGGGACCATTTGTTGTGATTACATTGGGACCTGTTGCTCTGGTGCATTGGAACCTGTTGTTGTGATTACATTGGGATCTGTTGCTCTGGTTACATTGGAACCTGTTGTTGTGATTACATTGGGACCTTTTGTTGTGATTACATTGGGACCATTTGTTGTGATTACATTGGGACGTTTTGTTGTGATTACATTGGGACCTTATGCTGTGATTACATTGGGACCATTTGTTGTGATTTCATTGGGACGTTTTGTTGTGATTACATTGGGACCCGTTGCTCTGGTTACTTCTGGGACCTCTTGTGATTAAATTGGGACCTGTTGCTCTGGTTACTTTAAGACCTGTTGTTGTGTTTAAATTGGGACGTTTTGTTGTGATTACATTGGGATCTGTTATTCTGATTTCATTGGGACCTGTTGATCTGGTTACTTTCGGACCTGTTGTTGTGATTACATTGTGACATTTTGTTGTGATTACATTGGGACATTTGGTTGTGAATACATTGGGACCTGTTGCTCTGGTTTCTTTGGGACCTGTTGTTGTGATTACATTGGGACCATTAGTTGTGATTACATTGGGACCATTTGTTGTGATTGCATTGGGTGCATTTGTTGTGATTACATTGGGACCTGTTGCTCTGGTTACTTTGGGACCTGTTGTTGTGATTACATTGGGACCTTTTCTTGTGATTACATTGGGACCTTTTGTTGTGATTACATTGGGCCCTGCTGCTCTGGTTACTTTGGGACCTGTTGTTGTGATTACATTAGGACCTTTTGTTGTGATTGTAATGGGACCTTTTGCTGTGATTACATTGAGACCATTTGTTATCATTACATTGGGACCATTTGTTGTGATTACATTGGGACCATTTGTTGTGATTACATTGAGACCATTTGTTGTGATTACATTGAGACCATTTGATGTGATTACATTGGGACCATTTGTTGTGATTACATAGGGGCCATTTGTTGTGATTTCATTTAGACCATTTGTTGTGATTACATTGGGACCATTTGTTGTGATTACATTGAGACCATTTGTTGTGATTACATTGGGTCCTTTTGTTGTGATTTCATTTAGACCATTTGTTGTGATTACATTGGGACCATTTGTTGTGATTACATTGGGACCATTTGTTGTGAATACATTGAGACCATTTGATGTGATTACATTGGGACCATTTGTTGTGATTACATTGGGACCATTTGTTGTGATTTCATTGGGACCTTTTGTTGTGATTACATTGGGACCATGTGTTGTGGTGACATTGGAACATTTTATTGTGATTACATTGGGACCTTTTGTTGTGATTACATTAGGACCTTTTGTTGTGATTACATTAGGACCTTTTGTTGTGATTACATTGAGACCATTTGATGTGATTACATTGGGACCATTTGTTGTGATTACATTGGGACCATTTGTTGTGATTACATTGAGACCATTTGTTGTGGTTACATTGAGACCATTTGTTGTGATTAAATTGGGACCATTTGTTGTGATTACATTGGGACCTGTTGCTCTGGTTACTTTAAGACCTGTTGTTGTGATTAAATTGGGACGTTTTGTTGTGATTGCATTGGGACCTTTTGTTGTGATTACATTGGGACCTGTTGCTCTGGTTACATTGGAACCTGTTGTTGTGATTACATTGGGACCTTATGCTGTGATTAAATTGGGACGTTTTGTTGTGATTACATTAGGACCTGTTGCTCTGGTTACATTGGAATCTGTTGTTGTGATTACATTGGGACCTTTTGTTGTGATTACATTGGGACCATTTGTTGTGATTACATTGGGACGTTTTGTTGTGATTACATTGGGACCTGTTGCTCTGGTTACATTGGAATCTGTTGTTGTGATTACATTGGGACCTTTTGTTGTGATTACATTGGGACCATTTGTTGTGATTACATTGGGACGTTTTGTTGTGATTACATTGGGACATTTTGTTACGATTACATTGGGACCCGTTGCTCTGGTTACTTCTGGGACCTGTTGTGATTAAATTGGGACCTGTTGCTCTGGTTACTTTAAGACCTGTTGTTGTGATTAAATTGGGACGTTTTGTTGTGATTACATTGGGATCTGTTATTCTGATTACATTGGGACCTGTTGCTCTGGTTACTTTAGGACCTGTTGTTGTGATTACATTGTGACATTTTGTTGTGAATACATTGGGACCATTTGTTGTGATTACATTGAGACCATTTGTTGTGATTACATTGAGACCATTTGATGTGATTACATTGGGACCATTTGTTGTGATTACATTAGGACCATTTGTTGTGATTTCATTTAGACCATTTGTTGTGATTACATTGGGACCATTTGTTGTGATTACATTGAGACCATTTGTTGTGATTACATTGGGTCCTTTTGTTGTGATTTCATTTAGACCATTTGTTGTGATTACATTGGGACCATTTGTTGTGATTACATTGGGACCATTTGTTGTGAATACATTGAGACCATTTGATGTGATTACATTGGGACCATTTGTTGTGATTACATTGGGACCATTTGTTGTGATTTCATTGGGACCTTTTGTTGTGATTACATTGGGACCATGTGTTGTGGTGACATTGGAACATTTTATTGTGATTACATTGGGACCTTTTGTTGTGATTACATTAGGACCTTTCGTTGTGATTACATTAGGACCTTTTGTTGTGATTACATTGAGACCATTTGATGTGATTACATTGGAACCATTTGTTGTGATTACATTGGGACCATTTGTTGTGATTACATTGAGACCATTTGTTGTGGTTACATTGAGACCATTTGTTGTGATTAAATTGGGACCTTTTGTTGTGATTACATTGGGACCTTTTTTTGTGATTACATTGGGAACTTTTGTTGTGTTTGCATTGGGACCTATTGTTGTGATTACATTGGGACCTTTTGTTGTGATTACATTGGGACCTTTTGTTGTG
This sequence comes from Heterodontus francisci, assembly GCF_036365525.1. Taxonomy (NCBI): domain Eukaryota; kingdom Metazoa; phylum Chordata; class Chondrichthyes; order Heterodontiformes; family Heterodontidae; genus Heterodontus; species Heterodontus francisci. Next base: position 62,503,531 of record NC_090393.1, on the reverse strand, counting down.
ATTAAATTGGGACCTTTTGTTGTGATTAAATTGGGACCTTTTGTTGTGATTACATTCGGACCAATTGTTGTGATTACATTAGGACCTTTTGTTGTGATTACATTGAGACCATTTGATGTGATTACATTGGGACCATTTGTTGTGATTACATTGGGTCCTTTTGTTGTGATTTCAATTAGACCATTTGTTGTGATTACATTGGGACCATTTGTTGTGAATACATTAAGACCATTTGATGTGATTACATTGGGACCATTTGTTGTGATTACATTGGGACCATTTGTTGTGATTTCATTGGGACCTTTTGTTGTGATTACATTGAGACCATTTGATGTGATTACATTGGGACCATGTGTTGTGGTGACATTGGAACATTTTATTGTGATTACATTGGGACCTTTTGTTGTGATTACATTAGGACCTTTTGTTGTGATTACATTAGGACCTTTTGTTGTGATTACATTGAGACCATTTGATGTGATTACATTGGAACCATTTGTTGTGATTACATTGGGACCATTTGTTGTGATTACATTGAGACCATTTGTTGTGGTTACATTGAGACCATTTGTTGTGATTAAATTGGGACCTTTTGTTGTGATTACATTGGGACCTTTTTTTGTGATTACATTGGGAACTTTTGTTGTGTTTGCATTGGGACCTATTGTTGTGATTACATTGGGACGTTTTGTTGTGATTACATTGGGATCTGTTATTCTGATTACATTGGGACCTGTTGCTCTGGTTACTTTAGGACCTGTTGTTGTGATTACATTGTGACATTTTGTTGTGAATACATTGGGACATTTGGTTGTGAATACATTGGGACCTGTTGCTCTGGTTTCTTTGGGACCTGTTATTGTGATTACATTGGGACCATTTGTTGTGATTGCATTGAGTGCATTTGTTGTGATTACATTGGGACCTGTTGCTCTGGTTACTTTGGGACCTGTTGTTGTGATTATATTGGGATTATTTGTTGTGATTACATTGGGGCCTGTTGTTGTGATTACATTGGGGCCTTTTGTTGTGATTACATTGGGACCTTTTGTTGTGATTACATTGGGACCATTTGTTGTGATTACATTGGGGCCTTTTGTTGTGATTACATTGGGGCCTTTTGTTGTGATTACATTGGGACCTTTTGTTGTGATTGCATTGGGACCATTTGTTGTGATTACATTGGGGCCTTTTGTTGTGATTACATTGGGGCCTTTTGTTGTGATTACATTGGGACCTTTTGTTGTGATTGCATTGGGACCATTTGTTGTAATTACATTGGGACCTGTAGTTGTGATTACATTGAGACCATTTGTTATGATTACATTGGGACCTTTTGTTGTGATTACATTGGGGCCTTTTGTTGTGATTACATTGGGACCTTTTGTTGTGGTTGCATTGGGACCATTTGTTGTGATTACATTGGGGCCTTTTGTTGTGATTACATTGGGGCCTTTTGTTGTGATTACATTGGGACCTTTTGTTGTGATTGCATTGGGACCATTTGTTGTAATTACATTGGGACCTGTAGTTGTGATTACATTCAGACCATTTGTTATGATTACATTGGGACCTTTTGTTGTGATTACATTGGGGCCTTTTGTTGTGATTACATTGGGACCTTTTGTTGTGATTGCATTGGGACCATTTGTTGTAATTACATTGGGACATTTTGTTGTGATTACCTTGGGACCTTTTGTTGTGATTACATTGGGGCCATTTGTTGTGATTACATTGGGGCCATTTGTTGTGATTACATTGGGACCATTTGTTGTGATTACATTGGGACCTTTTGTTGTGATTACATTGGGGCCATTTGTTGTGATTACATTGGGGCCATTTGTTGTGATTGCATTGGGGCCTTTTGTTGTGATTACATTGGGACCATTTGTTGTGATTACTTTGTGACCTGTTGTTTTGATTAAATTGGGATCTTTTGTTGTGATTACATTGAGACCATTTGTTGTGATTACAATGGGACCATTTGTTGTAATTACATTGGGACCTGTAGTTGTGATTACATTCAGACCATTTGTTATGATTACATTGGGACCTTTTGTTGTGATTACATTGGGGCCATTTGTTGTGATTACATTGGGGCCATTTGTTGTGATTACATTGGGACCATTTGTTGTGATTACATTGGGACCTTTTGCACTGGTTACTTTGGGACCTGTTGTGATTAAATTGGGACCTTTTGTTGTGATTACATTGGGGCCATTTTTTGTGATTACATTGGGGCCATTTGTTGTGATTTCATTGAGACCATTTGTTGTGATTACATTGGGACCATTTGTTGTGATTACATTGGGACCTTTTGCACTGGTTACTTTGGGACCTGTTGTGATTAAATTGGGACCTTTTGTTGTGATTACATTGGGACCTGTTGCTCTGGTTACATTGGGACCTCTTTTTGTGATTTCATTGGGACCTTATGCTGTGATTTCATTGGACCTGTTTCTCTCGTTTCATTGGGAGCTGTCGCTCTCTTTACATTGGGACCTCTTGCTCTGTTTACATTCGGACCTGTTGTTTTAATTGCATAACAACCTTTTTTCTGGTTACAGAGGATCCTGTCGCTGTGATTATATTGTGACCCGTTGCTCTGGTTACTTTGCGAAAGGTGCTGTGGGCACCCAAGGATCTGATGACCTGCTACTCTGGGATCTTGTACTATGGTTACTCTGTAACCTGATGCTCTAGTTTCTCTGCAGTCTGATGCTCTGGTTACGTGGAGATCTGGTGCTGTTATTATACTCTGTTCTGATCTAATACTCTGTTGAACTGGAACTTGATGGTTTGATTACTCGGGGATGTGATGCTCAGGTTACATTGGGAACAAATGCTATGGCTACATTAGGCTCTGAAGCTGTGATTGCCATGGACACTGGCGCTCTGTTTAGACTGGGATCTGTCGTTTTCTGTTTTTGGCTGTGATTTCCAGTGTCTGTGGCATTTTATTTTTGATTTGTTAGTTTGTTAGCTATGAGTGTTGAGACCATTTATGGAATGGCTAGATGCTTCCATGGAACAGTGGTTGTGATGCTGTTCAGGAGGGAAGAGATTACATTGACTAAATAGTCATCTTCATCCCAGACCAGCTGTGATCAATGTGGGATGTTTAAACCATTTGTTCGTGTCAGTTTAACATCAGATATTTTGTCCCTCTGGAAACCAAATATTGAACAGAATTTTGGAATCGTGAAGTGGAGCAGGGAGGCTGTTCATCCACTCCACACAGCGGCCTGGATTGTTCTGCTCTGAGGAATGTTGGGGAAAACTTCAGAAACTGAATTTAAAAAGTTTCTAAAATTGAACGGAATTGACCTGCAACACCATGACATGCCAACCGGTGGCGCTGCTATCCCATAAACTTTGGCCAGCTCATTAGCAGCACCAACAGGACAGTGCTGGAAGTGCAACTATTTCCAAAACTCTGCCCAGACAGAGCAGCAGCGAGAGGACACAGAGAGATTTGACACCAGTTACATTCACAGAGGATGATATTTGTGACTTTGTTAGGGCGTTTTGGAATTATGGCAGGGGCAGAATCCCAACTGGAGAGATTCAAACATGGAATTCCGGGAGGGTGGGCATAGATTTGGGAGGTGACATGTTCAAGGACTTTCTGTGCATGCCTGCACGTGTTCCTGTGTGTGTAACATACACACACGCATAATAAACACACATGTACATATACACACACACATGCCCGCATATGTACACTCTTTCTAGTAGGATTCATTGGGTAGTGATCAGGAGCAGGAGCTCTCACCCAGTGTTTCCCATTCTGACCCAACACTCTCTCTGAAATGATCACTCTCACTTTGCCATCATCGACAGCTCTTCATTCAAACATCCAACGAAGACGGAAGTGTCTCCATTGGTAAATTAAAGCTCCTCCATTTTACCAGGCATTGACATGCTGAGCATTTCCAGCATGTTCTGCTTTTATCTAACAGAAATGTAAAGGATAGATTCATCAATCCTACTGAGAAACTGTGATTGAATGGACAATGGGTTTTAGATACCGTAGCACCGATTCTCTGAACTGTGCGGCCTTCGCGTGTGAACCTTCGAGTGTGAACTCCACTGTTCTGGCAGCAGTGATCTCCACTGGACAGAACCTGCCAGCTCTCCATTAATGGACTGATTGTGTCATTACATTTTTCCTTTCCTTTAAAAAAAACACAGCTCCACTTTACCCCTTTTCTTGTTTCCATTCCTGCCTTACAGCCAATGCCTCAGCTCTTCACACATTCTTTGTAGCTCAAGCAAGTCTTTAGTTTAATTAGTTATGCCCCCATTGACATATGCTATTATCATTTCAGTCATTTAACTATCTCCTATTTTTTCACTTAAACTTATTACAGGTCATTGCATTTCTTCTCCATGCATTTATGATAGAAATGCAATACTGTACCAATGTGCCTCCTGGTTTGCCATAGTCATGTGACCTCTACTATGAGGCACTCTGACTGCAGGCAGCCATTACAGTCAGTTTCATTAAAGACAGAATACACACCAGACTGGTGTCCCATGAGCTCGTAACATGGTGTCAGAGTGCAGCTGAGATTGAGTGATGAAGATGCACAGCTATGGACCAAAGCCACAGGAATGTTCACAACTGCTAAAAGCCACAGGAAGCCACAGAAAAGGAACAAAGAAACAGCTGAAAGTACAGGGGTAAGGCAATGGCTGCAAATTTTCCTCTCCCAGCACCAGTCGAAATGAAAGGTGATATGAAGCAGAACTGGCAGTTTTTCCACTCGCAATGGCAAAATTCTGAAATTGTGACAGATTTAATTAACAAACAGCTACAAGTAGCTACACTTTGTAACAGTCTCTCCCCAACAGTCTTCTTCTTTGGCCTCCTTGTCTCGGGAGACAATGGGTAAGCGCCTGGAGGTCGTCAGTGGTGTGTGGAGCAGCGCCTGGAGTGGCTATAAAGGCCAATACTAGAGTGACAGACTCTTCCACAGGTGCTGCAGATAAAATTGGTTGTCAGGGCTGTTTTGCAGATGGCTCTCTCCTTGCGCTTCTGTCTTTTTTCTTGCCAACTGCTAAGTCTCTTCGACTCGCCACACTTTAGCCCCGCCTTTATGGCTGCCCGCCAGCTCTGGTGATCGCTGGCAACTGACTCCCACGACTTGTGATCAATGTCACAGGACTTCATGTTGCGTTTGCAGACATCTTTAAAGCGGAGACAAGGACGGCCGGTGGGTCTGATACCAGTGGCGAGCTCGCTATACAATGTGTCCTTGGGGATCCTGCCATCTTCCATGCGGCTCACATGGCCAAGCCATCTCAAGCGCCGCAGGGTGTATAAGCTGGGGATGTTGGCCGCCTCGAGGACTTCTGTGTTGGAGATATGGTCCTGCCACCTGATGCCAAGGATTCTCCGGAGGCAGCGAAGATGGAATGAATTGAGACGTCGTTCTTGGCTGACATACGTTGTCCAGGCCTCGCTGCCATAGAGCAAGGTACTGAGGACACAGGCTTGATACACTCGGACTTTTGTGTTCCGTGTCAGTGCGCCATTTTCCCACACTTTCTTGGCCAGTCTGGACATAGCAGTGGAAGCCTTTCCCATGCGCTTGTTGATTTCTGCATCTAGAGACAGGTTACTGGTGATAGTTGAGCCTGGGTAGGTGAACTCTTGAACCACTTCCAGAGCGTGGTCACCAATATTGATGGATGGAGCATTTCTGACGTCCTGTCCCATGATGTTCGTTTCCTTGAGGCTGATGGTTAGGCCAAATTCGTTGCAGGCAGCCGCAATCCTGTCGATGAGATTCTGCAAACACTCAGTGTATTCCACCCTAAATCTCTCTGAAAAACAAAAGAAGGACAGGAGGAAAGCAATGCGAAAGAAGAAAATAGAAACAGAACAGATAATTAAGGTGGACGATGTTGCAGAGGAGAAGGCCTTGCAAAAGCCCTGTCTTCCGATTAAAAAAAGCGAAAAACCAGGAGATGGCCTACGGGTGCGGGCGCCAGCACTGGCACAAGAACACCTTTGCCAGTCACAAGGTGTCGCAAGTCATACAGGCGGCAAGAAAGAGGAAGATCTGGCAGTCGTCTGCTCAGGCGCCTGAGGTGGAAGATGTGGAGAAGGAGTGCTCAGATTCTGCAGAGCGGGCAGACAAAATCAAGGTGAAATGACAGAAAGCCAAATTTCATTTTGACAAAACTGAAACATTGCCAAAAGAGCATTGGAGAGCGGGTCAGGATACAAACCTTCAATGCGCTCAACAAGAGTCAGCCCAAGTGGCAACTTGGGACCTGCGTAGAGCAGCTGTCACCTTGATCGTATGTGGTGGAAGTGAAGGACCAGAGATACCGTCACAACCGCAGGCACACACACACAACTGGAGAAGTTGTTCCTTCATGGTGTGGCACGATCAGGAAGATGAGAACTCACCACCTGCACAGACCACAGAACAACCATCAGCCCCAGAGGTCCACAGCACCCCAACAGCAGAAATGGAACAACAGTTATCGCAGCAACAAATGACAAGGGAATGATACTCGCTGAAGGAAGAAAATCAACCAGATGAACAACCAATGACAACGCGCACGCGCACCATTAAGAGCCTGGCCCAGCAGTTTAATGACTATGTGTGCAAGCATGTGCAGAGACTGACAAGAATGATGAACGACTAATGCATAAGAATAGTTGTGTGCATAGTGGGTTACTTGGGCAACTCAGAGCATCAATGCCAATGCCTGTCAACTTTTTTTGTTTTTTCTTTTGTATGAAAAGGGGGATGTTTGGGATAGAAATGTAATACTGTACCAATGTGCCTCCTGGCTTGTTGTAGTCATGTGACCTCTACCATGAGGCACTCTGACGGTAGGCAGCCATTGCAGTCAGTTTCATTAAAGTCAGAGTACACATCAGACTGGTGTCCTGTGAGCTCGTAACACCATGTGTCTGTGTTTGTGTACTAACGTCTGTGTGTGTCTGTGCGGCCATGTCTGTCTGTATGTGTTTGCATGTGTGCATGGATATGTGCGTGCATCTGTATGTGTATATGGGTCTGCATGTGCCTGTGTGTATGCATGTGTCTCTATGTGTTTGTGTGTACATGTGTGGGTCAGTGTGAGCCTTTGTGTGTCTCCATGTCTGTATATGTGTGTGTATCTGTATTTGTCTGTGTGTAAAAAGTTAATTATTTGGCATTACATCAAATACCTTTTGAAAGTTCATATCCACATATGAACTGCAGAACCTTTAACAAATCTCTCTGACTAACTTGATTGAGTTCTTTGATGAAGCAACAAACACAACTTGTCTTTAACAAATCCTTGCTTTTGTTGATCAACCATTTCCTCAAGTGACAACTAATTTTGTCCTGGATTAATATTCTAAAAGTTAGGCTGACTGACCTGTAATTGCCTGGTTTATCCCTTTTGCCTTTTTGAACAGGGTGTAACATTTACTGTCCTCTGACTCCATCCCCATATCTAAGGAGATTGGAAAATTGTTGCCAAAGCCTCTACAATGTCCATCCTTACTTTCCTCAGTAACTGAGGATGCTCCCCATCCTGACTGGGTCACTTTTCTACTTTGACGACTGACAACATTTTCAGTACTTCCTCTTTTTCTGTTCTTATGCACGATGAACTGCTTCCTCAAACTCCTCTCCTCTGACACCACCTTACCAAATGTGAGAGCTCATGTATTTCATCATCACTGAGGGAAATTGTCTCTGCTGCTATCTCCTCTTCCTCTCAACTGATGTTCCCCCCTGTCCCCCCAATCTCCCACATATAAAACCCTTAATCCCCTGTCACTCTACAGTATCATTCCCAACTTCTCCCTGGCCTCTCCAAGCTCAGCTCTTCTACCAGAGCCACCTCCTGTGCTCTTGTTTCCTTCCCCACTAAACTCCTGACTTTCCATCCTGGCCAAGCACTAGCCACTATTATGCAACTAGCTCTTGTTCACGTGTTGTCCCTTCCTTTCAAAATGGCCATTGACTGTATCTCCTCTTGTCCTCGACCCACCGCTCCAATTACTGTCCCATCTCCACACTTCCTTTCCTCTATGCTTTGTTCCTGTCACTCCCAAAGCTCCCTATTTCAATCTTTTCTGTCCAGCTTCCACCTTGCTGACTGTATTGACTGCCATGAGCAAGGTCATAAATGAGATCCTCTGTATCACCAATGTATCCCTCCTGTTCTTTTCCCCGTCTGCACACAGTTGATCATACCATCCTCCTTCAGCTCTCCTCCATTGTCCGTGTGTGTGGGAACTGCCTTTGCCTGATTCTACTCCTACCTGTCTGAAGATAGTTACTCATTACCAGCTTCAGGGCTTCTCTTCCTGCCCCCACAATGTAACAGCTGGAGCCCCACCCCCCTCCCTCCCCCAGGATGTATCAAGGAGCACTGCTTCTTCATCTTTTCTCTGGCCCTCAGTGACATTGTCCCTATATATATTCTGATCACACTCACCCGTACCTCTCCACCCCTTCCGCCAACCGCATGAGCACCTCTGCATGCTGTCACTGCCCGATATCAAATCATGGCCGAGCCAGAATTTCCCACATCAGAAGGACCAAAGCAGTTGTTTTATAACCCACACCTTGCCATCCATCGTGCCCTCCCAAAGTGCTACTGCTTCATAACATCCACTCCCCCAAGTGCCATCGCCCCACATCCCAGTCTCTACAATAGCACCTTTTTTAATGCCAGGCCTCAGAATTAAAAATTGGAGCAGGTTAGATTCATACTCAACAAAGTCTGAAACTGAGCCCCTGCTGATCTGGTCTGTAGGTGCTGCAGTTATCCCTGCCACGGTGCAGTTGTGCTCAGCGTCAAGTTTGCATTTTTCCCATCTTACAGTGTCTGCTTCTATCTTCATTTTATGCAATTCTTGCTACCCTTTGTATGCCTGACAGCTCTCTCCACTGTTCTGTTGTGTTGATCTATCAGCCTCTGACTGACCTGCTCTAGCTTGCTATCACACACTGTGCTTCTGATATTGCTTTCTGCAGAATAAGGCACACAATGTGAAAGTGTTGAACAGTATTAGACAAGGAAGTAGCACCATATTAGATAGGAGCAGACGAAGGAGGACTATGTGAAATACAAAGACAGGTTTACAATGCATGTATGCAAACACACAAAGTGTGAATAAGGTTGCTGAGCTACAAGCACAACTAGGTGTGTGGGAATATGATGTAGTGGCAATAACGGAAATGTGGCTTCAAAATAGTGAGGCCAGGGTGCTTAATATACAAGGATACAAAGTATTCAGAAAAGATAGGGAATGAAAAATGGGAGGTGGGGTGACAGTGCTGATTAGGGAAGACACTAGTGTTGGAAAGAGAGGATGTCCTTGAGGGTGCAAGGACCTAATCCATTTGGTTAGAGTTGAGAAGCGAGAAAGATACGATCACGTTACTGGGGGTATTTTAATAGTGAGAGATAGAGGAGCAAATCTGCAGGGAAATCACAGAGATGTGCAAGAACTATAGAGTGGTGATATAAAAACAAGAAATGCTGGAACCACTCAGCAGGTCTGGCAGCATCTGTGAAAAGAGAAGCAGAGTTAACGTTTCGGGTCAGTGACCCCTCCGAAGAAGGGTCACTGACCCGAAACGTTAACTCTGCTTCTCTTTTCACAGATGCTGCCAGACCTGCTTAGTGGTTCCAGCATTTCTTGTTTTTATTTCAGATTTCCAGCATCCGCAGTATTTTGCTTTTATTATAGAGTGGTGATATTGGGGGACTTTAATTACCCAAATATCAATTGGGATAATGTTAGAGTAAAGGAAAAGGAGGGGGAAGAATTTCTGAAATGTGTTCAGGAGAACTTCCTTGACCAGTATATTTTTGGTCCAACTGGGAAGGAGGCATTGCTGGATCTAGTGCTGGGGAATGAAGTGGACCAAGTGTCTGTGGGGGAGCACTTGAGTAAGAGTGATCATCGTATCATAAGGTTTAGATTAGCAATGGAGAAGAGTAAGGAATGATCTAAAGTATAAGTTCTAAATCGGAAGAGGGCTAACTTCAATGGGATGAGAGGGGATCTAGCCAGAGTAAAATGGAACCAAAGATTGACAGGAAAAGTTGTAATGGAACAATGGGTCATTTTTAAGGAGATGGTGTTTCAGGTACAGGCCAGGTACATTTCAATAAGGACAAAAGATAGGGAACCCAAAGCCGGGGTTCCTTGGATGACGAGGGTGATAGAGAATACAATGAACCAAAAAAAGATGGTGTTTGATACATGTCAGGTGAATTGTTCAACTGAGAATCAGGCCAAATACAATAAGTTGAGAGGGGAAGTGAAGAGGAAAATACAATCGTGCAATACAATACAAGAGAGAATATGAGAATAGAATGGCAGTTAATATAAAAGGAAACCCAAAAATCTTCTACTGGCATGTAAATAGTAAGCAGTAGTAAGAGGTGGGGTGAGGCCTATTAGGGACAAAGAGGGTGATATATCCTGAGAGGCGCAGGCCAAGGCTAGAATACTTAATGAGTATTTTTCATCGATGTTTGCTAAGAGGATGCCAACAAAAGATCAGTAGAAACAGAGATGGTAGAGGTAATAGATGGGGTGAAAGATGATAGGCAGGATGTACTGGACTGTTTGGCTATGCTTAGAGTGGATAAGTCACCTGGTCTGGATGGCTTGCATCCAGGTTGCTAAAGGAAGTGGGAGTGGAGATAGTGGAAGGGCTTGCCATAATCTTCCAATATCCCTGAATACTGGGGAGGTGCCAGAGGATTGGAGATTGGCAAATGTGACACCCTTATTCAAGAAAGGGCATAAGCACAGTCCTAGCAACTACAGGCTAGTTAGTTTAACATCAGTGGTGGATAAGGTTTTAGGAACAATATTCAGGGAAAAAATCAACAAGCACTTGGAGAGGTTTGAGTTAATTAAGGAGAGCCAGCATGGATTTGCAAAAGATAGATCATGTTTAACGAATCTAATTGATTTTTTTGATGATGTAACAATGAAGGTTGATGAAGGGAAAGCAATGGATGTTGTCTATATGGATTTTAAGAAAGTACCACATGAAAGGCTGGTTGCCAAAATTGAGGTTTATGAAATAGGAGGGCTTGTGCCAGCTTGGATAAAAAAAAATTGGCTTAAGGACAGAAAACTGAGAGTCATGGTAAATGGTTGTTTTTCAGACTGGAGGAAGTTTGACAGTGGTGTTCCCCAAGGTTCAGTGCTGGGACCACTTTTATTTTGATATATATGGCTTAGATATTGGAATTGAGTAAAATTTCAAAATTTGCCAATGATACCAAACTTGGAGGAGTGGCAAACAGTGAGGATGATACAAATCAACTGCAACAGGATATAAATAGGCTAGCCAAATGAGCAGCCAAGTGGCAGATGGCATTTAATACCGAAAAATGTGAGGATATGCATTTAGACCAAAGTGATAGGGAGAGGCAATATAGACTAAATGGTCAGCAGGACCCAGGGGTGCATGTGCATAGATCTTTGAAGGTGGCAGGATATATTGAGAGAGTAGCAAATCATATGAGATCTTAGAGTGTGTCCAGTTCTGGTCACCACACTTTCAGAAGGATATGACAGTTCTTGAGAGGGTGTGGAGCATTACCAGAATGATTGCAGGGATGAGTAATTTTAGCTACAAGGTTAGGTTGGAGAAGCTGGGGTTCTCATTAGAGCAATGGAGATTGAGGAGAGATTTGATAGAAGTGGACAAGATTTTGACAGCTTCGGACAGGCTAGACAAAGAAAAACTGTTCCCACTAGCTTATGGTACAAGGACTAGGGGGCACAGATTTAAGATTTTGGACAAAAGATACAGGGGGATGCGAGGAGGAACTTTTTTTACGTAATGACCTGGAACTCGCTGCCTATGAAGGTGGTGAAAGCAGGAACGATGAATGATCTCAAAAGGAAATTGGATGGGCACTTGAGGGAAATAAACTTACAGGGCTACGAAGATAGAGCAGGGGAATGGGACTGACTGGAATGCCCTGCTGAGAGCCGGAACGGACTCGATGGGCCAAATTGCCTCCTTCTGTGCTGTCATAACTCGATGACATTTAGAAATGTAAGATCTCTCACATTTTTTCTTCTCTCACTGGAAGCAAGTTTTAAAAAATTGCTTTTTTTAAGCCTGGTTTCAGCTGAACAGGGAGGAGCTGGGTCAATAATAAACTCAGCAGCAGCCCGGTAAACCTTAGCCATTGATATGTCAACATGTCTGACCTACTGGGAGGATTGAAGACAACACTTTGTGTATCACAGGCCAAGAGGCTAAGGGTTCCTAGCAGTGATAGTGCTAGTAAAGTTTTGGATGCAGCAGAGTAATGAGTCTGGAGATGACAAAGACATGGAAGAGTGCTTTAGTGGTAGGCAATGTTACCGGGGTGGAATTTAGGTGGTCCTCCTGATGCAGAGGACATGGGGCTGGATGCTTAACCTGGCTCAGGGCAGGACAGTGGTGAGCCCGTGAGCAGTTTGGTGCATCGGGAGAATAGTTGGGTGTGATGAGGATTGAGGTGGGGCTGAAGATAATGTCCTCTTTCTACCCAATGTTTAGATGATGGGTCTATTTTGAAACAGTGCAATGTTAGTGAGATGGTCAAGAGCCCATCAACAGAACTAAGAAGTGATTTAGTGGAGAGGGAAACTCATTTATTTAAGGAAGTTCAAGGGGTGTCCACTCAAACTGTAATTTGGGGAGAAAAGAATAGAAATAATTTACCTGTTCAATTGTAAAAGGAAATGTGATGAGCATCAAGATGATGCTGGAAAGGAAAGGCTCCAGTGGTCCAAGGTTACCTAGGCAGGCCAGACCTGCTGAGTGGTTCCAGCAATTCTTGTTTTTATTTCAGATTTCCAGCATCTGCAGTTAGATTAGATTAGATTAGAGATACAGCACTGAAACAGGCCCTCCGGCCCACCGAGTCTGTGCCGAACATCAACCACCCATTTATACTAATCCTACACTAATCCCATATTCCTACCAAACATCCCCACCTGTCCCTATATTTCCCTACCACCTACCTATACTAGTGACAATTTATAATGGCCAATTTACCTATCAATCTGCAAGTCTTTTGGCTTGTGGGAGGAAACCGGAGCACCCGGAGAAAACCCACGCAGACACAGGGAGAACTTGCAAACTCCACACAGGCAGTACCCGGAATCGAACCCGGGTCCCTGGTTTTTTGCTTTTACCTAGGCAGGTATCAAAGACAGAAACTGGTGCAGTCATTCAAAGATACCGTGAGACCAGGTCTGACCTATGTGTTTTGGATGTGGGGGACAGGGTGTTTAGCTAACAGGCTAGTATCAGTCGACCAGGGAATACGATTAGGCAGGCAGACTCCAGGGCAGAGAGTAAGAAACAGAACCAGAAGGATGCCTTGAGAAGTGGGCTTGAATCTAGGCCAGAGTGAACTGATGGAAGTTTCCTTCTCTCTCTGGCTTTAACGGACAAATAGAGACTGGGGCAGAAAGTTGCCAGCCTCATCTAAAGCTGGTGTGCGTCAGAGTGAATGTGAAGCAAAGAAAGATGCAAACTGTCAGATTGTCCAACAGCCAGTCCGGCTGAGGGGTTTTTGTTTATTGATAGCTGCCATCAGCTGGTAGCATTTCACATGCGAACACTGTAACAGATTTTCTTGGTTTTCAAAAACTGTTCTTTTTATATACAAGAGTTGAATCAGAATAGTTTTACAGTTAAAACATTGCATATAAAAAAAGCAGAGATCATTCCTGTGACAGAACATTCAATAGTAAAGGCCTAACACTTCAATTGTTTTTTTTGCAGCTAAGCGAAAACATGGTTTAAGAACACTTCCTGTAAAAATGTACAAGTGATCACTCGGGATGCAGAAGCCCTTAGAAAAAATACAATATAAAAAGACATTCCCTACTAACTGGAACCAGTAGCGTAGAATCACTAGCATGTATTTTACATTTTTCCCAAGATATTCAAGTACAAACACTTCTTTGGGGCCTTGAAGCAATCGTCCCTCAAAGAACTCGGATTATCTCAGAAATTGTCAAAAGGTAAATACTCTCACAATGGCCCTTCCTCCCCTCGTACACAGAAAGCATGTGCATATACTGTAACATGTGTGTCACTAAGGAACGAACACACTTGCATTCATATAGCACCTTCATGACCTCAGGATATCCCACATCACTTCAATAAATAAGGTACTTCTCAAGTGCAATCACTGTCCTAATGTAAGGAACTGCAACAGCCAATTTGTACACAGTAAACTCCCATAAATGGCAATGAGAATATGACCAGATAATCTGTTGGTTGAAGGATTATTAGCCAGGGCACTGGGACAACTCCCCTGCTCTTATTTGAATAGTGCTTGGGATCTCTCATGAGTTTACAGTTCTCCTCTTCAACCCATCGAGCTGACTGAATTCCTGCCCCGGGTGAGATTGAGAAAGGTGAGAGCTGGTAGCCTTGCCCTTTATATCCATAATCATTGGTTCCAGAGGCTAGTGCTCCAACCTGGATCTACATAGTGCCCAACCTCACAGTACAGGAAACCCAAGCAAGAGAGAGAAACTCTGGCAGCATTTACAAAACAAACTCCAGCTCAGACCACGCTACAAGTAACACCAACTGATCAGGAAAGTACAGGTGAAGTTGCCAGTTCCTCATCTGTCACCAGGCTTGAATCAGGCAAAACAGGAGCTTTCAAACACCTCCTTAAGAGGAAGGCATGTGATCATCTTCAGTCTGACGGGAATACATGAGCCAAGCAGCAGCTGATTCCCCACAAAGCAGGCGAGTTGATGCCAGTTTGTGATAGTAATTGTAAGAACATAAGAAAAAATTGGAGCAGGAGTAGGGTATTCAGCCCATCGAGTCTGTTCCACCATTCAGTAAGATCATGGCTGATTTTCTACAATCAAAGCTATTTTCCCCATTTCCCTTGATTCCCCTAGTGCCCAAAAATCAAGCAATTTCAGTCCTGCATATACTCAGCAACTGAGCATCCACAGCTCTCTGGAGTAGAGAATTCCAAAGATTCACAACCCTCTCAATGAAGGATGATGAGAGAAACTGGACATAAAGAGGTACCATCCTGTTGAGGCAAAGTTGCTCACCTCAACCTGAGATCCAGCTCCACCATACACAAATCCCATCATGTCTGAATCTGCTGACCTTTCAGAGCAGACAGTCCAGTCATCAAGAAATGGGTTTCCTGTTCAGCTGCTGTTAGGTGTGGAGTGGTCTGAACCCTCTTTCTTCATGAGATCCTACACCTGAACACCTACTGATTTTCTGTACCGAATAATTTGTGAAATACAAGCAATCCCTCACAGTGTGTGCACAGCTGAGCTTCCAGGACTGGGCCGGTGCTACTGAAGCTGTAAACCCGTAAAATGTGTTCAAGAGTTGCTTTGTCTGTTGACATTAAAGTCAATTGTTTACAATTATATTTCAACACTTTATAGAAAGATGTTTTCTTCATTTATTTGAAGTGAGTGAAGCCTCTGCCTCCAAAGCTCTGGGATTGTTGGTCACCAGGGCCTTTACCTCAAGCAAGTACCTTCTCAAACAACACGCTAATGCTCTGTTGCCATGCTATTAATCTTGGATGCCTGAAGTACCAATTAATTCAGGGTTTTCTTTTTCCACTTTTCCATTCTATCACCACTGAGATCTCGGTGATCCTTGAATTCTGACCTCTTGCACATCCCTGATTTTAATCGCTCCACCACTGGCAGCTACATCTTCAGCTGCCTGGCCCCTAAGATCTGGAATTTCCTCCCTAAACCTCTCCGCCTCTCTATCTCTCTTTCCTCCTTTAAGATGCTCCTTAAAATCTATCTCTTTGGCTAAGCTTTTGGTCAATGTCCTAATATTTCCTTATGTGGTTGTGTCAAACTTTGCTTGATAATGTCAAGCAATTTCACTACATTAAAAGGTACTAGATAAATGCAAGTTGTTGTTGTGTCATGGACAAACTCTACTCATGGGACTCTCTGCCCCCCACCCCCAACCAAAGATGTTCTGTAACTGCCCATAAGAAATGCAGGAGAAAGGCCCAGTGTGACTGCTTCACTGCACTGACTAAAGTGCTGTCCAACTGTTGCAAATGTTTTACAATATAAAGGACTTGAAAATGAAATGGTTAGTTTCAAAGTCAGTTTAATTACTATAAACTGTAAAATGATCGATTACGGGATGGCATGTTTGACAGAATTACTTCTGACTCTTTACAGAAAACTCAGATTCTGGTGGACAATGACTTCAGTTCAAACTCTCATTGCTCCATGTTTAACAGGATGTTGTTCCTCCTCAGAAATTGAAAATCTGTGGGTTTGAGTTGTGGAGCCACACGCTGTTGCTATGCTTGCTAACAACCCAAACACTTCCAGGAAAACATACTCAATGTTGTGTCATCGCACCCTGTACAATAGTCTTAAAACATAATTTAAATAGATCCAGGGATATATTAAAAATAACTTTACCAATTGGACAGAACCCAACTCCAGCCTCACTTGTTATGGAAATACAGCTGTAGAACAGACAATGGGCCAAATCTTCCTGGAAAAATAACTGTGTGTTAATAACGCACACTGTTATTAATGCACAAATTAGTCAGCAAGTTGAGGGGCTGAAGAGATATGGTGTGAGTTGTGAATCTCCAGAACTTGTTGGGTCGATTTATGCCACTCCGCCATTTGTCTTGCACAAACAGCATCTTGCCTTTAGCCTCCTTGTTATTTTTAAGAACTCGCTGTATTTGAATATTAATTGTCCAATAAACTCACCACAGAAAGTGAGCCCATGAGGACTCATAATTAATAGTGTAAGTACCTTTTAACAACGTGATAATTGTTAATGCAATGCCTAATCAACCTCTCCAGGCCAGGAAGGGAACAATTTAAACTGTTTCATCAATCCTATAGGTAGTAAATGCAAATGTTTTGGTAGTACAGAACTTGAGTACTGCTGAAAAAAAAAAGCTTTTAGTCTCGCACACATCAAGAATGCCAAATTTCAAAGAGGAGCAACAATTTACACTGCATGAGAAAAGGGCACTGATCGGTTGGCAACTCGACTCTGATCAAGGTGCTGCCATGGAGAATGCACCAGGAAACGATCATCCCTCACGCTTGGTTTAATTCAAAGAAGGCACAAAGCCTGGACATTTTCCTTTTGCTTGCAGTGGACAGGTCCCTGCATATGAATATTTGTAGCTTCTAGCAAGCATAAGTGAGGCATATTGCGAGCCTGACTGATAACCTTAAATTTGCTGTTGGTGTAATTCTTAGCACACTCGGGTTTGTTCAGCAAGTGCCGTCCAATTGCGGAATCACATCTAACATTAGACAATGTGTTCAGAGTTTTGCAAGTACAGGCTGGTTGAGTACGGTCAGTACTCTGCCTACTGCGAACAACAAAGGGACATGCTGTTTCATATGATCCACCAGTCGTTGGGACATAAGGCCTACGTATCTGGCCTCACAGCAGCACTGGAATTTATATACCACATTACACATTTATGGTAGGCGGAATCTCTTTTTGGCTTGACGGCAGCATGCTTTTAGTGGAAAATACCACTAATGTTCCTACTGGATTGTCGCAGTGCGAAATGGCTAGTTTCACACATTGCTCAAATTTTTGAGATATCTTACCCTTCCAGGGTAATCTGAGGTAGACTGGGCACTTTTCAGGTCTGAAAGCAGCGGCCTTAGGCCCATTGGTCAGTATGCACGATATGCGACGAGCAGGACGCTTTGATTCACTCTATATCGAGAGCATATCTTTTTCAGCAATTCAAGTTTTACATTTTTTTTTTAATTTTTCCATTCTGCTTCTTCTCTCTCTCCTAATGAAATCTTTCCCTCTCTATTTCTCCTTCTGTACCTGAATTGGTTTTAACTCTCCTTTCTCAGTTATTCCTGTTTCTTTTCCAATCCTTAAATCTCATTGGCTAGTGAGATAGACTGTTGTCCCATCTTTCACAGTCATCCCAGATGCCCCGCTGCCCTCACCACATTGTTATCAGCTCACACTTCCAGCAAGTTACTCCACTAATTATATTCCGGCTGAAGATTACAGGAAGAAGTCTACCAAACGGCACCACTCCAGTAAAATTTGGCTCTGAGTATTAGAGTTTAGACTGGAATGAAGGTAGGCAGCTCCCCGTTAGCAGACACAGTCACAGTCATTCCCACACACATCAAACTTTAGTAAGCAACATTTTCTTGTTTGACACATGACTGAGAATGCTACCAGTCCTGGATATCAAAATTGCACATTGGTCTAGACATTTGCTGTGCAACATTACATACGAAGGTTGAGTGATTGGCTACAGGTAGCGTAATTTTAAGGCTACTGTTCATCCAACTGCCGAGGCTCGTACTGGCTGATCATAAGTTCACAATGCTGGTTTTAGAAAATTACCAGATCACAAAGCTAATGTTTGGACTTTGCTCTTCAGTTCAAAAAAAAAAGTAGTTGAGCAGCTTCCTCAACAGAAAATGTAATCAGAATCCTGGGCGTGGGGTGTGTATTGATTTTCTGGTGAGAAATTTCAGTAGAGGAGGTTTCTATTCTTAACACGAAGCTGGACAACTACGCCAAAAATCTCAACCTTCTCCCTCTTCAACACATGCCAGTATCCTGTTGCTCAGTAATCTAGTTATTGATCTGGTTGGAGTCAGTGTCACCTGGAATTGGCCACAGGCTTGGCTTCCCTGAACTCCAAGATGTACAGCGTGCATCTCTCTGCAACTAAAACTTCACAACTAACATCAAGCAACAGAAACTATCCAATAAATTAATGACTGAAAAATAAGATATAGAAATTCAGTATGAAAGTGATGGGAACTGTTTAGTTCCAATTAGATTCATGTGATGCCTGACTTCAGGCACTCTGCATGAAGGAAGGATAAATGGATGTTTTTGTTAAAACAAGTCATCTAGACTGCACAGAGACTGAAAGTTAGCAGAACCCTTTAATCTACAGTAAAGTCCCAATCCGTTCTGTACTGTCCACACCATCAAAACTCGGGGCTCCATCCAAGGAGGGCTGAACAAAAATTAGGAAAAATATAAACAGAATCTAAGAGGGAATTAACCAGGAAAAGTTGGAAATAGCCAGCAGGTGTCTCAGCATTCATGGTGTTCAAACAAAGACTCTCCCCAAAATATCTCATCAGAAGCTAACTGATCTGCTGTGCATTTCCAGCATTTGCTGTTTCGAGTTCATGTTTCCAGCAATCCCAATGTTTTTCCTTAAACCTCCGCTAAAACATTTCTTTTGTTTGGTGCCTCCATGGTGGCTGTGATGGGCCTTTCTTGCCCAACTTTTCCCACCCAAAAATTGAACAATGAGAAAGCTGGAAACTCAGTGAGGGACACGTCCTTAATGAAATCTGCTTCTGCAAAATGAATCAACAGTTTTTGTGTTCTAACAAGGTCAGAGTCATCTCTCAAAGTCAGAAGAGAACCAAGCAAGGAGCCCGGTGTTGCAGCTGAGCTTGTATGCTTTTGCTGCCACGATGCAGCTAATATTTACAAAGGCCAATGCTGGTAAGAGAATGCTGTACCCAGTTCCAGTGTGCTCCATATAAAGTACCCCGCACTTCTATCGCTGCAGAGAAAATTGTATTCCCAATTTGTCTTTACAATGGTACTTGCAGGTCCTCAATAGTTGGCTGTCTCCTGCTGCAAGTTGGGAATCCACACATTGTCATATGTCCATGTAGTCATCTTCCTCATCATCGGTGTCACTCTCCAGTGATGATTCTTGGCTCGATGTCTCCAGGATTTCCAGTGCTGGCTGACATAGCGTCTCTTTCTTCACGTTGGCAGCAGACTGTGCGGACAGGATGGCAGTCTGAAAGAAAATGGGGAAAGTGACTTTTAGGCCAGAGCATTTCTACAGTAGAGACTCAGTGAACAGTAAAATACTGCAAAACCAAACCAATCTGAAAGACTATTATTGAATGCAGACAACACCTTTATATAGGGATCGATGACTGTAGTTTGAGAGAGAACATGAAGTCAATGGATAGGGTTCACACCCAGGCCTGACTATACTAACTAATGGTAGGGTAGATTTGTGTGCAAGCACAGAGCTATACATGAGCACCTGTTAGCTGTCACTCATACCATAACTCCACTGTATTCTAGACATTGCCTTTGGTGTAAATACCAACTTTCACACAAGCACAGATAAAAGCTCCCTCTACACTGACCCAATAGTATACCCTTTGTGTGAAATTGCCAATTTAGTCCCAATTAGTAGCAAATTAGTGCAAGTGTCTATGACTACTAGGAACTAAACTCCACAAGGTCATACTACATTGGACCTTTAAAGCCAGTTATACTCTTAATTATGTCAATTTGATTAGTGTTTTCTGGGTGAATATCAATCCAGTCCCAGCATCAAAGTGGCTTACTGAATTTTAAAATGTTCCTGCAAACTTCAAACTGTTTGCCTAAACTTTACCTTGGATTTATAGGCAAAATCAAATCTGTAGAACTTTTAAAATTTATTTTATTCATATTTCTCAATCGATAGATTAACAGTTTATTGCATTTAGATACATTAAACTGTATCCTCTTGTGGGGAGGAGCATAACTAAAAATCATCAATATAAGATAGTCATCAAGAAATCCAATAGGGAATTCAGAAGAAACTTCTATACCCAAAGAATGGTGAGAATGTGGAACTTGCTACCACAGGGAGTGGTTGAAGTGAATAGTATGGATGCATTTAAGGGGAAGCTAGATAAGTATTTGAGGGAGAAGGGAATAGAGGGTTACAATGATAGATTTGGATGAGGAGGCTCGAGTGGAGCAAAATGCCAGCATGGACTGGTTGGGCTGAATGGCCTGTTTCTGTTCTGTATCTCCTATGTATATATCAAGATGGCATACTTGTTAATCCTACCAATTAGAAAATGGGAAAAACAAATTAAGCACATAACAGACTGACGACCCCTTAATCTGAATTTGTGGAAACAATATCAAACTCTTTAAAGTACCTCAATAGCAGAAAATGGCAATATTAGGCTATTCTGAATATTCACTTTAGTAAAATTAACAGGGTGGTTTTTGAGAGATATGCAACCAGCAGGCTTGAGACTTTCAGCCCTTCAGTCTGGACAGGATTTGAACAAAGGTCCCCAAGGTAAAGAGCGAGTGTCTAACCCACTGCACTACTCATTCTTCCCTGTCTTTTTAAATGTCTTTAGCATCTGCCAAGAGCCCATTTCACTCTGATAAAGGACAGCAGGCTTCTGCTGCTGGTCCTCTACACAAAATGGCGCACTGACACGGAACACAAAAGTCCGAGTGTATCAGGCCTGTGTCCTCAGTACCTTGCTCTATGGCAGCGAGGCCTGGACAACGTATGTCAGTCAAGAGCGACGTCTCAATTCATTCCATCTTCGCTGCCTCCGGAGAATACTTGGCATCAGGTGGCAGGACCGTATCTCCAACACAGAAGTCCTCGAGGCGGCCAACATCCCCAGCTTGTACACACTACTGAGTCAGCGGCGCTTGAGATGGCTTGGCCATGTCAGCCGCATGGAAGATGGCAGGATCCCCAAGGACACATTGTACAGCGAGCTCGCCACTGGTATCAGACCCACCGGCCGTCCATGTCTCCGCTATAAAGACGTCTGCAAACACGACATAAAATCCTGTGACATTGATCACAAGTCGTGGGAGTCAGTTGCCAGCGTTCGCCAGAGCTGGCGGGCAGCCATAAAGACGGGGCTAAAATGTGGCGAGTCGAAGAGACTTAGTAGTTGGCAGGAAAAAAGACAGAGGCGCAAGGGGAGAGCCAACTGTGCAACAGCCCCGACAAACAAATTTCTCTGCAGCACCTGTGGAAAAGCCTGTCACTCTAGAATTGGCCTTTATAGCCACTCCAGGCGCTGCTTCACAAACCACTGACCACCTCCAGGCACGTATCCATTGTCTCTCGAGATAAGGAGGCCCAAAAGAAAAAGAAAAGAAGAATCTGCCAAGAGCCCATTTCACTCTGATAAAGGACAGCAGGCTTCTGCTGCTGATCCTCTACACAAAAGGGTCCTCAGAAGCGAACAATCAGATCCTGAGTGCCTCTTTCCCTTCTGGTGGGTCCAGAACCTTTCCCACGCAGCTTGTAACTAATGTTACTTGTTTAGTTTTCAAACCCACTGGTGAAAGTAGTTATTGTTGACGACTGTTACATGGGTATCTCATAGAATTGTTACAGCACATAAGGAGGCATTCGGCCCGTCATATCCGTCATAGTTCTCTGCAAGAGAAATTTAGCTAGTCCCACTTTCCCATCGCCCGACAAATTGTTTCCCTTCAGGTGTTTATCCAACTCCCTTTTGAAGGACACGATTAAATCTGCCTCCACCACACTCTCAGGCAGTGCATTCCAGATCCTAACCACTCGCTGCATAAAAACTTATTTTCCTCATGCTGCCTTTGGTTCTTTTGCCATTCACTTTAAATGTGTCCTCTGGTTCTTGACCCTTCTGTTAAGGGGAACAGTTTCTCTCTACCTACTCTGTCTAGACCCCTTATGATTCTGAACACCTCTCTCAAATCCCGTAGAATTTTACATACAGAAGGAGGCCATTTGGCCCTAAAATCCTTTGCATAATTCTTTCCCCCCGAACCGCTGCCTTTGTTCTTATATTAATACCCTCTAGTTACGAATCACTAAGCAGCGGAAGTGGTTTTCACCTGATTTACTTTATCAAAATCTCTCATAATTTTGAACACTTCCATTAGATTTTCTTTTACCCTTTCCAGACAGTGGGCACCATATTTTAAACTCTGCTCACATAGTCAAACGTTGCTGGCATGCTTGAAGAATTTTGAGGTGACTGCATTATCCTGAACACACACTGGCATAGCTCACAAAGTGGGAGCTAATTCACTGGATAAATAAACACAAGGAAAGAGGAATAATTTCTTACCTTCAATTTTTGCTTGGTTTCCTCGGACACACCACCTTTCGGTGACAGTAGGGTTGGGGTCGGCGGTGTGACTGTTATCTCTGGTGGAAACTTTGCCACTGACGACGGGATGAAGAGCTTTGGCATGTTTGGAGGGACACGTGACTTTATCCGGCTGCCGTCCCCCTTGCAGGACTGGGACGTCGAGGTGGTAGAGGGTTCATTTATGGAACTAGAAGCTACAGAGAAGTAACAGAGCAATCAACTCAGTCACATGAATTACATCAGACACACGACACAGCAGTTTTAAAATGGATCATACTCAAATCCTACCCCCAAACTGATGAGCTTTGTATTCTATTAATCAACATAAATTACGCAGCATTTTAAAATTCACTTCAAATTCCACAAAGGATCAATTCCTCCTAAAATCCTTTAACGTTTAGAAGCATCCTTTCCATCCTTAAGAATCTATTATAGATTTGCACCTTCCGCTCCCCTATCTGTTAAAATCTTTCACATCACATGCTGTGTTTTATATCCCAGCAGTCTGTGTAGTTTGATTGTGACCAATTTTACTTTCACAGAAAAGTTCAATCCCTACTCTGTACTGGCATAAGAACCCAGTGTATGTTACAGGAAATAGCTGTCCCATACACCTGACAAGGCACACCCAGCCCTGCGTATATTATGGACAATAGCATCTCTGTGTACTTTAAAGGGCATTGTCACCCCTGTGTACATCATAGGGAATACCAACTCATGTACATTATAGAGATTACCAGCTCCTTTGTACATTAGGGAACATCCAAGTGCATAGTGCAGGGAACAGCAGTCTGTGTGTATAAGGAACAGCAGTCCGTGTGTATATATTATAGGGAACAGCAGTCTGTGTGTACATTGTGGGAACATCAATCCAAGTGCATATTGCAGGGAATAGCAGTCTGTGTGTAAATTATAAGGAACAGCAGTCCATGTATATATTATAGGGAACAGCAGTCCGTGTGTACATTGTGGGAACAGCAGTCCGTGTCTATATTATAGGGAACAGCAGTCTGTGTGTACATTGTGGGAACATCAATCCAAGTGCATATTGCAGGGAATAGCAGTCTGTGTGTAAATTATAAGGAACAGCAGTCCATGTGTATATACTATAGGGAACAGCAGTCCGTGTCTATATTATAGGGAACAGCAGTCCGTGTCTATATTATAGGGAACAGCAGTCCGTGTCTATATTATAGGGAACAGCGGTCCGTGTCTATATTATAGGGAACAGCGGTCCGTGTCTATATTATAGGGAACAGCAGTCCGTGTCTATATTATAGGGAACAGCAGTCCATGTCTATATTATAGGGAACAGCAGTCCGTGTCTATATTATAGGGAACAGCAGTCCGTGTGTGTATATTATAGGGAACAGCAGTCCGTGTATATTATAGGGAACAGCAGTCCGTGTATATTAAAGGGAACAGCAGTCAGTGTGTGGATATTATAGGGAACAGCAGTCCGTGTGTATATTATAAGGTACAGCAGTCTGTGTATATTATAGGGAACAGCAGTCCGTGCATATTATAGGGAACAGCAGTCCGTGTGTATATTATAGGGAACAGCAGTCTGTGTGTACATTGTGGGAACATCAATCCAAGTGCATATTGCAGGGAATAGCAGTCTGTGTGTAAATTATAAGGAACAGCAGTCCGTGTATATATTATAGGGAACAGCAGTCTGTGTGTACATTGTGGGAACAGCAGTCCGTGTGTATATTATAGGGAACAGCAGTCAGTGTGTACATTGTGGGAACAGCAGTCCATGTGTATATTACAGGGAACAGCAGTCCGTGTGTATATTATAGGGAACAGCAGTCCGTGTGTATATTATAGGGAACAGCAGTCCGTGTGTATATTATAGGGAACAGCAGTCCGTGTGTATATTATAGGGAACAGCAGTCCGTGCATATTATAGGGAACAGCAGTCCGTGTGTATATTATAAGGTACAGCAGTCCGTGTATATTATAGGGAACAGCAGTCCGTGTGTATATTATAGGGAACAGCAGTCCGTGTATATTATAGGGAACAGCAGTCCGTGTGTGTATATTATAGGGAACAGCAGTCTGTGTGTGTATATTATACGGAACAGCAGTCCGTGTGTATATTATAGGGAACAGCAGTCCGTGTGTATATATTATAGGGAACAGCAGTCCGTGTGTGTATATTATAGGGAACAGCAGTCCGTGTATATTATAGGGAACAGCAGTCCGTGTATATTAAAGGGAACAGCAGTCAGTGTGTGGATATTATAGGGAACAGCAGTCCGTGTGTATATTATAAGGTACAGCAGTCTGTGTATATTATAGGGAACAGCAGTCCGTGCATATTATAGGGAACAGCAGTCCGTGTGTATATTATAGGGAACAGCAGTCTGTGTGTACATTGTGGGAACATCAATCCAAGTGCATATTGCAGGGAATAGCAGTCTGTGTGTAAATTATAAGGAACAGCAGTCCGTGTATATATTATAGGGAACAGCAGTCTGTGTGTACATTGTGGGAACAGCAGTCCGTGTGTATATTATAGGGAACAGCAGTCAGTGTGTACATTGTGGGAACAGCAGTCCATGTGTATATTACAGGGAACAGCAGTCCGTGTGTATATTATAGGGAACAGCAGTCCGTGTGTATATTATAGGGAACAGCAGTCCGTGTGTATATTATAGGGAACAGCAGTCCGTGTGTATATTATAGGGAACAGCAGTCCGTGCATATTATAGGGAACAGCAGTCCGTGTGTATATTATAAGGTACAGCAGTCCGTGTATATTATAGGGAACAGCAGTCCGTGTGTATATTATAGGGAACAGCAGTCCGTGTATATTATAGGGAACAGCAGTCCGTGTGTGTATATTATAGGGAACAGCAGTCTGTGTGTGTATATTATAGGGAACAGCAGTCCGTGTGTATATTATAGGGAACAGCAGTCCGTGTGTATATATTATAGGGAACAGCAGTCTGTGTATATTATAGGGAACAGCAGTCTGTGTGTATGTTATAGGGAACAGCAGTCCGTGCGTATATATTATAAGGTACAAGCAGTCCGTGTATATTATCGGGAACAGCAATCCGTGTCTATATTATAGGGAACAGCAGTCCGTGTGTATATATTATAGGGAACAGCAGTCCGTGTGTATATATTATAGGGAACAGCAGTCCGTGTGTGTATATTATAGGGAACAGCAGTCCGTGTGTGTATATTATAGGGAACAGCAGTCTGTGTGTGTATATTATAGGGAACAGCAGTCTGTGTGTGTATATTATAAGGTACAGCAGTCCGTGTATATTATAGGGAACAGCAGTCCGTGTGTGTATATTATAGGGAACAGCAGTCCGTGTGTATATTATAAGGTACAGCAGTCCGTGTATATTATAGGGAACAGCAGTCCGTGTATATATATTATAGGGAACAGCAATCCGTGTCTATATTAAAGGGAACAGCAGTCCGTGTGTATATTATAGGGAACAGCAGTCCGTGTATATATTATAGGGAACAGCAGTCCGTGTGTATATATTATAGGGAACAGCAGTCCGTGTGTGTATATTATAGGGAACAGCAGTCCGTGTGTATATTATAAGGTACAGCAGTCCGTGTATATTATAGGGAACAGCAGTCCGTGTATATTAAAGGGAACAGCAGTCCGTGTGTATATATTATAGGGAACAGCAGTCCGTGTGTATATATTATAGGGAACAGCAGTCCGTGTGTGTATATTATAGGGAACAGCAGTCTGTGTGTATATTATAGGGAACAGCAGTCCGTGTGTATATATTATAGGGAACAGCAGTCCGTGTGTATATATTATAGGGAACAGCAGTCCGTGTGTATATTATAGGGAACAGCAGTCTGTGTGTGTATATTATAGGGAACAGCAGTCCGTGTGTATATATTATAGGGAACAGCAGTCCGTGTGTATATATTATAGGGAACAGCAGTCCGTGTGTATATATTATAGTGAACAGCAGTCCGTGTGTATATTATAGGGAACAGCAGTCTGTGTGTGTATACTATAGGGAACAGCAGTCCGTGTGTATATATTATATGGAACAGCAGTCCGTGTGTATATATTATAGGGAACAGCAGTCCGTGTGTATATTATGGGGAACAGCAATCCGTGTGTATATATTATAGGGAACAGCAGTCCGTGTGTATATATTATAGGGAACAGCAGTCCGTGTGTATATTATAGGGAACAGCAGTCCTGTATATACAGTCCCCACTGCTTATAGCAGGTCAATAGTGTTCATGCTACATGTTCTACAGGCTAAGATCCTTTCTCACTACTGCCTTTATCTTATCCTTTATTATCAGGGCTACCCTTGCCTCCATTTCCATTTTTCCTATCTTTTCTAAAAGTACCCTGGAATATTTAGTTCCCAATCTTGGTTACCCTGCAACCATGTCTCAGTAATGGCTACTAGATCAAACCCATCTATCCCTATTAACTCATCCATTTTATTACAAATGCTTTATGCATTCAGATATAACGTCATTATGTTTTACTATTTTTCCCTGATGTGACCTTAGTTGTGGTAATGTCCTTTTACCCTTCCTGACACATACTGCTTGATTTTACCTAAATCACTAGTCTGCTCCTACCCCTGAAATCATCAAGAGTGCCAAGCCTGCTATACTTCCAGCACTATACGAACTGCTTTGCCTGTGCTGGCACGAAGTAGCAGTACCACAGGACATGCGCGATGCCAATATCATCACCCTCTATAAGAACAAGGGTGACCGCGTTGACTGCAACAATTACCGTGGAATCTCCCTGCTCAGCATAGTGGGGAAAGTCTTCGCTTGGGTCGCTTTAAACAGGCTCCAGAAGCTGGCTGAGCATGTCTACCCTGAGGCACAGTATGGCTTTTGAGCAGAGAGATCCACCATTGACATGCTGTTCTCCCTTCGACAGCTACAGGAGAAATGCAGTGAACAACAGATGCCCCTCTACATTGCTTTCATTGATCTCACCAAAGCCTTTGACCTCGTCAGCAGACATGGTCTCTTCAGACTACTAGAAAAGATTGGATGCCCACCAAAGCTACTAAGTATCATCACCTCATTCCATGACAATATGAAAGGGACAATTCAGCATAGCGGCGCCTCATCAGAGCCCTTTCCTATCCTGAGTGGCGTAAAACAGGGCTGTGTTCTCGCACCTATACTGTTTGGGATCTTCTTCTCCCTGCTGCTCTCACATGCGTTCAAGTCTTCAGAAGAAGGAATTTTCCTCCACACAAGATCAGGTGGCAGGTTGTTCAACCTTGCCCATCTAAGAGCGAAGACCAAAGTACGGAAAGACCTCATCAGGGAACTCCTCTTTGCTGATGATGCTGCATTAACATCTCACACTGAAGAGTGTCTGCAGAGACTCATCGACAGGTTTGCGGCTGCCTGCACCGAATTTGGCCTAATCATCAGCCTCAAGAAAATGAACATCATGGGACAGGACGTCACAAATGCCCCATCCATCAATATCGGCGACTACACTCTGGAAGTGGTTCAAGAGTTCACCTACCCAGGCTCAACTATCACCAGTAACCTGTCTCTCGATGCAGATTTAAACAAGCGCATGGGAAAGGCTTCCACTGCTATGTCCAGACTGGCCAAGAGAGTGTGGGAAAATGGCGCACTGACACAGAACACAAAAGTCCAAGTGTATCAAGCCTGTGTCCTCAGTACCTTGCTCTACGGCAGCGAGGCCTGGACAACGTATGTCAGCCAAGAGCAACGTCTCAATTCATTCCATCTTCGCTGCCTCCGGAGAATACTTGGCATCAGGTGGCAGGACCATATCTCCAACACAGAAGTCCTCGAGGCGGCCAACATCCCCAGCTTATACACCCTACTGAGTCAGCGGCGCTTGAGATGGCTTGGCCATGTGAGCCGCATGGAAGATGGCAGGATCCCCAAGGACACATTGTACAGCGAGCTCGCCACTGGTATCAGACCCACCGGCTGTCCTTGTCTCCGCTTTAAAGACATCTGCAAATGCGACATGAAGTCCTGTGACATTGATCACAAGTCGTGGGAGTCAGTTGCCAGCGATCGCCAGAGCTAGCGGGCAACCATAAAGGCGGGGCTAACGTGTGGCGAGTCGAAGAGACTTAGCAGTTGGCAGGAAAAAGGTCAGAAGCGCAAGGAGAGAGTCAACTGCGTAACAGCCCTGTCAACCAATTTTATCTGCAGCACCTGTGGAAGAGTCTGCCACTCTAGAATTGGCCTTTATAGCCATTCCAGGCGCTGCTTCACAAACCACTGACCACCTCCAGGCGCTTACCCATTTTCTCTTGAGACTACAGCCTTGACTTTTCTCTTTAGAATTATAAATTTACCCTTAGCTGAACCTTCCCCCACCCACCCTCCCCCTTATTAATTTAAAGCCCTGTCTACTGCCCTAGTTATTAAATTCGCCAGGACGACGGTCCCAGTCTGGTTTAACTGGAGTCTGTCCCAATGGATTAGCTCCTGCTTTCCCTAATTCTGGTGCCAGAGCCCCATGAATTGAAACCTCTGCTTTTTACACGACTTTTTCAGTATTTAACCCTCTTAATCTCTTTGCCCCTATGTGAATGTGTGTGGGGCTCAGGTAGTAATCTAGAGATTATTATCTTTGAGATTATTTATTTATTATTATTATTATAGGTATATCCAAAATAATTTTCCACAAGTGACAGGGAAACTACTGGGCAAGCTGGTGTTGTTCTTCTTAGAGCAGAGAAAGAGGAGATTCAATAGAGGTATTCAAAATCATAAATGGTTTTGTTAAAGTAAATAAGGAGAAAAGGTTTCCAGTGGCAGGAGGGTTGGGGCGCAGATGACACAGATTGAAGGTGATTGGCAAAAGAACCAGAGGCAGCATGAGAATTTTTTTTTTTGTAACACGAATCATTGCGATTTGGAATGCACTGCCTGAAAAGGTGGTGGAATCAGATTCAATAATAACTTTCAAGAGAATTGGATAAATTCTTGGAGGGAAAAAAAGTTACAGGGCTATGGGGGAAAGAGGTATTAATTGGATAGCTCTTTCAAAGAGCTGGTGCAGGCACGATGGGATGAATGGCCTCCTTCTGTGCTGTATCATTTTATGAAATATCACTACTTAATTTCAAGGTTCGAGGAGAGGTGCATATGCTTGCTTCATTCCATTGGGGATTGCTTGCCTTATTCTTGGGAAACTAGTTTAGTCAGACTAAAATATAATGCCAGCTCCTGTGTTTTGTGGGTGCTGGTCCTTTGCAATTCTATAAACTGGTCCCAGCCAGTCAATTCACAATCAGAAAGTGTTTATATCAATTGCATCAGCATGTGATACAATGCTCAGAAGTGGTTCAGTGTTAAAATTGACTGGTACGAATGCCCCAACACTACAGGAAGTTATTCTATTAAATAGTTTTTGCTAATGTTTTCAAAATTCATCTGTTTTCCTTCTTGAAAGAATTTAATTGAACAAAAGTAAGTTCCAACTGCATCGTTTTGATGAACTCTGAAGTCTGCTCGGACAATACAGCTCACTGAGCATGTGTCACATTTTTCACAAGAAGCTCTTCACCCGAGGATATGGCACAAGACAACATTCTTATCGTCAGACTGTTCAGCAACCTGACTCTTGGGAATCTGTTCTAATGGCTGGAGAAAGGCTGGCATGAGCTCTGGGAAACTGAAGGTTAGAAATCTGAACTGTCTTGTATCCTAGCGTCAGTCCAATTGTCTTCATTTTCTAACTCTATTTGCCTCGGTAAATTAATGTGATTAGTTGTTTTAGCCTGTCGTGTACCTGATATGTGTGGAACATTTATGCTCATTTATTCTCATAGACTGAGAATTCTTGTAAATTCTAACTTGCTAATTTCCAACTTGACTTATTCTGTAGGAGTTAAAATGAAAAGCTGCATATCATAAAGGGCCGTGGTCTGCTTATGGAAACCACTGGAGGCTACCGAATGAAAAGATGGTCCACAAGTTCCAGAAACAGTGACAGTAACAGGGCAAGGCTGTATCAATAAATATTAATGACCAGGATACATCAGTGTAATTAAATGATGAGTCATATTTATGATTTTGCAACTAGCAGCCTGTCATTTACAGGTTGTTTTGCAGTTTAGTGCTTTAGGAGTTTAGCCATGCCACACTGGGGCTCTCAAACAGAAAGCTAGTTACATTTAATATTTCTACTTTGCCTATGTTATTTTGAATATTTTAGGTGATTTGATAAGCTGTGATGACAGATGTCATTGACACTTATTAACAATTAATGTTTAAAAAAAATTAATGGAAATGCACAAAAAAAAACAAACACTTGGGTGGTGGAGAGTTGCTGAAAAACCTCTAACAAAATTCCACTAGTCAGTGACTGTCCTGTTCAGCAGCTTTTACCAGTAAACATTTGGCGTTCTAGCTGTCAAAAATGATCAATTTCACAGTAATGGCTGATGTGTTTTAGCATTTCAGCCATGTATCTGGTTTTTGATAAAATGGGAATAAGATATCACGGGCTGCTCCAATGAGAATCAGTCCCTCGTCTAGTTTTTATGGTAAAGGGACATTGATGTCAAAGCTGTCTTTCATTAATCACCTGGAAAAAAAAACAGTAACTGTTACTAAATAAGCTAAATATCGAGATTAAACTTTTGTAACCTTTAGCTCTGGCCTTTAGACATCAGTTTATTTTTGTAAACAAATGAGGAAAAGTGTGTGTTTTTTCCCATGGATATATATCTTTATTTCACAAAAATCAAACAAATGAGCAACAATGTATATAAAAATTAACACTAGTTTTTGGCAATAACTGGTCTAATGCTACTCGGGAGGACAGTTTAATTTTTATTAAACACCCTAGACAGTTATAAAAAGCTTTTCACATGGAAAATGGAGAACTCAAACCAAATCTCATGTACAAGAGGTTTTTAAAAGATCCATGATTAATGTATTGCATTATTTTAAGGAGTTGTTGGCCTTGGAAACTCAACTCTCTGCCTCATAGTGGGCCCAAGGCACAGGTAGTACAACACTGGGATCAGAAGGCTATATCAGAAACACAGGGCAGTGGGAGAAGGCTTCACATCTGTGACTTAGGATACCGATGACAAGGCTGTGCATGTGATTCCAAACTGGTCGAAGTGCTCACTCAGCCTTCTCAAGCAAACTTGTCTAGGAGAAGGAAAACTTTGATTTCAAAGCTGAGTTGGATGGACTCATTAGCTTTGATAGGTAACTGTGCTAGGGTGTCTACGGCTGAGCATCATTGGGACACCATGTCAACCTAGCAGGTTGGTTGGGAAATTGGTTGGATCAGTCATCTATTATTATCCAGCTGTCACGTGGGTCATCAAGGGGTGTGCCAACATCCTGTTGACTGTCACAGCTGACCTCAGGCTCCAAAATAGAGGGATTTTCTCCGCCATGAGGAGAGCCAAGAACTCTGAAAGGTTGGGATGTCCGATCTACCTCATGACACTCTGTAAGAACATGTCACAGTGATGATGATACAGTATTGAAAATGCAGAAGACAAATCAACATACCCAGAAAATTCAAAATCTTAAGCTTTTGACCAACAATCAGAAGAAGCAATGAAAAATTGCCAACGTCTCGTCATGAGAAATAGAATCAAGTCAGGCGAGGTCACTGAGAACTGGAACACTGTACTACAATGTACCCAGTCTGCTCACTCTACTCCACATCCTTTCCAGTTAGCAAGGGAAATGATGAGTTGTTGAAGCTGGCTGGGGTAGGCAGGGGAGGGAAAAAGGTGTCCCTTTGTTTTTTTATAGGATACACAGAACTCATTAGTGCCTATGATGCTGATACACTGGATATGAATCACTTTATTACTACAGTTCCTGTGCTCTCCGGCACATTCATCAGTTAATCGCTGAACAGAATAATAGACAGTATCATTGCTGTGATTATACACAGAATACTGAATGTCATATGAGAAAGAAGCTGAAAATACTGCAACAGCTACTTAAAGAAGATTCACTCAGTGTTTAACAAATCACATCTCAACTAATGATTGTTGAATACAATCTCGTAGGTCTGTGCTGAAAGAGAAATGCATAGCAGATTGAAGCACAGGATCAGCTCCTGGGAGTGTGCCCCCAGAGTAACTATATTTGGTTAGGTTGCAAATGTAAAGTCAATGCAAAATGTTTACCCTGATGAACTGTGTTCCCTTTCAGTTGGTAAACCATCTTGGAGCTATCTATTACCAGTGCGGGTGTGACGTGCAGCAGTGGTGGGAGATTGGAAAGGTTTGACGCACCGTGTACTGCTGATGCTGCCTCCCTTTGGC
Source organism: Heterodontus francisci (assembly GCF_036365525.1). Lineage (NCBI taxonomy): Eukaryota > Metazoa > Chordata > Chondrichthyes > Heterodontiformes > Heterodontidae > Heterodontus > Heterodontus francisci. The sequence continues at coordinate 62,470,273 of NC_090393.1, read as the reverse complement.
AGCCTGTGCTTTGTGCCCAGCACACAGACCCATAGTTAACATATAAGCTACACATCTGTTAGTAACCTGCTGCTGGATATACTCACTGTGACTGGAACAGTGTGCAGGACGGGAGCCCTCATCTTGTTGAGTGTATGTGCCCTCTTCTTGCCAATGAGAGGAATCATGGGATGAAGCAACGGTGGCCATTTTCATCTGCTGGCACAAATGAGTCTCCTGGTGCCTATAACTCAGTTCTTCTAGAGGCTCCTCTGAATCGTCATCTGAAAAGCACAGTGCACAGAACAGACCCACTGACTCCAGTTCATTACTTTCAATGCTGTCCTACCTATTCACCAAGTGTTCTCACCAGACTTATTTAGGGTAATGCCACCAATATACCACCTGCATCACACATTAGTACTGTGCCTATATATTTCTTGTGAGACACTCATACCTGCTCCACAAATTGTTCCCGCCATCACAATAGTCACCACTACTTCAAACTGGAGTTAAACAGCTCAATATCTTTTCTACAGACATAGCCCATGGTTGGAAGGGCTGAATTTGATAGATTTTTCAGTTCAAGTTAATTGCTCTGGGAAAGGATTCAAACAAATACTTTGGACAAATACCAGTTTTATCAGGAAGTGTGTGTTGAGATGAAAATATTACATCTTTTCAAAAATAGTTGTAACAACTTCCAAGGGGTACTGATGAGACATAAAGTAGAAAAGCACAAAATATATTAGCTCATTCTGAAAGAGAGAAAAGAAAGACTTGCATTTTAACAGCACTTTTCACGATAGTCACTGTTGTAATGTAGGAAACGCAGCAGCAAGGTTCCACAAACAGCAATGTGATAATGACCAGATAATCTGTTTTCCTGATGTTGGTTGTGGGAATAATATTGGCTCCTGCTCCTCTTTGAAATTGTGCCATGTGATCTTTAGCATCACACCAGCGTGGGAGGGGCCTCAGTTTAACAACTCATCTGAAAGATGGCACCTCAGACACTGCAGCACTCCCTCACTAATGCACTGAGTGTTAGCCTGGACTATGTGCCCAAATCTGGAGTACAACTTGAACGCACCACCTTCTGACTCAGAGGCAAGAGTGCTATCACTGAGTCACGGCTAACACAAATTCTGCATTGACCACCTTAAGAATGGATTTCAGGTAAATGCTTCAAATCTAAGTCTCTTGAACATACTGGGCTAAGGAGTTCACTGCCTGCTGGCCAGTGTGTGCCAAGCACCAGCCAGCATGTCTCTGCTTTACCATTCAGTGACCAACAGCCAGTAGGCACTCTATGGGCTGTCTTCTTTTTGGGTAAGTGAAGAACAAAGCAAAGCCAGTTTAACATCATGACATGGGCAAGGGCTGCTGTAACACAGCCCTGTGTACCACAGACATAAGGCCACCAGACTGTCTATAAAATTTCCTCTGGGGTCCAATAAAAGGATCAATGTCTCCTCAATCTACTGGCTATGAAGCTGAGTGAAATAGGCTTGGTGCATTTCCAGTCAACACTGGTCCAATGTACCACAATGCTCATAAATGGGGACACCTCACTTTGAGGGGCCATTGAATGACTCGTGTGAGAAATGAAGTCATCACAGTAGAGTGGTATTTTGAGGTTTGGATTATCAGTTTGGCTTAGTTGGTAACAATCTTTCCTCAGTCAGAAGGTTGTGGGTTCAATTTCCAATTCAGGATTTGAGCATATAATCTAGGCAGACTTGAGTGGTGTAGTGAAGAAGCACTGCATTTTCTGAGGTGCTATATTGCCATGTCAAACAGAGGTCCCGCCTGTCTGTTCCATTTGTTGAGATGGATGTTAACGATCCCATGGCACTACCTGAACAAGAATTTGGAATTCTCTCCGTGTCCTGTATAACATCCATCCTTCATCATATACTATTAAAAAGCAGACCAACTCATCATGCATGTTTGTGTGACCTGACTGTGCATAATTTGTTGCTGTATTTACATACATAACAGTAACTGCACTTCAAAAACAATTCATCCTTGGGACAATTGGGGTGGACAGTCTCACAGACACTGGAGGTCCCAGGGGGAATGAGCAGGACTAGACACACAAATACTGCAGGTCCCAGGGAGAATGAGCAGGACTAGACACACAAATACTGCAGGTCCCAGGGAGAATGAGCAGGACTAGACACACAGATACTGCGGGTCCCACGGAGAAAGAGTAGGACTGAACACCCAAATACTGCAGATCCCAGGGAGAATGAGCAGGACTAGACACACAGATACTGCAGATCCCACGGAGAAAGAGTAGGACTGAACACACAAATACTGCAGGTTCCAGGGAGAATGAGCAGGACTAGACACAACTACTGCAGGTCCCAGGGAGAATGAGCAAGACAAGACACAAATACTGCAGGTCCCAGGGAGAATGAGCAAGACAAGACACAAATACTGCAGGTCCCAGGGAGAATGAGCAGAACTAGACTCACAAATACTGCAGGTTCCAGGGAGAATGAGCAGGACTAGATACACAAATACTGCAGGTCCCAGGGAGAAAGAGTAGGACTAGACAAACAGATACTGCAGGTCCCAGGGAGAAAGAGTAGGACTAGACACACAGATACTGCAGGTTCCAGGGGGAATGAGCAGGACCGGACACACATATACTGCAGATCCCAGGGAGAATGAGCAGGACTAGATACACAAATACTGCAGGTCCCAAGAAGAAAGCGTAGGACTAGACAAACAGATGCTGCAGGTTCCAGGGAGAATGAGCAGGTCCGGACACACATATACTACAGGTCTCAGGGAGAATGTGTAGGACTACACACAGGCACATAGGTCCCAGGGAGAGTGAGCAGAAGTTTTCAACTTTTTTGCTATGTTTTTAGTGTGCCAACCATGGCTCAGTGGGTGACATGTTCGCCTGAGTCAGAAGGTTGTTGGTTCAAGTCCCAATCCAGAGCCTTGAGCACAAAAATCTTGGCTGACACTCCAATACAGTACTGAGGGAGTGCTGGACTGTTGGAGCTGCCGTCTTTCAGATGGGATGTTAAACTAAGGTCCTGTCTGTCCTCTCAGATGGACGTAAAAGATCCCATGGCACTATTTCGTAAAAGAGGAGAGTTAACCCCAGTATCCTGACCAATATTTATCCCTCAATTATCACCAGAAGATTATTTGGTCATTATCACATTGCTCTTTGTGGGAGCTTGCTGTGCGCAGATTGGCTGCCACATTTCCTGCATTACAACGATGATTACACTTCAAAAATACTTAATTGGCAGTAAAGTACTTTGGGACATCCTGTGGATGTGAAAGGTGCTATATAATTTCAAGTCTTCCTTTTCTTCTTTTACTCATTGCAGTCAATGTGTGAGTGTTTGTACATTTAGTAGGTCAGTGCATTGGACTAAAAAATGTAACCCTTGAAAGTTTAAGGCAGCCACAAAGGTACTTTAAGGGAATGCTCATGCTTATCACTCATGCATACCTCTTGTATTACAGTGAGAGGTGAGCAATCGATGATAAAATCACTGCTTCATTTAAGGAACTTGGCTGCTTGTCAGCTGCTCACTCAAGGCTTAGTTTTATGAAGCTCAATTGCCAGACTCAGCTCTGAAAGGGCGTTGTTAAGCATGTGCAGTTAATTAAACCCTAGCCTCAGAATCACAAAAGGTGCTGCTTGTACCCTTTTACCACCACGAGATGTCTACCATGCTTTGACAATGTGGATATTCGTTCCACCAAGCGACTGTATATCAATACTACACAATCTCTCCCAGTTTATTAAACTTTATCTATTGGTGTCATTTTTTTGAAAGGATCCCTCAATAATTAAAACATTCGCTCATTAAAGGATATTGCAAGTTCCTGCAATGAAATCATTGGAGCACACATCTCACATATAGGTCTCAAGATCTTGAACCTTGTGATGAAAAGAAGTTAACAAGACCATAATGAGAGGTCACAAAATTCTTCTTTCTGATTTTCTTAAATAAGAAGCAAGGAAAACAAATCTTTATAGACAGTGGCTTGGAATGTAGGATTCCCTGCCACAATCTTTTGTTGAAGCAGGGACTGTAAACTCTTTTAAAAGGACATTAAATAGTTGCTTGAAAATGAGGAAAAGTGAAGGGAACAGGGAGCGAATAGGAGAGTGGGATCAAGCTCATGTGGATACAGAATTGTCGGGCCTAATAAACTCTGTCTGTTCTGGAACATTCCATGACTCTACGATTAGAATGGACCCAAGGTAAATATAAAAAACATGGCTAATTTGGAACTAAGCCAGCACGATTTCCCTCTCTGACTCATTATTCTAACTCTTTGAGCCTTTTTTCCCCTCTCCCTTACCCAATTTACCACTGATTTGGAAAACAAGGACTTATTCTGCAAAAAATTTCTTAAAGGTATGAAAAGGTCATCGAAACAATCTTTGTTTTGAAACCTGCTTGCTGCCAAACGGCAAGTCATTTTTAGAAATTGTTTCCAGCCCTTACTGGAACATGGAGCTAAACTAAAGAATCCATCCAGGTCGCACTGCCAGCTAGCAATAAACTCAAGCTCTGCCTAACTACAGCACAAAACAGTCACAAAACAGTACTGTCTGCTCTAGCAACATGCCGTGCAATGAAACAGTAGGGCATAGGCCCAGACTCTATCACTCCTCAGAAAAAACACACTTGATCGTGGCTTTGCCAGAGAGAGAGGGGCAGAGCTGGGGCCAAAGGTTGTACCTACAAGCGTGGCTTGGCAGCTCACCTGGTGGGCAGATTTCTCGCATTGCTGCACAGCAGTATTGACAGGTACTGAGGAAGAATGGTGCATAGCAACAAATAAGAGAATGAATGGGAAAACGAAATTGGGAAATGCCCTCCCTCCATTACAAAGGACAAGGTCTGCCCCTATAGTTCAGTGATCAAAGACATTGCAGCTATGCCACTGAGCCACAGAAACCACAAAGCTGCCAGCTTCAGTCCAATCATTGGTCTGTGCTAAGTTAACCGGGTTAGCATTTGGGGAACTACAATTACAGTGAGCATCTACAGACTGGTTGGTGGTGTGGGGTACAGAGGGAGGATCAGCCAGGCTTCCTATCCTCAATACCCTGCTGGGTTGTGGCTGTGTGCAGATATTACACAAAGACAGGGTCCAGCACTGACTGCAATAACTCGGGCCAGGTGTCAGGAATTTAAGTTGTGTAGAAAAATTACAGAAGTTGGTTTTGGTCCCTGGAAAAGGGTGGCTTTGATATAACTGAATTAAGGTTTTCAAAGTGACGAAGGGGAATTGTTAAAAGTTGATCATATTTTCATGTTCAAGAATGAAAGATGTGGTTTAAAAGTGAACAACTAAGGACTGAATTGAGGGAGAATGATTTCAGACAAAGATAATAGACATATGAAACAAATAGCAAGAAACAAGACTGAAATAAGGGGATTGAGGGCTATGGTTGGAGGATAGTGTTCAGGATAGTGAGGTAGAGATCAAACAAATCTTAAATTTTTCAGTTTTCATAGGCTGCTGACGGTCATTGTTAGGGTCACCCATGAACTGCTCATGCTTGGGGAAGCTCTTGCAATATCTACGATCCAGACCCTGCATGAGTCACTGCCTTGAGGACAGGAGAGCAAAGTGAAGGAAAGAAATGGAAACCAAACTTCCCCTCCCTTCCTGCATGCTGTCCTTCATGAAAATTAAGTTTATAGGGGAAATAAAAATCCGTTCTTTGAAACCATCTCATTGCCTTCGCTGTTATAAAAAAGTGCCAACTCCACACTTACCTTATCCATACCCTATCCCACTACAAGTCCTATTTGCCTCTTGCACCTGTCCTCCCTGCTCAATATGAGCTCCTGGTTCCTCAACACTTGCAACTTAAAATTCTCAACCTTGTGAACAAATTCCTCCATGGCCTCATTTCGCCCCATCTCCGTAACCTCCTCCAGCCTACAAACATCCCCAATTTCTCCATCCCCCCCCCCCCGACTCCAGCTTCTTCTGTAACCCCACCATCTTTCAGCTGCATAAACCTCCTACCTTTCCACACCCTGGAAGATCCTTCTTCAGCCCCACCTCTTTGATCAAGCTTTTGGCTTCTCCTCCTCGTCTATCTCCCTTTAGCATGATGTCCATTTTTTCTTAGGCCTCTGTGAAGCACCTTGGGATATTTTCCTATGTTAAAGACACTTTATAAATGCAAGTTATTGTTTTAAGCAGCAGTAAAGTTTACCTTGAGTGACATATGAGTGGCTGGACAGTGTCTCTGTTGGACCAGCAGTTTGGGACTCAACATCTCGCGGCGTCAACATTGGTGTAACCTCGGCACCTCGGAGGTCCTCCTGGACAGTGTGGCTTAACCTCGTTTTAGACTGAGAGTCACTTGGCCTGACATTTTCAGGCACCACTGTGCTGGGTGTAGTCGAAGTGGGAGCAGATGTAGTGACAGTGCTGGGTGTGGAAGGGAAGAAGCTTTCCTTACAGTCCTTGGAGTATTTTGGTGTGGTTGGTGTCTCCCCCGACTGCAAGAACAAAAATTAACTTTAGACTTTTTATTGAAAGATTCAAAATATGCCCCACACTGCCTTCGAAGTAGTACCTGATGCTGTGTTTGGCACCTTCAAGACTGATAATGGATTTGTAGGGGCACAAGGGTCTCTGAATGATCATGTTTATTTTAAATTAAAAGTTGCCACTCTCTTTAGATTTGTGGAACATTGAGATTGTGAAAGATGCTATCATTCCTCTGTAGCTTCTTTTCCATGAAGTGTACAAAGCAGCTTGCAGCTGGTCTTCTCATTTCAGTGCTGAACCTTCTCACTCCTCTGTTTTGGCCTCTAGTTGGTATGTCTATCACTTTGTACTCATGACGTGGACAAATCAGAATCCAACCAATCACATGAACACAAAGGCACTGCCCAGTGCTTTCAAATTTGTCAATGCTGGGCCTGTATACACATCACAAGATGGGCCCTGATCTTTTCTACACACTGAGAGGAAGTGAGGAAATACCCTGTGGAGTTCAGCAATGTGCCAACTAAAATCCTGCTGATGACTTGCTTCTTCTGAGGATGGGGAATGACCTAGCGTAGACTGAAGAGGAGGAAAGTGATCCTTACAAAGGAATACAAACATCTAAAAGTTAACATTGTTCAGTAAAGATGATTCAAAAACATTAACCTTTTACAATAGCCGATCACAACAAGCTTGACTGAAGCCCTGCAAGACAGCAACACGTTAACGTGCCTTAGCGGGAAGCTGGAATACTGGCTTTGTTGGACAACTCAAAGTAGCAAACTTCCTTTTATGTCACTCTGCTTGCCCTGCCTCCCACCCCCAGCGAGTGTGTAGAGTTCAGACTGCAGTGATGACAGAGGGGAAAATGGGAATCATTGACAATCTCGCTTCCTACACCCTCCACCAACATGTTTGCTGAGGATTAGCTTGGCATTCAATGGTCTGTGTGGGACTGGTAAACATTGATCCCTGTGCTGTGGGAGAAACACACTGAAGAGTTTTCTTGTGGCTGATGCCAATCCATTCACACACTGCTGTGGTGCAAGATGCTAAACGGATTACACAAACACCCTTCATCAGACAATGCAATGGTCAGCTCATGTTAATAAGAGCAATTCAGAAACAGGTCACTGAGTACACAGGTCTGTATAAACTAAAAATTGCCAAGTCACACTAGGTTGTTACAGCCTATTGCAGGCCCGCTCCACACCCACAACTCCTGGCCCACCACCCGAGGGCTCGCTCCTGGCCCACCACCCGAGGCCTCGCTCCTGGCCCACCACCCAGGGCTCGCTCCCGACCCACCACCCAGGGCTCGCTCCCACCTGAGGCCTTGCTCCCACCTGAGGCCTCGCTCCTGGCCTACCACCCGAGGGCTCGCTCCTGGCCCACCACCCGAGGGCTCGCCCCTGGCCCACCACCCGAGGGCTCGCTCCTGGCCCACCACCCGAGGGCTCGCTCCTGGCCCACCACCCGAGGGCTCGCTCCTGGCCCACCACCCGAGGGCTCGCTCCTGGCCCACCACCCGAGGGCTCGCTCCTGGCCCACCACCCGAGGGATCGCTCCTGGACCACCACCCGAGGGATCGCTCCTGGACCACCACCCGAGGGCTCGCTCCTGGACCACCACCCGAGGGCTCGCTCCTGGACCACCACCCGAGGGCTCGTTCCTGGACTGCCACTCCTTTTGAGGTTTGGTGTCATATTTTGTTTTGTAATGCTCCTGTAAGGTGCCTTGGGACATTCAATTACATTAAAGTTGCCATATAAATATAAGTTATTGTTGTTGTTGCAGCACAGACTCAAGACAGACAGACTGCTGCTAATGCTTCATACCATATCCACTATCCTCTGTAGTCACCTCAGTTCAGAGTACTATATACTTCTAGATCTATCTTATTCTACTGGAGACATTTGTCTTTTGATGGTGTTATGACAGAGAAACACGCATTCTTTAGTTATCAACAAGTTAAAATGCTGATTCACAATCAAGTGAAACACAATGTTTGGATGCAGTAACAAGCTGAGACTAGCATAAAGCTCTGGCAAACAACACTGCAGTACACTACCTTCATCCTGCAACGTGTAGCATTCAAAACAAAATTAAAATCCTCCTCCCTCCATTTGAATTCTCAGCCCACACATTATCTGGTCAAACTCAGATATTAGGATTAACCAGAGGACATGAAAGAGATGTCTGGAACTGGGTTTCTACAGGCTGTCTGTAAAATCCCATTCCCACTTACTGTTGTACAGCCCACCTCCTTCCTTCCTTCCAGTTAGCTGTTTTGAGACCTGAGAGCCGCAGCATTCTCACACTCGGACATTCTTGGTGCAGCTTCCCGATCTTCTGATCCCTTTTTCGAATGAGACTGCATGTCAAGGCTACATGTAAATCACTTATGTCCAGAGTACACCTCCAGAAAAGGATGACAGAGGCACCATGACAACCATTCTATTAAACTGTTCATAAAATGGATATACTCAACCAGACACGTGGCTCAGAGGCTCTTTAGATTTTCTCTCTCAGAATCATTAAACCCCCTCAACAATTTACATAGCAACACTCAGGAAAAATCACATGGCAGGACACTTGTATTTTATTCATTTTTCTAAAAGGAAGCACATGAATCAGAAACTGCAACTGCAATTTTAAGCACACCGTGTTTTGAGCTCCCAGGGTGAACCCTTGTTCACCACTTTCCAATTATAAGGGAAAGAAATGAGCACAAACAGGCCTTCTTAGGTTTAAACAATAAAAGTGAAATTTATTAAAACTTAAACTCTAATTCGGTTAACACCTAAGGATACACGCTACACCCCACGATAGATATGCATACGCGATATGCACATGCAAATAGAGACAGAAAAGAGAAGCAAAAAAGTGGTCTGAGGCAATATCAGAAGAGTTTCTTGTTACTATGCTTCAAGCTCACTGTAGTCCTTTTGTAGGCAGTTCTTGCTTGTAGGTAATTCTTGCTATTCGTTGGGGCCCAGTATTCTTCTTAAACCTTGTTCACTGTAGGAGACTTTTCTCTCTTGGGGTTCATGTGTCTTCAATGGGTCTTCAGTTCCGTGAGAAAGAGACAGGAGCAGACAGGAGAGAGATGTTCTCAGTCAAGGAGCAAACAGCTTTCTGAGTTCCAATTCTCTGTGGCAAGTCCAAATTCAAAAAACTCCAACAGCCAGTTAGTAATGTGACTAAACTGGTTTGACCACAGCTTAGCAGTTAACTGGGAATGCTAGCCTCTCCACCTTCAACATCTGGTAATCAAAAGTCCATTATGGATTAAATTGGAGCAGGGAGTGGCCCCTTTGTCCTTTCCAAGTACTGTCTGTTACTATGCAAATGTCTTTCCAGTCACAGGTCTGGTGGGTTTTCTTTTAAAAAATAAGTTCTTTCTTTACTCCCGTAACAGTTTAAAAATTAATGTTCATGTGGTGAAATTAATGTCTCATTCTTGGCAGGTGGTGGAGGCCTGCATGACAATATGAATTAAAGTATTCTTTCTCTTGGGATAGAATCCCTGGAATACATAAGGAGAACTGTTCAGTTTCATGGTATTCTTCGCTACGAGGAGCAATTCTCTCTCCAATTTCTGGGAAGTGCCTAAACTCTACATGGCCCCTGTTATGTTGATGATAGGAGAACAATGGAAGCATTAGGTACCTATTGTTCAGGTATATCACACAAAATCTCCTCAGGTGTCATTTCCAAAAGCAGGAAATACAGTGAGCGCCACATAATGTCACATCATTCAAAGACTATTTTTCTCATAATCTCATGCAGGTTCTGCATGCTGAACCCCACCTGGTGGAATGTAATACATGGCTATGTGAATATTAGTATTTCCAATGGCCATTGGAATCTGCGATACAGGCATTGAAAGTTGAAACCCCCAAAACATTTCAACAACACATTGTCAAGCATCACTCCAGCCACTGAAACTACATGAAGTGCTCTACCTGGAGCTGCACCACGTACTCACCCAGGGAGGCACCGTGCACCAAGTTCAGAATCAGTTAGACACTTTGCAAAAACCCTGTTCCATAAAGTGGCATAGGCAGCCCAGCTATTCTATTTGGAAAAAGAATCCCATCTTGGATTGCAGAAAGTTAAGGGTCACCTACAGAGTTGAACCCAAGATCTAATGAGAACAAATAAGTCAGTCTAAAATATGGTGAAAATCTGAGGACATTTAGAAGGGCTCATGTGTTACAACTGTTCAATGTGCGGGTAGATGTAGGAGGCAACATTACATCTCTGCTCTCAGCCATATTTAACCACCTCTCCTAAAGAAAACAAATACAAGCTCATTAACATCACTACAACTCAGCAATCACAAGGAGTTGAAGCTTCACTGAGTTTCGATTACTTAGGGATACAATGAGTATGAGTGTGGGGTCATCAATTTAACAGGACTTCAATTCATGCAGAAACACATCCAACAACAACTCGCATTTATATAGCACCTTTGACATAGTAAAACATCCCAAGGGGATTATCAAACAAACTTTGACACTGACAAAGAGGTAGGTTTTAAGGCGCATCTTAAGTAGGAAGTAGAGGCGGAGAGGAATAGGGAGGAAATTCCAGAGGTTAGGGTCTCAGCAGCTAATTTTTTTTTAAAGTGGATGCTATGAGCGGAAAATGTTGCCAATATTGAGGCTGCTTTTCTATTTACTAACCTAGCAAAAGATTTCCTGAGTGACAATGACCCTTTAACAGGTACCATATCAACAGTGGTTAGTGGGTTAAACACAGCACAAGGTTTCAGAAAAGCATAAAATCATTGGTTTGATTACATGGAGTCTCTTAGACACACAGATTGAAGTAACTCAGAGAAGTGCCTCTGGGAAATGCTGTGCACATTTTGGACAGCTTGCAGGGGATGTTCTGAAAGTTAACATGCCTGACATGAGAAATACATAATATCCAGGAGAGGCACTCCCAATGCTTTGCCATTCTGGTGCTGATTTGAAGTGTCAATCACTGCCCTCAGTTCCCAGTCTCTTCATAAACACCATGTCTGGCTTCCGTCAGATTTCTCCCAATGTGCCCTTTCAGCAGCCCCCTCCTCCTCTTCATTATCCTAACTGATTCAGTGACAATGAATTCTACTCCCTGCAGACCAGAGAATCACGGTAAAATAAAATATGGCAACTTTCTTCAATGACTTATACAGTGAGCTTCTCTATCAGGACTTCTATGAAAATTCAAACAGCTACAAAGAATGACTGATAAGGTAGCTTTGAATATTACATTCCTTGTGCTCTGAATGTTCAAGCTCCACATAGAAACAAACAGTCCATCACCCAAACAGCAGGGCACTTTCAAAGTCTGTTCTTTATATTTATTTGGGGATGTGCTTCAATTCAGTGCAGGGAGGGAGCAGTAGAGAGTCCAGGTGATGCACAAGGCAAATAGCACAGCAGGTCTGAGAAAGAACAGAGAGGAAGAGAGTACATTACAAGGACATTTGACTGCATGCAAGTTCAGTGTATCGATCAACATGAAGTCCTCTATCTATTGTGCATGCATGCATTTAAGGAGAAGCCAGATGAGTGCATTAGGGAGAGGAATAGAAGGATAATGTTGATAGAGTTAGATGAAGTAGGGTGGGAAGTGGGCTCATGTGGAGCATAAACAAAGACTATTTGGGCCAAATGGCTCATTTCTGTGCTCTACATTCTATGTAATTCTTTGTAACATGTTAATCCAAAGAAAGAGACGGGAATCTTCATGATTAAATATATAAAATCAGCCTTGAGCCCTGAGCTGTCAGATTAAGACTCAACAGCAGAGTTTGGAAGTAACTATTTGCATACTAGTATTGGTAGGAGTGACCACTGCACAGTCCTTGTGGAGACAAAGTCCTGTCTTCACATTGAGGATACCCTCCATCGTGTTGGGTGGCACTACCACCATGCTAAATGCGATAAATTTCAAACAGATCTAGCAATGCAAAACTGGGCATCCATGAGGCACTGTGGGCCATCAGCAGCAGTAGAACTGTGCTCAACCACAATCTGTAACCTCATGGCCTGGCATATCTCCCACTGTACCATTGCCATCAAGCCGGGGGATCAACCCTGGTTCAATGAAGAGTGCAGGAGGACATGCCAGGAGCAGCACCAGGCATACCTCAAAATGAGGTGTCAACCTGGTGAAGCTACAACCCAGGACTACTTGCGTACCCAACAGCGTAAGCAGCATGTGATAGACAGAGCTAAACGATCCCATAACCAACTGATCAGATCTAAGCTCTGCAGTCCTGCCACATCCAGTCGTGAATGGTGATGGACAATTAAACAACTAACTGGAGGAGCTGGCTCCACAAATATCCCCATCCTCAATGATGGAGGAGCCCAGCACATCAGTGCAAAAGGTAAGGCTGAAGCTTTTGCAACAACCTTCAGCCAGAAGTGCTCTGCTGATGATCCATCTGGCCCTCCTCCTGAAGTCCCCAACATTACAGATGCCAGTCTTCAGCCTATTCGATTCACTCCGTGCAATATCAAGAAACGACTGAAGGCACTGGATACTGCAAAGGCTATGGGTCCTGACAACATTCCAGCAATAGCACTGAAGGCCTGCACTTCAGAACTTGCCGCACCCCTAGTCAAGTTGTTCCAGTATTGCTACAACACTGGCATCTACCCGGCAATGTGGAAAGTTGCCCAGGTATGTCCTGTACACGAAAAGCAGGACAAGCCCAACCCGGCCAATTACTGCCCCATCAGTCTACTCTCAATCATCAGTAAAGTGATGGTAGGTGTTGTCAACAATGCTATCAAGCGGCACTTGCTCAGCAATAACCTGCTCAGTGATGCTCAGATTGGGTTCCAGCAGCGCCACTCAGCTTCTGACTTCACTACAGCCTTGGTTCAAACATGGAAAAAAGAGCTGAACTCAAGAGGTGAGGTGAGAGTGACTGCCCTTGACATCAAGGCAGCATTTGACCGAGTATGGCATCAAGGAACCCTGGCAAAATTGGAGTCAATGGGAATTAGGGGGAAAACTCTCCACTGGCTGGAGTCATACCTAGCGCAAAGGAAGATGATTGTGGTTGTTGGAGGTCAATCATCTCAGCTCCAGGACATCACTGCAGAAGTTCCTCAGGGTAGTGTCCTAGGCCCAACCATCTGCAACTGCTTCATCAGTGACCTTCCTTCAATCATAAGGTAAGAAGTGGGGATGTTCGCTGATGATTGCACAATGTTCAGCACCATTCACGACTCCTGAAATACTGAAGCAGTCTGTGTAGACATGCAGCAAGACTTGGACAATATCCAGGCTTGGGCTGATAAGTGGCAAGTAACATTCGTGCCACACAAGTGCCAGGCAATGACCATCTCCAACAAGAGAGTATCTAACCATCTCCCCTTGACATTCAATGGCATTACCATCGCTGAATCCCCCACTATCAACATCCTAGGGGCTACCACTGACCAGAAACTGAACTGGACTAGCCATATAAATACCGTGGCTACAGGAGCAGGTCAGAGGCTAGGAATCCTGCGGCGAGTAACTCACCTCCTGACTCCCCAAAGCCTGTCCACCATCTACAAGGCACAAGTCAGGAGTGTGATGGAATACTCCACTTGCCTGGATGGGTGCAGCTCCAACAACACTCAAGAAGCTCAACACCATCCAGAACAAAGCAGCCCGCTTGACTGGCACCCCATCCACAAACATTCACTCCCTCCACCACCGACGCACAGTGGCAGCAGTGTGTACCATCTACAAGATGCACTGCAGCAATGCACCAAGGCTCCTTCGACAGCACCTTCCAAACCCACGATCTCTACCAACTAGAAGGACAAGGGCAGCAGATGCATGGGAACACCGCCACCTGCAAGTTCCCCTCCAAGCCACACACCATCCTGATTTGGAACTATATCGCCATTCCTTCACTGTCACTGGGTCAAAATCCTGGAACTCCCTTCCTAACAGCACTGTGGGTGTACCTACACCACATGGACTACAGTAGTTTAAGAAGGCAGCTCACCATCATCTTCTCAAGGGCAATTAGGGATGGGCAATAAATGCTGGCGTAGCCAGCGATACGCACATCCCATGAATGAACAAAAAAAAACTGATCCATGACATCGATATACCACAAATAGGCCAAGTCTCAACATGTCGTGGCTAAGAATAGAGAGAGGCATTCACTACCCTTAAGTTTTGTGAAGCTGTTCTGATTAAAGGTTTATGTCATAGCACACCAAAGAGAAACAAAGGGTAGAATTTTCTGACCTTAGTCCTAGCTGAAACGTCAGGACCGTTAGCCTGTCGACAGCTGTAGCGGGCTTTGCTGAGGCTCTTTAACTGAGCCACAGCATTAGAATTCCACCTCTGATTCCCTGACTAATCTGGGAGGGCAGACAGAATGACACATCTACTCTGTCAATGGAAGGGTTTCCAATTAATGGGACCACTAATGGCTTTAGAATGGCTCATTGTTACTTGGATTTTTGAGGCTGCAGCAACCATAGATATGGAGAGGAGATCTAGGAAGTTTGCTCCCCAGGTCTCTCACTCTTAACCTGGATGTCCTGCAGTGAGGTGATCTTTCCCAAGGATAGGAGAAAGAAGACAATTGCTCTAACCAAGCAGGTGTGCACAGAAGCAGCCAAGGAAGTCAGCAGCAGATCTGCTGTCTCTCCAACCTGGAGACAGTGCACCACAAGGACCCAGGACCTCAGGAGGGTGGGAAAGGTGAGTGGCAATATACTTTCAGGTGCCAAGCTCCACGCTCTGACTTTCCCAGCATTCTCCTGCACAGCACCCAGAACAAAACATCTTGCAGCTGTGCTCATTCCTCTCTCTCCAGACACCTCCTCACAATCACTCTCCACAAATGTTGTCCTTCCCTTCTCTCCACACAAGCCATTCCTAACACTCATAATTTTCTGCTTTCTCTCCTTGCAGAAAACAGCACACAATATTGGATAGAGGCAGAGACCCAGGGGAAATGGCTTGCCAGTGACAGGCACCTTGACGGCCACTGGCAAATGCACACCCACCTGGTCCATTGGGAAGGAGATCTTGTTCCATGAGGCTGCCAATGTCAGCAATGACCTGCAGCGAAACCTGAGCCTCCTGAGGCACTGGTGCTCACACGTCGAGAGAGCTGATCCTCTGCCTGAAGACCCTGTGTTGAGAGCCTTGCTTCCTTGGAACTGGATCTCTGTGTCCATCTCCTCTGCCCTGTAGAACTGCATGTGGCTGAGGAGAAGGCAACTGGTGCTGTTGCTGGCACTGTTGGTGTTGCAGCTCCTCTTGTTTTTCAACTGGCAGCGCAGTGGTTAGCACCGTAGCCTCACAGCTCCAGTGACCCGGGTTCGATTCTGGGTACTGCCTGTGCGGAGTTTGTAAGTTCTCCTTGTGACCACGTGCTCCGGTTTCCTCCCACAGCCAAAGACTTGCAGGTTGATAGGTAAATTGGCCATTACAAATTGCCCCTAGTATAGGTAGGTAGTAGGGGAACTGAGGGAAGGTGAGGATGTGGTAGGAATATGGGATTAATGTAGGATTAGTATAAATGGGTGGTTGATGGTCGGCACAGACTTGGTGGGCCAAAGGGCCTGTTTCAGTGCTGTATCTCTAAATTAAAAAAATAATAAATAAAACTGAGGTGCAAAGTAGAGCTGTATAATCTGCTGCCATGCTGTGGTGAAAGCTGGCAGCAGGGACGTGCAGCTGAAGGTTGGGGAAGTGCAAGATGGGTGAAGTGACATCCAAGGAATTGTCAATCACCTGTCAAACAATGATAGAATTCTCAGAGAAGTAGTGCTGAGAGTGGCAGCCTGTTACCTGGCCATGGCTGCTGCTTTTCAGTGTAACTGATCAAAGGCCAGTTTCACTGAAGAAGCTCTTCCCGCTGGGCACTCACCTCAGTGACCCTGATGAGTTGCTGACAGCTCGGGAAACAGGTCTGCTGCCTGTTAAACCCAGAATCCTTGGCTAAAAGGAACTTGAATGCTTCTAATATTTAAACGCCTTACCTGATAGCAGCAGGGGGGCTCCCCACTCGCCTTCAAACCTGCCCGGGTGAAAGCCAGGACATGGCAAGATAAGGTCAGGATCCCTACCTGACATCACTTTTAGAGGATTTAACTCCCTGCATGCATCCAAACCCACCTCCCTTGCCTGGGAAAATTACACCCCCCCCCCCA
Source organism: Heterodontus francisci (assembly GCF_036365525.1). Taxonomy (NCBI): domain Eukaryota; kingdom Metazoa; phylum Chordata; class Chondrichthyes; order Heterodontiformes; family Heterodontidae; genus Heterodontus; species Heterodontus francisci. The sequence continues at coordinate 62,453,600 of NC_090393.1, read as the reverse complement.
CCAAAAAAGTTTGTGAGGAACAGGTGAAAATGGTGGGTATCCAGGCCATACACCCCCTGACAAGAGTCAGATTCAGTGCACAGAATCACACAACTAAAGTATACATTTGGCATCTGGTCTTGGGAACTTCCATGTCCTATATCAAAACATGCAAGGTAAATCACCAAAACTCAAGAGCTGAAGTCAGGTCCAAGACTCTAATAGTCAATAAGAGATCAAAATTCCAATTCAAACCCCAGTTGGCATCACTACTTGTTTAAGGACCTGAGGTTACCCATGTTTTATTCAGGTTGAGAGGATGGAGAGGAGAGGATAATACTATGCAACATGAAAACTCATCAAGTTGGGTGTGCCTGAGTCAGTAGGCAGTGCACATACCAAATGTAAGATACCTTCCACTACTGTATCACTGACAAGTTTGGTTACATGGAGCTTTGGTTAACTGTTGTTTTACAATAGGTTTAGGAAGGATGGGGCTTCAGAGGATTGTGCTGTAGTGAGGCCAAACAGATAAGGTAAACTACCACCTCTAATACTAATGGAAAGGAAATAATATGCATGGAAGTAAATTGATTTGGAACAAAAACAAGAAATGCTGGATTCACTCAGCAGGTCTGGCAGCATCTGTGGAAAGAGAAGCAGAGTTAACGTTTCGGGTCAGTGACCCTTCTTCAGAACTTGATTTGGCCCTGACTGACAATAAATTGAAGCTATCGAAACAATGCTCAGCACCAGTAAGTAAAGCAGATCAACTTTTGGAATGTATTAATCGGTCAATATTGACCTGAAATAAAAAAAGACTTGGATTTATATAGCACCATTCATAGCCACCAGACGACCAAAAAGGCTTTCCAGCCAATTAAGTACTTTTTCAAGTGTAGTCACTGTTGTAATGTAGGAAATGCGGCAGCCAATTTGTGCACAGTAAGCTCCCACAAACAGCAATGTGATAATGACCAGATAATCTCTTTTTGTGATGTTGATTGAGAGATAGATATTGGCCGGGACACCAGGGATAACTCCCCTACTCTTCTTCGAAATAGTGCCACAGAATCTTTTACATCTACCCAAGCAGGCAGATAGAGCCTAGGTTTAATGTCTCAGCCAAAAGACGGCACTTCCAACAGTGCAGCACTCCCTTGATTTTTGAAATAGGAAGGCAATCATAGAATGATACAGCACAGAAGGAGGCCATTCAACCCATCAATTCTTTAACAGAGTTTAATAATCCCACTCCCCTGCTCTTTCCTCACAGCTCTATAATTTCTTTTCTTTTTCACAACTCGATGTGTAAAAAAAATGGGTCCTTATGTCGCCTCTTTTATTTTTGCCAATCACCTTAAATCTGTAACCTCTGGTTACTGACCCTTCTGCCACTGGAAACAGTTTCTCCTTATTTACTCTATGAAAACCATTCATGATTTTGAACACCTCTGTCAAATTTCTTCTTAACCTACTCTGGACTAGAATCAGAGAATAGTACAGCACAGAAGGAGGCCATTCAGTCCACGGAGTCTGCACTGAGTCTTTTAGTTCCATTTAGTTCCACTTCCTGCTCTTCCTTCATATCTCTGCAATTACTTCTCCTTCAAGTATTTGTCCAATTCCATTTTTGAGGCTATTAAATCTGTATCCAGCACCCTATCAGGCAGTGCAATCTAAATACGAACCACTCGTTGCAAAGGCAAATTTTTTCTCATGTTACCTCTGGTTCTTTTGCCAATCACCAGAAGTCTGTTATCGAATCTTCAGCCATTGGAAACAGTTTCTCCTTATTTACTCTATCTCAACCCTTCATGATTTTAAACACTCCTATCAAATCTCCTCATCACCTTCTCTGCACAAAAGAGAACAACCCCAGCTTCTCCAGCCTATCCATGCTGTAAATCCCTCAGCTCTGGAACCATTCTAGTAAATCTCTTCTATACCCTCGCCAAAGCCTTCATGTCCTTCCTAAATTGTGGTGCCCAGAATTGGATACAATTTTCCAGTGTTTTTTTAGGATTAGAATAACTTCCTGGCTTTTGTACTCTATACCTCTATTTATAAAACCCAGGATCCCAAATGCTTTGTTAACCTGTTTTGTTAACCTGTCCTGCCACTTCCAAAGATTTGTTCACCAAAAGCCCAGGTCTCTCATTTCTTGCACTCACTTTAAAATGTACCATTTAGCATGTATTGTCTCTCCTCATTCTTCCTACCAAAATATATCTCACACTTTCCTGCATTGAATTTCATCTGTCATCTGTCCACCTATTTGCCAGCCTATCTATCATGAATTCTATTATGAACTTCCTCACCATGTACTACACTTCCAAGTTTTGTGTCATTTGCAAATTTCGAAATTGTACCCAGTACCCCTAAGTCCAAGACATTAATATAGATCAAGAACAGTAGTCCAACACTGAACCCTGAGAATACCAATATATGCCTCCCTCCAGTCCAACAAAGATATTCATCACAACTATTTTCTATCTGTTAGCTAATTTTTATCCATGATGCTATTGCCCCTTTTATCACATAGGCTTCAATTTTGCTAACAAGCCTAATATATGGTACTTTATCAAATGCCTTTTGAAAATCCAGACACACTGCACTGCCCTCATTCACCTTTTCTGTTACCTCATCAAAAAACTCTATCAAGTTAGTCAAGCAGGATACCCTTAGCAAATCTATGCTGGGTCTCCTTTACTAGTCCATGCTTATCCAAGAAGCTGTTAAATTTTCTCCTGGATTCTTGTTCCTAAACACTTCCCACCACTGACTTTAAACTGACCAATAAACTGTAATTGTCAGGTTTATCCTGTGCTCCTTTTTTTGAAAATGGAGAACAGTCCCAGCTTCTCAGTGTCTCCACATAACTGAAAGTTCCTCAATCCTGGTATCATTCCAGTAAGTCTCCTCTGCAGCCTCTCTAAGGCCTTGACATCGCTCCTAAAGTGTAGTGCTCAGAATTGAACACAATAATCCAGTTGAGGCTGAGCCATTGTTTTATAAAGGTTTAGCAAAACTTCCTTGCTTTCATACTCTATTCACAAAGATAAGGATCCCATGTGCTTTTTTTAAAAAATAAAACCAGTCTTCTCATCTTCAAAGATTTGTACATACATCCAAGGTCTCTCTGTTCCTGCACTCGCTTTCAAATTAGTTTATATTGCCTCTCTTGATTCTTCCTACCAAAATTTATCATTTCATATTTCTCTGCATTATATTTTATCCACCATGTGTCTGCCCATTTCACCAGTGTGTCCATGTCCTCCTCAAGTCTGTTACTATCCTCCTTATGGTTTACTACATTTTAGAGTTCGTATCATAAGATCATAAGAACTAGGAGCAGGAGTAGGCCATCCGGCCCCTCGAGCCTGCTCCGCCATTCAATAAGATCATGGCTGATCTTTTCGTGGACTCAGATCCACTTACCCGCGCTCTCACCGTATCCCTTAATTCCTTTATTGTTCAAAAAGATATCTACCTTAGCTTTAAAAACATTTACTGAAGAAGCGTCAACTACTTCACTGGGCAAAGAATTCCATAGATTAACAACCCTCTGGGTGAAGAAGTTCCTTCTTAATTCAGTCCTAAATCTGCTCCCTCTAATCTTGAGGCTATGCCCTCTTGTCCTGGCTTCACCTGCCAGTGGAAATATCCTCTCTACTTGTATCTTATCTATTCCCTTCATGATTTTATATGTTTCTATAAGATCCCCCCTCATTCTTCTGAACTCCAATGAATATAATCCCAATCTACTCAGTCTCTCCTCATAAGCCAACCCCCTCAACTCCGGAATCAACCTAGTGAACCTCCTCTGCACCCTCTCCAGTGCCAGTACATCGTTTCTCAAGGAAGGAGACCAAAACTGCACACAGTACTCCAGGTGCGGCCTCACCAGTACCTTATACAGCTGCAACATAACCTCTCTGCTTTTAAACTCAATCCCTTTAGCAATGAAGGACAAAATTCCATTTGCCTTCCTAATTACTTGCTGTACCTGCAGACCAACCTTCTGCGATTCATGCACAAGGACACCCAGGTCCCTCTGCATAGCAGCATGCTGCAACTTTTTACCATTCAAGTAATAATCCTTTTTACTGTTACTCCTACCGAAATGAATGACTTCACATTTATTAACATTGTATTCCATCTGCCAGACCTTTGCCCACTCACTCAATGTATCTATGTTCCTCTGCAAAGTTTCACAGTCATCTGCACACTTTGCTCTGCCACTCATCTTAGTGTCATCTGCAAACTTTGACACCCTACACGTGGTCCCCAACTCCAAATCATCTATATAAATTGTTAATAATTGCGGTCCCAACACCGATCCCTGAGGCACACCACTAGTGACTGATTGCCAACCAGAATAGCACTCATTTATCCCCATTCTCTGCTTCCTGTTCGTCAACCAATCCTCTATCCATGCTAATACTTTACCCCTAACACCATGCATCCTTATCTTATGCAGCAGCCTCTTGTGCGGCACCTTGTTGAAGGCCTTTTGGAAATCTAGGTACACCACATCCACTGGGTCCCCATTGTCCACCTTGCTCGTAATGTCATCGTAGAATTCCAAAAGATTTGTCAAGCATGACCTGCCCTTCATGAACCCATGCCTGGTCTGCCCAATGGGACAATTTCTATCGCAATGCCCTGCTATTTCTTCCTTGATAATAGACTCAAGCATCTTCCCCACTACAGAGGTTAAGCTAACCGGTCTATAATTCCCCATCTTTTGTCTACCTCCCTTTTTAAACAGTGGCGTCACATCTGCTGTTTTCCAATCTGCTGGGACTACCCCAGAGTCCAGTGAATTTTGGAAAATTACCGCCAGTGCACCTGCTATTTCTCCCGCCATCTCTTTTAGTACCCTGGGATGCATTCCATCAGGGCCAGGAGACTTATCAATCCTTAGCTCCATTAGCTTGCCCAACACTACCTCTTCCGTAATAATGATTGTTTCCAGGTCCTCACCTACGTTCGTCTCTTTGTCAATTACTGGCATGTTATTAATGTCCTCCACTGTGAAGACCGATACAAAATACCTGTTCAATGCCTCGGCCATTTCATCATATCCCATAACTAAATTCCCCTTCTCATCCTCCAAAGGACCAACGTTTACTTTAGCCACTCTTTTTCGTTTTATATATTTATAGAAACTTTTGCTATCTGTCTTTATATTCTGTGCTAGTTTTTCTCATGTTCTATCTTACCTTTCTTTATAGCATTTTTTGTGGCTTTCTGTTGACCTTTAAAGTTTTCCCAATCTTCTAGTTTCATGCTGTTTTTGGCCACTTTGTATGCCTTCTCTTTCAATTTGATAGCCTCCCTTATTTCCTTAGACACCCATGGCAGATTACCCCTTTTCTTCCAGTCCTTCCTTTTCACTGGAATATACTTTTGCTGAGCACTTTGAAAAATTGCTTTGAAAGTCCTCCACTGCTCGTCAACTGTCCCACCATAAAATCTTTGTTTCCAGTCTACTTTAGCCAAGTCCTCCCTCATTCTATTGTCGTCCCCCTTGTTCAAGCGGAGGACCCTGGTATTGGATTTTATCTTCACACTCTCCATCTGTATTCTAAATTCAACCATACTGTGATCACTCCTTCCAAGAGGATCCCTAACTATGAGGTCATTAATTATTCCTGTCTCATTACACAGGACTAGATCTAGGATAGCTTGCTCCCTCGTCGGTTCCATTACATACTGTTCAAGAAAACTATCACGGATACACTCAACGAACTCCTCCTCAAGGCTACCCTGACTGAGCTGGTTCGACCAATCTACATGTAGATTAAAATCCCCCATGATAATTGCCGTACCATTTTTACAGGCATTAGTTATTTCTTCGTTTATTGCCCGCCCCAATGTGATGTTATTATTTGGTGGCCTATAGACTACGCTTATCAATGACTTTTTCTTCTTAGAGTTTCTAATTTCCACCCAAATGGATTCAACCTCATTCTCCATAGAACCTATATCATCTCTCAGCACCGCCCTGATGTCGTCCTTGAATATCAGAGCTACCCCACCTCCCTTACCTTCCTGTCTGTCCTTCCGAATAGTCTGGTACCCCTGGATATTTATCTCCCAGTCGTGACCAACCTGTAACCATGTCTCCGTAATGGCTACCAAATCATATTCATTCGCGATGATTTGTGCCGTTAACTCATCAACCTTGTTACGAATGCTACGAGCATTCAGGTAAAGTGCCTTTATGCTAGCTTTCTTACCCTCATGATTTCCAACATCTCTAATAATAACTCCAGAGTTATCCTTCCTTTCTGCTTCTTTCATAGTCTGCCGTGAACGTAAACCCTCCTGCACACATGTTAACCTGCTGCTTACCTTTTTATTTACCATCATACTCCCTGTCGTTTTCCCTTTCCCTTCCCCCCGAGTCACTAGTTTAAAGTCCTAGAGACCACCCTATTTATCCATTTCGCTAGAACACTGGTTCCAGATCGGTTCAGGTGGAGACTGTCCCATCGGTACAGATCCCCCCGGTTCCAAAACTGATGCCAATGCCCCATGAAATGGAACCGCTCTTTCCCACACCACTCCCTTAGCCACGTGTTTACTTCCCTAATATTCTTATCCCTAAGCCAATTTGCATGTGGCTCGGGCAGTAATCCGGAGATTATGACCCTCGAGGACCTGTTCCTTAATTTCGTTCCTAGTGCTTTATAATCCCCAAACAGGTCCTCCATCCTAGCCTTGCCTATGTTGTTAGTCCCAACGTGGACCACAACAACTGGATCCTCCCCCTCCCGCTCCCGCTCCAATATCCTTTCAAGCCGGTCAGAGATGTCCTGCACCCTGGCACCGGGCAGGCAACACACCATGCGGGACTCCCGATCCGGCTTGCAAAGGATACTATCTATCCCCCTAATTATAGAATCCCCTATAACTACCACTTGTCTTTTTGCTCCCCCCTCTTGAATGGCCTTATGCACCATGGTGCCATGGTCAGTTGGCTCATCCTCCCCGCAGCCCTTTTCCTCATCCACACAGGGAGCAAGTATCTCGTACCTGTTGGATAAGGTCAAAGGCTGAGGCTCTTCCACTCCTGAACTCAGGATCTCCCGACCTGCCTCACTTGTAATCACACCCTGTTGTCCTTGATCACTAACCGAATTTGAAATACTTAATCTACCAGGTGTGACTGCCTCCTGAAACAAAACGTCCAGGTAACTCTCCCCCTCCCGGATGTGCCGCAGTGTTTGAAGCTCAGATTCCAGATCATCAACTCTGAGCCGGAGCTCTTCCAGCAACCAACACTTGCTGCAGATGTGGTCCCTGCCGTTCACAATGGGGACAGCCAGCTCCCACATCATACAGCTACAGCACATCACCTGCCCAGCCATCTCTACTTAGTTAATTACTTTATTACTTTATATAAATTTATGAGTTAAATACTTTCTGATACTTCTCTGCTATGGTCTTTTTCAAATAACCAATTAATAGATAAATCAAAAAAAGTAAAAAAAAAAGTAAATTATTAACCAATCACACGATACAGAAGAAATAAAAAAGCTTATCTTATCAACACACCAGAGTCCTTTTTTTTGGTTAGAGGGCATACTTGAAATTATGCCCTGTATACCCAAATCCAGGTCATTAATATATATCAAGAAGAGCAGTAGCCCTAATACGGACCCCTGGGGAACATCACTGTATACTTCCCTCCAGTCTGAAAAACAACCACTGCTTTCTGCTTTTGACCTTTAGCCAAATTTTGTATCCATGCAGCCAATCCTTTTACTGGAGTGACCATATTCAGAATACTGTGTACGGTTCTAACTGCTGCTGTTGAAAGGATGCAGCAGAGAATAGTCAGAATAGCTATGGGAATGCAGGGATTGGATTGTTAGCAGTGATTATTAGGCATGTTCTAAGTGGATAAGATAAGATTGAGATGTGATATTATGGCTGTTTAGAGGATTCTAAAGGGGCTAGATAATGTGGGCCATGATAGCTCTTTCACCTTGTCCAGAACAGCAGGACATGGCCTGTGTTCAAGACGGGGAAAATTCAAAACTGATCTGTGGAAACAATGCGAGTAATTTTAAACTGGAGGAGCACATGGGCTTGGATGTGGGGTGAAATCCAGCAAAAACGCAAGTGTGTTGGGAAGCTGGCTCCATACCGCCAACTTCTGTGTTTAACTCAGGTATGTTAGGTTGGTTGCGCATAATACCATTGGGAGAGGCAAGTTACCATTAACATATTGTAATCGCTCAATTGAAGCAATATTTCAATATAGGTTTAACGTTGTATCCACGGGTTTTCTGAAACTCGCCTTTGAAAGCAAAGTGAGAGCAGGACAGCACTTGAAGCAGTGATTAGAATTCATGGAAATGCTGCAATTAATACTCAAGTGGTCACAGCTGCTTGGCTTAGTTACCTGTGGGAAAGGGTTTGTTCACAGCACTTTTGCTGAGAGTTTACGTTCTACACTTTGGAAGTTTTCTGATTCACATCAGGATGGGAGGCACCTTGGCTGCCTTAGATTGGACCTTGGACTAGGAGAAATATGACCAGAGCTAGAGGCAGCAGAGGGGTGCGTGTCACAGGAGGCACTACCCATGACACAGGCAGGGGCTGAGTTTCCTTGACTTCTCCAAATAGCAGGTCTTCTGCGGGCTGAGGTTGTCCCATCAGGTGGTGGCAAAGCCTCCTAGAAGACGGCTCACTCCCTGCTAGACCTGGTTGCCATGCATTACCAGTGACTGTCAAAGTCATCATCACCCTCACGATTATTGCCTCCGTGTACTTACAGGGCTCTGCCGGAGACATATCCAGGATCTCTCAGTTGGCAGCACAGAAACGCATAACGCAGTTGACAGATGCCTTGTTTGCCAGAGCCACCAATTATGTCAACTTCACCTGCGATGATGCGAGTCAGAATGAGCGGGTGCTCAGGTTTGTATCTCCGGCTGGCTTTCCACAGGTGCAGAGCATCATCGACTGCACACACATGATAATCCAGGCAATCCAAGGTCAACCAGGAGTATCCATGAGCTTCCACTCCATCAATGTGCAGCTGGTGTGCGGATTGCCAGGGAGCTGCCATGATGACTTTTTCCTGCGGCAGTCCAAGCACCCCTACTTCTTTAGATCTGTTTGCAGAATTAAAGGGTGGCTGCTAGGAGACGAGCGATACCAACTTCAAATTTGGCTGATGACACCCATCAGAAATTCGACCAATGAAGCCCAAGAGCGCTATAATGGCTGCCATATGACCACCAGATATACCAGACCACCAGAACAAGCCATCGGCATGTTGAAGATGCACTTCAGGTGCCCAGACAGATGTGGAACGCCCTTCAGTACACACCAGCCAGAGTCTCCAGATTACTCATGGTGTGCTGCACTCTGCACAACATTGCACAGCAGCGAGGTTTGGAGCTGCAGGAGGATCAAGGTGCATAGCTCAGATCCTCCTCAGATAATTCGGAGGAGGAAGAGGAGGAGGAGGAGTGATGAGGGCAGTGCAGCACCAGCTGCTCACATTGCTGCATGGGATGCCCTTATTACTACAAGGTTCACTTAGGTTACATCAGTGGACTGATGTTAGAGCCACAGGCAACAGCCACTCTTCCCACCCCACCAAAACACCACAGATACAACGCAGTTCTGCAAACAAACATTCTCCCATTGGACCCTGTCAATCTATGTCTTCCCATTCATCAAGCAATTTAAAAGTCACCCAGCAACTAAGAATGGGCAAGACACAAAAGTGGTGCCAACTACTAAAACTGGCGTGATTCTATTGAAGATCAAAAACTGTAGAACACAACATTTTGCAAACCCTAGTGCAGCTACAAATCTTTGCTCTTCCTTTCCCTAATGCTCATTATGTGGTTCCACCCCTATGTCTTCATGAGAGGTAGAGGCAGGCTGCTCAGATCCCTGCTCTGACTGCTGAGATGCTCGAAGCCAATGTCCTCTGGTGTTGGAACCCATAAGTGTACAGCCAAAGTCTGCCCCGTCTGCACCCATGCAGGGGTAGAATTCCCCATCAGATTGTGCAGCATGCTGGGTCCTGACCTGGTGGGATGGGGGCAACGCTTTGAGTTGAGTCCGCACTTCCGTGTCCCCTTCCGCCATCATCCCTCTCACGATCCAGCTACAGTTCACTGGTGCCTTTGTGCTGAAGAGTATGTGGAGCAGATCAATGACATGCTGCAGAAGGTGTACATATGAACATACGAATTAGGAGCAGAAGTGGGCCACTTGGCCCCTCGAGCCTGCTCCACCATGCAACAAAATCATGGCTGATCTGATTGTAACCCCGACTCCACATTCCCACTTACCTCCGCTAACCTTTCATCCCCTCTTGCTTATCAAGAATCTATCTACCTCTGCCTTAAAAATATTCAAAGGCTCTGCTTCCACTGCCTTTTGAGGAAGAGTTCCAAAGACTCACAACCCTCTGAGAGAAAAAAATTCTCATCTCTTTCTTAAATGGATGACCCCTTATTTTTAAAACAGTCACCCCTAGTTCTAGATTCTCCCACAAGGGGAAACATCCTTTCCACATCCACCTTGCCAAAACCCCTCAGGATCTTATATGTTTCAATCAAGTCGCCTCTTACTCTTCTAAACTCCAGCGGATACAGGCCTAGCCTGTCCAACCTTTCCTCATAAGACAACCCACCCATTCCAGGTATTAGTCTAGTAAACCTTCTCTGAACTGCTTCCAACACATTTACATCCTTCATTAAATAAGGAGACCAATACTATACACAGTACTCCAGATGTGGTCTCTGCCCTCCCTACTTTTGTATTCAATTCCCCTTGCAATAAACAATAACATTCTATTAGCTTTCCTAATGACATGCTGTACCTGCATGCTAAACTTTTGCGATTCATGCACTAAGACACCCAGATCCCTCTGCACCTCAGAGCTCTACAATCTCTCACCATTTCGATAATATGCTTCTTTTTTATTCTTCCTGCCAAAATGGGCGATTTCACATTTTCCACATTATACTTTATTTGCCAGATCTTTGCCCACTCACAACCTATCTATATCCCTTTGTAGCCTCCTTATGTCCTCTTCACAACTTATTTTCCTACCTATCTTTGTGTCAACAGGAAATTTAGCAACCATACCTTCAGTCCCTTCATCCAATTGAGGCCCCAACACTGATCCCTGTGCCTCACCACTCATTACATCTTGCTAACCAGAAAATGACGCATTTATGCCTACTCTCGGTTTCCTGTTAGCTAGCCAATCTTCTATCCATGCCAATATGTCACCCACTATTCCATGAGCTTTTATTTTCCGCAATAACCTTTGATGTGGCACCTTATCAAATGCCTTCTGGAACTCTAAGTACAGTAACTCCACCGGTTCCCCTTTATCCACAGCATGCAACTCCCCCAAGGAACTCCAATAAATTGGTTAAACATGATTTCCCTTTCACAAAACCATGTCTGATTACCTTGAATTTTTCTAAGTGCCCTGCTATAACATCTTTAATAATAGCTTCTAACATTTTCCCCAAGACAGATGTTAAGCTAACTGGCCTGTAGTTTCCTGCTTTCTGTCTCCCTTCCTTTTTGAATAAAGAAGTTACAGTTGCTATTTTGCAATCTAATGGAACCTTCCCTGAATCTAGGGAATTTTGGAAAATTAAAACCAACATATCAACTATCTCACTAGCCACTTCTTTTAACACCCTATGATGAAGTCCATCAGGACCTGGGGACTTGTCAGCCCGCAGCTTCAACAATTTGCTCAATACCACTTCCCTGGTGATTGTAATTTTCTTCAGTTCCCCCCTCCCTTCCATTTCCTGATTTACTTCTGAGATGTTACTTGTATCCTCTATAGTGAAGACTGATGCAAAATACCCATTCAATTCATCTGCCATCGCCTTATTTTCCAGTATTAATTCCCCAGACTCCCTTTCTATGGGACCAACGCACACTTTGTTAACTCTTTTGTTTTTAAAAATATCTATAGAAACTCATAGTATCTGTTTTATATTTCTAGCTTGCTTTCTCTCATACACTAATTTTCCCTCCTTATTGATCTTTAAGTCATTCTTTGCTGTTTTTTATATTCTGTCCAATCTTCTGACCTACCACCCATCTTTGTGCAATTATTTGCTTTTTCTTTAATTTTGGTACTATCTTTAACTTTTGTAGTTAACCATGGATGGTGGGTCCTCTCCTTGGAATTTTTCTTTCTCGTTGGAATGTATCTATTCTGTGTATTCTGAAATATCCCTTAAATGTCTGCCACTCTATTGACCTATCCCTTTACCTATTTTGCCAGTTCACTTTAGCTAGTTGTGCTTTCATGCCCTCGTAATTGCCCTTATTAAGTTTAAAATACTAGTCTTAGATTCACTCTTCTCTCCCTCAAATTGAAATTTAAAATTCAATCATATTATGATTGCTGCTGCCTAGGGTCACCTTCACTATGAGGTCATTAATTAATCCTGCCTTGTTGCACAATACCAGGTCTACTATAGCCTGCTCTCTGGTTGGTTCCAGAACATGCTGTTCTACGAAACTATCCCGAAAACATTCTATGAACTCCTCATCTAGGCTACCTTTTCCCATCTGATTTTTCCAGTCTATACGTAGATTAAACTGCCCCATGATTATCGCCGTACCTTTGTGTAAAGCTCCCATTATTTCTTCCTTTTTACCCCATCCTACTGTGTGGCTACTGTTAGAGGGCCTGTACACCACTCCCACAAGTGACTTCTTTCCTTTATCATTTCTCATATCGACCTAAACCGCTTCTACATCCTGGTTTCCTGAACTTAGGTCATCCCTCTCTATTGCGCTAATGCCATCACTAATTAAGAGCAACCCCTCCACCTTTTCCTAGCTTCCTGTCCTTCCTAAATGTCATGTCCCCTTCAATATTCAGGTTTCAATCTATGTCATCCTGCAGCCTGTCTATGTAATGGCTATCTGATCGTACTTATTTATTTCTATCTGCGCTATCAGTTCACCTGTTTTGTTTCGAATGCTACGTGCATTCAGATACAGAGCCTTTAGTTTTGTCGTTTTATTATCTTTGTAACCTCTAGCCTTATCTGTTGATTTACTCAGATTTGTACTCTCTGTCTCTTCCTGTCATGGCCTGTTTATGATTTCCCATATTAATACCTTTCACTCTTGCCTTGTCTCAACTCTTTGTTTTGGGCGGCACAGTGGCGCAGTGGTTAGCACCGCAGCCTCACAGCTCCAGTGACCCGGGTTCAATTCTGGGTACTGCCTGTGTGGAGTTTGCAAGTTCTCCCTGTGTCTGCGTGGGTTTTCTCCGGGTGCTCCGGTTTCCTCCCACAAGCCGAAAGACTTGCAGGTTGGTAGGTAAATTGGCCATTATAAATTGTCCCTAGTATAGGTAGGTGGTGGGGAAATATAGGGATAGGTGGGGATGTGGTAGGAATATGGGATTAGTGTAGGATTAGTATATATGGGTGGTTGATGGTCGGCACAGACACTGTGGGCCGAAGGGCCTGTTTCAGTGCTGTATCTCTAAAAAACTAAAAAAAAACAAACCACATCTTTCCAAATTTTATCCCTTGCCCCCACTATTTAGTTTAAAACCCTCTCTACTTCCCTAGTTATGTGACTCGCTTGAACACTGGTCCCAGCACGGTTCAGGTAAAGACCGTCCCAATGGGACAGCCCCAACTTTCCCCAGTACCGGTACCGGTGCCCCACGAGCCGTAACCCACTTCTACCACACCAGTCTCTGAGCCACACATTCATTTCTCGAGTCTTATTTGCCCTATGCCAATTTGTACGTGGCTCAGGAAATAATCCAAAGATCATTACCTTTGATAGTTTGCTTCTTAATTTGGTGCCTAGTTCCTCATTCTGACTACGCAGAACCTGTTTCCTTGTCCTGCCTATGTCGTTGGTACCTACATGGACCATGTTGACTGGTTCCTCCCCCTCCCACTGTAAGTTCCTCTCCAGCCCTGAGCAGATGTCCCGAACCCTGGCACTGGGCAGACAACACCACCTTCTGGACTCTCGCTCTTTGCTGCAGATAACAGTGTCAATCCCCCTCACTATACTGTCCCCTACTACCACTACATTCCTTTTTGCTCCCCCCCGCTTAAACAGCTTCCTGTACCATGTCGCCATGGTCAGGCTGCTCATCCACCCTGCAGACCTCACTTTCGTCCACACAGGTTGCAAGCACTTAAAACCTGTTTGACATCTGCACCATAATCTGCTCTGACTTCTGAGAACAATCCAGAAAACCTGCTTTTATCCACATCATTGTATGTCTTTTTAAAAAAAATTATGAATTTGAAGGCTTCTATCTCTGCTCATCTCATACTGAGCCCACTGCTTACACACCCACGCATGTGGTAATAAACATTATAACTCATCCAAGACAGATTTTTGGCTCTTATATTGCTTTCATTTTACTCACTGCACATTGCCTGCCCATACCCATCATCGGAAATCGTTAGCAGCACAAGGCAACGTTTTCAGCTGGTTCTATCCTGTGGCTATTCAAGTGATTATTTCACTGGCATGACATCCCAGTTTCAACTCAATCAGCTCCGTCACCACCTAAAATTCACATTCTGCATCAGAAGCACAAGGGCAACTAAAACAAAAGCAGCCACAAAACAAGTCACCTGCTTCATTTATCAAATTTCAAGAACAGGCTGACATCTGTGCAAGCTCGATCCTGTAACTGCCGGCCACGCTGCCCTTACTGAAATGAACCAGTTGTTGGACAAATCTTTAAACAGTTGCGATTACTGGACTGCAGAAGCCCAGTGTTTGCATCAAAACCTATTCAAGATTTAATTTTTTAGAACTCACTGAGACAGTTTCCTGGCAATACCTGAAGAGAGATGACATTGTGTTAGTCAAGTCCATTTACCTACTCTGCAACTGGCATTAAATTATAGAAATTATTAAAAAGCTATTTCAGACAAAAAAGTTAAATGAGAAGGAATAGTCAAATGTGCCTAAATTGTTAAATGACTGAACATTTGTGAAAATTTTGAGAAAAGTACAAAGTGACCAATGGTACAAAGAACTGTCACAATTCATGAAATGGTGAGGTTGGTGATTGGTTAGAATGTTTTCTAGGTTAAAAAAAAAATGGTTGTCTTGTAGGAGTGAGAAGAATCACTACAGAAATGTCAGACTATTTTAAAGGGATATTTCCTGAGCTATGTGGTACCAGTAATGATGGGCAGTAGCGTGTAGAAGGTACCAATTGTATTCTCACAATTAGATACAAAAAGGTCAAGACCAGTTGAAAAACAGCTCATATTTCATTAAGCAGGATGAGTCTGGTTTTCAAGAATATCAATTTGCTCCTGTGTTTGACCCCTTCCTTCATTTACCAACAGTAATAACAGGGAATGGATCACAGTTAGTGTGAGACTGCTGCCCTTTGCCTTGATCACCAAAATCAATGAGTGCCTGGGGTTTCAGTAGTCTCTGTGATGCCACCTTGAAGCAGGAGATGACTCCATCATTCCCAGCTTGATTACCTCCGATTAGATAATGACTCCTGTCACACTGCAATCATGTAGTGATGCATTTACTTATCTAGTTGCTTCTGACAGAAATGTTATAGCAGTGGTGTTACATAATCCCTCATTTGCAGCACACAAACTGAAAATACGCTGCAATTGTGGAGTGCTGCACACACATTTACACAGGTCAAGAGTTACACACTGCAAGTGGATTGAAGGACACTTTGAATTGGTAACAGTAGTATTAAAATGAACATTACCATCTGGAAAATAAAAGCTATAAACATTTGAAAAATAAATCCATGTAAATACCATAAACATAAAAGACATTGTAGGCAACAACAGAGCATCAGGATTTTAGAATCCAGAGGATAACCTTGTTTTGTGTCTAATAAGCTGTGCAGATGCCAGTAGCTAATCTGGACACAATGATGGACATTATGAACATAATAGTAATTAATCTGGGCGTAACGATAGGTAATCTGGGAGCAATATAGGTAATCTGGGTCTATCAGTTTCAATCTTCATGGCCCATTCCTCTGTGCAGTTATTTAGTTTTAAACCCATTGCTGCAAATCAATTCAACACCAGAGTCTATACTTCAAAGTTCAAAATTACAACTGAAGTGCTGTTTTACACTCTCACCTATTGCTCTTTAATAGGATAGAAGTTAGAAACTGAATGCTATTTATTGTATGGAACTAACCCTCATCAAGGCAAGAGGGGAAGGAGTGATTCAACAGGATAGGTTTGAACTTGAGATCTGCACAAAGTGCAATGATTTACAGGACACTTGTACAGCAAATTGGAAGATACAATCAGATTATTTCTTTTGTATTATTCTGTTATTTCTGGGTTGAAAGTTAAAAGTTTACTGTGATGGCAAAGTTAATGTGTTTAAAGCATACCAAAATTGTAGTTTCTATGTAGTGGGCACTTGTGGCTTGCTTACTCAATGGAGGTGTCCTTTATTCAACCAAAAGTGTTAAACAAAAAAGTAGAACTTTTTTCCTGAAGAGCTGTTACACTTAAAACTATGGAACCTATTTGACAGACTCTGCATTTGTGAACACTTATAGGGGTTCTTGGTTACTTATCACAGTTCATATCCCACTTGCCAAAAGTAAGCTCATTAATACAAAACCCAAGTTTGGAATCATTCATTCACAGTTTCTAGATTTATCTGCTCCTTTCAACTTTAGTGGTGTCCTGCATGATAGGCCTGGATCCCTTGGTAAAGGCTTCTTGTTTAAAAATATCCTGGCCTTGCATTTCTTTATTACTATTCTTACCTTTCACTAGCAAACTAGGATGTATTCTTTACAATAATAATTAATCTCAACTACTGCAACCCTTTCTACAGACAAGGCAGCAGGGCGAAGTATAAAACTACCCAGTGCAACATGCACTGTATTCACTGGTTATATTACCATCAGAAGAGCGACATTCTTCTACAGAATTTCCCTCCCAATTTGTTTTATCTCCGCACAGATTTCATAGTAATTTCTAAGCAATGACATGTGCCCAGATGAATCAAATGATTTCCAACCACCACCACTGTCAAGGTGAAACTTGGTCCAGTCCAGCAATAATAAATATATTTTTAGGCAGGGTGGAAGGGTTGGCCTTTATTTTATGGTCAACATATCTTCAGGATAAAGCTTTTTTCCAAATGAGGAAAAATCACAAAACTACAAACTCCAGGAGTTTGATGGTCTGCTAAACCATGTGAAGACAGAGCTATCTCTTCCATGATGGTCACAGCTACAGGCCAGCTGCAGCTATTCTCAAAACAGACCACTTGTAGCAGCAGCTATGTTGCAGAATAATGACATTATTTGTCACAAATGAAGTTTAAATCAATGTAAATTAGAGATAGAATCAGTGGGAAAAGAGAAACAAGGCGCGTGAAGAATAAATTATACTAAGAATGAGGAGAATCATACAGAAGATAGTAATCTTTTATTCTCCTCATACCTTTGCAGGGTTGGATGCAGGCTGGGGTCGAGTTTCAGATTTTAAAAATTTTAACATCTGACCTGACCCCAATCCACCTGTTTTTGGGGATTAAAATTCACCCTGTTGTGAATGAGCATGTTTGTCGGGGTCCCTGCTTATATGTGAAAATGCTCACAATTAATGGCAGCTTCCATCTCTTATACCCAAATGCTTGCTGCTCTGCAAAGTAAATCTATGTGCAGACAATAGGCATTCGGTACATGATACAATGTTCCAAGGGATTAATTTGACTAGAGAGATTTTTCATTAATATTCATTGTGAGCAAGTGCGCTAGCCAGCATCACAGATTCAACAAATAATCATCCAACCCACAATATATGTGCACCGACTACAAATATTGCTTCAATTGACAAATTAAATTCAGATGAAAGTTCTCCAACCAAAACTAAGCTATCTTTTACGTTTTCAGATACTGATGGACCTGCTGCGTACTTCAGCAATTTTTGCTTTATTTCAGGTTTAAATCATTTTTATCTGAATTAACAGGGAGATATGGAAGAAATCCAAGAGACAGATTGGTCTTTACATTTTAATTCTGCATACAAACCTCAAGTGGTTCTGACTGCATTAAGTGCTGTCTCTTGGCTCAGTTTTTTTTGGGTATAACGCACATTCTAAGGAGTTACTCTCAGCTCGTCTCTATGGTTTCTGCTTATTAGCACAGCTTTATTAACACTCGGTTGTGAAATTTAGATATCTGTGTTTCCCATTACATTCACTTAAAAAATTTAATTATTACAGCTCCAATGAAAATGGATTTCCCCATATAATATGTCCTTAAATGTATAAATGCTGTAAATTATTGAACATCAATGACGTTGATGCTTTGCAACAGACATCCTATACTCAAAATTAGATTCATTGTACATTCACGAAAAAGCCATATGGGGATTCCCTCTCCACTCCATCCAGAATCCAGCCCTTCAGCAGGGGATTAGTGGCAGTAATGAGTCAGAGTTGTCAGGTTAATTCCTTGACCTTCATAAACAGCAATAGGTCGCATGTGCAGCAAGGTTTTACCAGCAGTACAAGAAACAAGATTGCTGACATCATTTCCTTTACGTGTGATTCAATTATTACATGAAACCTCCCTGCTAAACCCAGGGATTGGGAATAGGATGAATAGGTATGGTGGGAATACTATAGCATCCTAGGGATTATTCAGTAATGAAACTCATCTGGGTAGAGGATCTTCTGCTGTGGTGTATGAAACTGAGGATCACATAGGAACAGGAGGCAGCCTTGAGCCTGTTCCACCATTCAATAAGATCATGGCTGACCTGTGATCAAACTCCAATTACTGCTTTACCTCACATGCCTTAATAGCTTGGGCTAACAAAAACCTATCAATCTCTGATTTAAAATAACAGTTGATCGAACATCAATTGCTGTTTAGAGAAGAGAGTTCCAAACTTCTACCACCCTTTATGGGTAGAAGCATTTCCTAACTTCACTTCTGAAAAGTCAGGCTCTAATTTTTAGACTATGCCCCCGATCCAAAACACCCCAAGCAGTTTGCCTTAATATCTTGAAAACTTTGATCAAATCACCCCTTAATCTTCTAAATTCCAAGAAATACAACCATAGTTTGTGTAATCCTTCCTTGTAATTTAACACTTGGAGTCCAGGTATCATTCTGGTAAATCTATGCTGCACTCCCTCCAAGGTCAATATATCCTTCCTAAGATGTGCCCCAAACTGAACACAGTACTCCATGCGTGCCCCAACCAGGGCTTTGTACAGCTGTAGCATAACATCTAAACCCTTGTATTCCAGACCTCTCGATATAAAGGCCAGCATTCCATTAGCCTTTCTGATTATTATCTGCACCTGTTCACAACATTTTAATGATATGAGTATCTGGACGCCCAAGTCTCCTTGGGCCTCCACTGTTTCTAGATTTTTACCATTTAGAAAGTACTCTATTCAATCCTTTTTAGGGCCAAAATGGATGACTTCACATTTGTCTACATTGAAGCCCATTTGCCACAGTTTTTCCCACACAATCTATTAATATCTATAATTTTATGTCCCCATCTACACTGCTTACAAAGCCACCTCTCTTTGTGTCATCGGCAACCTTGGATATGTGGCTTTCTATTTCAAAGTCATTAATAAATATGATGAATAATTGAGGCCCCAACAATGATCCTTGTGGGACACCACTAGTCACATTCTGCAAATGAGCGTTCCTGCCAATTATCCCTGCTCTCTGTCTCCTGCCACTCAGCCAATTTCCTAACCTAAATTGCCTTCAATTCCACGAACTTCATTAAATGCCTTCTGGAAATCCATATAAATAACATCCATAGACAGTCCCCTGTCCACTACTTTCATCACCTCTTCAAAAAATTCCATCAGATTTGTCAAGTATGACCTACCCTTTACAAATCAATGCTGGTTCTCTCTGACCAGCAGGAAATTTTTCAAGGTGTTCAGCCACTCTATCCTTATAGACTTCAGTAATTTCCCAACAACAAATGTCTGGTCTATAATTCCCTGGTTTCCCTTTCTTACTAGAAGAGTGACGTGCACAATTTTCCAATCTAAACAAATGGTTCCTGAATGGAGACAATTTTGGAAGGTTATAGTTAGGACTTTGGCACTGTTCTCATCTACTTCCTTTAAAATCCTGGGATGGAAACTGTCTGGTCCTGGGAATTTGTTACTCTTTAGTCATAGAGTTATACAGCACAGAAGCAGGCCCTTTGGCCCACCGTGTCCATGCTGGCCATCATGCCAATCTATTCTAATCCTATTTTCCAGCACTTGGCCCGTAACCTTATATGCTATGGCGTTTCAAGTGCTCACCTAAATACTTCTTAAATGTTAGAGTCATCGCGTTATACAGCACAGAAACAGGCCCTTTGGCCCATCATGCCCGTGCCTGCCATCAAGCGCCTATCTATTCTAATCCCGTTTTCCAGCACTTGGACCGTAGCGAGTGCCATTATTTTCCTTATTATTGTTACTTTGCATACATTAATTTTGGTGAGTCCCTGTCCCAGATGTCCAGCATGCTAACCTCTTCCTCCACTCTAAATACTGACGTCAAACAATTATTCAGCATGTCTGTAATTTCTCATTTTCACTGACAATCTCACTGTTATCAGTTTTCAAGGGACCCACACCCCCCAACAGGATAAAAAAGTTTTGCTTGAAACCTTTTACAGTTACTATCGCCCTTCAGGTTTCCTGTACCCTCCTCGATCACATGCACCATTCTCTCAAATAAAGGGAAATTTTCCACGGATCACTTGAAATTATGAACACGCTGTTTACGCATGTGCTTCTGATTTAGCTGTAAAATCAGGCTTGGATTGTGAAGTGGCAAGTAACATTCGTGCCACACAAGTGTCAGGCAATGACCGTCTCTAACAAAAGAGCATTGGGACCAATATTGCTTCTAATTCACATTAATGATCTGGATTCAGAAACTCTAATGGATGTGGTCAAATTTGCAGATGATAACAAATTAGGGCAGGAGGTGGAATTGGAAGAAACAGATTAAAATTTGCAGAATGAGTTATACATAGAAATACACAGAAGTTACAACAAAGAAACGGCAATTTGGTTCCACCAGTCTGTTTCAGCTCTTATCCAACATGCAAGAAAATAACACTCATCATGCTAACCTACCATTTTCCCATATCCTTCTGCCACCTACCCAAATTTGCAAATTCCCCTCCAAGTCACACACCATCCTGACTTGGAACTATATCGCCGTTCCTTCACTGTCGCTGGGTCAAGAGGCAGCTCAAAGGTAATTAGGGATGGGCAACAAATGCTGGCTTTGTCAGTGATGCCCCCAACCCATGAAACAAATAAAACAAAACACTGGAAATTTTCCTTGGAGGCCTTGTCCCAGTTAACTGCCACCCTGCAGTCATCCAACAGGTGGTGGATTTAAAAAAAAACAATATTTCCTACTATTCTATTGCTTAAATGTATCATGTATATATCTCTACCACATTCACAAGCACCTTTCTGATGGGAATTTGTTTCAGGTTGAAACTGATCTGTGACCAACGAGGTTGCTAGAAAAAGTCACATGATTAGTACTAGTCAATAGGCCTGTTCAGAAGGAACAGGCCTCAAGTTAAAAATAAATAAAGATAATAACAAAAATACTGTAAACTCATACAGGAAATTGAGGTAACAAAACAGCATCATGACTTTGACAATGATGCTTGCATTTGTACTTTTCATCTCCTTAGCTATTAAATCTCACCAACCAGATGGTCTCAGATCTAAGCACGTCTCAGAAAGGTGTCTGAGAACAGTAATTCTGTGCCGGAGTGGGAGTGCACAGTCAAACCTCAAATTCCTGCTCAAAGCCACAATGTTTCTGTAGATCTCATTTTAAAGCTCGTGGAAGCAATGCAATTTTATACCTTTACTGCCAAATACAAACCTCTGTTCAATCAGGGGAATTGAGTACTGGACTTAGGAATGATCAGTGTGCCCCTGTCAAGGGGCAGCGCAAAGCCTTCTAGTGGATCCTTAGCTCCTAAAACCTGCTATAAAATCACTGATTTCTGAGTACAGTGGACATCAAACCTCACACAGAAATCTGACGATATCAACTCTGCTAAAAAGCTCAACTGCTCCAATATGACTCAGTGGGTAGATTCACCACCCCATGTGGTAGAAAAGAACAAAGTGTCAAGATTCAATCTCTAGGTTGGGCTTAGTAAACTTATCTCCATTGGCACACCAGCATGAATACTAAAGGGAAAATACTAAAGTCAGCCTTAGTGTGTCTGGGCTAGGAAGCAGCTTAAGAAGATGAAAGCAAATGGTTGGTGCATGCGAAACCTCATTTGGGTGGGGCAGTAATTCTGCAGTGGAGTGCAGGACCCTCCCAAAATCAGGAGGCTACAAGTGCTAATTTCAACTTTCAATGACATTCAGACTCACCTGCCTTCATTTGTTTAGTTAGTTCTGGCCTGACTGCATGATGGAGCACTGGTGAAGTGCTTCATGTGGAATTATATCCGTGTGTTTAGACCATGGCAGGACTATTCCTTACAGTGCTATACTGCTCATTAGTCAATCACAAAGCTGTCTAGTGTACCACAATTGCTGGCTTCAAAACACCTCATATTATCCGTGAAGTCTAAACCATTTACTGCTAGAACCATCACTTGGTACCATCTCCACTGTGTTTCCTGGTCCTCAGACAATAATTACACATATATAGTGCTTTTAACATAAAGGGGCATGTGGAAATGGGCACTGAACCAAGAAAGGAGATGCTAGAATCAACAACTGAAAGCTTGGTTAAAAAATTAGTTTTGAGAAGGCTTGAAGAGAGGATGTGTAGGGAAGAGAATTCCAGAGCCGAACCCAACCAGCTGATGGTTGAGCTGCCACTATTGAGGAGCTGACTGTTTGGCAAGGGGGAAGGAGGGGGAGGAATGGTGGAGGGGAAAGTAAATGCATCTGGAGATGTCAATGGCATGTTTAAAGGTTTCAGTGGTGAAGGGGCAGGAGTAGATGCAGAGCAGGCATTGTTGCTAAGGTGCAAGTAACTGGTCATTATGGTGGAGAGAATATGGGACTTGAAACAAAGTTCGGGTCAAACAGGATGTCAAGATAGTGAATGGTTTGGTTGAGTCCGAAACAGTGCCTGGGGCAGGCAGTAGGGTGAAAGGAACTGGTGGCAAGGGGGCGGATTTTGTGGCAGGGGCTAACAGTGCTGCTCCCAATGGTAAAACTGGAGAAAACTCTGATTTCATTTCAAGAGAGGTGATGAACAGGTAGAGCTGGCATTGACATGTGGGTGATCTGTACAATAGTAACTTACTAAAAATCAGTTAACATGAATTCAATAGGAGGAATTCCTGCCTGACTAACATCCTTGACTTCTTTGAGGAAGTGACAACTTCGTATAGAAGCTTCACAACAGGCAGTACCTTTTGACAAAATTCCACGTGAAAGGTTATTTGTTGAACTCAAAGTTGTGGGGAATCAGAATAAACCCTTGGAATGGATAAGAAACAAGCTGAAGGGTAGAAAACAGCAAGTTCTCTTTAAAGAAGTTATGTTGGAGTATGTGTGAGTGGGTGTGAGGAGGGTGGAGAGTTAGAGTACTACGTAGCGTGCCCACTGCTCGGCATTGGGACCAATATTGCTTCTAATTCACATTCATGATCTGGATTCTGAAACTCTGATGTAAGTGGTCAAATCTGCAGATGTTACCAAATTAGGATGGGAAGTGAATTGGAAGAAAGAGCTTGGAATTTGCAGAATGCGTTATACATAGAAATACACAGAAGTTACAACAATGAAACAGGCCATTTGGTTCCACCAGTCCATTTCAGCTTTTATCCACCATGCAAGAAAATAACCCTCATCATGCTGACCTACCATTTTCCCATATCTTTCAGCCACCTACCCAAATTTAATCTCGAATGTTGACATAGCTTCTGTCTCAACCATTAACCCTGAAAATAAATTCAACAGTCTCACAAATCTCTGTATCATTAAGTTTCTCCAGCCCTCTTCCATTTAATCTGGTGTCTATGGTTCCATATTCTAGACCCCACAGCTATGAAAAAGTCTGCTTCTATCTACTCTAGTCCATCCTTTCATAATTTTGAATATCATATTGCACCATAATCTGTTGTTGTAAAGAATACTGATAAGTGGCAAGTAACATTCGTGCCACGCAAATGCCACACAGTGACCATCTCCAACAAGAAAGAATCTAACCATCTCCCCTTGACATTCAACATTACCATTGCTGAATGCCCACAATCAACATCCTGGGGGTTACCATTGACCAAAAACTGAACTGTAGCAGCCACACAAATACTGTGGCGACAAGAGCAGGTCTGAGGCTGGGAATTCTGCAGCGAGTAACTCACCTCCTGACTCCCAAAGCCTCTCCACCATCTACAAGGCATGAGTCAGGAGTGTGATGGAATACACTCCACTTGCCTGCATGAGTGCGGCTCCAACAACACTCAGGAAGCTCGACACCATCCAGGACAAAGCAGCCCACTTGATCAGCACCCCATCCATCACCTTAAACATTCACTCCCTCCACCACTGAGGCACAGTGGCATCAGTGTGTACCTTAAAGAAGACGCTCTGCAGCAACTCACCATGCCTCCTTAGATAGCACCTTCCAAACTTGCGACCTCTACCACCTAGAAGAACAAGGACAGCAGAGGCATTGGAACACCACCACCAAGTTCCCCTCCAAGTCACACACCATTCTGACTTAGAAATATATCACCATTCCTTCACTGTCACTGGATCAAAATCCTGGAACTCCCTCCCTAACAGCACTGTGGGAGTACCTACACCACAAGGTCTGCAGCGGTTCAAGAAGGCAGCTCCACACCACCTTGTCAAGGGCAATTAGGGATGGACAATAAATGCTGGCCTTGCCAGTAATGCCCACATCCCATGAATACAAAAAAAACTCTCCTTGTTCAGATGTAGCCTAGCTTTGCAGAATAGTTTCCATCCATCCCAGAACTGGTGTTAATGCCCAACAAGGTGGATCACTCTGAATTCTACATCTTTAACCGTGCATTCATTTTCCTAATCTCCCCGACCTTCCCTATTACAGTACATGCCTGTGAAAGCAATCCTCAGATTACCACAGGTGAAGTCCTACTCCTAAACTTCTTTCTTCATCTGTAAGTTCACCTTGAAGGACTTCAGGACTTTTTTTCATCTACACCATTGGATTCTATGTATTCCATGATGACTGGTTGCTCTCCCTCCCCTTGCAAAACCTTTTGGAAAAAATAAATTAGTGGGCAAACCAACGGCAGATGATGTTTAATGCAGACAAGTGTAACTTTCTGCAAAAAAGGAAGAAAAATAAGCAAAATGTATATTTCAAGAATGGGTTTGAAACAGCTACAAGTAAAGCTGAAAGCAATCTATTATCTTAGCAGACTCATCACTAAAATGTTCCAACCAGTCAGAAGAGCAATCAGAAAAACCAAGAAAATGTTGAACTGCATAACCAAAATGATAGAATACAAATCACAGGAGGTAGTAATCAAACTGTACAGCACGTTAAGACTGCATCCCAAGTTCAGAGTCCAGTTTTGGTCAGCAAGAGAAACATTCAAATGCGGGAAGCAGTGTAGAAAAGAGGCAAAAAGCTGTTCCCTAATGTCAGTGGTCTCAGTCACAAAGAAAGAAACTGGGTCTTTCAGCCTACCTTACAACAATGACTATACTTCAAAAATACTTCATTTCTGTGACAGACTTTGAGATATTCCACGGTCATGAAAGGTGTATATAATGCAAGTTCTTTATTTCTTACTTTAGTCTGAGTGGTGATCTTATGAAGGGATAGAAGATTGTTAAGGTATGGAAAAAGGAAACCTAGAACAAAATTAAAGAGCAGGAACAGGGGACACAAATTCAAACTAGTGAAAGATCATTAAAGAACTGATAATCAGGTAATTTTTGTTCACATCATGTGATTAATGTGGGGAACTGATTTTCAGACAGAGTCATGGAGGCAAAAAACTGTGTAATTATTTATGAAGATTCAATGCTACAATTAGGATCTTTTTGAATGGATGAATTAATATGGGCCAAATGGCCTTGCTCATCTATAATTATTTTCTGATCTGGAAGCTGCCCCACACTTATGGATGATGTCACCAAGGCCAGCATGTGAATCAAAAAAAGCAGGGGGCCAAAGTGGTGACAGGGTTAGGGAAGGTAGAGAAGACATTGCTGGAGCTTTGAAAAACAGGAATAGAACCATGTGAGGACAGGAATACACATATTTAAGATCAATCCTCTCTTCTCAAAGGGGCTCAAAATAACTTTTCCTTGACACTTCCTCCAAAGGTATCTACAGCACTCAAGGTCATTTAAAAAAGACTGTATAACATTGTATATATACACCATAGAAACAGGCCTATAGGCTCAACTAGTCCATACTGGTGTTAATGCTCCACATAAGCCTTCTCCCACCTTATTTCATCTAACCCGACCAACAGATCATTCTATTTCTTTCTCCTTCAGGTGCTTATCTATCCTTCCCTTAAATGTATCTACGCTGGTTGCCTCAACTACTCCCTATGGTAGCAAGTTCCACATTCTAATATCTCTCTGGGTAAAAAAGTTTCTCCTGAATTCCCTATAGGATTTATGAGTGACCATGCTATATTAAATGGGCCCTAGTTTTAGCCTCTCCCGCAAATAGAAACCTCTTCTCTATGGCTACCCTATCAAACTCTTTCATAATCTTACAGATCACTATCAGGTCACCCCTCAGTCTTCTCTTTTGTAGAGAAAAGAACCCCAGCCTGTTCAATCTTTCTTGACTGGTATAACCTCTCAGTTCTGGTATCATTCTAGCACATATTTTTTGTGCCTTCTTCTGATCCTTTGTATAATATGCAGACCAGAACTGTTCACAAAGATACAAAGGAAAGCCCCAAAGGGACGTTGAAGTTGATCAAAGCTCTCTAAGTTTGGCTTCTAAAATGAGTCACTTGAAACATAACCACCTCTTTTACACAGAGTACTCGTCGTACTTTACCCTTTAAATAGGAAAAAACCCATTACAATTGAATGCCGTCATTGCCTAACACATACAAAATAATAGTGTATCAGAAAAGGAAAAGGCACTCACTTCAACCACTATCTAAAGTATGGTGTAGACACTCACACACGGAAAATAGAAAGAAACACAAGTCCAGGCTCTGAAGATCTTCGATCACATTATCAGCATTAATCTGTATGCCAATAAAAGGCTCAATTAAAATATCAAAGCTTGATACATTGCATGTAAATGCTGAACAAATTGAGAATTCAGTATAAACTCCTCTTCCTCATTCATGGCACTTGTGCTACACTCCTGGAAGAACAGGTCATTCTAATGCCAGCCATGTCCTAATCATTGGCATTCTCAGCCATCTTGTAGATTCTTTAGACACTGCTCTAATATAGCATTAGCAGGTTGCAGCTCAACTATTTTTGGTTGAAGCAAGGTATGATTATATTGGCAATCCTTGATGGATAACAACTGGAATCAACAAAGCAAAGACACCACCTATGGAACACTATCATTCCAAAAACACTGAGAAATCTACTCGTACCATTTAATATATTCCATGAGATAAGCCTCCTCGAACTCCCTCCTTAACCACCTGTGCTCCAGGCTGTAGAATGTGAGCTTATCAAATCATTCCTCTGCTCTCCAACCCACCCAACCTTTCTTTCAGTCTGTAGAAAAACCTACCCCTTAATTTTTTCCACCAGCACTGCCTACAACTTTCTCCTCTAACCAATCATCCACATTAACATTGCTGCCTTGGTCGATCTGTTCAATAATAGCTTTGCATCCACCTTTGATGGCATCGCCACCACCAGATCTTTTGATGGTCTCTCAACACCACCACTCCCGATGCAAACAGCTATGCGGCCTTAAAACTAGAGCACACATGGCAAATGGCCAGCTTGTTTTTTGTGGTGCACATTGTTATCTTCATTATGTTGTTTCTACTGAAATATCCAAATTATAAAATTAATACAACTATCAATATCAATAAGCACATGTGTGGCAAATACTAGTTAAGATTATTTTTGACATACCAAAAGCGATTCCACAGCAGCCTAGTAACACATTGCAGACATCTGTTCTATACATACTTTCTCCTTCAAGCTCATGCATAATAAATGCAATAAAGCCAATGAAACAGTGACTCATCAGCCCAACCAGTGTTTGGAGTACAGGCTGCGACTCAGAGATGATGTAGTGACAGTCTATGTGTGGGCAGAAAAATGGTGGGTGTCTTGATCAGTAAACAGGTGTGGTGCTGCTCATACAGTAGGTCTGCAAGGTAGCTGTGTACACAAGCAATTTCACATGCAATTTTTCTTTTCTATATTCTGGCTGTAAATGGGCCAACAAACACAAATGGGGATTATTTTACAGTCAAGCATTGTCTGCTGACAGTGTAAATCAGAAAATCCTGAGCAGTGTGCATCCGAATCTCCCATTACCACTGCCGGTGGACAATATAAATAAAATATTGCCAATCAGCTTATCTAGTATATTAAGTGAACAGAATTGTATTAATGTGTGAGCTGAGACTCTCAACAACCCTTCCGAAGAAGGGTCACTGACCCGAAACGTTAACTCTGCTTCTCTTTCCACAGATGCTGCCAGACCTGCTGAGTGATTCCAGCATTTCTTGTTTTTATTTCAGATTTCCAGCATCCGCAGTATTTTGCTTTTATCTCAACAATATTCATCAGCTTGGCTCAGTGGGTCAGAAGTCTGTGGGTTCAAGTCACATTCCAGGACTTGTGCACAATTCTGTGCAGTGCTGATTATCAGAGGCCATCGCCTGTTTAGGCAGATTTAAAAGGTCTTCTGGCATTATTCAAAGGAAAGGAGGGAATTCTTTTGCTGCCCTGGCCAACATTTCTACCCCAACCAACACCACTCAAAAAAAACTCAAGACCTTGCTGTGTGTAATTGGCTACGACCTTGTGTTCAAACAGTGATGACATTTCAAAAGTAATTTATTAATTGCGAAGCACTTTTGGATTTGTGCAGGCAAACACAGAGTCAGGGCTGGATTTTGGTCCATGGCAGGGGGAGGCTGGAGAATCGGAGCAGCAGCGGCCACCATGGAAACTGACGCTGGGATTGCCAGGCCCAATCTTCCCGGCAGCAGGGAAGCTCCGTGGCGGCCTCCCCACCACTCTGTGATGGGATCCGAGTTAGCATATTTAAATTACACATCTGCATGAATTAAAATGCAAACAGCAGTGATCTTACCTTCAGTTCCCAATCCTCAGTGCGACGTGTGTCACTCACACACCTTCACTTTC
Source organism: Heterodontus francisci (assembly GCF_036365525.1). NCBI lineage: Eukaryota > Metazoa > Chordata > Chondrichthyes > Heterodontiformes > Heterodontidae > Heterodontus > Heterodontus francisci. Next base: position 62,424,257 of record NC_090393.1, on the reverse strand, counting down.
CCAATCAGGGAAAGCTGGTGTCACTGCGGTGGGGAAGGGGTGAACTCTGCACTCCGATGGGTCGGGGGGAAGGGGTGAACTCTGCACTCTGATGGGTCGGGGGGGGAAGGGGTGAACTCTGCACTCTGATGGGTCGGGGGGAAGGGGTGAACTCTGCACTCCGATGGGTCGGGGGGAAGGGGTGAACTCTGCACTCCGATGGGTCGGGGGGGAAGGGGTGAACTCACTCCGATGGGTCGGGGGGGGAAGGGGTGAACTCTGCACTCTGATGGGTCGGGGGGGGAAGGGGTGAACTCTGCACTCTGATGGGTCGGGGGGGAAGGGGTGAACTCTGCACTCTGATGGGTCGGGGGGGAAGGGGTGAACTCTGCACTCCGATGAGTGGGGAGGGGGTGGGGGAGGGGTGAACTCTGCATTCTGATGGGTGGGGGGGGGGGAAGGGGTGAACACTGCACTCTGTTGGGTGGGGCGGGGGGAAGGGGTGAACACTGCACTCTGATGGGTGGGGGGGGGGAAGGGGTGAACACTGCACTCTGATGGGTGGGGGGGGGAAGGGGTGAACACTGCACTCTGTTGGGTGGGGGGGGAAGGGGTGAACACTGCACTGCGATGAGTGTGGGAGGGGGGGGGGAGGGGTGAACTCTGCACTCTGATGGGTCGGGGGGAAGGGGTGAACTCTGCACTCCGATGAGTGGGGGGGGGAGGAGGGGTGAACCCTGCACTCCGATGAGCCGGGGGGGGGGGGGGGGGGGAGGGGAGGGGTGAATGCACTCTGATGGGTGGGGGGGGGGGGGGGAGGGGTGAACACTGCACTCTGATGGGTCGGGGGGAAGGGGTGATATCTGCACTCCGATGAGTGGGGAGGGGGTGGGGGAGGGGGAGGGGTGTACTCTGCATTCTGATGGGTGGGGGGAGGGGGAAGGGGTGAACACTGCAATCTGATGGGTATGGGGGGGGGAAGGGGTGAACACTGCACTCTGATGGGTGGGGGGGGGAGAAGGGGTGAACACTGCACTCCGATGGGTCGGGGGGGAAGGGGTGAACTCTGCACTCGGATGGGTCGGGGGGGAAGGGGTGAACACTGCACTCCGATGGGTGGGGGGGAGGGGGGGGAATGGGTGACCTCTGCATTCTGATGGGTGGTGGGGGGGAAGGGGTGAACTCTGCATTCTGATGGGTGGTGGGGGGGGGAAGGGGTGAACTCTGCATTCTGATGGGTGGGGGGGGGGGGAAGGGGTGAACTCTGCACTCTGATGGGTGGGGGGGGGGGGAAGGGGTGAACTCTGCACTCTGATGGGTGGGGGGGGGGGAAGGGGTGAACTCTGCACTCTGATGGGTGGGGGGGGGGAAGGGATGAACTCTGCATTCTGATGGGTGGGGGGGGGGAAGGGGTGAACTCTGCATTCTGATGGGTGGGGGAGAAGGGGTGAACTCTGCATTCAGGTGGGTGGGGGTGGCGGGGAAAGGGGTGAACTCTGCACTCCGATGGGTGGGTGGGTGGGGGGGAAGGGGTGAACTCTGCATTCTGTTGGGTGGGGGGGGGGGGAGAGGGGTGAACTCTGCACTCTGATGGGTGCGGGGGGAAAGGGGTGAACTCTCCATTCTGATGGGTGGGTGGGGGGGGGGGGAGGGGTGAACTCTGCATTCAGTTGGGGAGGGGGAAGGTGTGAACTCTGCACTCTTTTGCGTGGGGGGGAGGGGTGAACTCTGCACTCTGATGGGTGAGGGGTGAACCCTGCATTCTGGTGGGTGGGGGAGGGGTGGCGAGTAAGGGGTGAACTCTGTGTTATGGTGTACTGTTTGCAGCCTTTTAAAAATGGCGCCAGCACCTGTTCCTTTAGAGAGATACAGCACTGAAACAGGCCCTTCGGCCCACCGAGTCTGTGCCGAACATCAACCACCCATTTATACTAACCCCATATTCCTACCAAACATCCCCACCTGTTCCTATATTTCCCTACCACCTACCTATACTAGTGACAATTTATAATGGCCAATTTACCTATCAACCTGCAAGTCTTTTGGCTTGTGGGAGGAAACCGGAGCACCCGGAGAAAACCCACGCAGACACAGGGAGAACTTGCAAACTCCACACAGGCAGTAACCGGAATCGAACCCGGGTCCCTGGAGCTGTGAGGCTGCAGTGCTAACCACTGCGCCACTGTGGTCAACAGGTGACGGCGTGAATGGCGTCGCCGAGGCCTCCCCCACTACGTGCTTTGAGGGGGCGGCCGCCGTCAATCTGTAAAGCAGTTGCCTGCCGCGTCATCATGGCGGCGCGGGTCCCACGGGTGTTCCATACCAGCTGCCGGAATACAAAATCCAGCTCTTAATGTGCATCTTTGCAAGAGGGCTATTAAGACTGGCCCAGGTTCCATTCCCTGATCTGGGAGTTAAAGTGCTAGTGTAAAACAGCTAGAATACTACATACAGTACTGGTGACTACATTACAGGAAGGATGTGACTGCCTTAGAGAGGGTACAGAGGCAATTTACAAGGATGTTGCCAGGAATGGAGAACTTTAATTATGGGGAAAGGTTGGATAGGCTAGGGCTGCTTTCTTTGGAACAGAGGCTGAAGGGAGATTTAATTGAGGTGTATAAAATTATGAGGTACCTAGATAGAGTGGATAGCAAGGACCTATTTCCCTTAGCAGAGAGGTAAATAACCAGGGGCATAGATTTAACGTAACTGGTAGAAGGAGTAAGAGGGGAGTTGAGGAGAAATTTTTCACCCAGATGTCTTAAACTCACTTCCTGAAAAAGTGGTTGAGGCAGAAATCCTGGTCACATTTAAAAAGTGCTTGGATATGCTGTAGAAGTGCCATAGCCTACAGGGCTATGGATCAAGAGCTAGAAAGTAGGATTTGGCTAAATAACACTTTTTTTCAGCTGTCACAGACACGATGGGCTGAATAGCCACCTTCTATGCCATAAATTATCTATGTTTCTATGATTCCTGTGCTGAACTTCAACCTTCCGATACCTAAAATTGTCTTCCATCATCAAATTGGTCATGGTGAGCCCATGTACTCATTTTGGAAGAGGCCTCACACTTGAGTGTTTTGTGACAATGGGCACCAGCAAGGACCAGTGTTGTGAGTGTTCCTCACTCAGTACGACTCTTCCAGCCAGGAGCTGCAGTGGGTGGCACCCATACCTGTGTCAGCTAAATTCAGGCTCAGCAAGTTTCTCGCTCACTCAAACTAGTGACAATTCACACTATCTACAAAAGTAAATGGGAACCAAATTGAAAAATTTCATTATAAACTTCCTCCTGACACATGGTCATCCCATCTGAATGGTTTGTCGCAAAGGGAAATGCAATATAAATGGCAATAAAGAGGTTTCTTGAGTGGGAGACAATAGGGTTTTGCAGTTGAGAAGAAAATAATGAACTAATAATGTACCTGAGAACAACACCACAGATACTGGGGTAGGAGGGGGTGTCGCCTTACCTGCAGGGAGTCAGTTATTCCCTCCCATGAGATGATGCTAATTCTATTTGCAGATTATCGCAGGGAGAAGAATCACATGATTTCTGAAAACCCTGTAGATTATTAAGTCTCTAAAGATTCATGTGAAAAATACTAAGAACAAATTAGGAATTATTCTGAAATCCAGGAATTTATTTGGGGAAAATAATGGATTAAAAAAAAAATGACATTTTTATAAGCCTCCAAATAAAAAGATAAAGGGATCCATTCACTCTACAACATATTAAAGGGCAAATGCATAACTGTTGCTTAGAATTCTGTGGAGAGTATGTTTAATGCACTAGCTTAGACCTTTCACCCCTGGGACCTAGGTTCAAGGTTACTCCAGACAGATAGGATGCCAGTTGTCTCTCTGCCAAGTATAATAGACCAGAAGAGTTCAGCAGCCTCACGCCTGTCTCTAATGGGTGTGCACCCACAGTACAAACAGCTCACATTTCGAAAAAGTCAGTTTAACTCAACGAGCGCATAAGAACAGCTGATGTAAGAAAGTAAAGGTAGCTTGCACTTAGCCATAACATTAAAGAAACAAAAGTCAGATTGGCTAGGGAGGGCAGAATCATTCAGGGTTCCTGCTCCTGATGGCAATCTAATACCTCCTGCTAGAAAGTGAGCATGTGGGCACTGGTGAGGACATCATCAGGTTTGGTTTTGATCCATTCACAGTTAACTATCCAATGGTCGTTCAATAGAAATAAAGAAGAAATATTTAGTGATTTAATTTTGAAATGGTGGTTTGATGTTGATGCTCGGTTTAACTTACACATGAAGACTGGCCACCTGAATGAAGTACAACAGGGCATATAACACTATGGGCCTGTATCTCATATTTAGCACTGTCAGAAAAGTGGCGAGGACAGTCGGAAAGGGAATATTGTTTTTAATAAATTTAATAATTTATAACATGGCACTCCGGAGTTTAAACACAACTCCTCCACAGCGAGACTGTCCTCACCCACTCCTCCACAGCGAGACTGTCCTCACCAACTCCTCCACAGCGAGACTGTCCTCACCAACTCCTCCACAGCGAGACTGTCCTCACCAACTCCTCCACAGCGAGACTGTCCTCACCAACTCCTCCACAGCGAGACTGTCCTCACCAACTCCTCCACAGCGAGACTGTCCTCACCAACTCCTCCACAGCGAGACTGTCCTCACCAACTCCTCCACAGCGAGACTGTCCTCACCAACTCCTCCACAGCGAGACTGTCCTCACCAACTCCTCCACAGCGAGACTGTCCTCACCAACTCCTCCACAGTGAGACTGTCCTCACCAACTCAACAGCGAGACTGTCCTCAACAACTCCTCCACACAGTGAGGCTGCCCTCACCAACTCCTCCACACAGTGAGACTGTCCTCACCAACTCAACAGTGAGACTGTCCTCACCAACTCAACAGTGAGACTGTCCTCACCAACTCCTCCACACAGTGAGACTGTCCTCACCAACTCCTCCACACAGTGAGACTGTCCTCACCAACTCCTCACAAAGTTTTTTTTTTATTTCCAAAATATACTTTATTTGTAAAAATCTGGAAAAAATACATCACAAAACAGTTCCAAACAGCACCAAGTCAAAAAATACAAACAGTGCAAAGGAGATCAGTTTCCTTCAATACAAGAGTGAGTTGCCTCACAACACTTCCATTTCATTTTTCATACCACATACATTTTACAGCACACGTAAATTTTCCCGATACAGTTCGAGGGGCTTCCCATGGATCCAGCCCCTCAGTTCAGCTTGGTGGGGGGACCTTACACCGTGGTCTTTCCCCATTGAGCCTTTCCTGCGGCTGCCCCAAGCTTTAGTGCGTCCCTCAGCACATAGTCCTGGACCTTGGAATGTGCCAGTCTGCAACATTCGGTCGTGGACAACACTTTGCGCTGGAAGACCAGCAAGTTTCGGGCAGACCAAAGCGCGTCTTTCACCGAATTGATAGTCCTCCAGCAGCAGCTGATGTTTGTCTCGGTGTGCGTCCCTGGTAACAGCCCGTAGAGCACAGACTCCTGTGTTACAGAGCTGCTTGGAATGAACCTCGACAAAAACCACTGCATCTCTTTCCACACCTGCTTTGCAAAGACACATTCCAGAAGGAGGTGGGCAACCGTCTCTTCCCCACCACAGCCACCTCGAGGGCATTGTGCGGAGGGGGTAGACTTCGGGCATGCAGGAAGGATCTGACAGGGAGGGCTCTTCTCACCACCAGCCAAGCTACATCTTGGTGCTTATTTGAAAGTTCTGGTGATGAGACATTCCGCCAAATGACTTCGGCAGTCTGCTCGGAGAACCACCCGACAGGATCCACCATCTCCTTTACCCATAGGGCCTTGAGGACATTCCGTGCAGACCACTGCCTGATGGATTGGTGGTCAAAGGTGTTTTTCCGCAGAAACTGTTCCACGAAGGATAGGTGGTACGGCACAGTCCAACTGGATGGAGCGTTCCGCGGCAATGTGACCAGGCCCATCCTTCGCAACACCGGGGACAGATAGAACCTCAGCACGTAGTGACACTTGGAGTCTGCGTACTGGAGGTCTACACACAGCTTGATGCAGCCGCACACGAAGGTAGTCATCAGGATGAGGGCGACGTTGGGTACATTTTTGGCGCCCTTATCCAGAGATTTGAACATCGTGTCCCTCCGGACCCGATCCATTTTGGATCCCCAGATGCAGCGGAAAATGGCTCGGGTGACCGCCACCGCGCAGGAGTGGGGTATGGGCCAGACCTGTGCCACATACAGCAACAATGTGAGCGCCTCACACCTGATGACCAGGTTCTTACCCATAATGGAGAGAGATCGCTGCTCCCACATGCTCAGCTTGTGTTGTACCCTGGCTACTCGCTCCTCCCAGGTTTAAATGCACGCCCTGGCCCTTCCGAACCATATCCCCAGCACCTTCAGGTAGTCTGACCTGACGGTGAAGGGAACAAAGGATCGGTCAGCCCAGTTCCCAAAGAACATGGCCTCGCTCTTGCTGTGGTTAACTTTGGCTCCCGAGGCCAGTTCGAACTGGTCGCAGATGCTCAACAGTCTGCGAACGGACAGCGGGCCCGAGCCGAAGACGGCGACATCATCCATGTACAGGGAGGTTTTAACCTGAGTGCCTCCACTGCCTGGGATTGTCACCCCTCTTATGCTCACATCCTTCCTAATAGACTCAGAAAAGGGTTCAATGCAGCAAACAAACAAGACAGGGGAGAGAGGACAGCCCTGTCTGACTCCAGATTGGATCGGGAAACTTTCTGATTCCCACCCATTGATTGAGACTGCACTACTGATGTTTGTGTAGAGCAGTTTGATCCAATTGCAGATTCCCTCCCCAAACCCCATTTTGGAAAGCACATCCATCATGTAGGTGTGCGATATCCTGTCAAAAGCCTTCTCCTGGTCCAGGCTGATGAGGTAGGTGTCCACCCTCCTGTCCCGTACATAGGTGATCGTATCCCTGAGTAGCGCGAGACTATCAGAGATCTTTCTGCCGGGTATAGTACAGGTCTGACCAAGGTGGATCACCAACTCCAGAGCAGACTTGACTCGACTGGCTATGACTTTGGACAGAATTTTGTAGTCAGCATTAAGCAGTGAGATGGGCCGCCAATTTCTGATTTCCACCCTCTCCCCCTTCCGCTTGTAGATGAGGGTCATGATGCCTTTCCTCATGGATTCTGACATGCTGTCGGCCAGAAGTATACTCTTGTATACTTCCAGCAGGTCTGGGCTGACCCAGTCCCACATGGCCGAATACAACTCAACCGGTAAGCCATCGCTTCCGGGAGTTTTACTCACCTCGAAGGACTTGATGGCCTTAGTCAGCTTGTCCAGAGTTAGCGGCTTGTCCAGTCTCTCCCTCATGCTGTCATCCAAGACCTCTGCGATAGATGACAGGAAGGACTGGGAGGCTCTGCTGTCTGTGGGCTTCGCGTCATACAGCCCAGCATAAAAGGATTTTCTGATCCTTAGTATGTCGGACTGCAAAGACGTTACCGAGCCATCATCTTCCTTCAGGCTGCTGATAACAGAGCTCTCTCTGTGTACCTTTTGGAAGAAGTAATGAGAGCACATCTCATCCTGCTCAATGGAGTGGACTCTGGACCGGAAGATGATCTTGGAGGCCTCCGTGGCAAAGAGCAAGGCCTGCTGGCTCTTTACCTCATGGGGGTCCTCCTTGAACTCGACTCCCATCGTCTGCAGCTGGAGCAGATTTTGCATACTTCTCTGGAGTCGGGACATTTCTCTCTGTCTCTCTCGCGTCCTCTGAACACCTTTGAAGATAAAGAACCTCTTGATGTTCTCCTTGATCGCCTCCCACCAGTGAACTGGAGACTCAAAGAGGGGTTTCACGGTCCTCCAACCTTTGTAATCCCTTTTGAGTTCCTCAACGTTCTCTGGGGTTAGCAGTGTAGCATTGAGCTTCCATATCCCCCTGCCAACCCGCTGGTCATCCTGTAAGTGACAGTCAGTCAGTAAGAGGCAATGGTCAGAGAAGAACACCGGCTTGACGTCGGTGGATTTGACCGTGACAGCACGGGACACAAACAGGAAGTCAATCCTGGAACGGGCAGCCCCGTCTGTTCTTGACCATGTGTATCAACGCTGCGCTCCGTCTGCAGGCTTGCTGAAGACGTCGTGCAGTTTGGTATCTTTTACTGTTTCTATTAGGAATCTGGACGTAGCGTCCAGTTTACTGACGTCACTGCCGGATCGTCCAGCTGCATCGATGATGCAGTTGAAGTCACTGCGTAGGATGACCGGACTGGTCGTCACCAGCAGCAGTGGGAGCTGCTGGAAGACGGTCAGCTGCTCGCTGCATTGTACCGGGGTGTACACGTTGATCAACTAGGGCAGAGCATTATTGTACATTACATCTGCTATGAGGAGGCGACCGCCCACCACCTCCTTAACTTCGGAGATGGTGAAGTTACCTCCCCGCAGCAGAATACCCAGGCTGGAGGAACGGGAATTATTACCGGGAGGCTGTCCTCACCAACTCCTCCAGTGAGGCTGTCCTCACCAACTCCTCACAAAGTGAGACTGTCCTCACCAACTCCTCACAAAGTGAGACTGTCCTCACCAACTCCTCACAAAGTGAGACTGTCCTCACCAACTCCTCACAAAGTGAGGCTGTCCTCACCAACTCCTCACAAAGTGAGGCTGTCCTCACCAACTCCTCACAAAGTGAGGCTGTCCTCACCAACTCCTCACAAAGTGAGGCTGTCCTCACCAACTCCTCACAAAGTGAGGCTGTCCTCACCAACTCCTCACAAAGTGAGGCTGTCCTCACCAACTCCTCACAAAGTGAGGCTGTCCTCACCAACTCCTCACAAAGTGAGGCTGTCCTCACCAACTCCTCACAAAGTGAGGCTGTCCTCACCAACTCCTCCAGTGAGGCTGTCCTCACCAACTCCTCCAGTGAGGCTGTCCTCACCAACTCCTCCAGTGAGGCTGTCCTCACCAACTCCTCCAGTGAGGCTGTCCTCACCAACTCCTCCAGTGAGGCTGTCCTCACCAACTCCTCCAGTGAGGCTGTCCTCACCAACTCCTCCAGTGAGGCTGTCCTCACCAACTCCTCCAGTGAGGCTGTCCTCACCAACTCCTCCAGTGAGGCTGTCCTCACCAACTCCTCCAGTGAGGCTGTCCTCACCAACTCCTCCAGTGAGGCTGTCCTCACCAACTCCTCCAGTGAGGCTGTCCTCACCAACTCCTCCAGTGAGGCTGTCCTCACCAACTCCTCCAGTGAGGCTGTCCTCACCAACTCCTCCAGTGAGGCTGTCCTCACCAACTCCTCCAGTGAGGCTGTCCTCACCAACTCCTCCAGTGAGGCTGTCCTCACCAACTCCTCCAGTGAGGCTGTCCTCACCAACTCCTCCAGTGAGGCTGTCCTCACCAACTCCTCCAGTGAGGCTGTCCTCACCAACTCCTCCAGTGAGGCTGTCCTCACCAACTCCTCCAGTGAGGCTGTCCTCACCAACTCCTCCAGTGAGGCTGTCCTCACCAACTCCTCCAGTGAGGCTGTCCTCACCAACTCCTCCAGTGAGGCTGTCCTCACCAACTCCTCCAGTGAGGCTGTCCTCACCAACTCCTCCAGTGAGGCTGTCCTCACCAACTCCTCCAGTGAGGCTGTCCTCACCAACTCCTCCAGTGAGGCTGTCCTCACCAACTCCTCCAGTGAGGCTGTCCTCACCAACTCCTCCAGTGAGGCTGTCCTCACCAACTCCTCCAGTGAGGCTGTCCTCACCAACTCCTCCATAGAGCGAGTCTGCCCTCAACAACTCCCTAAATCTACTCTTTACGTATTCTCTTTATACATAAAGAAACTGTTGTGTGTGTCAGAACTCTATGTATGCTGGATGGTGCAGAAAAGCCTCACCAAACACTGAATCCCCTTTAGCACAAAAACACCACCTTTGAGCAATGGCCTGGATCATGTGATTCCAAGGTGAAGGAATGCACTAACATTAAGTCATGTTTGGTGATTCCAGTCCCAAAGATGTAATGTTATGCACTTATACCCAAAGGTATAAATATATAAAAACCTGCCAAGTTAAACCGAGCTTCAACATCAAATCACCATTTCAAAATTCAATCACTAACAATAATTAGCAATATTTCTTCTCTACTTCTATTCTTTTTTGGTTGATTTAAATTGTGAACACTGATCACCTCTTGGAGGAACTATCCTCAGAAGTTACCAAGCTTAAGGACACAATTTAACACCAAAATGTTGAAATGATGAGGTTGCTGAGGCACTGTCGATTATTAACATCTTTATTGATGTAATACAGCTCCCTCACACTGTCTCAGCCAGATAATTCCTCACTGCTGGGTCTTCTGCTGAGATTTTCAGAACTGCTTTGAATTCAAATTGTAGAAACAAACAATGGCTTTTGATTTGATCAATGAACATTGAATAGAATAATGTAATTTTCATTAGGGGTTCCTCAAGCAAAACTTATGATGCTTTCTTAACTGCAATCATAGTTATGAATGCTCGGCATATACGGTGTAAGAAATCTGGCTCTGATCAATACTCTCAACTGATGTCATCAGGTGAAGAGACTCACCAATAACACAATCAATTCATACAATATTCACACCCCATCACACATACACCCACAAGGACACCCACACTAAACGTACCAGCAGATACAGTGAAGAGTGAAGCACTCTGAACTTGTGTGAACAACATTTTATAATTAGGCATCCTTCAGCTGCCAACAGTTAAGTAGTATGTCGTTGATTTGGTGACTCACTCCCAATAATTCCAATTAAACTGGCTGGTTCTTATCAGATGCCAGCTGTCAGACTGGAGCAGAGCGGATACAGAGGGAGCACTGCATTCTCTGCAATGATCTGGAGAGTACACTGAGCTGAGCTGTCAGGAAAGCAGGACCCTTGTGCTGTGTGTAGAGGTCCGAAATGATGTTCCCTTTTAGACCTTTCCCTTTGCTAATGCTGGCACCAGTGATACAAGAAGGAAGTTCCAATTCCTAAGAAATTGGGTGCAAACATAGGAAAAGGCTGTTTAAATGTATTTGAGAACACTTCAGGTTTGTCCCTTACACTGACATGCATATTTAATTTTAAGCTAAAAATATTGGAGGTCTATCCAGGACTACTAGGATTTCAGATGGATTCCTCTCAGATCTCTGGGTAAGGATGCAAAAATCTCAAAAATTATAATATTTTCCTCAGAAGGCTGGAGAAAAGCTGCATAAGCCGGCACTGTGTGCCAGTGGTTGGGAGGTGTAGTGAGAGCAGGAAGCCTAAGGTTTGAGTCACCAATATACTAGAATTCTTCTTTGTATAACTGACCTGTAGAAATAAACAAATGTAGTCTCTAATTTTTTTTTGTAGTGTATGGTCCCTTTAAGTGCACAGCCCTTTCAATTTTTTTTCACACTGTGTAACTTGTGCAGCCTGCACAGGAACTTTCAGGATGCTATGCGACCACATGGCCCCGCAGCTTAGAGGAAACATTAGTAGTGAATTGCAGAGAAAACCAACATGAAGACTCCCTGATTGTACTAGTGTGCTGTGTTCAGGTTACAGCAAAAGAACAAACCTACATTTATACTGGACCCCCAAAGCCCTCACAAGCAATGAATGAATTTTGACATGTAGCCATTGTTTTGATGGAAAATGCAGCATCCAATTTGTACACAGAAAGTTCCCCCAAATTGCAAGTGAGATGAATAGTCAGTAAACCTGGTTTTGGGCGAAGGAGAAATACTGGGGCAGACAATTCCCTACTCTTCTTCAGTGCTGCACTGAAGACGTGTATTTTGAGCAACCTGAAATACAGTTATAGCATTCAATAAAAAAATGAAGTTTTCTAATTCAACAGGATGTATAATGATAGAGGCTGGAGCAGACACATCATGAGATAGAAAGAGCCTGCAAAGGCCCAAACTATAGACCTAAATGAAAGGGAAGGAGAATGGTTTCTCCAGCTCATACTCAGAAGTCATGAATGGTGTGTGCATAAGCACCTATGAAATCTTTCCAGGGAGTAAAAAGCCAGCAGATACCATCCAAACGACAGTGCAAGCAGCATTGTTGGACGTGCACCATTAAAAGAAATTGCACGTGTACATGTAATACTGGGTTTGTTCCTTCTGCTTCAGAATCTCAAGTGTACATTGCAGCTAAGTGTGGAATATGGAAAGTATTCCAGCAAGAACCTAATCCAACCACTGTTACAGCAGGATCTGGAATAGCTTTTCATTTCCGGGCACCAGCAAAGCATCTAGTAGTAGCTTTGATACTCCTTGTGTGTGCAGCACCTCTAGCTGTTAGTCTGTGAAAGCACCCTTTTCTCAGTCTACTAGTATCACAACAACAACTTGCATCTATAAAGTGCCTTTCAGGTAATAAAACACCCCAAGGTGCTTTACAGGAGTTTTAACAAATGAAATTTGAGACTGAGCCACATAAGGACATATTAGGTCAGATGACCAAAAGCTTGGTCAAAGAGGTTGGTTTTAAGGAACATCTTAAAGGAGGAAAGAGAGAGGTGGAGGGGTTTAGGGAAGGAATCCAGAACTTAGGGCCTAGGTAGATGAAGGCACAGCTGTCAATGATGCAGTGATTAGAATTGGGATCGACGAAGTGCAGAGATCTGTTGGCGGGAGGGCAGGCGGCGGGGGGGTGGGGGCGGGTGGTTGTCGTCGGGCTCGGGCTGAAGGAAATTACATTATCCCTCAAAACTGGCTGCTAGGAAAAGTGAGAAGGGGGTTCTTCCCCTTCACTCTACCTCCCTTTGGGGAAGTAGCTGAGCCTCTCCCCCTCCTGCCACTGGCAAACTCAACTCACGCTGCACTTTTTAAAGAGATGCCTTGGCTGTTTACTTCATTGGAACTCTGGGCTATGCACACAGACTGGCATTGCTGTTATGGTCAGGATAGTGCTCTAACTAGCACTGCATCAGGAACTTAAGCTGTTTGAGAGTTCACAGACCCACTGTGAAGGTGCAGGCTTGTGTATTGTATCGCAGACTGTGAAAACCACAGATCTTTTTCTTTTTGGAGGTGAAGAAACTATCATGAAACTGTCTCAACAGCCCTGATGCAGCGGTGTCAGTCTATTACACACTAGTTTGCACACCAGGACTACTTGCCCAATACCTCTCAGGCACTCTAAATATTTCACATACTTTGAAACAATAACTGCCCAAATGCAATCACCCTTTTAAAAAATATTTCTTCAAACAGAGCTAGTGATTTATGTAACTTGCATCTTCAGAGGTGGGATTGCACTGATGAGGGAGGCTAAACCAGGTTCTGCTGATAAGATCGCAGGAAGTCGCCGCTGTTGACATGGCAGTTTCCACATATACAGCCTGCTGCTGGTTTGCATCTGCTGTTTCAGACCACAGATCATCTGCACCTGTCCCTTTTGATGAAGTTTAACTTACAGCAACCCAAAATGTCATTGGGAAATCAGAGATTTTTCTCAAATGCCTGCAATAATTTTATTAAAGTTCTAAACTTGGTTACATCGAAAAACACAGCAGTACCACATTTTCATCCCATTCGATGCTTTCCCTGCAATTTCTGAACAGATCTGCGTTGCCTGCACTGGGCAGCTCTTGCTGGGGGCTAAAAGAGAGAGGTCACTATGACCCATTTCAAGTGCACCGATACTGAGACCTAAAAGGCTTAATTTCCATAGTACTCATGTAATTTGTGCACAAGAGTGCAAAATATGAGTAATGTAAGTATATCCAAAAGTACAAGAGAGTGTGTGAATGAGTGAGAGAATCACTGAGCGCAAATGAGTGAATGAGAGCATGAGTGAATGACAATGCATTTGCGTACGTGACTGAGCGAGTGTAACAGTGAACGACAATGATTCTGTGCACGAGTGAGTGCATGAGAGAGCGCATGCCGAGAGAATGAGAGCAAGTTAATCAATGAGAGAGAGAGACAGTGAAAGAGAAAGAGCAATGCACAATGTACAAGAGTCCTGTCCACATCACGAGATACAGCAACATCATCCAAGCAAGAATCTATTCTGTTGCTTGTGCAGCTGTTCACTTCAAACTGTCAACGCCTTCACTGAACTGCATTTCATTCTGTAGCATTTTGCTCTAAGAAGTCCAAATAATTGTAACTGTAAAATACATCTGGTTCCTAAAGCAATATTTACCACACAACTTCACATGTATCACATCAGTGTTATCACCCTAGGTCTGCATATTTCAGGCTGACAGGTAGGTTCATTTCTTTTATCAGGCTGCACTAAGTCACCAGCCATGAGCTGTGTGATCTAAATACTGACATCAGTGTTTTACATCAGATTCATGTAAACCTCCTACTTTCAGTGGAATCTTATCAAAAATGGAGGAGTTATCATTTCTAACTGATGTACCAATGGAGTGATTAGATTGTCTTCATTCCCACAGCATTGCTTACCAAGAACCTGCTGTAATTTAGTATCAAATGGAAATCTCCAGCTGTGGCACAAACAAGACATAACATGGAATAGTGTCATCTTGAGCACGTGACTTGGGACATTTTTATAAAGAATGACTAGATTTGACCATATTGCTGGGCTCCTGAAACAAATTATGCCCTCATACTGTTGAGTGGCCGGTTTCTGGACTTTTCTTGATTACTGCTGTGAAAAGACACGTGCACACACACACCATTTATATAAACGTTCAGTTTCCCTCCCTCCAATAGCTCACAATCAGTGCTTATATCTGCTACCTGTTTCTGCGTTGATGTGGCCATTTGCAGCTGGCAGAACTTCATGGCTTGCTCCAAAGCTACATCTTCATCAACCTGGAAAAAGATTTTTAAAAAGTTAGGAAACAAGAAATTAAAAAATGTGAAATCCCACAGGACTAGAATACCATTTTCTTCCCTACTGCAACAATCAAATCACTATAAAGTATAACGTCTCTGTGGTACTGACATTACTATGGAGTTGCACTCGTAGCTCTGTTTAGTGGCAGTAAGAATACAAGAATTGTTAATGAGCAATAAATGATAATTAAAGCCAACAAGCTCGTCTCTTTTTCATAGATCAATTCGATACATTTGCCTTCTCAACATATCCCACAATCTATTTTCCCTCCAAAAATACCACCCAGCTTCCAAAATAACCATTTCCAACAGTTGGAATCATCTTCATTTCCCCCTCTATATGCTCTTTGGGCAATATGACGTGATCCACATATGATATTTTTAAAATAATTTATCAGGACAAAAGAAACTGAATAAATCCCAACACAGAAAAACACAACTCACACATCAGCATGGCATATTGCTCTTTGCGGTAAATATTATAATTGTATCTCTCAGCATTGTAGACAAATGGGGGGTCTAAAGTGTACAGCCCCCAAATATGGGCATGAGGATCATGATGCACAATTCTGTGCCCGTGAATTGTAATGCAGGCAGCGTGCCATCTTTATGATTGCTGTATGTACCAGCGCGAACCACGCTGTACACTAGCTGCATTCATCAGTAAGGTACCCAATATGGCTACTTGTTGTCACTTTTTAAAGCCAGCCTGCACTTTTTAAAGGCAAGATGCATTGTGGCTGCAGGAAATGCTGACATAGTGATGTGCACCAAAG
This sequence comes from Heterodontus francisci, assembly GCF_036365525.1. NCBI lineage: Eukaryota > Metazoa > Chordata > Chondrichthyes > Heterodontiformes > Heterodontidae > Heterodontus > Heterodontus francisci. The sequence goes on along the minus strand of NC_090393.1, from coordinate 62,408,672 downwards.
AACAATGGTTGATCATGGGTGAAAGCAGTTACCAAGGTTTTCCAATACTCACTGGAGTGCTTGGCGGAGGAGATGGAAAGAAGGACAGATGTCCTGTATCAGGGACTGGGTAGGAGGTCCTCCAGACAAATATCAAGAAGGCAGTGGGAACAGGTCGACGTGGAAGTAAATGTCAGGAGTTTAACCCCAAAACACTGGATGTAGCATCGGAAGAAGTTTAATGACCTCACACAGGTAGTCAAGGTCAGTGAATGCACCTTCAAAAGCCATATCCTACCAACTGCACCACTAGCCTCAGGCGCTGCTCAATTCACCACCGACCAGCAATCTCCATCAATCAAGACTCATACCTAACACTCATATGCTTCACCTCACACTCACATACTTGGCGCTGTTGCAAGCTTCATTGCCATGTCTCACACACTAGCAACTATCCAACCATGACAATCTCATCACCCAAATATATTGCACGACACTCACTGACATGCTCCCCTCCCTCATGTAGAAGGTGACACACAATCGGAGGCAGCAGGAACTAACCAGACTAATTGCCATGGAAGAGACGGTGCTGGCCATTATAGGAAGGGCCACTGTTGGCGGTGGCGGGGCTGAATCTCATGAAGATGATGGTATCTTCAAATCTAACCCTCCTCCTCACATCCTACTTCCCCTCATTCCACAATCTCTTCTGAGAGAACATCTGCAGATGGTGTAATCACACATTTCTTACTTACCCCTCTCCCCTCAGCACAACCTTACCCTTGCCATTTTCCCTTTTAGCCACCCAAGAACTGCAACCTGGTCATGCAGTGGAAGAACACCAAGAAGACACACTGTCACTTGATTTCACATTTGCAGTCACCAGCTCAGACACATTTTTTTTAATGATGTTGATTGAGGGATAATTATTGGCCAGGATACCAGGGAGAACTCCCTGCTTGTCTTTGAAACGGTGGCATGGAATCTTTTACATCCAACTGTGAGAGCAAATGGGACCTCAGTTTAACATCCTATCGGAAAGATGGCATCTCTGACAGTGCAGCACTCCCTCCGTACTGCAGTGGAGCATCAGAGTCATTTACGGCATAGAAGGAGGACATTCAACCCATCGAGTATCAACGGGAATCTATACTTGGCCCTGTCCAATATATGCTGGAATCCATACTTTTCCTCTCCAGTATCCCCTAGAATCCATACTTTGTCCTCTCTTCTTCATAACTACTTAGTGACATCATCAGGAAGCATGGGGTCAGTTTACATGTGTGCTAATATTAAACTGCTTTGATCCAAAGGATGATACTACAGGCTCCAAATTCCTGTGTCATCAACTACAACTTATATTTATATAGTGCCTTTAATGTAGTAAAATGTCCCAAGGCACTTCACAATGTTAACAAAATTTGGCACTGAGCCAAATGTATGTAGGGCAGATGACCAAAACTTGGTGGAGAGGTTTAGGAAGGGAATTCCAGAGCTTAGGGCCTTAGCAGCTGAAGGTATGGCAGCCAATGGTGCAGCGACTACAATCAGAGGTGCACAAGAGGCCAGAATTGGGGGAGTAGAGATATCTTGGACGGTTGCAGAGCTGGAGGAGATTACAGAGATAGGGAGAGGAGAGACCATGGCATGATTTGAACACAAGGATGAGAATTTTAAAATCAAGGTGTTGCCAAACTGGGAGCCAACATAGGTCAGCAAGTCCCAGGGGTTATGGGTGAATGGGTCTTGGAGTGAGTTAGGACATGGGTAGTAGAGTTTTGGACGACATCATATTTATGTAAGGTAGAATGTGGGAGTCAAGAACTGGATAAGCCAAAATTTCCTTCATCTTAATACCAAAATAAGATCCCATGGTATAGGAGGTAACATATTAGTATGGATGGAGGATTGGTTAGCTAACAGGAAACAGAGAGTAGGCATAAATGGGTCATTTTCAGGTTGGCAAGCTGGAACTATTGGAGTGCCACGGGGATCAGTGCTGAAGCCTCAACTACTTACAATCTATATCAATGACCTGGATGAAGGGAAAGAATGTATGGTTGCCAAATTTGCTGATGACACATGATAAGTAGGAGAGTAAGTTGTGAAGAGGACATCAGGAGTCTGCAAATGGATATAGATAGGTTGAGTGGACAAAGATTTGGCAGATGGAGTATAATGTGGGAAAGTGTGAACTTGTCCACTTTGGCCAGAAAAATAGAAAAGCAACATATTATTTAAATGGAGAGAGATTGCAGAACTCTAAGATACAGAGGGATCTGTGTGTCCTAGTACACGAAACACAAAATGTTAGTATGCAGGTACAGCAAGTGATTAAGAAGGCAAATGCAATGTTGTCATTTATTGCAAGGGTAACGAATATAAAAGTAGAGATGTTCTGCTACAGTTGTACAGGGCATTAGTGAGACCACATCTAGAGTACTGCGCACAGTTTTGGTCTCCTTACTGAAGGATATAATTGCATTTGAAGCAGTTCAGAGAAAGTTCACTTGGCTGATTCCTGGGATGAGAGGGTTATTTTATGAGGAAAGGTTGGACAGGTTGGGTCTGTATTCATTGGAGTTTAGAAGGATGAGAGGTGATCTTATTGAATCATATAAGATCCTGAGGGGACCTGACAGGATGGACGTTGAAAGGATGTTTCCCCGTGGGAGAGAGTAAAACTAGGGGACACAGATTAAAAATAAAGGGTAAGACAGAGATGAGAAGAAATATTTTCTCTTGAGGGTGGTGGAGGCAGGGTCATTGAATGTCAAGAATCTGTCTACCTCTGTCTGAAAAACAAACTAGGGAGTCAAGGGTATCGGGAGTAGGCAAGAAAGTGGAGTTGAGTCCACAAACAGATCAGCCATGATCTTATAGAATGGCAGAACAGGCTTGAGGGGCCGAATAGCTCCTCCTGCTCCTAGTTCCTACGTTTGTATGCACCAGCAAAACCCAAGCTATTCGCTTTGGTGGCGGAAGCATCTACATGCCTCTGACATTGAGTTCATCAGCTTCTTTGCCTTCTGCAGCAGACTGAGAAAATACGTGAGGAACCTTGGCATACTGTTCAACCCTGAACTTAAATTCCTCTCTCAAGCCCGCTGTGGGGCTAAGATCATATCCTTCCACCTCAACAACAACAATACCAATTTACCGTCTTTCCTCCATCTCTCCATGAAATCAAGTAAAAACTTTTATCACTTCAAGGACTGACTTCTTGCATGTTCTCTTCAGCTGAACTCTCTCCATCCCTCTACAACTTATCCAAAATGCTACAGCCCACATCCTCACCTGCACAAAGTTACACACTCCCATAAACCCAAATATTTCCAAGTTCCACTGACTCCTGTTCTCCAGCAAAACGATTTGAAAATTCTCAACCTCACATGAAAATCCATTCATGGCCCCACATTGCTTTAGTGAATTCCATCTGCTCTGCATTTCAGCATATACCCTATTATCCTCTAACAGTGGGCATGTCCTTTTACCTTGCTCTTTCCACTCTACCACTCGTGTTCAATGGTTCACCATAATGCTCTTCCCTCTGGAACTGTTTTATTCCAGAAAGCCAGGTGGTGAAGGATAGAAGTGGAGCCAATCTTTATACACTTTTATATTTATTTACAGAGTTACACATTACAAACATACACCTTCTAACTCAACAACCTGCAGTTGCGTCTATTTTATAGGGACTCAAGTGAATCCCCAGTTAATGTCCACCACGTGCATACAATTAAACACAATACATAATTAACACTCTTTGGCAAGCTCCTTCATTTTATCATCTCCCGTCTAATTTCAAAATTCTTCCTTCTATTGTGCTTTTCATCGGCCATCTCAGTGTGTTCATTCTCCCCTTTCTGGTTGACATCCACTATTTTGGCACCTTAGCATTAAAATTGAAAGGTCTACCTACTATAAAAATACAATTTTTGCCATACGAGGAATTCTTCAATCACAAGCGGAGCTCCTGTAGCAGAGTCCCCACTGGCGGCATGTTGGCAACAATGGAGATTACAACTGACAGTTCATCAAGAAGCCTCATTTCCAATTTATTTCTCTTCCCCTCACTCCACGTGCAGCCATGATCCTGTTTCCCCAGATCCCAATTTAACCGATTCACTAGTCATTTGTGCATTAGCTGCTAAAGCCCATACCAACACTTCGACCACATGGATCCTCAACTCCTCCAATCCATGGGAAAGAGCTTTAAATGCGGAGGAAAAGGACACCATTACATTCCTGATGGAAATCCTAAACTTAATAACTGACGGAAAATAATTTAACAAAAAAAGAGATGCCATCATTCAAGTGTGACTTCCACTTAAGTATTCAACAACACATGCAGTTATGTCTGAATGCAACAAAGCCTCCAGCATAAAAGCTTGGGATCCACAGCCAGACTGTGTGGTTTAAACAGGAACAGCGGGCATGCCATTAGCCAGCTGTCACAGAATCATAGAATCATATAAATTTACAGCATGGAAGGAGGCCATGTGGCCCATTGTGTCCTTGCCAGCCGACAAGTAGCCATCCAGCCTAATCCCACTTTCCAGCTCTTGGTCCATAGCCCCAATGGTTATGGCACTTTTTAAATGTTATGAGGATTTCTGCATCTACTATCCTTTCAGGCAGTGAGTTTCAAACCCCATCACACTCTGGGTGAAAAAATTCCCTTCGAATCCCCTCTAAACCACCTACATCTTACGCTAAATCTATGTCCCCTGGTTATGGACCTCTCAAGGAAGGGGAATAGGATCATCCTATCCACTCTATCTAGATCCTTCATAATTTTATACACTTCAATTAGGTCTCCCCTCAGCCTCCTCTGTTCCAAAGAAAACTTGCCAACTTTTCCCTGTTATAAATATGGGACAGGAATTTTTAATAGAAACTGCCGATGTAAACTTGTCAGACCATAATTACAGCCTCCTGCCAGTGGTGATAATGTTGCACCTCAGTTTAACATCTCCTAACTCTAGTCTGTACTACAGAGTAACACCTTTGCTCCAGTAAACTCTACACCTTTGCTTCCCACATGGTTCTAAGTTTCACTAATTAACTATAAATTATTACATAATATCAAAGTACTTTATAAAATAAGGACAGAATGCATGACTTCAAAATAGGTCAATTTTAGGAAATCCCCCTGACTCGCCCTGATGATGTAATACTTCTTGAAGTGTTTCACAATATAATTTCTCAAGACTGCATTTAATATTCTACCTGGACCAGATGTCCAGCTGAATGGCCTGTAATTTTTAGTATGGTCCAACTGAAGAAGAAATTTTAAGAGCAATAACAATTGATGAAAATCTTAAAAGCACTGAAAGAGGATATAACCCCAGGGTGTTATGGTAGCACAAGCTTTTTTGCTATGAAAAAGGGACTGGTAAATAAAATATGGTTATTATGCCACTGGATACAATAAAGAAGATCCACCACCACCTTTGGTGCTGGGGACAGGGGTGCCATCTGCCAAGGTTGACATCTACTTTATATTGCACCTTTGGAAGCAGGCACAAGGAAAATAATGGGCAAATGCTGTAGAGGTAGGGGCACCACCTTATTAAGTCATGGAAAGGAGAGAGTAAATGTAACATAAAGGAGACCAGATTAATGTCCAGTCTGTGCTGAGATGACTGACAGCAGCAACAACTGGATACTACAATCAGCCTCAGCAGCTAAGGGTTAGGGAGAGGTTGGGGGTGAAGTGGGGGGGGGAGGTTTAGAAAGAATCACACAGGTTTCTGTGTCCTGTGGATTCAACTGGAAACTGCATGTGTGTGACTGTCAGAGGTAAGACAGGAAAGACTTAGCTATTACAGAGACTTGGTTGAGGGAAGGACAGGATTGGCAGCTAAATGTTCCGGGATTTAGAAGCTTCAGGCGGGATAGAGGGGGATGTAAAAGGGGTGGGGGAGTTGCATTACTGGTTAAGGAGAATATCACAGCTGTACTGCGGGAGGACACCTCGGAAGGCTCATGCAGTGAGGCAATATGGGTGGAGCTCAGGAATAGGAAGGGTGCAGTCACGATGTTGGGGGTTTATTACAGGCCTCCCAACAGCCAGCGGGAGGTAGAGGAGCAGATATGTAGACATATTTTGGAAAGGTACAAAAGGTGAAGTCACACGGGATCAGAGGTGAGCTGGTAAGATGGATACAGAACTGGCTCGGTCATAGAAGACAGAAGGTAGCAGTGGAAGGGTGCTTTTCTGAATGGAGGGCTGTGACTAGTGGTGTTCCGCAGGGATCAGTGCTGGGACCTTTGCTGTTTGTAGTATATATAAATGATTTGGAGGAAAATGTAGCTGGTCTGATTAGTAAGTTTTCAGACGACACAAAGGTTGGTGGAGTTGCGGATAGTGATGAGGATTGTCAGAAGATACAGCAGGATATAGATCAGTTGGAGACTTGGGCAGAGAAATGGCAGATGGAGTTTAATCCCGACAAATGTGAGATAATGCATTTTGGAAAATCTAATACAGGTGGGAAGTATACAGTAAATGGCAGAACCCTTAGGAGTATTGACGGGCAGAGAGATCTGGGCGTACAGGTCCACAGGTCACTGAAAGTGGCAACACATGTGGATAAGGTAGTCAAGAAGGCATACGGCATGCTTGCCTTCATCGGTCGGGGCATAGAGTATAAAAATTGGCAAGTCATGTTGCAGCTGTACAGAACCTTAGTTAGGCCACACTTGGAATACTGCATGCAATTCTGGTCGCCACACTACCAGAAGGACGTGGAGGCTTTGGAGAGGGTAGAGAAGAGGTTTACCAGGATGTTGCCTGGTCTGGAGGGCATTGGCTATGAGGAGAGGCTGGATAAACTCGGATTGTTTTCACTGGAACGACGGAAGTGGAGGGGCGACATGATAGAAGTTTACAAAGTTATGAGTGGCATGGACAGAGTGGATAGTCAGAAGCTTTTTCTCAGGGTGGAAGAGTCAGTTACTAGGGGACATAGGTTTAAGGTGCGAGGGGCAAAGTTTAGAGGGGATGTGCGCGGCAAGTTCTTTATACATAGGGTGGTGAGTGCCTGGAACTTGCTGCCGGGGGAGGTGGTGGAAGCAGGTACAATAGCGACATTTAAGAGGCATCTTGACAAATACATGAATAGGATGGGAATAGAGGGATGCGGTCCCGGAAGTGCAGAAGGTTTTAGTTTAGACAGGCATCAAGATCGGCGCAGGCTTGGAGGGCCGAATGGCCTGTCCCTGTGCTGTACAGTTCTTTGTTCTAGAATGTCCCAAACCATCAACTGGCCTCCAGACATTCACTTTCAAGGTTAACTTTGGTGAGGTACAGAAGAACAAATAGTGTCCATGGAGCTATAGACCAGGAACAGTCAGCACCCTCAGAGAGAAGCGAAGATTTGAAATTTGCAAAAATAAGATACAAGAATGAATGGAGGAAACTTGGCTTTTGTACTAAGCAACAAATTGAGAGGGTTTTTCCTTTAATGTGGTTTCTCTATTAGTCAGTGGTATAAATGAGTGCTTTAAAAAAAGATTTTGGTGTATCAGACCATTCTATAGTTAGTTGTCTAAGCAGCGGTTTTGTTTTTGTGAGTTATAGAAAATTTACATGCTTTGTTGAGTCATCCCAAAATTGGCAAATAGTTTCAGAAGAATGCCTTTCCGTCATCTGACCTCCTTTCAAAACTACAATAGAGCATTCTGACAAGGATATTCCACTCTCATCCAGGGTAAGTGAACATAGTAATCCTATATAGTTGTTGGGACATAAACCTGGATTACCTAACAAAAGACACAACAGAGGCTTGTATTCTGACAGTCATGATGAAATAAGAGTGAACCAGTTCTAATCCTATACAGAATGCACATCATCTCAACTCTAAAAATTCCACTTGCCCCAGACAGATGAGTGCTGGTGGAGGGGTATTTAAAAGTGTATGCTCCTACACAACTTCTGGCCATGTCCCTACCACTAACCCTTCTGGAGAAGGTCCTGGAGGACACTGAAATCACAGCTAGAAACACCTCCCATCAGACACAAGCCTGCAGACCAAGGAACCCCAATACTCACATAGGATAGAACTCTTAATTGCTAGAAGGCACACCCTCAGCTGACACAAGCTAACACTGTCAGCTCCAAGTACAGAGGCAAAACACCCATTTGCAAATCTGAGCAAAGTAATGCACAAGGTGTGTTTGCAGCTCGGTAAGCACCAGGACAGAGAATTATTTGACAGGAAATATACTTGGAGCCTAGCTCTCTGAAGCCAGAAGGTACCAGCAGTAAATGAGTCCACTGGACTCATTAGATTGTTTATTCAGGCAGTGCATATATAGCACAGTAATTATAAGGAGCCAAGCTGAAGTTTAGTCTACTCCATACAGCAATTGCAGGAGTATTTGTATGTGAGCTGAGAATACACCTCTCTCGCTGCCCATCATTTGAAGTGTTCCTTGAACAAGGCATTCACTAGGATAGCCAAAAGGATTACCCCAGGGAAAAAAATTAACACTCAGTGTGAGAATGCAGCAAGTGTCATTAAGCCAGATGTCTGAACCTGCAGTAAAGTTTCATTTACAGCCTCACAGCAACAGTGAAAGTGGGGGAAGGGGGCAGGAGAGGCAGGCGTATCCCCTCAGAGGAAAGTCACATCATCACTGTGGTGCAACTGCAACTACAGGCCAGCTCAATAATCACACTGGTCTTGTACTATGGAATGAACAGTGACCAGTAATATGCAGTCCACTATGTACAATACAGCAAACAGTCCCTAATATAATGAATGGCAAGTACTACAGCGATCAATGCAAAAATACACAATAGATGTTGTATTGTACAATGGAATAATAAGGTAATAAACACATAAAACACAGAAAATAATGCATAACACAGTGAACACATCCCCTCCACTGTGCACTGTCTCGTGCCATTTGGTATACAAAGTTCTGGGAGAGAGACATATAGCAGGTGACTGTTCACAACCTTGGTGTCCTATTTGACTCTGAGCTGAGCTTCCAACCCCATATCCACTCCATCACCAAAACCTCCTATTTCCACCTCTGTAACATCACCCATCTCTGCCCCTACCTTAGCCCAACTGCTGCTGAAATCCTCAGCCATGCCATTGTTACCTCCAAGCTTGACTCTTCTGATGTTTTTCTGGCTGGCCTCTGATCCCAACATGCATCCTCCATAAAATTAACTCATCCAAAATTCTGTTGCTCATATTCTAACTCGCAGCAAGTCCCATTCACCGATAAGCCCCATGCTCTTTGGCCTACATTGGCTCCAAGTCCGACAATGCCTCAATTACAAAATTCTCATCTTCCTCTTCAAATCCCTCCAAGGCCTGTCCCCTCCAGCCCTAAAACCCTTTGAGATCTCTGCGCTTCTCCAATTCTGGCCTCTTGCACATCTGATTTTCAAAGCTCCATCATTGGTGGCCGTGCCTTTAGCTGTCTCCACTCAAAGCTCTTAGACTATAGAAACATAGAAAATAGGTGCAGGAGTAGGCCATTCGGCCCTTCGAGCCTGCTCCGCCAGTCATTATGATCATGGCTGATCATCCAACTCAGTAACCTGTTCCCGCTTTCTCCCCATACCCTTTGATCCCTTTCACCCCAAGAGCTATATCTAACTCCTTGAAAACATACAATGTTTTGGCCTCAACTGCTTTCTGTAGTAGCAAATTCCACAGGCTCACCACTTTCTGGGTGAAGAAATTTCTCCTCATCTCAATCCTGAAAGGTTTACCTTGTATCCTTAGACTATGATCCCTGGTTCTGGACTCCCCCACCATCGGGAACATCCTTCCTGCTCTACCCTGTCAAGTCCTGTTTGAATTTTATATGTTACTATGAGATCCCCCCTCACTCTTGTTAACTCCAGCGAATATAATCCTAACCGATTCAATCTCTCCTCATACCTCAGTCCTGCCATCCCAGGAATCAGTCTGGTAAACCTTCGCTGCACTCCCTCTATAGCAAGAACATCTTTCCTCAGATAAGGAGACCAAAACTGCACACAATATTCCAGGTGTGGCCTCACCAAGGCCCTGTATAATTGCAGCAAGACATCCCTGCTCCTGTATTTGAATCCTCTCGCTATGAAGGCCAACATACCATTTGCTTTTTTTACCGCCTGTTGCACCTGCATGCTTACCTTCAGCGAGTGGTGTACGAGAACACCCAGGTCTCCCTGCATATTCCCCTCCCTCAGTTTATAGCCAGTCAGATAATAATCTGCCTTCCTGTTTTTGCTACCAAAGTGGATAACCTAACATTTATCCACATTATACTGCATCTGCCATGCATTAGCCCACTCACTCAACTTGTCCAAATAACCCTGAAGCCTCTCTGCATCCTCCTCACAACTCACCCTCCCACCCAGTTTTGTGCCAAACTTTTCATCATCTGCCTTAATGCCATCTCCTTTACCTCAGTGTCAAAGTTTGTTTGATAATGCTTCTGTGAAAATCAATACAAACTCAGGTATTTGGAAACTTCCAGTTTAAATACTGAAGACGGTATTGGCTCAGATCTCCAGCATGCACCTCACTTGGTAACATTTATAACACAGGGCATAGCAAATCATCAAGAGTGACTTCACTTTTTGGATCTTCAGATTTATTCACTGGATTTTTTTCCTGTCCTGACGCATGTAAAACTGAAGCAGAATCCACTTGCCTACTGCAATTCCAACCATTTGGCACATGCAACAGATGAAATTAATTGTTGGGCCTTTCCCCTTTAAGAATACAAAGTACCAACACAAAGTGTTCTGATGAGAATATTGTACAGTATCTCACTGATTAGCTGTATGTCTACATGCCTTCAGGAAAAACACACACATGGAAGCTAAGGGGTAAAGCCACTGCATGGAAAAACTGTCCACAAGCTGGGATCACCACAAACAAAGTGGAGGAGCCCACAGATAAAAATATTAGAAAACTTACTCTGTCAAGCGACATCATCCACACCACTGATCTTGAAGTTAACTATTTATAGTCAGTGAAAACAGCTGCACAAGGTAGGTCTAGTCTCAGTAGAGGATCTTGTAGCGGTCACACCCATGCATGTAAAATAGTATTGCCCTGCACACAACAGCTGCCAGTACAGCACACATTTCCACCTCCAACCCTCCAATAAAACACTTCCCAATGAGACTGGCTACCATATAAAACTGCGTGCCAACCTGGCTGCAACTTTAAAATTAAAGGTCGCTTCATATTTCCATTTCTGTGCATGAGGCATTCCATTTCCAATCCAAGAATGATCAAGGGCTATGGCATCTTGGCAGATGCCGAGCAGGGCAAAGAATTAAACAGCAAGCATTCTTACCAGTCCTTGTAATTGCTCACCAATACGAATTTTAAAAATGGTTTCTTCCTTTCCAAGAAATATAAAGCTCTTCCAGCTGCACTCCTCCCCCACCATCACTACCAGGAATTGGGTCAGGCCAATGACACTGTGAACTCCCTTCTCCCTGCTATACCACCTCATTTACCAAACTATACACAATGTCAAGGCTTACTATCAGCATTGTATCCAATCTGCTATAACCCTGCATACCAAATTGTGAACAGAGAAACTGTGAATATGCTGCTCTATTTCCTTTTTGTTAAATAAAATCCAAATACTTCCACAGAAGTAATGAAACTTCTTCACCTTTAATGAGAAATAACATGCAATCTTATTGAAATGAAACCTAGCAACTGTTACTACTTAAGACAAGTTACCTACCAGACAGCAGCATGTGCTGGTGAAAGAAGCACTGATAAAAGGAGCTATTATATAGACTTTACAGCACAGAAACAGGCCATTTGGCCCAACAAGGTACGTCAATGTTTATGCTCTACACAAACCTGCGACCACTCTATTTCATCTAACCCTATTAGCACTTCATAGACTGATGAGCTTATAATAGTTTAAGTGCAAATACACAGCAGTTATAGACAGTTAAAAGTATATTTAAAACTTGAAATACTGTAGATATATTAGGGTTATAATTGTTCTTTGATACAGCACACAAATGGCAACATAACAGGAATTTGTCCCATAGCTTGTCCAGTGAATGACTCTAATGTCTAGTTTTGTTAAACTGATAAAGATAAAGTGAAAAAATACGCATGTTGGAAACTGGTAGAAAACATAACATTTCAGGTCTTCCTCAGAGGATGGATCCCACCCAGTATGTGGCATTCCTTATTCTTTCTAGTGTTGGTACACCTGCTGTATATTTCCAATACTTTCTGGTTTGATTACTAGCAAGTGGTCATTGCAATTGAGTTTGTTACAATGATTACCTACTGTATCAATGCCTGGTGAATCTTTGTTACATCAACATAGTTTTGAGATTCTGTAGCCCAATGGGTTGATGACTGACTGCTTCTTAACAAATGATTAATTACAGTGTTGGACAGATGTTAGGTTTACTATTAAACAATCCACCTGCAGTTGAGTAGTTTCTCGTGATCAATTCATAGCTAGACTTGGATCAAAATCAACACAGGTTAGAGCATGGCTACCCGACCTGAACCCAACAGGATTTGAAAGGTTCAGGTTAGGTCGGGTCGCACTTCCAGGTCCGACGTTCGAGCTCGGGTTGGGTTGGGTTGGGTTGGACATGCTCTATCAGCACCTCCGCTAAGTGGCTCCAATGTTAATTTACTTTTTGGACTTAAAAGGTGGTTTTGTTACAGTTTTGTTAAGCTTGTGCATATAAGCAACAAAGTGAAAAACAGAAGGTAGACTTTAACTCATATAAAAACAAGAAATGCTGGAACCACTCAGCAGGTCTGGCAGCATCTGTGGAGATTTTAACTGATGGTTGGGTCGGGTCTGGCGTGGGAAAAAAAGGAAAGGACTTGGGCCTGCCTGGGTCAGGCTCGGGGTCGGATGTGGTTCTGTCAGGCTCAGGTCAGGTTTCATTTGCAGACCCAAGCCGGCTTTTAACACAGGTGTTCAGAAGCATCCTACATTACCCTACTTTTTTACTTTTCTTAGAATTTTTTTGCAAATGTAAAAATGTGTAATGTCCAGACATGTCTGCTACACACAGACTGGCCATTTAGCAGTCTACAACAAATCTCCTGTGGCACTGCTCAAAGTACGTCAGGGGATGCATGACTGTGTGGTCAGGAATATCATACCAGGTAAAGTGCAGCTATGTGTCCATTTAAGGCTGCAAAGTTGAATGACTGTCAAGTAAACAGCAGATGAGTTCATAAAGATGTCAGCTCTGAGACGAGGGACATTCTGATTCCAGGACCTGTATCCCCAGAGAGTTCTTCCGTTTCTTTGTATGCTTCCTTTAAGTGCGACGCAGAAAGATGCATGCAAGTTAGGGCGGCGCAGTGGTTAGCACCACAGCCTCACAGCTCCAGCGACCCGGGTTCAGTTCTGGGTACTGCTTGTGCGAAGTTTGCAAGTTCTCCCTGTGACCGTGTGGGTTTCCGCCGGGTGCTCCGGTTTCCTCCCACAGCCAAAGACTTAGTTTAGAGATACAGCACTGAAACAGGCCCTTCGGCCCACCGAGTCTGTGCCGACCATCAACCACCCATTTATACTAATCCTACACTAATCCCATATTCCTACCACATCCCCACCTGTCCCTATATTTCCCTACCACCTACCTACACTAGGGGCAATTTATAATGGCCAATTTACCTATCAACCTGCAAGTCTTTTGGCTTGTGGGAGGAAACCGGAGCACCCGGAGGAAACCCACGCAGACACAGGGAGAACCTGCAAACTCCACACAGGCAGTACCCAGAATTGAACCCAGTTCGCTGCAGCTGTGAGGCTGCAGTGCTAACCACTGCGCCACTGTGCCGCCTTGCAGGTCGATAGGTAAATTGGCCATTATAAATTGCCCCTAGTGTAGGTAGGAGAATGGAGTGGTGTGGTAGGGAATATGGGATTAATGTAGGATTAGTATAAATGGGTGGTTGTTGGTCAGCACAGACTTGGTGGGTCGAAGGGCCTGTTTCAGTGCTGTATCTCTAAAAAGAAAAATTTGAAATGTGATGAACAGGAAAAGCACTCTGGCCATATTGGAGTAGAAATCTGTCAGCGCTCAGTTTTGGCACGAAGTCTGCGACTTGTCCAGCTGGAAATTGGACCCTGATCCTCATCTAAATAATCTGGACAAACGGCTGGTGCCTGAAGAGCACTCCTGGCTCCATGTCAACAATTGTTATTTTTAAAAACTTACCTTTCTGGTTGTGGCCACTTGCTGAGTCACATGCTCGCCAGCAAAACCTGAGCATGGTAGGCCTGACATACTGAAGGGGAAAATGTCAGGAAAGAGCAACTGTTGAATGAATTCTTTACTAATGGTGGTATCGACAATTTCCAGACCCACTGGCACCAAGCAGGCTGTCATTTACACTTGTGAGTGATGACCTACCCTGGGCCCTCTCTAGGGCTGAACAATGCTGACAGGTCAGTTTGTACCAGAAGACCACAGGACTGACTCTTCTGATTTCACCTTGCTGTAAAATTGATTCAGACATTGTAGTCAAACCTTGCAAATGTAGACCAAGGGCCAAGTACATCATCCTTGACAAACATCATACATTGAGGTCAAGGGCCACACACTGTGGTTGCGTCTGCCAGTAACAGTAAACCCTGGGCATGTTTAGCACAGTGTTTAAGTTCATTTGAACAGCCACATGTCCTCAGACAAACAGACGTCAAGATTTCCACAGGGAATACAGTCCAGTTGTGGGGAAAAGGGAACTCGGTTCTTCCAAGCAGAATGTGCTCTTTATGCAGTGCAGACATGTAAAACACATCAAAAGACATGACCCTCCCTATATGGTCTTTCGCCATTCTGGAATGGAACTGGCTCAATCCAGCCCTATGTCAGGAGGATGCCAAAAATTGGGAAAAGTTCTTCCTTGTTTTACACTTCACCTTTTACTTTATTTGTTTTGGCAATAAATCTGTTTGAAGTAATATTCCACCAGGAATGGACTGAGTGAATTGCTTAAAATCTTTATAGGATGGTCTATACTAAAGGAGTTTCATACAATGCCATCAACACTAGTGCCCATCGCTAATTGCTCTGAGCAGGTGGTAGTAGGTCACCTTCTTGAACCGCTGCAGTCCATGTGGGGTAGGTGCACCCACAGGAAACGAGTTCCAGGATTTTGACCCAGTGACAGTGAAGGAACGGTGATATAGTTCCAAGTCAGGATGGTGTGTGGATTGGAGGGGAACTTGCAGGTGGTGGTGTTCCCATCCATCTGCTGCCCTTGTCCTTCTGGGTGGTAGAGGTCACGAGTTTGGAAGGTGCTGTTGAAGGAAGATTGGCAGGTTGCTGCAGTGCATCTTGTAGATGGTACACACTGCTGCACCGGTGGTTGAGGGAGTGAATGTTTAAGGTGGTGGGTGAGGTGCCAATCGAGTGAACTGCTTTGTCCTGGATGGTGTCGAGGTACTTGGAGATGGTTAGAGCTGTACTTCAGCGGTTCAAGAAGATGGTTTACTACCACCTGCTCAAGGGCAATTAGGGATGGGCAATAAATTGCCTGCGATGCCCAAATCTCAAGAACGCATAAAAAAATTTCCCTCATCTCCAGTTCAGCAATTTGCATTCCAAATCTTGTCAAATATTCAATTTTAGAAAAATCCAATTTTTCGTAAAAAGCCCCTCAAAAGTTTTCAGAGGTACTGGCTCTCCAAGGCTGTAAGAACCATCATTACATTGCCAGAAACTTTGGGTGGAATCTTATTAGTGCTGCAGCATTCCTGACTGCGGGACCGGGAGATATTGTAACTTCCGCTTCTGCCGCAAATCCCGTTTCCCACGAGATTTTGTATTTAAATTGGTGTGTGGCAATGGGCACGGTGGAGGTGTGGGAACATGTGGCAGGGGCTGCCTTCCATTGGTGGAACTGGCCATCGCTGCCCCAAGCACCATGATCGCCACAGATATAAAACATTCTGTGCTTGCAGCCTCAAGGATCAGCAGTATCTTCAGACTAACTTAAATTGAAGCTTTTACTTCAATCAAAATGTTTTTGCCTCCCTTATTTTGTGAAATTCACCACCAACTTCCGATCATTTATTTTCCCTACAGCCAAAGTGAATGACATGGCAGCCAGCAGGCAGCGTCCCACCCCATGGTTCAGTGATGCCTCCCTGCCGGTTCTTCTCCAGGCTGTCAGGAAAAGGCAGGAGGTCCACCTCCCTGCAGATGGAGTCCAAAGACTCTCCCGCCTCACCAAGGTGGCCTGGATGGAAGGAGCAGAGGAGGTCTCGAACCGTGGGATCACTCAGAGAACATGGGTGCAGTGCCCGAAGTGCATCTATGACCTGCTCAGATTGGCGAGGGTAAGTGGCCCTGGCGAAGCTGCTCCATTGCTTTCTTCCATGGCTCTCTGGCTTTAAGGCAGAGGGTATGCAAGGAATGCAGTGGAATGTGTGAGCAGCCTTGGTGCCATTCACTAAATGATGTTGCGCCAAGATGAAGATTGGCATTGTTTATGTGATTGGATGTGTCGTGCAAAAGCCAATGCAGAATGAGTGATGATGATGCATGCATACAATGGTTGTGATGCATCATTTGCCATGTCATTAATTCTGCACTGTCTCCTGCAGAATAAACAAAGCCACAACCATTGTGAGCATGCTAGAACAGGAGGTGGAGTCCCCGACATGAGGCTGCTGACCAAGGCTGAGGAGGAGACATCGGAGATCGAGAGGGGAGGGAGGCAGGGCGAATGCAGATGGCGAGGCAGGAGCCACAAGGCGTAAGATGAAGTGACATCTCTGCTCTTGCAGCCATATGTGGCAATAGAGGAAATTGAGAGAATTCAAGTGCATCAGATGCTTAAAGTGCCTCTGTTTGTGTCTCCAATGCAGGTGCCCGCTCTCATGTCACAGAAAGCCACATGACCCAAGACTCCTCCTCTGGGGAGGAATAAGAAGCCAATGCCCCAGAGGTTGCACCGTCACGCACCTCTTCTTCCACCTCCGCCAGCGCAGATACATCCACATGGTCCATGGGATGGGGGTGGGGGGTTGGGGTTTAAGAATAAAATTTGGGCCACAGGCTGATGTGCATGACACAGACGCGTCCCAACAGCTGAGGGAGCATGTGACAGCTGGGTCCCCTGTGAATCGGAGGATTGCTGATGACCTGGCCCCTGCTCAGCCCCCAAATTCATGATGATCCTCTGTTTGTTGCTATGAGAAGTCTGCTGGAGTTGCCTGATGTCATGCGTGGCTTTGAGCGTGCCAAGGAGGAGTCCATGCAAACAATGACGTCAGCCATGTCCCAGGCATTTGAGCATATGGCTTCCTCAGTCGAGTCTGGTGAGCTGGTGATGAGTCTGGTTGACCCTTGAGCCATATGCAATCTGACCTACACTCCATCGCTGTTGCTGTGGGCTCCATGCAGCAGAGTCTAAACGAGAGGGGGATGAGGAACCTGGACCTCCCTCTCAGTGCCCCTTCCCCTCAGGGAGACAGGCAAGCCATTGTGTACACAGATGGCGGAAAAGCCCATGACAGCTGCCTGGGTCCTTCTTCTCAGGACACCTCCAGGGTAAACAGAGTCTCATCTTCCCCCCCCACGATACTGATCCCCTTACCTCCAGCAGCAGGGCACATGAGGGATACTCAAGCACCAGTGCTGCAGACCCCCAGTAGGAGGGAGCCATCAAGGCCTCGTTCCTCCAGAGGACAGCCCCCATAGTTATCCACAGCAATGGGGCAGCGCACTAAGAAGACTGCCTCTACCTCACTGCTAATGTCGGGGTATCACCTCGATGCAGTGGGAGAAAAAGGAAATTGAAAGATTTTGAGCACAAAGGTGGTACCTGTGCTGTACAAATTGTGACAATTGAAAAGATTTATTAATACATTTTTATTTTGTGCAAAATTTGAGCTATTCTCGGTAATGTTTTACTTGCTTACAGATGGATACAAAGACTTTTTTTGGAGGCCTATGGCAGGAACACAATGATGTTTGCAAAGCATCTCAGAATGTCCAGTTTCCATATCTCATTGGAATTTGAGCCTTCACTTTTCAATAATGGCTGTTTTCCTATTGATGATTATTAACTTTTCTAATATTGTCATGCTTTACTTTTGTTTTCTGCGGTCATAACTTAATGCTGCTTGTAGTAATGCGTAGTTGCAATCATTGGAGCCCATAGATGATTTCAAATGCCAATCACATGAAAGTACAGCAATGCTTCGTTAAGATTGCAGAAATGAATAAGACCCCATGCAAAAGGGAATTTCTGTGGGGAATTATGTTTCTCCTCCCAATGCTCCTTGATGTGGCTTATTGTTGCCTGAAATATGCATAAACAAGGCTCTCCCTGATGTCGCTTGCATGTCACTCCATGGCCCTCATATCAATGATTGCATCGCTGTCCTCCTCCTCACCCTCTTCATAGTTATCCTCATCTGAGGAGGACTGGTGTTCCTCCTGTTCCTCTACCTGCAGAATGTGGCCATGTCTAATTGCCAGGTTGTGCAAGGCAGAGCAGACAATGATTATTCGTGACACCCTCTGTGGCGCGTACTCCAGACTGGCCAAGGCAACTGAATCGCATTTTCAGCATGCCAATGGTCTGCTCAATAATGGATCTGGTGGATGTGTGAGCAATATTGTCCCTCCCTTCAGAAGCACTTTGGGGATGACGTACTGGTGTCATCAACAATGTATAAAGCGGGTAACCCTTGTCACACAGGAGCCATCTGTCCACTTCGGCTGGTTCCTTGAAAACTGTTGGCAGCTGGGAGTTCCTCAAACTGTAGAAGTCATGACAGTTCCCTGGGAAATGTGGGTAAACATGCATGATTCTTCTCCTGTGGTTGCAAACCAGTTGTACATTTAAAGAGTGGAAGCCTTCCCTCCCCGACTACCCTCACCTGCTCCTCCATGCACCCGATCACCCCGCCTTTCCCTCCCCAACTACCCTCCTCTGTGCCTCCATGTAGCTCCCACTCATGTCTTCACGGCCATTCCGAGATGATTCATCTTTGCTGGTGCCGAGCCTGGTGGCAAACATCCATTCCAATGCTGGTGTGGAGGTAAACATCCATGGCAGTGCTGGTCGAGAGCCAAATATCCATTCCAATGCTGGCGTTAGTGTAGCGGATGAGTTAAAGAGAGAAGAGCACAGACCTGAGTCTCAACTGCACAAATCCGACTGCTGTAAGCCATGTTGAAACATTCGTGAACCGGATGGCATGGGAATATCGCTCACCATTCACTTAATCTGGCAGACAGGACTAAATTGTAACTATGCACATGGTAATGAGTACTCATGTTATTTAAATGAATGCAAAGCTGCAATCCGCCACCGTGCTGGGGGAACCCTGGAACATCACAAACCTGTTGCCAACTTAATTCCTCTAAAATATCCGGCCATTGGAAATCTGAAAACCCAACCCCCCCACCGCCCCAAGTTATATCATCCTGCATGCCACTAAATTCTCTGTGGCGGACTGCATAAAATTCCACCCTTCATCTTCCTCACCCAACCATTGAACCCAGTGTTTGATTCAAGTTAAGGCCAGCAAAAAGAGACAGTTCGGGCAAATGGCAGCTGAGAAAACAGTAACTGTGGATATATTGAAAAGTAGAGAAACACACTCCACATTCCATTCTTCCATCTGACAAAGTAAAAGTAGTAAAAGCTTGGCGATACGTCTGCTTTCTGCTCTGCTGTTAGCTAAAAAAACACACCTTGAAACAGTCACACTTATATTCCGCTTTAATACACAGTTTCTCCCATTGAAGCATTGCACGAAGATTTCCTTAGAGTTTGCCCAAGTTTGGAAGAAATATAAGAGTTTTTTTTTTATTCATTCATGGGATGTGGGCATCGCTGGCTAGGGCAACATTTATTGCCCGTCCCTAATTGCCCTTGAGAAGGTGGTGGTGAGCAGCCTTCTGGAAATGCGGCAGTCCATGCGGGATAGGTACACGCACAGTGCTGTTAGGAAGGGAGTGCCAGGATTTTGACCCAGCGACAGTGAAGGAACGGCGATATAGTTCCAAGTCAGGATGGTGCGTGGCTCGGAGGTGAACCTGCAGCTGGTGGTGTTCCTATGTGTTTGCTGTCCTTGTCCTTCCAGGTGGTAGAGGTTGTGGGTTTGGAAGGTGCTGTCGAAGGAGCCTTGGTGAATTGCTAGAGTGCAGCATGTAGATGGTACACACGGCTGCCACTGTGCGTCGGTGGAGAAGGGAGTGAATGTTTGTGGACGGGGTGCCAATCAAGCGGGCTGCTTTGTCCTGGATGGTGTCGAGCTTCTCGAGTGTTGTTGGAGCTGCACCCATCCAGGCAAGTGGAAAGTATTCCATCACACTCCTGACATGTGCCTTGCAGATGGTGACAGGCTTTGGGGAGTCAGGAGGTGAGTTACTTGCCGTAGGATTCCTAGCCTCTGACCTGTTCTTATAGCATGGTAGTTATAATGGCTACTCCAGTTCAGTTTCTGGTCAAAGGATATTGATAGGAACACAAGAACATAGGAGCAGGAGTAGGCCATTCAGCCCATCTAGCCTGCCCTGCCATTCAAAATGATCATGCCTGTTCATCCACTTCAATGCCTTTTTCCCACGCTATCCTCATATCCCCAAAGTGGGGGATTCAGCGATGGTAATACTATTGAATGTCAACAGGAGATGGTTAGATTCTCTCTTGCTTGAGATGGTCATTGTGGTATGAAAATTACTTGCCACTTATCAGCCCAAACCTGGATAATGTCCAAATCTTGCTGCATTTCTACATGGACTGCTTCCGTAACTGAGCAGTCGCGAATGGTGCTGAACATTGTGCAATCATCAGCGAACATCCCCACTTCTGGCCTTATGACTGAAGGAAGGTCATTGATGATGCAGCTGAAGATGGTTGGGCCTAGGACACTACCCTGAGGAACTCCTACAGTGATGTCCTGGAGCTGAGATGATTGACCTCCAACAACCACAACCAGCAAAGAGTTTTCCTCCCGATACCCATTGACTCTAGTTTTGTTAGGGCTCCTTGATGCCATACTCAGTCAAGTGCTGCCTTGATGTCAAGGGCAGCCACACTTAACTCACCTCGAGTTCAGCTCTTTTGTCCATGTTTGAACCAAGCCTGTAATGAGGTCTGGAGCTGAGTGGCCCTGGCGGAACCCAAACTCAGCGTTACTGAGCAGGTTATTGCTAAGCAAGTGCCACTTGATAGCACTGTCAATGATACCTTCCGGCACTTTACTGATAACCAAGAGTAGACTGATGGGGCAGTAATTAATCGGATTGGATTTGTCCTGCTTTTTGTGTACAGAATATATCTGAGCAATTTTCCACATTGCTGGGTAGATGCCAGTGTTGTAGCTGTACTGGAACAGCTTGGCTAGGGGCACAGCAAGTTCTGGAGCACAGGTCTTCAGTACTATTGCCAGAATGTTGCCAGGGCCCATAGTCTTTGCAGTATCTAGTGCCTTCAGTCGTTTCTTGATATCATGTGGAGTGAATCGAATTGGCTGAAGACTGGCATCTGTGATGCTGGGAACTTCAGGAGGAGGTCGAGATGGATCATCCACTCGGCGCTTCTGGCTGTAGATTGTTGCAAATGCTTCAGCCTTATCTTTAGCGCTGATGTGCTAGACTCCTCAATCAGTGAGGATGGGGATATTTGTGGAGCCACCTCCTCCAGTTCGTTGTTTAATTGTCCACTACCATTCACGGCTGGATGCGGCAGGACTGCAGAGCTTAGATCTGATCCATTGGTTATGGGATCGCTTAGCTCTGTCTATCGCATGCTGTTTACGCTGTTTAGCAGGCAAGTAGTCCTGGATTGTAGCTTCACCAGGCTGACACCTCATTTTTAGGTATGCCTGGTGCTGCTCCTGGCATGCCCTCCTGCACTCTTCATTGAACCAGGATTCATCCCCTGTCTTGATGGTAATGGTAGAGTGGGACATGGGATATGTCAGGTCATGAGGTTACAGATTGTGGTTGAGTACAATTCTGCTGCTGCTGATGGCCCACAGCGCCTCATGGATGCCCAGTTTTGAGTTGCTAGATCTGTTCGAAGTCTATCTCATTTAGCACGGTGGTAGTGCCACCCAACACGATGGAGGGTATCCTTAATGTGAAGATGGGACTTCATCTCTACAAGGACTGTGTGGTGGTCACTCCTCCCAATACTGTCATGGACTGATGCATCTGCGACAGGCAAATTGGTGAGTACAAGGTCAAGTATGTTTTTCTCTCTTGTTGGTTCCCTCACCATCTGCCGCAGACCCAGTCTAGCAGCTATGTCCTTTAGGACTCGGCCAGCTCAGTCAGTTGTGGTGCCACTGAACCACTCTTGGTGATGGACATTGAAGTCCCCACCCAGAGTACATTCTTCACCCTTAATACTCTCAGTGCTTCGTCCAATTGGTGTTCAACATGGAGCAGTACTAACTCATCAGCTGAGGGAAGGCAGTAGGTGGTAATCAGCAGGAGGTTTCCTTGCCTATGTTTGACCTGATGCCAAGAGACTTCATGGGGTCTGGAGTCGATGTTGAGGACTCCCAGGGCAACTCCATCCTGACTGCATACCACTGTGCTGCCACCGTCTGTAAGATATGATTCCGTGAGTATGACTATGTCAGGCTGCTGCTTGATTAGTCCGTGGGACAGCTCTCCCAACTTTGGCACAAGCCCCCAGATGTTAGTAAGGAGCACTTTGCAGGGACGACAGAGCTGGGTTTGCTGTTGTCGTTTTCAGCGCCTAGGTCAATGCTGGGTGGTCTGGCCAGTTTCATTCCTTGTTGACTTTGTAGCAGTTTGATACAACTGAGTGGTTTGCTAGGCCATTTCAGAGGGCATTTAAGAGTCAATCACATTGCTGCTGGTCTGGTGTCACATGTAGGCCAGATCAGGTAAGGGCAGCAGATTTCCTTCCCTAAAGGACATTAGTGAACCAGATGTGGTTTTTTTTTTAAGAACAATCGACGACGGTTTCATGGCCATCTTTAGACTAGCTTTTAATTCCAGATTTATTAATTGAATTCAAATTCCACCTTCTGCCATGGGATCCGAACCCATGTCCCCAGAGCAATACCCTAGGTCTCTGGGTTACTAGGCCAGTGACAATATTAGTGACAATATTATTACACCACCGCCTCCTCTACCTGCGCAAAACAGGTTTTATTTGCATGAATGTTTGGAATTGATTCGAGAAACTACAATCCTAACCGACCCCACCAGGTCGACACTTAAGGGATTAGGTTGAATGGCAAGCTTACAAATCGCAGACCTCAATGGAGATTGATATCAGCTGAGGTGGGGGGGGTTGCAGGGTGGTGAAAGTGCCATTTGACCCAATCCTGTTTTCCAACGTGCACGTTAAATTAAAATGACCTCCTTACTGTCTAGAAAAGTTGATAGTTCAGATAAGGCAGCAAATTCATCCATCACCTATCACAAGAACACACATGACAACGCAAACATACTACATACATACATAGTTACTAACAAATCCAATGGAGAAATAAGGACAAATGTCTTTACTCAGAGAATGGTTAGAATGTGAAACTCGCTACCACAGGAAGTGGTTGAGGCAAATGGCTTAGATGCTTTTGAAAGGAAACTAGGTAAATACATGAGAGAAAAGGGAATAGGAAGATATGCTGAAAGGCTGAGATTAGATAGACGGAATGGGAAGAAACTCATGTGGAGTATAAATAGCATAAATTAGTAGTTGGGCCAAATGGCCTGTTTCTGTGCTACATATTCTATGCATGTAACCATCCTTCCCTAAAGTGAGACACCAATAAAACTGATGAGCTTGGTTTCAAGATACCCCTCTAAAGCAAGGATCACACGGGCAGCATTCCTGCTCCCCACCCCCAACACATCTCTAATAACTTCAAGCTCTAAACTCTAGACAATTTCATTCCCCAAAGGAAAACAGAATCCAATGAAATGCCTGGTACAATCAATGAGCGGTAGACAGACTGAAGTAGGGAGACAGGTAGGCAAAATGTTGCGGAGGCAGAACTAGGTGAACTTGGTGATAGAAAGGATATGGCATTTAAAGCTCCGCTCAGGATCAATCAAAATGCCAAGATTACAAATAGTCCGGTTTAATCTAAGAGAATGAATGTGAAGAGTAATAGAATTGATGCCAATTTAGAGAGGTCTGTGACATGAGCCAAAGACAATGGCATCTGTCTTTCTGATGTTGAACTGCAGGAAGTTATAATGCACCCAGGATTTGATTGTCAAATAGGGAAATTCAAGCAGAACAAATTTCACCAAGACAACTACTGAAGCAAATATGTAGATGCAACCAGGTATGTTTCTGGAGAAAGAAGGATATGGTGGGAAAGCAAGAAAGTGGGGTTGAGGCCACACTAAACATTGTCATTTCTTCTCCCTGTCCTTGATACTTCACGGAGAATCTAAATTTCACAGAACTAGGTTCTAGTAGCAATTTTACAGCCAATCCTGCCACATTACAATGTCACAGTATGCTTCCAGAAGAAGTTCTTGAGAACAAATCTGTGAAAGGAATAGTGTTGAACGTTTTTTTCTTCTCCTTCTCAACAGTCAGCCACTAAGGGACCTGTCACTACCTGTTAAAAATTTATTAAGAAATTATAAATAGGTGGAGGTACAAAGATTTCCTATTTTTAGTTTAAAAAATACCTAACCCAAGCATAAACCTTCTGAGTCCACAAGTTGCTGCTTCTTCAATATGCATCCCCACAAATCCTGGAGTAGGCTGGCACTTGGTCACGCTCCTGGGAATAAAATCACAAAGGACGCCCTCACGTTGGCATTTTGGGACATCACCATGTTAATGCTGGAGGGTCTTCTGCATGAAATCCCTCCCACTCTACACTCCATATAATGTCATGCCCTGCCCAGCTTTTCTCCCCCTCAGTACTGGGTTTATAAACTTGCTCCATTAGATTATTTATTCATTATTATTTGTCAGTTTGGTAAATTTCATTCAATTTTTACCCCATTTAGCATATCTTTTATCTTCAATGCAGTTATTTTACAAATCTATGCTGCTGCTGTCAGCTGTTGAACAGAAATGTAAAAAAAAAGTCAGCTGTTAACAGAACTGCCAACTGCTGAGCTGTCACAAGTTCAAAAGATATATCTGGTTAAGGAAGGCCACTTGAGTGTGTTCCGGGAAAATGTTTAAGTATCAAAAGGTCATAGCAGTTAAATATAACCTGCGTCAGGGGCCTCAGAAACAAGCCATTTTGTGGCTCCATGGTAAACATACCACTGGACCCCAATTTCCTGTGCAACATTCCTCTCCAGTCCCCACTTTTTGTATGTAGCAGAGGCTTCTTCTCTGCCACTTCCGCTACCTCCTGCATGACACCACCACCACCAAACACATCTTACTCCACCCCTTCCCTTTCAGCATTCTGAAGGCACCGCTTCCTCCATGGTTCACTCCTCTATCATCTCCAACAGCCCCTGCCCTTTCCCTTCCCATGGCACCTTCTCATGCAAGCGAAGGAGATGCAACACCTGCTTTATTACCTCCTCCCTTTCCACTGTCCAGGGCCCCAAACACTCCTTCCAGACGAAACAGAGATTTATTTGTACTTTCAATTTAGTATACTGTATTCACTGCACACGAGGCAGTCTCCTCTACGTTGGGGTAACCGCTTTGCTGACCTCCATCAATCAGCAAGCATGACCCTGAGCTTTGATTCTCCACCTTGTTCACACTCTGAACTCTCTGTCATGGCCTCCTACACAGTTCTAATGAAGTTCATCAGAAGCTTGAGGAACAGCATTTCCTCTTTTGATTAGGCACCTTACAGCCTCTTAACTCAATATTGGGTTCAGGAATTGCAGATCATAATCAGTGTTCCCATTTTCCAGACAGGAGCTGTTGGTAATGGTTCTGCTATTGACATTTACAGCTCCTCTAGACCCATCTTTTTTTTCTTCACTTGTTCCATTACCACACCCTTTTGCTTTGCACCATTTAATGTCCCCAGTCTTCCACTTGACTACAGACTTTCCCTTTTGTTCTTAGCTCCCTGCCTCTGTTCTTGCTTAAAACCTGTTACAACTCTAATTTTGGTCAGTTCTGACCTGAAATATTAACTCAGTTTCTTGCTTTACAGATGCTGCCTGACCTGCTGAGTGTTTCCAGCATTTTCTGTTTCTATTATAGCATGAAATCCTCTTCTTTTCAGAACAATTCCACCACATTTTAATGGCATATTATGACCAGACTTTCCAGGGAATCGTCAATTGAATAACTATATCCTGTGAGTTATCCTAGACAGACTAAATGCCTTACCCAGGACTTGGGGCTATCTGGAGATGGCCCTTTTGCTATCTGTGTACAATCACCAGACTTCCTCCAGGACCATGGACAGGTCAGCTTGGAAACTGGATGGCTTTTCTCAACAGACTAAAATATTTCTATGTGCATTTCTGCTCTTTCCTTTGATTCCCAGGGACCTGCAAAATAGTCATGTAGAAATGACAATGATGATCCTACACTGGTCTTGGAAACAAAGTTTGTGGCCAGTATCACTTGCCTACCAAAATGGTCCAGTCTCTCAGTAATCAGGTAGAACCTTACATTCAGCTCCCATGGCATTCCAATTGAAGGTAATCAGTAGTCGATATCCTAATGGCCTCCTAAAAACCTTCCACTTTCCAGATGTATTACATTAAACACCATTGCTTCATACAACATCAAGCCTTTCTCCTGTGCTGTAATATCAATTGTCTGCTTGTTTACCTCCAACTGAAATTAAGTTTACATCACTGCAATTCTGGCCTTTCATGATCCTACCTACCTTGGATTGTTCAGGGAGCAATCGTGCTTTCTTGTTTCAGGAGCGGCATTCAACTTATTTATTTCCCATCCCAACTAGGTGCATACTTTTACCTCAGCTCAGCTGTTAAGTTCCCCTTTGATTATTTGTGAGCTGAAGTTCCGTACATGTAAGATGCACTTCCAATAGCTCAAGGGAAAATGATTGAAATCTAAGCATAATATTCAATCAATCTTACTTAGCATGGCATTCTGAGTGTGTATCATAGACTTAGCTGAGTACCTTGTGCACGGTGCTCTCTCACTTCCACTTGAGCCTAAGAATGGTCATACTTCACTTTTATCCTGCCAGATTAAAACTAGAGCAATGCCGGGTGCATACTGGTGCTTGCTGTGCTGTCTTATGTTAATCAGACATGGCCTCAGAGAAAATTCAATCAGTTTTTTGTGCCCTGTGGCTACAGACACCGGACAAGGTCTTAATCAAACATCTTCTGATCTGGTAGCTTGCAAAGTGAATCTTGTACTACGACCAACTTGATGGCATAAGTTCTCAGGGCTCAGTTTAGGCTCAATTCCACTCCCCATTCCTGTTCTTCCATTAAACAAGTTAATGCAGAAGATACAAAAGCAAATACTGCAGAAATACTGCAGATGCTGGAAATCTGAAATAAACAACAGAAAATGCTGGAAATGCTCAGCAGGTTAGGCAGCTTCTGTGGCAAGAGTTAATATTTCAAGTCATTGACCTTTCATCAGAACTAGAAAAATCTATGAGATGTAACATGTTTTAAACAAGTACAGTGGCAGGGAGGAGAGGGGTGGGAAGTGTAGGAAGAACAAAAGGGAAGGTCTGTGATAGGGTGGAAGGCAGAAGAAATTAAATGACAAAAGGGATGATGGCACAAGGCAAAAGGAGATGGCAGTAGGAGCGCACTACCAAATTCACAGCTGTGAAAAATACGTCACAGATCGTGAAATCGTGGCCATTTTACGAACTTCACATGTTTTATTCATTGACATAAGGCTCACCTCGCTAATTGCTGGGCATGTTGTGAACATCACAAGTGTTACTGATTGACACAAGGCTCAACTTGTTGATTGGTAGTTGAGGGAGGGCTTCCAGTGCAGTTTTGAGAGAAACAGTCTCAAGAATTAGCAGACAAGTGAGAATGCCAGAATTTGATGAGCAAATCAAAAAATGACCACAACCATTACTGCACCATATCGAGAAAAAGAATTTGGAAGCCAAATTCTGCATGCTAATGGTAGAATACTGTTTTATACAAGCTGCAATGTTTTGTTCAGGCAATGGTTCAGAGCCACTTAGAATTCAAAACCTATCATAGCAGAAAGAGAGCATCCGACACCACACTGCTGGAAAACAAATATGCAAAAAAAAATCAAGCAACAATTACATCTCTTTTTAAGAAGTGAACAGCTCAGAAAATTATCTGTTGGTTACAATGTACCTGGTGGATACTTTTGCAAGCGCCAACATACCATTGGGAAAATAAAAGCAAAATACTGCAGATACTGGAAATCTGAAATTAAAGCAAGAAATGCTGGAAATACTCAGCAGGTCTGGCAGCATCTGTGCAGAGAGAAGCAGAGTTAACGTTTCAGGTCAGAGAACCTTCTTCAGAACTGACAAATATTAGAAATGTAAAAGGTTTTAAGCAAGTAAAGTGGGGTGGGGCAAGAGATAACAAAGGTGAAGGTGTTGATAGGACAGGGTCACAGAGAATAACTGACCAGAAGGTCATGGAACAAAGGCGAACAGTATGTTAATGGTATGCTGAAAGACAAAGCGTTAGTAAAGAGAGGGTGTGAATGACTGTAAAGCACAGAGCACTCCAAGCACAAACATAAAAAACAATTTAAAAAACCAAAACAGTGGGTAAGCACAGTGGAAACAAACTAAACAAACTGAAAAACCTAAACTAAAATAACCAAATAAAAAAGGAAAAAGAAAAAATAACTAAGCATAAAAAGGGGGGACCCGGCACAGTGGCGCAGTGGTTAGCACCGCAGCCTCACAGCTCCAGGGACCCGGGTTCGATTCCTGGTACTGCCTGTGTGGAGTTTGCAAGTTCTCCCTGTGTCTGCGTGGGTTTTCTCCGGGTGCTCCGGTTTCCTCCCACAAGCCAAAAGACTTGCAGGTTGATAGGTAAATTGGCCATTATAAATTGTCACTAGTATAGGTAGGTGGTAGGGCAATATAGGAACAGGTGGGGATGTTTGGTAGGAATATGGGATGAGTGTAGGATTAGTATAAATGGGTGGTTGATGTTCGGCACAGACTCGGTGGGCCGAAGGGCCTGTTTCAGTGCTGTATCTCTAATCTAAAAAAAAAAAATGCTCTGAAATGATTGAACTCAATGTTCAGTCCGGCAGGCTGCAGTGTGCCTAATCGGTAAGTGAGGTGCTGTTCCTCCAGATTGAGTTGATGTTCGTTGGAACACTGCAGCAATCCCAGGACAGAGATGAGAGCAGGGGGATGTGTTGAAATGGCCAGTAAACGGAAGCTCGGGGTTATGCTTACGGACTGAGCAGAGGTGTTCCGCAAAGCGGACACCCAACCTGCGTTTGGTCTCCCCAATGTAGAGGAGATCACATTGTGAGCAGCGAATATAGTATACTACATTGAAAGAAGTACAAGTAAATCGCTGCTTCACCGGAAAGGAGTGTTTGGGGCCTTGGATAGTGAGGAGAGAAGAGGTAAATGGGCAGGTATTACACCTCCTGAGATTGCAGGGGAAGGTGCCGTGGGAAGGGGATGAGGTGGTGGGGGTAATGGAGGAGTGGACGAGGGTGTCGCAGAGGGAACGATCCCTTTGGAATGCTGACATGGGAAGGGAGGAGATGATGCGTTTGGTAGTGGCATCGCATGGATGTGGCAGAGGATGATCCTTTGGATCTGGAGGCTGGTGGGGTGGAAAGTGAGAACAAGGGGAACCCTTTCCCGGTTCTGGGAGGGAGGGGAAGGGGTGAGGGTAGAGGTGCAGGAAATGGGCCAAACACGGTTGAGGGCCCTGTCAACCACAGTGGGGGGGGAATCCTCGGTTGAGGAAAAAGGAAGACATATCGGAAGCACTGTCTTGGAAGGTAGCATCATCAGAGCAGGTGCTTCGGAGACGGAGAAACTGGGAGAATGGAATCTAGTCCTTACAGGAGGTAGGGTGTGAAGAAGTGTAGTCGAGGTAGCTGTGGGAGTCGATGGACTTATAATGAATATT
Source organism: Heterodontus francisci (assembly GCF_036365525.1). NCBI lineage: Eukaryota > Metazoa > Chordata > Chondrichthyes > Heterodontiformes > Heterodontidae > Heterodontus > Heterodontus francisci. The sequence continues at coordinate 62,378,689 of NC_090393.1, read as the reverse complement.
TGTAGACAGCCTAGCCCCAGAGATGGAGACAATGAAGTCGAGGAAGGGAAGGGAAGTGTCGGAAATGGACTATGTGAAGGTGAGAGAAGGGTGGAAATTAGAAGCAAAGTTAATAAAGACTATACCATTGGGAAAAACCTGATCACCCAAAGCTGTGGGTATTCAGTCAAACTAATGTGCAACATGGTGATTGCTTGCCAGGTACAAATCAACTACGACAAGACTACCTTTCAAAGGTTTTTGCTACACATTGTGAGGAGATGAAGTTTCAGATTAAAGCATGTGAGTCTTTTGCAATTATTTATAAGTCCACCAATGAGCATGACAACTATTATGTGCTGCATGTTTTATTTGATGTTATTAGAATTAGAACATTACAGCGCAGTACAGGCCCATTGGCCCTCGATGTTGCGCCGACCTGTGAAACCATCTGACCTACACTATTCCATTTTCATCCATATGTCTATCCAATGACCACTTAAATGCCCTTAAAGTTGGCGAGTCTACTACTGCTGCAGGAAGGGCGTTCCACGCCCCTACTACTCTCTGTGTAAAGAAACTACCTCTGACATCTGTCCTATATCTATCACCCCTCAACTTGAAGCTATGTCCCCTCGTGTTTGCCATCACCATCCGAGGAAAAAGACGCTCACTATCCACCCTATCTAACCCTCTGATTATCTTATATGTCTCTATTAAGTCACCTCTCCTCCTCCTTCTCTCCAACGAAAACAACCTCAAGTCCCTCAGCCTTTCCTCGTAAGACCTTCCCTCCATATCAGGCAACATCCTAGTAAATCTCCTCTGCACCCTTTCCATAGCTTCCACATCCTTCCTATAATGCGGTGACCAGAACTGCACGCAATACTCCAGGTGCGGTCTCACCAGAGTTTTGTACAGCTGCAGCATGACCTCGTGGCTCCGAAACTCGACCCCCCTACTAATAAAAGCTAACACACCATATGCCTTCTTAACAGCCCTATTAACCTGGTTAGCAACCTTCAGGGATTTATGCACCTGGACACCAAGATCTCTCTGTTCATCTACACTACCAAGAATCTTCCCATTAGCCCAGTACTCTGCATTCCTGTTACTCCTTCCAAAGTGAATCACCTCACACTTTTCCGCATTAAACTCCATTTGCCATCTCTCAGCCCAGCTCTGCAGCCTATCTATGTCCCTCTGTACCCTACAACATCCTTCGGCACTATCCACAACTCCACCGACCTTAGTGTCATCTGCAAATTTACTAACCCACCCTTCTACACCCTCTTCCAGGTCATTTATAAAAATGACAAACAGCAGTGGCCCCAAAACAGATCCTTGCAGTACACCACTAGTAACTAAACTCCAGGATGAACATTTGCCATCAACCACCACCCTCTGTCTTCTTTCAGCTAGCCAATTTCTGATCCAAAGCTCTAAATCACCTTCAACCCCATACTTCCGTATTTTCTGCAATAGCCTACCGTGGGGAACCTTATCAAACGCCTTACTGAAATCCATATACACCACATCCACTGCTTTACCCTCATCCACCTGTTTGGTCACCTTCTCGAAAAACTCAATAAGGTTTGTGAGGCACGACCTACCCGTCACAAAACCGTGCTGACTATCTCTAATGAACTTATTCTTTTCAAGATGATTATAAATCCTGTCTCTTATAACCTTTTCCAACATTTTACCCACAACCGAAGTAAGGCTCACAGGTCTATAATTACCAGGGCTGTCTCTACTCCCCTTCTTGAACAAGGGGACAACATTTGCTATCCTCCAGTATGTCTGGTAAGGCTGAAGATGTACAGTCAGGAAAGCTAACAGTGCTCGCAGACGGCATCCACTTAGAAGCTGTTAACTACAGTTATCCAAGCAATAATCAAAACCGTTTCCAAATACAGTGCAGATTTCAACAAAGTGTCTTCTTTCATTAGTGACAATACAACTTACATGACAATATCTTACAAATCTATACTTCAAGGTGTAATGTCTAATGCTGTTCATATCACATGTAATGCACATATAATTTCTTTCGTCAGTGAACTGTGGAAAAGCGGGTTTGGTAAAGTCGACAAACTGGTCAGCTACATTAAAACGATCCTCAAACACTGCCCTAGCCACAATCTTCGATACAAACAACACATTGCAAATGCGGCTGCAATGGCTGAAATTGGGTAACAAAACACCATCCTTCCTCCAGAGCCAGTAATTCACGTTGGAATTCTTCGTTTCGGGCCGTACGGTATCATGCAGCTAACCTGAAATAGTACTCAGACTTCATCTCAGAAGAGCTCACACTGACACCAAAAACATGGGTATTAACAGACATTGTAACACTCCTAAATCATAGAATTATAGAAAGTTTAAGGCACCGAAAAAGGCCACTTGGTCCATCGTGTCTGTGCCAGCCGAAAAATGATCCACCTATTCTAATCCCACCTTCCAGCATTTGGTCCGAACCCCCTCAGATTGAGGGGGCATATCCAGACTCCTTTTGAATGAGCTGAGGGTTTCTGCCTCAACTACCCTTTCAGGCAGTAAGTTCCAGACCCTTACCACCCGCTGGGTGAAAAAGCTTTTCCTCATCTCCACTCTAATTTTTCTACCAATCACTTTAAATCGATGCCCCCTCATCACTGACCTCTCTGCTAACTTGAATAGACCCTTCACCTCCACTCTATCCAGGCCCCTCAAAATTTTGCACATTTCAATCAGATCTCCCCTCAGCCTTCTCTGTTCCAAGGAGAACAACCCCAGCCTATCCAATCTTTCCTCATAGCTGCATTTTCCATTCCCCGGAACATCCTCGTAAATCTCCTCTGTACCCTCTCCAGTGCAATTACATCCTTTCTGTAATGAGGTGACCAGAACTGCACACAGTATACAAGTTGTAGCCTAACCAATGAATTACACAGTTCCAGCATAATCTCCCTCCTTTTATATTCTGTACCTCAGCTAATAAAGGAAAGGATTCCATATGCCTTCTTAACCACCTTATCGACCTGTCCTGCTACCTTCAGGGATCTGTGGACATTCACTCCAAGGTCCCTCACTTCCTCTACACTTTTCAGTATTTTCCCATTAATCGTATATTCCTTTGCCTTGTTTGACCTCCCCAAATGCATCACCTCACACTTCCATTTGCCACTTCTCCGCCCATCTGACAAGACCATCAATATCTTCCTGCAACCTACAGTTATCCTCCTCGCTATCTACCACACGGCCAATCTTTGTGTCGTCTGCAAACTTCTTGATCATGCCCCCTACATTTACATCCAAATTGTTAATATACACCTCAAAAAGCAGGGGATCCAGTACTGAGCCCTGCGGAACGCCACTGCAATCAGCCCTCTAGTTGCTAAAACACCCGTCAACAATTACCTTTTGTTTCCTGCCATTGAGCCAATTTTTATTCCACCTTGCTGCATTTCCCTGGATCCCATGGGCTTTTATTTTTTTAACCAGTCTGCCATGTGGGGCCTTGTCAAAAGTCTTGCTAAAATCCATGTAAACCACATCAACTGCACTACCCTCATCTATTTCCTTGTTACTTCTCCAAAACATTTGATCAAGTTGGTCAAACAAGATCTTCCCTTAACACATCCACGCTGACTATCCTTGATTAACCTGTGCCTTTCTAAGTGACAGCTTATCCTATCTCTCAGAATAGATTCCAATAATTTACCCACTACTAAGGTTAGACTGACTGGCCTGTAATTATTCGGTCTATCCCTCGCTCCCTTTTTAAACAGAGGTACAATGTTAACAGTTCTCCAATCCTCCAGCACAACACCTGTACCCAGTGAGGACTGGAAAATGACGGTCAGACCTTCTGCTATTTCCTCTCTTGCTTCTTTTGATCCTCAGTTTAATGAGAACGTTCTGTTTGTTGCCTAGAATGCTAGATGACTGATGGATTTAATCACTTGGGTTGAATCTCGACACATCACAATCCACAAAGCTTACAATAAAGTAATAGATATACTGTTCTGAGCTGAAGCAATGTCAAAACGAACGACACTCTGATAAAGCTGAATTAAATGTCTGCTCAACAGGTATTACCTTGCATGGCAATGAAGCTCAAACAATATTACTGCTATGGGGAAGAGTCAAGCGGTGAAGAATAAGTGGCTCAGAGGTTTCAACAACTTTCTGCGGTGTTCTGAAAGCTATGCGTATCTTTGACCCTGCACAAATGCACCTGTTGATGGTGGATTTAAACTCATTTGATGTGATTCCTGGCTTTGACAAGAACTGTAGGCTGGAGATTCCTGCTTATAAAAGCATTGCAGAAGAAGCAGATTGTACTTTGCCAGTGCTGCAGTTTTGGAACTCTGTGGAATGCAGAATCCCCCACCTTGCAAGGCTAGCATGGCGCTGTCTGACAATTCCAACAAACTCTGTGGACTCGGAGAGAGCGGTGTCTAACACGGACAGGTGTTCACAGCACAGCGACAGTGGATGACTAAAGAGACAGTTGCAGGTTTCTCCTCGCTCACATTCAACCAATGACTTCAGTGAGTAAAAAATGTGATCTGTTTATAGTCAGCTTTTTACCATAGTTTTTGAGTATACAATAAATGCCATTTGAAACCAGAAACCTCTCCTGTTTTGTTTGTTTTAAATAGATCATTTTCATGGTTTGTTGCAACACCGTGAAATTTACAATTTAAATATATGAAATTCACGATTCTTAAAATGCTGTGACCGTGAAATTTGTAAAATTTGACCGTGAATTTGGTAGGGCCCACGTAATGGGACAAATAAGGAAACAAAAGGAGCTATAAATGGGAATAGCAAAATCATTAGTTGCATTCTGAAAAAAAATGGGAGAAATGATGATCTGAAATCGTTAAACTCAATGTTGAGTCGGAAGGCTATAAAGTGCCAAATCAAAAGATTAGATGCTATTCCGTGAGCTTACAATCGGGCTTCATTGGAGCACTTTAGGAGGCTGAAGACCAAAAGGTCAGAGTGGGAGTGGGCAAAGGATTAAAATTTCAGGCAAACGGAAACTCACGCTTACAGACTGAATGGAGGTATTCCGCAAAGCGATCACCCCCAATCTGTGTTTAATTTCCCCAGTGTAGAGGAGACCACATTGTGAACAGTGAATACAGTATACTAAATAGAAAGTACAAGTAAATCACTGATTCAGGAAGGATTGTCTGGGGCCCTGGATGGTGAGAAAGGAGGAGCTAAAAGGTTAGGTGTTTCATCTCCTTTGCTTGCATGGGAAGGAGACGGTGCATTGAGGTGATTGAGGAGTGGAGCAGGGTGTTAGGGAGGGAACAGTCCCTTTGGAATGCTGAAAGGGGAGGGTAAGATGCGTTTGGTGGTGGCATCATGCTGGAGGTGGCAAACATGTGGAAGATGATCTACACTCCCTCAATGCTACTTCCTGTAAGCACTCTATTTCATTCTCCCAGTTCCTCCATCTCATCTATTCTGATGATGCCATTTTCAACACCAGTTCTTCCAATAAGGCTTCTGTTTTATTTCACTGAGGATCCCCCCCACCACTGTGGTTGACAGGGCCCTCGACCGTGTCTGTTCCATTTCCCCCTCTTTTGCTCTCAATCCTTCCTCTCCATTCCTGAACCACAATAGGGTTCCCCTTGTCCTGACCTTCCACCCCACCAGCCGCCTCATTCAATGGATCACCCTCTTCTATTTCCACCACCTCCAGTGTGCTTCCACCAAACACTTCTTTCCCTTCCCCTCCCCTTTCAGCATTCCAAAGGGACCATTCTCTCCGCGATCCTTGGTCCACTCCTCCATCACCCCCGACATCCCCTCCCCTTCCCATGGCACCTTCCCATGCAAGTGAAGGAGATGCAACACCTGCCCTTTTACCTCCTCCCAGGGACCCAAACACTCCTAGGGGAAACAGCAATTTACTTGCACTTCTTTCAATATCGTACAATGTATGTGCTACTCGTGATATGGTATCCTCTACACTGGGGAGACTAATTCAGATTGGGTGACCATTCTGCAGAACCTCTTCTGGTCACCTGTCACTCTAATTCTCCGGCCCACTCTGTGACATTACTGACCTTGGCCTCCAGACTGTTCCAATGAAACTGAACATAAGCTCGAGGAACAGCCTCTCATCTTTCAATCAGGCACTTAACAGACTCCCAGAATCAACATCAAGTTCAACAATTTCAGATCATAACCTCTGCCCATTTTTATCAGATGCCAGCTGTTGGTGATGATTCTGCTATTGCCATTTAAAACTTCTCTAAACTTAACTTTTGTTTCTTTAATTGTTCCATTACCATTTCCTTTTGCCTTGCACCATCATCCCTTTTGTCAATTAATATCTCCTGCCTTCTGCCCCATCACAGACCTCCTGCCCCTTCTGTTCTCTCCCCCCCCACCCCCCACCTCACCCCTAGCCCTCTTTCCTTGCCACTGTACTTGTTTAAAACCTATTGAATTTCTAACCTTTTCTAGTTCTGATGAAGGATCATCAACCTGAAACATTAACTCTGTTCCTCTCTGCACAGATGCTGTCTGATCTGCTGTGTTTCCAGCATTTTCTGTTGTTAATACATAAAATACCTTTGACTACTGGCAGCAGTCCACACACTGTCATCAAGCACCATTGCTTCGATCTTGCATGCAACCACATGTGACTTTGGCCTTGCCCCTCCCTATCTCTGTAACCTCCATCAGCCCCACAACTCTAAGATTTCTGTGCTCCTTGAATTCTGGCCCCTTGCACAACCCAGATTTCGATCCGAAGAAGGGTCACGGACCCGAAACGTTAACTCTGCTTCTCTTTCCACAGATGCCGCCAGACCTGCTGAGTGGTTCCAGCATTTCTTGTTTTTATTCCAGATTTTGATTGCTCCACATCGTGCCTTCAGCTGCCTAGGTCCTAAACTCTAGAATTCCCTCCCTAAACCTCTCTGCCTATCCTTCCTCCTTTAAGACTTGCCTTAAAACCTACCTATTTGGCCAGCTTTTGGTCATCTGTCCTAATATCTCTATGTGATTTTGTGTCAAATCTTGTTTGATAACGCCCTTGTGACCCACCTTGGGATGTTTTTTTTTAAACTACATAAAGGTGCTGCATAAATGTATTTTGTTTTGTTTTTGTTGATTTGACTTAGTCATGGGATTTCCTGTTTTGTGCAAAAACAGCCCTCCTCCTAGATTTACTAGTCAGGTAACATTCCAGCAATGTATGGAGGATGCATTTTGAAGAGAAGTTATCTTTGTTTTCAATATTTCTACCAGAAAAGTATCCTCGTCTCAACGTACACCAACTCTCACAACCTCATGAGACTCTATTTCAGTTTTAAGTGGTAGAATAAACAGAAAACGGTGGTCAGGGTGGAGAGGGGGGGTGGCGGGTGTGGGTGCAGTCAGGACAGAACCTATTCTTATATAGGGAATAGAGTGCCGCAACTTCAAAGCGCCCGCGGGAGATGGCTCGGAGAGCATCTGCAGCGCACTGTCGGCAATGCTGCATGCCTTTATTTAAACCACTGCAAAAAAAAACCCTTAGCAAATGTAACCACCTCTAAGTCTGCCAAATGATGCTTCACCTCCCGAAGGACGTAGATGAGCTTTCCGGACGTCGATGGTGGGCACTGAGGAAATGGCTTATTACCTGCACCAGATTCCACCCCCCCTCCCCCCCCCCCCTTTACCCCCCTTCCACCCCCCCCCCACCCCCGTCCCCTTCCCTGCTCCACCCTCTCAGCTCACCCCCTCACAACCCCGTCCCAGCCCGCCCCCCCCCCCGCACCATCTTCACCCCGCAGCCCCTTCCCCTGCACCCCCCCCCCACCCCCTCCCTCTACCCCTCCCCCTTGCATCCCCTCCTCCCACCGGCACCATCCTACACCTGTGTAGGGGCCTCAACAACCCCACTGCCTTGTGGGCGTCTCGGGAGAGACCAAGGCTAAGGGAGTAAACCCTAACAGAAAATCCGGAGCGGAACCCCGTAGGCGGTCATGTGTCACCTTTGGCATGTTTCCGGCAGTTCCTGCAGCCATACTGGTGCCAAACGTCGTGTCCTGCACTCCTTTGGACCCCACCAGAAAGGCCGAGAGGGGGGTTTTGACGACTGGGCAACTCTCAACCTCCATAAATTTGCCCAGGCATGCGCCATGGAGAGGTCACTCCATACAAACCACTGACCACCTCCAGGCGCGTATCCATTGTCTCTCGAGATAAGGAGGCCCAAAAGAAAGAAAGAAAGAAAGAGAGTGGTGGAGATAATGCCACAATGCTGCAAAATATCTTCCAGGAATGATGCCTCTCAAATGATTTTTCTAAAGCAGCTGCCCAATGTCAGTTCATTCCAGCTTTGTGTAGGGGTGGAGACTCTATAAGATAGGGAATCTCTCTATCTATTAAACTGCAATTTTGAAAAAGCAGCATCAGGCAATGTTTAAAATTGAAGAAAAATTAGCTTGGATCACTGAGAAAAAAATTCAAACATTCATGTAATGATCATTACTTTTTTTTGCTTTGTTTCTGTTGATTTTTCTGGTTATTTTTGTTTACTTTTGATTAACTCTGATGACACAAACAGGGGTTGTGAGGCGGAAGAGTCGATTTTACGAATTAACAGGTGCAATAAGCGTGAAGGTGGAGATGGTCTCTTAAGAGCTATAGTACTATAACTGGAAGGGAAGCACCAACAAATAGCGCTTCCCGGTTCACTTCAAAGAAATGTCAGTGATTCAACATAGACTGAGTCATGCTTAGCTGATGATCGCAATGAACCTGTCGCCAAACGTTAACCTAAATATATCAACAAATACCAGCAGAATAATGTCACGTCCTAGGCAGTCGTGTGATTATGATCACTCTGCTGCATCACAGTACAGACCTTCAGTCCTTTTCCCAAAAGAAGGCAGCAAAGATACCGGAGACCCAACGAGAGCACTGAAACATTACAGTAGTAAAATGACAATATCTACTTGCAATAAAACACAGGTCCAAGCCATGCTGTGTCAGAGAGGGAACCAGGGCTCGGCTCCAAGGGTACTATTAGGCAGAGACCGCACTTTCAAAGGCCATGAAAAGTCAACCTACTGCCATTCTGCCTATCCCTGGGATTGTGGACCAATGTTATCAGACCAGTTTAGAGCACGCCATTACTGAAATACCCTGTTATGGGAATGGTAGTGTAGTGGTAATGTTACTGGACTAGTAATAGAGGCTCGGATTAATGCTCCAGAAAAACGTGTTCAAATCCCACCATGACAGCTGGTGGAATTTAAATTCAATTAATCAATCGATCTGGAATTAAAAAACGAGTCTCAGTAATGGTGATCATAAACTACTGGATAATCTGGTTCATGAAAGTCTTTTAGGAAAGAAAATCTGCTGTCCTTACCTGGTCTGGCCTACATGTAACGCCAGTTCCACAGCAATGTGGTCGACTCTGAACTGCCTTTTGAAGTGGCCTAGCAAGCCACTCAGTTGTATCAAAACCACTACATAAAAGTTGAAGAATTAGAAAAAATGGATGGACCACCCGGCATCGACCTAGGAAACGACAATGGTACATCCTGCCCAGCCGACCCTGCGAAACCCTGCCTATTAACATCTGGGGACTTGTGTCAAAATTGGGAGAGCTGGCGCACAGAATAGTCAAGCAATATCTGACTTAGTCATACTCATCAGTACTCCTCCATGTTAAACACCACTTGAAAGACGCAGTGAGGATAGCAAGGACACAGAAGGTGGGGGTCTTCAATGTCTATCCCCAAGAGTGGCTTGGTAGCACCACTACTGAGCTGGCAGAGTCCTGAAAGATAAATTTGCTATCCTGGATCTGTAGCAGGTCGTGAAAGAACCAAGAGGGAAAAACCTACTTGGCCTCATCCTCACCAATCTACCTCTCGCAGATGCATCTGTCCATGACAATATTGGTAAGAATGGCCATCGCAGAGACCTTATGAAGACGAAGTTCTGTTTTCACACTGAGGACCCCTCCATTATGTTGTGTAGCACTACCACTATGCTAAAAGGGATAGATTCAGGACAGAGCTAGCAGCTCAAAATGGGCCATGCATGAAGCAGCAGAACTGTACTCAACCACAATCTGTAACTTCATATCCGGCATATCCCTCAGTCTACCATTACGGAAGCTATTGTGGAGAGGAGAGCTGTGCTCTTCCCTCCTTCGGGAAGAAAAAATCCTTCTAGACAGACCAAGAGGGCACGGATGGAGGTGGCTGTGAAGGCCAGCAGTGGGGGAGTCATTCAGAGGATTTGGGTGCAGTGCAGGAAGCATTTTAACAATCTACTAAGGTCTGGAAATGTGAGTGGCAAGCAGCACTCGGGTGACAGGCCTATAACTCTGTAGACACCAGCGAACACATGAGCTGAGCAGACTGAGTGCCCATAGTTCTCCCTAACATTGTCAGATCAAATGGCCAGCTGCATCACTGAGACATCAGCAACCCTCACATATGGGGCACGATTGAGCAGGGGGCAGCTCACTCATAAATCTTTGTCTCTTCATCCTGTGGAGCACATAATCAATGAGAGATGTCTCAGACTGGTAGTGGTGTGCCAGGAGAGAGGGTGATGTAGTGGTAACGTCACTGGACTACTAATCCAGAGTGCACTGGGGACACGAGTTCAAATCCCACTACGACAGCTGGTGAAGTTTAAATTCAATTAATTAATAAATGTAATTAATTAATGAAAAAATCTGAAATTGAAAGCTGGTCATGAAACTATCAATTTTCTTAAAAACCCATCTAGTTCACTAATGCCCTTTAGGGAGGGAAATCTGCCGTCCTTACCCGGTCTGGCCTACATGTGACTCCAGACCCACGGCAATGTGGCTAGCTCTTAACGGCCCTCTGAAATGGCCTAACCAGCCACTCAGTTCAAGGGCAATTATGGATAGGCAACAAATGCTGGCCTTGTCAGCGATGCCCACATCCCATGAAAGAATAAAAAAAAGCTCACCACACTGACCCCTATGGAAGAGGTACCCCTGGAGACGGTGAGGGTGTCATCACATCAAGCCATGGGCGATGACGAGATGGAAGGTCGTGAAGAACAGGGTCATTTCATAGCTCCATCTACAGATGAAGGACCACTTCCGCCCAATGCGTGCTGTGGCTACACAACCGCTGTCATCTATTGGAGCACCGGCTGAGTTCTCAGGACCACCTTCTTGTGTTTCCCACAGGGCCGGTTGCCAAGAAGAAGCAAGTTGCAACAGCTGAGTCATCACTAGCCTCCTCGGTGGGGAGAGATGCCCCAAGGCTGGACTGTCACATCATTCCTCTGCACCTTCCACCAGCCCAGACACACTCACTTGGGTTGGGCCTCACTCTAGGTTAGAACAGCACTATGTGAACCGCACCTCATGAGTGAGCAGGAGGAGGAGAGTGAGGCAAAGTCAGCTGCGGGCAGTCCCTCTGGGAGGATGGAGGACAGGAACAGCCTTGCTCCGCTGGGCGGAGATGTTGGACCTCCGGTGTCACACACAAGGAGGGTATTTCTGGAGCATTCGAATCAGATGGGTTCCCGCATGTCAGAGATCTTTGAGACATTGTGGAGCCATAGGCAGGCAACGAGGAGCCATGCAGCACATGTGCTCCTTAATATCTCAGGGTTTTGAGCACATGAGCTCCTCCATTGAGAGAGTGGCCAACCTCATGGACAGCATATGCAGCAGCACTGAGTGGATGCAGCAGCAGTGTGCTGAAATGCACAGAAAAAGTGATACCCTCTGTAGCGTTGACCAGTGTCGCTGATGGCGCAGAGATGCATGGAGAGGATGCCAGCTGTTTCCAGCGTGCAAGGGCATCATGAAAGGACTGTGGCAGTCAAAAAGGCTGATGAGGGGGCTATGGCATCATCCTTCACCTCTTTGGTCCCTTTGACTAAGGAACCGTCACGTAGCAAGGCCCTGTGACAGAGGCTGCCCCTGCAAAGACACAGCCACAGCAGCCTGTGGAGAAGCCCCCACGGGCACCTGCATGATGAGGACAGAAGCCATGAGCATCTCAGCTGTGAGCAGACACAAGGGAGCCCTCCTCTTCATCTAGCTCCAGACCTCTTTGAATTGTCATGTTGCGCAACACGCAGCAGATGACCACAATATGAGACATCCTGGCTGGCTCATACTGGAGGGCACCACCCAACCGATCAAGGCAATGAAGCACATCTTCAAAAGGACAATGGTCTGTTCAATACAGGTACATGTTAGTAGATGGCTTTAGTTGTAACGCCTCTTTGCATCTGTGGCTGGGTACTGGACAGGCGTCAGGAGCCATCTCTTCAGGGGATAACCCTCATCTCCTAGCAGCCACGCATGGAGTCTGGATGTTGGCCTGAAGGCTGGCCTAGTACCCACAGAGGATGAAGGCATCACGACAGCTGCCCGGGAACCAAAAGCATACCTGCAGGATGTGCTTCCTGTGATCACAGAGCAGCTGGACATCGATTGATTGGAAGCCTTTTCTGTTCAGAAATCCAGCTGGCTGGTCTTCGGTGTCTTAATGGCTACAATCAATGACCCCCCTGGACCTGAGGGAATCCATCAATGGCAGCAAACCCCAATGCCCTCTGTGCCGGCGTTGGTCCATCAGTCTCAAAATTGATTAGTCCCCCACCATCTTGAATAGGGCATCTGTGACCTGCCTGATGGCGTGATGAGCTGCCGACTGAGAGATGCCACCAAGGTCCGTAGCTGATCCCTGGCATGACCCAGATGCATAAAAATTCAGCACCACGTCAACCTTGACAGCTGCAGATAGGGGACTTCCGTGGGGACTGCAAGGCCTCAGGTCATTGCACACTACAGCACAGATGTCAGAGACCAATTGCCTGGATAGGCACGGCCTCCTAAGGCATTGGTGCTCTGTCATTTGCAGGTAGCTGACTCTTGGGCGGTACAGCCAACATCTTGGATAGCGTCTTCTTCCCCTTGCAGCACCTCGCTCTGCTCCTCTGGTTCCTCCTCACCAGGAGGATGCATCTGCTGAAGCTCTTCCTCGTTATTCTGTCCAATGTCAGAGTAACCTGCTCCCATCCAAAGACCCTCACCTGCTGCTCATTTACAAAGGCTTCCTCTACCCACCTCTGATGCCCAAGTGATGCCAGCAGCCTCAGGTCCCTCTCCAGAGTCCAACCACTCACTACTCACAAATGCAAGCCTCTGAGTACCAACGATATCAACTCTGCCACTGGATGAGCATCTGAGTTTAAATCTCCCGCTTCACACAATTTTTCAATGCTGCATTCATTAGCACTCATGGCTCCTCACAGCTAGACCCAAACATGTCTCAGACCCTTTATTTTCCCCATGCTTCTCAACTGAAAACTGCAATTGTTGAGAATTGTTGCTCCAGAAACACTTACCGAGCTCAAAAAGCTGTTAAAGGGAAACCTGCTGGTTGCCGGCTTCCCCTGCCCCCACCCTGTCCTCCCTTTGAAAATTGCATCCTGTTCCAGAGATGTCACAGGCTACCCAGACCTTGAAATCTAGATTTTTCTAACACAGTAGTTAGAATTGAGTCCACCAGCAGAATAACTTCCTGCCCCAAGCAGATAAAAGTGTACACATTTGTACAGTCAGTATTTTTGGCCAGCATGTTGATTCCATGCAAGGTAATAATGCTAGGTGAAAACGTGTTATGAATTCAAAGGTCTCGTCGCTGAAAACAGCCTCTAGAAGACTCAATATCAAAGAAGTAGTCACTGTGAAAGCTGACTGGTACCAGTTTCTTGATGGGTTGTACTTCAAATGCTCTATAGTCAGACTACATGATGGTAAAGACTCCAGATGGCTCTGATAAGCAGAGACCAGAGGATGTGGATGGCATTACCTTATAAAACACTCCCACTCTATAGGACTAACCACACCATTGGCTGATGTAAAGATGGTTACATCACAGAAGGAGCATGCATTATCCTGCATATCCTTCCAATATTATTCTCCAAGAAAGTAAAGATATAAAAACATCTGCCACTTGTCAGCCTACCCCCAATCTACCTAGACGCTTCAATATTTAATCCCCTGTTCCCCAGTTTTGTATCATAAGTAAACTTAAACAGCTCCTTTCCAGTCGACACTTTCAAAGTATTTACGTAGAACATTCGAATTAGCCTAGATGCTTGAGGCACTTCACTAAGCTTCTTCCATTCTGCTGCAGCTACATGTCCTCAGCTTCCTCTGATTGATCCAATTTCTGGTCCACTTCAGAACCAGAGCACCCTTCCAATCCTCCCATCTGAGCTTGTGGCCTAACTTCTCAGTACTTTGGTTGATACAATTTGATTGATACAAGCATCACTTTCAACAAGAACCTGTTCCAAAACTTGACTTTGTAGCAAACCCTCAGAAGCACAATTTGACATATTAATTGTATTACCTAACTGCTGCACTTTAGACATATATAGTGTGCTATATAATACTATATAGTATATATATAAATCTCTAAAATCTATCAAAACTCAAACAAAGACAAAAACGCATTGCATCCTGATCAGAGAACTCCTCTATGCTGATGATGCTGCATTAATCGCTCACAGGGAAACTCAGCTACAAAGACTCATGGACTGTCTCTCCCATGCCTGTAACTTGTTCTTCTTGACTATAAGCGTCAATAAAACCATGGTTATGGGACAAGGTGTTGCATCTCTGCCCCTGATCACACGAAACACCACCCTACTGGAAGTGGTTAGCAGATTCTGCTACCTTGACTCCACGGTGACAGACAAACAGTCCCTTGCTGCAGAGTTTGATACACGCATAGGGAAAGCAGCTACCACTTTTGGCTGACTCGTGAAGCGTGCATGGGATAACACCAAACTGATCCTTAGAACCAAGCTGATAGTTTATAAGGCCTGTGTTCTCAGCACCTTGTCGTACGGCTGTGAAACAAGGGTGTCTTACAGCTATCAGGAAAAGAAGCTCAATAATTTCCATCTTCGCTGTCTACGCACATTATGGGTATATCCTAGCAGGACAAAAATCACAAATGTGGCAGTCCTCTCAGAGGCAGAGCTCCAAAGTGTGTTGGCACTAATCAAACAGAGACGGCTTTGGTGGATCGGTCACCTCTGCAGGATGGAAGACAGTCGCATACCCAAGGACCTTCTATATGATGAGGTAGCCGGGGCCAGATGACCAGTGAGGTGCTCAAAGCTCCACTTCAAGGATGCTTGCGAGCATGACATGAAGGCCTTAAATGTCAACTATCGCACCTGGGGGTCACTAGCTGGTGAAAGAGGGAAATGGTGGCACATCCTGTGGACTGGTGTGCACTATCACGATGACCAGTTGCTACAGCAGCTTGGCAACAGGCGCTAACATCAAAAACAACAATTCACAGCGTCACTTGGCAGCTTCACATGCAGCACTTGTGGCAGAACCTGCCTCTCAAGGATTGACCGTCACAGCCATCAACAAAGGTGCACCAAGAGACGACACCCCACCTAAATGGATTGTTTGCTGCATGTCTATCATCTTTCATAGGTGGAAGGATGCCAACCATATGATAATAGTTCGTTGGTTGTAAAGTACTTTGGGACATCCTGAGGTTATGAAAATGCAAGTCTTTCTTTTGATTACATAGTATTTGATATCCTAAGTAACATGAATGAAGCAAAGTACATACCAAGCACTAGTAAACACAGATTAAAGAAATATAAATCTGAATGGATTAATAAAACAATATGAAGAGAAGAAAATCAAACTATACAAAGCCTACAGTGAGAAAGGCAAAGGAAACCACTGTGAAGAGCAGAGGAAGCTCCAATGTAAAAAAAATGACAGTGAACAAGAAATAAGAAATACAATGGTCAGGCAGTTTTCCAGAATTGTAACAGCAAGAGGTTTATCAGAGGGTGGATTCAGATCCATTAAGAATGCAAATGGAGTTGAAACAGGATAGGGTCCTAATATAGACTGGGATAGTAATAGTATAAAGGGCAGAGACGGGAGAATTTTCTAGATCAGTATGTTTCTGGCCCAATGAGGAAGGAGGCATTGCCTCTGGGTAATAAGGTGGGTCAAGTGGATCAAGTATAAGTAAGGGAACATTCAGGTTCAGTGATCATAGTATCATAAGGTTTAGGTTAGCTATGGAAAAGGACAAGGAGCAATCCAGAGTGAAAATAATTAATTAATTGGGGGAGGACCAATTTCAATGGGGAAGAGAACAGATATGGCCCAGGTAAATTGGAATCAAAGATTGGCCAGCAAAACCATAATGGAAGAATGGGCTGCCTTCAAAAAGGAGTTAGATCGAGTACAGCTGAGGTACATTCCCACAAGGGGGAAAGGCAAGACAAACAAATCCAGAGCTCCCTTGATGCAACAGTGATAGAGAGCAAGATAATGCAGAAAAAGGATGCGGATGATAGATTTCATGGATAATGCAATTGAGAATCAGGCTGAATATAGAAAGTTCGGAGGAAAAGTGAAAGAAGAAATAAGAGCAGAGAGAGAGAATAAGAGACTGGCAGCTAACATACAAGGGAATATAAACATCTTCTATAGGTATATGAATAGTAAAAGGATGGTAAAAGGAGGAGTGGGGCCAATTAGCAAACGGAAAAGGGGATTTATGTATGAAGGCAGGGGTCACGGCTGAGATACTAAATGAGTACTTTTGCATCTGCCTTTACCAAGGCAGAAGATGCTGCCCAAGTCACAGTGAAAGAGGAGGTAGTTGAGACACTGGATGGGCTAATAATTGGGAAAGAGGAGGTATTGGATAGGACCAGATGAGATGCATCCAAGGATACTGTGGAAAGTAAGGGTGGAAATTGCAGAGGCACTGGCTATAATCTTCCAATCCTCCTTAGATACGGGGTGGTGCCAAAGAACTGGAGAACTGCAAATGTTACACCTTTGTTCAAGAAAGGGTTTAAGGATAAGCCCAGAAACTACAGGCCAGTCAGTTTAACCTCAGTACTGGGAAATCTTTTAAAAACAATACAGGACAAAATTAATAGTCACTTGGGCAAATGTGGATTAATTATGGAAAGCCAACACAGATTTGTTAAAGGCAAATGTTGATGTAGTGTACATGGGCTTCCAAAAGTCATTTGATAAAGTGCTGCATAACAGGCTTGTCAGCAAAGCAAATCCCATGGAATAAAAGGGACAGTGGCAGCATGGATACAAAGTTGGCTGAGTGACAGGAAAGACAGAGTAGTAGTAAACAGTTGTTTGTTGGACTGGAGGAATGTTTACAGTGGGGTTCTCCAGGGGTTGGTGTTAGTACCACTGCTTTTCTTGATCTATGTTAATGACCTAGACTTTAATGGACAGGGTACAATTTCAAAATTTGCGGATGACACAAAACTTGGAAGTATTGTGAACTGTGAAGAGGATAGTAATAAACTTCAAGAGGGTCGGCACAGTGGCGCAGTGGTTAGCACCGCAGCCTCACAGCTCCAGCGACCCGGGTTCGGTTCTGGGTACCGCCTGTGCGGAGTTTGCAAGTTCTCCCTGTGACCTCGTGGGTTTCCGCCGGGTGCTCCGGTTTCCTCCCACAGCCAAAGACTTGCAGGTTGATAGGTAAATTGGCCATTGTAAATTGCCTCTAGTATAGGTAGGTGGTGGGGATGTGGTAGGGAATATGGGATTAATGTAGGATTAGTATAAATGGGTGGTTGTTGGTCGGCCCAGACTCGGTGGGCCGAAGGGCCTGTTTCAGTGCTGTATCTCTCTATGTTTCTGTGTAGGGCTTAGACAGGTTGGTGGAATGGGTGGACAAGTGGCAGATGAAATTTAATGCAGAGAAGTGCGAAGTGATACATTTTGGTAGTAAGAACAAGGAGAGCTAATATAAGGGTAACATTCTCAAGGGATTGCAGGAGCAGGGTGACCTGAAGGTAAATGTGTACAAATCATTGAAGGTGGCAGGGCAGCTTGAGAAAATGATTAATAAAGCATATGGGATCAGAATCCCATAGAGCAAAAAAAACAAGAAAATTATGATAAATCTGTATAAAAAAAAACTGGTTCTGCCACAACTACTGTATTGTGTTCAATTCTGGGCACCACACTTTAGGAAGGATATGACGGCATTATGATGGAGCAAAGATTCATGAGCATGGTTCTAGGGGTAAGGAACTTCAGTTACGCAGATAGATTGGAGAAGCTGGGGCTGTTCTCCTTGGAGAAGAGAAGATTAAGAGATTTGATAGAAGTGTTCAAAATCATGAGGGGTCTGGACAGAGTGGAAAGGGAGAAACTGTCCTGTTGACAGAAGGGTCGCGAACCAGAGGACACCGATTTAAGGTGATTGGCAAAAAAGAATGATGACACGAGGAAAATCGGTTTTTTACGCAGCCAGTAGTTAGAATCTGGAATGCACTGTCTGAGAGTGTGATGAAGGCTGATTCTTCAAAAGAGGGCTGCGGGGAATAGGCGGGGGAGTGATACGATAGCGACGTTTAAGAGGCATCTTGACAAATACATGAATAGGATGGGAATAGAGGGATACGGTCCCCAGAAGTGCAGAAGGTTTTAGTTTAGGCAGGCATCAAGATCGGCGCAGGCTTGGAGGGCCGAATGGCCTGTTCCTGTGCTCTACTGTTCTTTGTTCTTTGAGTGGGACTAGGTGAGTTGCTCTTCCACGGACACAATGGTCCGAAAGTAAAACATGAAAAACAAGTTTGAGACTGGTACACGGTGTAAAAAAAAAATCAAAATGGTGGTCTTGGTCTGAAGTTGTTGAACTCCATGTTGAGTCCAGAGGGCTGCAGAGTGCCTAATTGGAAGATAAGTGCTGTCCTCGAGCTTATGTTGAGCTTCACTGGAACACTGCAGCAGGCCAAGGACAGAAATGTGGGCGTGAGAGCAGGGTGGTGAATTAAAATGGTAAGCAACCGGATGCTTTGGGTCATGCTTGTGGACTGAGCAGAGATGTTCTGCAAAGCAGAAACTCCTAGTTTATGTAATCTCTTCTCATAATTTAACCTTTGGAGTCCAAAAAATTAAGATTCTAAATTACTTCCTGGAAGTATTTGTTAGACAATAATTGTATGCCACTAATCAGAAGAGGGTCTACAGCTAAATATAGTGATCTTTATCACTTCTATCCAAGGCAGGCCTATCGGGCTGAAACCAGGCACAGTTGCTGCATACCCAAGGGTGTTAAATGAAAATACAGTAGAAATCTACAAAGTGCTGACAGTCATTTAGGGAGTTAGTGAATGCAGGGGTGACTCCATAGATTGGAAACAGGCCAACATGGTACCTATTATCAAGACAGACAATAAATCAAACCCAGAAAACTGCAGACCCATTCGTCTCACATCAGTAACTAGCAAAATAATAGAATTAATTAGTGATAGATTTGTGCAGCATCTGTATGAAAACATTATAAATGGTAGCCAACATGGTTTCAGAAGGGGCAGATCGTGTCTGACTAGCTGCCCTGAATTTTTTTGAGCAACTGATATTTAAAGCGAATGCTGGAAAGCCCCATAATATAGTATACATAGACTCTGAGAAAGCCCAATGAAGGTGCATATTAAAAGCTGCTTCGCAAGCTTAAAGCATAGAGTCTCCTATGTAAAATCTGGAAGTCAATAAGGAATTGGCTCAAAGAAAGGAAGCAGCAATTACTAGTTTAGGGGAGTGCTATCAGGCTGGAGAGATGGACTGAGTGAAGACCTTATTGAAGTTTTTAAGCTTCTATGGGTACTGGTAAACTGAACCCTAACTGGGATTTGTGCTGGGTCCCTTACCGTTCATGCTCTGCATAAATGACCTAGATTGAGAAATGCAAAGTACATTGGTCAGATTTGCAAAGAGTGAGGAGGAGTGAGTAGTGTCCAATGATGCAACTAAGGAGTTTCAGATGCATCTAGACAATGTTTGCAAATAGGCAAAACTGTGACAGATGAAACTCAACATGATGCTGAACTAGCTAGGAGAAAGCTGTAAGAGAGCTGAAAATGGTGGTGGACTCAGCACTAATCAAGACTGGTCACTGCAGAACAGCAATTACCAAAGCAAACAGATTGCTGAGCTGTGTTGCCAAATCAATGAAGTATAAGTCATGCTGAAGCCGCATGGCACTCTGGCTAGAACTGTGTTCAGTTCTAGTCACCTAGCATCAGGGAATCATCCAAATGCTGCACGCGATGCAGAGAAACACCATGAGGTGGATCCCTACAGTTAGAGGGTCATGAGGAAAGATTTTAAAAAGTAGAACGCTTCATTCTTGAAAGAAGGTAAATGAGAGACACAGTGTGAAATAGAAAAGGTTAACCTGAGCACCATTTCAGGTTAAACCACAGGTGGGAGACAAATAGATATTGGCAGAAACTGAAAAAAAGGTCTCCTCAGGATGAGGTCTGGAAATGTTTCTTCACACAGACTTAATAACACAGACTGTACTCACCTGCATTAATGTTTGTGATCAGCATGTGCCATAGGTGCATCGCTTGATGTCAATATTTAAACACAAGTTATCAAAATCAAAGGTACAGGGAGAAAATATGAAAGAATGCTGAAGATGTGCACTGGTCAAAGAACACTGATGGTGAAAGGGCCTCTCTTTGAACTGAAGAATCCAGCGTGCCTCAACTTGTGATAGGTACTTGACTGAGAATGCTCAGAGAACACTTTGGCGGATGACGGTTTATTTCTATTCTGCCGTGGAAGACACTGTGTTTGGCAATGGTTAAAGATGTTGTTACATAACCAGCTTGTACTGGAGCTAGCCACAGTACAATCCAGATTCCAGGCCTGAGGGTAATTTCATACTGCACTAACTGCCAGCTCATTGTCACTGGTCATCAGGTAAAAGAAGAAACTTCGAAGAACCATAACGGCGAGAACAATTGGTGGTGGGGGGGGGGGGGGGGGGGGGGCTGCTACAGGAAGAAGTGAAGAGAGATTGAATTTAAAAAAACTGGTTGCTGTATTTCACAATGTGGATCAATGAGAGATAGTTAGGCCCCTAAATAGTACTGTACAGAACATCTGCACCATGCAGAATTGATGCTTTGCACCTAGGGTACAGCAATACTCCAGGCACGGGACTGAAGACAAGTCTAATAAAAGAAACTGAATGAATATTTCTTAGGCAGTGACAATGACATGTCATTTCGAAGATTAGCCAATAACAGCTCCTAAAACAGATTAACCAGTCATTCATCTCAGGAATTGATAATCCAGAATATACCTATGTCTATCTAGTTCACCTTCTACCATCCTGCTAGTCACATGATACAATGATAATAGTGTTGTTGATTAATCATAGCAATCAATCTCTATCAATTAGTCTTCAACAGATCCAGAAATGAGGCGAGGTAAACCCCAGTGGTGGAAAGCCTTGGGGACCACAGGTCTAAAGTCACCTGTTCCTCCCAAACATGCCAGACTCACCCCCAAAATACTACTTTCCTGACAGAAATCTATCTAATTTGCTTTTGAATGAATCAACACACTGTTTCCACCATCTCCCTAAGATCATAATAAGATCATAAGAACTAGGAGCAGGAGTAGGCCGTCTGGCCCCTCGAGCCTGCTCCGCCATTCAATAAGATCATGGCTGATCTTTTCGTGGACTCAGATCCACTTACCCGCGCTCTCACCGTATCCCTTAATTCCTTTATTGTTCAAAAAGATATCTACCTTAGCTTTAAAAACATTTACTGAAGAAGCGTCAACTACTTCACTGGGCAAGGAATTCCATAGATTAACAACCCTCTGGGTGAAGAAGTTCCTTCTTAATTCAGTCCTAAATCTGCTCCCTCTAATCTTGAGGCTATGCCCTCTTGTCCTGGCTTCACCTGCCAGTGGAAACATCCTCTCTACTTGTATCTTATCTATTCCCTTCATAATTTTATATGTTTCTATAAGATCCCCTCTCATTCTTCTGAATTCCAATGAATATAAGCCCAATCTACTCAGTCTCTCCTCATAAGCCAACCCCCTCAACTCCGGAATCAACCTAGTGAACCTCCTCTGCACCCTCTCCAGTGCCAGTACATCCTTTCTCAAGTAAGGAGACCAAAACTGCACACAGTACTCCAGGTGCGCCCTCACCAGTACCCTATACAGCTGCAACATAACCTCTCTGCTTTTAAACTCAATCCCTTTAGCAATGAAGGACAAAATTCCATTTGCCTTCCTAATTACTTGCTGTACCTGCAGACCAACCTTCTGCGATTCATGCACAAGGACACCCAGGTCCCTCTGCATAGCAGCATGCTGCAACTTTTTACCATTCAAGTAATAATCCTTTTTACTGTTACTCCTACCGAAATGAATGACTTCACATTTATTAACATTGTATTCCATCTGCCAGACCTTTGCCCACTCACTCAATGTATCTATGTTCCTCTGCAAAGTTTCACAGTCATCTGCACACTTTGCTCTGCCACTCATCTTAGTGTCATCTGCAAACTTTGACAACCTACACGTGGTCCCCAACTCCAAATCATCTATATAAATTGTAAATAATTGCGGTCCCAACACCGATCCCTGAGGCACACCACTAGTGACTGATTGCCAACCAGAATAGCACTCATTTATCCCCATCCTCTGCTTCCTGTTAGTCAACCAATCCTCTATCCATGCTAATACTTTACCCCTAACACCATGCATCCTTATCTTATGCAGCAGCCTCTTGTGCGGCAACTTGTCAAAGGCCTTTTGGAAATCTAGGTACACCACATCCACTGGGTCCCCATTGTCCACCTTGCTCGTAATGTCATCATAGAATTCCAAAAGATTTGTCAAGCATGACCTGCCCTTCATGAACCCATGCTGCGTCTGCCCAATGGGACAATTTCTATCGCAATGCCCTGCTATTTCTTCCTTGATAATAGACTCAAGCATCTTCCCCACTACAGAGGTTAAGCTAACCGGTCTATAATTCCCCATCTTTTGTCTACCTCCCTTTTTAAACAGTGGCGTCACATCTGCTGTTTTCCAATCTGCTGGGACTACCCCAGAGTCCAGTGAATTTTGGAAAATTACCGCCAGTGCACCTGCTATTTCTCCCGCCATCTCTTTTAGTACCCTGGGATGCATTCCATCAGGGCCAGGAGACTTATCAATCCTTAGCTCCATTAGCTTGCCCAACACTACCTCTTCCGTAATAATGATTGTTTCCAGTTCCTCACCTACGTTCGTCTCTTTGTCAATTACTGGCATGTTATTAATGTCCTCCACTGTGAAGACCGATACAAAATACCTGTTCAATGCCTCGGCCATTTCATCATATCCCATAACTAAATTCCCCTTCTCATCCTCCAAAGGACCAACGTTTACTTTAGCCACTCTTTTTCGTTTTATATATTTATAGAAACTTTTGCTATCTGTCTTTATATTCTGTGCTAGTTTTTTCTCATGTTCTATCTTACTTTTCTTTATAGCTCTTTTTGTGGCTTTCTGTTGACCTTTAAAGTTTTCCCAATCTTCTAGTTTCATGCTATTTTTGGCCACTTTGTATGCCTTCTCTTTCAATTTGATAGCCTCCCTTATTTCCTTGGACACCCATGGCAGATTACCCCTTTTCTTCCAGTCCTTCCTTTTTACTGGAATATACTTTTGCTGAGCACTTTGAAAAATTGCTTTGAAAGTCCTCCACTGCTCGTCAACTGTCCCACCATAAAATCTTTGTTTCCAGTCTACTTTAGCCAAGTCCTCCCTCATTCTATTGTAGTCTCCCTTGTTCAAGCGCAGGACCCTGGTATTGGATTTTATCTTCACACTCTCCATCTGTATTCTAAATTCAACCATACTGTGATCACTCCTTCCAAGAGGATCCCTAACTATGAGGTCATTAATTATTCCTGTCTCATTACGCAGGACTAGATCTAGGATAGCTTGCTCCCTCGTCGGTTCCATTACATACTGTTCAAGAAAACTATCACGGATACACTCAACGAACCCCTCCTCAAGGCAACCCTGACTGAGCTGGTTCGACCAATCTACATGTAGATTAAAATCCCCCATGATAATTGCCGTACCATTTTTACAGGCATTAGTTATTTCTTCGTTTATTGCCCGCCCCAATGTGATGTTATTATTTGGTGGCCTATAGACTACGCCTATCAATGACTTTTTCTTCTTAGAGTTTCTAATTTCCACCCAAATGGATTCAACCTCATTCTCCATAGAACCTATATCATCTCTCAGCACCGCCCTGATGTCGTCCTTGAATATCAGAGCTACCCCACCTCCCTTACCTTCCTGTCTGTCCTTCCGAATAGTCTGGTACCCCTGGATATTTATCTCCCAGTCGTGACCAACCTGTAACCATGTCTCCGTAATGGCTACCAAATCATATTCATTCACGATGATTTGTGCCGTTAACTCCTCAACCTTGTTACGAATGCTACGAGCATTCAGGTAAAGTGCCTTTATGCTAGCTTTCTTACCCTCATGATTTCCAACATCACTAATAATAACTCCTGAGTTATCCTTCCTTTCTGCTTCTTTCATAGTCTGCCTTGAACTTAAACCCTCCTGCACACATTAACCTGCTGCTTACCTTTTTATTTACCATCATACTCCCTGTCGTTTTCCCTTTCCCTTCCCCCCCGAGTCACTAGTTTAAAGTCCTAGAGACCACCCTATTTATCCATTTCGCTAGAACACTGGTTCCAGATCAGTTCAGGTGGAGACTGTCCCATCGGTACAGATCCCCCCGGTTCCAAAACTGATGCCAATGCCCCATGAAATGGAACCCCTCTTTCCCACACCACTCCCTTAGCCACGTGTTTACTTCCCTAATATTCTTATCCCTAAACCAATTTGCACGTGGCTCGGGCAGTAATCCGGAGATTATGACCCTCGAGGACCTGTTCCTTAATTTCGTTCCTAGTGCTTTATAATCCCCAAACAGGTCCTCCATCCTAGCCTTGCCTATGTTGTTAGTCCCAACGTGGACCACAACAACTGGATCCTCCCCCTCCCGCTCCAATATCCTTTCAAGCCGGTCAGAGATGTCCTGCACCCTGGCACCGGGCAGGCAACACACCATGCGGGACTCCCGATCCGGCTTGCAAAGGATACTATCTATCCCCCTAATTATAGAATCCCCTATAACTACCACTTGTCTTTTTGCTCCCCCCTCTTGAATGGCCTTCTGCACCATGGTGCACCCTCCCCGCAGCCCTTTTCCTCATCCACACAGGGAGCAAGTATCTCGTACCTGTTGGATAAGGTCAAAGGCTGAGGCCCCTCCACTCCTGAACTCAGAATCCCCCTTCCTGCCTCACTTGTAATCACACCCTGTTGTCCCTGATCACTAACTGAATTTGAATTACTTAATCTACCAGGTGTGACTGCCTCCTGAAACAAAACGTCCAGGTAACTCTCCCCCTCCTGGATGTGCCGCAGTGTTTGAAGCTCAGATTCCAGATCATCAACTCTGAGCCGGAGCTCTTCCAGCAACCAACACTTGCTGCAGATGTGGTCCCTGCCGTTCACAATGGGGACAGCCAGCTCCCACATCATACAGCTACAGCACATCACCTGCCCAGCCATCTCTACTTAGTTAATTACTTTATATAAATTTATATAAGGTGCCTGTTCCATAATTTCCCACTTGCTCACTGAAATATTGTTACTGTAGATTAGTTATGAATTTACCCCCCTTCAAGTGCAGGCTGTGGCCTCTGTGGCTACTGTTCTGAACAAGTTGGAACAGCTTGTTATAGTCTATATTATGTAGTTCCTTTTGAATCCCTTCCTAGGTTTTTGGTCCACACGTGAAGCACTTTGTATTTCGGTACATTTGAATTTCATCTGCCACCTGTCTGCCCAATTTCCAAGTGTATTCAAATCTTCTTGTAGCTTATTCTATTCAGCTTTGGAGTCTACCACCTTCATTAGCTTTGTATCATTTACAGATTTAGCCATTGTACTTGTGACTACTAGCTCCAAATCATTTATGAGGATATTAAACAAAAGATCTCTGCGGAACCCCACTTGGTAACATTCACCCAAGCTAATGACAATCCCCATTTCAGGCTCTATTGGTGTTTGTGGACTAATATTGGTGCAGAATGGCTGCTGTATTTGCCTACTTAGTGGTCACTACACTTTAAAAGGAATTCAGTTTGTATATGGAAGTATATTTGGCCTTACGGGAAGAACATTCCCAAGATATCCATTCAAGACTAGCATTTTCCATTCCACCTGAATAAGGTGAAAAATGTGAAAAAGAGGGCAGTTGTGTGCTATGGTTTTATGTGCTCCAGGCACTAGATTAAAACTGCTCAAATTTATATCAATTATTACCTTTAAAGACAGCAGAGGGGAGAAACAGTCATTCCATATGTAAGGCATCATATGAACCATTTCCCTCTGTTTGTTAAAAAGCAGAGGATGATTAAATTTCAGAGAACTACAGATACATCTTCAGTGATTAGAATGGCAGGGCCAAATATCTACGAAGAAGGATACACACAAAGCAGGAGAAGGAATAAACTCACAAACAACTTGTACCACAGACCTGCTTCCAGTTATCAGAATGAAATTTCATCAGACTTTCAATTTAATCCAGGATAATGAAATAAATTCTCTCCACTGATCAGACCCAAATGGAGTTTGCAGTTCTGGCGCATAATCACAGCAAGAATATTATTACTCTTGAGAAGGTACAAAGTTGGTAACAAAGGTTATTCCAGGTATCAGAATTCCAAGTTACAAGAAAAGATTATGAAGGAAATTAACAAAACATATCTGAGCACATTGCTCAATTCATTGAAGGATTCCAACACCAAAAGGCACCAATGACCAATTACGAATTTCCCCAAACACTAGAGAGCTGTAGAGTAAATTACTAGGGAAGGGCATTAAAACAGAGAATAAATGAGATCAAGAGACAACTGGATGCATTTCTAGAGAAAGAAGTGATTGAGGCATATAGTGAGAAAGTGTGGTTAATGCAAGAAAAAAAGGCAATGGGCACCGTCAAATGGACATTTTCTATTCTTAAAAACAGTTCTGTTCTCTTTGGTTGGCTCTAAGAGTCTTATGTCTCAACACAGCACCTAGAATGGATGAGCCCACAGCATTACAGAATGCCATAATTTGATACAAATTCATACTCATTGAGGACTGTTGAGGAAGTTGACATGGTTGTAGTAGGGAGACACAGTAGTGAAACAATGCAGCAGGATGCCTCCAACTGTCAAATTTGCACTGTTTTATATATAATGTCTAAAAAGTTATCCATAGTATCCTTCTAAACAAGGGTTAATTAGGTGACTATGTTTTCTTTACTTCAAAGAGTACTTGGCCTTGAGACAATCTCTTAATCAGGTTAATGTGAGAAAGTTAAATGTCAGCTCTTGTGTTTTGCAGATGTTAAAGGTATGCAACTCTATAACTTGGTCCAAACCATTCAATTCAGATTCAAGAACTGTTTATCGAGATTGTATCACAGTGCGATAACAGACTTAAATGTGGTTTAGTTGTGGTTACGTGTTAAAATTGGCTAAAAGTGAAATGGCCTTGGACTGTCCTAACTCTATGCAGTGAATTCCACTGTACTCTTGTTTGGTAATGACTTCAAAATTCATCTGCTTTCCTTCAGAAAATAAATTCTTGGGACAAGAGCAGGGTCTAGCTTCAGATTTTCTGGTGGATTCTGAAGGCTGTTCAGTCTCTGTTCAGCACATGGCTCATATTTCACATGAATCGCCAAACATGAAGAATAAAGCTTAACACAAGGGCACAAGATGAGTGGACTAATAGCTTTCTCTGTGCCAGTACTCAGCTCTTTGTTTTAATGCCAGGAGACTGATCTAATTACTGGAGAAGGGTTGGGGAGAACTCTGATGAACTCAATGCTATAGATCATAGTTATCTTGAACACAAGTGTCAATATCATTCTTTGTATATTAAAACTTCCTTGTTTTGGTCTGTCAAATCTCAGACCTGAAGGTAATATTTTCTGACTATCGAAACTTAGTGTGGCAGTGTAGCCCGAGGCTGCAGTTAATCCAATAGCAACAACACAACTGGTAGTCTTCAAATCTGCGCGCTCTACAGGGAGAGAAAGGCAAAAGATTCAGATTTCAGACTGTAAGGGGAATGGCTCATTTACAGAAAAGAACCTGAAACTGCAGCAGGAATCTTTACTTGGTTTCAAACCTTTGCTGCATCTAATCTGGTAGTGCCTAATTCTAACCATGGGTACCACAAGTGAAGAAATCCATTCTCCAACACTGATACACAGCACAAAGGAGGCTATTCTGCCCATCATGCCTGTACCGTCACTTTGAAAGAGCGATCCAATTAGACCCCGCCCCCTCTGCTTCCCCATAGCCCTCCAAATTCCTCCTTTTCAATTATTTATTCAATTCCGAATTGAAAACTATGATTGGATCTGCTTCTGTTGCCCTTTCAGGCAATGCATTACAGATCATAAAAACTTGCTGCATTAATTTTATTTCCCTCATTTCGCTTCTGCTTCTTTTGTCAATTACCTTAAAGCTGTCCTCTGGTTACCAACCTTTCTGCCTTATTTACTATATCAAAACCTTTAAAAGATTTTGAACTCCTGTATCAAATCTCCTCTTAGTCTTTTTAGCTCTAAGGAGAACAATCCCAGTTTCTCTTGTCTCGACATAACTGAAATCTTTCATTCCTGGTGCCATTCCAGAAATTCTCCTCAGCACTCTCTCAGATAACTTGATATCCTTCCTAAAGTGTGCTGCTTGGAACTGCTCACAATACTCCAAATGGGTCCTAACCAGTGTTTTATAAAGGTTTGGCATACTTCTTTGCTTTTATACTCTATGACTCTATTTATAAAGCCAAGTATCCCATTTGCCTTCACCTCTACTGAGCTTACAATTCACCAAAAATATTAGAAACCAAATATAACTTTAACTGTAAGTACCATCACTAATAACAGTTACCTGGTGTGTGTTTTTTTTTAATCCTTGGGCAATCAAAGGCTCCTTGGGAAAGCTTGATTAAAATGCCAGTGAAAAGTTGGAATGAATTCATAATGGAATCTTATTCCAGTCATCAATCACTCAGTGCCAGGCAGCTGCAGGATTGTTTTCCTTTTCTCTCCCTCTCCAAAATACAGATGTATTTTGATTTCATGTGCCCTATAGATGTACTGGCATGTCTTTGGGCCTTTAAATATACTGTTATGATCCCACCAGCAAACCAAAAGAACCAAATCCAGTTTGGCAGGGGGATGGGAACCGGAGCTACGGATCAGTGGATGGGGTAGCTGTTGAACAGGCAGATACAGAGTGCAGAGAGTCTGTGAGGAAGGTTGGACAGTTGACAGGGCAAAGTTGCAGCCAGTATGATGGGTTGAAGTGTGTCTATTTTAATGCAAGAAGTGTCAGGAATAAGGGTGATGAACTTAGAGCATGGATCAGTACTTGGAGCTACGATGTTGTGGCCATTACGGAGACTTGGATATCACAGGGGCAGGAATGGATGTTGGATGTTCCGGGGTTTAGATGGTTCAAAAGGAATAGGGAGGGAGGGAAAAGAGTTGGGGGAGTGGCATTGCTAATCAGGGATAGTATCACAGCTGCAGAAAGGGAGGTCGTCGAGGAGGGTTTGTCTACTGAGTTATTATGGGTGGAAGTCAGAAACAGGAAAGGAGCAGTCACTTGATTGGGAGTTTTCTACAGACCCCCCAATAGCAACAGAGACACGGAGGAACAGATTGGGAGGCAGATTTTGGAAAGGTGCAGAAGTAACAGGGTTGTTGTCATGGGTGACTTCAACTTCCCTAATATTGATTGGAACCTCCTTAGTGCAAATATTTTGGATGGAGCAGTTTTTGTCAGGTGTGTCCAGGAAGGTTTCCTGACTCAATATGTAGATAGGCCGACTAGAGGGGAGGCTATGTTGGATTTGGTGCTTGGCAACGAACCAGGCCAGGTGGCAGATCTCTCGGTGGGAGAGCATTTCGGTGATAGTGATCACAACTCCCTGACCTTTACTATAGTCATGGAGAGGGACAGGAGCAGACGGGATGGGAAAATATTTAATTGGGGGAGGGGGAATTACAATGCTATTAGGCAGGAACTGGGGAGCATAAATTGGGAACAGATGTTCTCAGGGAAATGCACGACAGAAATGTGGAGGTTGTTTAGGGAGCACTCGCTGCGACTGCTGGATGGGTTTGTCCCGATGAGCCAAGGAAGGGATGGTAGGGTGAAGGGATGGTAGGGTGAAGGAACCTTGGATGGCAAGAGATGTGGAACAGCTAGTCAAGAGGAAGAAGGAAGCTTACTTAAGGTTGAGGAAGCAAGGATCAGACAGGGCTCTAGCGGGTTACAAGGTAGCCAGGAAGGAACTGAAGAATGGACTTAGGAGAGCTAGAAGGGGACATGAAAAAGTCTTGGCGGGTAGGATTAAGGAAAATCCCAAGGCGTTCTACACTTATGTGAGGAACAAGAGGATGGCCAGAGTGAGGGTAGGGCCGATCAGGGATAGCGGAGGGAACTTGTGCCTGGAGTCGGAGGAGGTAGGGGAGGTCCTAAATGAATACTTTGCTTCAGTATTCACTAACGAGAGGGACCTGGTCGTTTGTGAGGACAGCGTGAAACAGGCTGATATGCTCAAACAGGTTGATGTTAAGAGGGAAGTTGTGCTGGAAATTTTGAAAGACATGAGGATAGATAAGTCCCCGGGGCCAGACGGGATATACCCAAGGATATTACGGGAAGCGAGGGAAGAGATTGCCGCGCCTTTGGCGATGATCTTTGCGTCCTCACTGTCCACTGGAGCAGTACCGGATGATTGGAGGGTGGCAAATGTTATTCCCTTGTTCAAGAAAGGGAATAGGGATAACCCTGGGAATTATAGACCAGTCAGTTGGGGCGGTGCAGTGGTTAGCACCGCAGCCTCACAGCTCCAGTGACCCAGGTTCAATTCTGGGTACTGCCTGTGTGGAGTTTGCAAGTTCTCCCTGTGTCTGCGTGGGTTTCCTCCGGGTGCTCCGGTTTCCTCCCACATGCCAAAGACTTGCTGGTTGATAGGTTAATTGGCCTTTATAAATTGCCCCTAGTATAGTTAGGTGGTAGGGAAATATAGGGACAGGTGGGGATGTGGTAGTAATGTGGAATTAGTGTTGGATTAGTATAAAATGGGTGGTTGATGGTCGGCACAGACTCGGTGGGCCGAAGGGCCTGTTTCAGTGCTGTATCTCTAAATCAAAAAAATCAAAAAATCAGTCTTACGTCGGTAGTGGGCAAATTATTGGAGAGGATTCTGAGAGACAGGATTTATGATTATTTGGAAAAGCATAGTTTGATTAGAGACAGTCAGCATGGCTTTGTGAGGGGCAGGTCATGCCTCACAAGCCTTATTGAATTCTTTGAAGATGTGACAAAACACGTTGATGAAGGAAGAGCAGTGGATGTGGTGTATATGGATTCTAGCAAGACTTTTGATAAGGTTCCCCATGGTAGGCTCATTCAGAAAGTAAGGAGGCATGGGATACAAGGAAAGTTGGCTGTCTGGATACAGAATTGGCTGGCCCATAGAAGACAGAGGGTGGTAGTAGATGGAAAGTATTCAGCCTGGAGCTCGGTGACCAGTGGTGTTCTGCAGGGATCTGTTCTGGGACCTCTGCTCTTTGTGACTTTTATAAATGACTTGGATGAGGAAGTGGAAGGCTGGGTTAGCAAGTTTGCCGATGACACAAAGGTTGCTGGAGTTGTGGATAGTGTGGAAGGCTGTTGTAGGTTGCAACGGGACATTGACAGGATGCAGAGCTGGGCTGAGAAGTGACAGATGGAGTTCAACCTGGAAAAGTGTGAAGTGATTCATTTTGGAAGGTCGAATTTGAATGCAGAATACAGGCTTAAAGACAGGATTCTTGGTAGTGTGGAGGAACAGAGGGATCTTGGGGTCCATGTCCATAGATCGCTCAAAGTTGCCACCCAGGTTGATAGGGTTGTTAAGAAGGCGTATGGTGTGTTGGCTTTCATTAACAGGGGGATTGAGTTTAAGAGCCGCGAGGTTATGCTGCAGCTCTATAAAGCCCTGGTTAGACCACACTTGGAATATTGTGTTCAGTTCTGGTCGCCTCATTATAGGAAGGATGTGGAAGCTTTAGAGAGGGTGCAGAGGAGATTTACCAGGATGCTGCTTGGACTGGAGGGCATGTCTTACGAAGAAAGGTTGAGGGAGCTAGGGCTTTTCTCATTGGAGTGAAGAAGGATGAGAGGTGACATGATAGAGGGGTACAAGATGATGAGAGGCATAGATAGAGTGGATAGCCAGAGACTTTTTCCCAGGGTGGAAAGGGCTATCACCAGGGGGCATAATTTTAAGGTGATTGGAGGAAGGTTTCGGGAGATGTCAGAGGTAGGTTCTTTACACAGAGAGTGGTGGGTGCATGGAATGCACTGCCAGTGGTGGTGGTAGAAGCAGATACATTAGGGACATTTAAGCGACTCTTGGATAGGTACATGGATGATAGTAGTATGAAGAGTATGTAGGTAGTTTGATCCTAGAGTAGGTTAAAGGTTCGGCACAACATCGTGGGCCGAAGGGCCTGTACTGTGCTGTACTGTTCTATGTTCTAAATCCAACGACTGACCCCAATTTAGGAAACCAAACCAAATGGACAAGATTTCACTTTTATAAATATTACTCAACACTCAAACCAAAGCCAACTTAAATTAAACATGAAGCAACAGACAGACAATGGCCAATATATATACTACAAATTATATCTTAACTATCAGATACAAGAGAGATGGGTCTCAGTTTCACTGGGCAGTTCACCCAGCATATATGGCACAAAAACACAGTCAAGCAGCTCCTCACAACTCTGAAGTTCCTCATCGATTTTCAGCTCCTTTCTTCAAGCATTTAGCCACTGTTCTTCCGATGGCAGCTCTCTCTCAATCCAAGCTCCATGGGTTTGGCCTTTACTACAAGGAGCACTTCACCAGAACCTCCTCAGCTCTGCTCAGAGTAGTCTTGATGGTGTAGATTTACCATGTCTTCCCTTTTTCTGAGTCCTGCAGTGACAACCTGTGCACTGTACGACCGCATCTGGTTAGTCGACTACTTTAAATAACAGAAACAGATCCTGGATTCAGTCTTCACTTTCTTCTGCTCCACTCTTGCCTGGTCTGCCTGATCTGGGGAAGACTGTGTCTCCTATTATGTTCCACCCCTGCCTCAGCACTGAAACAGCCCTCATCAAAGTCACCAATAACATTCTATGTTACTGTGGTAAACTACCTTTCCTCATCCTAGTTGATTATCTGCAACCTTCAACACCGTTGACCACACCGCCCTCCTCCAACGCCCCTCTTCCGTTGCCCAGCTGGGTAGAACTTGCCTGGTTCCATTCTATTGAATCATAGCCAGAGAATGACCTGCAATAATTTCTCTATCCACTCCTGCACCATTACCTCTGGTGTCTCCAAGGATCTATCCTTGCTTCCCTCCTACTTCTTATCAACCTGCTGCCCTTGCAACATCAGGTTCCACATGTACGCTGACATCATTCAGCTTTATCTCACCACTACCTCTCTTGACACCTCCGTTGTCTCTGATTGGTCATGCTGATTGCCCAACATCCAGTATTGGATCAGCAGAAATCTTCTCTAACTAATCACTGAGATGGCTGAAGCAATCGTCTTCAGTCCCCACCACAACCTCTGTTCCCTGACCACTATTTCCATCCCTCACCCTGGCACTACCTGAAGCTGAGCCAGACTGTTCACAACCTTGGTGTTGCGTTTCACCCCAAGAGAAGCTTCCAAGCACATATCCACTCTGACACTAAGACCCCCTGCTGCTGCAGGGTCATGCGACTCCACCTCTGCCTCAGCTCATCAGCTGCTGAAACCTTTATCCATGCCTTTGTTGCCTCTTGTCAAGAAAACCAAAAGAGGAATTATTAATTCATCAGTTGAAAACTTACATTAAACATTTAATGGAAAAATCCTGTAGCTAACTTTTAAAAAACTAGCAGCCAAGATGGCCACTGCAATTTGCATCTGAAACACCTATTCACATTCCAAAGACTCACCCTAAGACAAAGGTCTGAGCAGCATGGACCCAGAACTATGGCCTGCTCTAAGTGACTGAATTACCTAAGATTGCTTCATTAGTATGGCATTCAAAGCAATCCTAACATCTTGACTCCGAAAGAACAAGCCCCCTCCAAGTGTAAATATTGGCATCCTGGGGCCTGGGGAGTCAATTCGGAACCTTGAATATCATTAGAAGGTTCCAGCGAATACACTGAGGCTGTTATGCAACTGTCCGTCCATCTCTATGAAAGCTAAAAGTTTCCTTGAACAAAGGCAGAGGGGCAGTAACTCTGACTGTGCAGCAGGAGAAAGGCTGTGTGCCTCTCCCTCTCTTTCTTGCCTGATAACACAAGTTTGGACCCCAACTGCGACTGTGGACCCTCCAAACCTACAGATTGCTACAGATAGAGACCAGGCAGAGAGAGCCACCTACAAATCTACCTCTAAGAAAGCCTTGAGCCAAGTGGACCAGCCACAAAGTGCACTTTGACCAGCCAAGGACTTCAAGGATACAACCTCATCTGGAAGACCACCGAATCATCCAACTTCATAGACTGTGTATTTAATTTCCATTTGTTCTGGACTCTAATCCAACCATAGAATCTACTTTCCCCTCTGTAATCTATTTGTGTGTGACAGTCTCATGTGAATGTGCAGGTGAATGTGTAGCGTAAATTTATAATTTTTTCTAGATTGGTTTTAGATTAGTTAAGTATAACAAACTCACCCCTTTCCTATTTAAACTCTGAAAACCTGTTCAACTGATTCTTTCACGATCACATTAAAGGTAAAGGGTAAAAAACTCAGTTTTAATAAAAGGAATAAACCCTGTTGCGGTCAAATAAGAGGAAAGACAAGAGGGGAGCCTTGGACCCCCTCCTCACCTAGCCCATAACACTCTCGACTGGACTATTCCAGTCACTCCTGGTCAGCCTCGCAGCTTCCACACTACATAAACATGCTCATCTAAACTCTGCTGCCCATACCTTAACTCGCAGCAAGTCTCGTTCACCCATCATCTGTGTTTGCTGACCTACAATTGTACCTGGTCTGACAATGCCTCAGTTATAAAATTCTCATCCCCATTTTAATATCCTTCCATGGCCTCGCCACTCCCCATCTCTGTAACCTCCTACAGCCCGATAAGCCTTTGAAATCTCTGCGCTCCTCTAATTCTGGCACAGAATCACAGAATTGTTACAGCGCAGAAGGAGGCCATTCGGCCCATCATGTCCCACCAGCTCTCTGAAAGAGCAATTCCCCTGCCTTCCCCCCATAACCCTGCACATTCTTCCTTTTTCATATAACTGTCTTATTCCCTTTTGAATGCTTCAATTGAACCTGCCTCCACCACGTTCTCAGGCAGCGCATTCCAGACCTTAACCAATCATTATATGAAAAAGTTTTTCCTCATGTCACTTTTGCTTCTCTTACCAAATATTCTCGATCCTTTCACGAGTGGGAACAGTTTCTCTCTATCTACTCTGTCCAGGCCCCTCACGATTTTGAATACCTCTATCAAATCACCTCTCAGCCTTCTCTTCGCCAAGGAAAACAGTCCTAACTTCTCCGATCCATCTTCAAAACTGAAATTCCTCATGCCCGGAACGATTCTTGTGAATTTTTTCTGCACTCTCTCCAATGCCCTCACGTCTTTCCTCAAGTGCAGCGCCCAGAATTGGACGCAATACTCCAGCTGAGGCCAAACTAGTGTTGTATATAAGTTCAACATAACTTCCTTGCTCTTGTACTCTATGCCGCTATTAATAAAGCCCAGGATACTGTATGCTTTATTAACCGCTCTCTCAAACTGTCTTGCCACATTCAATGACTTATGCGGATATACACCCAGGTCCCTCTGCTCCTGCACCTCCTTTATTCACCTCCTGTACCCTTTATTCTATATTGTCTCTCCATGTTCTTCCTACCATGAATCACTTCACATTTCTCTGCATTGAACTTCATCTGCCACCTGTCTGCCCATTCCACCAACTTGTCTATGTCCTTTTGAAGTTCTACACTATCCTCCTCACAGTTCACAATGCTTCCAAGTTTCGTATCATCTGCAAACTGTGAAATTGTGCCCTGTACACCAAGGTCTAGGTCATTAATATATTGTGGGAAAAGCAAGGATCCCTGGGGAACTCCACTACAAACCTTCCTCCAGCCCGAAAAACATCCATTACCCACTACTCTTTGTTTCCTGCCACTCAGCCATGTTGCTACCAGCCCTTTTATTCCATGAGCTACAAATTTGCACCTTGCACATCCCTGATTTTAATCACTCCACCAATGGCAGCTGTACTTTCAGCTGTCTGGGCCCTATTCTCTGGCATTCCTTCCCTAAATCTCCCCAATTCTCAACTTCTCTTTCTTTAAGATACTCCTACCTTTTTGAAACCTACCTTCTTAACCAAAGTTTTGGTCACCTGTCATATCATCTCCTTCTGTGGCTTGGTGTCAATTTTTGTTTACTGATAATGCTCATGTTAAACTCCTTGGGGCATACTACTACACTGAAGGTGCTATATAAATGCTAGTAGTTGTTACATCAGATAGAGTAGAGATAGTTGCCAACAGTGGCACTTCGACCATAGCTCAAAAACACAAATGACCCTCACACTGCCTGACCACCTGAAGTTAAATAGCACACACTATAAAACAATAAATAATGAACAGATCTGAGCTTAAATTTACAGAAGGTGGAAGTTAGGAGGCTGTCCAGGAAAACATTGGAATAGTCGAATCTGGAGGTAACAAAAGGATGGATGAGGTTCAAGCCGTAGGTGGGCTGAGGTAGAGACAGGTGATGTTACAGAAATGGAAGTAGGTGTAGGTGGCCTTAGTGATGGAAAGGACATAGGGTCAGAAGCTCATCTCAGGGTCAAATAGGACACAGAGGTCATGAATGGTCTGGTTCAGCATGAAACATTGGTCAGTATGGAGGGTGCAAATGGTAACTAGTGAACAGAGTTTGTGGCAGCGCAGCCTATCAATACAGAGGCAGTGGAAGGGTCGAGTAAGGTGGTGATGAGAAAGAGCTGGGTGTCATCAGTGTACATATGGAAACTGCCATTGTATTTTTGGATATCAGCGAGGAGTAACATGAGATGAAAAATAGGAGGGGCCAAGGATAGATCTTTGGTGGACTCTAAAGGTAATAACATGGGAATGGGAAGAGATGTCATAGCAGGAAATTCTCTGGCTACAAGAGTGGAACTAGGCAAGGGAAGTCCATTCAGCTGTGCAATATAGGAGAGGTGTTAGGAGAGGATGATGTGGACAACACTGTCAAAGGGTGCACACGGTTCGAGATGTATGAGAACAGGTAGTGCACCACGGTCACAGTCATAGGATGTCATTACTAACTATTAAGGCTGTTTCAGTGCTGTGGCAATGATGGAAACGTGATTGAAGAGGTTCAAGCATGGAGTTGCTGGAAGCATGGACATAGATTTGGGCGGCGATATGTTCTACCATTTTGAAGAGGAAAGGGAGGTTAGAGATGGGAGGTAGATTGCAAGGACAGAGGGGTCAATGGCAATGTTCCCTCTAAGCTGCGCAGCTGCACAGCAACCTGAAAGTCTCT
The DNA here is from genome assembly GCF_036365525.1 of Heterodontus francisci. Classification (NCBI taxonomy): domain Eukaryota; kingdom Metazoa; phylum Chordata; class Chondrichthyes; order Heterodontiformes; family Heterodontidae; genus Heterodontus; species Heterodontus francisci. Next base: position 62,341,125 of record NC_090393.1, on the reverse strand, counting down.
GTACAAGCTGTCCCCTTTAAATTGCCGCATTTAAAGAAATTGCCTATGCACGCGAAAAAAAAATTAAAGGGAACGTCGGTCAAGGGTAGTTTGTGCAGAGGGGATCATTCTTTATGTATAAATGATCTGAAATCCCTTGAATAGATTTCAGCCCAAGATTTTCTAATTCCTGTACATATCCCAAACTGTTTGGAGAACTGGAAAGCTTCTATCACAATACACATTCGCAATCCTCATCACATTTAGTTTCCCTCTCTAAATTAAAGTTTTTTTTATTATAAACATATGATTTACCCATCACAAACTTCAAATAATGTAGAACTCTGCATCTTGTGCCGTCTCCCATCCATCAGTCCCTGTCCTTGCCCAGAAAAGCCATTTCAAGATCTGGTCTTCAAAACTCTCCAAGACCTTACTCCACCAATTTTGTGAAATCCTTACTTGACATACATCTCATTCTACACCCTCCTGTCTTCTACCCCTGTAGTACCCTTAACCATTCCCCCTCCCCACCCCCAACTCCATCACTGGAAGCTGATCCTTCAGCCATTAGCATCTGCTTGTTTGAACACTATTCCCAAACCAGCTAACCTTCAGTACCTCACTCCTCACCACCCAAACTGTCCTTTTTAAAAAAATCACTTCTTCGACTTTGTTCAGTCTCCTCCCTAAATTCCTTTACCTTGTAAGGCATTCTGTGGGAATCAGCACCATATTAATGTAAGGTTTTGTTGATATGCCTGTAAGATATCCTAGTCACGTGTGTGTGTATATATATATATATGTAGGGTTAGGATTTGATTTCTCATATGATTAAGGCTTTTGCTTATTTTTAAACTTATAAATGGTTTGTGGATTTGTACTGCAGCTAGAAATAATTAAATGGTTAAAGTTGTTAACTTCCAGAATGTTTTAGGGTTTAATGTGTGAGGACACACAATTTAGCTGACTGTGCTGTTTAGCTTCTGCTGGAGTGCAGGATGAGAGATTCATGGCTGCTGACTACTTCTTCTCTCCACACTGCGAAACAAGATAGCCAAGGTAGTTGTGAGATAAGGAAATGAGATAATGGACCAAAATGGTAAATAAGTTGGCATTGGGCTTTTTGTAGGAACTACCTCATTGTTGGGGGTCTTGTTTACAAAAAACTCTTAACAGGACATAATGAATCATCAGGACAGTGTGCATGACTAGAGGCCCATAAAGTTCTTGAGCTTTCCTTCACAATTTGTAGAGTCAGGTTTGAAAGTATCAATGAAGGTTATGTCTGTATATCAGCCGTGGCTCAGTTGGTAGCGCCATCACCTCAGAGTAAGAAGATGCTGGGTTCTAGTACCACTCCAGGACTCGAGCAGAAAAAATCAAGGCCAACAAGACCACTTCCTCAGTGCTGCACTTTCAGAGATGCTGACTTTCAGATAAGATGCTAAACTGAAGCCCCATCTGCCCTTTCAGGTGGACGTAAAAGATCCCATGGCACTATTTCAAAGAAAAGCAGGGAAGTTATCCCTGGTGTCTTGGCCAATATTTATCCCTCAATTCACATCACAAAAACAGACTATCTGGTTATTATCACATTGCTGTATGTGGGAGTCTGCTTGCACAAATTTGTTGCTGAGTTTCCCACATTACAACAGTGACATTTCAAAAAGTAATTCATTGGCTGTAAAGCAGTTTGAGATGTCCAGTGGTTGAGAAAGGCGCTATATAAATGCAAGTCTATTTCTTTCTTTCTCCACCCGGACGAAAAAGGGGGTAATTGTGTTTATTTTTCTGTACGTCTACTCCTTAAAGGCATTGCATGTGTCAAAGACTTGGCCAAACACGATAACTATATTATGTTGCAACCATATTTGATGCCAGATTTGTATAGGCCTCCATCTCATTTACAAATTAACAGGTCATCATTTCACTGTGGCTCTGTCGCTTTACGATTGTGGCTCGATGACAATCGTATCCACACTGTATGTTGAAATAAATGAGCTATAACTTCCCCTGGTGGATTGTGACCAAGGAAGAACTTAAAGAAACAGATTCTACAATTTATTTATCCAGATGATGTTTCGTAATGCGTTTAAAATGGGCTTATCTTTTTACCTATCACCAAACAAAGGCAGCCACCGCCTAAGCTGACAAGCGTCTTTGCTTGCATCTACATGGAAGATTGCAGCAAATAAAAGCTGTTGAAAGCAAACTAGTGTGAGGGGAAAAAAGAAAATGTGTTTACTTTGATTGTTCTGAAGTCAGAATTCCTTCAAACTTAAATTTCAATCTATATTTGCACAATTTTCCACTCAGTGCATATCATGTATTTATGGTGAGGTTTGCCAAAATGCCAAAGTGGATGATGCTTAAGGGCATCATTTACTTTTTCCCTTTCAAATGAAGGAGGCAAAGAACTACAGCTAGCTTGAGCTGGGATTTATTAACTCAACTAATTTCATTTATTTAATCAATGAGCCACACTCACACCTTGCCCTAGTGATTAATGCAAATATTTTGTGTAAATACACAAGACAACAGCAGTGAATCTTTTTGTGCCTCACTCAAGTCTAGACTTTCAATATTGATATTATTTTTGCGTATAAATAGATATACATCATGTATATATTATACACACACATTCCGAGTGAAAGGGTTAACATCACCATGACAGGCGCTAATACTTTTTCAACCAGATATTTCTTTGGACATAAAAGCCAAACTCTGTACTTACTGAAACCTGAAGCCACAATTGCAAGCAGCAAACAGAGCAGCCGCAGAGTTTGCTGTAGTTACAGTAACTCGTGTTGCCAGGGGATCAAAACAAAATACATCAAATTATTTTCGAATTTGGAATGTCTGAGCCTGGGGTAAGACCTAAAATGTCAGCCTTGCAAACTCTTGCTAAATGGAATATACACCTTCACTAATGTTAGCAGCCACACTTGGTAATATATTTTAAATTATAGGAACATTTTTGCACCAATATGGAAAGAAACACAATGATTACAAAACTTTCAGTTTATTCCAAGATGATGTGGAGGAGTGAAGGATTGCCCGCTGGATCTGCTGATTTCTCTAGTACTGCTGTCCAGAGCTCAACAGTACAAGTTTACAGATGTGGCAGTTTTTGAAGCTTCAATTTAATGCAGAGAACACTCTTTGCTTGCAGGACCAGCACTCGTTTTTTTTTATGGTAAAATCAATTTTCAAGAGCAGCCACTGCTTGGTGTGGTGAGACGAGTCACTGAATCATGTCACACTGCTTATTACTAGCTTGAATCATATGGCAATCAGATCTGTGAGCTTTCAGTTCAACTAAACTTCTTTACCAGACTGTAAGATGGCTACTGGTAGAGAAAAATCTTCTGGGTTGATAACTGTTTACAATGTTTATTTTAGGAGATAACAACTGCTGCTAACACCAAACTATGTGACTAGTTGATGAGTTGATTAAATTGCCCAATCAGAGCACAGAAACAGAGCTCAGCCAGTGAGTGATTAGGTTCAATCAACAAATCAGATCGCAGAGATCTGTTCTTTCAGTCGGATGTCAGAATTAGATCTAGAATTGTGTCATTAGGTGCTAATCAGATCCCAATATATGAGGTGTTCAGTCACAAAAACATCATATATCAAAATGCTTTCTGTGGCATGCAGCTATCATGATACGCCATTTACTCATCCATTGTATCTTTCTAAAAATAAACATTGGCACCGAATTAATACTTTATTAGTAAAATCAAGAAATCACAAATTTCTAACCTTCCAACTGTTCTCATATTTCCCTTTCCCGCACCAAGTCAACAGCCTGCATCCTGCATTGACCCACCCCAATTGGTAGATGTCGCTGCACATTTACCCCACTCCCACACCTACATGATCCAGGACCCAGCCCACCTGTTCTTGACATTGTAAGGCCCAATTTCAATACTGCATGCACATCAGACCAAACGCATGCACGTGTTCACAACTCAGACCTTTGCCACCCTCGAGCTTTTCTGCATTTACTTGATTCCATGGTTCTGGTCCCAAGATGAGAGTAACAAAGGCAGAAGAAGAGAGAGAAATACAAAGAAAGGTGAGATGAATATAGAAAACAGCAAAAAAAAAAGGATTACACTTTTATCACTGTAAGGCAGACACGTGGCTTCTGTAATCAGAAACATTATACAAACTACACATGATGTTAACTAACTCCTCTAGCAGGATTTACCTGGATTATTAACAATTATTCTTTTATCTAGTCATTTTACACATGAGGTGGCACAGGCTGGCCATCATAATCTTCTGGAGTGTCCAAAAGGCAGAAAACACCTCAGTGTCACAATTTATAACCATTCCCAAATTCATTTACGAGATTTATAATTAGACAGAAGTAGAAAGGATTATAGCAGAACTGTCAACAACACAAATACATAACTTGCACTGTGCTTTAAACTGTTTTGAAAATAGGTAGTCTGTAAAGATTATAATTATCGCGTGCTTCTGCTCCACAGAGTTCCATTTAAGCCCCACAATGTGGAAAAATAATGCCGAGGGAAAGATAACATATAACAAGGAAAACCTGCACCTATTTATAACATTCATGTGGGTCTCCAAGGCAGAGTACAACACAGGGGATTAAAGAAGTTCTATCACCTGACAGGTATTAATTGCGAAGGCACCTTTGCTTTCAATGTATTCTGTGCTAAATCTGCCATTACAGATAATGACTCCCTATTTCTCCAGTCTGTAAAATTGCACAAAATTAATTGTTGCCTATGAATGAAACATTTGTGATGTCTTTTGGCGTTTACAGATCAAATAGTCTTCTGTGTCGTCCAAACATTCATCATCCAGAAAGCACAAAACCTGCAGAAGCAACAGAAGGAACTAGTCCATCCTCAGCCTCATTTCGTGCTCCTAATTCCAGCCCCTGCCTTGACTCAACAAGGCCACAGATGAATGCAAAACCTTGATGAGAGACAAAGTACTGATATTAGCTGTGTGGATAAAATATATAGAACACGACGCTCCCTCCCTCAAAACAACTGTAGATTAAAGCTCAGGAGGTGGGGAAATTTTTATGTGAATAAGGTGGCGTACTGCCAGATTTACAAGTTTACAAGGTAATAGTCACTAAAAACCAACCCAATAAATATTCTATTTAAGGCCAACCAGAGGCCTTATAAAATGTTTGCCAGAGAGCCCCGGCTCTGCGATTGGATGGTGCTAAACTGTCAAAATTGAATTTGATTGGACTCTTATTCATTTGTGCCTTGAATTGCTTCTCAAAAATGGGAGACAAAGAAATAAACAGAAAAACGCAGACTCAGCATGAGTGAGAAACAGGCAAATGTTACCAGAGGTTGACAGGAAGTAATGAGATATTTTTATAATGGACCATAGCTGACGCTGATCAGATAGAGGATGATTCAAAGCTTTTCAGTGCATTTTGGAAGCAGAACTACCATTGAGTGAGCAGGGACAATGAAGGAGCTGATCCAAATCTTACAGGATGAACGGAGGTGTTACAACATGGAAATTTCTGGATAAAATGATGGAACACATTTACTGCCAGTTGACTTATTGCTGAGTGTACAAACTATTTACTTTCAGCCATTTGTCTGAAGCCCCAGTGTCATTATTAATGCAAGGTACTGATTAAATCACCTCTTATACAAAATGATTACCTACTTTTTAGCAGTTTCATCATTCATTCGGCACACCACAAGAATCTACCCTAGCTTGATTGCTGTTGGGGGAACCACATACCCAGTACACACATCAAATGTGGCCATGACTTATAGACTGACGGTATGGCGTGTATTTTCCTACTCACGTGTCATATAAAGCCTCAGAATCTGTGCAAGTTTGTTTTGATCTGAAGCCAAATTGAAACTGACTAGCAAACCCCTAACCTCAAAAAACCTACACTCAACAACAAATTGTATTTATGCAGCACCTTTAACATAATAAAATGTCCCAAGGTGCTTCACAGGACCGTTATCAAACAAAATTTCAAAGTGCCACATAAAGAGATATTAGGACAGATGACTATAAGTTTGGCCAAAGACGTAAGGAGTATCTTAAAGGAAGAAGGAGAGGTAGAGAGAATGGAGAGGATTAGGGAAGGAATTGCAGAGCTTGGGGCCTAGATAGCCGAAGCCATGGCTGCCAATGGTGGAGCATTTAAAATTGGGGGTGCACAAGAGACCAGAGTTTTATTTATTTATTTATTTAGAGATACAGCACTGAAACAGGCCCTTCGGCCCACCAAGTCTGTGCCGACCATCAACCACCCATTTATACTAATCCTACACTAATCCCATATTCCCTACCACATCCCCACCTTCCCTCAATTCCCCTACCACCTACCTATACTAGGGGCAATTTATAATGGTCAATTTACCTATCAACCTGCAAGTCTTTTGCTGTGGGAGGAAACCGGAGCACCCGGAGGAAACCCACGCAGACACAGGGAGAACTTGCAAACTCCGCACAGGCAGTACCCAGAATCGAGCTTGGGTCGCTGGAGCTGTGAGGCTGCGGTGCTAACCTAGGGGTTGACGGGTGAGTGGGTATGATTATGGTGGTTGGGTTTGGATATATAAAAAGAATTAAAATGACCCTACTAGATGGTAATTTATCTTTCTTCATTAATCAGTATACCAATTCCGTGCCAATTCAGGAGGAGTGCTGAGAACACAAAGTGACAGGATGGATCGGGCAAATAAATGAGCATGTACAGCAGTCTGATCTAGATAGTAATGTTTAATAAATGTGTGAGGATTACTCCATATGGCAGTCTTCTACAATCATTAATTGGAACCTGACTGATGTGTTCAGAACATAGCCGTAAAATGGCCTTTATCCTGCTCCTTGGCTTTTTCTTGCAACACTGAATGCATTAAATTGCGAAGAACTAAAATCAAGTCCCAACTAGGAACTAGTAGCCTAATTGGCATAATTTCCAAACAGGTCACCAACAGGAAATCCCCTGATTATTCCAAACAAAAACATGAATTAAAAGATCAAACCAGCTACACATGAACCTGAATGGAACTGAATTCTAATTAACTTTGAAAATGGCTGTTGGTACTCCAGTTAAAGAGAGAGGACAGTGTCCACTCTTCCTTACACATATGAGCACCTTGGGACATTGCGTTTCCACATTAAAGGCACTATACAAATATATGTGAATATTTAGGTTTGGTTTTACATTTTGTTTGGCTTGCTCTGTGGGTGCGCAGCTTAAAGTGTGCCTAGGACTGGGCAGGCCTTAGTAACACTGTTTTAGATGTGATCAGAATCCCTGAATTCAGCAGGGTTTCTTCAGAAGAGTCGATTTCTACTGATCCAGTAATCCCTTTATTGGGAGAGTTCGGTGTGCCTGGTTTTGGATACTGATTGGAGCTTGTGAGTTGCATGGTGCCAACACATTCTCAGCACAAACCAATCAATACCAGTGAGTGTTTGCCGTAACCCAACAAAGACTGGCTGTATACATTTACATGGGGAATGGTCCTTCTGCTTTTTCCATTTCTCAATTTGGAGCTGAATAAGGGACATAGTGCTTAGCTATCATTATAGTTATGGTTTGAGTATTTGAGGCAGATCTGGTAAACTAGTACTTTATGCATTGATCACATCCAACAACAATCATGAATGAACTGCTACAATTTGTACAACATTTAAAGCCCTTGGCTTTAATAAGGCCCTGACTACAGGGACAGTTAGTTTGTTTTCATGCAAACTGAGCAATCAACGACTGAACCAATTTGGGGGAAGTGAGGATACTTTGTATGGAACATTAAATACTAATAGTATGGCTCAGTCCCCTTGTTTGCTTTTCCTTATTTTAAAGCTGTTATACAGTCATAGAGTTATACAGCACAGAAACAGGCCCATCATGTCTGTGCTGGCCATCAAGCACCTATCTATTCTAATCCCATTTTCCTGCACTTGGCCTGTAGCCTTGCATGCTATGGCGCTTCAAGTGCTCATCTAAATATTTCTTAAATGTTGTGAGGGTTCCTGCCTCTACCACCTCTTCAGGCAGTGTGTTCCCGATTCCAACCACCATCTGGGTGAGAATTCTTTTCCTCAAAGCCCCTCACCTTAAATCTATATCCGCTGGTCATTGACACCTCCACTAAGGGAAAAGTTTCTTCCTATCTACCCTATCTATTCCCCTCATAATTTTGTATACCTCAATTAGGTCCCCCCTCAGCCTCCTCTGCTCTAACGAAAACAACCCTAGCCTATCCAGTCTCTCTTCATAGCTGAAATTCTCCATGTAGACTACATCAATCGCTTTACCCTCATCTACACATCTAGTAACTTCCTCGAAAAATTCAATCAAATTTGTCAGACATGATCTCCCCGACAAAAGTCATGCTGACTATCCTTAATTAATCCTTGCCTCTCCAAGTGGAGATTAATCCTGTCCCTCAGAATTTTTTCCAATAGTTTCCCTGCCAATGATGTTAGACTCACTGGCCTGTAATTACCTGGTTTATCCCTACTACCCTTCTTGAATAATGGTACCACATTCGCTGTCCTCCAGTCCTCTGGCACCTCTCTTGTGGCCAGAGAGGATTTGAAAATTTGTGTCAGAGCCCCTGCAATCTTCTCCCTTGCCTCACATAGCAGCCTGGGATACTTCTCATCTGGGCCTGGGGATTTATCCACTTTTAAGCCTGCTAAAACCACTAATATCTCCTCCCTTTCAATGCTAATTTGTTCAAGTATATCACAATCCCCCTCTCTGATCTCGACACCTACATCGTCCTTCTTAAAACCTCACCTATGTCCTCTGGCTCCACACACAGATTGCCACTTTGGTCCTTAATGGGTCCTACTCTTTCCCTGGTTATCCTCATGCCCTTAATATACTTAGAAAACACCTTAGGATTTTCCTTTATCTTATCTGTCTTATGGTCAACTTGAGAAATGTGATTAATGAACAGCCCAGAGACAGCAGTGCTTCTCACTAAGCTTGTAAACCGGCTAGCAGTATTAGCTTCATTTAATTTTTCATTCTTTTTCATTCATACATATTCCTCAAGAAGAACAGTACAGGTTTGACGTTCTGGGAGCTCATTCGTCCATAATGATGTCCCAGTTCCCAGGATGAAAGCCTTGAAGAACTTAGAATATTCTTTTCACAAACTGACAAGTATCAGATCTAACCAATTCCTGCAGAGCGATCAAAGACTTGCCCCTATTCAATAGTAAGTGATGGCAATGTACAGCGGTAGAGGTCCTGGAGCTTTATAGGATGTGACAGCCAAAAAGCCTATCCACAGTGTAATGGTGATTTTTTTATGTGCATGTGCTGTAGGTGAATCAATCAAGCTGGATTCCTGTTTGATTTCCTATGATTGTATTTCGCTAGTACCACTGAAATTTAATCAGCATGTGTTACTCGCCAAAGAAAAAAATTAAGAGACTGCAGTATGAAATCACAACATTTTCCTGTAAATGTGAACACCCACTCAAAGTATACACAAAGCAAACAGATCAACAGTACTCAGCGAGATGCTGAGTAAAGATATCTCATCATATGAAGGAAAAACACAGTCCCTGGTTAAATGAGCTTGCATATTCCCTTACCTATTGATTTAGGCACCTCAGCACCCTCTTTAAGAGTCCACCATTTTTTTGTTCATTCATGGGATGTGAGCATCACTGGTGAGGCCAGCATTTATTGCCCCCATCCCTAATTGCTCGAGAAGGTGGTGGTGAGCCACCTTCTTGAACCACTGCAGTCCTTCTGGTGTGGATTCGAGAATTTTGACCCAGTGACAGTGAAGTAACGGCGACATAGTTCCAAGTCAGGTGTGAGACTTGGAGGGCAACTTGCAGGTGGTGGTGTTCCCATGCATCTGCTGCCCTTGTCCTTCTCGTGGTCGAGGTCATGGGTTTTGAAGCTGCAGGCAAAGCAGCCTTGACAAATTGCTGCAGTACATTTTGTAGATGGCATACATTGCTGCCATAGGGTGCTGATCAAGCAGGCTGCTTTGTTCTGGATGGTGTTGAGCTTCTTGGATGTTGTTGCAGCTGCACTCATGCAGGCAAGTGGAGAGTATTCGATCTGACTTGTGCCTAGTAGATGGTGGTCAGGCTTTGGGGAGTCAGCAGGTGGGTTACTCACCACAGAATTCCCAGCCTCTGACCTGCTGTTGCAGCCACAATATTTATATGGCTGGCTCAGTTAAGTTTCTGGTCAATGGTTACCCCCTGGATGTTGATAGTGGGGGATTCTACAACAGTAATGCCGTTGAACATCAAAGGGAGATGGATATATTCTCTCTTGTTGGAGTTGGTCATTGCCTGGCACTTGTGTGGTACAAATGTTACTTGCCACTTATCAGCCCAATCCTGATATGGGCATGGACTGCTTCAGTATGAGGAATTGCAAATGGTACTGAACACATCAGCGAATATCCCCACTTCTGACCTTATGAGAGAGGTGGTCATTTATGAAGCAGCTGAAGATAGCTGGGCCTGGGACACAACCCCAAGGAACCCCTGCAGTAATATCCTGGGGCTGAGATGATTGACCTCCAACAACCACAGCCATCATTTTTTGCGCTAGGTTAGAGTGACTGCCTGTGATCTCAAGGGTAGTCACTCTCAGACTCAGACCAGTGAAGAATTTTCCCCACGATTCCCACTGACTTCGATTTTACTAGGGTTCCTTAATGTCACACTCGGTTAGAGTGACTGCCTGTGATCTCAAGGGTAGTCACTCTCACCTCACCACTGGAATTCAGCTCTTTTGACCATGTTTGGACCAAGGCTGTAATGAGGTCTGGAGCTGAGTGGCCCTGGTGGAATCACTACTCAAGGCTTACACAGAACTTCAGTGTACGCCAATGAGGTTATGTTACTTATTAGAGTAACTTAGAACCATAGAACATAGCTTAAATTTGCATCATAGTAGTTGATTTGTTTTGTTGAACATTGACTGGAAGTTTTCGGTAAAATACAAGGTGTTCAGGGTGGCTACGCTTGCACTCACCAGCACTTGATTCTTCCCAGAATTCTGGCACCATATGAAACTCTTGGTCTCTGTTGATCAACTTTAAATGACATTATACATGACAAGGCCCAATTAATCTGGCCCACGAGAATTTTTAACAATCGCTTGAACTCAGAAACTTAGACACAAACATAGCTCAAGCCATATAATGTTGTGAATAATAATAGTATGCCTGAGGAGTTTTAGAAACCAGTGACCAAAAAGTTGATAGAGGGAAAAAAATCAAATGAAAGTAAACTAGCCAGGAATATAAAAATGGATAGTAAGAGCTTTTACAAGTATGCAAAAAGGAGGAGAGTAGTTAAAGTAAGTGTTGGCTTAGAAGAAACTAACACGGTGAGCTAGGAAATGGCAGAGACATTCAACAAGTATTTTGTCTGTCTTCACAATACAAGGCACAAATTACATACCAGAAATAAAGGGCAACCAAGGGGCTATTAAGAGTGTGGAACTTCAAGTAATTATCAGCAGAGAAAAAATATTGGAGAAACTTAAGGGACTAAAAGCTGACAAATCCCTAGGGCCTGATGGTATACGTCCTAGGGTTCTAAAAATGGTATCTGCAGAGATAATGGATGCACTGGTTATGGTTTTCCAAAATTCCCTAGATTCTAGAACTGTCCCAGTGAATTGGAAGTTAGCAAATGTAACACTGCTATTCAAGAAAGGAGGGAGAGAGAAAACAGGGAACTACAGGCCAGTCAGTCTGCCATCAGTCATTGGGAAAATGCTGGAATCCATTATTAAGGAAGTCTTAACAATGCAATTAGAAAATTATGAACAGGGTTTGTGATATTACTTGTTCCTTGTGAACTATTGTAAGACTTACAGGACTCTAAGTAATAGCTAAAGAATACATGGGTTTTAACTGCAACTTAAATGGAACATATAGGAGCCACATCGACACACATCTAACTCTGTCAGGCTACGCCCACAACTCCCTGGCCATGTATGACATGACATCACTTTCTCCAATGACCTTCACTTACAGCTTCTTAAGATGGCTCTCTCTTAAGGTCGTCCCACAACATTCCCCTTTTTTCCCCGGGCGGCACAGTGGCGCAGTGGTTAGCACCGCAGCCTCACAGCTCCAGCGACGCAGGTTCAATTCTGGGTACTGCCTGTGTGGAGTTTGCAAGTTCTCCCTGTGTCTGTGTGGGTTTCCTCCGGGTGCTCCGGTTTCCTCCCACATGCCAAAGACTTGCAGGTTGATAGGTAAATTGGCCATTATAAATTGCCCCTAGTATTGGTAGGGAAATATAGGGACAGGTGGGGATGTGGTAGGAATATGGAATTAGTGTAGGATTAGTATAAATGGGTGGTTGATGGTCGGCACAGACTCGGTGGGCCGAAGGGCCTGTTTCAGTGCTGTATCTCTAAATAAATAAATAAAAAAATACGTACAATATACAATGATGTTGCGGTTCAGACTAACTATACATAATTGAAACAAAATGTTATTTACAAGGAAGCAAGTTTAACACTCTCTAAAACATAGAGGATGTTTGCTTATTCATCCCAATCTTGCTATCGCAAATCTCTTCCCAGAGCTGAGCTCATCCTGGTGTCTCCTCTGAGACTCTAGTGGCTCAGAACTCTGGTTAACGTTCTTCCTCTGTGCTCGTATCTTCTGTGCATTCATCTTCAGACTTTGTCTTTGCATGTGTCAGGGTTGTCACATGTGGTGTTGTCGTACAGTTCTCTGAGTTGACTTAGGCTCCGTCTGAGAATCGCACCATTGGATGTCTGGACCTCACAATCTGGGCTGGTCACATATCCTAGCAACCTCTGTAGGATACCAAGTTCTGGCACATGATTGAGGACTCTGACCTTCTGTCCTACTTGCAATCAGGCTAATTTTTATTTTTAGAGATACAGCACTGAAACAGGCCCTTCGGCCCACCGAGTCTGTGCCGACCAACAACCACCCATTTATACTAACCATACAGTAATCCCATCTTACCTTTGCCAGTAGGTCATAAGCTCAAACCCATGTCTCAGAAATTGACAGTAACCTTCAGTTGGTATTTCAGGAATGCCCATAACATGCTGGTGTCCTTCTGATCCTCAGTTGGCAATCCTGATGTGTTGATCCCTTGCAGGCCCTCATTGCCCAGTGCAATCTTGATTTTTATGGCTTGTTTCTCTGGTTTGCTCACTTCTTGATCCAGGAAACACAGCTCCATCCATTGTCAAGGCAACTTAAATTCAGACTCTATGTCTGCACCTTCCAATCCATAATTGGATACCTGAAAGCCATTTTCCAGATGATCCTGCTTTTCTTTGTTCTTTATAAATATCAGACTTTTTATAGGTTTTCTTTCTCACAGGCATTCTTCTTTTACAGGCTCTCTGCTTTACATCTTTTCTGTCTTACAGGTATAGCTTTCTGTTTCCTTTTTTACAGGTTAGTTTTTGCAGGCCTGCCCCTTTAAGATTGAGACAACAGCTGCTTTTATTTACACACCCCATTCATTTTTTTAAAACCTGGAGAGCAGTTTTCTTTGTTTACACACCCCATTCATTTTTTTAAAACCTGGAGAGCAGTTTTCTTTGTTTACACAGACTAGTTCTTTTCTCTGCGGAGGGCTGCATCTTGCAGTACCGGCAGCTGCCACAACCAGCCTTTTACTTTGTGCTGGACCTCCAGTGGTGCTGTTGAGCTCTTCCTGTTTTTTCTGGCTTAGGCCCCGCCTACAAAGCCAAGAAAACAGGAAAACTAAAGCAGTGATGGCTTTGACTTTGACTTCATTTCCTTCATATCATTTGATACCCTTACCTATCAAAAATCTACTGACCTCAGTCTTGAAAGACAAATTCTTAAAGCATCCAGAGCCTTTAGGGAGGAGTGTTCCAGATTTCCACTACCCTTTGTATGAAAAATAACTTCCTGATTTCACTCGTGAATGGTCTAACATTTCATTTGACTTGATTTAAAAATTATGTTCGCTTGTTCTTGATCTCCCCCACCCACCACCGCCCCACCAACCAAAGGAAATACATTATCTATACCATTTCAAATCCTTTTAACATTCTCAACAGCTCAACCAGATTAGAAATCTTCTGTACTCAATGGAATACAAGCTAAGTTTATGCATCCCATTCTCATAATTTAACTGTCTAAGCCTCGCTATCATTCTGGTGAATCTGTGCTGTAACCCCTCCAAGGCCAATATATTCTTCCTGAGCTTGGTGTCCAGAACTGAATGCAGTACTCTGGATGAGATCAGACCAAGGCTCCTGAAACGTTAACTCTGCTTCTCTCTCCATAGTTGCTGCCAGACCTGCTAAGTTTTTCCGGCACTTTCTGTTTTTAGTACTGGCTTTTAATGTGTACTTGGACACCCAAACCTCTTTGTTCCTCTACTGTTCCTAGTTTCTTACCATTTAGAAAATATTTTGATTTATCTTTGTTGAGTCCAAAGTCGATGATCTCACATTGGCCACATTGAACTCCATTTGCAATAGTTTTGCCCATTCTCTTAATCGGTCGATTTCTCTTTGCAATTTCCTACTCCCATCAGCATTACTTATTCTTCTCACCCCCTTGCCAAATTAGTGTAATCCACAAACTTCGATATGCAACTCTCTATCTCTTCACTCAAGTCATTAATAAATATGGTGCAAAGTTGAGGCCCCAGAGCAGATTCCAAAGAGCCAGCTGAGTTCTGGATCTTCACAGTAGCTAATTATGAAAAAGTATGGGGGAAATTTTAACCCCCCCCCCCACCCCCCAACAACAGGTGGTTTGGGTCAGGTAAGATGTGAAAATTAAAAAAAAATCAAACCCAACCCACCCACTTCTGATTTTAACAGAGGCAGCACAGGAGATAGGTAGCAAACCCACTCCAAGGAGGTGGGTTGATCTGTTAAGTATTATAAAGGCGGCTGTGTGTCTCAGATTTAACCTGTCTTCCAGTTGTAACCCTGAACGGCTATTTTCCCTAGGCCTCCAGAAACCCGGCAGTCAAAGGGAGGCAAGAGTAGAAGATAAGCACCTTTACATGAATCCTTGTGGGCCGGCAGAAGGGGTTCCACCTAGTCAATCAAGCTTACCTTCTTCCCTGCCCACATGCCGCCCCCCAGCCCCGCTAATAAAGGCGACCATAAACCAGGCTTCCTACTTGCTCTTGGCCTGTGGCCTCCTCGACAGTGTTCCCCACCCAGCATGTGCCAAGCCTGTCAATCAGGCTAGCTTCCACATCGGGCACCTACAGAAATAAGATGCACACTGTGATGTGAAACCATATTTCCCACCAAAACTCCTCTACCCCAGAAAATATCAGGGCCTATGTTACAATCTTAGAAACAATACTTGGTGAAATATTCACAATGCACTCTCAGTGAGCTTAGGGGATATGAAATCGTAGACTGCCTTCCATATATCTCACTATTTGAGCACAGTCCAATTCTTCATGCAGAAGTACAAACATTATCCCACATGAAATATATTTATTTTCAGGGAAATTACTACAAAATTACACATCTCAGCCACCCTGCCATCCCAAAGTGGAATGCAAAATCTCCTCCGCTTCTACCTGGTGGGTAAACAGCCAGCGTATTAGCAGCTCTCTTCTATCATCTTCATCAGGGACACTCAGCTGGCCCCCAGACTCCCCATTCCTCCTTTCATTTGCTTTGATGTAATGTAAATAAGATTGTTTACTAAGTTACATGTACACATACACATCTTAGTACAAAGTCACCGCAGTGCTAAGCCATGCAACACAGCAATGTGATAAAGCGGGCTGTTCTTTTCAGAGATTCACTGCAGAATTCACAATCAAATGTGTTTGTATGAGAAGCTTAATTAATACTTAATTAATAAGATCATAGGCAATAGGAGGAGTAGGCCATTTGGCCCCTCAAGCCTGCTCCGACAGTCAAGCAGATCATGGATGATCATCTACCTCTATGCCATTTTTCCCCACTATCCCCACTTGATGTCGTTAGTATTCAGAAATCTATCGATTTCTATCTTGAATATGCTCAATGATTGAGCTTCCACAGCCCTCTGGGGTAGAGAATTCCACAGGTTCACTACCCTCTGAGTAAAGAAATTCCTCCGCATTTCAGTCTTAAATGGCCTGCCCCTTATTCTGAGACTGTGTCCTCTGGTTCTGGACTCACCAGCCAGAGGAAATATCCTATCCACCTCTACCCTGTCATGGCCTGTAAGAATGTTGTAAATTTCAATGAGATCACCTCTCATTCTTCGAAACTCTAGAGAATACAGACCCAGTTTCTGCATCGTCTCCTCATAAGACAATCCCGCCATCCCAGGGATTAGACTGGTGAACCTCCATTGCACTCCCTTGATGGCAAGTATATCCTTCCTCAGATAAGGAGACCAAAACTGTACACAATACTCCAGGTGTGATCTCACCAAGGCTTTATACAATTGAAGCAATACATATTTACTCCTGTACTCAAATCACCTAGCAATGAAGGGCAACATACCATTTGCCTTCTTAATTGCCTGCTGCACCTGCATACTAGCTTTTAGTGACTCATGAACAAGGGCAGCCAGGTGTCTTTGGACATCAACACTTCCCAACCTCTCACCATTTAAGAAATACTCTGCCTTTCTGTTTTTTCTACCAAAGTGGATCACTTCAATTATTCACATTATATTCCATCTGCCATGTTCTTGCCCATTCACTTAGTCTGTCCAAATCCCCTTGAAGCCTCCTTGCATCCTCCTCACAACTTACATTCCCTCCTCGTTTTGTGTCATCTGCAAATTTGGAAATATTACAACTGGTCCCCATATCCAAATTATTTATATAGATTGTGAACAGCTGTGGCCCAAGCACTGATCCTTGAGACACTCCACTAGAAACAGCCAGCCATACTGTGAATTTATTCCCACTCTATGGTTTCTGTCTGTTAACCAATTCTCAATCCATTGCAATATATTACCACCAATCCCATGTGCTCTAAATTTGTTTCCCAACTTCCTGTGTGGGACCTTATCAAAAGCCTTCTGAAAATCTAAATACATCACATCCACTGGTTCTCCCTTATCTATGCTACAAAGAACAAAAGAACAACAGTACAGCACAGGAACAGGCCATTCGGCCCTCCAAGCCTGCGCCGATCTTGATGCCTGTCTAAACTAAAACCTTCTACACTTCCGGGGTCCGTATCCCTCTATTCCCATCCTATTCATATATTTGTCAAGATGCCTCTTAAACGTCGCTATCGTACCTGCTTCCAACACCTCTCCTGGCAGCAAGTTCCAGGCACTCACCACCCTCTGTGTAAAAAACTTACCTCGCACATCCCCTCTAAACTTTGCCCCTCGCACCTTAAACCTATGTCCCCTAGTAACTGACTCTTCCACCCTGGGAAAAAGCTTCTGACTATCCACTCTGTCCATGCCACTCAACTTTGTAAACCTCTATCATGTTGCCCCTCCACCTCCGTCGTTCCAGTGAAAACAATCCGTGTTTATCCAACCTCTCCTCATAGCTAATACCCTCTAGACCAGGCAACATCCTGGTAAACCTCTTCTGTACCCTCTCCAAAGCCTCCACATCCTTCTGGTAGTGTGGCAACCAGAATTGTATGCAATATTCCAAGTGTGGCGCACAAGTAACATCCTCAAATTTTTTTTGGATTCTTTGGGATGCGGGAGTCGCTGGCAAGGCCAGCATTTGTTGCCTATCCCTAACTGTCCTTGAACTGAGTGGCTTGCTAGGCCATTTAAGAGGGCAGTTAAGAGTCAACCACATTTGCTGTGGGCCTGGAATCACATTGTAGGCTAGACCAGGTAAGGATGGCAAATTTCCTTCCCTAAAGGACACTCGTGAACCAGAGGGGTTTTTATAACAATCGACAATGGTTTCATGGTCACCATTAGACTAGCTTTTAATTCCAGATTAATTGAATTCAAATTTCACCATCTGCTGTGGTGGGATTCGAACCCAGTCCCCAGAGCATTAGCCTAGGCATCTGGATTTTTAGTCCAGTAACATTACCACTTCGCCACCGTCTCCCCAACTCCAACAGGTTTGTCAAACATGATTTCCCTTTCACAAATCCATGTTGACTCTGCCCAATCATATCATTATTTTCCAAGTGTCCAGTTATCTCATCCTTTCTAATGGATTCTAACATTTTTCCTACTACTGACATCAAACTAAAGGTCTGTCATACTCGGTTTTCTCTCTTGCTCCCTTCTTAAATATTAGGGTTATATTTGCTGCTTTCCAGTCTGCAGGAACCCTTCCAGAATCTATACAGTTTTGAAAGATAACCACCAATACATCCACTATTTCTATAGCCACCTCCTTCAATACACTGGAATGTAGCTCATCTGGTCCAGGGGATTTATCAACTTTCAATCCAATTAATTTTTCACATACCACCTTTTTATTGATACTAATTACTTTCAGTTCTGCATTTTTATAAGTCCCTTGGTTCCCTAGTATTTCTGGGAGAATTTCCATTTGTTGCCTATCGCTAACTGTCCATGAAGACAGACATAAAGTAATTGTTCAGTCTCTCCGCCATTTCCTCATTCTCCACCACAAACTCTCCTGTCTCCGCCTGCAATGGACCCACATTCATCCTTGCTAATTGTTTCCTTTTCACATACCTAAAGAAGCTTTTACAGTCTGCCTTTATGTTTCTAGCTAGCTTACATTCATAATCATAAACTTGCTCCAGAAACCCACAGCATACGCACTCCAGGAATTCATCCTCCACAGCATCAGTGCTAATTAGGTTTACCCAATTTATATGTAAATTGAACTCGCCCATTATTACTGTATCACCCATACTATATGCAGCTCTAATTTCTTTATTTATACTGTGTCCAATATTACCACAACTGTTTGGTGGCCTATAAACAACTCCCACCAATGTTTGCTGCCCCTTGCTGTTTCTTAGCTCCAACCAAACTGATTCTACATCTTGCTCCTTCGATCTAAGATCTTCTCTCACTAATGTACAGATCAGGAATGATCTGTAGATTTTACTTTTGAGGTGGTCAGTGTTCTTTAATATATATTTTAAATAATCATTTTTAAATAATGTTAAATACTTCTCTTAAGAACTACATTTTAAAACATAATGAATGTACTATACCTGTTTAATCAGCATGTAGGTCTCCGACATGATTTTTTCAATCTTTCCAAGATCAACAGTCATAACCTTTTGACCTTGCTGCCAGACCCTGTATGCATCTAACAGCAGTGTTTTCCCAGATTCTGTGTCATCTATCAGTTTTCTCTTCCTGCCTGTTTTTCTGACCACTTGGCTGGCCGTGATGTGTGATGTTCCTGTTGATCCTTGCTGCTTTGAACTGATGCTCAACTCCTCCAAAGACAATTCAGCAGGTTTGCATTCAGGGCTCTTACCCTCGGTAACACCAATAGTTTTGTTGTGGTCTGTATCCAAACCACTGGGAGGCTTGAATGAAAATTCCAGTTTTCCCTGTTCAACAGAGCCATCAAGTTCCATTGGTACCTCTATGCCAATACATGCTTTGCTAGTGTCACCCAAAACTGTTTCATTTTTGTCCCCTTGCTCCATGTCCATAGCTTGGGGGGATTGGCCTCTTGGAATATCCTTCACCCCATTCTCTGTATTTCTTAAAGGCCCATCAGAGTTGGTGAGCTTCTTGGCTACAACACCCTTGTGCTCCTCAGCTGTGGGCTTGTTTGAAACATCTGTTGTCATCTCCCCCATTGGAGAACTTGAAGATTTTGGAAACTGGTCTTCAGATATCTAAGCAGTAAGATAGAACAAGGGAGAAAAATATATGTTATATGGACTCAGTTAACAGTCAAACACTTTGTGGCTCAAAGATTGATCAGGGAGAAATGGGTTTTGATTCATGGGGCACCAGTACTGGAGAAAGTGGGAGCTGTTCGTTGGGATGGTCTTCAGCAGAATCATGCTGGGACTAGTGTTCTGGCGAGTCGTATAACTAGGACGGTAGAGAGGGCTTTAAACTAAATAGTGGGGGCGAGGGAAGATGTGATAATTTAAGGAGAGGGGAGAAGGCAAGTGCGCAAAATAGCAATAAGGGTAATGACAATCAGTGTGGCAGGAAGCGACACAGCATTGTCATGCTAGGTCCCCACCTGCCAAGAATGAGGCACATTAAGTTTCTCATGAACATTGATTTTTAACTGTTGTTGGAGCAAGAAAATGTCTTGTTAAACAGATCAGCTGTGGCTGGAAAAAAACATGGACATACTAACAGACATCAAAGGTGAGGAAGCGCATTCCAGGGCCTGCGAAGGAGGATACAATCATGACGGCCAGGACTGGTTAGACCAACTGGTCATATGACTAACTGGCTGCTCCAGGGTTTTCTTTTCAACTGGCCACAGAGTTTGAACTCAAAAAGACTGTTTTCTCCTAGACTGAGAAGATCTCGCCTGTCTGCCACCATCTCTTTCGCACAAGCCTCTGAATCCACTGAAGACACATGAACCCCAAGAGAGAAAAGTCTCCTACAGTAAACAAGGTCTAAGAAGAATAATGGGCCCCAACGAAAAGCAAAATCTACCTACAATCAAGTACACTGCCGTGAGCTCGAAGAACTGTAACAAAAACTCTTCAGATATTGCCTCAAACTTTCCCACTTTATTTTTCTTCTGCTCTTTTCTGTCTCTATTTGCTTGTGTGCATCGCGTATGCATGCTAGTGTGGACGCGTCGTGTATCCGTAGGCATTAACCGAATTAGAGTTTAAGTTCAAGTTTAATAAATTTCAACCGTTCTTCTTTAAACCTAAGAAATCCTGTTAGTACTAGTTTCTTTGCCTTATAGTTGGAAAGCGGTGAACAAGGATTCACCAAGGGGGAGCTAAAAACACAGTGTGTTTAAAATTAAACCCTGTTACAGTAAGACCAGGTGAAGGCTGAGAGGGACCCCTAGACACCTTTCTCACCTGTTCGTAACAGTGTACTATCTTAAGAGTGCACTAGCAGATAAGGCTACAGGTCGTAAACTTACAGAGTGGGGGTAAGGTTCAGGTGGAGGGAGATTTAGATAACTAAAGAGAAAGGTTGAGGCATCAGAACAGTATAGCATTGTGGGTAAAGACAGGAAAGAACAGAAAGTTTAACAAAAATTGTACATAAGCGAATAAGGTCATTGTAGGGCATAGAAGTAAAAAAAAAATGAAATTAAAGGTTCTTTATCTGATTGCGCATCATCTGCAATAAGATAGATGAACTAGTGGCACAAATAGAGGTAAATCGCCATTACAAAGAAATGGTTACAAGGTGATCAAGGTTGGTAAATAAATATTCCAGAGTATTCAATATTCCGGAAAGACAGGATGGCAAAGGAGGAGCGGTAGCCTTGATAATAAAGGATGACATAAGGACATTAGTGAGAAAAGATCATGAAATAGAATCAGTATGGGTGGAAATTAGGAATAGCAAGAATCAGAAAACACTGGTGGAAGTACCTTAACAGTAGTTGGACACAGCATTAAACAAGAAATTATTGGAGCTTGTAACAAAGGCAATGTAATTATTGTCGGGGACTTTCCTAAGGATTGTGTAATAAAGCAGGGTTAGTTAGTACCGTCTTAATAAAAGATCCACTGGAAAATAGTGATCATAATACCACTGATTTCATGTTAAGTTTGAAAGTGACATACTTCAATCACAAACAAGAATCTAAAACTTAAACAAAGCCAATTATGTAGGTATGAGGGCAGAACTGGCTAAGGTAAATTGGGTAAATAGATAAAAGGTATGGTGGTGAATGAACAGTGGGAAACTTTCAAAGAAACAATTCAAAATGTCCAACAAAAATACATGCCATTGAAAAACAAACACTCAGCAAGAAAGGCCCATCCGTGGCTCACACAGGAAGTTTTTTTTATTCATTCATGGGATGTGGGCTTCGCTGGCTAGGGCAGCATTTATTGCCCATCCCAAATTGCCCTTGAGAAGGTGGTGGTGAGCTGCCTTCTTGAACCGCTGCAGTCCATGTGGGGTAGGTACACCCACAGTGCTGTTAGGGAGTTCCAGGATTTTGACCCAGTGGCAGTGAAGGAATGGGGATATAGTTCCAAGTCAGGATAGTGTGTGGTTTGGAGGGGAATTTGCAGGTGGTGGTGATCCCATGCACCTGCTGCCCTCATCCTTTTAGGTGGTAGAGGTGACGGGTTTGGAAGGTGCTGGCTTCGGAGCCTTGGTGTGCTGCTGCAGTGCATCTTGTAAATGGTACACACTGCTGCCACTATGCGTTGGTGGTGGAGAGAGTGAATGTTTGTGCATGGGGTGAAAATCAAGCAAGTGGAGAGTATTCCATCACACTCCTGACTTGTGCCTTGTAGATGGTGGACAGGCTTTGGGGAGTCAGGAGGTGCGTTAGTGGCTGCAGGATTCCTAGCCTCCGACCTGTTCTTGTAGCCACGGTGCTTATATGGCTACTCCAGTTCAGTTTCTGGTCAATGGTAACCCCCAGGATGTTGATAGTGGGGGATTCAGCGATCAGTTAAGAATAGTATTAGGTTAAAAGAAGGGGCTTACAATGTTGCAAAAAAGAGTAGCAAGTCTGAGGATTGGGAGAATTTTAGAAGCCAACAAAGGATCACCGAAAAGCTGAGAACAAAATAGAATATGCAAGTAAACTAGCCAATAATATAAAAACAGAGCTTTTTATAGTATATCAAAAGGAAGGGAGGAGCTAAAGTAAACGTTGGTCCTTTAGAGGCAGAGACGGGAGAAATTATTTTGGGGAATGAGGCAGAGGCAATGAACAAATATTTTGTGTCTGTCCTCACAGTAGAAGGCACAGGTTTTATACCAGAAATATACAGTAACCTAGGGCTAAAAAGAGTGAGCAAATTAAGGAAATTAATATCAGCAGAGAAAAAGTATTGGAGAAACTTAAGGAACTAAAATCTGACAAATCCCCGGGACCTCATGGCCGATACGTTAGAGTTCTAAAAGAGATAATGGATGCTCTGGCTGTGATTTTCCAAAATTCCTTAGATTCGGGAACAGTCCCTTCAGATTGGAAGTTGGCAAATATTACACCAATTTTCATGAAAGTGGGGAGAAAGTGAACTACAGGCCAGTTAGCCTAATATCAGTCATTGGCAAATCTATTATTAAGGAAGTCTTAACAATGCACTTAGAAAAGCACAGTATGATTAGAACAAGTCAACATGGTTTTACTAAAGGGAAGTCCTGTTTGACAAATTTATTAGAGTTATTTTGAGGATTTAACTAGCAGGATAGATAAAGGGGAACCAGTAGATGTAGTATACCTGGATTTCCAAAGGAAATTCGATAAGGTGCCACACAAAAGGTTAACAGGCAAGATAAGGACGATGTAGGTGTAGAGATCAGGCAGGGGGATTGTGATGAACAAATTAGCATTGAAAGAGAGGAAGTATTAGCTGTTTTAATGGGCTTCAAAGTGAATAAATCCCCAGGCCCAGATAAGATGTATCCCAGGCTGTTATGTGAGACAAGGGAGGAGATAGCAGGGGTTGAGGCACAAATTTTCAAATCCTCTCTGGCCACAGGAGAGATACCAGAGGATTGGAGGACAGAGAATATGGTACCATTATTCAAGAAGGGTAGCAGGGATAAACCAGGTAATTACAGGCCGGTGAGGCTAACATCAGTGGTAGGGAAACTACTGGAAAAAATTCTGAGGGATAGGATTAATTTCTACTTGGAGAGGAAGGGATTAATCAGGGATAGTCAACATGGCTTAGTCAGGGGAAGATCGTGTCTAACAAACTTGATTGAATTTTTCGAGGAGGTGACTAGATGTGTAGATGAGGGTAAAGCTGTTGATGTAGTCTACATGGACTTCAGTAAGGCTTTTGATAAGGTCCCGCATGGGAGATTGATTAAGAAGGTAAGAGCCCATGGGATCCAGGACAATTTGGCAAATTGGATCCAAAATTGACTTAGTTCCAGGAGGCAGAGGGTGATGGTCAAGGGTTGTTTTTGCAAGTGGAAGCCTGTGACCAGTGGTGTACCGCAGGGATCAGTGCTAGGAACATTACTGTTTGTAGTGTACATTAATGATTTAGATGTGAATATAGGAGGTATGATCAGTAAGTTCGCAGATGACACGAAAATTGGTGATGTCGTAAATCGTGAGGAGGAAAGCCTTAGATAACAGGATGATATAGATGGGCTGGTAAGATGGGCCTTGCTGTGGCAAATGGAATTTAATCCTGAGAAGTGTGAGGTGATGCATTTTGGGAGGACTAACAAGGCAAGGGGATATACAATGGATGGTAGGACCCTAGGAAGTACAGAGGGTCAGAGGGACCTTGGTGTACTTGACCATAGTTCACTGAAGGCAGCAGCACAGGTAGATAAGGTGGTTAGGAAGACATATGGGATACTTGCCTTTATTAGCCGAGGCATAGAATATAAGAGCAGGGAGGTTATGATGGAGCTGTATAAAACGCTAGTTAGGGCACAGCTGGAGTACTGTGCACAGTTCTGGGCACCACACTATAGGAAGGATATGATTGCACTGGAGAGGGTGCAGAGGAGATTCACCAGGATGCTGTCTGGGCTGGAGCATTTCAGCTATGAAGAGAGACTGGATAGGCTAGGGTTGTTTTTCTTAGAGCAGAGGAGGCTGAGGGGTGACCTAATTGAGGTATACAAAATTATGAGGGGCATAGAAAGGAAAGATATGAGGAAACTTTTTCCCTTAGCGGAGGGATCAATAACCAGGGGGCATAGGTTTAAGGTAAGGGGCAGGAGGTTTAGAGTGCATTTGAGGAAAATGTTTTCCACCCAGAGGGTGGTGGAATCTGGAACACACTGTCTGAGGGGGTGGTAGAGGCAGGAACCCTCACAACATTTAAGAAGTATTTACATGAGCACTTGAAACACCATAGCTTACAAGGCTACGGTAAAGGCCTGCTCAGATCGGGAAAAAGAACCCGACCCGAACCACAGCAGACCCGAGCCCCACCCGGCCCGAGACGCTCCAATTTTGCCCCGAGCCCGACCCGACCACCCCTTTAATTACCTTCCTCACACCGAACCTGCAGGAAGCTGCAGCACATGCGTGATGACATCATAGTGCCATCACTCGCTCACTGCGTAGACTCAGTTTCGTCCCGAATTCCCAGCTCAGGTAAAGTTTTTAATTTCAATACTTACCAGGAGAGCACTTACCATGCGTCAGGCCCGACCCGACCCGTGCCGAGCCCGACACATCACAGAATCACAGAATAATAGTGCAGAAGAGGCCCTTCGGCCCATCGACTCTGCACCGATGCATTAAAGACACCTGACCTGTCTACCTAATCCCATTTGCCAGCACTTGGCCCATAGCCTTGAATGTTATGACGTGCCAAGTGCTCATCCAGGTACTTTTTAAAGGATGTGAGGCAACCCACCTCTACCACCCTCCCAGGCAGTGTATTCCAGACCGTTACCACCCTCTGGGTAAAAAGTTCTTCCTCAGATCCCCCTTAAACCTCCTGCCCCTCACCTTAAACTTGTGTCCCCTAGTAACTGACCCTTCAACTAAGGGGCACAGCTGCTCCCTATCCACCCTGTCCATGTCCCTCATAATCTTGTACACCTCGATCAGGTCACCCCTCAGTCTTCTCTGCTCAAGCGAAAACAACCCAAGCCTATCCAACCTCTCTTCATAGCATAAATGTTCCATCCCAGGCACCATCCCGGTGAATCGCCTCTGCACCCCCTCCAGTGCAATCACATCCTTCCTATAATGTGGCGACCAGAACTGCACACAGTACTCCAGCTGTGGCCTTACCAAAGTTCTAAACAACTCCAACATGACCTCCCTGCTTTTGTAATCTACATGTCGTGGGTTCCGTCGGGGGGCCAAGTGCTGGAAAATGGGATTAGAATAGATAGGTGCTTGATGGCCGGCACAGACACGATGGGCCGAAGGGGCTGTTTCTGTGCTGTATAACTCTATGACTCGAAGGACTCATGGAGTTGGGGGTAATATATTATCATGGATAGAGGATTGGTTAATGGACAGAAAGCAAAGAGTGAGCAGAAATGGGGCATTTTCAAGTTGGCAGGCATTGAACAGTGGACTGCCACAAGGATCAGCGCTGGAGCTTCAGCGATTTAGAATCTATATTAATGACTTGAATGAAGAAACAGAGTAATGTATCTAAGTTTGATGATGATACAAAGGTAGGTGGAATGGTAAGCTGTGGAGAGGACACAGAGAGGCTGCAAAGAGATATAGACAGGTTAAGTGATCGGGCAACAAGATGGCAGACTGAGTATACTGCAGGGAAGTGTGAAGTTATTCACTTTGGTCTTAGGAATAGAAAAGCAGAATATTTTTTTAAAAGGTGTGAAACTTGTAAGTGTTGATGTTCAAGGAGACTTGGGTGTGCTTGTACAAGGAATGCAGAAGGCATGTTGGAGTACAGGAATAAGAAGTCTTGCTACAATTGTACAAGGTTTTGGTGAGACCACATCTGGAGTACTGTGTGCAGTTTTGGTCTCCATATTTAAGAAAGGATATACTTGCATTGGAGGTGGTACAGCAAAGGCTCACCATATTGGACCCTGGGATGAGGGGGTTGTCTGATGATGAGGCTGAATAAATTGGGCATATACTCTCTGGTGTTTGGAAGAATGAGAGGCGATCTCATTAAAACATATAAAATTATGAAGGGGCTTGATAGGGTAGACACTGGGAGATTGTTTCTGCTGGTTGGGGTATTAGTCTCAGGATAAGGGGCCGATCATTTAGGACTGAGTTGAGGAGAATTTATTTCACTCAAAATGCTGTGAATCTCTGGAATTCTCTACGCCAAAGGGTTTTGCATGCTCCACTGTTGAATACATCTAAGGCTGGGATAGACAGAGTTTTGGTCTCTCAGGGAATCATGGGATATGGCGAGTGGGCAGGAAACTGGAGTTGGAGCCTAAGATCAGCCATGATCGTATTGAATGACGGAGTAGTCTCGATGGGCCATACGGTATACTCCTGTTCTTATTTCTTGTGTTCTTCACTTGATGCTCTTCCCTTACTTGGGACAGCAAATACTCCTCCTTCCCCTCAACAAATTCATATCCAACTTCCTTTTTTTAAATTCTGTAGACATCCATGATCTTAAGTGTATGCAGGCTAGGAAAGGACTCGCTCTCTTTACCTTTCTTCCAGGCATTAAATCATTTGCTCTTCAATCACATGTTGCCACCTTTAAATCTTACAGTTGCCCATCTATCCAATACTCCTACCACTACAAGGAACAATTGTCTTCTTCGTGCACCAGCTGAAGACTGGCTTGTGACAGCACAGGATTCCACCTAGTTGCTAAAGGAGAGCTCACTCCACCCCATCAGAACCGCATCGCCTTGAGTAGGTCACAAAGAGGTGACGAGCTGATACTGCTACCAGAAGGAGGGAAGGAGAAAACAAACTAGAATAGAGAGTGCTACTGGCCAGCCTCACATACCATCCACTGGAGCAAAGGTCCATCAAAATATCCCCGACAATTAACAATGTAATAATAATTGGTAGAATTACCCCAGATAATTCCTTCAAGTTGTCCTCAAGAACTTTCACTGTGAAAATTAACGCCCGCTTGGCAAGCACTTGACGATCCACATCACGCAAGTACTTCCTGTGAGAAAAACCAGAAACACTATGACAGCAGAATGCAATGCACACAGTTCATGGAACCACAACGAATGAACTTCTGTACGAACCTCTTCCTCTATAACTGCTGAAGCCAAATCTCAAAAGAAAAAAAATCACATCTTTCATCTAAATGTCTGCAAATATTCCAGAATTTGGTTAAATGCCAGCATGAAGATACTCAAATCTAAATGGATTGCTGGTTTTCAAGGTCAGTTAAACTAGCTCAGCGTTAACTATAGAGATTCAAAGGCCATGTCTTCAATTAGTTCTTTTGTAATATCTTGAAACTCAAGATAATGCGGGTAATGGATATACAGGGTTACAACATGACTTTGATCTTTGGAACCCAAGTCTGAACCCAGTAACGGGTGACAGTGTCCTCTCTCTGCAAGTTCTGTTCACCCATCACCCTGTACCCATTGACCTACATTGGTACCCAGTTCACTAATGCCTTGATATTAAAATTCTCATTCTCATGTTCAAATCACTCCATGGCCTCGCCTCTTCCCATCTCTGTAACCTCCAACCCTCCAAGAATACCACTTATCAACAATAGTCTCTTATGCATTTCCCATTTCATTTGCCCTACCATTGGCAGTCTTGCCTTCATCTATCGAGGCCCCAAATCTCCCTCCCTAAACCGCTATAACTTTCCATCCTCCTTTAGAGGATCCTTGAAACCCAACTCTTTGACCATGCTTTTAGTTACCTGTTCGAATAACTCCTTCTTTGGCTGAGTGTCAATTTATGCTGATTATACTCGGTCATGCCCAGTAAAGGCATGTCCTATTCATAACTTTAAACATGGGCTGTATCTAGCATAGAATCTTCTGGAAGTGAATTTTTCCTTTTTTTTTAAATGAAACACACTGGACAATAAATTGGCTGCATAAGATGGCTGCCGAGGGCCAGGTGACTTTTGAATTGAATGACCATGGATGGAGTGTTTCCCTTGAATGGGCATAACAAGACTGCTCTTTTTGCTATATATAAATGACTTGGAATATAGAGGTAGAATCTCAAAATTTGCTGATGATACCAAACTTGGAGGTGAGGCAAACTGTGAGGATGATATGAACAACCTGTAATAGGACATATTTAGGGTAGCAGAATAGGCAGATGGAATTTAATACTGACAAGTGATGCATTTTGGCAGAAGGAATAGGGAGAGGTAATATATACTTAATGGCACAGTTCTAAACCGTGTGCAGGAACAGAGGGTCCTGGGGTGCATGAGAATTAGATCTTTGAAGGTGGCAGGACATATTGAGAGAGTGGTTAGTAAAGCAGATGGGATCTTGGGCTTTATAAGTACAGGCATTGAGTACAAAAGCTGGAAAGTTATGCTGAACTTTTATAAAGCTCTGTGTCCAGTTCTGATCATCACACTTTAGGAAGGATGTGAGGGCCTTTAGAGGGTACAGAGGAGATATACCAGAATGGTTCCAGGGATGGGGGATTTTAGTTACAAGGTTCGGTTGGAAAGACTGGGTTTGTTCTCCTTAGAACAATGGAGAATGAGGGGAGATTTAATAGAAGCGTACAAGATTATGACAGGCTTACATGAGTTAGACAAGGAAAAACTGTTCCCATTAACAAATAGTACAAAGACTAGGGGACACAGATTGGATGTTTTGGGCAAAAGATGCAGAGGATATAGAAGGAAGCAACTTTTTTTTTTATGCAGAGGGTGATAATGACCTGGAACTCACTGCCCACAAGCGTGATCACAGCAGAGAAAATCAATGACTTCAAGAGGAGGTTGGGTGGCCACTTGAGAGAAATGGACTTGCAGGGCTATTGGCATCAAGCTGGAGAGTGAGACTGAGTGCACAGCTCTGTGGAGAGCCACCATGGACTCATTGGGTTGAATGGCCTTCTTCTGAGTCGTAAATGGCTCTATGACGAAACCATTTATGGAATTCACACCTCCTGTTGTTTGTAGTCCTACCCAAAACTCAATATCCATGGACTTCTAGACACGCTGTCTCTGAGCTCGCAACTTAACAAAGAGAGCTGTAAGAAACCAGTTAAAAGTAGGTGTGAATGGCCTCCATCCATCCCCCATAGTGTAGCCATGGCTACAAAATTCAAATCATTCTGGGTCGTCATTAGGAGTATAGAACAGGTGGCCACATGACTGAAACTAAACACAGATAATGAATCTTACTACTCCAAGCACCAAGGAGAAACTGATCAGTCGGCAAACAACAGCTGCAGAGAAAGCAGACAAGGCAGTACCATCGTGCCTTCAAAGAACTGGAGACTGTAACATTTTAAGGTCTCCAAGCCTGTTCCTTTTCAAGTCCGCCAGTACAGAAAACCACCAACCTCCTGGTAATGAGACTACAAGCAACTAACTCTGTGACCTGCTGAAAATCCACCTCTTTGAGAGAATCCTGCAACAACGTCGATACATGACTCTGGCTAACTGCACTTCAGGAGTGAAAATGCCTTCTTCACCGGGCCCACAATGCATGTCTTTTCCCCAGGATGAGTCCAAATCACATGACTTACCAACAACTCCTTTGTAATTGGTAAAAGTGCACTACCCTTTTTATTAGTGAGTGAGTGAGCGAGCGGGTGGGAGGTAGTGTTAGACTTTCGAGGTGTATGTGAATACAAATAATCCTATTTAAACCCACAAAAAACGTGCTGGTTATTCAAATTGGCCATACATTCAGGGGTTAAGAAACACATACATCTTTGTTGTCAAAAACACACTGATTTCGGGCAGTAAGAGGAGAAGAACTGGGTTTCAGTTCTCTCTCAATTCTGTCCGTAACATTCCAGTGAAGCATCTTAGGATGTTATACTACGTTAAATGCTTTATATAAACACAGGTTTTGTTGTTGAATATAAATGCATCATTTAAAAATCAATTACCTTTCAATTTTGTTTCCTTTGTATGTGAACTAACTGCACAAAGCTCGGCTAATTCAACACAAATTGGGTCACAAACATGTCTCATTCAAGCCACATGAATATTGTTAACACAATGTGAAGGGAATGACCTCTTCACCTAACTCATTGCTACACTATGACTGATACATAGCAAACTCCAGATTACAATACACGGAAAAAGATTCCTGTCCCCAGCATCAATATTCTTCAACTCTTAAGTTATGCAAAGGCATCATTTAATTTTAAATTAAATACCTTTCAACAACTCATCCCCATGGTGGTTCATTGAGTAAATCTTTCAAAATGGTTGGGTAATGAGCCACACAGACCAGGAAAGCTTTTGATGACAAAAGACTACTGCAGTGTCCCTGGACAAGGGAAAGGGAAAGAAGCCCAACTTTTGGTTTCTAAGCCATGAAGTGGACATACAAGTATGTGGATATTGAGTGGGAACAGCACCAGGATTGGCTCTGATTGCCCCCCCACCCTCAAAGTACAAATACATCTGCTAAGACTGTGTGCAGCCAATTGATCACTTGGACCACTGGAACTGTAACCCTGAATGAAACCTTTAGATGAGGAAATCAGAGTGAAAACTGAAAAAAAAATAAGATATCTTGACTGACTGGTGGACAGTTTCATTCCTTTAACTTTTACTACAGTATAAGTAAGAACAATAAAATGTATAGACAGATGACTTGTTTACTTGAATGGTTACCCACAATGTACATTTACAGGGCCACTCCTTCATCTGGTTGGGAGAGGTGCTGCAGTGTAACGATTACACCTCTAACCCTGCTACCACCCTGAGATTGATCAACAGCTAGCATGATTGCAGAGCTAACCAAACTGCTTGTACAGCATTTCTTGTTTTTATTTCAGATTTCCAGCATCTGCAGTATTTTGCTTTTATTATATGCTTGAATCCTGAGACTTGAAACCAACTGAATATGGTTAATGCCTTATTGCACTGGTGCAGGCCATCTTGTGAGGGAGGCAATCATTACTAAGCCAAAGCATTGTTTGTTTGCAGCACCATTTTAGGTGATTTGGCACTTGAAACAACACAAGTTAGGCAATGTCCAAGGTTACAACAGTAGAGGCAATGCAATTGCCTGGATATTGGTTGGGGACTGGGTGTACACATCACTCAGTTGATGTCGATATCAACCACCAAAAACAGCCGCACCTACTGAAACAAGTTTTGGCGAGTTTATGGCTGATGCTAGAGGAGGTCAAGCAGAGTTCATCTCAGCCTGGTGTTTTCCCTGCAGTTTCATGAGTCACTGTAGAAAGTATACCACCTTCTGAATTCTCTGTACTTGTGCACAATTGTCTGTCTTGCCCTGAGAGTTGAACATGGATGCACTGGAGATGGTCAATGTAGCAGGATGCTATGATGCTAGCTAGGTTATAAGTGGGATGAGCTTCAAATGGGTACATTAACCTGCTCTCATCCTTGGCTTTTCTTAATTTCTCATATTTGAATTATGCACCTGCATCTCTAGGTATGTGCTTCATCTTCTGAGGGGCAACAGTTACCAAGACCAAGGTTTCTTTGGATCAGCACCTTAAACAATTTGACATTGGAATCATTCCACTTTGATAGATTTTAGGATATCTTCAAGGCAAGTTGTTGCAAAAGGCCAATATCTGTAAGAAACGTGACATGCAGAAAAATACAATAATGGAAGACAACAAAGAAAGTGTTGTTTACAGGAAAGACTCATGCTGTTTGCCAATGGAAGTGACAAGCTGCTACAAAGCTTGGAACAGCCAGCGCCAGATTGGTTGAAGACAAGGAGGCTGGCATCCAAAGCAGTGGTCAAATGGTTCCAATTTGTTTTCTGACATTTACTAAAAGCAATGTGAAAGCATGGTAAATCTTTGGAAAAAAAAACATTTTTCCCTGCACCACAAGGGACTGAGAGACCTAAAAACAAAACTGCCAAACTCTGAAAACTGTTTCCCTTATCTATGTCTGATGCCTATAATGGAAGAAAACCTGGAAGGCCTATTTCAGATCTAGTTTACAATACAGGAGAAAGGGCACATCCAGTCCACATGTTTTCTTAAAAGGGTAAGTGTTTCAGATGACTTCCTTACTTGAAATAATGGCCAATTACTAACAAATGGAGGTTGGACAAATAAAGAAGAAGCAAAAGTTGTTTTAGCATTGAAAACGGATTCTTCTGAAATTCAAATGAAACATTTCTGGTTCTTTTGTGCTTCAGTCACATGCCCATTAACTATTAGGAAAGTCAAATAATCATCCATGATCTGAATGTAGAGAGAGACATTTCAAGGCATATATAAAATGTGACTGAGGACAGCTAGCTGCCCAACTAGCCAACAGCCAAAGGTGCTGTTTCCCAGAGCCTTCACTTTCCTTGTGTCTCTCTAATATTTTGGAACCAACAGTTGTTTAATGCTGCCCTTTCCCCTCTTTGCCCAGAGAACTGAATCTGGCACACAAGCTATTTCATGCTAAAGTTAGCAATCTGCTACAATCATTTCCAAAGACTGCATGAACCACAGGAAGTATGATGGATAAGTACAAAAAGGTCTGAAGCTGTGTGCAAAGGATTGAGATTTCATTATCAACCATGAGATGGGGGAAACGAGGAAAGAAGATCTGACATAAAGGAACACAACAGCATCTGTATGGATTCAATAACAGCAAATTGGCAAAGTTTTAAACAATTTTTAAAAAATGAAAACTGATCCTTCAGTGTACAACCAGTTGTGTTGATAAACAAAAGTCTAAAACCAGCTAATTTGGGTCACATCACTCCTCACAAAAATGGTTTGAGCTGAGTAAAGCAAAAGCCCAGAGTACATTTTTAGATCTGTTGTAATTGCACATTTCCTGATGCTGCAACTTTTTACAAATTGGCTCTTGACTAGTAAAAGGTGCTAAAATGTGCCTAGGCTCAAACATAACGGTGCCAGAGGACTGCTGGCAGCTGTAAAATTGAACCCCCCCCATCAAGTCAATTCTTTCAGGAGAGGCGAAAAGACAATTGGTAAGGTATATGGGGAGGTTGGGGTTTTTTTTTTATTTCCAAAATATACTTTATTCATAAAAATCTGTAAAAATTACATTGCCAAACAGTTTCCAAACAGCACCAAAAAATACAAACATTGCAAGGGAGATCAGTTTCCTTCAATACTGTCATGAGTTTCTTCCCAACCCTTCCATTTCACAATTGTCATGTCACTTACAGTTTTACATTTACAGCAATTGAGAATATTAATGATACAGTTCGAGGTGTTTCCCATGGATCCAGCCCCTCAGTCCAGCTTGGTGGGGGAACCTTACACTGTGGTCTTTCCCCATTGAGCCTTTGCTGTGGCTGCCCCAAGCTTTAGTGCGTCCCTCAGCACGTAGTCCTGGACCTTGGAATGTGCCAGTCTGCAACATTCGGTGGTGGACAACTCTTTGCGCTGGAAGACCAGCAAGTTTCGGGCAGACCAAAGGGCGTCTTTCACCGAATTGATAGTCCTCCAGCAGCAGTTGATGTTTGTCTCAGTGTGCGTCCCTGGGAACAGCCCGTAGAGCACAGACTCCGGTGTTACAGAGCTGCTTGGGATGAACCTTGACAAAAACCACTGCATCTCTTTCCACACCTGCTTGGCAAAGGCACATTCCAGGAGGAGGTGGGTGACCGTCTCTTCCCCACCACAGCCAACGCGGGGGCACTGTGCGGAGGGGGCGAGACTTCGGGTGTGCATGAAGGATCTGACGGGGAGGGCCCTTCTCACCACCAGCCAAGCTACGTCTTGGTGCTTGTCTGAAAGTTCTGGTGATGAGGCATTCCGCCAAATGACTTTGACGGTCTGCTCGGGGAACCATCCGGGATGGGGAGGTTGGGGTTGCATCACCTAATCTCCCTTCTAAAACACTTTACACAGTAACTGATGTACCGCAATGAAATGGTTGAGTGGACAGAAACTACATCAACATCAGTGCATTCACATTGCATTGTGGGAAATTTGTTGACCTATAGATACTGATCAGTAAAATGGACTAACTTTTAAAATTAAATTTCCTTATTCAAAATCTCCATTCTGACATGTAATCTGTCTGATGTGTTGGGGTAAAAACATCCCCGGACATCATGCCTCAAGCTGGATAGCTGAAGTAGAAATTAGATAGTATATTAAATATCACTACCTGTGAAATACACTACAAGTGAGTTTTGTTTTTCTTTTGCTCTGAAACAGAACAGAAAAACGAAAGAGGATTCCTCCCCCCCACCCACATTTGGTCTTTACACTGCGACTTCAAAAGCACAAGTACAAGATTTGTGTGAAAATGCATGCATATTAAATAACAGTAGCAGCACAGCTTCAAACAGGAATGTCTGACTCATATGCAACTCAAAATGGCAATTTTCTTTCCCTGAACAGAACTAAAGCACCAGGGTGATTGCACAAACATCACTTAGGATAACTGCATTATAAAAAATGCTGTACAGAGCATTTGCTGAGATAAAATGGTTGAGGGTTGGCACACTGTCCTTTCATCTCTGGGATTTGGGCTTGAATTCAGCCCCAACTAACAGGATGAAAGTCGCTTCTCTAATTTACAGCTCTAATTTATTAAGTGAAATAAATTTAAATAATCCCAACCTAGCTGCTAAGCAACACATCTCCACAACACAAACTGGCACTGAATTTACAGTCTCATTCAAATGTCACAAGCATAACTGTCGTAGGAAGTACCAATGCTAAAACAGTGCAGTAGGCTGGCTCTTCTAAAGTTGTAACACGCGCCAAGATAAACTGTTGAGTCAAACAAGGCAGGTCTTCATTAGCGAGACTTAAAGAATCAGTGAGAAATCAGAAACAGTACAGTAAAACATCAGAACTGCTGCAAAACCTATTTACAGTTATGACAGTTTCAGCCTCTCGAGGTCAGGAGAAATCAGTGTTTTCATTTGCTCTGACAACGTGTTAGGAAGTGACCATTTTCTCTCTATCAGCGCACATACAGAAAAACAAAATAATTTTGCGCTTTGGAAACAGATCCGGTTTCAGATGCTGAGACAGATCTGAGATTACATCCCCTTCAAATAGTCTCCTTACACTCTACTGATCATGGAGGTCCAGGTAAACTACATTTCAGCAGTATTCACACTGTGTCAGATAGCAGTAACTCCAGGAAACCTACCATCCATGCTCTCAAACCTCTTGGCTTATGGTGTCTGTAATATAACTTGTTCCTTTGATATAAGACTCACAGGACTTAAAGTAATTTCCAAAGAAAATGTGGTCTTTATTATAACTTAAGTAGCACACGTATATACAAACAGTTACTGCAGGAGAACACCAAAACACATCTCACTCTGTCGGGCTACACCCACAACTCCCAGGTCATGTGTGACGCGATCCCACTTACTCCAGTGACCTTCACTTAGAGCTTCTTAAAGTGGTCCCACAACCGTGTCCTACTATATCTGCTCCTATTGCTTCAAAACATGCTTGAATGTTATACCCAAGCTGCACTGTTCACCAAGACTTCCCTTTGACTAGTTCCGTAAATAATCTCCTTCTTTGTTTATCCCTCAAACTATGCTCTCTCTGGTGCTTTTACACAACCTTCATTTGTGTGAAATTAACATCGTGTGAATCCAGTAAAATCTGCATAGTTTCTATTTATTGCTGCTTAACAAGTTTTAAAAAAACATATTAATGCCAAGTCAGCACGTTAATCAACACCGCTTTTCCCCTAGAACAGGCTTTGAAACGTGGGCAAAACCTAGCAGCCATTACAAGTTAGGCAGAGATACAAAGCATACTAAGGCGGGTTTAGAATGCATGCACGCAAATGCACTGAGTGATCCAATAAGGTTGGTGAGCTGTAGGTGTAAATTGCCTTACGGGATTATGATTTATAGTGGCAATGAGGGAGACCTGGCTCAAACAAGGGCAAGAACAGTAACTTTACATTCCTGGCTACTGTATCTTCAGAGGAAATAGGGAAGGAAAATAAGGAAGAGCACTGATCAAAGATACTTTTTTTTATTTGTTCTTGGAATGTGAGCATCACAGGCAAGGCCAGCATTTATTGCCTCTCCATAATTGCCCTTGAGAAGGTGGTTAGGAAAAAAAAAGGCACTGTTACAGCCCTGGAAAAGGATGATGTGCTTGAGGGCCTAAAGACAAAATGTATTTTGTTACAGTTAAAGAACAAAAGGGGAGTTGTTACGCTGTTGGGTAAATTCTATAGATTACCAAATATTGGGAAGGAGAGGAGGAAATCTGCAGGCAAATTTCAGAAAAATATAACAACATTAGTGATAATGGGGGACTTCAATTATCCCGATATAAACTGAGAAAATGCATAAAGGGCAAACAGTGGGAGGAATTCCAGAAATGGGTACAGGTAGACTTTTTTAAGCTGTATATGTCTAGCCCACGAGGAAAGAACTGGTGCTGAATCTAGAATGGCATAATGACATGGTCCAGTAGTTTTTTTCGGAATATGCGGTTTGCCTTTAAGACTTGCAAGGGATCAGTCTTGCTTTAAGAGCCGGCAAGCCTTAGGAGTTATAGGAAGATGCATTTTTGTTGCCTTAGAAACAGCCATTTGGAGACTGCGATTCAAAGGGTGCATTCTCTTTACCACAGATATAGCCACTGGGCGTAAGCCTGATGCGATACATTTGTTACAATTCAGTTTTGAACTAGCTGTTAGGAAGACAGTTGGTCTTAACTGAAAACACAGAGGACACAGCTGTGATGAGCACACCTGAAGAAAGAGCTCTCAACCATTTAAACTGAAGGAATAGGATTTTAGTCTGTTTAATACTATCTCTCAAAATTCTAAGAAAATGTCAAGCCAAAACAGAGATCTCTGGTAATTTAAATTGAAGAAAGGGAAGTTAAAGTGTAACAATCTTTTATCCCTCAAAAACTCTAAAGTCAGCTTGATCCTATTGAAAGAGTTTGCAAGTCGTTAATTATTGAAAGATTGAAAGCAACATTCCGTGGGGACTTCAAGCAACAAACATTCTGTGAGGACTTCAAGCAACACTGGATTGTAAATTTGCAAGGACTCTAATTTTTTCTATTTTTATATGTTGCTTATATCTTCAAAGTGTTTAAGAATTTAGTTCGTCGAATTAAAGAGTTAATTTGTTGATTTAAAGACACCTGGTTTGGTTAGCCTCATTCGGGGGGGTTAATCGATGGTACAATTTGGCTGGGTCTTTCTTTAATTTTGAAAGTTTTTTAATGATATGTTAGCCAATCTGCGGAACGACGGGATTTAATTAACAATGTATTGGTCCTACCACAATCAGAACCGTATATTTTGATTGGGGGCTTTGACAGGAGCGGTCGGTCGTAACATATTTATTGGGGGCTCGTCCGGGACTTGAATAACATATTTATTGGGGGCTCGTCGGTCGTAACAATAACTACAGTAGTAAGAAAGGGTCGTGGCTCAGAAGATCAGGAAGTAGAATCATTTTGGTTGGAGATGAGGAATAACAAGTGTCAGAAAACACTGGTGGGGGTAGTACATAGGCCCCCTAACAGTAGTTGTACCATTGGCCAAGAAAGCAAGAAATTATTGCAGCTTGTAACAAAGGCAATCTAGTAATAATGGGGAACTTTAATCTTCATATAGACCGGATAAAACAAATTGGCAAAGGTAGCCTGGAAGATGAGTCTGGAGAATGCTTTCAACACCGCTTTCTAGAACAATACATTGTGGAACCAACTAGGCATATAGTTTTTTCAGATCCAGTATTGTGTAAGTTGAGGTTTTTCTGCAAGTGTGATCCACCAGTCATTTTGGATGTTCCTCAGTTTACATTGAAGGGTGCTGCATGCTTGATGGTAGGCTGTCTTTTTCTCTTGGCTGGCCAGCTGAGCCTGATGAGCTTACCTTTTTATTGCTAGCAGATCTTGAATTTCCTTGTCATTTTCATCAAAACTGTACACTGATACTGGCAACATAAGAAGTTTCTATGAAGCACAAAAATCTGTCTATGGAACAGCATATCAAACCCAAAACCCCTTGAGGAGCGCCAATGGCAAGACCCTACACACCAACAAGGAGCAAGTCCTGGATTGCTGGTCGGAGCACTTTGAAACACTCTTCAGCGCCAAGTGCACGTGCATGATACCGCCATTGATCGCATCCAACAACAGCCCATCAGAGAAGAACTGGATGAGAGCCCAACTCTGGAAGAAACTGTGACTGCCGTCAACTGGATGAAGAGCAACAAAACACCCGGAGTTGATGGAATTCTACCCAAAGCCTTGAGGCATGGTGGCTCTGTCCTATACACCTAGCTCCATGAGTTTTTCACAGCCTGCTGGGAACAGGGCAGGATTCCATGGGATCTTTGTGATGCCGATATCATCATCTTCTACAAAAACAAAAGGAGAAAAATCAGACTGCTCCAACTACCATGGGATCACCCTCCTTTCCATTGCTGCGAAGATCATGGCTAGAATACTTCTGAAAAGGCTTGTACCTACCATTGCGGAAGAAAACCTCTCAGAGAGCCAGTGTGGTTTCAGAACAAACAGAGGCACTACAGACATGGTATCTGCACTCAGACTATTACAAGAAAAGTGTTGTGAGCAAAACAAAGGACTATACGTCACTTGCGTAGACCACAGCAAGGTATTCAACACTGTGAGAAGAGATGGCCTTTGGAAAATCCTTGAAAACTTGGATGCCCACCCAAGTTCCTGGCCATGGTGAAGCAGTTTCATGAAAATCAGTATGGACAAGTCAAGCAAACCAACGACCTCTCGACTTCCTTCCGAATCTCCAATGGCACAAAGCAGGGATGTGTGCTGGCCCCGACCTTATTCACTAGCTTTTTCAGCATGATGCTGCAGCAGGCAACGGAAGATTTTAAGGAGGAAGTTTACGTACGCTTCTGGCCTGATGGAGACCTCTTCAACCTCCGGCGTCTTCAAGTTCACACAAAGACACAAGAAAAAGCTCTCCTGGCCCACAGTCAGTCAGACCTGCAACGTATAACAGCACATTTTTCCAAGGCGGCACAACTCTTCGGACTAAAAATCAGTTTAAGGAAAACTGAAGTCTTGCATTAGCCTGCACCCCAGGAAGAATATAGACCACCAAGCATTGTCAGAGGGAACTGAGCTGAATGCCGCCAAGCAATTTACCTATTTAGGGAGCATCATCTCGTTTGATGCCACCATAGACAAGGAAGTGGACAATAGCAAACAGCGCATTTGGCAGACTCTACAAACGAATGTGGAGCAACCACAGCCTCAGAACACTGACCAAACTCCAAGTGTACAAAGCCATACGCCTCATCACCCTTCTGTCCGGCGCCATGTCATGGGTCCTATACCACCATCGTGGACGCCTTCTGGAGCACTTCATTCAGCGCTGCCTCCGCAGCATTAAGATTGCTGGCAGGACCGCATGACAAACACTGAAGTCCTGGAAACAGCCAACATCACCAGCATCAAGGCTATCCTCCTGCAAGGCCAACTGCATTGAGTGGGTCTCATTGCCTGGATGGACGACAGTCGCCTGCCCTAAATAGTGTTGTATGGAGAGCTGACCACTGGTAAAAGGAACAGAGGGGCCCCACGCAAACGTTTCAAGGACTCCCTGAAGAAGTCCCATTGTGTGCCACATCAACCACTGCCAGTGGGAAGCACAGGCCAGAGATTGTGATGCCTGGAGATGCTACATCAGGAGTGCTCCAGACACCTTTGAGACTGAGCGAAGAACCAGCATGAAAGAGAAAAGGAGTAGAAGGATAGATCCAATTGCCCCCAGTAGCGACTACACCTTTGCTTGCACCTGCTGTGGGAGAATCTGCCGGTAACGGCTAGGCTTGACTAGCCACCAGTGGGCCTGCAACCGATGAGTACAACCTCCCTAAAATCTTCATCCGCAAGGAAATGCCAAGAAGGAGAGCCTTGTGTAATGAGGCTGGGATAAATAGTAAACTCATAGTAAAAGATCCTCTGGAAAAAAGTGATCATAGTGCAACTGAATTCCATATTAAGTTCGGGAGTAACATACTCGAGTCCAAAACAAGAACTTTAAACTTAAAGCTAATTACATAGGTAAACATAGAAAATAGGAGGAGTAGGCCATTCGGCCCTTCTCCACCATTCAAAAAAGATCATGGCTGATCGTCTAATTCAGTACCCTGTTCCCGCTTTTTCCCCATATCCCTTGATCCCTATGGCATTAAGAAATATATTTATCTCCTTCTTGAATATATTTAATGATTCGGCCTTGACTGCCTTCTGCAGTAGAGAATTCCACAGGCTCACCACCATCAGAGTGAAGAAATTTCTCCTCATTTCTGTTCTAAACGGCATACCCCGTATCCTGAGACTGTGACTCCTGGTTCTGGACTCCCCAGCCATTGGGAACATCCTCCCTGCATCTAGCTTGTCTAATCCTGTTAGAATTTTATAGGTTTCTATGAGATTCCCTCTCATTCTTCTAAACTCGAGTGAATATAGGCCTAGTTGACCCAATCTCTCCTCATATGTCAATCCTGCCATCCCAGGAATCAGCCTAGTAAATCTTTGCACACCCTCCATGGCAAGAACATCCTTCCTCAGATAAGGAGATCAAAACTGCACACAATACTCCAGATGTGGTCTCACTAAGGCCCAGTATAACTGCACTAAGACATCCTTGCTCCTGTACTCAAATCCTCTTGCAATGAAGGCCAACATACCATTCACCTTCCTAATTGCTTGCTGCACCTGAACGTTTGTTTTCAGCGACTGGTGTACAAGGACACCCAGGTCTCGTTGCACCTCCCTCTTTCCCAATCTATCACCGTTCAGATAATAATCTGCTTTTCTGGTTTTACAACCAAAGTGGATAACCTCACATTTATCCACGTTATACGACATCTGCCATGCATTTGCCCACTCACCCAACTTATCCAAATCACACTGGAGCCTCTTTGCATCCTCCTCACAGCTGACTTTCTCCCCAGCTTTGTGTTGTCTACGAACTTGTAAATGTTACATTTAGTTCCCTCACCCAAGTCATTCATATATATTGTGAACAGCTGCAGCCCAAGCACTGATCCCTGCGGTACCCTACTAGTCACTGCCTGCCACCCGGAAAAAGACCCGTTTATTCCTACTCTCTGTTTCCTGTCTGTCAACCAATTCCCAATCCATGCCTGTATATTACCCCCAATCCCATGTGCTTTAATTTTGCTCATTAACCTCTTTTGTGGGACCATATCAAAAGATTTCTGAAAATCCAAATACACCACATCCACTGGTTCTCCCTTATCTATTCTACTAGTTACGTCCTCAAAAAACTCCAGTAGATTTCTTAAGCATGATTTCTCTTTCGTAAACCCATGCTGACTTTGCCCAATCCCGTTTATGCTTTCCAGGTATTCTGCTATCACATCCTTCATAATAGACTCTCGCATTTTCCCCACTACTGATGTAAAGGCTCACTGGTCTGTAGCTCCTTGTTTTCTCTTTCCCTATTTTTTTTAAATAGTGGGATTACATTTGCCACGCTCCAATCTGTAGGAACTGCTCCAGAGTCTATAGAATTTTAGAAGATGATCACCAATGCATCCACTGTTTCCAGGGCCACTTCCTTTAGTACTCGGGGATGTAGATTATCAGGCCCTGGGGATTTGTCAGCCTTTAAACACATTAATTTCCCTAGCGCTTTTTTTTTACGTATGAGGGGAAAACTGGCTAAAGTTGATTAGGTAAAAAGACAAAATGGTATGGTGGTAAATAAACAGTGGTAAGCATTTAAAGAAATGTTTCAAACTGTTCAACAAAAATACGTTTCATTAAAAAACAAAAACTCAGCATGAAAAATTTATCCACGACTTATTAGGGAAGTTAAGGATAGTATCAGAGTAAAAGAAGAGGCTTACACTGTTGTGAAGAATAGTAGTTAGCTTGAGGATTGGGAGAATTTTAGAAACCAGCAAAGAGTGACCAAAATGTTCATGGGGGAAAGAAATAGAATGAGAGTAAACTAGCCAGGAATATAAAAACAGACTGTAAGAGCTTTTACAAGTATGTAAAAAGGAGAGTTGCTTAAGTAAACATTGGTCCTTTAGAGGCAAAGTAAGGAGAAATCATCATGTGGAATGAGGAAATGGCAGAGACATTGAAAAATTATTTAGTGTGTCTCTTCACAATTCAAGACACAAATTACATACTGGAAATAAAAAAAATAATCAAGGGGCTATTAAGGAACGTCAAGTAATTAATAACAGTGGGAAAAAAGTATTGGAGAAACTTAAGGGATTAAAATTCAAAAAATCCCCAGGACCTGATGGTTCACATCCTAGGGTTCTAAAAGAGTTAGCTGCAGAGATAGTGGATGCACTGGTTATGGTTTTCCAAGAATCCCTATATTCCAGAATGGCCCCAGCAAATTGCAAGTTAGCAAATATAAACTGCTATGCAAGAAAGGGAGAGATAAAACAAGGAACTACAGGCCACTTAGCCTGACTTCAGTCGTCAGGAAAGTGCTGGAATCTATTATTAAGGAAATCTTAACAATGCACTTAGAAAATCATAGTATGATCAGACAGAGTCAACATGGTTTTATGAAGGGCAAGTCATGTTTGACAAATTTATTAGAGTTGTTTCAGGATATAACTAGTAAAGGGGAGCCAGTAGATGTTGAAGACTTGGATTTTCAATAAGGCACCATGCAAAAGGTTAACACACAAGAAAAGGGCTCATGGATTTGGGGATTAATATATTAGCATGGATGGGGGATTGTTTACAGACAGGAAGCAGAGAGTAGTGATAAACAGGGCATTTTCAAGTTGGCAGAGTGTAACTAGCGGAATGCCACAAGGATAAATGCTGGGGCCTCAACTATTTACAATCGAAATTAATGACTTAGACGAAGAGATTGAGAGTAATGAGAGTTTGCTGATGATACTAAGCTAGTTGGGACTGTAAGCTGTGACGAGGAGACAAAGAAGCTGCATAGAGATAAAGACTGGTTAAGTGAGTGGGCAACAAAGTGGCAGATGGAGTACCATGTGGGGAAATGTGAGATTATTCACTTCAGTAGTAAGAATACAAAAAGTATATTTTTAAACGTTGATGTTCAGAGAAATTTGGGTGTATTTGTACAAGGAACACAGGAAGTTAGTATGCTAGTTAAGCAAGCAATTTGGAAGGCAAATGGCACATTGGCATTTCTTGCAAGGGGATTGGAGTACAAGGATAAGGAAGTCATGCTACAATTGTACAGGGCTTTGGTGAGACCACACCTGGAGTGCTGTGCAGTTTTGGTCTCCATATCTAAGGAAGGATATACTTGTCTCGGAGATGGTACAGCGAAGGTTCACTAGATTGGTTTCTGGTTGAGAGGGTTGTCCTATATTGGACCTATACTCTCGAGGTGATATCATTGAAACATACAAGATTCTGAAGGGGCTTGACAAGGTAGACACCGAGAGGTTGTTTCCCCCCGCTGGGGAATCTGGAACATGGGGCCAAGGCAGCAAGATAAGGAGTTGATCATTTAGGATTGACGTGTGGCGAAATTTCTTCACTCAGAGGGTTGTGAATCTTTGGAATTTTCTATCCCAGAGGGTTGTGGATGTTCCATCTTTTAG
This sequence comes from Heterodontus francisci, assembly GCF_036365525.1. NCBI lineage: Eukaryota > Metazoa > Chordata > Chondrichthyes > Heterodontiformes > Heterodontidae > Heterodontus > Heterodontus francisci. Next base: position 62,296,984 of record NC_090393.1, on the reverse strand, counting down.
TATATTCAAGGTTAGGATAGATAGATTTTTGGCCTCTCAGGGAATCAAGGGATAGGGGAAGTGGTAGGAAAAGTGGCGTCAAGGCAGAAGATTAGCCATGATCGTACTGAAAAGCAGAGCAGGCTTGAGGGGTGAATGGTCTACTCCTGCTCCTATTTCTTATGTTATGCCAATTAAACAACTAACGGGAGAAGGACGTTCCATGAACATCCCCACCCTCAATGATGGCGAAGCCCAGCACGTCAGTGCAAAAGACAAGGCTGATGCGCTTGCAAACATCTTTAGCCAAAGTGATTGACTCCTTATCTTGTGGCTTTGGCCCCATGTTCCAGATTTCCCAGCGGTGGGAAACAACCTCTCGGTGTCTACCTTGTCAAGCCCCTTCAGAAGTGAGGATAGTTGCTGATGATCGCACAATGTTCAGTACCATTTGTAGCTCCTCAGATAATGAAGCAGTCCATGGCAGAATGCAGCAAGACCTGGACATCATTCAGGCCTGATCTGATAAAGTCTTATGATGGAGGGAAGGTCATTGATGAAGGAGCTAAAGATGGCTGAGCATAGGACACCGCCGTGAGAAACTTCTGCAGTGATGCTCTGGAGCTGAGATGATTGGCCTCCAACACCCACAACCATCTTCCTTTATGCTAAGTATGGCTTCAGCAAGTGGAGAGTTTCCCCTAATTTCAATCAACTTCAATTTTACTAGAGCTCCTTGATGTCACATTTGGCTCAAATGCTGCCTTAAAGTCACTCTCAACTCACTTCTAGAATTCAGCTCTTCTGTACATCTATCTTTCCTAACCTTGAATATACCTAAGGATGGAACTTCCACAACCCTCTGAGATAGAAAATTCCAAAGATTCACAACCCTCTGAGTGAAGAAATTTCACCTCAAGTCAGTCCTAAATGATCGACTCCTTATCTTGTGGCTTTGGCCCCATGTTCCAGATTCCCCAGCGGTGGGAAACAACCTCTCGGTGTCTACCTTGTCAAGCCCCTTCAGAAGTGAGGATAGTTGCTGATGATCGCACAATGCTCAGTACCATTTGTAATTCCTCAGATAATGAAGCAGTCCATGGCGGAATGCAGCAAGACCTGGAATTCATTCAGGATTGATCTGATAGTGGCAAGTAACATTCATGCTACACAAGTATCAGGCAATGACCATCTCCAACAAGAGAGAATCTAACCATCAACCCTTGACATTCATCAGTATTAACATCGCTGAATCCCCCACCATCAATATCCTGGGAGGGGGGGCGGGTACCATTGACCAGAAACTTAACTGGACCAATTACATAAATACTGTGGATACAATACCAGGTCAGAGGCTGGGAATTCTGCAGTGAGCAACACATCTCCTGATTCTCCAAAGCTTATCCACTACCTATAAGGTGCAAGTCAGGAGTGTGATGGAATAGTTCGAAGGGAGTGGAGCCATTACAGGGGGCTGGGGTTGGTGGGGGGAGTGGTGCAGTAGTTTACAGGGTAAGCTTGTTGGGCCAGGAGGAAACATCCCTGCTGCTCCTGGCCCACAAACAGTTCTGTAAAAGCACTTACCTCGTGGATCCAGCCCTTCTCACCTCTTTTTACCTGCTGGGTTTCATGAGATCTGGGAAACGCGGTGATGGGAGTTAGAAATAGAAACCTTGTTAAAGTGGAGGCGTGCAGCCTCCTTAACAGGTTTCAATGACCGACCCATCTCCTGAAAGCCATTGGTCGTCTACTTCCCACCCCATCTCCATTAAAATCAGAAGTGCTTGTGCTGGATTTTTGGAAAAGCAGTCATGTTTAGTCTCAAAGCCATTTTTTGTTTTTAACCCTGAAAGCTCTTCATCCTCAAGTACCTGTCCAACTCCTTTTTAAAATTATCTATGGAATCAGTTTCCACCACCTTTTCAGTAGAGCATTCCAGATCCTGACCATTGAGTGAAAAAAATTCTCCGCATCGTCCCTCTAGATCTTTTGCCAACGATTTTAAATCTATAACACTGGTTATTGACACACCCAACAGAGAGAATAGTTTTACTCATCATCTTGAAAACCTCTATTAGGTCACCTCTTTACCTTCTCTGCTCCAAGGAGAACAGTTCTAACTTTTCCAACCTCTCTTCATAACTGCAGTTCGTCATCTCTGGTAACATCCTGGTGAACCACCTGTAAATTTCTAATTAGAAATTTTTAACACTTTAGCTTCCCACTTGACTCAAACCCACTCATTTTGGGGGGGGGGGGGGGAAGGGAGGTTAAAATTATTCCCATAGTGTGGAAAAAAAACAAAGAAGTTATGATAAACCTTCATAAATTATTTGTTAGACCTCAGCTGCCAGTTTTTCCATCTCTTTGAGAAGCTCCTAGAAGAAAGTGTAAGAAATAGAGAAATTGATGATGCATTCTTCCTGAAAGGCCTGCCTGAAACTTCAGTTGACCCATTTCTCCTAAGATGCTGGAAAAACCTGCCGGATAAATCCTCAACGGTGCCTGACCGAATTGCTCCACAGAAAGATCCCAGTGACAGCTGCCTATGCGTATTTGGGACGCCAAACCAAAAAAGAGACAACTGGCATCTTTCCACATTTCTTTTTTTCTTCAAGAATTAGCAAGTATTTGTCCAAAGTTTTCTTTTTTGTCTTTTTATGATACAGAGCTCTAAAAAGAAAATATTTTTTCCTGTTAACCGGTGTGTGTGCGTGAATGAGCGAGAGGGGCTGAGATAAAAGGGAACTTTCATATTTCAATCGGTGTGTTAATGCTTTGCTTCATTACTGGTTATGTCTTGTTTTATAATAAACTGATAATTTTGTTGTTTATTAAAGAAAGCTGGTTAGTGTATTTTATTCTGGGACAAAGAGTCGAGTCTATGATTAACCATATTGGTAACTGGGTAAACATTTAAATTTATGTTGTGACCTGTGGAGAAATTGAACTAGAAAAGACAGTGCACTCCTCCCACCTCGGTCGTAATAACACAGAAACCAGATGAGCAAGTGCTCCAAACTCCTAAAATATGAGACTTCCAAGTAGAATTCCTTCTTTTGAAAACGGAGTATAATTAATTTTTGCAACCTGGATGACTGTAAAGGTTTTAAACCACTGCTATCTCAATTCATCTTGAGAATGCACATCCACCTGTTTTCTCTCTACATCCCTAGGCCATGCGCCAACCTCAAATGAGAGGGTGCCCAACTTGCTCCCGAGTCTCTAACAGTGCCTGTCTGGCATTGGTCAGCTGCACACATAAGAGTTGGCATGGAGATTCCATGATTACTCAGTGAGGGTATCTTGTGAGTAGGTTGAAACAGAATAGAATGTTCTTAGGTTGATCTCAGCAACAGTGGGTAAAGCCTGGCTCGGGTATAAAATTAAAACCCGACCCAACCACAACCAACCCGAACCCAACCCAGAGTCCTTTAATTTTTTTTCGTGCCTGACACGATCCAACACGAACATCCTTCATCTGTTCTGGCAGCAGGCTATTCCTGCAGCTGGAGTTGTGGGGAATCATGGGTAAGCCTGATCCCGTGACTTCCCGGAAGCAGCACTGTCCAGCCCGACCCAACCCGAGCCCGAATGCTGCACTCGGAATTTCAACCCGACCCGAACCCAACACGTAGTCGGGTTTGGGTAGGGTAGCCAGGCTTTAACAGTGGTGGTAGCATTGCTACAATTAGCCTTAGCATCCCTGATTTTGGTGGGGTGAGGGGGGATGTGGGTGGTGTGAAGTCAGCCAGTGTTCTCATTTCTGATCACTGTCAAGGAAACACCACGGGAAGTGCAAGCCTGCGGTTGTTAATTTAAGATAGGATTAGATTCTTACAAAGTACTACGTACACACTATTTCCAGAACTGAAACAGGTCATTCGGCCCAACAGATCCATGCCAGTGTTTATACTCCACACCAATCTTCTCCCACCCTTCTTCATCTTACCCCATCAACATATCCTTCATTCCTTTCTCCCTTGTTTATCTAGCTTTCCCCTAAATGCATTTATGCTACATGCCTCAGCTACACCTTGTGGTAGCAAGTTCCACATTCTAACCACTTACTGGGTAAATAAGTTTTTCCTGAATTTCCTATTGGATTTATTAGTGACTATTTTATATGCAAGGCCCCTTGATCTGGTGGAAACAACATCTCCACATCTACCCTATTAAACCCTTTCAAAATCTTAAAGATCTCAATCAGTCATCCTTAGTCACCTATTTTTTCTGATGCTCTGCTTTGTTAGGGTAGACTGTTGATATGCACTGTCAAGACCTGCATCTGAATAATGGCCATTTGGCTGAGGCACTGGATAGTGCCTGGCACATGTGTTATCATGCCCCAGGAAAGAGTTGATATCTTCAAGAGAGGTTGAAACTGGCAAGAAAAGTTTTTTACAACTCTACCTCCGATGTTCCCTGTATCTGCTCAATACCTCCTGACAGCAGCAAGGCTGAACTAGAGAACTCAGCAGTGATGGACTGTGTGCAATCTAATCTGCTATAACACCCAGTGCCTTCTCACCCTATCCCGCAGCAGCTTCTCTTTCAAGAGACATACATATAATTCAAACAAGACCCATAATTTACAGTTTGGTGGGAAGACCAATGGTTCCAAACTAACAGGCTTGCATTCCAAGTAGTTTTCCCTCCTTTGATAGATTATTTGTTTAGTTTAGAGATACAGCACTGAAACAGGCCCTTCGGCCCACCGAGTCCGTGCCGACCATCAACCACCCATTTATACTAATTCTACACTAATCCCATATTCCTACCACATCCCCACCTGTTCCTATATTTCCCTACCACCTACCTATACTAGGGGCAATTTATAATGGCCAATTAACCTATCAACCTGCAAGTCTTTGGCATGTGGGAGGAAACCGGAGCACCTGGAGGAAACCCACGCAGACACAGGGAGAACTTGCAAACTCCACACAGGCAGTACCCAGAATTGAACCCGGGTCGCTGGAGCTGTGAGGCTGCGGTGCTAACCACTGCGCACTGTGCCGCCCCATCTTCAGGCTATATGAGTAAAGAAGAATTTTAACAGTTATCTCAATTTACACTGTCTGCTTCAATGGCTTCCCATATAACACATATATCATAAATACTCGAAGGACCAAATAACCTACTCATACTCGTATCATATTTTCAATGAAAAGATTCAGTATGATTTCCCTCCTTAACCCTAACTTCGTGGTTTCAATTTGAGATTTAATTTGGTTTTTAACTTGTATCCTCTAGGATTTGAACCATTTGCCATAGTCAGTTCCCATTCATAACTTCTACAACACTACCTTTTCCTCATAGGAAACAAGCCCAGCTTCATTAACCTGCTCTCATTACTTATATTTTCATTATCCTCGCTCACCATTGAAGCTCACTTCTGTATTCACTCAATAGCAATAGTTAGATGACCAAAACCTTGTACAGAATCCAGATGGGGTCTGAGCAAAACCGTATAAACATACATCCTCTTTATTTCAACTATTTGAAATATTACTGCTACAAATTCAGGTATGCCTTGGATACCTTCCCAACCTGAGTAACACAGTTGTTTCTTTAAACTGTCTGTGCATCTTCCTTAATGGGAAATGACTCATACTGTCTTGCATCTACTTGTATGATAGCAGAACTCAGAGATGTAAAAATTACACCCTCATTAGATCTGGGGTGGGTAGGGTCGCATAGTGGTTATGTTCATGGTCCAGTGATCCAGAGACCTGAACTAATGATCCAAAGACACAAGAATTTAAATTCAGTTAATTAAATATATTTGGAATTAAAAAGCTAGTATCAGTGATCATTACTGTCGTTAAAAAAATCTGGTTCACCAATATCCTTTGGTGAAAGAAACCTGCCATCCTTACTCATTTTGGCCTATATGCGACTTAAGAGCAGTTAAAAGGGAGCCAGAGATGCAGTATACTTGGATTTCCAAAAGGAATCCAATAAGATGCCAAACAAAAGATTGATACAGAGATAAGGGCTCATGGAGTTGGGGGTAATATATTGCATGGATAAAGAATTGGTTAATGGACAGTGAGCAGAGAGCAGGGATAAATGGGGCATTTTCAAGTTGGCAGACTGTCATAAATGGAGTACTGTAAGGATCAGTGCTAGGCCCTCAGCTATTTACAATCTATATTAATGACATAGACAAAGAGACCAAGAGTAATGTATCCAAGTTTGTTGATGATACAAAGCTAGGGGGGAATGTAAGCCGTGAGAAGAACACAGAGGTTGCAAATAGATTAAGTAAGTGGCAACAAGATGGCAGATGGTGTATAATGTGGGGAAGTGTGCAGTTATTCACTTTGGTAATAAGAATAAAAAAGCAGAATATTTTTGGAAGAGCCCAAAACTTCTAAATGTTGATGTTGAGAGAGACTTGGGCATACTCATACAAGGAACACGGGAAGTTAGCATGCAGGGACAGCAAGTAATTAGGAAGGAAAATGGCACGTTGGCCTTTATTGCAAGGGGATTAGAGTACAAGAATAAGGAACTCTTGCTACATATCTATAGGGCTTCGGTGAGACATACTGTGCACAGTTGGTCTTCATATCTAAGGAAGGATATACTTGCATTGGAGGCAGTACAGCGAAGGATCACTGAATTGGTGCCTGGGGGTTGTCCTAAAATGAGAGATTGAGTAAATTGGGCCTATACTCTCGAGTACAGAAGAATGAGAGATGATCTCAATGAGACGTACAAGATTCTGAAGGTCTTGACAAATTGTTTACCCTGACTGGATATCTAGAACATGGGGGCACAGTCTCAGGATAAGGGGTTATTCATTTAGGACTGAGATGAGAAATTTCTTCACTTGAGGGTTGTGAATCTTTGGAATTCTCTACTCCAGAGGATTGTGGATGCTCCATCATTGAGTACATTCAAGGCTGAGACAGACAGATTTTTTGGTCTCCCAGGGAATCAAGGAATATGGGGAATGAGTGGGAAAATAGAGTTCAGGCAGAAGATCAGCCATGATCGTATTAAATGGCGGAGCAGGCTTAAAAACCACATGATCTACTCCTGCTCCTGTTTATTATTTTCTTATGTTCAAACCTGTAGCAATGTGGTTGACCTTGAAGTGCCCGCTGAAATGACCTAGCAAGTCACTCAATTGTCTCAAGGGCAATTAGGGATGGGCAATAAATGCTGGCCTTGCCTGCGACTCTCACATCCCATGAACGAATAAAAAAATCTGGACTCAATATTTGTGCATTTCATATATTTCACCAATTTCTCTGAAAGAGACCAGCACTAGATGAGATGAAGTGTAGTTCAAGTCACAAGTTGTTTTATTCCACAGTAAGGTGAAACGTACAGAATGGATCAAAGTCTCTTAGCTCATTTGATACAATCTATATTCCTGTAAGAATGCTAATTAGAGACGTCGTGAGGCTACCTCCACCTCAGTCCAACATAACAAACGAGATTTTCCAGATAATCCTCCTATATTTTTAACCTCTTCACTTCAGCAAAGGCCCATATAGCTTTTTTCTTAACAGAAGCTGACTTGCCCTTGCAGCCTCTCATTTGAAAAGCTTTCCGACACAGGGAGTTAGTCCTGAACCTTTTGGGATGGTAGGCTAGGCAGTAAAGCTGTCAATCAAACTTGCTTGGATGTAGCCCACTGACCCCACCCCAAAATTATCACCATGCAAAGCTAAAAAAAAAAGTCATTCAGCTTTCTAAACTGTGGATCTATATTGGAAGGTATTTTAACAAGCCACCATTGTCTGGGCCCATCTAGTTATTGTCTAGCTATTTTACAGGTGTCAGCTCACTATTAGCATTCTTACCTCTGAATCAGATGGACGTTGGGATTCCAATCTCACTCCAGAAACTTTAGCACATACTCTAGGCTGACACCAAGGAAGTGCTGCGCTATTGGAGATTGAGACATTAAAATCGAGGCTCTGTTGACCCTCTCAGATGGGCATGAAAGATCTTATGATGCTTTTGAAAAACAGCAAGAGAGATCTCCCAATGTCCTGGTCATTATTTACCCTTAAACAACATTGTTCAACAGATTGGTCATTTATCACATAGCTGTGGGACTTTCTTTGTAAATTGCTGCTGCATTTTCTACAACAGTGGCTACAATTCAAAAAAGTACTTCTCTAGCTGCTAGGTGTTTCAGATGTTCTGAGGCTGAAAATGGCGCTGTTCCAATCCAAGTTCTTTCATTGTGATTTTTATTCCAGTATAGGGCCGTCCTGAAAAATTAACCCTGTTAAAGCAACCTTTGATTTACAAGCACATTTTATAAATAATTTCATTACATGGAAAAAGAAGAAAAAATCCAGAAGTATTACTTCTACCCAGTGTTTTATTTGTCCTTGTAAATGGATACGATGCAATTTTCATTGATTTCTTTACAATAATCTCAATTTCTTTCTTATCAGCAAAGATAAAACTATTTTATGTAACAGAATGCGCCTTCTGAGTTCTTTACTTGCATATTCATTCTTATATACTTATTCACATTGCAATGCACCTGCCACCTGTTGGCCCAGTTACCTAAAATCTTTCTAAATCTGCTTGCATTGTTCCTCATTATTTGCCTTGTCCAGTACTTTGGTATCATCTACACGCATGCCAACTCTCCTTGAACAAATAACTGTTTTCCAAGTGTTCATCTACTCAATCTCGCAAAAAGTATTTTCCATGCAGCTGTTAAACTTACTGGTCTATAGCTTTCAGGATTTCTCATAACCTTTCTATAAATAATGAGGTCATGCTACCCATATCCAATCCCCAGGAAGCACCAATACAAAAGCAAAATACTGTGGATGCTGGAAATCGGAAATTAAAACAGAAAATGCAGCAAATACTCAGCAGGTCTGGCAGCATCTGTGGAGAGAGAGAGTTAACATTTCAGGTCTGAGACCTTTCATCAGCCAGGAATCACTCCTGACTTTACCAAAGCTTCAGTCCCTGAGTGAACGCATGTTATCTGGGGTAGGTATTTTATTTCTGGAACATTTAAGCTCCTTTTATTGCCATATACATTTTTTTTTGTATACTATTGAACTCCCCCATCCTTTTTCCTGGAAACGTGAAGTTTCCCTGCTCTACCAAAGGAAAGACAGGTATGAAGTAATTGTTTAATAACCTTTTATTCCTTTGTCCTCAGAATCCAACTTCTACTATCAATTTTAAGTGTACCAACAGCTTTCTATCTATACTTTAACATTGTAATCTCATTGTGCTTGTATGCACAGTGCTCACTGCAGTCAGGCTCAGTTGAGGACGCCCTCACAATTTGTACAAACACATGATGGAGTCCTCCACACTCCCCTTCAAAGGCAACAAAGACTGCAATTTGAGTTCCACTAGCTGCGATGACCCAGAAAGACAAGGTAGCATGTCATCCACTGTCAGAAATTGAATGTGGAAGATGCTGAACGAGGAAGAACATACGAATGCATTTTGCACTGAATTTATGTTAACACCAGAGATCATATAGCCTCTATTATGTATTACGGCTGCATGATTACTAACACTACCCATGACCCCATAAGATGGATCCATAACGATATAATACAAATTAAAAACTGCTTGAAATACTCAGCAGGTCTGGCAGTATCTGTGGAGAGAAAACAGTTAACATTTTAGAGCAACATCCTTTTGTTCCAACTGGAAAAATGTAAAGATGCAACAGTTTTTAAGCAAGTACAGAGGCAAAGATGGGCAATTAATGCTGGCCTTGCTAGCGACACTCACATTCCATGAACAAATAAAAGGAAAAGAGAAACTGGGGGAGCGAAAGAACAAAAGGAAAGGTCTGTGATAGGGTGGAAGGCAGAAGAATAAGTGACAAAAAAGGATGATGGTGCAAGGCAAAAGAAGATGGAAATGGGACTTGTAAAGAAACAAAAGATGAGTCTAGAGGAGATGTAAATGACAGTTGCAGAACCAGTACCAGCAGCTGATATCCGAAAAAATGGGAGCAGTGGTTATGATCTAAAAATATTGAACTTAATACCAAGTCCGGAAGGTTATAAAGTGCCTATTCGAAAGATGAGGTGCTGTTTCTTCAGCTTCTGTTGAGCATCATTAGAACAGTGTAGGAGGCAGAGGTCAGAGTGGGAGTGCTACGGAGAATTAAAATGGAAAGTGATGGGAATCTCAGAGTTACGCTTGCAGAATGAACAGGGGTATTCAGCCGGACGATCACCCAGTCTGCATTTGGTCTCCCCAGTGTAGAGAAGACCGCATTGTGAGCAGTGACTACAATATACTAAATTGAAAGCAGTACAAGTAAATCGCTGTTCCACCTGGAAGGAGTGTTTGACAGCCTATCCCCAGAAATGGAGATAGAGAAGTCGAGGAAGGGAAGGGATAAGTCAAATATGGAGCATGTGAAAACGAGAGAAGGGTGGAAATTGGAAGCAAAGCTGATGACATTTTCCAGCTCAGGGTGAGAGCAGGAAGCAGCACTGACAACACCAACATAGCCAAAGAAGAGGTGAGGGAGGGAACCTGAGCAGGAACGGAGCAAAGAATGTTCCACGTATTCCACAAAAAGGCAGGCACAGCTAGGATCCATATAGGTTCCCATAGCAACACCTTTTATTTGGAAGAAGTGAAAGGAGAAGTTGTTCAATATGAGAACTAGTTCAGCCAGGTGGAGAAGGGTGGTGGCGGACTGGCTGGGTCTCCGTTCAAGGAATAAATGGAGGGCCCATCAGTTACCCTGGTGAGGATTTAAGGATTGCAGGTGTAGACTGGACATCCACAGTGAAAAGATGATGATTAGGGCCAAGAAACTGGAAACTGCTGAAGTGGATCAAGGCAAATGGTTACGGAAGGTAGGTCAGAAGACACTCGACAAGAGGAGAAAAAAAAAAAGAGTTGGGAAAGTAAAGAACAAGCTGAAACAATATAATAAAAACAGAAAGTGCGAGAAATACACAGCAGGTCTGCAAGTATCTGTGGAGAGAGAAACAGAGTTAAAGTTTCAAGTCGATGACCTTTCATCAGAACTGGCAAAGGTGAGAAATGTAATAGGTTTTGAGCAAGTGAAAGGGACGGGGGGGGGGGGGGGGTGGAGGAGGGGAAGAAGAACAAAAGGGAACATCTGTGATAGGACGGAGGGCGGGAGAGATTAAATGACAAAGCTGTCATGGAACATAAGGCAAAGGGAGTGGTAATAGTTGAAAAATAAAACAAAGCATTTGTCCAGAGAGTGCGTTAATGGCAAAATAATAAACAGCTCTGTTCGAAAGCAAAAACAAGAAAAACAAGTTTAAGACTGGATCATGGTCTGCAATTGTTCAATGTTCAGTCTGGAAGACTGTAAAATGCCTAATTGAAAGATGAGGGGCTGTTGCTCAAGATTGTGTTGAGCTTCACTAGAACACTGCAGCAGGCCAAGGACAGAAATATGGGCATGAGGGCAAGGCGATGAATTAAAATGGCAAGCAACCGGAAGCTCGGGGTCATAAACCAGGAAGTACTGGGGGCTTGTAAGAAAGCTACTGCAATAAACATGGGTGATTTTAATATGCATATAAACTGGATTAATCAAACTGGCAAGGGTAGCCTCGAGGGAGAGTTCATTGAATGTATTAGAGGTTGTTTTTTGGAGCAATATGTTGTGGAACCAACCAGGGAGCAGGCTATTCTAGGGGTATTGTGTAATGAGGTGGGATTAATTAAGGATCTCATAGTTAAGGATCGTCTGGGGAAGAGTGATCATAGCATGCTAGAATTTCAAATTCAGTTTGAGGGCGAGAAACTGTAGTCCCACACTAGCATTCTGGAGTTAAACAAAGGTAATTACATAGGCATGAGGACAGATTTGGCCCTAGTGGACTGGGCAGGAAGTCTAAAAGGTAGGACAGTTGATGAGCAGTGGCAGATGTTTAAGGACATATTCAATTCCTCCCAACTAAAATATTCCAAAGAGGAAGAAAGATTCTAAGATGGGGAAAAAAACATCCATGGCTGAGCAAGGAATTTAAGGATAACATAAAGGCCAGTGGCAGGCTGCAAGATTGGGAAACTTTTAAAGATCAACAAAGGGTTACTAAAAAAGTAATAAAAAGAGCAACGGTAAATTATGAAAGAAAACTAGCGCAAAATATAAAAATGGATAGCAAAAATTTCTATAAGTATATAAAAGGGATGAGAATAGCTAAAGTGAATGTTGGTCCTTTGGAGGATGAGACAGGGGAGTTAATAGAGGGGAACACAGAAATGGTGGAGACACTAAATCAGTATTTTGCCTCAGTTTTCAGAGTAGAGGACACTAGTACCATCCCAATAGTAACAGGAAATACAGAGGTTATAGAAAGGGAAGAACTTAGAAAAATCATCACTAGGGAAAAAGTACTGAGCAAACTTTTAGGATTGAAGGCAGACAAGTCCCCAGGGCCTGATGGCCTACATCCTAGGGTCTTAAAGGAAGTGGTAGCGGAGATAGTGGATCCATTGGTTATAATATTCCAAAATTCCCTGGATGCGGGAAAGGTTCCAGTGGATTGGAAAAAAGCTAATATAACACCCTTATTCAAAAAGGGAGGGAGGCAGAAAGCAGGAAACTATAGACCAGTTAGTTTAACATCTGTCATTGGGAAATTGTTAGAATCCATTATTAAGGAAGTAATAACAGAACATTTAGAAAGACAAAATGCAATCCAGAGTCAGCATGGTTTTATGAAGGGTAAATCGTGTTTGACTAATTTGCTAGAGTTCTTTGAAGATGTACCAAGCAAAGTGGATAATGGGGATCCTGTAGATGTAGTATATCTGGACTTCCAGAAGGCATTTGATAAGGTGCTGCACAAAAGGTTAATACACAAGATAAGATCACATGGGGTTAGGGGCAATTTATTAGCTTGGATAGAGGATTGACTAACCATCAGAAAACAGAGTGTCGGGATAAATGGGTCTTTTTCTGGCTGGCAAGATGTAACTAGTGGGGTGCCACAGGGTTCGGTCCTCGGGCCCCAACTATTTACAATCTATATAAATGACTTGGATGCAGGGATAGAAGGTACTATAGCCAAATTTGACGATGACACTAAAATAGGTGGGATAGTAAGTTGCAATAAAGAAATAAGAAATTTACAAATGGATATGGATAGGTTAGGTGAATGGGCCAAAATTTGGCAGATGGAGTTTATCGTTGATACGTGTGAGGTTATCCATTTTGGTCGGAAGAATAGAAAGGCAAATTATCTAAATGGAGAAAAACTTCAGAGTGCTTCGGTGCAGAGGGATCTGGTTGTCCTTGTGCATGATTCGCTGAAAACTAGTATGCAGGTACAGCAGGTAATAAGGAAGGCAAATGGAACTTTGGCATTTATTGCTAAAGGAACAGAGTATAAAAGTAGGGAAGTGTTGCTGCAACTGTACAAGGCATTAGTGAGACCTGGAGTACTGCGTACAGTTTTGATCCCCGTGCTTGAGGAGGGATGTAGTTGCCCTTGAGGCAGTTCAGAGGAGGTTCACTAGATCGATTCCAGAGATGAGGGGTTTGTCTTATGAAGACAGATTGAGCAGTTTAGGCCTTTACTCTCTAGAGTTTAGAAGAATGAGAGGAGATCTAATTGACGTATATAAAGATGATTAAGGGGATTGATAAAGTAGACGGAGAGAGGATGTTTCCTCTGGTGGGGCAATCTAGACTGAGAGGTCATAGTTTTAGGATAAGGGGTATCAGATTTAAAACCGAGATGAGGAGAAATTACTTCTCTCAAAGGGTCGTGAGTCTGTGAATTCACTACGCCAGAGTGCGGTGGATGCCAGGACATTGAGTAAATTTAAAGAGGAGATAGACAGATTTTTAATCAGTAATGGGTTGAAGGATTATGAAGAATGGGCAGGAAAGTGGAGTTGAGGCCAAGATGAGAACAGCCATGATCGTATTGAATGGCGGAGCAGGCTCAAGAGGCTGAATTGCCTACTCCTGCTCCTAGTTCTTATGCTTGCGGACTGAGCGGAGATGTTCCGCAAAGTGGTCACCCAATCTGCGTTTGGTCTCTCCAGTGTAGAGCAGCAGCGAATACAGTATACTATATTGAAAGTAGTACAAGTAAATCGCTGCTTTACCTGGAAGGAGTGTTTGGGGCCTTGGATGGCGAAGAGAGAGGACGTAAAAGGGCAGGTATTACACGTACTGTGATCGCTTGGAAGGGTGCCATGGGAAGGAGACAAGGTGTCAGGGGTGAAGGAGGCGTGGACCAGGTGTCACAGAGGGAAAGGTCCCTTCAGAATGCTGACAGGGAAGGGAGAGGAAGATGTGTTTGGTTGTGGCATCATGCTAGAAGTGGCAGAAAATTGTCCTTTCGATGTGGAGTCTGGTGGTCGTGTGAGGTGGAAAGTGAGGACAAGGGGAAACCTGTCGCGGTTCCGGGAGGGAGGAGCAAGGATGAGGGCAGAAGTGCGGGAAATGGGTTGGACACAGTCGAGGGCCATGTCAACCACAGAAGGGACGAATCCTCAGTTGAGGAAAAAGGGAGATATATCAGAAACGTCGTTCTGAAAGGTTGCATCTTCAGGACAGATGCAACGGAGATGGAAAAACTGGGAGAATGGAATGGAGTCCTTACACGAGGCACGGTGTGAGGAAGTAAAGTCGAGGTAACTGTGGGAGTCGGTGGGCTTATATTGAACATTAGTAGACAGCCTATCCCCAGAAATGGAGACACAGAAGTCGAGGAAGGGAAGTAAAGTGCAAGAGGTGGACCATATGAAAGGTGGAAATTAGAAGCAAAGTTGATCAAGTTTTCCAGTTCCAGACAAGATCAGGGAACGGCACCGATACAGTCAGCAATGTACCAATATAAAGAGGTGGGGGAGGGGGCCTGATTAGAACTGGAACCAGGAATGTTCGACATATCCCATAAAATGACAGGTAAAACTAGGACCCGTGCGGGTACCCATAGCAACACCTTTTATTTGAAGGAAGTGAGTGGAGTTGAAGGAGAAGTTGTTCAATGTGAGAGCAGGTTCAGCTAGGCGGAGGAGGGTGGTGGTGGATGGGGACTGGTTGGGCCTCTGTTCAAGGAAGAAGCACAGAGCCCTCAGACCGTCCCGGTGGGGTATGGAGGTGCAGAGAGACTGGACGTCCATAGTGAAGAGGAGGCGGTTAGGGCCAGGAAACCTTTTTTTAAATTCATTCATGGGATGTGGGCGTCACTGGCTATGCCAGCATTTATTGCCCATCCCTAATTGCCCTTGAGAAGGTGGTGGTGAGAAGCCTTCTTGAACCGCTGCAGTCCATGTGAGGTAGGTACACCCACAGTGCTGTTAGGAAGGGAGTTCCAGGATTTTGACCCAGCGACAGTGAAGGAACGGCAATACAGTTCCAAGTCAGGATAGTGTGTGACTTGGATGGGAACTTGCAGGTGGTGATGTTCCCATGCATTTGCTGCTCTTGTCCTTCGAGGTGGTAGAGGTCACGGGTTTGGAAGGTGCTGTCCAAGGACCCCTGGTGCGTTGCTGCAGTGCATCTTGTAGATGGTACACACTGCTGCCAGTGTGTGTCGGTGGTGGAGGGAGTGAATGTTTGTGGATGGTGTGCCAATCAAGCGGGCTGCTTTGTCCTGGATGGTGTTGAGCTTCTTGGGTGTTGTTGGAGCTACACCTATCCAGGCAAGTGGAGAGTATTCCATCACACTCCTGACTTGTGCCTTGTAGATGGTGGACAGGCTTTGGGGAGTCAGGAGGTGAGTTACTCGCCGCAGGATTCCTAGCCTCTGACCTGCTCTTGTAGCCACAGTATTTATATGGCTACTCCAGTTCAGTTTCTGGTCAATGGTAGCCCCTAGGATGTTGATAGTGGGGGATTCAGCAATGGTAATGTCATTGGATGTCAAGGGGAGATGGTTAGATTCTCTCTTGTTGGAGATGGTCATTGCCTGGCACTTGTGTGGCGCAAATGTTACTTGCCACTTATCAGCCCAAGCCTGGATATTGTCCAGGTCTTGCTGCATTTCTACACGACTGCTTCAGTATTTGAGGAGTCGTAAATGGTGCTGAACATTGTGCAATCATCAGCGAGCATCCCCACTTCTGACCTTATGATTGAAGGAAGGTCATTGATGAAGCAGCTTAAGATGGTTGGGCTGAGGACACTACCCTGAGGAACTCCTGCAGTGATGTCCTGGAGCTCAGATGATTGACCTCCAACAACCACAGCCATCTTCCTTTGCGCTAGGTATGACTCTAACCAGCAGAGAGTTTTCCCCCTGATTCCCATTGACTCCAGTTTTCCTAGGGCTCCTTGATGCCATTCTCGGTCAAATGCTGCCTTGATGTCAAGGGCAGTCACTCTCACCTCACCAGTTCAGCTCTTTTGTCCATGTTTGAACTAAGATTGTAATGAGGTCAGGTGCTGATTGGCCCTGGCGGAACCCAAACTGGGTGTCACTGAGCAGGTTATTGCTAAGCAAGTGCTGCTTGATGGCACTGTTGATGACACCTTCCATCACTTCACTGATGATTGAGAGTAGACTGATGTGGCGGTAATTGGCCAGGTTGTACAGGACAGACCTGGGCAATTTTCCACATTGCCGGGTAGATGCCAGTGTTGTAGCTGTACTGGAACAGCTTGGCTAGGGATGCAGCAAGTTCTGGAGCACTGGTCTTCAGTACCATTGCCGGAATATTGTCAGGTCCCATAACCTTTGCAGTATCCAGTGCCTTCAGTCATTTCTTGATATCACGCGGAGTGAATCAAATTGGCTGAAGACTGGCATTTGTAATGCTGGGGACTTCAGAAGGGGGCAGAAATGGATCATCAACTCGGCACTTCTGGCTGAAGATTGTTGCAAATGCTTCTGCCTTATATTTCGCACTGATGTGCTGGGCTGGAAATTGTTGAAATGACATAGGGCATCAGAAAAGACATGGATGTTGGTGGGAAGAGACTGGACCAGGGCAGAAAAAAAATAGAGTCAAGATAGGAGGAAATAAGTTCAGTGGGGCAGGAACAGGCTGAAACAATGGGTCTACCAGGCCAGTCCTGTTTGTAGATTTTGGGAAGCAGGTAGAAGCAGCTGTTCAGAATGTCAGGACTATGAGGTGGATAGCGGTAGAGCAAAGATCTCCAAAGAGGATGAGGTCAGTGACAGTACTGATGTTCGGTGGTACGGTCATGGTCCAGGGAGATGTAGGAAGAAGTGTCTGAGAGTTGTCGCTCAGCCTCTGCAAGGTAGAGGTAGGTACACCAGATAACAACAGCACCAGCCTTGTCAGCAGGACTGAAAGGGGTTAGACCTGAGAGAACGGAGTGCAGCAAGTCCAGAGGGAGACAGGTTAGAGTGAGTGAGGGGAGTAGAGAAATTAAGACAGCCGATGTCATGCCGACAGTTCTCAACAAAAAGATGAAGAGCGGTTAGAGGCCAGAGCGAGGGGTCCAGGTAGAGGGAGAATACTGGAGGCTGGTTGCAGGGAAGGACTCCTGGCCAAAGAAGTGAGCCCGGAGGTGAAGGTGACGGAAGAAGAGCTCAAGGTCATGCCGAGTGCAAAATTCATTGAGGGGGGTGGGTGTAAGGGAATAAAGCCGAGTCCTTCGCTAAGTACAAATCATTCAGCGTCAGAGAGGGGAAGGTCAGAGGGTATTATGAATACAATGCAAGGGGTGAGATTAGAAGGAGGGATGGGGTCAGAGGGAAGTGAAGGGGAAGAAAGATCTGGAGGGGTGATGGTACCCATGAGTTGTTGAAGTCTGCGTTCACAGCCACAGCTCCTTCCTCAGCGACTGTTTCCGCCTCCAACTTATCCCATGTGGATTCCAAATGAAGTTCCATCCTTCATGTTTCGAATCCACCCAGGATTACAGGTATCTCTGTGGCATACAAAGTTCTTCGGACTGCTGTTCTTGCCGCATCCTGAGCTCCACACTCAGTGTCATGCGCCGCCACTTGTACACACTAGACCTCTCTTTCCAGCAGCAGCCACTCACCTGATCTAAAAGCTCATCTACTCCGCAGTTTCATTTCATCCTTCGCCTTATCCAACGCTTTAACAAAAAACATTTTCTCTTCCCTTCAGGTGTTAAGGAAATCAGGCAGAAGAGAGAGCATGCAAGTGAACTGTTTGAACACCAGCCAGCGTAAAGCCCCTCGGCCTGTATGCATCAGAAAATTTTTAAATGCAATCTGCATTGTAAGTGGAATGAGGCACCCAAGAGTGCCATGTACTGTATTCAACCAAATTGATCTGTAATGCAATTTATATACTGCCACACATGAATCATACTGAATAATATTTATGAATCCTAGCCAGTCTCTCTTCATAATTGATATGCTCCAGCCCAGGCAACATCCTGGTGAATCTCCTCTGCATCCTCTCCAGTACCATCACATCCTTCCTATACTGTGGTGCCCAGAACTGTACACAGTACTCCAGCTGTGGCCTAACTAGCATTTTATACAGCTCCATCATGATAGCAGAAGTGCAGGAATGGAACAGACTGGAAGGTGGTATGCAGGGAACCACTATTTTACTTGATATACATTAATGACTTAAACTTTAGTGTACAGTGCACAATTTCAAAGTTTGCAGATGACACAAAACTTGAAAGTAAATGAACTGTGAAGAGGATAGTGATAGACTTCAGGAGGACATAGGCTGGTGGTAGACACGTGGCAGATGAAATTTAACGCAGGTAAGTGCAAAGTGATAAAGTCTTTGCAGGGAGAATAAGGAGTGGCAACTAAAGGGTTCAAAAGTAGGTGCAGGAGCAGAGACCTGGGGTTATATGGGTGGAGTTTTAAGGACAGCTCCATCATTACCTCCCTGCTCTTATATTCTATGCCTCGGCGACTAAAGGCAAGTATCCCATATGCCTTCCTAACCATCTTATCTACCTGTGCTGCTGCCTTCAGTGGTCTATGGACAAGTACACCAAGGTCCCTCTGATCCTCTGTACTTCCTAGGGTCCTACCATCCATTGTATATTCCTTTGCCTTGTTAGTCCTCCCAAAATGCATCACCTCACACTTCTCAGGATTAAATTCCATTTGCCACTGCTCCAGCCCATCTATATCGTCCTGTAATCTAAGGCTTTCCTCCTCACTATTTACGACACGACCAATTTTCGTGTCATCTGCGAACGTACTGATCATACCTCCGATTTTCACGTCAAAATCATTGCTGTACACTACAAACAGCAAGGGTCCCAGCACCGATCCCCAGGGTACACCACTGGTCATAGGCTTCCACTCGCAAAAACAACCCTCGACCATCACCCTCAGCCTCCTGCCACTCAGCCAATTTTGGATCCAATTTACCAAAATGCCCTAGATCCCATGGGCTCTTACCTTCTTAACCAATCTCCCATGCAGGACCTTATCAAAAGCCTTACTGAAGTCCATGTAGACTACATCAACTGCCTTACCCTCATCTTCACATCTAGTTACCTCCTCGAAAAATTCAATCACGTTTGTTAGACACGATCTTCCCCTGACTAAGCCTGTCCAGCAGAATTTTTTCCAATATTTTCCCAACCACTGATGTTAGACTCCTTTGTGGCCTCCTTATCTCGAGAGACAATGGATAAGCGCCTGGAGGTGGTCAGTGGTTTGTGAAGCAGCGCCTGGAGTGGCTATAAAGGCCAATTCTAGAGTGACAGGCTCTTCCACAGGTGCTGCAGAAAAATTTGTTTGTCGGCGCTGTTACACAGTTGGCTCTCCCCTTGCGCCTCTGTCTTTTTTCCTGCCAACTGCTAAGTCTCTTCGACTCGCCACACTTTAGCCCTGTCTTTATGGCTGCCCGCCTGCTTTGGCGAAAGCTGGCAACTGACTCCCACGACTTGTGATCAATGTCACAGGACTTCATGTCGCGTTTGCAGACGTCTTTAAAGCGGAGACATGGACGGCCGGTGGATCTGATACCAGTGGCGAGCTCGCTGTCCAATGTGTCTTTGGGGATCCTGTCATCTTCCATGCGGCTCACATGGCCAAGCCATCTCAAGCGCCGCTGACTCAGTAGTGTGTGTACGCTGGGGACATTGGCCACCTCGAGGACTTCTGTGTTGGAGATACGGTCCTGCCACCTGATGCCAAGTATTCTCCGGAGGCAGCGAAGATGGAATGAATTGAGACATCGCTCTTGGCTGACATACGTTGTCCAGGCCTCGCTGCCATAGAGCAAGGTACTGAGGACACAGGCCTGATACACTCGGACTTTTGTGTTCCGTGTCAGTGCGCCATTTTCCCACACTCTCTTGGCCAGTCTGGACATAGCAGTGGAAGCCTTTCCCATGCGCTTGTTGATTTCTGCATCTAGAGACAGGTTACTGGTGATAGTTGAGCCTAGGTAGGTGAACTCTTGAACCACTTCCAGAGCGTTTAGTTTAGTTTGGAGATACAGCACTGAAACAGGCCCTTCGGACCACCGGGTCCGTGCCGACCATCAACCACCCATTTTTACTAATCCTACATTTATCCCATATTCCTACCACATCCCCACCTGTCCCTATATTTCCCTACCACCTACCTATACTAGGGGCAATTTATAATGGCCAATTAACCTATCAACCTGCAAGTCTTTGGCATGTGGGAGGAAACCGGAGCACCCGGAGGAAACCCACGCAGACACAGGGAGAACTTGCAAACTCCACACAGGCAGTACCCAGAATTGAACCCGGGTCGCTGGAGCTGTGAGGCTGCGGTGCTAACCACTGCGCCACTGTGCCGCCCGTCGTGGTCGCCAATATTGATGGAAGGAGCATTTCTGACGTCCTGCCCCATGATGTTCGTTTTCTTGAGGCTGATGGTTAGGTCAAATTCATTGCAAGCAGCCGCAAACCTGTCGATGAGACTCTGCAGGCACTCTTCAGTGTGAGATGTTAAAGCAGCATCATCAGCAAAGAGGAGTTCCCTGATGAGGACTTTCCGTACTTTGGACTTCGCTCTTAGACGGGCAAGGTTGAACAACCTGCCACCTGATCTTGTGTGGAGGAAAATTCCTTCTTCAGAGGACTTGAACACATGTGAAAGCAGCAGGGAGAAGAAAATCCCAAAAAGTGTGGGTGCGAGAACACAGCCCTGTTTCACGCCACTCAGGATAGGAAAGGGGTCTGATGAGGAGACACCATGTTGAATTGTGCCTTTCATATTGTCATGGAATGAGGTGATGATACTTAGCAGCTTTGGTGGCAATCCAATCTTTTCTAGTAGTCTGAAGAGACCACGTCTGCTGACGAGGTCAAAGGCTTTGGTGAGATCAATGAAAGCAATGTAGAGGGGCATCTGTTGTTCACGGCATTTCTCCTGTATCTGGCGAAGGGAGAACAGCATGTCAATGGTCGATCTCTCTGCACGAAAGCCACACTGTGCCTCAGGGTAGACGCGCTCGGCCAGCTTCTGGCGCCTGTTTAGAGCGACTCGAGCAAAGACTTTCCCCACTATACTGAGCAGGGAGATTCCATGGTAGTTGTTGCAGTCACCGCGGTCACCTTTGTTTTTATAGAGGGTGATGATATTGGCATCGCGCATGTCCTGGGGTACTGCTCCCTCGTCCCAGCACAGGCACAGCAGTTCATGTAGTGCTGAGAGTATAGCAGGCTTGGCACTCTTGATTATTTCAAGGGTAATGCTGTCCTTCCCAGGGGCTTTTCCGCTGGCTAGAGAATCAATGGCATCACTGAGTTCCGATTTGGTTGGCTGTATGTCCAGCTCATCCATGACTGGTAGAGGCTGGGCTGCATTGAGGGCAGTCTCAGTGACAACATTCTCCCTGGAGTACAGTTCTAGGTAGTGCTCAACCCAGTGGTCCATTTGTTTGCGTTGGTCAGTGATTATGTCCCCCGATTTAGATTTGAGGGGGGTGATCTTCTTGATGGTTGGCCCAAGAGCTCTCTTCATGCCATCATACATTCCTCTGATGTTTCCGGTGTCTGAGGCCAGCTGAATATGACTGCATAGGTGTTGCCAGTAGTCGTTTGCGCAGCGCCTGGCTGTTCTTTGTGCAGTGCTTCTGGCTGCTTTAAGTGCTGCGGATGTTAAATCGCTGGGGGCTTTCTTGTAGTTCAACAGTGCAATGCGCTTAGCGGCTATGACAGGTTCCAGCTCTTCATTATGAGATTGAAACCAGTCTGCAATTCTCTTCGCACTTTTGCCATAGGTGGTCAAAGCTGACTCATAGATGGCGTCTCTGATGTGGGCCCACTTGGTCTCAGCATCCCCTGTGGGAGTGTTTTGAAGGGCTGTTCCAAGAGAATTTAGAAATTTTTGTAACAGCTGTGGGTGAGAAATGCTGCTCGTGTTGATGCGCGGGTGGCCCTTCTGCTTGGAATGATGCAACTTCTTTGGTCTGAGTGTAACCTTGCTGCACACCAGGGAGTGGTCGGTGTCGCAGTCCGCACTGTGGAAGCTGCGTGTGATTTGAACACTGTTTAAGGCGGCTCGCCTTGTGATGATGAGGTCTAGCTGGTGCCAACGACGCGATCTTGGGTGCCTCCATGAAACCTGATGACAGGGTTTAGTGTGAAAGAACGAGTTGGTGATGCAGAGGTTATGATAGGTACACAACTCAAGCAGTCTCTGCCCGTTCTCATTCATCCTTCCAACGCCATAGCGCCCAAGGCAGGAGGGCCATGAGTCATGGTCGGCCCCAACCCTGGCATTAAAGTCCCCCAGCAGGAATAGGTGTTCGGTGTTGGGGATGCTGCTAATGATGTTATGGAGTTCCTCGTAGAACTGATCTTTAGCTTCAGGTGGGGAGCAGAGTGTTGGAGCATAGATGCTGAGTAGGTGTACTGGACCAGAGGTGGTGAGCAGTCGGATTGACAGTATGCGTTCCGAGCCATTTGAGGGAGGCTCTATCATGCTGAGCAAGGAGTTTCTGATGGCGAAGCCCACTCCCTGCTGTCTTGGTTCTTCAGGAACCCTGCCCTGCCAGAAGAAGGTGTAGTCTTGCTCTGCTAGAGATCCACTCGCGGGGAGGCAAGTCTCCTGAAGTGCTGCAATGTCTACATTGAGTCTACTGAGCTCGTTAATGATGGCGGTCTTCCGAGAATCGTTGATTTGTGTAAGGTCGTCCAACAGGCCAGGACACATAGTTCTGACGTTCCAGCTTGCAAAGCGAAGGGCTGGTACCTTCTTTCCTTTTTTCGTGTTGTTTGGTGCGGTGTATCAGTCCACCTTTCGGGCAATGACCCTGAACTCCAAGCACCCATTGAAGCAGGTAGACTGTGGCGGGACAGAAACTTATTGACCGGGGGCTGCCCGGATTGAGGCGGGCGGTAGCTGTCCAGTGAGGTGCAATGACAACTCCCACCGACAAAGGCAACCCGTGGCACCCAGTTTCTACGCCAATTTATCTGGACTTATAACTCGTAACTGCTGCCTTCCGTGTTGTTTCAGTCGCTGTGAGGCAACTATGGAGTGACCTCTCCATGGCGCATGCCTGGGTGAATTTATGGAGGTTGAGAGTTGCCCAGTCATCAAAACCCCCCTCTCGGCCTTTCTGGTGGGGTCCAAAGGAGTGCAGTGCACAACGTTTGGCACCAGTATGGCTGCAGGAACTGCCGGAAACATGCCAAAGGTGACACATGACCGCCTACGGGGTTCCGCTCCGGATTATCTGTTAGGGTTTACTCCCTTAGCCTTTCTCTCCCGAGATGCCCACAAGGCAGTGGGGTTGTTAGGGCCCCTACACAGGTGTAGGATGATGCCGGTAGGAGGAGGGGATGCGAGGGGGAGGGGTGGAGGGAGGGGGAGCTGGGAAGGGGGCTGTAAGGGGGTGGGGGATGGTGCAGGGGAAAGGGGTGCGGGGGGAAGATGGTGCGGGGAGGGGGGCTGGGGGGGGGAGGGGTTGTGAGGGGGTGAGCTGTGAGGGTGGAGCAGGGAAGGGGACGGGGGCGGTGGAAGGGGGGGAAAAGGGGAGGGAAAAGCGGGTGCAGGTAATATGCCATTTCCTCAGTGCCCACCATCGACGTCTGGAAAGCTCATCCACGTCCTTCGGGAGGTGAAGCATCTTTTGGCGGACTTACAGAGGTGATTACATTCGCTAAGGGTTTTTTGATGTGGTTTATATAAAGGCATACAGCATTGCCGACAGTGCGCTGTTAGACTCACCGGCCTGTTATTACCTGGTTTATCCATGTTACCCTTCTTAAATAATGGTACCACATTCGCTGTCCGCCAGTCCTCTGGTACCTCTCCTGTGGCCAGAGAAGATTTGAAAATGTGTGTCAGAGCCCCGCTATCTCCTCCCTTGCCTCACATAACAGCCTGGGATACATCTCATCTGGGCCTGGGGATTTATCCACTTTTAAGCCTGCTAAAACAGCTAATACTTCCTCCCTTTCAATGCTAATTTGTTTAAGTATATCACAATCCTCCTCCCTGATCTCTACACCGACATCATCCTTCTCCAACGTGAACACAGATGAAAAGTAATCATTTAAACCCTCACCTATGTCCTCCAGCTCCACACAAAGATTGCTACTTTGGTCCTAATGTGCCCTACTCTTTCCCTGGTTATCCTCTAGCCCTGAATATACTTATATAAAACGCCTTGGGATTTTCCTTTATCTTGCCCGCCAGTGTTTTCTCATGTCCCCTCTTCGTTCTCCTCATTACTTTTTTTAAGTACCCCCCTATACTTTCTATACTCTTCTGGAGCCTCCGCTGTTTTCAGCACTTTGAATCTGACATAAGCCTCCTTTTTTTCCCCTTATCCAATCCTCTATATCCCTTGACATCCAGGGTTCCCTGGACATGATGGTCCTACCCTTCACCTTTACGGGAACACGTTGGGCGTGAACTCTCACTATTTCCTTTTTGAATGACTCCCACTGGTCTGATGTAGACTTTCCTACAAGTAGCTGCTTCCAGTCCACTTTGGCCAGATCCTGTTTTATCATATTGAAATCGGCCTTCCCCCAATTCAGTACTTTTATTTCTGGTCCATCTCTGTCCTTTACCATAACTACCTTAAATCTTACAGAGTTATGGTCACTATCCCCAAAATGCTCCCCCACTGACACTTCTACCACTTGTCCGGCTTCATTCCCGAGTACTGCCCCTTCGCTTGTTGGACTTTCTACATGCTAGCTCAAAAAGTTCTCCTGTATGCACTTTAAGAATTCTGCCCCCTTTAAGCCTTTTGCACTAAGACTATTCCAGCTAATATTGGGGAAGTTGAAATCCCCTACTATTATTACCCTATTATTATTACACCTCTCTGAGATTTATCTACATATCTACTCCTCTATCTCTCCGTGACTGTTTGGAGGCCTGTAACACACTCCCAGCCAAGTGATTGTCCCCTTTTTGTTTTTAAGTACTACCCATATGGCCTCATTTGAGGAACCTTCTAAGATATCATCCCTCCTTACTGCAGTAATTGACTCCTTGATCAACAGTGCAATGCCACCTCCTCTTTTACACCCTTCCTTGTCACGCCTGAAGATTCTATACCCTGGAATATTGAGTCCTGCCCTTCCCTCAACCATATCTCTGTGATAGCAATAATATTATATTCCCATGTGTTAATCAATGCCCTCAAGTCATCTGCTTTACGAGTAAGACTCCTTGCGTTAAAATAGATGCAATACAGCCTTGCATTTTTCACTTGTGCCTTAACAGGTCTATATTTGCTCTGCCTTCCAGACTGACTCAGTTTCTCTTCTATATTTGATTGTGCATCACCCCCTACTGTACCTCCACTCTGTATCCCATTCCCCTGCCAAATTAGTTTAAATACCCCCCAACAGCACTAGCAAACCTTCCAACAAGGATGTTGGTCCCGTTCCGGTTCAGGTGCAACCCGGCCAACTTGTACAGGTCCCACCTTTGCCAGAAACAGACACAGTGATCCAGGAAACTAAAGCCCTCCCTCCTGCACCATCTCCTCAGCCATGCATTCATCTGCTCTATCCTCCTATTCCTATACTCACTAGCACGTGAGACCAGGAGTAATTCAGAGAATACAACCTTTGCGGTCCTGCTTTTTAATCTGCTACCTAGCTCCCTAAATTCTTGTTGCAGGACCTCATCCCTCCATCTATGTCTTTGGTACCAATGTGCACCACGACCTCTGACTGTTCACCCTCCCCCTTCAGAATGTCCTGCAGCCTCGCAGTGACATCCTTGACCCTAGCACCAGGGAGGCAACATACCATCCTGGAGTCACGTTTGCGGCCACAGAAACGCCTGTCTGTACCACTTACGCTAGAATCCCCTGTCACTGTGGCCCTGCCACTCTTCTTCTTCCCCTCCTGTGCAGCTGAGCCACCCATGGTGCCATGAACCTGGTTCTTGCTGCTTTCCCCTGAGCCATCACCCCCAACAATATCCAAAGCAGTATATCTGTTAGAGAGGGGGATGGCCACAGGGGACTCCTGCACTACCTGCCCTCCTCTACTCTGCCTGGTGGTCACCCATTCCCTTTCTGCCTTTGCAGCATTTGCCTGCGGTGTGACCACCTCGCTAAACATGCTATTCACAATGAGCTCAGCATCGTGGATGCTCCACAGTGAATCCACCCGCAGCTCCAGCTCTGTAATACGGCCAAGTCAGTCGCTGCAGATGGATACACTTCCTGCACACATGGTCATCAGGGGCATTGGAAGCGTCCCTGATTTCCCACAAAGGGTAGGAGGAGCATATCACGGGTGCGAGCTCTCCTGCCATGACTTACCTTTAGATTACTTAGATACTCCCTTTAATTAATAAATACTAATTACACTAGGGTCCTTGTTCTACTCCAAATGCTACAATCTAAAGTCCTTAATAAATTACACAAAAAAAAAATACACTTTAGTAGTACTAACCTTATCACTTATACGGTAGGTTTTTTTTTCAAAAAAGAACTTTCCCCTTTTTTAAAAGCTATTTACAGGCACTGACAGCTGTTACTTACCCAACCAATCACCTTGCAGATTTCCTGTGATGTCACTGTTGCCTTTCTTTCCTTCTTTTTTCA
This sequence comes from Heterodontus francisci, assembly GCF_036365525.1. Classification (NCBI taxonomy): domain Eukaryota; kingdom Metazoa; phylum Chordata; class Chondrichthyes; order Heterodontiformes; family Heterodontidae; genus Heterodontus; species Heterodontus francisci. Next base: position 62,270,089 of record NC_090393.1, on the reverse strand, counting down.
AAACTCCGGTGTGCCTGGACTGCTCTCCGCTCCACTCCCGGAAGGTAAGTGTCTAGGCCACGATCCTCGGGCTCTACTTATCTGCTCCTCTCCAAATAGAATGTTATTGTTTATTGCGAGGGGAATTAAATACACAAGTAGGGAGAATGCTTCAGCTGTACAGGGCATTGGTGAGACCACATCTGGAGTACTGCATACAGTACTCATCTCCTTATTTAAGGAAGGATGTAAATGCGTTGGAGGCAGTACAGAGAAGGTTTACTAGACTAATACCTGGAATGGGCAGGCTGTCTTATGAGGAATGATTAGACAGGCTAGGCTTGTATCCGCTGGAATTTCCAAGAGTAAGAGGCGACTTGGTTGAAACATATAAGATCCTGAGGGGTCTTGACAGGGTGAATGTGGAAAAGATGTTTCCCCTTGAGGGAGAATCTAGAACTAGGGGTCACTGTTTAAAAATAAGGGTCGCCCATTTAAGACAGAGATGTGGAGACATTTTTTCTCACAGAGGGTCGCGAGTCTTTGGAATTCTCTTTCTCAAAAGGCAGTGGAAGCAGAGTCTTCGAATATTTTTAAGGCAGTGGTAGATAGATTCTTGATAAGCAAGGGGGTGAAAGCTTATCGGGGGTAGGTGGAAATGTGGAGTAATCAGATCAGCCATGATCTTATTGAATGGCGAGGCAGGCTCGAAGGACCGAGCGGCCTACTCCTGCTCCAAATACATATATTCGTATGTGCTACCCCAATTTGCCATTCTTCTTGTCCAACATCCAGCATTATATGAGCAGAAATTTCCTCTAACTAAATATTTGGAAAACCAAAGCCATTGCCATCAGCACAAAAGTAAAATACTGCAGATGTGGGAAATCTGAAATGAAAACAGAAAATGCTTGAAATGCTCAGCAGGTCTGGCATCAGCCCCTGCCACAACTCTGTTCCCGAGCCATCAACTCCATTCTTCCACCTCTGTAACATCACCAGTCTCCACCCTGCCTTAGCTCATTTGCTATTAAAACCCTGATCCATGCCTTTGTTACTTTTAAACTCGACTATTCCAATGTTCTCCTGGCTGGCCTCTCACTTTACACTGTCCGTAAACTTGAGCTCAACCAAAATTCTGCTGCCTGTATCATAACTTCCTGTTCATCCATTTCGCTTATGCTCGCTGACCTACACTGATTCCCAATCCAGCAACACTTCGATTTTAAAATTCTCATCTTTGTTTTCAAAACCTACAAAGGATAGTTTCATCTCAGAATTAAGAAAAAAAAAACTTGCATGGAGAAAGACTTCAAGATGTAAAAAGGTTAGAGTGGGCAGGTTTGTCCCCGAGATGTATATATATTTTAAAAATCGCTCAAATTAGAGATCATAAACACCATCAAAGAGAAAAGGGGAGAAACAAAGATTATTTGAAAGGAGAGAGGAATAAGAGGTATTTTAAATATACAAAGTGTAAATATAAAGAAACTTGTTAATCGATATGGTAACAGTGAAGTAGAAGCAGAAAAGCAGCAACTTGAAAACCAAAAGCAAAGATGTAGATGACTTAAGGAAGATATAACTTGATCCCTGGGATCAGATCGTCACATTCCAGAGATGGAAAGCACAAGTCAGTCCAACCTGACAGCTGATTGGAGAGGTGATAGTTGATATTAATGCTCTGAGTTATAAACTGATTGCTGCCTGTTGCTCTAGAATGTTTACTGCAGGTATTGAAGTCCCCGACATATCACTGAATTGACATAAAATTACGAATTTTTGATAATTGCTTTGATATGAATTATTATTCCATATGTAGAAGTAACAAATGAAAAATGGAAATTAAAGATTGGTGGGTGTCCTGTTGCCTTCTTGAAATCTTGAGTAGCAGGCAATTAAATTGCTCAACAGAAATACTGCAACTTAATTATGCTGTTGGCAGAATATGGTCTTAATTAATGTGATCTGAATTGGTTTTCAATCTAACCTTGATAGGGGTTCAAGATGTATGATAATCTTTAACAAACTTTCAAGTAATCAGATGTAAGTTTCCTACCGGGGAAATTGAAAACGACCAGAGTTTTCTGCTACCTGCAGAGTTGGAGAGAGTTTTGACAGCAGGGCAACAAGATGTTGAAGTAGTATCACTACCATCACTATCAGAATAAATGTCTAGGAGCCACAAATAGGTTTTCAATACCGCGTGTGTAACCGAGATGAATCGTGTACACAGACACAATTGCTACAACGAGCTGAAGTAACACATCTAACCATTCCAAGCAAAACAGGGAGAGTAACTTCACTCTAGATTATAGACTCAAAGAAGCTTACAGCTTATAAGCAGTATAAGGCAATTGCGACTGTTGGTGAGTGTGTTCCTCTAAATGAAATATTTATCTGATTCACTCAAAGATGAAATGGTCTCGGTCTCAATCATTCCCTATGACAAAGCATTCCATATACTAAGAACCTTCAAGATATTTTCCTAACTTCCCTAATCCATAAAAAAATTAAATAGGTGAGTCCTTCTCACCATCTACTGATCATATTAAAACCCTTCATAGTTCCAAAAATCCTCCATTAAATCTCCGGTTACCCTCTTCTGGTCCAGTAGAAATATTTCCAGTATCTCAAGTCTCTCTTCATAATTCTAGTTTCCCAACCCCGCTATGTTGATGAAGTCCTACTCACTAACATCTTGGGACTTGTGCCAAAATTGGGAGAGCTGTCCCACAGACTAGTCAACCAACAGCCTACTCACGGAATCATACTTTATAGAAAATATCCCATCATCATCCTTGGGTAGACAAACATATGGTGACACAGTGGTATAAAGTCGGGAGGAAGTAGTCCTAGGCGCGCTCAACATTGATTCCGGACCCCATGAAGTCTCATGGCATCAGGTCAAACACAGGCAAGGAAACCTCTGCTGATTGCCACCTACTGCCCTCCCTCAGCATCCATCAGGCACTGTGGGCGATCAGCAGCAGCAGAACTGTATTCAACCACAATCTGTCCTCATGGCCAAAATAACCCTCTCTCTGCCATTACCCTTCAAGCTAGGGGACCAACCCTGGTTCAATAAGCAGCATAAGAAAGCATGCCAGCAGCAGCAACAGGCATACATACCAACGAGCTGCCAACCTGGTGAAGCTATAACACAGGACTACATAAAAACAGAAAGTGATGTAAATACTCAGTAGGTCCGGCAGCATCTGTGGAGAGAAAAGCAGAGTTAACGTTTCAGGTCAGTGACCCTTCTTCAGAACTGGCAAAGGTTATAAAAGTAATAGGTTTTAAGCAAATAAAGCGGGGGTGGGGGAAAAGAGACAAAAGGGAAGGTGTGTGATAGGACAGAGGGCCGGAGAGATTAACTGACAAGGAAATTACTGAACTCAATGTTCAGGCTGTGGCGTGCCTAATCGGAAAATGAGGTGCTGTTCCTCGAGCTTGCGTTGATGTTCACTGGAACACTGCAGCAGGCCGAGGACAGAGATGTGGGCATGAGAGCAGCTGACTGGCCCTTTTTTATTTTCATTTTATTTTATTCCATTTTTTTTTGTTCTTTTACCATGTGCCTGCCAACTGTTTTTTTCATGTTTGCGCTTTTGGCTAGGGCTGCTCATTATTCTGCCATTAACACTCCCTCTGCTTTGTCCTTCATCACACATCGGGTTGTAATCTCTGGAATACTCCCAGTGCCACGTGCTCGTGAGTATAGAAATAGGAGAATAGCACAGATGAATGCGTGGCTTAAAAGTTGGTGCAGGAGGGAGGGTTTTAGATTCCTGGACCACTGGGACCATTTCTGGGGATGGTGGGACCTGTACAAGCGGGACAGTCTACATCTGAACCAGAGGGGGACTAACATCCTTGCTGGTGGGTTTGCTAGTGCTGTTGGGAAGAATTTAAACTAATTTGGCAGGGGGAGGGGATGCAGACTCCTAGAAAAATAGGGACACAGCTAAACCCAGGAAAGCGAACAAGTCAGAGGGAACACAGCGGAAGTAAGTTTCAAGGGAGTAAGACCAGGATGGAAGGCCTCGACTTTAATGCCAGAAGTATTGCAGGTAAAACGGATGAGTTAAGGGCAAGGATTGACATGTGGAATTGCGATATAGTAGCCATCACGGAGACATGGTTGAGGGAGGGGCAGGATTGGCAGCGCAATATCCCGGGATATAGAATCTTCAGGCGAGACAGAGGAGGGGGTAAAAGAGGAGGGAGTATTGCAATATTAGTCAAGGAGTCAGTTACTGCAGTAAGGAGAGATGATATCTCGGAGGGGGCATCCAATGAAACTTTATGGGTAGAGTTTAGGAATAAAAAAGGGACAGCCACATTGCTAGGTGTTTATGATAGACCCCCAGATAGTCAGCGGGAAATTGAGGAGCAAATATGTGCGCAATTTGCAGAGGTGTGTAAAAATAATAGGGTAATTATATTAGGTGATTTCAACTTTCCCAACATTAATTGGGATAGTCATCGTGTTAAGGGCTTAGATGGAGTGGAGTTCTTAAAATGTAGACAGGAGAACTTTTTAGCTCAATATGTAGAGGATCCAACAAGGGAGGGTGCAGTGCTGGACCTAATTCTGGGGAATGAAGCCGGACAGGTGGTTGATGTGTTGGTAGGGGACATTTTGGTGATAGCGACCACAACATGGTACAATTTAAGCTTGTTATGGAGAAAGAAATAGACAAGTTGCAAAAAAAGGTTTTGGATTGGGGAAGAGCAAATTTTAGTAAAATAAGGCAGGATCTGGCCAAGGTTGACTGGAAAGAGTAACTTGTAGGGAAATCTACAGAAGAGCAGTGGGAGGCATTCAAAAAGGAAATGGGGACGGTACAGGCCCAACATGTTCCCGCTAGGGTAATAGGTAGGAGCAACAAGCCCAGAGAACCATGGATGACCAGAAACATTCAGGGTATGATGAGAAGGAAAAGAGAGGCTTTTAGCAAATACAAGGAGAGCAAATCAATGGAAGTATTAGTGGAGTACAGAAAATGTAGGATGGAGCTTAAGAAAGCAATTAGGAGAGCAAAGAGGGGATATGAGAAAGCTTTGGCTGGTAAAAGTAAGGAAAATCCCAAGATATCCTGTAAGTATATCAATGGGAAGAGGATAACTAGGGAAAGAGTAGGACCCATTAGGGACCAAGGGGGAAATTTGTGGGTGGAGCCAGAGGACATTGGTAGGGTGTTGAACGAACACTTCACATCTGTCTTCACCCAAGAGAATGAGGATGTAGATATGGAACTTAGAGAGAGAGACGGTGAGGTTCTTGAGCAAATTGTCATAGGGAGTAACAAGGTATTGGAGGTTTTGGAAGGCTTAAAAGTGGACAAATCTCTAGGTCTGGACGATTTGTGTCCCAAGATGCTGTGAGAGGCGAGGGTGGGGATTGCAGAGGCTCTGACCCTAATTTTTAATTCCTCTCTGGCCACGGGGGAGGTGCCAGAGGACTGGAGAACAGCTAATGTGGTCCCACTATTTAAGAAAGGTTGTAGAGATAAGCCAGGGAACTACAGACTAGTGAGTCTCACGTCAGTGGCAGGGAAACTATTGAAGAAAATTCTGAAGGAGAGAATCTATCTCCACTTGGAGAGGCAAAATTTGATTAGGAATAGTCAGCATGGCTTTGTCAGAAGGAGGTCATGCTTAACAAACTTGATTGAATTTTTTGAGCATGTGACCAGGTGTGTAGATGAGGGTAGTGCAGTTGATGTAGTTTACATGGATTTCAGCAAAGCCTTTGACAAGGTCCCACATGGGAGACTTATCAAGAAAGCAAATGCACATGGGATACAGGGTAACTTGATAACTTGATTCAAAATTGGCTTAGCTGTAGGAGACAGAGATTGATGACAGACGGTTGTTTTAGTGACTGGAAGCCAGTGTCCAGTGGCGTACCACAGGGATCTGTGCTGGGTCCCCTATTATTTGTCATTTACATAAACGACATAGATGACTATGTGGGGGGTAGAATCAGTAAGTTCGCGGATGACACAAAGATTGGCCGAGTGGTTAACAGTGAGGTGGAGTGTCTTAGGTTACAGGAAGATATGGACGGGATGGTCAAATGGGCAGAAAAGTGGCAGATGGAATTTAACGCTGAAAAGTGTGAGGTGATACACTTTGGAAGGAGTAATGTGACACGGAAGTATTCAATGAATGGCCTGACACTGGGAAGTTCCGAGGAACAAAGGGACCTTGGCGTGTTTGTCCATAGATCTCTGAAGGCAGAAGGGCAGGTTAATAGGGTGGTGAAAATGGCATATGGGACACTTGCCTTTATCAATCGAGGCATAGATTACAAAAGCAGGGAGGTCATGTTGGAGTTGTACAGAACTTTGGTAAGGCCACAGCTGGAGTACTGTGTGCAATTCTGGTTGCCACATTATAGGAAGGATGTGATTGCATTGGAGGGGGTGCAGAGGCGATTCAACAGGATGTTGCCTGGGATGGAACATTTAAGCTATGAAGAGAGGTTGTATAGGCTTGGGTTGTTTTCGCTGGAGCAAAGAAGACTGAGGGGTGACCTGATTGAGGTGTACAAGATTATGAGGGGCATGGACAGGGTGGATAGGGAGCAGCTGTTCCCCTTCGTTGAAGGGTCAGTTACGAGGGGTCACAAGTTTAAGGTGAGGGGCGGGAGGTTTAAGGGGGATTTGAGAAAGAACTTTTTTTACCCAGAGGGTGGTGACGGTCTGGAATGCCCTGCCTGGGAGAGTGGTAGAGGCAGGTTGCCTCACATCCTTTAAAAAGTACCTGGATGAGCACTTGGCACGTCATAACATTCAAGGCTATGGGCCAAGTGCTGGCAAATGGGATTAGGTAGACAGGTCAGGTGTCTTTAACGTATCGGTGCAGACTCGATGGGCCGAAGGGCCTCTTCTGCACTGTATTATTCTGTGATTCTGTGATTAGCACACACTCTTTGCCTTTTCCCCATTCCCTCCTCGTCAGTTAATCTCTTCGGCCCTCTGTCCTTGCGCACACCTGCCCTTTTGTTCTCTTTTCCTCCAACCCCGCTTTACTTGCTTAAAACATATTATATTTGTAACCTTTGCCAGTTCCGATGAAAGGTCACTGACCTGAAACGTTAACTCTGCTTCTCTCTCCACAAATGCTGCCAGACCTACTGAGTATTTACAGCACTTTCTGTTTTTATTTCAGATTTCCAGCATCCGCAGTATTTCGCTTTTATTACACAGGGCTACATACATGGTAAACAGCAAAGCAGCACACAATAGACAGAGCTGAGCGATTTCATAATCAGCAGATCAGATCAAAGCTCTGCAGTGCTGCCACATCCCATCGTGAATGGTGATGGGCAATTCAAAAACTAACCAGAAGCGGAGGCTCCAAAAACATCCTCATCCTGAATGATGGTGGAGCCCAGCATGTCAGTGCAAAAAGACAAGGCTGAAGCATCTGCAACCATCTTCAGCCAGAAGTGCTAAGTGGATGAGGTCCCCACCATCACAGATGCCAGTCTTTAAAAAATTCAGTTCACAGATATCAAGAAATGGCTGAAGTCACCGAATGCAGCAAAGGCCTATGGGCCCTGACAATATCCTGGCAGTAGCAGTGTTGACTTGTGCTTCAGAACTAGCTGTGCCCTTAGCCAGGCTGTTCCAGCACAGCTACAATACTGGCATCTACCCAATAATGTGGAAAATTATCCAAGTATGTCATGTTCACAAAAAGTAGGACAAATCCAATCCCACCAATTACCGCCTAAGTCTACTCTCAATCTCAGCAAAGTGATGGAAGGTGTCTTCGATGGTGTTATGAAGTGACAGTTAACAACAACCTGCTCACCGATGCTCAGTTTGAGTTTTCCAAACCACTCAGCTCCAGATCTCATTGCAGCCTTGGTCCAAACAGGGACAAAAGAGCTGAGAGTGACTGCCCTTGACATCAAGGCGACATCTGACCAAGTGTAGCATCAAGGAGCCCTACTAAAATTGAATTCAATGGGAAACGGAGTGAAAACTCTCCACTGGTTGGAATTATACCTAGTGTTATGAACGCTGGACATTATAATATGTTCGTGCTTTTAAAAAAGGAGATCCAACCCATTACAACTGGGAGGAGTTTGGGACTTTTAACTGCAAGGATACTTTTTCAATGAGGACACTGTGTAATATATAAATGTGGTGCGAGCATTTCGAGAGTGTTAACAAGTTAGTGGGAAATACCTTTCTGTGTAATTTGGTATATTAGCTACCTACGAAGTACTGCTTAGGTAATGTTGATTTTTAGTTTAATTGTTATAGTAAAAGTCTTAAAACGTGAAATCTTGTTGTGTAATTCTTTAATCAGTCAGGAGAGTTCATATCTCATTTTAAAGTTAACAGTCTCTATTGAGGTCGTAACACTAGCACAAAGGATGATGGCTATGGTTGTTGGAGGCCAATCATCCAACTTCTTCACTCAGAGGGTGGTGAACCTGTGGAATTCTCTACCGCAGAAGGCAGTGGAGGCCAAGTCATTAAATATATTCAAGAAGGAGATAGATATATTTCTTAATGCCAAAGGGGTCAAGGGATATGGGGAGTAAGTGGGAATAGGTTACTGAATTAGACGACCAGCCATGACCTTTTTTGAATGGCGGAGCAGGCCCAAAGGGCCGAATGGCCTACTCCTGCTCCTATTTTTTTTCTATCTCAGTCGCAAAACATTGCTGCAGAAATTCCTCAGGGTAGTGTCCTAGGCCTAATCATCTTCAGCTGCTTCATCAATGACCTTCCCTCTAGCATAAGGTCAGAAGTGGGAATGTTCACTGATGTGTTCAGTACCATTTGCAATTGCTCAGATACTGAAGCAGTGCATGCATGCAGCAAGACCTGGCCAACATTCAGGATTGGGCTGACACGCGGTAAGTAACATTCGAGCCAAACAAGTACCAGGCAATGAGAGAGAATCTAACTATCTCCTCTTGACATTCAACGGCATTACATTCACTGAATCGCCCGCCATCCACATCCTGGAGGTTACCATTGACCAAAAAGTTAACTGGACCAGCCACATAAATACTGTGGCTACAAGAGGAGGTCAGAAGCTGGGGATTCTGTGGTACTGCAGCAACTCACCAAGGCTCCTTCGACAACACCTTCCAAGCCTGTGACCTCTAATACCTAGAAGGACAAGAGCAGCAGACACGTGGGAACACCACCACCTGCAAATTCTCCTCCAAGCCACACACCATCTTGACTTGGAACTATATTGCCGTTCCTTCACTGTCGCTGGGTTAAAATCCTGGAACTCCCTTCCTAACAGCAGTGTACTTACAACACATGGACTGCAACAGTTCAAGAAGGAGGCTCACCAACATCTTCTCAAGGGCAATTAGGGATGGGCAACAAATGCTGGGCTTGCCAGCGATGCTCACATCCCAAGAATGAAAAAAAAAATCCATGCTGCATGTTCTGAAGTCTTTTTCTGTACTGCACACAACACTCTAAGTGTAACCTAACCATTGGCTTGTACAACTTTAACATTACTTCTTCAGTCTTGTACTCTAATCCTTATTCATCACAATGAAAATGCTGGCCTTGTTAATGCTTTATCTGCCTGTACTTGCACCTTCTGGAATATATCAACACTCCAGCATCTTTCGTTGAGTGCATATGCCGTTCCTTTTTTTGCTCCACACTTCTCCATATTAACTTGCATTTGCGACCTGTCTGCCTGTTATCTAATAATGATCATAATAAGATCGAATTCAATGTTAGTTTTGAAAAGAAGAAATTTAACACAGTTACTATGATTCTAGATCTTGGTAAGGCTAACTTTAACAGGATGAGGCAGAGATCAGCGGCCATAAACTGGTTGAAACTGTGATCAGGTAAAATTACAGATGAGCAGTGGAAGGTGTCCAAAAAAGAATTTAGCTTAATACAGGACCAATACATACCCAAGGGGCAAGAGCTCAGTTTATCAAATAAAACAGCCACAGTCAGCAAAAGAGGTGAAAGATAAGATAAGACTGAAGGAAAGAGCACATACAAATGCAAAGAATAATTAGATCTGGGGTCTACGAGAGGTATAAAGAGTATTAAAGGAAGACAAAAAAAAGTAAGAGCTGCAAAAACTGAATACGAAAAGATAATTGTGAAGGATATCAAGATTAACACAAAATGATTTTACAATTATATTAGGAGAAAAGGGTAGTCAAGGGTAATGTGGGCCCTTTAAAAACCAGATATGGGTAATATTGCAAATTAAAATAAGGAAATGGCAGACTTGTTGAGTGTCAGTCTTCACAGTGGAAGAAAAGACATTCCAGAGAAACGTATAGTGAATCAAAGAGTGGAACTCACTATAGCTAGAGGAAGCAAGAAAATATTAGAAAAATATGGCATTAAAGACTGACAAACCCCTAGGAATAGATGGTATCCATTCCATGCTTTTAAAGGAAGTCAGTGAGGAAAATTACTGATGCTTTAGTCATAAGTGAAGAACAGTGGAGGTCCAAAGAGATTTTGGCATCCATGTACACAGATCATTAAAATGTAGTAGTCAGGTACAAAAATATAAAAAAAGCTAATGTAATTTTAGCCTTTATAACAAGAGGGCTAGAATATAAAGGGGAGGAAGTTTTGCTACAGCTACACAAAGTCCTCATTGAGTCACATCTGGAGGACTGGGAATAGTTCTGGGTACCGAACCTTAGCAAGGATATACTTGGAAGGAGCACAGCACCGATTCACAGAACAGTTACAGGGCTGCAAGGGTTAGATTATGAGAGATTACATAAACTAGGTTTGTATTCCCTGGAGTAAATGAGGTTACCGGGTGATTTGATTGAGGCTTTTGGGACTTTGAAAAGAATTAATAGGTGGATAGAGTATAGGAAATAGGAGCAGGCCATTAGGCCCTATGAGCCTGCTCCACCATTCAATACGATCATTGAAAGAGAGAAATGTTTCCTGCTGGTGGGCGAGTCTAGGACAAGGGAATATACGTTAAAATCAGTTCAAGGCCATTCATCCCAAAAGTATTACTTTATCCTGAATAACATAACCCTCCATAGATTGTTCAAGCTTCTAAGCCGATGTTTATCCTTCAATTTCAATTCCAGCCAAATATGACAGCAGTAACAACATGTATTTATATAGTGCCTTTAAACTGTAAAACATCCAAAGGCACTTCACAGGAGTGTTATCAAACAATATTTCGCACGAAGCCACATAAGGAGATATTAGCATAAATGACCAAAAGCTTGGTCGAAGTGGTGTGTTTTAAGGTGCGTATTAAAGGAGGAAAGAGAGGAAGACGGCGGAGAGGTTTAGGGAGGGAATTCCAGAACTTAGGGCCTTGGCAGCTGAAGGCATGGCCACCAATGGTAGAGTGATTAAAATCAGGGATACTCAAGAGACTAGAATTGGAGGAGCAGATCTTTTAGAGGGTTGTAGAGCTGGTGGAGATTAGAGAGATAGAGAATGGCCAGGCCACGATGGGTTTTGAAAATTACTCATTTGACTCACCGCATCTCCGGTCTCCCATACGGCGGGTTATTTTGTATTTATGCTCACTGCTAAAGCTACAACAGCTATTTAGAACTAATGTTATCCATTTGATTCACCATTTTAGATTTTTTTCATCATGCTGCCTCTCATTTATTTCCTCATCCCAAGAAAACTCAGTTCTCCAAGTGTATTAAAACTTAACATTGAGTCCTGGAATTGTTCTCAGCATTCTTTCCGATAGCCCTGCCAATCATCTATGCCTGTTAAAAAATAAGATAACCAAAATTGTACACAATATTCCAAATGTGGCACCACCAGTGGGTTATAAAGAATAAATATAACTGTCTAGTAAATTGCTCGAATTACACCAGGGACCCAATTGCCTCATTAACAGCCTAATATTGACTGAAATCAATAATTACACACAAATCTTGTTTCCTATCAAAATTGACAGTGAAAACCTATGCTTTGTATAAACTTGTTTCCTGCACTAAATCACTTTACGCAGTTTTCCACATGCGAAATAATTAAAAGTTAAATATACAAAATAATGAAGAGAGATTTGGTACAGAAGAAGAAAACAAAACAAACTAAATTAAGGTAAGAAAATGGGGAAAGAAAGAAATTAATTAGAAGTAGAAACAATGAAAACAGTGTGGGATTTTGGGGACGAGGCCACCTGAGGTACTTATTGTTCCTCTAGCAGTACGAGCCTAGTGGCTTCAAAGCACAATGATGTGCTGTAAGAGACAGGTAATGGGAATGTCCATCACTTAACTTTATTCATATCATCTGTATGAGGCAATAACAAGGGAATATTTGAACTTGTCCTCTCTATATGGCTTCTCACCCCATTTTTAGAAAATGGGCTTTTCATATTCATATTTGTTTCATTAATCTGAGAAAAGAAATGATGCTGATATCTGTATGTATAACATTCCTCACATAATAACTGGGCATTGATTCATATTTCTCAGAGGAATGCCAACATAATGAAATGCTCACTATACAAAGGCCTTTCTCAAAATGGGCATGTTCCTGCAGTTGAGGTATGAGCTGACGGAACAGTGGAACTGACTCAAGTGTCAGAATGGCCTGCTCATGTTCCTATCCATATAGGGAAAGCTAATGCAAACTGAGTTAATTTGCACTTGGAAAAAGCAAACAAAATTGCCACTTGATGATACCTCTATATGGCCCTAATATCCACATCAGCTTTATTGCAACAACACTGGCTCATCTTGATACTAGTCTAGAGCTTGTGACACTTTTCCCACTCCACTATCCAGATCTCAAGCTGTAGTGAGACCTACTTGAAGAAAACACACCTTACCAACAGTCACAGAGATCATCATCTGTGTATTTCCTGTTCGTAAATTGAGCTTTTACCCGTTCAATGTTCTTCTCAAGTTCCTGTAGTATTCCATTTTCTACACTGAAACAAGCTACATGACTAGTTAGATGCTGCAGACATGTCCTGATGGCACTGTGGTTAACAATCATATTGAACAAATTCATTCACAAAAAACAAAGGTCAACAGCAATCATTTTCTTAACATAGTCCATATATTGATGTCTGAAAAGATTACTAAGCGTTGCAATCCATTCAATTCTCCTGCACATCACAGAACACAACTCATTGCAGGATGAATAAGAGGTCTCCCACTATTCTAAAAAGGGTCAAAGTGCGGTACAGAATGAGAAGCATCTGGGTTCAAGGTGCTGGATTATTAAGTGTTTCTGAAATCAAAGTCAGTTACAAGACCCCAAGGTTACAAGCAGCTATTGATTCAAAAGCTCTAAACGTGCACACTTACTTTCCCTGGTCAGGTGTCCTTTGAAGCATGGAAGATACTCTCAGCAGTGTATTATGGTCCTTCAGCTGTGATAGAACATCAAGTAAGATAACAATCGAACGGTTCATATGTGAGGCAAAGCTGCCAGGACGGTCAATTTCATCCACAGGAATACGCCAGATTCCCTAGAGGAAAACAAAGTTTGATCCATTCAGCATTCAGGTTTTAAATTAGAGAATTAAAATAAACCAGATATGCAGAATCCATGATTTCAAAATGTTACACAAAATTACCACATTGCAAACATTTGGGGAAGAATCTACGCAGAAAAAGGCAGCCTTATTTGTTCCATACTATGTAGCATTTCAGAAAAGCTGGGCTAGCCCAGTACAGGTATATTTCAGTGGGTTATAGTAGAGTATATAACCAAATGATCCTACCCTATAGTACATTGTTATAGAACTACACAGAAGTTACAACATGGAAACAAGCCATTCGGCCCCACCAGTCTATATTGGGTATACCCTCCACCCAAGCAGATTCACCGCAGTGGATTTGGGGGTGTCCAAGTGACACACTCTGGAGAGACTGGTCTAGTACTTTGTACAGCTGAAGCATGACATCTACCCCCTTGTATTTTGGTCCTCTAGAGATAAAGACCAGCATTCCATCAGCCTCTTTGATTATTTTCTGCACCTGTTCATGAGATTTTAATGATCTATGCACCTAAACCCCAAAGTCTTTGTGGAGCTACACTATTTCTAGCTGTTCCCCATTTAGAAAGTACTGTGTTCTATCCTTTAGGTCCAAAGTGAGTTGAATTTTACAGACCTCCCAATGTCAGGGGTCGTGGCGGGGGGGTGGGGGGCAGAAAATGCCTCTGGGAGAGGGTCGCCACGCACCCCAACGCCAGGAGGGCCCGGCCCAATATTGCGGGTAGCCCCAAGGCCTTGTGGCGGCCCCCCTGCCGCTTGGCAACGGAACCACTATTTAAATATTTAAAATCATTAAATTAATTATATTTACATTCCCGCTGTCTGTACCGGTGCGATCTTTGTGCCGCTGGCTGGCACTCCCACGCCTTCGGATCCCTGTCCAGGGGACCGAGGCGGAACACTGGTGGTGAGGGGGGGAGGAGGTAGGTTTCTCAGTGTGGGGGGGGAGCAGGGTCAAAATAATATCATTGGTGCAGGGGATGGTGAGAAGGGTTATAGTTTAAAGTTTATGCACTTTGGGTGGGGGAGGGGGAAGGTTGAGTGGGCAAGGCGAGTGTTTTGAGGGGGGGAGAGGGCAAGTAATTAATTGTATGGTTATTGGGGTTGGGAGAGGGGCAAAACATATCTTTTTATTTTTTTCATTCAATGTCTCTTTAAAAATTTAAATTGAACGTTAGGGCTCGAAACCTTTTAAAAATGGCGATAGCACCTGCGCACAGGCAGCTGACGCCATTGCCGGGGACGGACAGTCTGCCCCTCCACATCACGGGAGGAGTGGCCCGCCCCGGCTATTTAAATAAGCTGCCGGGCTTAATATCACGGGCGGGCGACCACTGTTTTTGCCTGCCGCCAAAGTCTAAATTTCAGCCCATTTAATCTATCAATATCTCTGTGTAATTTTATGCTTCCATCTACACTGCTTAAAATGCCTCCTATCTCTGTGCCATATTCTCACTCACTCCCCTTAAATATCGGAGCCTAAGCACCAACATGGCATAGAGGAACAATGAAATCTAGGGGTACAGATACAAAAATCATTAAAATTAACATTGCAGGTTAACAAAGTCATAAAAAATGCAATCACTCAATTTCATTTCCAGAGGGAAGGAATTGAAAAGCAGAGGAGTTATGTTAAATTTGTATAGAACCTTGGTTAGACCACACTTAAAATACTCTGTGCAGTTCTGGTCCCCATATTACAAAAAGGCACTGAAGAAGGTGCAGAAAAGATTTACGAGAATACCACCAGAACTGAGAGGTCACAACTATCAAGGAATGGCTGAACATACTGGGGCTCTTTTCTCTAGAAAAGGGAAGGCTGAGAGGTGGCCTAATAGAGCAGTGGTTCTCAAACCTTTTTGGTTGAAGCATCCCTTTTCAAATGGTAGAGTAATCACAGAACTCCTAAATTATAATATTTTACAATACTCATATGCAAGTGTTGTATGTAAAGAATATTTCAATAATGCTTAAAAAAACAGCTATTTACTTACAGATACCAGTGAGATGGGCGTGCCTGCTTCTCGCTGCGTAACAGTGTCTATCCTTGCATGATCCGCTCCCAAGAGAGACAGCCAGTTGCTCTACACTGCATGTGGCGGCTGCACTCTGCTCCTACCTCACAATTCACATTATTTCACGGACCCCAGTTTGAGAACCACTGCCATAGAGGTCTTTAAAATGAAGAAGGGGATTTGATAAGGTAGACGTAGAGATGTTTCCAGTTGTGGGGGAATTCAAAACTAGAGATCATAAACTTAAGATGGTCACTAATAAATCCAATAAGGAATTTAAGAGAAACTTCTTAACCCAGAGAGAGGTTAGAACTACCAGTAAAAGCAGCTCAATAATTTTCACCTTCGCTGTCTGTGGTGCATTATGGGTATATCCTGGGAGGACAAAATCACAAATGTGGCAGTCCTCTCAAAGGCAGAACTCTGAAGTGTGTTGG
This sequence comes from Heterodontus francisci, assembly GCF_036365525.1. Classification (NCBI taxonomy): domain Eukaryota; kingdom Metazoa; phylum Chordata; class Chondrichthyes; order Heterodontiformes; family Heterodontidae; genus Heterodontus; species Heterodontus francisci. The sequence goes on along the minus strand of NC_090393.1, from coordinate 62,254,164 downwards.
CACTAATCAGACAGAGACGGCTTCGGTGGATCGGTCACCTCCGCAGGATGGAAGATGGTCACATACCCAAGGACCTTCCGTAAGGTGAGGGAGCCAGGGCCAGACGACCAGTGGGGCGCCCAAAGCTCCGCTTCAAGGATGCTTGCAAGTGTGATATGAAGGCCCTAAATGTTGACTATTGCACTTGGGAGCCACTAGCTGGCACAACAGGGAAATGGCGACACATCCTGTGGACTGGTGTACACTACCACATGACCAGTTGCTACATGAGCAAGGCAATAGGTGCCGACATTGAAAACAACAACTCACTTGGCAGCCTCACGTGCAGCACTAGTGGCAGAACCTGCCTCTCAAGGATTGGCCTTCACAGCCATCAACAAAGGTGCACCAAGAGAAGACAACCCACTGAAATGGATTGTTCGCTGCGTGTTGTCAGGCAACACCCACCCACCCCACCTGCCAAGATTGAGGCGCACAGTATTTTGCCACATGAACAAAAACTTTAAAATTGCAAGCCCTGACTGGAAGGGCATTTACATAGTATCAGAGAATGTTGAAACAATGGGGACCCAGCAGTTGCTTCCTCAATACACAGAAGTGGTCAAACCAGTTTTAGTCACATGACTAGCTGGCTGGAGTTTTTGAATTTGAACTTCCAACAAAGGATTAGAGCAGAACGCCGTGTGTTCATGGACTGAGAACATCTCCTCTCCTGTCTGCCTGTTTCCATCTCTTCCCATGAAATTGAATCTTGTGAAAACACGTGAAACCCAGAAAGGTTAGCTACATGACAAGGCTTTTAAGAAGACTACTGGGCCCCAATGAAACACAAGACCATATCTTCAATCAAAGACTACAGCGAGCTCGAGAAACAGTAACAAGATATTGCCTCAAACTGTTCCACTTATTTTTTCCTCTGCTTAATATCATGTTTCTTCTTTAAACCACAGAAAGCCTGTGTGTGCTCATTTTTTTGCCTTATAATTGGAAACTGAACAAGAATTCACAAAAAGGGGAGCTCAAAATAACAGGGTGTCTAAAATTAAACCCTGTTACAATAAGACCAGGTAAAGACAGCCAAAGACCCCTAGACACCTTTCGCACCTGGTCGTAACAGAGTCCATCATCTTTCGTAGATGGAAGGATGCCAACCAATCACGAGTAGTAGTTAAGGTGAATAGCAGATGGATTTCAAGGGAAGCTAGATAAGTACATGAGGGAGACAGTTTATGTTGATAGGATTAGATGCTCATGCGGAGTATAAACACTAGCACAGACCAACTGGATCGAATGGCCTGTTTCTGTGCTGTAAATTCTATGCAATAATTAACAAGGATGCAGCTTTGATATTTCAGACAATTCTCACAGTCTCCTTCCTTACACCGAGTCTCAAATCAGAACCCAAAAACAGGCTGTTACAGGCGGATGATGCTGCTGCAGTATATCTGAACTCAAATGAAGTCCTCCGTAACAGCAAGAAGACCACTAGACAGATTTGGACAAGAGGCCATTATGCTTTTTCAGGCTCATCCATCCAAAGATAGCCTACAGGCCCATTGCACCCACATCTTCTGTACAGCTACCCTATCAAATCATGTCATAATTGTAAAGATCTCTATTCGGTCATCATCCAGCTACTGCTTAAATGATTCAAAGATTTTGCCTACACTACCCTAACCTATCCAAAGCCACAAGATGTTTCTCTCTCTCAGTTTACCATGAATAGCAAGCAGGTATTTCCACACTGGGACAGGTAGGAAATATTGGGGGAAAGTCATTTTGGACATCCCAGCAGATTGCCAAATCAGCCTTTAATCAGTAGACCAGGCACATTTGTGGGATGTGAATGTCGCAGGCTAGACCAGCATTTATTGCCCATCCTTAACTGCCCTTGAATTGCGTGGCTTGCTAGGCCATTTCAGAGGGCATTTTTTAAAGAGTCAACCACATTGCTGTGGGTCTGGAGTCACATGTAGGCCAGACCAGATAAGGAGAGCAGATTTCTTTCCCTAAAGAGCATTGGTTTTTACAACAATCGACAATGGTTTCCTGGTCAAAATTAGACGAGTTTTTTTTTGAATTCCCAGAATAACTGAATTGAAATTTCACGAACTGCCGTGGTGAGATTTGAACCCATGTCTCCAGAGCAGTAGCCTGGGTCTCTGAATCACTAGTCCAAGTGACATTACCACTACGCCACCGCCTCCCCATTGATAATGGAAGCACTTCCACCCTTGCAGGAATGAAATGTCCTTTTAAATGCGATTCATTATAAAGTGTGGACAAAAAACAGATTAAAAAAATTAAAACAGACTCATTTCTCATTCACTCTTTACCTGTAACTAATACAGTTCTGCCCTGTACCATCTTTGTATTCAGAATAACTCAAAGCAAAGTTAAATTCTAGACAAAGCATCAGCAATTAAATTGTTTCTTCCTGCAATTCAAGTGATAGAGCTGCAACAGTAAACTCCATTGAAATAGTCTGGCATTCTGGTTTTTAAATTTTGCCACAAAAGCTAGGGGATTGTGATCAGTATATACCAGTGCCTTTCTGTAGCTGTGGAAGACATATACTTCAAAATGTTTAAGAGGGATTAGTAAGCCCAGGATTTCTTTTTCCACTGTAGAGTATCGCTTTTGGTGACAATTTAGCTTTTTTTGGAAAAGTATCCCTCTGACCTTTCCATGCCCGATTCATCGTCTTGTAACAGGACTGCACCTACTCCCAGGTCACAGCATCAATTGCTACCTTGAAGGGTTTAGTGAAATTTGGGGCAGCCAACACTGGGTCATTGATCAAAATTACTTTCAGCCTTTCAAAAGATGCTTGGCACTTCCTGACCATACTCCTTAGCTTTCTTTTTTTGTAGCAAATCCATCAGTAGAGAAATTATGGTGCTGAAATTTGGTACAAACTTGCAGTAGAAACCACACATCCCCAAAAACCTCATGATTTCTCCTTTAGTCTTAGGCGCAGGGAACTCCACCAATGCTTGTACTTTTGCTGTTCTTGGCAAACCTTGTCCTTGCCCTACTATATGCCCTAAGTAGGTTACTCATGCTTTTGCAAATTCACCTTGGCAAGGGTTATCACCAAAACAGAGCTTTTAGTTGTTCCAAGTGGTCCTTCCAAGTGCCACTGTATACCGACACATCATCAAGGTAAACCACACAACTAGGAACACTGGCTACCATTTGGTTCTTTAGTCTCTGGAAAGTTGCTGGGGCACTTTTTAGCCCAAATGCTATCACTCGGCATTGGAAAAGACCATCTGGTGTGACAAAGGCTGATATTTCTTCAGTTCAGGATGTTAAAGGAGCCTGTCAGTATCCTTTTAACAAATCTATTTTGGTAAGAAATGTAGCACTGTCCAATCTGTCAATACAGTCTTCCAAATGAGAAATTGGGTAGGAGCCTGCCTTTGTTATCGCATTCACCTTTCTGTAGTCAATGCAAAATCTAGTTGAACCGTCAGGCTTATGAACTAACACGAGTGGAGAACTCCAGCTGCTTTGATTGGGTTCAAATGAGGCAGTTTTCCAACATGTATTGGATTTCTGCTTTCACCTGGGCCTGTTTATCTGGACTTAAGCATAAGGATGCTGTTTCATAGGAGAGGATTCTCTTACATCCACATCATGTATGTCTAAGGTATGTCCCTACAAACTCCTTTAAATGCCATGAGCAGCTTTGTTAGGTTTTCTCATAGTTCTATATGTAGATATGAAAGCATATGTCTAATCTCCCTAACAATTCAATGTTAGCTAACCGGATAGTAGGAGGTTCAATTTGGGAATTGTCGAAGCCTCCTTCAGTCTCATTTTGACTATCCTTTTCGTCTTTCACTGTCCCTATCTGACACACCTGTGCTTGCTTAGCCTCCTCCCGGTGGTGATATTGTTTCAACATATTGATGTGCACAGACGATTCTTTTTGTGGCGATCTGGGGTGTCAATCAAATAATTTTCTTTACCAGTCCTTTTGACTACTCTATATGGTATACTGAGCTGTGCTTTCAGCGGCTCACCCTGTAAAGGCAGCATCATCCCCTGGTTGAAATGTTCAGGTCTTGGCATGCTTGTCTGCCCATTTCTTCCTGGTTGTTTAGGAAGCTTTTAGGTGTTCCTGAGCCACTTTGCAGGGCCTCGTGAGCCAATCCTGGAACACGGATACATAATCTAACATGGAAGATTCGCCCCTCTGTTCTAAAACTTTTCTTTTAGAGGACCTCTTATCTCATACCCACAAACTAATTCAAAAGGACTAAAACCAGTAGACTCATTAGGTGAATCCCTAGTGGCAAACAAAAGAAATTCCAGCCCTTTGTCACAATCATGGGGATATTCATGACAGTATCATGAAGGTCTGATGGTACCATTCTAAAGCCCCTTGTATCTGTGGGTGGTAGGCTGAAGACTTTAATTGTGTTATACCCAGATTACTCACAACTTCTTGAAAAATTTTAGACATAAAATTTGAACCTTGATCTGACTGGATCTCTATCGGTAATCCATATCTAGTAAAGAACTGGGTTATCTTCTCTACCGCTACCTTAGCAGAAATTGTTCTCAAGGGAATGGCCTCTGGAACTGAGTAGCCATATCCATGATAGTGAGTATATATTTATGTCCCACTTTTGTTTTCGGTAAAGGTCCTATAGTCTACCAACACCCTACTAAATGGTTCCCCAAAAAACAGGTATGGGAACTAGACGTGCCGGTTTTATGACAGATTGCGGTTTTCCCATAATCTGGCACGTATGGCACGTTTTACAAAACTGCACCACGTCCTTGTACAGACCTGGCCAGTAAAAATGCCGACTTATACATGATTGGATCTTCCAGATCCCTACATGTCCCGCCATAGGAATTTCGTGTGCTACCCTTAATATTTCCCAGTGATACTTGGGCGGACCACTATCTGGTGAACAACCGTCCATTCTTCATCCGCAGGTCTGTGAGGAGGTCTCCACTTCATCAGAATCCCATTTTTAGTATCTTAGCCTTCCGGATCTCCCTTTGCTTCAGCTTCCATTAGAGCCAATTGTGCCACTTTATTTAACTCTGAATTGGCTTGCTGAGCCTTGATCAGAGAACACTTACTGAACATTTCCTTCGGATTATCCAAAGTCCCAAAGAAAGTTTCAGATAGCCAAATATCTGTCCGTGGTGCCAATTTGACCTCCGGCAATGGAACTTGTTTAGCCATTGCTCAGGTCACGACACATGAAGGAAAAGTTCCTGGAACTTTTTACTGCAACTGTTCTATTCCTTGACTTCACTTGGTTTTCCCATGACTACTGGAGAAGCTACTACCTTCGCTCCAGCCAAATCGTTCTCCAGGAGTAGGTAAACTCCATCTACAGGCAAACTATGGACAACTCCTACAGTTACCATTCCAGACTCCAGCTGCACCCGATACAAAGGTACGGGTATATACTCCCCGCCGATACCATTCACTAAAACATTAGCATTCAATGCGCTCTCTGTGGAAAAATCATGCCTTTCCTCAGTAAAAGTTTGGATTGCTCCTGTATCCCTAAGTATAACTATAGGTTTACCTGCCTCACTTGAGGGATAAGGAGTTACTTTTTATTTTGACAAGAATTCCCTATAGCTCTCAGGTATCTTGTTCACCTTCCCCGTACTCAGCAGTTTTTGTACTTGGCCTTACAGCTGCAGTCAGAGCTACAGCCTGATCTGTCATACTCTCGGTCAGGGCCCCTTTCACTGCATTGGCCTTGTGTACCCCAATAAGTCCCATGGGTTTACCCCGCAAATTCCAGCATTCTGCACGACCGTGTCCCACCTTGTGGCAATGGAAACACTTCGGCTTTCAGAACTCACTTCCACCCTCAGTACCCTCCTTTCTGACCTAAGGAAGAGATTCCGGGCATTCCCAGCTATCCCTTCCTGGCCCTGGCTACTTGCCTTCCTTTCACCCCCACACCTTCTATCCTTCTCATGGTTGTGGGGGTAATGGAAAAAGGGTTTGGGCTTGTGGACAAGCTCGTAATCATCAGCGATCTCAGCTGTCTGTCTGGCTGTTGAAACCTTCTGCTTCTCTATGTGGGTTCTTACCAATGGAGGGAGTGAATTTTTAAATTCTTCCAGGAGAATTGTTTCCCTATGGGTCTCATACATGGCCTCTATCTTTAGTGCCCGCATCCAATGATCAAAGTTAATTTGCTTTACCCTCTGGACTTCTATATAAGTTTGCTCAGGCTGCTTCCGGAGGTTCCAAAATTTCTGCCTGTAAGCTTCAGGGACCAACTCACAAGCAGCGCGAATAGCCTTTTTTGCCATCTCATAATCCTCAGAAAGCATAGCATTAACTTTATGAGTTCTGCCAATCAACCCACTTTGCATGAGCAGTGTCCAGTTTTCTTGTAGCCACCTCATCTGTTTAGCTATCTTTTCAAAAGAAATGAAAAATGCTGTTATACGCCTTTCCTCAAACTTTGGGAGGCTTGCACAAATTTAAGTAGCTCTCCAGTGGGTCCTGGGTTGGAGTCAGATCTTTCCGACCAGAACTCTCATCAGGGTCAAGGGCATCCTTTTTTTTTCCTAGTTCCAGCCTTCTAATCTGGTATTCCCTTTCTCTCTCCTTTTCCTCTCTTTCTCTTGCCACTCTGCTTGCTTTCTTTGAAATGCTCTCTCTTTTTCTCTTTCCTCTCTCTTCTTTTCTCCTTTCTTTTCCTCACTCCCTTTCTCTGTCCTGAACTTCTAGCTTGAACCTCTTCATGTCTAACTGAATCTGTGTCAGTGTTACCGTGTCTTCTTCCAATTCCACTCGCCCCTCTAACTCTTTCACTTCAATCATCAGCTGTCTGGCCACTAGTCCCTGAATTTCAGGGCTTCTAGCTTTTGATCGAATATGTACCTTCACGTGCTCTGCCACTCATAACAGCTCACCAATGGACAAGATTCTTTAAAGAACAATAATCTATTCCAGACTGCTGCATAAACACACTTGCATCAAAAGTAGCCTTCCGGTAGTGTAAGCTTTACTCTAATGTAAAAGAATCCTGGCGTTTTTCTTTTTCCCTTTTTCAATTATTATTACCCCACTTACAATTGCACTTCGTTGGCTGTGGGTTATCCCGCAGCAAGATCCCAATTATATGTTGTGACCCACGGAGAAGCAGAACTAGAGAAAGACAGTGCACTCCTCCAGCCTTGATCGTAACATTTTTAAGCACGTTTTTTAAAAAAGTATCCAGCCACTTATTTCAATACCCACTCCAGAACTTGAATTCATAATCTTGGTTGACAATCTGCTCAGTACTGAGGGAACGTTGCAATGTAGCAAGCATTGTCTTCCACGAGATGTTAAACCAAGGCTTATTTGTCTTTACAGGTGGACATAAAATATTCCGTGGCACAATTTGTAGAAGAGCAAAAAGTGCTCCCAAGGCTAATTAGCTTCCCCAAACAGCACAATAGGGCATTTGCTGTGAGCATTTGATTGCGACGTTTGCCTAAATCATTGGTTCTCAAACTGGGATCTACAGTGACTTTCTAGGGGGTCTCTGAAACGTCAATGGGATCCGCTGCTACGACGGCAGGGTCGGTGCGCCCTTTTGGCCGCTATTCTGATTTCCTTTGTCCGCTTGGGGGGTGTAGCAGTGAGCTCTCACACTGGGAAGTTAAATGGCAGGCCCAGGGACCAGTGCATTTACCCATCAAGACACTGGTAAGCAATCGCTGGGAGGGCACTCGGGCTGAGACAGCTCTGGAAATGGACAAGTAGCAAGATTAACAAGGTCTCAAACTTACTGAGAATGCCAAGAGAGGAGAGGGCCCAGGAATACCTGGAATGGATTCACAGGGCTGTGGCTTGGGGAGGGTAAGAAGCTGCCACGTCAACCTTGTCCAGGAACCTGGAGTAATGATCAAGCTGAGCTTTGTACACTGAGCACAGCAGCAGCCTGTTAGCAATATACCAGCGCAGACAGGCTGGTAAACAGCAAAGGCTGAAGAAAAATACCCTGAAACACTCAGCAGCTTTGAAATGAGTAGGTGGGCACCAAAGAGTTACACCTGATACAGTGCCAGTATTCCCAACAGGAGTCATCGAGCCTAATCCCAATCCATCACGAGCAGGGAGATGTAATGAAGTGACATATTCAATAGGCATGTTGCTGAACCTGTAGGGTTATCTTTCAGCTGAAGGGAAGTTCAAAATTTTCGCATTGCAGATCACATCAATGTTCACCATATCGGAAAGCCCTGGCAAAACTTCATGCAAGTCCCCTTGGCAGGACACTGATGAACTTCACATTTTTGCAAGTAGTTTATAGTATTAAAATTTTGAGGGGGTGTGGGTGGGTGGGGGAGGGGGAAGAATGATTACTAATCCATTTGATAAGAGATCCTTCTACCAAAAAAGTTTGAAAACCACTGGCTTGAATATCACCAATAACTGCTTTTCAAAAGCAAACCTAATTTACTTGTTTTGATGCATCAAGTACTTCGACCTATCTGAGGATTTTCTGGTTCTGTTTTGTACTGCTACATTTAGCTACTGGAATTTCATTCTTGCTCTGCTGGAGACATTCCTGGTAACTTTTTACTGTGCACCTGCCTGTGACTGAGATGAATATCAGTTGTCATATAAGACAGTGTGTGTGGTGTGTTGAGCTCTGTGTGCATGTGTGAGGGGAGTGTTGGACTGTGCTGTGTGTGTGCATGGCAGGGGGAGGAGTTTGAAGTGTTTGACTGCTGTGTGTGTGCGCACGCATAGGGGCGGTGTTGGACTGTGCTGTTCCGAGCTTTCTGTGTCTGTGGGGTAATACATTATGCTGTGCTGTGTGTAGGGTGTTGGTATGAGTGTGCTCTGTATGTGTGGGAGGTGTTGGATCGTGTTGTGTTGTGTGTTGGGAGGGGTTGTTGCTGTGTTCCATATGTACATGGGGGGGTGTTGGATTGGACTGTGTCTGTATGTAGGGGGTGTTGGTTAGGCTGCGCTTGTGTGTAGGGAATATTGGATTGGACTGTGTTTGTGTGTAAGGGGTGTTGGATTGGACTGTGTTTGTGTGTAGGGAATATTGGATTGGACTGTGTTTGTGTGTAGGGGGTGTTGGATTGGACTGTGTTTGTGTGTAGGGAATATTGGATTGGACTGTGTTTGTGTGTAAGGGGTGTTGGATTGGACTGTGTTTGTGTGTAGGGGGTGTTGGATTGGACTGTGTTTGTGTGTAGGGAATATTGGATTGGACTGTGTTTGTGTGTAGGGAATATTGGATTGGACTGTGTTTGTGTGTAGGGGGTGTTGGATTGGACTGTGTTTGTGTGTAGGGAATATTGGATTGGACTGTGTTTGTGTGTAGGGGGTGTTGGAGTGGACTGTGTTTGTGTGTAGGGGGTGTTGGATTGTGCTATGCTGTGAAACTTCCTGAGGTTATCAGAAAATTCAGCAATGGAAATCCCATCTCATTTTTGGGGGGAGGGCCCAAAGATCAACATCTCAAACTTAGACTCATTTGCTTGATATTAAAGGCTAAATAAGTAAACTTGTATTAAACAACCAGGACTTTCCTGGTATGCATTTAGCATCCTGGTAGATGTTTTTACTCATATGGAAATATGCTGCAAACATAGGACAGTGAAACACTGAACAATCCAACACCACACACACAAAGCACCACAGACTGACTTCCTGGAGCCTACACAAATCTCATTTGTGGCTAATGGCTTCCAGGAATAAATTAACCTGTGGCAGTACTTTAGTGGGAAATGCAATTACTTGTCTTATATGACAACTGTTATTCATTTCAACCATAGGCAGGTGCACAGTAAAAAGTTACAAGGACAGGCTACAGCAGAGCAAGAATGAAATTCAAGCAGCTAAGTGTATAGCCCTAACAGGATCAGAAAAATCTTATTCTTAGAGATAACATGAGAATGAGGTACTCCATACAACAAACAAATTAGACAGGTCTATACAAGTACACCCAAGAATCCTAGCAGTGGTCATTCTGCTATACCACGGAACATAGCCTCTCAGCAAAAATAAGTACTGCATCAAGAGAACAGCTCAACACTCTACAGAATTCCAGCAGAGGCAGTGTTCTCTTAGCAAAGAATGATGCTCATGATCAGTGTGGAAAACATTAAATCCAGGTTGTGTTGTGAGGGCTCTATGAAGATATTTGTACCTGGTATTTAAAGAACTAGCCAACACATAACATTGTGCTGAGACTCTTAGCCCATTTAGAGAGGGAACACCACCCTCCAAAATGAGACGCTAGAGCTATCGTTGGGAGACCATTTCTAGAGAAGGCCAAAAGTAGGTGACTATAATTACAATTATACTTTGGTTGCACCTGCAATTTCTCAAAGGTTCCTGAAGAACAGGATCTACTTGAATGCTCTTGATAAGGAACTCCTGAGGCCCCAATGGTGCAATAATGAGCCAGTCCGTATGTAGTGCTACTTTCTGCAAGCTGCAGCTACACGCTGGCATTTGACATACACAGACAAAAGAAAAGATTAAAACACCGTTACCTTTGCAGAAGGTGGTAGTGCAATGCAGCAATCTAATAATCTCTAGCAAACTTTATCTACATGTAACAATGGCCAGGACTGTAACCAAAGAATAAACCAACTTGCTTCATGTCAAATATGATTGAGCAAGGATGCCTGAATCAGAGTGACCAGACTCTTTACTAACAGAGCTTTGAGAGGTGCTAGCAGGGACTCAAATAATACTCAGATGTTAAACACCATGGATGCAGGTGAGACCCTGGCAGATTTACTCCTGGTGCAGGAATTGCTTCCAAAAAGACCTTGACCCGACAGATTTATTATGAACTATCACATTTTAAAGTAAACACCTTAGGCATCTCACATCTGTCAGCAAAGGTGTGCATGGAGAGCATACAGAACAAACATGTGAAACAGTATTTAATCTGTAACAATATTCTTAGTGTGGTGTTACACAGCTTTTTAACTTAAAACTTTTAAAACAAAACTTGGAAAGAGAGGGAATCAAGGTTTCAAGTCTGCACGACTGATGGATGCCTTGCCCAGAAAATCTGATACACGCTGTCAAAAACAGACTCATAATTACCCCTTAAATGTACAAGTGCAGACTATGAAGAAAATCTGACTGGAGACAGTGGAAACAACATTGCAACAGCAACAAGAATCAAATCTAGGTGAGACTTCTTTACACAGTACAGGGCACATAGACACCACTTAATATCAGGACATCGAAAAGATAATTAGCAAACTGTTTGAGTATCCTTTATTCTTCAAATGATATGGCAAGCAAGATCTTTAGACAAGCATTTTGATAAAACAATTGAGAGTGATCAAATGACTTTTGCAGAATATTTAAAGCCTTTTATGCGGGCCAAACTGCAGAAACTCTTGTTTTGATGCAACATTACATATGAACGTATGAAAAAGTCGGACAAAAGTCAGTCAGTTCATCGAGTCTACATCAGTGTGCTAAGGTCAATGTCAAAGGGCATGGACTCGCACTGCTCAGTATAAAATTCCAATTTGTGCCTTAGTCTCTTGTATGCTAATACTTGCTTTAGTTGCTGCCTGTGTAACCAATTAGGGAGCATAGCATTAGTTTTGGTCCTATCATACCACCTAGAGAGCATAGCTTCTATTTTGTTCCCTTCCTTTGGTTGCCAGGCCTGTAGCAGTTACTTTGTTTTGTACATTTATTCCAATAATGTCAACCAAGTAGAATTTATTTCTAGACCTTCATTGCCCAGTATTGATCAGTGTTGACATGTTCCAGCACCTTAAACGCATGGGAAAACTGAAAAACAAACAATAACCCTAGAGTGGCTATTTTACATAACCAGTAATGTAATGTCTGTCTAACCTAACCCAACCATGTGGAAAGACTGAAGATTTTGTCCCGAATTCTGGGAACAAGAGGGTCAAATTGAAGCACAAAGATCCTTTAACTAGCAGAACCCAAAACTGGCACAATGGTGACCACATGGGAAAATGCCTGCCTGCAACAGCAAGAAAAGCATTTCCATATTTCCATGTATGTGCTTAGCATGTGGTATCCTGGCACTTACACTAAATTCAGTGTGTGGAGAATATGTAATCAGAAGTGACATTTCTACCAGTTAATCATGGATCCCAGGGAAAACTGGAAGTGTGAAACTGGCTTTGTCTTGGTCTTTGCCAATGACAGCTATACTGCCCAGTTATCCCAAAACAACTGAATTTAGTGGCCTCTTTGCCACTTGAAAACTCTGGCAACTGAGGTTACACCACATGACTGTACCTTGTACAGATAGTTGATCTGCTGACATTAAACCTCCTGTGTGCTTTTCTGATCCTAATATGAAGGTATGAATCTTTCATATTATCCAACCGTTTCTCTGGTGACAGAAAACAGGACACTCCTGCCCAAAGTGGAATAGAGAAAATCTAAAGTCTGCCTCAAATAAGGCTGTGATGCAGTAGAGAAGAGGAAGATCATTTGACACGCAGCATGCAGAATTCTTAAAGGGGCAGAGTCTCAGGTGGCTATTCCAAATATTGATGTTACTTCTCGTGGAGGTAGACTGATTGATGAAGAACATTCATTCTCTTACTGTTTTTGTATTTGAATAGATTCAACATAAGAAACTGGAGCAGGCTATTTGGCCCCTCGAGCCTGCTCTGCCATTAATAAGATCAAGGCTGATCTAATTGTGGCCTTAACTCCACTGTCCTGCCAGCTCCCCCAACCCTCGACTCCCTTGTATATCAAAAATCTGTCTTACTCAGCCTTAAATATATTTAGGCTTCACCACTCTGAGGAAGAGAATTCCATGGATCAACAACCCTCAGAGAAGAAATTCCTTCTCATCTCCGTCTTAAAAGGGAGACTTTTTTGAAACTGTGCCCCCTAGTTCTAGATTCCCCCATTATGGGAAACATCCTTCTCAGTGTCTACCCTGTCAAGCCCCTCAGAATCGTGTATGTTTCAATAAGATCACCTCTCATTGTTCTAAATTCCAATGAGTATTGGCCCAACCTGCTCAACGTTTCCTCATAAGACATCCCCTTCATCACAGGCATCACCTTCTCTGAACTGCTTCCAATACCAAAGTATATCCCTCCCTAAATAAGGAGACCAAAACTCTAGCAGTACTCTAGGTGCAGTCTCACCAATTCCCTGTACAGTTGTAGCAAACCTTCCCTACTTTTATACTCCATCCCCCTTGCCATAAATGCCAACATTCCATTTGCTTTCCTAATTACTTGGTGTACCTGCATGTTAACTTTTTGTTATTCATGTACAAGGACACCCAGACCCCTCTGTACTGCAGCATTCTGCAATCTCTGTCCGTAAATAATATTCTGCTTGTCTATTCTTCCTGCCATAGTGGACAACCTCACATTTTCACGCATTATACTCCATCTGCCAAATTTTTGCCGATTCACTTAACCTATCTATACCTCTTTGCAAACATTTTGTATCCTTCTCACAACTTGCTTCCCTACCCATCTTTATATTGTCAGCAAACTTGGCTACAATACACTCGGCCCCTTCATCCAAGTCATTAATATAGATCATAAATAGTTGAGGCCCCAGCACTGATCCCTGTGGCACCCCACTCGTTACATGAATGTCACTTGACTAGTCCTAGAGGAAGCTTTCTCTGCAGCAGATTCCTGAGAGATAAACAACATGCTTTATATTAGACAGATATAATGTACATATACGTGCCTACACACACAACATAGCTGATTATAATTTGACCATATAAATATAGAAAAGCTTATTTTCCTCCAATTTAGCTTTAACTTCATTGTTGTATAAACTTTATTAATGAATTATTGCAGTGACATCTGAATAGCTGACTCTCTCCATCCTAAAACAGCTGGCATTCTTGCATTAAATAACATTCTAAAACTGACTGCATACATTGCAGAAGGAACAGATGGTCCCAAGAAGAGGTAGTTGGGCTTCAAAGACTGGAAAAAAAGAACTTTAGAGTATGGTATAAAATAAAACCAAAAAGTGCTGGAAATACACAGCAGGTCTGGCAGCATCTGTGAAGAGTTTCTCCACAGATGCTGCCAGTCCTGAGTATTTCCAGCACTTTTTGGTTCTATTTCAGATTTCCAGCATCTGCGGTATTTTGCTTTTGTTATGGTATAAAATAATCTGAGCTGTACTCTCGTATATTTGTAAAGGTAGGCACCATTGCATTTGCCATTTTACACAAGCATTCCAACATGCTTCACATAACTAAAGGTCTGGTTTCCGACTGCCAGAGTCACCAATCATATCACCCCGGGGCTCCAGCAGCAGGGCCAATCACCCCAGGGCTCCAGCAGCAGGGCCAATCACCCCAGGGCTCCAGCAGCAGGGCCAATCACCCCGGGGCTCCAGCAGCAGGGCCAATCACCCCGGGGCTCCAGCAGCAGGGCCAATCACCCCGGGGCTCCAGCAGCAGGGCCAATCACCCCGGGGCTCCAGCAGCAGAGCCACCAAGTTAATTGAATCGGGGCAGCAAAGGAGTCAAAAAGTAATTGCCTGGGCATGGCAATAAAATAACCAACTGAAGCACAGATACAGTGGCTATGAAGCAACTCACCCTTGGGAGCATGACAGAACTAAATGTCCCAGCCAAGGCAAATCACCCTGGGCACTATAGTCCCACCCTAATGACTTGACTACAAGATTCTATGCTGAATCTAGGCGTGCCAGAAGCGCCATCTCCCAGATGAGCTCTCGCGGCTCTCTCAGGAAGACATAAAAGATCCCTTAGCACTATTTCAGAGAGAGGGGAGTTCTCCCCAGTGTCCTTGTCAATATTTATCCCTCAATCAACATCACTAGAACAGATTATCTGGTCAGCATCACATTGCTGTTTGTGGGAGCTCATAGTATGCTGTGTTTCATACATTACAACGGTGACCACACTTCAAAAGTATCTCATTAGCTATAAAGCGCTTTGGGACATACTGAGATCATGAAAGATGCTCTATAAATGCAAGCCTCACCCCAGCACTGTGAAGAAACCTACAAGAATGAGATCTATTATGTCAATCACAGCAGAGCCATCTAACTACCCCAGGCACAACCGAGCCCAACAATTACCCCAGGCGAAACCGAGCCGAACAATTACACCAGGCACAACCGAGCCGAGCAATTACCCCAGGGACCACAAAATAGCCATCTAATTGCTCCAGGCACATCAACAGAACCAAATAATTTCCCAGGCACCGGAACAGAGCCATCTAATTACCCCAGGCATCTCAACACAGCCAAATAATTACCCCAGGCATCTCAACACAGCCAAATAATTACCCCAGGCATCTCAACACAGCCAAATAATTACCCCAGGCATCTCAACACAGCCAAATAATTACCCCAGGCATCTCAACACAGCCAAATAATTACCCCAGGCATCTCAACACAGCCAAATAATTACCCCAGGCATCTCAACACAGCCAAATAATTACCCCAGGCATCTCAACACAGCCAAATAATTACCCCAGGCATCTCAACACAGCCAAATAATTACCCCAGGCATCTCAACACAGCCAAATAATTACCCCAGGCATCTCAACACAGCCAAATAATTACCCCAGGCATCTCAACACAGCCAAATAATTACCCCAGGCATCTCAACACAGCCAACTCAGACACCACAGAAAGTCCATTGCTCCTAGCACTGGGAGGGAACGTCAATTTGCCCAAGCACTGCAACAGCCTCTAATTTACAAAGTTCCAAAATAATTGCACAAGTTCCCCGGGTGGATCAATTTTGAAGCCAATTTGCATTTAAGCTATAACGACAAAAAGGCTCCAGGTTTAATTGCTAAATCTGAGATAGTTGATGGCAGCCAAGTCAGCAGTTAGGAAATATCAGCTTCAGCACCCTCTTCCCTTCAGCGAAGCAAAAAATATCAGCCAAGGTTCCCAATCCTGATCACTATCCAGTGATCACTGCTGCAAAATGCATATGTGTGGATATCAGATGAGGACAGGGTCAGGGTCAGGATTAATTATAATGCCCATTACAGTTGAATAGCCTACTGCCACCTCCCTAACATCGCCCCACTTCGCCCCCATCTCAGTTCATCTGCTGCTGAAATCCTCATTCATACCTTCGTTACCTCTAGACTGGACTATTCCAAATCACTCCTGGCTGGTCTCCCACATTCTACCCTCTATAAACTTGGTCATCCAAAACTCTGCTGCCCATGTCCTAACTCACATCAAGTCCTGTTCACCTTTCACCCCTTGTGTTCACTGACCTACACTGGTTCTCAGTCAAACAATGTCTTGATTTTAAAATTCTCATCCTCGTTTTCAAATCCCTTCATGGCCTCGCCCCTCCCTATCTCTGTAACCTCCTCCAGCCCCACAACCCTCCCTACTTCTCCAGCTCGCTTTCCTCCTTTTAAGACATCCTTAAAACCTACATCTCTGACCAAGCTTTTGGTCACCTGACCTAATATCTCCTAATGTGGCTCGGTGTCAAATTTTGTTTTATAATGCTTCTGTGAAATACCTTAGGCTGTTTTATTACATTAAAGGTGCTATAGAAATATAAGTAGTTGCTGTCGATGTGCATTCACACAAAGAATGACAACTTGAAAGATGACTCCAGGGCCACGCAGCCTCTGTGGGATTGCATCCCAGCAGAAGTTAACGTCTTCAAAGAGTGGAGAAAATTACAACCAAAATTAACTTTAAAAAAGCAATAAGGAATAATTGACAGCACAAGTGTCACTTTGGCTTGATGGAAATGATGTGAAAAACTTGTGATATCATTTTTAGGGAAAAGTAATTATTTCATTCAGAAATCAGCATTTTCACAGCCTCCCAAACATTTTATGCAAACCTACTGCTCTCGGGCACAAGCTACACAGGATTTGCTGGGACAGGCTCACTGCCCTAAATGATTTCTTTCAACATTGCCGCCTGCAGTAGGCACATAAATAAAAATAATCAATGTCTAACACTTCATCAGGAGAGGGTAGCCACTGAACAATTGGTCACTATTCCTGAAAGATTTAACTTAAACTCTTCTTCATTTGCTTTGCAGATCTCTATATGTCAGCCCATAACATAATATTGTTAACATCATGAGTTTTCAAGTACTTTTAAGCAATCGCTGAGCATTTTGAACTAGGTACATCACATAATAAAAGCAGCATTTCAGAAACAAGGGCCAGATGCAGATAGTCACATTCAGTATAAAAAGCAATGGCCTAACTTCAAACTTCTTAAACTTTCAAGGGAGCAGAAGTCTTAGCAACTGAACCCTATAAAAAGAGGTATTTTATATCAATAGGCAGACCTCTCCTGGATTGAAACACTCTATAGCAATGTATAACACTGTAATTTCAATTCCTAATATTCTCCAATAGGAATTCACAGAGTGAGATCTCAGTCTGAGGGCAGGGAGCTTCCTGGTGTTCTGAGAGTTAATCCCCACATGCTGCTTGCTAATCTCCATTTCAACTGCTTTCGTTTCACTACAAGCCCCACAGAACCAGTACTATAAATGAAAATAAGAGATACCTTCCAAACCAAGTTAGCCTTACCATTCTCCCTTTGCACACTCTCAAACACAGATACGGGATTTAAAAACATTAAAAAATGATGAGGAATGTCTCTCCATAGAAAAATGTTTCCTTCTTAACCTGCTCTCTGTACAGAAATACGATATCTGTATGTTCACAGGCAGTAAGGAACACACCCTTCACTAGAGCAGGCAAACCTCAAACCTCAGCAGCTCACTACAAAATAAAGGAAAAAAGGGCAGAACACAACCAATTATGGACTGGAGCAGAACATAAATATCACTTGGCATCAAAAGGAATCAGGCAGACACTTTAGTGACTATGGTACAATCAACAGCAACAGGATCTCTCTCTCTTGCTCCTTTCTAAAATGCTTCTATTACTTTTATGAACCTGAAAGTGTTAAACCAGTTACACCAATCAATTTTTAGGTTGGAACTTTGTGACACCCCCTCCTTTGACTTAAATATATATGATTCAGACTCACAAGAGGCCATGAATATTTCATACGCCTACTTCAGTTTATAAAATCCTATGCAAATGCAGGAAAACTGAGCTGTGTTTACTACACGAGTTGAAAAAAAGTGAGAACAGCTATAATGCAAATACTTGTCAGAAACATTGCCTTGCTGTATATATAATATATATAATATATATGTGTGTGTGTGAGTGTGTATGAGGATAAAATAAATTACAAAATTCAGTTTAAAACATCATGCACGCGGAGACTCCTAGCATGTTGTGGAGGGATTCCCCTGTCCTAATGACAGGTGACAGACACAGAGAAAGAGGACTGTGTTCACAGGCAACTTCTTGAGGTACTCACCATTACAACAGTCACTACTGCTTCATCCACTTATTGTCGTATCTACTATCTAAAAGCCTCCTGTAAATCCCTGCCTGAAAATAGCAGTCGTTGCCAACCATGCGGCCTGGAAAGCACAGCTCTGACAGAGGCACAAAAGCATCTGCAGGTCTGAGGGAGGCAGCATGCTGCTGTCAGACGTTTGTTCCTCTTTCGAGCCTTCCATCTCACGCCCACACAGTCCCCCCTGACCCCGGCTTCACTGCTTTTAAGGCAGCTTGAGGCAGCCAATCAAGAAGACTGAAAAACGCCCACCCGTCCACCCACGCAAACATACATACATACCCGCCTGATTGTACAGTACATACAGTAGGGGCTACAGTAGCTACATATTCCACAAGAGAAAAATAACAAATACTACAGCCGACCGATTGTTTTCTGAAGCAAAAAATATGCAATGTTTACACAGCTGAGGAGACTATTTAGCTGCATCCCTTCGCTTTCTATCACTATCTGTGGTAACCCTGCACCTATATATTTCCTGTACTTTCATCTGTGTTCTTTTGCAACAATGTCAGTTTCATTCTTTCAATTAACCCCTTGTACCCTGAAATCCTTATTGCTTCTTACAGCACTCAGCAAGATTGTTACGTAAAGCTGCAATGCTGAGTAACAGCACAAGCCAGAACAGGGCAAAAAATGCTAAATTATCATAGAAACTTACAGTACAGGAAGTCATCATTCAGCCAGTTTTGCCTGTGCTGGCTCTTTGAAAGAGCAGTCGTGTTTACTCCTACATCCCCGCTTTTTATCTGTAACCCTCTAAAGTTCCTCATCCTCAAAAACCTGTCCAACTCCCTTTTATAATTATTTATGGAATTAGCTTCCACCAGTTTTTCGGGTAGAGCATTCTAGATCCCAACAACTCTCAAAGAAAAAATTCTTATCTCCTCTTCTTGATCTTTTGTCAATAACTTTAAAACTATGGCTTCTAGTTATTTATCACTCACCAGAGAGAATAATTTTCTCTATCCACTCCAACAAAACCTCTCATCTTGAAAACCTCTATCAGGTCACCTCTTACTTAACCTTCTCTGTTCCAAGGAGAACAGTCCTAACTTTTCCAAACTCTGCTCATAACTGAAGTCCTTCATTCCTGATAACATTCTGGTAAATCTCTTCTGCACCCTTTCTAATACCTTTACAAGTGTGGTGCCCAGAAATGTCCAGAATGCTCCAGCTGAGGCCAACCAGTGATTCATAAATTTCTAGCAGGAACACATTGCTTTTATATTTTATTCCTCTATTTATAAACCCAAGAAACCCATACCCTTTTAATCACCTTATCAACTTGCCCTGTCTTTAAGTATGTGTACATGGACATCTAGCTCTCTGCTCATCTAAACTTTACAAAATTGTGCCATTTACCATATCCTGTCTTTCCATATCATTCTTCCCAAAGTGCATCATTTCACACTTTTCTGCACTGAACCCAGCAGAAATGTTGTTAAAGGCCATTTCTCTGGGGTTTCCAGTGAAATTATGGTGGGAGATCTGGAGAACTCTGGAAATAAGGTTAAAAGGAGGGCTGAAAGAGACTGCACAGGCAAGTTGGGACAGGTCCCTGGAGGAACTCATAAATAACAAAGTGGATTTTGAATTTGATGCTTTGGGTGGCAGGGTGCTAATGGAGATCAGCAAGCACAAGGCAGGATGCGGGTGGTGGAGTTTTGGATGAACTGAAGTTTGTAAAGGATGGAGTTCAAAAGGCAGGCAAGCAGGATACTGGAGAATTCAAGTCTGGAGGTACTTAAAGTGTGGATAAGGGCTTCAGCTGCACCGGGAGGAAGGCAGGCAATATTATTGTGAAGAAAATTAGCAGTTCTAATTAACTCTAGATCAGATCTCTCCAATACCTTCTTCCCTGGCACCTGACACAAACTGCAACTCTTCCAAACTCCATCGTCCATATCCTTTCCTGCTCTCTCATCCTGGCTGATTGATGGGATATTGGGCTTGATGCTGAGATTGTGCATCCTCTGGGTCAGATGGAGCGCTAGTTGTCCACATTTATTAAATATCCACATAAAAGTAGCAGTATACCAAAGTATTACAAGGAACTTGATGCACTGTTTTTCACTCTAAATGAGCTGGTTAAGAAAATGCCTAGTAAAAGCATGCCTGCTTCACAACCTTTGTTTTGCCCTAAGCGATAATTCCTTTCAATGGAAGAAAGTCAGTGGTTGGAACTTAGGCAGGATGATTTTCAGACTCTTCAGCAAGCTTAAGCAAAAAATGAACGATGGGTCACAATCAATGTTCTTTCTACATGCCAAACAAAAGAAAGTGGACTTATTACAACTGTCTGCAATTCATATATTCTCCACTCCATGCTAAAACTGTGACCATCCTGAGGTAAAGGAACTTCAGTTCACCAGCCCACAGGTTTGAAAGATTGACATCAGCTTGCTCAGAACCAGCTTCAAGTCCCATGAAGGGACATCCTGACAAACAAAAGGCACCAGTTTTCCAGCATCATCGATAAAACCAGGTTACCATTGGGAGTTTTGCACTGCCATCCTGCCAAATGTGGGTTATAGTACAATTAGCAACAAGGACCCACAGCAAAGTCAAGCAGTGCCAGTGATCCAGTAACAGCTGAAGATAGGGTAAATCTACCAGCACATCACACTCATGTGCACTGAAGTGGTAATCGTAACCCCATAGACTAACTACTAAATAACCTCAAATATAAACAAAGTCTGGAAACACTCAGTGGGTCAGGCAGCATTTGTGGAGAGAGGAACAGACGAAAGGCCATACACCTGAAACACTAACTATGTTTAGCACTGAACCTAAGTATCAGCCTGGATTGAGGCTTGAACACACAACCTGCTGACTGAAACAAGAATGCCAACAGCTAAGCTAAACTGATATTGCTCTGATATCTAAGAGTCAGAGTCAGTTACGGCATAGAAGGAAGCCATTCAGCCCATCGAGACCATGCCGGCTCTCCACAGAGCAAACCAGTCCATCCTACCATGCCCCCCTCAACCCCTGTAGCCCTGCAAGTTTATTTCCCTCATGTGCCCATCCAATTTCATTTTGAAATCATTGATTGTCTCAGCTTCCACCACCCTCATGGGCAACAAGTTCCAGGTCATTACCACTCGCTGTGTAAAACAGTTCTTCCTCACATTCTCCCTGCAAGTCTTGCTCAAAACCTTCACCTTGATCAGAAATAATCCAAAGGGTCTCAGGTAACCTGCTCCAGCGGGATAACGGTAATGGCCATGGTGGTTGAATAAACAACCAAGAACGTTTTTGTACTTTTCCAAAGCCAGGCATTACATGACAGAATGAGAATTGTGTAAGCAATGTGCACAATGCTTACTGCCTGGAGTACTCATGAATGTTGCAGCACTCCAATTCATCTTAATAGTGTCACTGCTGAGATATCCTAATAATTAACACAAATTACATTAACTCATAATAAATATTTGTTGGGTTAATGACCTATGACATTACAGAAAATAAAGACCAACTACTGTATCCAGGTCAAGCATGGTTACAGAGTGGGGTGGGGGGAATGAGGAAGAGGATGATAGAGAAAATGAAAGACAAAGATGAGGAGAAAGAGAAGACAGAGGAGGAGCAGAGGATGAAGAAAAGGAACAGAAGAACATGAGAAACAGGAGCAGCAGCCCCTCCAGTCTGCTCTGCCATTCAAAAAGATCATGGCTGAACTTCTACTTCACTTTCCCGCCCAATCCCCATGTGCCTCAATTCCCATAGTACTCAAAAATATATTGATCTCTGACTTGAATATACTTAGTGACTGAGCATCCACAGCCCTCTGGGGTAGAGAATTCAAAAGATTCACAACTCACTAAGTGAAGAAATTTCTCATCTCAGTCCTAAATGGCCGACCCCTTATCCCAAGACTGTGATCCCTAGTTCTAGATACTCCAGCCAGGGGAAACAGGCTCTCAGCATCTACCCTGTCAGGCCCTCTAAGAATGTCATACGTTTCGATCAGATCACCTCTGATTCTTCTAAACTCCAGATAGAATCATCCCATTTTACTCAATCTCTCCTCACAGGCCAACCCTCTCTTCCCAGGAATAAATCTAGTGAACCTTAGCTGCATCCCCTCTAAGTTATATCCTTCCTTAGGTAAGGCAGCCAAAGCTGTACACAGTACTCCAGGTGTGGTCTCACCAAAGCCTTGTACAATTGCAGCGAGAGGAGGATGAGAAAGGGGAAGAATAAATGAAGGTGAAGAGGAAGAAGACAAGGAAGTGAAGGAAAAGAGGGGAAAGTGAGAGTTGGGGACTGAGGGAGGAAAACAGGGGAAGGGGAAGAGTATGGAGGGGCGGGGAGAAAGGAAAGAAGGGAAGACATAGGTAGGATTGAGAGAAAGACAAGGAAGTAGTGGAGCAGCAAAAGAGAGTATGGTTGGGACTGGGGGTAGTGTGAGTGTGTGCTTGCTGGGTCAGCTATGGGTTATCCAATTAATCTTACATGATAGGACTTTTTAATCATTGTATGGTTTATCACAATGCCACCTACAGGCATCACTGCTACTGCAGTTACATTTGGATATTTTTACAATTGTTTCTCCCATTGAGCAAGACTGACCCCATGCATTTTGGACCAGAATGTTGCAACCCAAGTAATTTCAACATATGATATACTGTCTTGATATATATTATACATGATAAACTGTCTTGATATATTATATAATATATGATATGCTGTCTTGTGTAACTAGCTTATTTTAGAATTTTGCACAGATTAAAAGATAACAAAATATTGAAATCTGTGTCTACCCAAGATACAAGGTGCACAAATTTTATTCAAATATTGATTTTTCTTTTTGTGCACATTAAGGCAATGCTGGGAAATGAACCCAGCACCAGCAACAAGCACTCTCAGATGCAGAGTAAGCCAGCTTCCCAAGTGTTTCACTCCAACCACCAAGTCATATTTTCCCAGTTTCCAAAGCAGATACCCCTGTGGCCCAACAGAGAGTTTCATTTGCTCATCATACACTGATTAGATGTTAAATGAAAGTCAGGGGTTTTTTTTTGCTATTTTTTAAAAAGCGCACTAACAGAAAAACACTGATTTACTCACTGCAAGTTATTAGGAGTTGCAACTAACATACAACATGAGCAGTTAGCTGGAAGAACTTGCAATAATGGTGCTGACTCAAAGCTAAACCCTTTAATAGGCAAGCAAACTATAAATAACATTTGCATACAACACAACACATTAAACCAGTGATAGGGTTCATAAACTGGAGTGCTGATAACGTGAGGTGCAGAAAAGCCTGGTTCACAGATGAGGTTGTACAACTCATTGTGGATGTTGCGTAGAAATGGCAAAATGCCTGTTCTGGATCAGTGGGTTAACACACTACTAAACAGATATTCCAGAAGGCTAGGAGGCAAACACTTGCCGGTCAACTCATTGTGTTAGGAAGGTTGTGTAAAGGAGGTTTCTAGCTGAAAAGTAGTTCCAAAATAAGTAATGAGGATCACTGTCAGTAACCTTAAACTGATACAAATGAATATGACTGTTGATTATTTCTCTGGGTATGAATACCAGTTATCCTACAGTAGAAATACCTAATCAATACAGTTGCAAATATCAGCAATGTTTGCTTGAATAGTTTCATGGATCAAATACTATTAAAAATTTCAAGCACAAAAGAGAGATAAGTGAGCATATAGCAGAACATTATAACAAAAGATATGTTAACAGGGAGCGAGGTCAAGAGCAGAGCAGCACAAAGAGCTGAGAGGTCACAGAGCAAGGCTCAGAGGGGAGTGGTATAGAGGATGAAAGCGAGGCTCAAAGTGGAGGAATATAAAGCACAACAGCAGATAGGTCACAGACAGCAAGGTCGAGAGCAGAGCAGTAAAAGGGAGACAGCAGAGCAGTCACAGAGAGCGAGGTTCGCAGCACAGCGGTATAGAGGGTGAAAGCGGAGCAGTCACAGAGAGCAAAGGAGAAGAGAAAAATATCACAGTGGCGACACAGCACAAGGAGTCATGTGGGGATGAATCGACAGGTCAACACTTAAATTAATCAACCTATATTGTAAGCTAGATCTATTAGTGTATAAACTAAGAGCCAATTTGATACAATACACAAACATTAACTTATATTTTATATGTTGTATATTGTATAATTTATCATACAATTACAATCAGTGTTTAATCAGATCTAGAGAGATAAAGTTAAAATTAAATAAAGATGGATAGTAGCATTAAAAGATTACAAATTTTTCATTAAATTAAAATCTGAGATATATGGAAGAGTTAAGTAAACCATTTAAGTTAACTTACCTATAAAATAAAGTGACGTCAGCAAAAGGAATGCTGATTGGTGAGTAGCTGATGAGTGTTTGTTTACGTCTTAAGTTTATTTCTCATAAATTTGTTCCATTTAGGAGCTCCAGGATGCTTCTCATGTCCTGACAACCACAAGCAAAGGAAATGTCAGCTGGAGCAGCTCGAGCTCTGCGTTTCAGAGTTTGAGCAGCAGCTGGCATCACTAGTTCCTCCGTGAGGCTGAGAGCTAAGTGGATAGCACATTTCTGGAGATGGTCACCCACACTTAACAGTGAGCAGGCAGAGAGGGAATGGGTGACCACCAGGCAGTCATGAAGGACCGGGCAGGAGTCCCTCGAGTGTATCTCGCTCTCGAACTATATTCAGTTCTGAATGCTGATGAAGAAGATGGTTTTCCTGGGGAGTGCAGCCAGAGTCAAGTCCACAGCACCACGGCTGTCTCAGCTGTCTGGAGCACGGAGGAAGACTGGGAAGCAATAGTGATCAGGGATTCTATAGTTAGGGGAACTGACAGGCGTTTCCGTGGCTACAGACATGATTCCAGGATGGCGTGTTGCCTCCCTGGTGCCAGAGTCCAGCATATCACAGAGCGGCTGCAGAATATTATGGGGGCGATGAAAGAGCGATAGCCAGAGGTCGTGGTCCACATCGGTACCAAGGACATAAGTAGAAGGAAACCCTGCACAGATTTTAGGGAGCTAGGAAAAGAGAATAAGCAGGACCTCAAGGGTAGCAACCTCCGGATTACCCCCAGTACTACGTGCTAGTGAGTATAGAAATATACTAATACTGTATTAGGTGGGGTTAGCCCAAGAGGGAATGCAATAATATCTAATTCAAGTTTGTAATGCATGTATGTAAACGCAAAAAGTGTGGTAAATAAGGTTGGTGAGCTGCAGACACAGATAGGCACATGGGAATATGATGCGTCTTGATAAGGGAGACCTGGCTCAAAAAAGGGCAGAATTGGGTACAAAATATTCCTGGATACAAGGCGTTGAGCAAAGATAGGGAAGGAAAGAAAACAGCAGGGTTGGCAGTATTGATTAAATATTATATTTAAGTGCTGGAGAGAGATGATGTCCTGGAGGGGTCAAGGACAGACTCTATTTGGTTAGAGTTCAGAAAAGACAGAGATGCCATTACACTAATGGGTATATTCTATAGGCCATCAACTAGGGGGAAAGATATAGAGGAGCAAATTTGCAGGGCAATTATGGAGAGCTGCAAGAACTATAGAGTAGTGATAATGGGGAACTTCAGTTATCCTAATATAGACTGGGATAACAGTGTAAAGGGCAAGAGATTTTAACATGTGCTCAGAAAAACTTTCTAGTTCAGTACATTTCTGGTCCAATAATAAAGGAGGCGTTGCTGGATCTGGTTCAGGGGAATGAGGTGGGTGAAGTGGATTACATGTTAGTAGGGGAACATTTAGGGAACAGTGATCATTGTATCATAAGGTTTAGATTAGCTATAGAAAAGGTCAAGGAGCAATCTAGAGTAAAAATACTTAATTGGAGGAGGGCCCATGTCGTGGCGTTGAGAATGGATTTGTCCTAAGTAAACTGTAATTTTTTATTTGTTTATTTTATTTTAGTCTGTTTCATCATTCTTTTGTTTACCATGTGCCTGCCCACTGTTTTTTCTTGTCATGTTTGTGCTTTGGGCCAGGGCTGTTCATTTTTCTGTCAATCAACACCCTCTCTGCACTAACACTTTGACTTTCAGCACACCATTAACATACTGTTTGCCTTTGTTCATGACCTTCTGGTCAGTTATTCTCTGTGACCTTGTCCTATCAACACCTTCCCTTTTGTTATCTCTTGTCCCACCACTGCTTTATTTGCTGAAAAACTATTACATTTCTAACCTTTGCCAGTTCTGATGAAAGGTCACGGACCTAAAACATTAACTCTGCTTCTCTCTCTACAGATGCTGCCAGACCTACTGAGTATTTTCCAGCACTTTTTATTTTTATTTTAAACTGGAATCAAAGGTTGGCTGGCAAAACTGTAATCAAACAATGGTCTGTCTTTAAAGAGGAGATGGTTCGGGTACAGTCACGGTACATTCCCACAAAGGGGAAAGGTAGGGCAACCAAAGCCTGGGCTTCATGGATATGAAAGATATAGAGAGTAAGATGAAGCAGAAAAAGGAGGAGTATAACAGGTTGTTAATACAAGTGAGAACCAGGCTAAATATAGAAGGTTCAGAGAGGAAGTGAAAAAAGAAGTGAGGGGCAAAGAGAGGGTATGAGAAGAGACTGGCATTGAAAATTAAAGGTAATCCAAAAGTCTTCCATAGGCATATAAAAGGGTAGTAAGAGGAGGGATGGGGCCGATTAGGAACTAAAAGGAGACCTACACATGGAAGCAGAGGCCTTAGCTGAGGTACTAAATGAGCACTTTGCATCTGTCTTTACCAAGGAAGAGGATGCTACCAAAGTCATAGTGAAAGAGGAGGTAGTTGAGATACCAGATGGTCTAAACGTAGATAACTACTACTGATATTTATATAGTGCCTTTAATTTAACAAACCTTCCCAAGGCACTTCACATAGACATTATTAAACAAAATATGATACTGAACCACATAAGGAGATATTAGACCAGATTAGGCTGGAGTTTAGAAGAATAAGAGGTACTAGATTGAAACAAAAAGTATTCTGAGGGGTCTTGACAGGGTGAATGTGGAAAGGATGTTTCCTCTTCTGGGTGAATCTAGAACTAGGGGTCACTGTTTAACAATAAGGAGTCGCCCATTTAAGACAGAGACGAGGAGAAATTCTTTTTCTCAGAGGGTCGTGAGTCTTTGGAACTCTCTTCCTCAAAAGGCAGCGGAAGCAGAGTCTTTTGAATATTTTTAAGGCAGAGGTAGATATATTCTTGATAAGCAAGGGGGTGGAAGGGTATCGTGGGTTGACGGGAATGCGGAGTTGAGGTTACAATCAGATCAGCTATTGAATAGCGGAGCAGACTCGAGGGGCCATGTGGCCTACTCCTGCTCCAAATTCGTATAGGCGCTTACCCATTGTCTCTCAAGACAAGGAGGCCAAAGATATGAAGATATGATTGTGGTAGGAAACCTGATTGGAAGAATTCAAACATGGAGTTCCAGGAAAGATGGAAACGGTTTTGGGAGATAACAACACGTGCAAGGAGTTCAGAGAGGAAAGGGAAGTTGGAGATGGGACGGTGGGGTCAAAGGTTGTTTTTTGAGGAGAGGGGCGATGACAGCAGATTTAAAAGGAGAGAGACACAATAACAACAGCAGTTAACTTGGGAACCAGGAGTGGAAGTTGGGTGGTCAGTAGTTTAGTGGAAATAGGATCAAGGGAGCAGGAGGTGGGTCGCGTGGACAAGATGAGCTCAGAGACAGCATGAGGGAAGATGCAAATTCAGGGAGAGGGCAGTGGGGAGCATTAGAGGACGATTAGCCAGGTGGGCTAGTGGAAGGGAGGAATGCAGCAGAAGCAACTGATCAGATGGTCTCGATCTTAGTGACAAAGAACTCCACGAGCTCCTTGCACTTAATGTTGGAGGTGAGGACGAAGTTGACAGGGGAGAGGGGTTTAAGAAGACGCTTTGCAGTAGAGAAAAGAAGCTGGGGTTATCTTTGCATTCCAGGATGATCCTGGAAAGCAAGCAGTTTTAGCAGACAAGAGCAGGATTCGATAGTGTTTTAGGTGTTCCAGTCAGATCTGACGGTGGATGGCTAAACCAGTTGTCCCCCCTATCCTTTCAAGTCCGTGTCCCATGGAATTAAGGAAGATGAGGGCCATACGAGGGGGGACCGGTCAAGGGGAGAGAGAGAGAGTAATACTTTTTTGGGGAATAGGGCTTCAACTGTGGAGGTGAAAGTGCAGTTGACATGATGTCCTTCAGATGAGACATTAAACTGCTATCTGTCTGTCTGTTCAACTGTAAGTTAAAGATCCTGTGGCATTAATACAAGACAACAAACTTACTTAGTTCTCTGTCATAGAGTCATACAGCACAGCAACAGGCCCTTCGGCCCATCGTGTCTGTGCCAGCCATCAAGCACCTACCTATTCTAATCCCATTTTCCAGAACTTGGCCTGTAGCCTTGTATGCTATGGCGTTTCAAGTGCTCATCTAAATACTTCTTCAAAGTTGTGATGGTTCCTGCCTCTCCCACCTCTTCAGGCAGTGCGTTCCAGATTCCAACCACCCTCTGGGTGAAACAAATTTTCCTCAAATCCCCTCTAAACCTCCTGCCCCCTGGTTATTGATCCCTCCGCTAAGGGAAAAAAGTTTCTTCCTATCTAATCTATCAATGCTCCTCATAATTAGTCCTAGTATGAATTACACAGACAAGCCGATTCTTCATCACACTGATGTTTATTGGTCATTATTGATCAAGAATGGCGAGCATGTTTGTCTACATAATTACAATTACTGCACTTGAAGTAATCCACAACATGAAGAGCTTCATGACATTTCAGTGCAGTAAATCTCTATGTAAGTGCATGTGCTTTTTATTTTATTATAAATGTCACTACCCCAGTCACATACTTTGAGGTAGCAGGGAGTTCAGTGTCGCACCACAGGGAAAGTCACTGACTGCAGATGATGAAAGCACAGAGATGTTTGGGTGAAGGAGGGCTGGATATTCTTTAAAACCTACTTCTTTAACCAAGCTTTTAATCACCCGTCCTAATATCTGCTTCTTTGGCTCGGTGTTAATTTGTGTCTGGATACGATCCTGTGAAATGCCTCGGGATGTTTTCCTACTTTAAAGGCGCTGCGTAAATGCAAGTTGCTGCAATGCAGAGGTACAACATATCCAGGGTCTGTGCAAATTGTGTTGTAATTACAATTTCATGAAGCCAATTGGAAATGGAGGATACTTAAGAAGCAATGACTAGTGAGCAAGTCACTTGACTCTTTGCAGGAGATGGCAGAAACTGGTTTGAGAGGAGATGCAGACTCCATTACCCAGTTGGACAATGTCTTGAAGCAGCAATTGCCTGATCTGGAGATTACCAATAAGTGCTGTGCAGCATGCTTGACATCTGGTGGAGACATCACAAGCCTGCAGGCAGAGAGGCACAGCTTGAGCCTATCTCAAGAAAAAAAAAGACTTGCACTTACTTACCACCTTTCATGACCTCAAGACATCCCAAAATACTTTACAGCCAATGAAGTGCTTTTGAAGAGTTTCCATTGCTATAATGTAGGATACTCCTATTGATGATATCAAGGTATAAATGCAATTGGCCCAAGACATGACAGAGGCAGGTTTTCACACATTTAGATGTGCAATAAGGAGAGCTGCTATAATGAAATTCAGAGATCTCAGAGCAATGCAAAGATTTCTTAAATAGGCTGCTCTCAGGACTTACCTCCTGCAGTGGCATGTGTGTCAAAGGAGACAGATGGGTACTAGGTGCAGGTAGGGAGTCTGCAGCTGATAGTGGAAGCATGGGTGAGGGAGTGGGCGCTCTGCACACCTGCTCCTCCGTACCCACAAGCAGTTCTATAAAGGCACTTACCTTCTCCCTGAAGCTGTCCTGGTCTCCCTGAAGCTGCCAGGTCTCCCCCAAGGCCTGGAAACTCAGGCGGCCAGGATCAGAGGTTACCAGCCTCAATAATATATTTAAATTGCCAATTTGCACCTGGTCGTTGAGACCACCTCAATTAAACCCAGAAGTAGGCAGATTGGAGGAGCGTGTGAGATTTTAAAAAGGTTGACATCTCATCAGCCCTCCCCTCACCCACTTTTGGAGGTTAAATTTCATCCTATGATTCTATGAAAAGGGAGGGAAGTGTTTGCAGTTTATCATTGCCAATGTGATTGCAATCAATGGTGCTTTGTATTCAAGGTAAGCCATTAAGAGTGGAAAAATTGAGTCTGCCTCTCCAGCTGGTGCTACATGCTGGTTATCTGTTCCCTCAGTAATGCAATGATATACTGCATATGGGCTGATCTGAGTAATATCTCCTGTTTGTGCCTGGAAACAACTAGTGTCATTAAAATTTAGTGTGGTCATCAGTTGCAGTGAGAATGTTATTCAGAGGTTGCTTCTTCGGTGCAGGTCTGTTTCCAAGAGTTGAAACAGTTCAGAGTTTGCAGCCCTGTCAAGAGAGTTTTCCGAGCTAGCATTCAGGTGGATAATATCATGCTGTATCTGATAGTCTTCTTTGGCCTCCTTATCTCGAGAGACAATGGGTAAGCGCCTGGAGGTGGTCAGTGGTGTGTGGAGCAGCGCCTGGAGTGGCTATAAAGGCCAATTCTAGAGTGACAGGCTCTTCCACAGGTGCTGCAGAAAAATTTGTTTGTCGGCACTGTTACACAGTTGGCTCTCCCCTTGCGCCTCTGTCTTTTTTCCTGCCAACTGCTAAGTCTCTTCGACTCGCCACACTTTAGCCCCGTCTTTATGGCTGCCCGCCAGCTCTGGCGAACGCTGGCAACTGACTCCCACGACTTGTGATCAATGTCACAGGACTTCATGGCGCGTTTGCAGACGTCTTTAAAGCGGAGACATGGACGGCCGGTGTGTCTGATACTAGTGGCGAGCTCGCTGTACAATGTGTCTTTGGGGATCCTGCCATCTTCCATGCGGCTCACATGGCCAAGCCATCTCAAGCGCCGCTGACTCAGTAGTGTGTATAAGCTGGGGATGTTGGCCGCCTCGAGGACTTCTGTGTTGGAGATACAGTCCTGCCACCTGATGCCAAGTATTCTCCGGAGGCAGCGAAGATGGAATGAATTGAGACGTCGCTCTTGGCTAACATACGTTGTCCAGACCTCGCTGCCATAGAGCAAGGTACTGAGGACACAGGCTTGATACACTCGGACTTTTGTGTTCCGTGTCAGTGCGCCATTTTCCCACACTCTCTTGGCCAGTCTGGACATAGCAGTAGATAGTAGAGTCTTGAAATTCCTTGAATTTCAGGGTTTTGAATTTTAACTATCCCTGCTTATCTTCCATAGTGCCCAACAAAGATAATTGATGTTTCGTCTATGATAGTTTGTTCACTAAAACACTCCTCCTTGACTAGCTCTGCAAACTACCTTAGACACTCCTATCATACTCTGCCTACTCCCACGTTAAACCAGTTTCAACTTTGAGATTAACCTAAATCAAATAAAAAACACAATATAAAATGGTCAGTACATTAATGTGCATTATAATTTTGTTCCTGGGATAATTTCAGGATATTGTGCACTCCAGATCAGTCAAACAGAAATTTGCAGTAACTTGGCTTAGAGACCCTAAATCCAGTTGTGTGTGTTGATATCGACTGAGCCAAAAAAGACAGAAATGATAGACTGGAAGAAGTGTGGATTTTTGTGTCAAGGATATGTAACTGAAATAGACAAACCTGGATTAAGTGGAAATATTATGGATTGAGACAAGCAACATTAAACCTAAGAAAAACTACTGGGATATGCTATAAAAACAAATCTAGAAATTTTACGTCTTGAAGTTTACAATCTGATAAATAAACATGTGAGCAATCAATTTACCAGGGATAAACTGGGAAATCTATAATGGGAGTAAAAGGATTTAAAATAGGTTTGTGGACACGATGCTGCACTGGTACGTGTCTCAAATAATTAAAGAACCTACATGGAGGGGGTGATACTGGGCCTGACACTGTACGAAATAGCCAGGTGACATGTATAAGAAATAGTAGTTAGCAAGGGCTCCAGCCGCTTTGACATTGATACGAGTGGGGTATTTACATCACCAGTTCACTGAGTGCAGATCCCGCACAACTGGCAGCAAACCTGAATCCACCAAAGCCAGCACCCAGGAGCAGCTACATAGGGTTAAAGGCAGGGTAACAACAGGGAAGGGAGTACAATAAAACCTCAAGTTCAAGAAAGGAAACATTGAAGGATAGAAGAGGAAACAAAGGAACTGGGAGACATTGGCAGAAGGGAGAGTATGGCAGAAACGATGTTTTTACTAGATCATGGGATGTGAGCTTCGCTGGCAAGGCGAGTATTTATTACCCATCCTTAATTGCCCTTGAGAAGGTGGTGGTGAGAAACCTTCTTGAACCACTGCAGTTCATGTGGTACTCGCACAGTGCTATTAGGGAGGGAGTTCCAGGATTTTGATTCAGTGACAGTGAAGGAATGGCAATATAGTTCCACGTCAGGTTGGGGTGTGACTGGAGGGGAACCTGCAGGTGGTGGTGTTCCGATGCATTTGCTGCCTTTGTTCTTCTTGGTGATAGAAGTCCTAGGTTTGGAAGGTGCTGTCGAAGGGGACTCGGCAAGTTGCTGCAGTGCATCTTGTCGATGGTGCACACTGCTGCCACTGTACACCGGTGGTGGAGGGAGTGAATATTTAAAGTGGTGGAGGAAGTGCCAATCAAGCGAGCTGCTTTGTCCTGGATGGTGTTGAGCTTCTTGAGCGTTTTTGGAGCTACACCCATCCAGGCAAGTGGAGAGCATTCCATCACACTCCTAACTTGTGCCTTGTAGATGGTGGGAAGGCTTTGGGGAGACAGGAGGCGAGTTATTCATTGCTGAATTCCCAACCTCTGACCTGCTCTCGTGGCCACAGTATTTATTTGGCTGGTCCAGCTAAGTTTCTTTGAGGAAATTACTACTCAGAATACAAAACAACCCTCGAGAGATAAGTAAACTGTTGAGGGAAATCGGGTAAGTAATGCAGCAGAAAAAGGCAAAAGTACAAACCTAGTTGTAGAACTGAAAATGGAGATGAATAAAGGAATAAGGTAAGGAAGGTTAAGAAACTGAGTAGAGATATTGTAGAAAATGAGATTAAGTTTGCGTGGAAAATAATCACAATATGGAAGGCTTTTATAATGATATTCAAAGGACGAGGAAGCGGTAGGACCCCTGAGGATCCCAAGGATGCTTTGATGGCAAAGAAAGAAGTATGCGACCAATTTTGGAAAGCAAACTAGAGGGGTCCTTCCCAATACAGAGGTTGAATTTCCAACAAAATATAAAGAATGGCAGGTATTACAAACAAAGGCTGAGGGCAGTAAAAGAGAGCAAGGTACTTGGCCTGGAGAGGCTGCACACGCAGGTATTTAAGATAGTAACTAATGAAAACAGCCACATTCCAGCAAATACCTTTAGGGAATCATCAAAAGCAGGACTGGTGACAACTCCAATTTATTAAAAGCAGCACAAGGATAGCCTCTGGGAATTACAGTTTGGTGCATGTATGTGAATGCATGGGGTGTAGATTGACATGTGGAAACACGATGTTGTGGCTATAAGAGACCTGGTTCAAAGAAGGACAGGACTGGGTGTTAAATATTCCTGTATACAATGCGTTCAGGAAAGGTAGAAAAGAAAGAAAAGGGGGAGGAGTGGCGGTATTGATTAAGGGGAGCATTACAGTGCTGGAGAGAGGGGATATCCCTGAGGGGTCAAGGATGGAATCTATTTGGCTAGAGCTGAGGAACAAAAAGGTGCAATTACATTGCTCGGTGTAGTCTATAGTGGAAAGGATGAAGAGGAACAAATTTGCAAGGAAATTACAGCGAGATGCAAGAATTATAGAGAGTTATAATGGGGGACTTTGATTATCCAAATATAGACTGGGATAATAGTAGTGTAAAGGGCAGAGAAGGGCAAGCAACCCTAGAGTGTAGAATCATAGAAAGTTTAAGGCACAGAAATAGAGTCATAGAGTTATACAGCACAGAAACAAGCCCTTCAGCCCAACGTGTCTGTGCCAGCCATCAAGCACCAAACTATTCTAATCCCGTTTTCCAGCACTTGGCCCGTAGCCTTGCATGCTATGGCATTTCAAGTGCTCATCTAAACACTTGTTAAATGTTGTGAGGGTTCCTGCGTCCACCACCCCTTCACGCAGATTTCAACCACCCTTTGGGTGAAAAAGTTTTTCCTCAAATCCCCTCTAAACCTCTAGCCCCTTACCTGAAATCTATGCCCCCTGGTTATTGACCCCTCTGCTCAGGGAAAATATTTCTTCCTATCTAACCTTTCACTGCCCCTAATTTCTCTGCTCTAAGGAAAACAACCCTAGCCTATCCAGTCTCTCTTCATAGCTGAAATGCTCCAGCCCAGGCAACATCCTGGAGAATCTCCTCTGCACCTTCTCCAGTGTGGTACCCGGACCTTTACACAGTACTCCAGCTGTGGCCTAACTAGTGTTTTGTACAGCTCCATCATAACCTCCCTGCTCTTACATTCTATGCCTCGGCTAATAAAGGCAAGTATCCCATATGCCTTCCTAACCACCTTATCTACCTGTGCTGCTGCCTTCAGTGATCTACGGACAAGTACACCAAGGTCCCTCTGGCCCTCTGTACATCCTAGGGTCCTACCATCCATTGAATATTCCCTTGCTTTGTTAGTCCTCCCAAAATGCATCACCTCACACTTCTCAGGATTAAATTCCATTTGCCACTGTTCCACCCATCTTACCAGCCCATCTATATCATCCTGTAATCTAAGGCTTTCCTCCTCACTATTTACAACACCACCAATTTTCATGTCATCTGCGAACTTACTGATCATACCTCCTATATTCACATCTAAATCATTGATGTACACTACAAAAAGCAAGGGCCCCAGCACCAATCCCTGCGGTACACCACTGGTCACAGGCTTCCACTCGCAACAACAGCCCTCGACCATTACCCTCTGCCTCCTGCCACTAAGCCAATTTTGGATCCAATTTGCCAAATTGCCCTGGATCCCAAGGGCTCTTAACCTTTTTAACCAATCTCCCATGCAGGACCTTATCAAAAGCCTGACTGAAGTCCATGTAGACTACATCAACTGCTTTACCCTCATCTACACATCTAGTCACCGCCTCGAAAAATTCAATCAAGTTAGTTAGACATGATCTCCCCCTGTCAAAGCCATGCTGACTATCCCTGATTAATCCCTGCCTCTCCAAGTGGAGATTAATCCTGTCCCTCAGAATTTTTTCCAATATCTTCCCAACCACTGATGTTAGACTCACCAGCCTGTAATTACCTGGTTTATCCCTGCTACCCCCCTTGAATAATGGTACCACATTCACTGTCTTCCAGTCCTCTGGTACCCCTCCTGTGGCCAGAGAGGATTTGAAAATTTGTGTCAGAGCCCCTGCTGGGCCCTACTCTTTTCCTGGTTATCCTCTTGCCCTTAATATACTTATAAAACACCTTGGGATTTTCCTTTATCTTGCCCACCAGTGTTTTTTCATGTTCCCTCTTCGCTCTCCTAATTATTTTTTTTTTTTTAAGTATGCCCCTACACTTTCTATACTCCTCTAGTGCCTCCACTGTTTTCAGCACTCTGAATCTGCCATAAGCCTCCTTTTGTTCCCTTATCCAATCCTCTATATCCCTTGACATCCAGGGTTCCCTGGACATGTTGGTCCTACCTTTCACCATAACGGGAACAAGTTGGCTCTGAACTCTCACTATTTCCTCTTTGAATGACTCCCACTGGTCTGATGTAGACTTTCTTACAAGTAGCTGCTCCCAGTCCACTTTGATCAGATCCTGTTTTATCATATTGAAATTGGCCTTCCCCCAATTCAGTACCTTTATTGCCGGTCCATCTTTGTCCTTTCTCATAACTATCTTAAATCTTACAGACTTATGGTCACTATACCTGAAATGCTCCCCCACTGACACTTCTACCACTTGTCCGGCTTCATTCCCTAGGATTAGGTCCAGTACCGCTCCTTCTCTTGTAGGACTTTCCACGTGCTGGCTCAAAAAGCTCTCTGTGTGCATATTAAGAATTCCGCCCCCTTTAAGCCTTTTGCAATAAGACTATCCCAGTTGATATTGGGAAAGTTGAAATCCCCTACTATTATTACCCTATTATTTTTACACCTCTGAAATTTGCCTACATATCTGCTCCTCTATCTCTCTCTCCCAGCCAAGTGATTGCCCCCTTTTTGTTTTTAAGTTCTACCCATATGGCCTCATTTGAGGAACCTTCTAAGATATCATCCCTCCTTACTGCAGTAATTGACTCCTTGATCAACAGTGTAATGCCACCTCCTCTTTTACCCCCTCCCCTGTCATGGCTGAAGATTCTATACCCTGGAATTTTGAGCTGCCAGTCCTGCCCTTCCCTCAACCATGTCTCTGTGGTAACAATAATATCATATTCCATGTGTTTATCAACATCCTCAATTCATCTGCCTTACTAGTAAGACTCCTTGCATTAAAATAAATGCAATCCACCCTTGCATTATTGACTTGTGCCTTAACAGGTCAATATTTGCTCTGCCTTCCAGACTGAGTTAGTTTCTCTTCTATATTTGACTGTGCAACACCCCCTGCTGTACCTCCACTCTGTATCCCATCCCCCTGCCAAATCCCCCAACAGCACTAGCAAACCTCCCAGCCAGGATGTTGGTCCCATTCCAGTTCAGGTGCAACCCGTTCAACTTGTACAGGTCCCATCTTCGCCAGAAACAGACCCAGTGATCCAGGAAACTAAAGTCCTCCCTCCTGCACCATCTCCTCAGCCATGCATTCATCTGCTCTATCCTCCTATTCTTCTACTCACTAGCACGTGGCACCGGGAGTAAACCAGAGATTGCAACCTTTGAAGTCCTGCTTTTTAATCTGCTACCTAGCTCCCTAAATTCTTTTTGCAGGACCTCATCCCTCTTTCTACCTATGTCGTTGGTACCAATACATATCACGACCTCTGACTGTTCACCCTCCCCCTTCTTAATGTCCTGCAGCCGCTCCATGGCAGCCTTGACCCGAGCACCAGGGAGGCAATATACCATCCTGGAGTCCCGTTTGTGGCCACAGAAACGCCTATCTGTAGCCCTTACAATAGAATCCCCGATCACTATAGCTCTCCCACTCCTTTTCCTCCCTCCTGTGCAGCTGAGCCACCCGTGGTGCCACAGTCTTGGCTCTTGCTGCATTCCTCTGAGAAGCTATCTCAGTATCCAAAGCAAAAAATCAGTTAGATAGGGAGATGGACCCAGGGGACTCCTGCACGACCAACCTAGTTCTTCCACTCTGCCTGGCAGTCACTCATTCCTTTCTGCCTGAGCAATCTTCACCTGCAGTGTGACCACCTCCCTGTACATGCTATCCACCATTATCTCAGCCTCGTGGATGCTCCAGTGTCTCCAGCCGCTGCTCCAGATCCGAAATGTGGATTTCGAGTAGCTGCAGCTGGAGATGCTTCCTGCACACATGTTCGCTGTGGACGCTGGAAATATCCCTGACTTCCCAAATTGCACAGGAGGAGCACTCCACGCTGCCGAGCTGCCTTGCCATGACATACCCTTAATTTATCCCCTTAAATTACCCAAACATTAGAGGTCACTTGGCCCATCGTGTCTTTGCTGTGTGTTCAGGAACATTTTCTACAGCAGTATGTTTCCAGTCCAATGAGAGCAGAGGCACTCCTGAACCTCGTTCTTGGGAAAGACAAGTTGGTGGAATGGGCAGACAAGTGGCAGATGAAGTTCAATGCGGAGAAATGTTAGTAGGAAGAACATCAGAGACAATATAACAGAAAGGGTACAATTCTAAAGGGGTACAGGAGCAGAGGGACCTGGGGATATATGTGCATAAGTCACTGAAGGTAGCAGGACAGATTGAGAGAGTGGTTAATAAAGCATGCAGTATCCTAGGCTTTATAACAGGGGCATAGAGTACAAGAGCAAGAAGGTTATGTTGGACGTGAATAAGACACTAGTTCGGCCACAGCTGGAGTATTGCATCCAGTTCCGGGCACCAACTTTAGGAAAGACGTGAAGGCACTGGAGAGAGTACAAAAAAGATTCATGAGAATGGCTCCAGGAATGAGGAACTTCATTATGAAGATAGACTGAAGAAGTAAGGACTGTTTTCCTTGGAGAAGAGAAGGCCAACAGGTGTTCAAAATCATAATGGTCTGGACAGAGTAGATAGGGAGAAACAGTTCCCACT
Organism: Heterodontus francisci; assembly: GCF_036365525.1. Lineage (NCBI taxonomy): Eukaryota > Metazoa > Chordata > Chondrichthyes > Heterodontiformes > Heterodontidae > Heterodontus > Heterodontus francisci. The sequence goes on along the minus strand of NC_090393.1, from coordinate 62,215,580 downwards.
TGTGAAAGGATCGAGAACGAGAGGGCACACATTTAAGGTGATTGGCAAAAGAAGCAAAAGGACAAGAGGAAAAACTTCTTCATGCAGCGAGTGGTTAAGGTCTGGAATGGACTGCCTGAGAGTGTGGTGGAGGCAGGTTCAATTGAGAGATTCAAATGGGAATTAGATTGTTATCTGAAAAGGAAAAATGTGCAGGGTTACAGGGAGAAGGTGGGGTAATAGCATTAGGTGCTCGGGGGGGGGGGGGGGGGGGGAGACAGAGCGAGGACAGAGAGGGGGGTGGAGACAGAGAGGGGGGTGGGAGCCAGAGAGGGGGAGAGCGGGCAGAGAGGGGGAGAGCGGGCAGAGAGGGGGAGAGCGGGCAGAGAGGGGGAGAGCGGGCAGAGAGGGAGATGGGCAGAGTAAGAGAGAGAGAGAGAGAGAGAGAGAGAGAAAGAGGGGACATTGAAAGAGAGAGGGGGGACACAGTGAAAGGGGGGCAGAGAGAGACAGAGAAGGGGGGAGAGAGAGAGGCGGGGGGGGGGGGGCGGAGAGAGAGAGGCGGGGGGGGCAGAGAGAGAGGCCGCCATGGGGAACACCACAGAGAGGGGGGTACACAGAGGGGAGGAACACAGAAAGAAAGAGAGAGACAGGGAGAAAGGAAGAAAGAGAGAGAGAGATACAAAGAGAGAGAGAGAGAGAGGGAGAGAGAGAGGTGCCACATAAAAGTTTATTGCACAAAATAGAAGCTCAGGGTATTGGGGGTAATGTGTTGGCATGGATTGAGGATTGGCTAACACACAGAAGGCAGAGAGTCGGGATCAATGGGTCTTTTTCAGGTTGGAAAGCCGTAACTAGTGGGGTGCCACAAGGATCGGTCCTAGGGCCTCAGCTATTAACTATCTACATTAATGACTTAGAGGAAGGGACAGAGTGTAGTGTATCCAAATTTGCTGATGATACAAAAATAGGTGGGAAGGCATGTTGTGATGAGGACACAAAGAATCTGCAAAGGGATATAGATAGGTTAAGTGAGTGGGCAAAAATTTGGCAGATGGTGTTCAACGTGGGAAAGTGTGAGGTAATCCACTTTGGTAGGAAGAATAAAAAGGCAGATTATTATTTAGATGGAGAAAGACTACAAAATACTGCAGTATAGAAGGATTTGGGTGTTCTTGTGCATGAAACACAAAACATTCGCATGCAGGTGCAGCAAGTAATTAAGAAGGCAAATGGAATTTTGGCCTTTATTGCTAGGGGGTTGGAGCTTTAAAATAGAGAAGTCCTGTTACAACTGTGCAGGGTGTTGGTGAGGCCACATCTGAAGTACTGCGTACAGTTTTGGTCCCTGTATTTAAAGAAGGATATACTAGCATTGGAGGCAGTTCAGAAAAGGTTCACTAGGCTGATTCCTGGGATGAAGGGGTTGTCTTATCAAGAACAGCTAAACAGGTTAGGCCTTTATTCATTGGAGTTTAGAAGAATGAGAGGTGATCTTATAGAAACATATAAGATTTTAAGGGGGCTCGACAGGGTAGATGTTGAGAAGATGTTTCCACTAGTGGGGGAATCTCGAACTAGGAGACATAATTACAGAATAAGGGGGCGCACATTTAAAACTGAGATGCGAAGGAATTTCTTCTCTCAGAGGGTGGTGAATCTCTGGAATTCCCTGCCTCAGAGAGTTGTGGAGGCTAGGTCACTAAATGTATTTGAGGAGGTAGATAGATTTTTGAAATCTCGAGGAGTCAAGGGTTAGGCAGAGCAGGCCCAAAAGAGATGTTGAGGACTGGGACAGATCAGCCATGATCTTTTTGAATGGCAGGGCAGGCTCGAGGGGCTGAATGGCCTATTCCTGCTCCTATTTCTTATGTTTCTTATGAGAGAGAGAGATAGACAGAGAGAGAGAGTGATCAGCATCACTCCTGACAGATGGACATCTATCCGGAATACTCCGCATCACTACAACAAATGTGCGGGCAGACATTGACTACTTGTGCAAGCAAAAAATGCCAGGTATCTCACTAAATCAGTGTCCAACATAGTGAAGAGAAAGTAAGTCAATAAATTAGTCTTCTCATTTAAAGCTTCCTCACAAAAATGTACAATTGTTGTTTTGATTAATAGTAAGATAAATTTTTAATGCCTTTACCTTTTTGAAATTCTCTCACCGGCTCCCTATGTCAGACAAAAACTGTAATGTGCGCCCCCCCCCCACCCATATCCCCCAGTGAAAAGGTTGGACAACCCTGACTTCGCCATCTTTAGTGCTGGCAAACTGGCTTTTGCCAATGGTTAGAATTGCTTTCGGCATATTTAATGCTGCGATCAGTCCTCAGCCGATGTCTCTAACTCGAACAAAAGCAAACTACTGCGAATGCTGGAAATTGGAAACAAATACACAGTAGGTAAAGGAAGAAGCCAATGGCAGATTTCCGAAACCCTCAATGTCGGAAATCCTCCATTTGGCAGAAATTTTTCATCCCTGAATTTAAAATTACCACGGACCTCAAAATCTTTACCATGGTCACTGGTTCCTTGTGCAGGCACATTGCCAACCCCTGACTCTCCCTCAGTTATCTTCTCAACTCAGAATGTGGAAATGTAGAACACATGGTATCATAATTCTCTGATTAATAGGCAAGTTACAGCTCTTTCAGCAGCAAGGTCAGACCCAAGCCAAACTGCATGAACCATATCTACAATTTGCAACATTAAACTCCACCTTAAAACAAGTCTTAGCATCAAACAAGCTCCCCAGCCAACATATTTGTGAGTGCCACCTAGGTTGGCTTAACTACAGTACCAAATAAACTGATTTCTCTTCCACTGCTCCCCCCTCTCCAGCTGTGTATCTGACAAGGATGGAAACCATATTCAAGAGTCTTCAAACCACAATCTCAGAAATCCACAGTTTCTGTTTGCACACACTTTCTTCTTTGGGAAATAACCAAATTAAATTCAGAGAATTTAGGCACAGGTTATGCACAGCTATGATTTAGGGATTCCCCCTCAAATGTGAACAGGGTACTAGTGTAATTTTATTAACTATGACTACATATCCTACTAGCATCTACTAGTCACTGATAAGCTTCTGCTCCTTGCCCAGCCTTATCAGTCATGCATCGGCTAGTAGGGTTTTGTGCAGTGAAATGGGAAGAATTCCAAGCTCCAAGAAACAGGTCCATCCTTCCAGGTTACTTCAATGAGCCAGCCTGTTTGGTCAATCATCAGCTAGAATACTGTGGACCTGTGTGGCTCACATTTCAGATAGACAATCTGCAACAATGGATTTAGATTCCAAACTTTCATCACCTATGTAAACAGCCATCACTCATGAAATTAGCCAGAATGCTGTGTTGCTCTAAGAGTCCACCACCTCCCAATCCAAACACTGGGTCCATGTGGAGCCACCAATATAAATAAAGCACCTTGCAGGTGCTGACATGGCTAACTGTAGCTCAGCCTGGGTCCCAAACTAAACATACCTCATCAATCTGAACTTCAGACAACAGTCAGGGACTGGAGCATACCAAGTTGCTCGAACCTTATGCACTAAAGCTGCATATTATTGGAGTTTAGAAAATTAGCACTACTACAATTCAAATACTAAATTACTCAATGTTGAATATTAGAAAGTAGAATTTAAAAAGTGTGTTAAACAACTGTTTTCTTAATTCAGAAATACTTCTGCATTTTCCATAAATTAGCAAAAAAATTCAAAACCTTTTTTTTAAAAAAAGTCTCAATAGTCAACATTAGGTTTGATAGTTTCCTGTAAATCCCTTTACTGTACATAATCTCCAGACCACAGCTCAATGCAACACAAAGAACATCCTGCACCTCTTCCCTGAAACAAAACACAACTTGCTAACTCAGCCCACCCTCCAAGCACTATCGTATGAAATCAAAACAGTCCCAGCTGACTGCAGCTTAGAAACTCCTGTTCAATAATTAAGGAGACCCAAGTAGTATGTAAAGCAGCAAGAAACAAGGACAACAAAGAGGTACCCAGGGAGTCAGAGGTTATCAGCTACTAGAACATCCCTTCACTAATTAACATGATATTCTGCTGAGAATCCTTTTGAATCTCAGCTTGTAGCTTGAGTGAATGCAGAGATAAATTTCAAAGGAATAGATTCTGTTTTCCACTCAACTTACAATTGTTAGACAAAGAGGCATCATTTTGGAATGGACTTCATAATCCTGGTTGCTGGACGGAGTTTTTATATGGGAATGCTGCATCTGTCTCTCTCCTCTTCTTGCCCCACCCATCCACTAACTGCTTACCAATATTTACTTACCTACTAAAAACACACGACCAAACAAAAAAGATCTGATCAAAATTTGTGAAGATGAGAAAAGTTTACTTGTATCAGAACAGCACAGATGACTTCTCGCCATTTCTATATTGTTTAATTCAGTTAAATATTCAGAAAATATATATGTAGAAACATATACAAAGGGGTTAATTTGTACAGGAAAGCTATAAGAAGTGACTTAAATGCCACAAGTAAGACTGAAAAGGATGGGAGAAGAAAGGGGAAAAAAGGACTGCGCAAAAGAGAAAGAATACGAGTTTTTTTTAAACATATATCAATCTATTGTGGACAGAGCTAGAATGGAAGGTGCAAAATGTGTTGCTAGCTTTCACTCAGTATCTGCTTTCATTCCCTATGGGTCTTTTCCACACTTCCCTTCTCTCCATTACTGACGGATTTGAAAGACTAATTTCCAGCAATTTTAGATACATGAATACTAATGGTAAGTTCTATTGAAATGTGGCCACAGCGGGACAGAACAGTTTAAGTAAAATGATTAAAGGGAGCAAGTCAGCTTTCACCTCCATCCAATATTACTTTTATCAGGTAACGAGAGTCTCCTGTGGGATCTGCACTTATAAAAGAAAACAGAAAATAGAGTAGGAATTTGGGTTGGCAAGGTGTAACTAGTGAAGTTCACCAAGGATCACTTCTGGGGCCTCAGTTATTAACAATCTATTTCAATGACTCACACGAGGGGACCCAGTGTAATGCATCGAAGTTTGCTGACAATACAAAGCTAAGTGGAAAAGTAAGCTGTGAGAAGGATGCAAAACCTGTCTCTATCCCTTTGCAGTGTCGAAGTGATTAAGCAAGAAATTGGCAGTCAAAGTGGGGAAGTGTGAAATTATCCACTTTGGTAGGAAGAATGTAAAAGCGAAATATTTGTGAAGAGAGACGGACGATAAATGCTCATTTTCAGAGGAATTTGGCTGCCCATGTACACAAACGTTAACATCCAGGTACAGTGAGCATTTAGTAAGTGTTACAACCAAGGCAGGAGGAGTGTATTGTTTATTCTAGTTCCACTTCTCCACAGGTCACAACATATATTTAATTTTTTTCCCAGAATAAAGCACACCAACCTGGTTTCTTAATAAACAACAAAATTATCAGTTTATCATAAATCAAATCTTAACCAGTAATGAAGCAAAGCATAAACACACAGATTCGAAATTTACAAGTTCCCCTTTTACCGTAGCCCTTCACACACACACGCATGTACACCAGTTAACCGAAAAAAAGAGATTTACTCTTTAGACCTCTAGAAAAAAAAATACATTGACCAAAATACTTACTAATTCTTGAAGAAAAACAAGATATGAAATGATGTCAGATGTCCTTTTTGGCTTGTCGTCCCAAATACGTATAGACAGCTGTCACTAGGATCTTCCTTGAACAGTTCTTGTCAGGCGACGTTCAAGATCAGTTTGGGCAGGCTTTCCAGGGAAAATGCAGTAACAGGGGTTTCAGGCTGTCTCTTACACTTGCTTCTCAGCTTCTCACAAGATGGAAAACTAGCAGGCTTTTTCAAAGAGCTGGAACAGACCGAGCTGGGTTTTTGCTCCCTTGGCAGGTTTTCTCCAACTGTCTTTTCAAACCATTGTCCATATCCCCAACTCTCTGTCCAAAGCGAAACCAAAACCAATGTCACAAGAATCAAGCCTCCTGACCTCTATAAATCTTGATGTGTCACTTCTTTGTGATCATCTTGCCCCCAAGTCAAAAAAACCCCCGCTGGGTAATTATTTGAAGACAGGTACCTTCCAGTAACTATTTACAATCCACACCTCTCAGTGACCCTTGTAAAAAAAAAAAATCAACGGACTCCTTTCCAGTTTTAAAACACAAATCTTAAACATTTAACAAAAAAAATGGAAGCACTCGTAACAGAAGGCAAATAGTATGCTAGCCTTTACTGCAAGGGGGTTGGAGTATAAGAGTGAGTAAGTGTTGCTGCAGTTATATAGAGCTTTGATGAGACCATACCTGGAGTACTTTGGCCGCTTTACTAAAGAAAGGATATTTTTGCCTTAGGGGGCTTGCAAGGAAGATTCACTGGATTGATTCCTGAGATGAGTGGGCTGTCCCACGAGGAGATAATGAGTAGAATGGGATTGTATTCTCTGGAGTTTAGAAGACTGAGAGGTGATTTCATTTAAATATTTAAGGTTCTGACAAGGTAGATGCTGAGAGGCTGTTTTTCCTGGCTGGAGAGTTAAGAACTAGAGGCCATTGGCTCAGGATAAAGGCCATTGGGAATCAGATGAAGAGAACATTCTTCATTATAGGGTTGGAAATATTTGGAATTCACTACTCTGAGGGCTGTGGATGCTCAGTTATTGAGTATTTTCAAGACTCAGACTGCGAGATTTTTGGGCACTTAGCGAACCAAGGGAGGAGAGTGGAGCTGATGTACAAGTTCAGCCATGATCTTATTGAATGCCGGCGTAGATACGAGAGGCTGTATGGCCTACTCCAGTTCCTATTTCTTATGCTTTGAAAATGGGGTGTTCTAGCAGGTCTGCCTGCTAATTTACTATCAGTTGGAGCCACTTGTTCTTCAAAATCAGAAGGTTGTGGGTTCTAGCCTTACTCTAAGACTCGAGTACATAATCTCTCAGCTGACATTTCAGTGCAGTATGAGGAAATGTTACATTATCAAAGATGCCATCCCTTTGTGACATTGCATTGAGGCCCCATCTCCCTGTTCCAGGGAATCAGGTGAATGTTAAAGATTCACGGCAGGTCTCTGAGTAGCCTAACCAACATTTTTTCACAACCAATGCCGTCAATACTAACTGGTTTATCCACAGAACAATTAACGGGAGATAGAGCAGGAATGTGGAGCTGATGTAAAAGTTTAGCCATGATCGTATTGAATGGCGGAAGTTTGAGATGCCATATAGTCTACTTCTGCTCCTCCTGTTATGACAGCAGTGCAGCAGCTATTTTGCACACAGGACCCCACAAACATACAAGACAAATGATCAGTTAATCTGTCTTGGTGGTGTTAGTTGAGGAATAAATGTTGACCAAGGCACCAAGAGAAATCTTAGCTATTTTTTGAAAACTGCCAGAGGATCTTTTACATCCACCTGAACAGACAATATGGTTTGACGTCTGATCTGAAAGGCATCCGATCTGAAAGACAGCACGTCTGACTGTATCACCGCTCCTCAGTACGGCACTGAATAGTCAGTCCAAAAAATTATCTGCTTTGAGTCTCTGGATTGAGACTTGAATCCACAACCAAGAGTTTTACCGCTGAGTAAACTGAGAGGGTCTGTGTACTGAAAGATTATAGGAAGCAGAGAGATTTCCTGCTCCAGACTCTACAACAAAAACAAGAAATGCTGGAAATCTGAAACAAAAACAAGAAATGCTGGAATCACTCAGCAGGTCTGGTAGCATCTGTGGAAAGAGAAGCAGAGTTAACGTTTCGGGTCAGTGACCCTTCTTCGGAACTCTGTACAGAGTCTACAAGGTTGGCCTACCCCTTCTCTACTGCTTGTGGGATCTTGCTAAGCACACAATGGTTACCCAGTTGTCTAATAGTCACTGCACTGCTAAATAAATTATTGTGAAGCACTGGAAGGCATTTCTGAAACACATGATAAAGCACAAAATAAATGCAAGTCCTTCAAACGGAGTGAAAGTTTGATGACCTCAGAGTTTAGGCAGTGTTACAAGTGTAATTTCCCAAAAAAGTTCAGAAAGTGGCACACAACTTTTCACATCAACCCGACATTCAATGCTATTGAGAATATAACACAATAACGGTTTGTGGCCAAAGATATTGGCAGTCTGGAGGCTGAAAAATATTTAATTCAAATAAAACCAAATAGGCCACACATGAAACAATTTGGATTGTCCTCAATCAGGCTGCAGTTGCCACAGAAGAGCTTCTTCAGCTGTGTAAATACAGAGACATCACAAATGAAATGTGTTCAGGAGGTGGCAGCGGATGATCAGCAATGCTGAATAGTTGCTAGGAAACGCTGAAAGCTGCCAGGTATTATTCTGGGCTACACTGAGAGGGCAGCTTTCAATGCAAAACTGGTACCATCCCTGAGCTTGAGGTGCAGTCCTCTACTAGTTTTAAATCACAATATCGGAAGCAGGGAGCAAAGAAAATGGAAAATCATAGCTCTTTGTAATAATTGCTTTAAGGCCCTCATTATGGTTATATTTATTTATTTATTTTATTTATTTAGAGATACAGCACTGAAACAGGCCCTTCGGCCCACCGAGTCTGTGCCGACCATCAACCAGCCATTTATACTCATCCTACATTAATCCCATATTCCTACCACATCCCCACAATGCCCCTACCTATACTAGGGGCAATGTATAATGGCCAATTTACCTATCAATCAGCAAGTCTTTGGCTGTGGGAGGAAACCGGAGCACCCGGAGAAAACCCACGCGGTCACAGGGAGAACTTGCAAACTCCGCACAGGCAGTACCCAGAATCGAACCCGGGTCGCTGGAGCTGTGAGGCTGCAGTGCTAACCACTGCGCCACTGTGCCACCCTAATACTTTATAATTCTATAGATGCAATTAACAGGTTTGGTCAATAGTCTGCAGGAAGCCAAGGGGGCTGAGGGAAGGGAAGAAGCTGCACTTGCAGCAGGCCCAGCACCTCACCATAAGCCAGGGCCCAGAAAAATATACCCTCACATTTCATAACTGCCCACCACTTGTTAATTGACTGAACACAATCAAAGCATTTCTGCAAACTGACAATTGCCATGAATATATCAAAAGAAATTTTCATAAATCACTTCACAATCTCAACTTGCGCTATACAGACAGCATCCAAACAATTAAAACTACAGCACTTTACAATTCAGAACTTGCTGGTTTTTTGTGCTGAGATACCTAGAATTGTATTGCAACAGCAGGCAGCACAGTGGCACAGTGGTTAGCACCGCAGCCTCACAGCTCCAGCGACCCGGGTTCAGTTCTGGGTACTGCCTGCGCGGAGTTTGCAAGTTCTCCCTGCGACCTCGTGAGTTTCCACCAGGTGCTCCAGTTTCCTCCCACAGCCAAAGACTTGCAGGTTGATAGGTAAATTGGCCATTGTAAATTGCCCCTAGTATTGGTAGGTGGTAGGTGAATGGTGGGGATGTGGTAGGGAATATGGGATTAATGTAGGATTAGTATAAATGGGTGGTTGTTGGTCGGCACAGACTCGGTGGGCCGAAGGACCTGTTTCAGTGCTGTATCTCTCTATGATTCTATAACATCATAAAGTGCAAACTCAGCTTAAAGGCATGCAAAAAAATAAATAAATAAATGCTGCCCTTTAAAAGCATCCAGATGTCAGTGAACTAGCCTTTCCTATATCACATGCTAAACTATATGTACATTATTATACCCAACAGCGACAGAAAGACTGGAGAGGAGTCAAGTCTTACTATATGGAGGATGCCTCAATTTGAACATTAGCGCCATCCTGCACATGAAGGAGATTTATGTGGTGTCAATGAATTCTAGGCCCTCACAATCCTGTTGGGATACTTCATGCAATACTGCCAGATACTCTGACAATTTCAAGAGTACAAATTAGTAATCATCTGTGTGTTGCTGCAAGAACATAATGGGCAAGAGAACATTAAATGGTTCAATGAAGCTCATTCTTTAGCACTACAGCTCTCCCACTGAAGTACAACTCTCCAGTACCCAAACTCTCCTAATGCTGATCCCTTTTGTAACTTAACTCTCCTAAAGTTCATCTTTCCGTATCCTGACTTTTTCATTGTTTTAATTATAGACTAAATGCCCAGACTAACCTCTGTTACTTGCCTGGTATATTATTCAAAACGCTTATAACTGTTATGGGAAGATTTCCACTATTTGCCATTTGTATTGAAAAAGAAATGCATGCTTTATACTCATGTAATTTATAAACAACAGGAATCCAGACACTGACCCATGCAGTAGCCCACGAAACAGTCTTCCCCAATCTGCTGTTTCAACCCTGGATTCCTGGGGATTTTAGTTCATCTTTGTCATAAAACTTTGTCAAAAGCTTTGTGAAAGTTCAAATAAACTATATGATGGGGAGAACCACTATCTACCTTACTGGTAGCAAATTCAAAGTCTACACGGAGGTTTGTCAGTAAGATCTTCCCTTTATAGATCCATGCTGGCCACTTCATATTAGGTTATTGCTGCATTGTCACTCCTCCAGCCTACTTACGGAATAGTGTCCATGGTATGTAATTTCACAGCGATTTATGGACATTTTTACATACAGATATGGTAGGCCTCATGCCCGGCAGTACTACATTTGCTTGCTTCCACTCTTGCAGAGCCCCACCAATGCAGAGTCATCCCTTCAGGATGGCAACTAGTGCTTCACAAATGTTTTGATTTCATTGAGCACCGAAGACATCTGCCATCTCATGAGATTGGCAGTCTCAATATCAAGTACTGTACCACACGGACCTCAAAACCTACTAGAATATTAGATGTCTACAGAAGTTAGATATTGTGTATAAGTAATTATCAACAAATCATTAGATTTAGTGCGCAGTCAGACTCCAGATAAAACACTTTGTTGCAGATGGCAAAAAACCTTTTTGTTTAAGAAAACCAAACATTTCATGCTGGGTTCTTCTAACCCAAAGCCAGAAATTTACAAGCAGTGACAGCTGCTCTCCAATTGACCTCTGGAGTTTTCAACCAGCTACAAGTACCTCATGTGGCAATTTACATAACTCCCCCAGAGACAGATCAGGCTAAGCACAAATCCACTAGTATTTGTTTAGTACTTCATCTTCTTCAATATCACATCCACTGTTGTCCGAGTTCTCATTTCCTCTCAATAATCTTTCACTGTTTGATTCTAAAAGAATTAAAAATAGGTGCCTTTGCAGATATACTAAATGGTATCGTTTTAGTGGCAATGTAAATGCATTCTATGATCTTTGTGTCTCGATAGAATAGTGAAGAAGTGCATTGCATCAGGTATGAGGGCCTGGTCAGCCTTACAAATAGATATTATTCTGTCAAAACTCTTAAAGCATCAATAAATTGAAATCTAAACAACAACTCTGATTTATGAACAAAGAATGTGTGCTACAAATTCCAATACCATATTTCATAGAAATTTAGAACATGGCTTGAGGTCACTACTGGAGTAACATCAAATCAAATTTGACTGCTTCAAGCTCACCAAATCCTGAAAACAAAGTTATAAAGAGAACTATTGGAGAGACTTTAATTCAAAGAACTGCATCGCTTCAGGCACTGGTCACATTAGCTGGGTTTTTTTCATTTCTGCACTCACTGCTCACTTATTTAAAACTGTGGGCTCATGAGCACAGGTGGAATCCCTTGACCATTGTTATTAGGCAGCAAACTGAAATCTCACAATGGGCTGCAGAAGATCAGAAAGATACAAGCTCAAGCTCCTTTCATGAAATAAAACTGTGCATTCAACATACACCCTGGGGAGAGCTCAGAAATACAGACTCTCAGTCTGATAAAACTTCAGCCCAAAGAAGAGGTGACATCGGAATACGCCAAGGGAACTTTATTTTTTTTTAGTCATTCATGGGATGTGGGCGTTGCTGGCCAGGCCAGCATTTATTGCCCATCCCTAATTGCCCTTGAGAAGGTGGTGGTGAGCTGCCTTCCTGAACTGCTGCACTCCATGTGGGGTAGGTACACCCACAGTGCTGTTAGGAAGGGAGTTCCAGGAATTTGACCCAGCGACGGTGAAGGAACGCCGTATAGTTCCAAGTCAGGATGGTGTGTGACTTGGAGGGAAACTTGCAGGTGGTGGTGTTCCCATGCATTTGCTGCCCTTGTCCTTCTAGTTGGTAGAGGTCGCTGGTTTGGAAGGTGCTGTCTAAGGAGCATTGCTGCAGTGCATCTTGTAGATGGTACACACTGCTGCCACCGTGCATCGGTGGTGGAGAAAGTGAATGCTTGTAGATGGGGGGGTGCCAATCAAGCGGGCTGCTTTGTTCTGGATGGTGTCGAGCTTCTTGAGTATTGTTGGAGCTGCACCCATCCAGGCAAGTGGAGAGTGTTCCATCACACTCCTGACTTGTGCCTTGTAGATGGTGAACAGGCTTTGGGGAGTCAGGAGGTGAATTACTCGCCACAGGATTCCTAGCCTCTGACCTGCTCTTATAGCCACAGTATTTATATGGCTACTCCAATTCAGTTTCTGGTCAATGGTAGCCCCTAGGATGTTGATAGTGGGGGGTTCAGCAATGGTAATGCCATTGAATGTCAAGGGGAGATGGTTAGATTCTTTCTTGTTGGAGATGGTCATTCCCTGGCTCTTGTGTAACGTGAATGTTACTTGCCACTTATCAGCCCAAGCCTGGATATTGCCCAGGTCTTGCTGCATTTCAACACGGACTGCTTCAGTATTTCAGGAGTCACGAGTGGTGTTGAACATTGTGCAATCATCAGCGAATATCCCCACTTCTGACCTTATGATTGAAGGAAGGTCAATGAATGAAGCAGTTGAAGATGGTTAGGCCTAGGACACTACCCTGAGGAGCTCCTGCAGTGATGTCCTGGAGCTGAGATGATTGACCTCCAACAACCACAACCATCTTCCTCTGCACTAGGTATGACTCCAGCCAGTGGAGAGTTTTCCCCCGATTCCCATTGACTCCAGTTTTGCTCGGGCTCCCTGATGCTATACTCGGTCAAATGCTGCCTTGATGTCAAGGGCAGTCACTCTCACCTCACCTCTGGAGTTCAGCTCTTTTGTCTATGTTTGAACCAAGGCTGTAACGAGGTCAGAAGCTGAGTGGCCCTGGCGGAACCCAAACTGAGCGTCACTGAACAGGTTAATGGTAAGCAAGTGCCTCTTGATGACACCTTCCATCACTTTACTGATGATTGAGAATTAGAATTAGAATTAGAATATTACAGCGCAGTACAGGCCCTTCGGCCCTCGATGTTGCGCCGATCATCTGACCTACACTATTCCATTTACATCCATATGTCTATCCAATGACCACTTAAATGCCCTTAAAGTTGGCGAGTCTACTACTGTTGCAGGCAGGGCGTTCCACGCCCCTACTACTCTCTGCGTAAAGAAACTACCTCTGACATCTGTCCTATATCTTTCACCCCTCAACTTAAAGCTATGTCCCCTCGTGTTTGCCATCCTCATCCGAGGAAAAAGACTCTCACTATCCACCCTATCTAACCCTCTGATTATCTTGTATGTCTCTATTAAGTCACCTCTCCTCCTCCTTCTCTCTAACGAAAACAACCCCAAGTCCCTCAGCCTTTCCTCGTAAGACCTTCCTTCCATACCAGGCAACATCCTAGTAAATCTCCTCTGCACCCTTTCCAAAGCTTCGACATCCTTCCTATAATGCGGTGACCAGAACTGCACGCAATACTCCAGGTGCGGCCTCACCAGAGTTTTGTACAGCTGCATCATGACCCCGTGGCTCTGAAACTCGATCCCCCTACTAATAAAGGCTAACACACCATATGCCTTCTTAACAGCCCTATTAACCTGGGTAGCAACTTTCAGGGATTTATGTACCTGGATACCAAGATCTCTCTGCTCATCTACACTACCAAGAATCTTCCCATTAGCCCAGTACTCTGCATTGCTGTTACTCCTTCCAAAGTGAATCACCTCACACTTCTCCACATTAAACTCCATTTGCCATCTCTCAGCCCAGCTCTGCAGCCTATCTATGTCCCTCTGTACCCTACAACACCCTTCGACACTATCCACAACTCCACCGACCTTCGTGTCATCCGCAAATTTACTAACCCACCCTTCTACACCCTCATCCAGGTCGTTTATAAAAATGACAAACAGCAGTGGCCCCAAAACAGAACCTTGCGGTACACCACTAGTAACTAAACTCCAGGATGAACATTTGCCATCAACCACCACCCTCTGTCTTCTTTCAGCTAGCCAATTTCTGATCCAAAGCTCTAAATCACCTTCAACCCCATACTTGCGTATTTTCTGCAATAGCCTACCGTGGGGAACCTTATCAAACGCCTTACTGAAATCCATATACACCACATCCACGGCTTTACCCTCATCCACCTGTTTGGTCACCTTCTCGAAAAACTCAATAAGGTTTGTGAGGCACGACCTACCTTTCACAAAACCGTGCTGACTATCACAAATGAACTTATTCTTTTCAAGATGATTATAAATCCTGTCTCTTATAATCTTTTCCAACATTTTACCCACAACCGAAGTAAGGCTCACAGGTCTATAATTACCAGGGCTGTCTCTACTCCCCTTCTTGAACAAGGGGACAACATTTGCTATCCTCCAGTCCTCCGGCACTACTCCGGTCGACAATGACGACTTGAAGATCAACAACAACGGCTCTGCAATCTCCTCCCTGGCTTCCCAGAGAATCCTAGGATAAATCCCATCTGGCCCAGGGGACTTATCTATTTTCACTCTTTCCAAAATTGCTAACACCTCCTCCTTGTGAATCTCAATCCCATCTAGCCTAGTAGTCTGAATCTCAGTATTCTCCTCGGCAACATTTTCTTTCTCTACTGTAAATACTGACGAAAAATATTCATTTAACGCTTCCCCTATCTCCTCTGATTCCGCACACAACTTCCCACTACTATCCTTGATTGGCCCTGTTCTAACTCTTATCATTCGTTTATTCCTGATATACCTATAGAAAGCCTTAGGGTTTTCTTTGATCCTATCCGCCAATGACTTCTCGTGTCCTCTCCTTGCTCTTCTTAGCCCTCCCTTTAGATCCTTCCTGGCTAGCTTGTAACTCTCAAGCGCCCTAACTGAGCCTTCACGTCTCATCCTAACATAAGCCGCCCTCTTCCTCTTGACAAGCGCTTCAACTTCTTGAGTAAACCACGGCTCCCTTGCTCGACAACTTCCTCCCTGCCTGACAGGTACATACTTATCAAGGACACGCATTAGCTGCTCCTTGAATAAGCTCCACATTTCGTTTGTGCCCATCCCCTGCAGTTTCCTTCCCCATCCTACACATCCTAAATCTTGCCTAATCGCGTCATAATTTCCTTTCCCCCAGCTATAATTCTTGCCCTGCGGTATATACCTGTCCCTGCCCATCGCTAAGGTAAACCTAACCGAATTGTGATCACTATCGCCAAAGTGCTCACCTACATCTAAATCGAACACCTGGCCGGGTTCATTACCCAGTACCAAATCCAATGTGGCATCGCCCCTGGTTGGCCTGTCCACATACTGTGTCAGAAAACCCTCCTGCACACACTGGACAAAAACAGACCCATCTAAAGTACTCGAACTATAGTATTTCCAGTCAATATTTGGAAAGTTAAAGTCCCCCATAACCACTACCCTGTTACTCTCGCTCCTGTCGAGAATCATCTTCGCTATCCTTTCCTCTACATCTCTGGAACTATTCGGAGGTCTATAGAAAACTCCCAACAGGGTGACCTCTCCTCTCCTGTTTCTAACCTCGGCCCATACTACCTCAGTAGACGAGTCCTCAAACGTCCTTTCTGCCGCTGTAATACTTTCCTTGATTAACAATGCCACACCCCCCCCTCTTTTACCCTCTTCTCTGTTCTTTCTGAAACATCTAAATCCCGGAACCTGCAACATCCATTCCTGCCCCTGCTCTACCCATGTCTCCGAAATGGCCACAACATCAGGATCCCAGGTACCAACCCATGCTGCAAGCTCACCCACCTTATTCCGGATGCTCCTGGCGTTGAAGTAGACACACTTTAAACCAAGTTCTTGCTTGCCAGTGCCCTCTTGCGTCCCTGTAACCTTATCCCCTACCTCACTACTCTCAACAGCCTGTACACTGGCACTGCAATTTAGGTTCCCATTCCCCTGCTGATTTAGTTTAAACCCCCCCGAAGAGCACTAACAAATCTCCCCCCCAGGATATTGGTACCCCTCTGGTTCAGGTGAAGACCATCCTGTTTGTAGAGGTCCCACCTACCCCAGAAAGAGCCCCAATTATCCAGGAAACCAAAACCCTCCCTCCTACACCATCCCTGCAGCCACGTGTTCAACTCCTCTCTCTCCCTATTCCTCTCTTCGCTAGCACGTGGCACAGGCAACAACCCAGAGATAACAACTCTGGTTGTTCTCGCTCTAAGCTTCCACCCTAGCTCCCTGAATTTCTGCCTTAAATCCCCATCTCTCTTCCTACCTATGTCGTTGGTGCCTATGTGGACCACAACTTGGGGGTGCTCCCCCTCCCCCTTAAGGATCCCAAAAACACGATCGGAGACATCACGTACCCTGGCACCTGGGAGGCAACACACCAACCGTGAGTCTCTCTCGTTCCCACAGAACCTCCTATCTGTTCCCCTAACTATGGAGTCCCCAATGACTAATGCTCTGCTCCTCTTCCCTTTTCCCTTCTGAGCAACAGGGACAGACTCTGTGCCAGAGACCTGAGAGTAGGCTGATGGGGCGGTAATTGGCCGAGTTGGGCTTATCCTGCTTTTTGTATACAGGATTCTAATAAATCTAAACTTTCTGACATGCACAAAGGCACTGACCTGCTCAATTTAATCTTTTAAGCGTCATTTTATTGTCCTAGGCACTTCAGGAAGAACTTTCCAGAGTTTTTCCTGGTATTGGCCATCGGTCTTTCACCTCAAGATTTATCATTACTAGTTTGGGAAAGGTGAAGAGATTGCAACATTGAATAGATAAGGTGTGCCATTTATTGTTTTTTTTTCTCTACTCTTTTTGTAAGTTCTAGAAGATGTACACTATTAACTCGTCCACTACAAAGGGTATTATCCCACTAGCTAGTTTTCAATAAGTGACAAGGGAAAGTCGGTTCTGTGAGCACAATGTGGAAACAACCATCTTCAAGCCATTAATGAATAGTCTTCCACTTAATACTGCACATAAGGCTTCTGCTTTCAGAGAACATATGTTATGTTCAGTAGTAAAGTGCATTCATGTTTGTTAAGAGGCCACACTTTGCATAGTGAGAAACTGTCCAATCAGCAGAAAAAATTCAATTGTCTGAAAATTGACACCCCTTGACGTGGCTCAAACTGAGATTTTGCACAAATCAGTGAGAACAAAGAAAACCCAGAGAAAAAAAAAACTGTCAGAACAATTTCTCAGCAAATAAAAAACATCCAAAACAGTGAGGCTTGTAGATATTGCCATAGTACATTGACTGTAATCACTCAAAGATGTTTTCTGGAAACTTGGATGGTAGAAGCGACATGAAAGTGAGTAACTTGTACTGGCAATTCTCTTCCTGAACATACCTCTACAAAACTTCAAATAACCGGAACAAACTGTGACATAGAAACAAGTATCCTTGACATTAATCATGATCACCAATCTTCCAGACAGTCATGACGTTCCTCCATTTAGGTTCAATTATTTGTACGCAACCCTTAGAACATGTGAATGTGAAGTGGGGGAGAGGGGGTGGAATTAAAGACAGTTTGAGCTGGGGCACCAGAAGGTTGAAAAATGATTTTGATTTCCATTTTATCGGTTGGGCCATGGTTTGAAATGTTTGTGGCTTTGGTATGGCATCTTACAGCTTGCCTGAGTCATGAAACTACTGAGGAGAACACAGTTTATGCCTGATGACATGTACAGCTACTCTCTTTTTAACCCTGTCTCACCTCTGACCAATCCCCTCACCTGCTGTGCAATCTCCAGAATAGGCCAAAGATTCTAATGTTGAAATCTGGAACTCTCCATTTACTTTACCTAAAGGTATAATTTTCAAAGGGCATTTGTAATAACTTTACTTGCCCTGTCAGACAGAGGCTACAAATAATGGAAGAAATTTACTGAGGCCCCATGTCACTTTGCTTAAGGGGCAGAAAACACTACACCCACAATTTTCTGCTGAGCCACAGGGTCGCAAATATAGTGGCTTTCATGACCTCAGGGCATCCCGAATTGCCTTATAGCCAATTAAGTACTTTTGAAGTGTAGTCACACTTCAAAAAACACAGCAGCCGATTTATGCACATGATTATTGCCGTACCTTTCTTACAAGCCCCCAGTATTTCCTGGTTTATACTGTGCCCCACTGCAGAACTACTGTTTGAGGACCAATAGATTACTTCCACCAGGGTCTTCTTTCCCTTGCTATTTCTTATTTGTAAGCAGACTGATTCTACATCTTGATCTCCAGTGCCTATATCATTTCTCACTACAGCACTGGTCTCTTCCTTTACTAACAAAGCTACACCATCTCCTTTTCCTTCCTGCCTATCCTTCCGAAATGCTGAGTACCCTTGGATACTCAATTCCCAACCATGTCGCAGTAATCGCCACTAAATCATACCCATTTGTCTCTATTTGCGCTGTTAACTCATTAATTTTATTCCGAATGCTTTGTGCATTCAGATACAAAGCCTTTAAGTTTGTTCTATTATCAAAGGTGGGATAATAAGTTGCAATAAAGAAATAAGAAATTTACAAATGGTTATGGATAGGTTAGGTGAATGGGCCAAAATTTGGCAGATGGAGTTTAACGTGTATAAGTGTGAGGTTATCCATTTTGGTCGGAAGAATAGAAAGGCAAATTATCTAAATGGAGAGAAACTTCAGAGTGCTTCGGTGCAGAGGGGTCTGGGTGTCCTCATGCATGAATCGCAGAAAACTAGTATGCAAGTGCAGCAGGTAATAAGGAAGGCAAATGGAATGTTGGCATTTATTGCTAAAGGAATAGAGTATAAAAGTAAGGAAGTGTTGCTGCAACTGTACAAGGCATTAGTGAGACCGCACCTGGAGTATTGCATACAGTTTTGGTCCCCTTACTTGAGGAGGGATGTAGTTGCATTGGAGGCAGTTCAGAGGAGGTTCATAGATTGATTCCAGAGATGAGGGGTTTATCTTATGAAGAGAGATTGAGCAATTTAGGCCTTTACTCTCTAGAGTTCAGAAGAATGAGTGGAGATCTAATTGAGGTATATAAGATGATTAAGGGGATTGACAAAGTAGACATAGAGAGGATGTTTCCTCTGGCGGGGCAATCTAGACTGAGAGGTCATAGTTTTAGGATAAGGGGTAGCAGATTTAAAACAGAGATGAGGAGAAATTACTTCTCTCAAAGGGTCGTGAGTCTGTGGAATTCACTACCCCAGAGTGCGGTGGATGCCGGGACATTGAGTAAATTTGAGGAGATAGACAGATTTTTAATCAGTAATGGGTTGAAGGGTTATGGAGAATGGGAGGAAGGTGGAGTTGAGGCCGAGATGAGATCAGCCATGATCGTATTGAATGGCAGAGCAGACTCGAGGGGCTGAATTGCCTATTCCTGCTCCTAGTTCTTATGCACAGCAAGATCCCACAAACAGCAGTAAGCTAATGACCAGATAACCTGTTTTAATGATGGTGTTTGAGAGATAAATATTGGCCAAGACAGTAGGGTGAATTCTCCAGCTCTTCTTCAAATAGTGCCATGGGATCTTCCATCTGCGAGGACAGACGGAGCCTCACTTTGACATCTCCTTTGACAAACAGCACCTCCAACAACGCAGCACTCCCTCAGAACTGCACTGGAGTGGCAGCCTTGATTTTCAGTCTCAAATCCTGAAGTGGGACTTGAATTCACCACATTCTGACTCAGAGACGAGGGTGCTACCGCTGAGAAAATGATGACATCCCACATACTTCCACACATCAGTCATCTTTTGCACCTTTTATACAGCACAAGAATGGAAGGTCATGAGGCTGACACTCCTGATGTAAAAACATTTTGAAGGGCCAGCATCCTTGAAATTTTACCTGCTGTAAGGACAGTAGACAGAAGAAATAAAATGTAATCTAACTCTGCGGAAGGCAATAATAATCTGTCGAAGGAATGACAGCTCATAAGCAAAAATAAAGATTGCTACATACACGAAATGCAGCAACAAAACATAACCTGCTGTAAGACTACAGAAACTTTCCCTTCCTTAAAATAGATAGAAAAATTAATTGGAGCTCCTTGCAAGCTACCATCAAAAGATCATACCTAATTATTCATAATGTAATTGCGGCTGTTCTTATAGCATAGAGCGTGTAAGGTGCAATATGTATGGTAATTATAATAGTAAGTTTAATGGGGCGGCAGGGTTTATATACAAATCTAGGGTACTGACAGTGATATTACTGTGTACTGCAGTGCTTGGTTATTGTAGGTGGATCTTGGTTGTGCCACCAGGGCTGAGGCACTTGCTCGGATTAGATGGGTTGCAGCATATTTCAGATACCTGCAGTGCAATTTCTGAGGGAACTGCTGTTACCTGCAGATCCTCCACTGGCCATAAGCAAGGAATGAAAGATTTGGAAGAATTTCTCTTGGTTTAGCCTCAGGGAATGCATGACTATCTTCCAGAGTGCCTTAATCCCCCATAGGGTGAGGACTTCTCCCATCATCATCTCAGTAAATGCAATACCAGGCTACAGTTAGGAAGAAACCCAATAAGTTGTCTACATTAGCTGGTGAGCAATTGTGGTTTTGCAAAATATCCAAGCAAAAAGGTCACCTGGAAATCTATTACTTAATTTTAAAAGAATTCAAACTTTGGCTGGTGTACTTTTATCAGAACACATGATTATAAGTCATTATTGTTGGCTGTACAGATTTCGTTGCAAATTCAGAATATAAGCTGTTAATTTTTGAGTTCTATAACCAACAAATTAAAAAGCACTGCCAAGCTCATTTATTACAGATGACACAGCAGAACTATCACATTTTGTAAATATTATTCTCAATACTCTGCTAGCATCAGCTCTTGAACTTGTTTGGAACTTTCCTCAGGAGCCCCATTCTTCCTGCTGCAGTAAAAATAATGTAGAGAGTTGACTGCACTCAGTTCAGTTAGTAGGGCAATGTTTTTACATCATGGATCAAGCATATTACCATCAGTTCAAAAAAGATCTGACCTCTGCACTGAGTGGGGGGTTGGGAAGGAGATACGAGAATCAGAGAGAGAAAATGGGAATAAAGAAAAAGGACTAAAAAAGAGAGGGGGGGGGGGATGGAGGGAGAGAGAAAGGGGAGGGAAGAGAAAATGAATAAACTTGCATTCATATAGCGCCTTTCATCACCTTAGGGTATCGCAAAGCTCTTAACAGCCAACAAAGTACCTTTGAAGTACTGTTGTAACGTGGGGAAATGCAGCAGCCAATTTGAGTACAGCAAGATCCCACAAACAGCATGTTGAGCTAAATGGCCTGTTAGTTTTAATAAGGTTGGTTGAAGAGTAAATGGTCAGAATATCAGGAGAACGCCCACGCTCTTCACCAAATAGTGCTACGGGATCTTTTACATCCACCTGAGAGGGCAGAGATGTTTAATATCCCATCCAAAAGCCTGCACCTCCAACTGTGCAGCAAATGCCCAGTATTGCACTGGAGTTTCAGCCTAGATTGTGTGCCCAAGTCTCCAATTCCATGAGGTCATGAGAAGCACCACATAAATGCAAGTTCTTCTTTATAAAACACATCCCTTTGAATGAAATGATTCTAAACAGTCTAAGTTTCAAGGAAATCAAAAGGAGGGGAATAAATATTTTGAATTTTAAAAAATGTGTAAGGAAATCTTGGTCAAAGATCATTTTTTGTCAGATGAACAAATGAGTCCATATGGCGTGAATAGTCAGTACTGGTGATGCACAAAGGATCGGAGATACTGAGTTATAATCAGTTTCCTATATTAAACATGGGTAAGGAATTAAGTAGTAGCACAAGAACATATTAAGGCAAGATTGAGGACAGCCCATTCAGCTTATTTCGCTTACTCACACACAAGCCCATTTTCATCTCCATCCTGTCTTGCTGCAAATTCCATCTCCCTCTATTCTATGAATCAGTGATTTTTCTATTCCTTGTTCAAGCCTTACATCGAAGTCCACACTTATCCTACTTGCTGCGGTTCATAAATCGGCAGCACTGTGTGTCAAGCAGTTACTCCTGGAGCTCAAGGCATCCTTAATTTACAATCACATCCTCTTCTTGCCTCTTGCTTGATGACTATGTATTTAAAAATCCACATTATTGCAACTAAACAACTTGAGTCCACTATATTACTAGTCAACTAGTTTCCAGTGGAAACATGACAAAAGAGGGGACACTGGTCATAATGACTGCAGACAAATTAATGACACTAGATTAAAACTTGGTGCCAACAGATTCCTGAGTCAGAATACTGGATCCTTCCACATACTATTGAGATCAGTTTAGGGGAACCTGTTTACTCTTCAAACATTTTAGGGCTTAAAATTCGTAATCCCAACTACTAGAGCATGATGTTGCATATATTCACATTTAGAGCAATAAGGTACAAATAGGATTATCAAACCGATTGCTTTGCAATAATGGTTGAATTTAAAAAATAAAAAGATATGACTTCTTTAACTTTCCCTCATCGCCACAGAGGTTATTCTACTGCAATTGCAACAGTACAGTCTCAGTATCTCCCACCCATCAGAATGCTACTTCTGAGCTGTTAGGTCTGTCTCTATAAGATGTACTGACTGGAAAAGGAGATCAGTCTGCAGGTGGCAGTAAAATTGAACCACAGTGACCTGGGTTTATGGGTCTTCAGAACACTGAGCCCAGTGTCTCAGGGCTGACTCCAATATTTCAAAATTAATTTCAACAGAGACTGGAGAGCAAATTCATTGTTTATTTTGTCTGTAGCATAACTGCAATACCAAAAATTCTACTAACAACTCTCACACTTTATTCCTTTAAAAAAAGCATATCACTTTAATACTGTTTTGCTTATGCAGCAAATAAGTGGCTCGGGGAAGTTTATTGAGCCCAGCAGGAAGAAGGAGCTGAATTAATACCAGAGAGATGGTCACCAATCATGAGTCTTTCAGTAATTGTTCATTTCAAGCCTATGTTAACAAAGTCAACAATCGATCAGAGTTGAATTACCTTTTCTAAAATATTCCAAAAAACAGTTGGGACAGTAAAGACCTGTTAAACATAAAAGTGACACAAAGGGGCAATGCTAAAGTACTCTGCAATTAAAATAATGATTAAAAATTTGCTAAAATTCCCACCACAATGAGGGTTCAGATTTTTCCTTTTCTGTCCAGGCTCACAATTTTAAGTTCCTTTCTCAGCTGGATAGCTGCTCATCTGATGTAGGTACAGAATAGTCACCATACAAGCAGCTCCATTGCAAATCCTCCTAATTGGCACCATTTATGGGCCTCAATACCAGTCTAAAAGGGTTTGAGCCTACAAAGTTCAGTACCAGCTGAGCTATTGTAATGCTCTTCTGGCTGGCTGCCAATCCTCCATGCTGCTTAAACTTGATGTCATCTGAAACTCTGCACCCCGTGTCCTATCCTCCATCAAGTCCCTCTCACCCATCACTCCTGTCCTCAACGATCTACAACGGCAACCTGACGCAACCAATTTAAAATTGTTTTCCTTGTGTTCTAATCACTTCATGGCCTCACCTCTCCCTATCTCGGAAACCTCTATCAGCCCTACAACCTGCTAAATCCCTCCCCCAAGAACTCGCCATTCCTCAGACTCTGGGTTTTTGTCCAGCCGCACCTCTTTTCACCTCACCATCGGTGGCTGTACTTCAGCTGCCAGGGCCTACACTCAGGAATAACCTCCCTAAACTGTTCCACTTCTCCTTCTTCAGACCGTCCTTAAAACACCTCTTTGATCAAGCTATTGCTCACCCCTCCTTTTTTGGCCTGGCTTCCTTTTTTTCTTACACCTAAACCTGAATAAAATTCCACTTCTCTTCGTAGCCTAATCCCTCCACAAACTGGAACCCAGGCTGCTCTTTATATTATACACTACAGTATTAGGAGGGCACTGAAACTGCTGAAGCTTTGCTCTCATCATTTGAGATCAGGCCAATCTCATGGTGCATTAGGTGGAGAACTTGGGGACATGATCATATTGGAAGCATATTAGGTACCAGATTGAATGGTTGGTCTTGTAAACTTTAATGTATGAAACCACTGAGCAATCTAAAACTAAGAGACCAACTTTATTCATCAAATGGGCAAATTTCCTTTGCTTTTTGGATGGGAAACTTGCAACTTGGAACAATTAAGCTTCTTCACTATAGATTGACTCAGAGCGGAGTGGACATAGAGGGTGGGGTGGGACTGGAATTCAGGCGAGTCGTATAACTAAGGCAGTAGAGAGGGCTTTAAACTAAATAGTGGGGGGAGGGATAAAGAAAGGGGAAATGTGGTAAATAAGGGAAAAGGACAAGACAACAGTGCAGGGTAGCAACATGTGTAATGATAACTAGTGTGTGGCAGGAAGGGACGGAGCATACAAGCTTAGTGCACCAGCAAATAAGGCCAGAGTTTACAAAAATCAGAATTAAAGGCTCTATATCTGAATGTGTGCAGCATTCATAACAAAACTGATGAACTGTCAGCACAAATAGAGATAGATATGTATGGCTTGATATCCATTACAGAGACGTGGTTGCAAGGTGACCATGGCTGGGACCTGAATATTCAGGGTATTTCAGAAGGACAGGAAGCTAGGAAAAGGTGGTGATGTAGCTCTGTTAATTAAGGGTGACTTTGTACAGTGATGAGAGATGACAGTTCAAAAAATCAAGGAGGTAGAATCAGTTTGGGTAGAGATAAGAAATAGCAAAGCAAAGAAGTCACTTGGGGGAGTAGTTTCTAGGAGCTACACTGTAGGGCAGAGTATACAGGAACAAATAATGGGGACTTGTAAGAAAGGTACTGCAATAATAATGGGTAATTTTAATCTACATTTAGAATGGACGAATCAATTTGGCAAAGGTGGCCTGGAAGATGAGTTTATAGAGTATATTCAGGACAATTTCTTAGAGCAGTATGTTCCCGTGCCAACCAGGGAGCAGTGCATTCTAAATCTGGCAATGTTCAATGAGGTAGGATTAATTAATGACCTCATAGTAAAGGAGCCTCTACGCAACAGTGATCATATCATGAATTTCACATTCAGTTTGAGGGTGAGAAGTATGGGTCTAAGACTAATGATTGAAACTTAAATAAAGGCAATTACAAGGCAGAGTTGGCTAAAGTGAACTGGGAAAATAGGTTAAAAGATAGGACAGTAGAGAAGCAGTGGCAGACATATAAGGAGATATTTCATACCTCTCGGCAGATATACTCCAGTGAGAAAGAAAGACTCTAGGAGTAGGATGCTCCATCAATGGATAACTAATGTCATGGTCCTGTAGATTATTTTCCAGAAATATGCGGTTTGTCTTTAAGGCTTGCTTTAAGAACCAGAAAGCCTCAGGATTTATAGGAAGGTGCATTTTCATTGCCTTAGAAACAGCCATTTGGAGACTGTGATTCAAAGGGTGCATTCTCGTTACCATAGATATAGCCACTGGGAGTAAGTATCAAGCAACACATTTGTTACAATTCAATTTTGAACTGACTTTTTAGTTGAAGACAGTTTGTTCTAACAGAACACAGAAACAGAGAGCTGTCGTGTTTAGCACCATAAAAAAAAGAGTTCTCGGCCATGTAAACTGAAGGAATAGGATTTTAGTCTGTTTAATTATTATTCTCTCAAAATTCTAAAAAAAGTCAAGCCAACACAGAGATCTCTGGTAATTTGAATTGAAGGAAGGGAAGTTAGACTGTGACAATCTTTTATTCCTCAAATGCTCTCAAGTCAGATTGGTTCTATTGAAAGTGTTTGCAAGTCGTTAATTGTAGAAATTCGCTGGAGAAGAAAAGGATCACATACTGCTGGAATTAGACTATGGCCTGTTCTACTGTGGAAGAAACTTTATTTTCCCCCATCGGACGTCTGTGAGGACTTCAAGCAACATTGGACTATAAATTTGTAAGGACTCTATTTTTTTCTATTTTAAATGTTGCTTATATCTTCATAGTGTTTAAGAATTTAGTTCTTCTAATTAAAGAGTTAATTTGTTGATTTAAAGACACCTGGTTTGGTTAGCCTCATTCGGGAGTTAATAGATGGTACAATTTGATTGGGTCTTTCTTTAATTTGGAACGTTTTAAATGATATGTAGGCAATCTGTGGAGCAACGGGATTGAATTAACAGTGTGTCTCTCCCACCACAATCAGAATCGTATATTTTAATTGGGGGCTTTGACTGGAGCGGTCGGTCGTAACATATTTATTGGTCCTGCCGTGGTCGCCCCCCCCCCCCCCCCCCCCAATAACTAAGGAAGTTAAAGATAGTATCAAACTGAAAGAAAAAGCATACAGTTCTGCAAAAATTAGTGGTAGATCAGAAGATTGGACAGATTTAAAAAACCAGCAAAGAATGACTAAAAAAAGGGAAAAATTCGAGTATGAGAGGAAGCTAGCTAGAAATATAAAAACAGATAGTAAGAGTTTCTACAAGTATTTATAAAGGAAAAGAGCAACTCAAATGAGCATTGGTCCTCCAGGGAGCAAGTCTGGGGAATTAATAATGGGAAATAAGGAAATGGCAGAAGCAGTGAACAAGTATTTTGTGTCAGTCTTCACTGTAGAAGACACAAAAAATATCCCAAAGATGTTTGAAAAACAAGAGGTAAAACGGAGGAAAGAACTTAAAACAATCACAATGGAAAAAGTAGAGAAAACTATTAGAGCTAAAGGCTGCCAAGACCCCAGGACCAGCTGACCTGCATCCTAGGGTCTTAAAAGAAATGGCTGCAGAGCTAGTAGATGCATTAGTTATGATCTTTAAAAATTCCCTAGATTCTGTAAGGTCCCAGCAGATTGGAAATAGCGAATGTAACAACTCTATTCAAGAAAGGAGGGAGACAGAAAGCAGGAAACTACAGGCCAGTTAGCCTAACACCTGTCATAGAGAAAATGCTAGAACCCATTATTAAGGAGGTTATAGCAGGACATTTAGAAAATTATAATGCGATTAGGCACAGTCAACATGGTTTTGTGAAAGGGAAATCTTGTTTGGCGGATTTACTGAGGAACTAACAAGCAATGTGGATAAAGGGGAACCTGCGGATGTGATGCAGTTGGATTTCCAAAAGGCATTCAATAAGGTGCCACATCAAAGGTTACGACACAAGATAAGAGCTCAGGGTGCTGGGGGTATTTTTTGGAATGGATAGAGGATTGGCTAACTAGCAGTAAACAGACAGTTGTGATAAATGAGTCATTTTTTGTTTGGCAGGATGCAACTAGTGGAGTGTCACAGGGATCAGTGCTGGCCTCAACTATTTACATTCTACATCAATGACTTGGATGAAGGGACCAAATGTAGGGTTGCTAAACTTGCAGATGACACAAAAATAGGTAGGAAGGTAAGTTGTCAAGAGGACATAAAGAGTCTACAAAGGGATATAGATAGGTTAAGTGAGTGGACAAAACTTTGGTAGAGTATAATGTAGGAAAATGTGAACTTGTCCACTTTGGCAGGAAGAATGGAAACGCAGACTATTATTTAAATGGAGAGAGACTGCAGTGCAGAGGGATCTGGGTGTCCTGGTACATGAATCACAAATAGTAAGCAGGTACGGCAAGTGATTAGGAAGGCATGCAGAATGTTGCCATTTATTGCAAGGGAAATAGAATATAAAAGTAGGGAAGGTTTGCTACAGCTGTACAGGGCCTTTGTGAAACCGCATCTGGAGAACTGTGCATAGTTTTGGTCTCCGTACTTAAGGAAGGAGAAGTGGTGGGGTAGTGGTATTGTCACTGGTCTAGTAACCCAGAGACTCAGGGTATTTTTTTTATTCATTTGTGGGATGTGGGCGTCACTGGCTAGGGCAGCCTTTATTGCCCAACCCTAATTGCCCTTGAACTGAGTGGCTTGCTAGGCCATTTCAGAGGGCATATAAGAGTCAACCACATTGCTGTGGGTCTGGAGTCACATGTAGGCTAGATTTCCTTCGCTAGATATTCGTGAACCAGACAGGTTTTTACAACAATCGACAATGGTTTCACGGTCATCATTAGACTAGCTTTTTAATTCCAGATTTATTAATTGAATTCAAATTTCACCATCTGCCGAGGTGGGATTCAAATCCATGCCCCTAGAGCATTAGCCTGGGCTCTAAATTGTTAGTCCAGTGACATTACAACTATGCCACTGCATTCGGGCCACACAAGTGCCAGGTAATGACCATCTCCAACAGAGGGAATCTAACCATGTCCCTTGACATTCAATGGCATTACCATTGCTGAATCCCCCACTATCAACATCCTGGGGGGGGTCACCATTGACCAGAAACTGAATTGGAGTAGCCATATAAATACCATAGCTACAAGAGCAGGTAAGAGGCTAGGAATCCTGTGGCGAGTAACTCACCTCCTGACTCCCCAAAGCCTGTCCACCATCTACAAGGCAATAGTCAGGAGTGTAATGGAATACTTTCCATTTGCCTGGATGAGTGCAGCTCCAACAACATTCAAGAAGCTCAACACCATCCAGGACAAAGCAGCCTGCTTGATTGGGACCCCATCCACAAACATTCACTTCCTTCACCACCGACACACAGTGGCAGCAGTAGTGTGTACCATCTCCAAGTTGCACTGCAGCAATGTACCAAGACTCCTTAGACAGCACCTTCCAAACCTGCGACCTCTACCACCTAGAAGGACAAGGGCAGTAGATGCATGGGAACACCACCACCTGCAAGATCCCCTCCAAGGGAACACCATCCTGACTTGGAACTATATTGCTGTTCCTTCACTGTCGTTGAGTCAAAATCCTGGAACTCCCTTCCTAACAGCTCTGTTGGTGTACCTACCCCACATGGACTGCAGCGGTTCAAGAAGGCTTCTCACCACCACCTTCTCAAGGACAATTAGGGATGGGCTACATTCAGATCAGACATGATCTTATCGAATGGCCGAGCAGGCTCTAGGGCCGAATGGCCTACTCTTGCTCTTAATTCGTACGCTCGTATGTAATGAGGGGGTTTTAATTATCCTAATATAGACTGGGATAATAATAGTGTCGAGGGCAGAGAAGGGGAAGAGTTCCTGAAGTATGTTCAGGATAATTTTATTGATCAGTAGTACATTTCTGGCCAAACAAGGAAGGAGGTTTTGCTGGATCTAGCTTTGGGGAATGAGGTGGATCAAGTGGGTTAAGCGTCAGTAGGGAAGAGCGATCATATCATAAGGTTCAGGTTAGCTATGGAAAAGGACAAGGAGCAATCTAAAGTAAAAATAAATAATTATTTGGGGGTAGGTCAATTTCAGTGGAGAGAGAACAGATCTGCTCCAGCCAAACTAGAAGCAAAGACTGGCAGGTAAAACTGTAAGAGAACCATGGGTTACACACAAAAAGGAGATGGTTCGGGTACAGTCGAGGTACATTCCCATGGTTGGGGAGGGAGGTAGGGCAAACAAAGCCAGAGTTCCATGGTGAGTAAAGAGACAGAAAGTATGATGAAGCAGAAAAAGTGGGAGCATGACAGATGTCAGGTTGATAATACAAGTGAGAACCAGGCTTAATATAGTAAGTTCAGACAGGAAAGGAAAAATGGAAATAAGAGGGCCAAAGAGAGAGTATGAGAAGAGACAGGAAGCTAACATGAAAGAGAATCCAAAAGTCTTCTACAGGCATTCAAGTGGTAAAACGGTAGTAATAGGAGGGATGGGGCTGATTAGGGACCAAAAAACAGATCTACATATGGAGGCAGAGGACATGGCTGAGGTACTAAAATGACTACTTTGCATCTTTCTGCACCAAGGAAGATGCTGCCAAAGTCATGATGAAAGAGGAGGAAGTTGAGATACTGGATGGGTTAAAATTTGATAAAGCAGAGGTATTACAAAGGCTGTCTCTACTTAAAGCTGGTAAGTCACCAGATGGAGTGAGTCTGAGAATGTGGAGGATGAAAATCGCAACGGTACTGGCCATAATTTTCCAATCATCCTTAGATATGGGGTGGTGCCACAGGACTGGCGAATTGCAAATGTTACACCCTTGTTCAATAAAGAGTGTAACAATAAGTCCAGCAAATGCAGGTCAATCAGTTTAACCTTGGTTGTGGGAAAGCTTTTAAGATTATTATCCAGGCAAAGGCCTGCTCGTGTCTGCAAAAAAAACCCGACCCGAGCCCGAGCCAGCCTGAGTCCTTCCATTTTTTCCCGTGCCCGACCCAACCATCAGTTAATTTACCTTCCGTTTTTCACTTTGTTGCTGATCTGCACAAGCATAAAATAACTAATAAAACCACCTTTCTAGTCAAAAAATTGAATTAACACTGGAGCCACTTACCTGTGATACAGCGTGTCCGACCCAAGCCTGATTGCCGGACCTGGAAGTGCAACCTGACCCGACCTGACCTGAACCCGACACGTCGTCAGGTCCCGTCGGGTTCTGGTCGGGGAGCAGGCCTTTAAATCTGGGACAAAATTAACCATTTTTATTTATATAGCACCTTTAATATAATAAAACTTCCCAAGGCACTTCACAGGAGCATTATAAAATAAAATATGACACTGAACCACATAAGGAGATATTAGGTCAGATGACCAAAAGCTTGATTAAAGAGGTAGGTTTTATGGAGTGTCCTAAAGGAGGAAAGCAAGGTGATGGGCGAACGGGACTTAGTAAGAGTTAAGACACGGGCAGCAGAGTTTTGGATGACCTCTAGTTTATGGAGGGTAGAATAAGGAAGACCAGCCAGGAGTGTTTTGGAATAGTCAAGTGTCGAGGTAATGAAGGCATGCATGAAGGTTTCAGCAGAAGATCAGCTGAGACAAGGGTGAAGTCAGGCAACATTATGAAGATGGAAATGGGTGGTTTTTGTGATGGCACAAATATGAGGTCACTTGCACAGGCATGAATTAAATAAGGAAAGCCAGAATGGATTTGTTTAACGCAAATCCTGTTTAACTAACTTGATTGAGCTTTTTGATGAGGTAACATGAGGGTAATGCAGTTGATGTGGTGTATATGGACTTCCAAAAGGTGTTTGATAAAGTGCCATATAATAGGCTTGTCAGCAAAATTGAAGCCCAGGAATGAAAGGATCTGAAGTTGGCCAGTAACAGGAAAGAGAAAGTAGCAGTGAAAGGTTGTTTTTCAGACTGGAGAAAGGAATACAATGGGATTTCTCAGGGGTCAGTACTAGGGCCAGTGCTTTTCTTGATACATATTCATGACCGTGACCTGGATTTACAGGGCACAACTTCAAAATCTGCAGATGACACAAAACTTGGAAGTATTGTGAACTGTGAGGAGGATACTGATCAACTTCAAGAGGGCATAAGACAGGCTGGTGGAATAGGCAGACATGTGACAGATGAAATTTAATGCAGAGAAGTGTGAAGCGATACGTTTTGGTAGGAAGAAAGAGGAGAGACAATATAAACTAAAGGGTACAACTCCAAAGGGGCTTCAGAAACAGAGGGAACTGGCAGTATAGGAGCACAAATTGTTGAAATTGCTATGTGGCCTGGTCCAATCTGCACCTTCTCCTTTGTTATCTCTTGCCCCACCCCCACCTCACTTGCTTATAATCTGTGACTTTTCTAATATTTGTCAGTTCCGAAGAAGGGTCACTGACCCGAAATGTTAACTCTGCTTCTCTTTCCACAGATGCTGCCAGACCTGCTGAGTGATTCCAGCATTTCTTGTTTTTGTTTCAGATTTCCAGCATCCGCAGTATTTTGCTTTTACACAAATTGTTGAAGATGGTAGGGCAGATTGAGACAGTGCTTCAAAAAAGACAGGGCCCTGGGCTGTTTAAACAGAGGCATAGAGTACAAAAGCAATGAAGTTATGATGAAACTTTATTCGGCATCAACTGGAATATTACATCCAATTCTGGGCCTGGCACTTTCGGAAGGAGGTGAAGACTCTGGAGAGGGTGTAGAAAAGGGACTTCAGTTACATGAATAAGTTAGAGAGGAGATTTGATAGAGGAGTTCAACATCATGAGGGGTCTAGACAGAGTAGATAAAGAGAAATTGTTTCCTTTGGCAGTGGGTCAAGAACTAGAGGACACAGACTTCATGTGATTGGCAAAAGAACCAAAGGGCGCATAAAGAAAAACATCGTTACACTGTGAGTGGTTAGGATCTGGAATGCACTGCCTGAGAGTGTGGCGGAGGCAGATTCAATCGTGGCCTTCAAAAGGGAATTGGATAAGCACCTGAAGGGAAAAAATTTGCACAGCTACAGGGAAAGGCTGGGACGTGGGACTAGCTAAATTGCTTTTGCAGAGAACAAATATAGCATCGATTGACTGAATTGCCTCCTTCTGTGCTGTAACCATTCGATGATTCTATTACCTGAGCAACAGTGACTTGTTGAGACTTGGCTCAGTATCAGTTTAAAATGAACTGGAGAAAAATTGCAGCTGGTGAGCACAGATGCAGACCATCCCAGCTAGGGTCTTATCCAAAGGACAGCATTGTCAAGCTCTACATCAGTACTCAGCTATGTAGATTTCTCTTGGCAGTCTTCAGCAATGATAGATTTTTTGCTCTTGTAGGACACCAAACTGATGAAACATGTCAATAAATCATACTGACTCTGAAGAAAGCAAGAAGAATACATGTTTGCTTGAGGTAAGATGCTAACGATTACAAGAACCACATTTTTAGGCCACCTATATAAGCTGTAAGAGGTACTTTTGTTCACTTTTAATTAAGTGAAATGTGGAAAGGCTGTAGAGATAATATAATCAGATAGCACAGGTGCTGGTGTAATTTAATTAAAACTCTAACCTGGAACTGGTGTTGATTGATCAGACTGTCTGGTAAATTAAAACAGGAAGTGCTAGTGCCCGTTTATTAGGTGTTACTTGGCCTCACGGTCCCTAAAATGGCAGGTAGGAAACAAAAGGTGTCCTTTATCCATGCCTAAAGCAGGCATTAGGCCCTTTGCATATTCAAATAAGAGACCTAATGCCTGTATGATGTCCCCACTGTAAGACTGACTCTCGGGGTGCATATATATTTCTGAACGCAGAACCAGGTGGATCAGCAGTTCTCCTCTCAACCCCATATTAAATCGCTGCTGCTGTCAGCTACTTACTGGGTAATCCTGCATCAGGAGAAAAACATGGTAATCATGAGCAGAATTATGCTATTAAGTTGAACTTTGCAGGTTTAAAAGTGGCCGGCCGGATTTCACAGACCCTGGGAAATCCGACAGCTGAAGGAAGGCAAGGACAGCTTCGGGGAGACAGTAAATGCCTTTATAGTACTTCTTGTGGGCCAGGAGGAGCAAGTGTGTTTCCCCCGGCAATCACCAAGCTCCCCCCACCATCATCCCATCCCCTACCCCCATACAAAGACCCCTGGGATTGGACCAAGCATTCCTGCTGTGCCCTGCCTCTGTAGTCCTCCCCGCCCGAATGGAAGCCAAGTTAAAACTCCACAGCACGTGGGAAACCAGGACTTCTGGGTTTCCCATCAGAAACCCGGCCAGGAGTCAATGGGAATCAGGGGGAAAACCCTATGCTGGCTGGAGTCATACCTAGCACAAAGGAAGAAGGTTGAGGTTGCTGGAGGTCAATCATCTCAGTCCCAAGACATCACTGCAGAAGTTCCTCAGGATTGTGTCCTAGGCCCAACCATCTTCAGCTGCTTCATCAAATGACCTTCCCTCCATCATAACGTCAGAAGTGGGGGTGTTCACTGATGACTGCACAATGTTCAGCACCATTCATGACTCCTCAGATATTGAAGCAGCCCATGTCCAGATGCAACAAGTCCTGGACAATATCCAGGCTTGGGCTGATAAGTGGAATGTAACATTCACGCTGCACAAGTGCCAGGCAATCTCAACCATCGCAAATAAAAGTGAACGTAACCATCTCCCCTTGATGTTCAACAGAAATATCATAGCTGAAACCCCCACTAACAACATTCTGAGCGTCACCATTGACCAGAAACTGAACTGGAGTAGCCATATAAATACCATGGCTACAAGAGCAGGTTAGAGGTTGAGAATTCTGCAGCAAGTAACTCACCTCCTGACTCCCCAAAGCCTGTTCACCATCTACAAGGCACAAGTCAGACCGACACACAGTGGCAGCAGTGTGCACCATCAACAAGATGCACCAAGGCTCCTTAGACAGCACCTTCCAAACTTGCTACCTCTACCACCTAGAAGGACAAGGGCAGTAGATGCATGGGAACACCACCACCTGCAAGATCCCCTCCAAGCCACACACCATCCTGACTTGGAACTATATTGCCGTTCCTTCACTGTCGCTGGGTCAAAATCCTGGAATTCCTTTCCTAACAGCACTGTGGATGTACCTACACCCCATGGGTTGTAGCAGTTCAAGAAGGCAGCTCACCACCACCTTCTCAAGGGCAATTAAGGATGGGCAAGATGCTGGCCTAGTCAATGACGCACACATCCCATGAACGAATGAAAAAAACTCCACCTACATAACCCAACCCTGTTAATATCCAGGCCATACAGTGTAAAAGCAAGGAAGTTATGCTAAACCATTATAACTCACTGGGTTAGGCCTCAGCTGGAATATTAAGTCCAAGTCCAGGCACTGCACTTTAGGAAGGATGAAGCCTAGGCCTTGGAGGGCGTTTTAGGAGATTTACTGGAATGCTACAGGATTGTGAGGGACTCCAGTTATATGCAAAAAATGGTGAAGCTGGGGTTGTTCTCCTTCGAGCAAATAAGGTTAGAGGGTGATTTGGTAGGGATGTTCAAAATGAGGAAGGGTTTTACAAAGCTAATAAGAAGAAATTATTTCCAGTGGCAGGAAGGCCAGTAACCAGAGGACACAAATTTAAGGTTATTGGTTAAGGAACCAAAGGGGAGATGAGCAGACACTTTTTTTATGCAACGAGTTGCTATAATCTGGAATGCACGACCTGAAAGGGTGGTGGAAGCAGATTCAATTCTAACTTTCAAAATTGGTTAGATACTTGAAAAATTTGCAGGGCTGTGGGGAACGAGCAGGGGACTAATTGGATTGCTCTTTCAAAGGAGCTGGCACAAGTGCAATGGCTGAAAGTCCCCCTTCTGTACTGTATAATTCTATAGCCTCAATTTTAATTGCCCGCACCTGACAGGGTCAGGAACTGGGGTGGTTAAAATATTAGGATCAGACAACCTGAGCTGATTTCTGCTCCGTTAAATTTGAAAGTGCATAATTCAGGGCACAGATGAGGCTCCCGCAAAAGGAAGGTGGGGGCCTAATTACGATACCGAAGTTCTGGCCTGATGTTATTCTTCTTTTTTAAAATAGAAAGTTTTTTTTTTATTTCCAAAATATACTTTATTCATAAAAATCTGTAAAAATTACATTCCCAAACAGTTTAAAACAGCATCAAGTCAAAAAATACAAACAGTGCAAAGGTGATCAGTTTCCTTCTATACAATCATGAGTTGCCTCACAACTCTTCCATTTCATTGTCATGCCATATACATTTTTACATTTACAGCACACAAAATTTTCCCGATACAGTTCGAGGGGTTTCCCATGGATCCAGCCCCTCAGTTCAGCTTGGTGGGCTGACCTTACACTGTGTTCTTTCCCCATTGAGCCTTTGCTGCAGCTGCCCCAAGCTTTAGTACATCCCTCAGCACGTAGCCCTGGACCTTGGAATGTGCCAGTCTGCGACATTCGGTGGTGGACAACTCTTTGCGCTGGAAGACCAGCAAGTTTCGAGCAGACCAAAGGGTGTCTTTCACCGAATTGATAGTCCTCCAGCAGCAGTTGATGTTTATCTCGGTGTGCGTCCCTGGGAACAGCCCGTAGAGCACAGACTCCTGTGTTACAGTGCTGCTTGGGATGAACCTCGATAAAAACCACTGCATCTCTTTCCACACCTGCTTTGCAAAGACACATTCCAGGAGGAGGTGGGCGACCGTCTCGTCCCCACCACAGCCACCGTGGGGGCATTGCGCGGAGGGGGCGAGACTTCGGGCGTTCATGAAGGATCTGACGGGGAGGGCCCTTCTCACCACCAGCCAAGCTACATCTTGGTGCTTGTTTGAAAGTTCTGGTGATGAGGCATTCCGCCAAATGACTTTGGCGGTCTGCTCAGGGAACCATCCGACAGGATCCCCCGTCTCCTTTTCCCGTAGAGCCTTGAGGGCGTTCCGTGCAGACCACTGCCTGATGGATCGGTGGTCAAAGGTGTTTTCCCGCAGAAACTGCTCCACGAAGGATAGGTGGTACGGCACGGTCCAACTGCATGGAGCATTCCGCGGCAATGTGACCAGGCCCATCCTTCGCAACACCGGGGACAGATAGAACCTCAGCACGTAGTGACACTTGGAGTTTGCGTACTGGAGATCTACACACAGCTTGATGCAGCCGCACACGAAGGTGGTCATCAGGATGAGGGCCACGTTGGGTACATTTTTCCTGCCCTTGTCCAGAGATTTGAACATCGTGTCCCTCCGGACCCGGTCCATTTTAGATCCCCAGATGAAGCGGAAAATGGCTCGGGTGACTGCCACAGTGCAGGAGTGGGGTATGGGCCAGACCTGCGCCACGTACAGCAACAATGTGAGCGCCTCGCACCTGATGACCAGGTTCTTACCCACAATGGAGAGAGATCGCTGCCCACACATGCCCAACTTTTGTCGTACCTTGGCTACTCGCTCCTCCCAGGTTTTGGTGCATGCCCTGGCCCTTCAGAACCATATCCCCAGCACCTTCAAGTAGTCTGACCTGACGGTGAAGGGGACAAAGGATCGGTCAGCCCAGTTCCCAAAGAACATGGCCTCGCTCTTGCCGTGGTTAACTTTGGCTCCCGAGGCTAGTTCGAACTGGTCACAGATGCTCATCAGTCTGCGCACGGACAGCGGATCCGAGCAGAAGACGGCGACGTCATCCATGTGCAGGGAGGTTTTCACCTGAGTGCCTCCACTGCCTGGGATTGTCACCCCTCTTATGCTCGCATCCTTCCTAATAGACTCAGCAAAGGGTTCAATACAGCAAACAAACGAGACAGGGGAGAGAGGACAGCCCTGTCTGACTCCAGATTGGATCAGGAAACTGTCCGATTCCCACCCATTGATTGAGACTGCGCTACTGATGTTTGTGTAGAGCAGTTTGATCCAATTGCAGATTCCCTCCCCAAACCCCATTTTGGAAAGCACATCCATCCTGTAGGTGTGCGATATCCTGTCAAAAGCCTTCTCCTGGTCCAGGCTGATGAGGCAGGTGTCCACCCTCCTGTCCCGTACATAGGCGATCGTATCCCTGAGTAGCGCGAGAAAATCAGAGATCTTCCTGCCGGGTACAGTGCAGGTCTGATCAGGGTGAATCACCAACTCCAGAGCAGACTTGACTCGACTGGCTATGACTTTGGACAGAATTTTGTAGTCAGCATTAAGCAGTGAGATGGGCCGCCAATTTCTGATTTCTGCCCTCTCCCCCTTCCGCTTGTAAATGAGGGTGATGATGCCTTTCCTCATGGATTCTGACATGCTGCCGGCCAGGAGCATACTCTCGTATACTTCCAGCAGGTCCGGGCCGACCCAGTCCCACAGGGCCGTGTACAACTCGACCGGTAAGCCGTCGCTTCCGGGAGTTTTACTCGTCTCGAAGGACTCGACGGCCTTTGTCAGCTCGTCCAGAGTTAGCAGCTTAGGAAGTGGTGAGTGCAGAGGCCCGAGTCGTGAGATTCCCAGCAGCTCACTCAAAGGCGGAGAACAGCTCTATAAGGTAACTGGTGCTTATAACACTCCTTGCGGCCCATGAAGTGCAGGAGTGCTCTCCCAAGGCCACGGAGGAAAGACTTTGGCCTCCTTCATCCAGTTCAGAGATGGAGGTGCAATAGGTTAATGAAGACCTGCTGGGTTCTTCAGCCATTGTTCTGTCTCCATCACACCCTACCTGTCTCCTAAGTAATAGCAGGGTTTATGATTCAAAAAGAATGGGCATTGTTTCCTTAATTAAAAACAATTCACAGAACTCACAAGAAAAAAAAGGGCATAAAAGTAACTTTTTTGCATTCCTTTGTTCTGGTGAAAGTATGTAAATTATCTGAAAACCAAAGATATCTGGAACTCATGTAATATGGCCTAAAGGAGCACAAAGAAGTCAGGCTGTTTCACATAAAGAAATTATAGCTTGTTGAGAGATAGCTTTCTGAAAGCTTTCTGTAAATCAACCTCTTGCAGACTGATTCTAGTACTTTCATACAAGTATTGGGCTGTTTTATATTTTGCTTATTTTTTCTACTTTTGTATCTTAATTGTAAATAAACCAGTCATTGAATTTGTATAAAGTGGTCTAGTGCTAACATTTTGTGCAATCTGAGGCAACAGAAAAGAAAACAGTGTGAGAATCCCACATATTTCCCAACAAGCAAATTACCACGATTAGGGTTAATTGCAAATCTTGGGAGTAGACAAATATCAAAATGTCAGAAAAACGTTTCAAGCTTTTGATTCATTCAGAAACTGAGTCCGTTTACAGAAAACATCCATCTGCTTGGAAGAGATGGTAAGAGAAGGTGGTATGGGAAAGAGTATGATCAGTAAGGTAGATGACAAAGTCAAATTAGGCATCACATTAAACTTACATAGGAGTAGGCATTTAGCCTCTCAAGTCTGTTCCGCCATTCGATGAGATCATGGCAGACCTGTGACCTAACTCAAATAAAAGCAAAATACTGCGGATGCTGGAAATCTGAAATAAAAAGAAGAAATGCTGGAAATACTCAGCAGGTCTGGCAGCATCTGTGGAGAGAGAAGCAGAATTAACATTTCGGGTCAGTGACCCTTCTTCGGAACCTAACTCCATTTACCCACCTTTGTCACATATGCCTTAATACCTCTGGATAACAAAAATCTATCAATCTCAGATTTAAAATTAACAATTGATCGAGCATCAATTGCCTTTGCGGAAGATTCCAAATTTCTACACCCTTTGTGTAGAAGTGTCTCCTAATTTCACTCCTGGAAGTTCGGACTCTAATTTTTAGACTATGCCCCCCTAGACTCTCCAAGCAACAGAAATGGTTTCCTTTTATCTGTTCCCTTAACTTTGTGATGATATCTTACATTATAGATACAAATGTAAACTCCAACCCATTGACAAACATATGAATTAGGAGCAGGAGTAGGCTACTCGGCCCCTCGAACCTGCTCCACCATTCAATAAGATCACGGCTGATCTGATTTTAACCTCAACTGCACATTCTCGCCTACCCCCGATAACCATCCACCCCCTTGCTTATCAAGAATCTATCTCCCTCTGCCTTAAAAAGACTCTGCTTCCACTGCCTTTTGAGGAAGAGAGTTCCAAAGACACAAGCCCCTCAGAGAAAACTTTTACAATGCGGGAAACACAGCAGCTAATCTGCAGCAAGATTCCGCAAACAGAAATGAGATAGTCTTTTATTTTAGCGATGCTGGTTGCAGGATAAATGTTGTCTCGGACACGGGGGAACTCTGCTGCTCTTCAGTAATGCCATGGGATTTTCTTTGCATCCATATGCAGCACAGTGGCGCAGTGGTTAGCACCGCAGCCTCACAGCTCCAGCGACCAAGGTTGGATTCTGGGTACTGCCTGTGCGGACTTTGCAAGTTCTCCCTGTGACCGCGTGGGTTTTTGCTGGGTGCTCCGGTTTCCTCCCACAGCCAAAGACTTGCAGGTTGATAAGTAAATTGGCCATTGTAAATTGCCCCTAGTATAGGTAGGTGGTAGGGGAATTGAGGGAAGGTAAGGATGTGGTAGGAATACGGAATTAATGTAGGATTAGTATAAATGGGTGGTTGATGGTCGGCACAGACTTGGTGGGCCGAAGGGCCTGTTTCAGTGCTGTATCTCTAAATAAATAAATAAAATAAGTAAGTAAAAGATTCTCCTCATCTCTGCATTAAATTGCAGCAGCTTTTTCGGGAGCAGCGAGTGAGCAGCTGGGAAGGTCAGTTTGAAAGTAAATTTAATTTCCTTTTGTTTTTCGGCGGAGGCCGGGGGCTGCTGGGTAAGTAAAACACTATATATTTGGGCGGTTTAAAATAACTTTCCTTTCATTGCAGCAGCTTTTTCGGGAGCAGAGAGTGAGCAGCTGGGAAGGTCAGTTTGAAAGTAAATTTAATTTCCTTTTGTTTTTCGGCGGAGGCCAGGGGGCTGCTGGGTAAGTAAAACACTATATATTTGGGCGGTTTAAAATAACTTTCCTTTCATTGCAGCAGCTTTTTCGGGAGCAGAGAGTGAGCGAGTGAGCAGCTGGGAAGGTCAGTTTGAAAGTAAATTTAATTTCCTTTTGTTTTTCGGCGGAGGCCAGGGGGCTGCTGGGTAAGTAAAATACTATATATTTGGGCGGTTTAAAATAACTTTCCTTTCATTGCAGCAGCTTTTTCGGGAGCAGAGAGTGAGCGAGTGAGCAGCTGGGAAGGTCAGTTTGAAAGTAAATTTAATTTCCTTTTGTTTTTCGGCGGAGGCCAGGGGGCTGCTGGGTAAGTAAAACACTATATATTTGGGCGGTTTAAAATAACTTTCCTTTCATTGCAGCAGCTTTTTCGGGAGCAGAGAGTGAGCGAGTGAGCAGCTGGGAAGGTCAGTTTGAAAGTAAATTTAATTTCCTTTTGTTTTTCGGCGGAGGCCAGGGGGCTGCTGGGTAAGTAAAACACTATATAGTTGGGCGGTTTCTGAACCCGAGACACCACACTTGTCGTGTCTCCCACCCGCCCTCCTCCTCTAACCAAAAATAAAAGGACTCGGTGGGGTGTTTATAAGGTAAGGCTTTTTCGATTTCTCTGGTTTTATTGTGATTGGTAAAAACTTTTCGTTCCTTTTTCATTTAACTACGTTAAGCTTAAGATTAAAAATGGCAGGAGATCTCAGACCCGTGTCATGCTCCTCTTGCTCAATGTGGGAGCTCAGGGACACGGCTGATGTCCCTGACTCCTTCACGTGCAGGAAGTGTGTCCAACTGCAGCTCTTGTTAGACCGCATGACGGCTCTCGAGCTGCGGATGGACTCACTTTGGAGCATGCGCGATGCTGAGGAGGTCGTGGATAGCACGTTTAGTGAATTGGTCACACCGCAGATTAGGATTGCTGAGGGAGAAAGGGAATGGGTGACCAAAAGGCAGAGAAAGAGCAGGAAGGCAGCGCAGGAGTCCCCTGCGGTCATCTCCATCCAAAACAAGTATACCGTTTTGGATACTGTTGGGGGAGATGGCTCACCAGGGGAAGGCAGCAGTAGCCAGGTCCATGGCACCGTGGCTGGCTCTGCTGTTCAGAAGGGCGGGAAAAAGAGTGGAAGGGCTATAGTCATAGGGGATTCGATTGTAAGGGGAGTAGATAGGCGGTTCTGTGGTCGAAAACGAGGCTCCCGAATGGTATGTTGCCTCCCAGGTGCACGGGTCAGGGATGTCTCAGATCGGCTGCAGAACATTCTAAAGGGGGAGGGTGAACAGCCAGTTGTCATTGTGCACATAGGCACTAATGATATAGGTAAAAAACGGGATGAGGTCCTACAAGCAGAGTTTAGGGAGTTAGGAGCCAAGTTAAAAAGTAGGACCTCAGAGGTAGTAATCTCAGGATTACTACCAGTGCCACGTGATAGTCAGAGTAAAAATGAAAGAATAGTCAGGATGAATGCGTGGCTTGAAAGATGGTGCAGGAAGGAGGGGTTCAGATTTTTGGGACATTGGGACCGGTTCTGGGGGAGGTGGGACTATTACAAATTGGACGGTCTACACCTGGGCCGGACTGGAACCAATGTCCTTGGAGGTGCTTTTGCTAACGCTGTTGGGGAGGGTTTAAACTAATGTGGCAGGGGGATGGGAACCAATTGAGGTCAGTTGACAGTAAGGAGGTAGTAACAAAAGCCTGTAAGGAACTAGATAATGAAGTCAGTGTGACTAAGGGGAAGAACAGGCAGGGAGCAGATGATGAACGCAAAGGGACTGGTGGTCTGAGGTGCATTTGTTTTAATGCAAGAAGTGTAGTAGGTAAGGCAGATGAACTTAGGGCTTGGATTAGTACCTGGGAGTATGATGTTATTGCTATTACTGAGACTTGGTTGAGGGAAGGGCATGATTGGCAACTAAATATCCCAGGATATCGATGCTTCAGGCGGGATAGAGAGGGAGGTAAAAGGGGTGGAGGAGTTGCATTACTGGTCAAAGAGGATATCACAGCTGTGCTGAAGGAGGGCACTATGGAGGACTCGAGCAGTGAGGCAATATGGACAGAACTCAGAAATAGGAAGGGTGCGGTAACAATGTTGGGGCTGTACTACAGGCCTCCCAACAGCGAGCGTGAGATAGAGGTACAAATATGTAAACAGATTATGGAAAGATGTAGGAGCAACAGGGTGGTGGTGATAGGAGATTTTAATTTTCCCAACATTGACTGGGATTCGCTTAGTGTTAGAGGTCCAGATGGAGCAGAATTTGTAAGGAGCATCCAGGAAGGTTTTCTAGAGCAGTATGTAAATAGTCCAACTCGGGAAGGGGCCATACTGGACCTGGTGTTGGGGAATGAGCCCGGCCAGGTTGTTGAAGTTTCAGTAGGGGACTACTTTGGGAATAGTGATCACAATTCCGTAAGCTTTAAAATACTCATGGACAAAGACGAGAGTGGTCCTAAAGGAAGAGTGCTAAATTGGGGGAAGGCCAACTATACCAAAATTCGGCAGGAGCTGGGAAATGTAGATTGGGAGCAGCTGTTTGAAGGTAAATCCACATGTGATATGTGGGAGGCTTTTAAAGAGAGGTTGATTAGCGTTCAGGAGAGACATGTTCCTGTGAAAATGAGGGATAGAAATGGCAAGATTAGGGAACCATGGATGACAGGTGAAATTGTGAGACTAGCTAAGAGGAAAAAGGAAGCATACATAAGGTGTAGGCGGCTGATGAAAGACGAAGCTTTGAAAGAATATCGGGAATGTAGGA
The DNA here is from genome assembly GCF_036365525.1 of Heterodontus francisci. Taxonomy (NCBI): domain Eukaryota; kingdom Metazoa; phylum Chordata; class Chondrichthyes; order Heterodontiformes; family Heterodontidae; genus Heterodontus; species Heterodontus francisci. The sequence goes on along the minus strand of NC_090393.1, from coordinate 62,172,541 downwards.
CCAATCTGAAACGAGGAATTAAGAGGGCTAAAAGGGGTCATGAAATATCTTTAGCAAACAGGGTTAAGGAAAATCCCAAAGCCTTTTATTCATATATAAGGAGAAAGAGGGTAACTAGAGAAAGGATTGGCCCACTAAAGGACAAAGGAGGAATGTTATGCTTGGACTCAGAGAAAATGGGTGAGATTCTAAACGAGTACTTTGCATCGGTATTCACCGAGGAGAGGGACATGACGGATGTTGAGGTTAGGAACAGATGTTTGATTACTCTAGGTCAAGTCGGCATAAGGAGGGAGGAAGTGTTGGGTATTCTAAAGGGCATTAAGGTGGACAAGTCCCCAGGTCCAGATGGGATCTATCCCAGGTTACTGAGGGAAGCGAGAGAGGAAATAGCTGGGGCCTTAACAGATATCTTTGCAGCATCCTTAAACACGGGTGAGGTCCCGGAGGACTGGAGAATTGCTAATGTTGTCCCCTTGTTTAAGAAGGGTAGCAGGGATAATCCAGGTAATTATAGACCGGTGAGCCTGACATCAGTGGTAGGGAAGCTGCTGGAGAAGATACTGAGGGATAGGATCTATTCCCATTTGGAAGAAAATGGGCTCATCAGTGATAGGCAACATGGTTTTGTGCAGGGAAGGTCATGTCTTACCAACTTAATAGAATTCTTTGAGGAAGTGACAAAGTTGATTGATGAGGGAAGGGCTGTCGATGTCATATACATGGACTTCAGTAAGGCGTTTGATAAGGTTCCCCATGGCAGGCTGATGGAGAAAGTGAAGGCGCTTGGGGTCCAAGGTGTACTACCTAGATGGATAAAGAACTGGCTGGGCAACAGGAGACAGAGAGTAGCAGTAGAGGGGAGTTTCTCAAAATGGAGACGTGTGACCAGTGGTGTTCCACAGGGATCCGTGCTGGGACCACTGTTGTTTGTGATATACATTAATGATTTGGAGGAAAGTATAGGTGGACTGATTAGCAAGTTTGCAGACGACACTAAGATTGGTGGAGTAGCAGATAGTGAAGGGGACTGTCAGAGAATACAGCAGAATATAGATAGATTAGAGAGTTGGGCAGAGAAATGGCAGATGGAGTTCAATCAGGGCAAATGCGAGGTGATGCATTTTGGAAGATCCAATTCAAGAGTGAACTATACAGTAAATGGAAAAGTCCTGGGGAAAATTGATGTCCAGAGAGATTTGGGTGTTCAGGTCCACTGTTCCCTGAAGGTGGCAACGCAGGTAAATAGAGTGGTCAAGAAGGCATACGGCATGCTTTCCTTCATCGGACGGGGCATTGAGTACAAGAGTTGGCAGGTCATGTTACAGTTGTATAGGACTTTGGTTCGGCCACATTTGGAATACTACGTACAGTTCTGGTCGCCACATTATCAAAAGGATGTGGATGCTTTGGAGAGGGTGCAGAGGAGGTTCACCAGGATGTTGCCTGGTATGGAGGGCGCTAGCTATGAAGAGAGGTTGAGTAGATTAGGATTATTTTCATTAGAAAGACGGAGGTTGAGGGGGGACCTGATTGAGGTGTACAAAATCATGAGAGGTATAGACAGGGTGGACAGCAAGAGGCTTTTTCCCAGAGTGGGGGTTTCAATTACTAGAGGACACGAGTTCAAAGTGAAAGGGGAAATGTTTAGGGGGGATATGCGTGGAAAGTTCTTTACGCAGAGGGTGGTGGGCACCTGGAACACGTTGCCAGCGGAGGTGGTAGACGCGGGCACGATGGAGTCTTTTAAGATGTATCTAGACAGATACATGAATGGGCAGGAAGAAAAGAGATACAGAACCTTAGAAAATAGGCGACATGTTTAGAGAGAGGATCTGGATCGGCGCAGGCTTGGAGGGCCGAAGGGCCTGTTCCTGTGCTGTAATTATCTTTGTTCTTTGTTTGTTAAATGGGTGACCCCTTATTTTTAAACAGTGACACCTAGTTCTAGATTCTCCCAAAAGGGGAAACATCCTTTCCACATCCACCCTGTCAAGACCCCTCAGGATCTTATATGTTTCAATCAAGTTGCCTCTAACTCTTCTAAACTCCAGTGGATACAAGCCTAGCCTGTCCAATCTTTCCTCATAAAGCCGTAACTAGTGGGGTGCCACAAGGATCGGTCCTAGGGCCTCAGCTATTTACTATCTACATTCATGACTTAAACGAAGGGACAGAGTGTAGTGTATCCAAATTTGCTGACGGTACAAAATTAGGTGGGAAGGCATGTTGTGATGAGGACATAAAGAAGCTGCAAAGGGATATAGATAGGTTAAGTGAGTGGGCAAAAATTTGGCAGATGGTGTTCAATGTGGGAAAGTGTGAGGTAATCCACTTTGGTAGGAAGAATAAAAAGGCAGATTATTATTTAGATGGAGAAAGACTACAAAATACTGCAGTACAGAGGGATCTGGGTGTTCTTGTGCATGAAACACAAAAGGTTAGCATGCAGGTGCAGAAAGTAATTCGGAAGGCAAATGGAATTTTGGCCTTTATTGCTAGGGGGTAGAGTTTAAAAATAGGGAAGTCCTGTTACAACTGTGCAGGGTGTTGGTGAGGCCACATCTGGAGTACTGCGCATAGTTTTGGTCCCCGTATTTAAAGAAGGATATACTAGCATTGGAGGCAGTTCAGAAAAGGTTCACTAGGCTGATTCCTGGGATGAAGGGGCTATCTTATCAAGAACAGCTAAACAGGTTAGGCCTTTATTCATTGGAGTTTAGAAGAATGAGAGGTGATCTTGTAGAAACATATAAGATTTTCTGGGGGCTCGACAGGCTAGATGCTGAGAAGCTGTTTCCACTAGTGGGGGAATCTCGAACTAGGAGACATAATTACAGACTAAGGGAGCGCACATTTAAAACTGAGATGCGAAGGAGTTTCCTCTCTCAGAGGGTGGTGAATCTCTGGAATTCTCTGCCTCAGAGAGTTGTGGAGGCTAGGTCACTAAATGTATTAAAGGGGGAAGTAGATAGATTTTTGAAATCTCGGGGAGTCGAGGGTTAGGCCGAACAGGCCCGGAAGAGAAGTTGAGGACTGGGACAGATCAGCCATGATCTTATTGAATGGCGGGGCAGGTTTGAGGGGATGAATGGCCTACTCCTGCTCCTATTTCTTATGTTCATAAGACAACCAGCTCATTCCAGCTATTAGGCTAGTAAACCTTCTGAACTGCTTCCAACGCATTTACATTCTTCCTTAAATAAGGAGACCAGTACTGTACACAGTACTCCAGATGTGGTCTCACCAATGCCCTGTATAACTGAAGCATAACCTCGGTACTTTTGTATTCAATTCCCCTCGCAATAAACAATAACATTAGCTTTCCTAATTACGTGTTGTACCTGCATATTAACCTTTTGCGATTCACAAGGGCACCCAGATCCCTCTGCATCTCAGAGCTCTACAATCTCTCACCACTTAGATAATATGCTTCTTTTTTATTCCTCCTGCCAAAATGGACAACTTCACACTTTCCCACATTATACTCCATTCGCCAGATCTTTGCCCACTCACAACCTATCTATATCCCTTTGTAACCCCCTTACGTCCTCTTCACAACTTACTTTCCTACCTATCTTTGTGTCATCAGTAAATTTAGCAACCATACCTTCGGTCCCTTCATCCAAGTCATTTATATAAATTGTAAAAAGCTGAGGCCCAGCATTGATCCCTGCGGCACACCACTCGTTACATCTTGCCAACCAGAAAATGATCCATTTATGCCTACTCTCTGTTCCTGTTAGCTAGCCAATCTTCTATCCAAGCCAATATCTTACGCTCTATTAGAGGCCTGCTACCCGACCCGAACCCGATGGGACCCAACATGTGTCGGGCTCGGGTCAGGTCGGGCCCATCTTCCGGGGCCGGCTTTCAGGCTCAGATCGGGTCGGGCCGAGTCCAGATCGAGTCGAGCCAGACACACACGGTAAGTGCTCTGCTGGTAAGTATTAAAAATAAAATAAAAAACTTACCTGAGCTGGGAGTCCAGGACGAAACGGAGTCTGCGTAGTGAGCGAGTGATGTCATTATGATGTCTTGCGCATGCACTGCAGCTTCTTGCAGCTTCGACGTCAGGAAGATGTGTAAATGGATGGTCGGGTCGGGTCGATTCGGGCTCGGGCCCGCTGTGGTCCGGTCGGGCTCGGGTCGCGTTCCTTTTCCCAACCTAAAGCAGGCCTCCACGCTCTATACCATGAGCTTTTATTTTCCGCAATAACCTTTGATGTGGCACCTTATCAAATGTCTTCTCAAAATCTAAGCACAGCACATCCACAGGTTCCCCTTTATCCACAGCACATGTTACTTCTTCAAAGAACTCCAATAAATTGGTTAAACATGGTTTCCCTTTCACAAAACCATGTTGACTCTGCCTGATGTTATGACCAAGGCAGGAGGAGTGCACTGTTTTTTCTACTTCCACCTCTCCACAGGTCACAACATATATTTAAAGGTGTACTGTCATGACCAAGGTGCGAGTAATGCATTGTTAATTCAGTCCCACTACTCCACAGTTCACAGCACATTAGTTAAGTCTCCCACCTACCGGGAAAAACTAGCCAAACTAATTACTTTATTTATCCCTAGAATAAAGCACGCCAAACCAGGTTTCTTCAGGCATTTTAATCTGCATATTGACTGGACAAATCAGATTGGCAGAGGAAACATGGAAGACGAATTTGTAGAGTGCATCAGGGATTCTTACTTAGAGCAATACATTGCAGAACCTACCAGGGAACAGGCTTTTTTAGATCTAGTAACGTGTATTGAGGTAGGATTAATAAGAGATATTGTAGTTAAGGATCCTCTCGGGGGTAGCGATCACAACATGGTAGAATTTCAAATTCAGTTTGAGGGCGAGCAACTCGGGTCTCAAGCCAGTGCCCTCAATTTAAACAAGGGCAATTACAGAGGTCTGAAGAAAGAGTTGTCTAAAGCGGCTGGGAAAATAGACTAAGGGGAAGGTCGGTGGGTGAGCAGTGGCAGATTTTTAAACAGATATTTCAGAACACTCAGCAAAAATTTATCCAGGTCAAAAAGAAGGACTCAATGAGAAGGATGAACCACCTGTGGTTAAAAAAGGTGATCAAGGAGAGTATCCAATCAAAAACTAAGGCATACAAAGCGGCAAAAAATAGTGGTAGGCCAGAGAATTGGGAATTTTTTTTAGGAACCAGCAGCGGATGATTAAAAAGCTAATAAAGAGGGAGAAAATTGCTTTTGAAATTAAATTGGCAAGAAATATAAAAACAAACAGCAAGAGCTTCTATGGGTATATAAAAAGAGAGTAGCTAAAGTGAGCGTGGGACCCTTGGAGGATGCGACTAGAGAACTGATAATGGGAAACAGGGAAATGGCAGATAATTTAAACCAATATTGTGCATCGGTCTTCACAGCGGAGGGCACTATAAGCATCCCACAGATACCTGATAAGCAAGGAGCTAATGGGAGGAAAGATCTTGTAACAGTCTCTATCACAAGGGACAAAGTATTCGACAAACTGATGGGACTAAAGGCAGACAAGTCGGCAGGACCTGACGGCCTACATCCAAGGGTTTTAAATAAAGTGGCTGCAGAGATAGTGGAGGTATTGGTCGAAATATTCCAGAACTCACTGGATTCCAGGAGGGTCCCAGCGGATTGGAAAACGCTAATGTGACGCCCCTGTTCAAGAAGGGAGGGAGACAAAAGGCAGGAAACTATAAGCCAGTCAGCCTAACATCGGTCACTGGGAAAATGCTGGAGTCCATTATGAAGGAAGAAATAGCAGGACATTTAGAAAAGCTGAACACAATCAAACAGAGTCAACATGGTTATGTGAAAGGGAAATCATGTTTGACAAATTTGCCAGAGTTCTTTGAGGATATAACAAGCAGAATTGATAAAGGGGAACCGGTAGATGTAGTGTATTTAGATTTCCAGAAGGCATTCGATAAGGTGCCACATAAAAGATTATTGCACAAGATATTGGGGTATTGGGGGTAATATATTAGCATAGATTTAAGATTGGTTAACTCACAGAAGGGAGAGAGTCGGGATTAATGGGTCTTTTTCAGGTTAGAAAGACGTAACTACTGGAGTGCCACAAGGATCAGTCCTAGGGCCTCAATTATTCACCATCTATATTAATGACTTGGAGGAGGGGGCAGAGTGTAATATATCCAAATTTGCTGATGATACAAAAATAGGTGGAAGGGCATGTTATGATGAGGACATAAGGAATTTGCAAGGGGATATCGATCAGTTGAGTGAGTGGGCAAAAACTTGGCAGACGGAGTTAAATGTAGGAAAGTGTGAGGTCATGTGCTTTGGTAGGAAGAATCAAAGGCAGACTATTATTTAAATGGAGAGACTTCAAAAATGCGCAGCACAGAGGGATCTGGGTGTTCTTGTACATGAAACACAAAAAGTTAGCATGCAGGTGCAGCAAGTAATTAAGGAGGCAAATGGAATTTTTGGCTTTTATTGCTAGGGGGTTGGAGTTTAAAAACAGGGAAGTCTTGTTACAACTGTACAGGGTGTTGGTGAGGCTGCACCTGGAGTACTGTGTACAGTTTTTGTCCCCGTATTTAAGAAAGGATATACTGGCATTTGAGGCAGTTCAAATGGGATTCACTGGGCCGATTCCTGGGTGAAGGGGTTGACTTATCAAGAACGGCTAAACAGGTGAGGCCTTTATTCATTAGAGTTTAGAAGAATGAGGGGTGAACTTATTGAAACAAACAAGATTCTGAGGGAGCTTGACAGGGTCGATGCTGAGAAGATGTTTCCACTAGAGAAGGAGTCCCAAACTAGGGGACATAGTTACAGAATAAGGGGACACTCATTTAAAATGGAGATGCGAAGGAATTTCTTCTCTCAGCGGGTGGTGAATCTCTGAAATTCTCTACCCCAGAGAGTTGTGGAGGCTAGGTCACAAAGTATTTAAAGAGGTAGATAGATTTTTGAAATATCGGGGAGTTGAGGGCGAACGGCCTACTCCTGCTCCTATTTCTTATGTTCTTTAAATAACAAAATTGACTATTTATTAATGAACCAAGTTTTAAGCGATAATGAGACGAATCTATATGGATGAAAAGATTTTATAACTCCTTAATCTTCCTAATCCTCATGCACACACATATATTCAATTACCAACAGTTAAATAGGGAAAATGGTTATATTGATTTTATAACAGTTTCTTAGGGATAATAAAATAACTGGGTTGTATCTTCTGGTAGTATTTTCCTGGATCGATGAGCCGTCTCAGAGTTGAATAGGCAGATGCCACTTGATACCTCTCCAGGTGAAATTAATGAACAGTTTATGGTGGGTAGGCGTTCAAGGTAGTTCATCTGCAGCAGGCATCACATAAATCTTTGAGCAACAGGTTGCAGCAACAAGTCTATTTAAGTTTTAAAGTAGCAGTCTAACAGTAGAAACTTTCTTGAAAGTTCAGGAACTTCCAAAACACAGAAGTCAACAGGACTTACTCTCAGCAAAGGAGCTTTCTCCACAGAGCACAGCAACTACAGAACTCAACCTTCAGGCAGGGATTCTTGACTGGAGGCAACAGCAACATTCCAACCCCCCCCCCCCCGAAAGACAGGCTTCCCTTCTCCAAAGCAGTGTTTCTCCACAGAGTGTAGTAATTCCTCTTTTCTCTGGGTCTCTTCCGGCAAGTCAAAACCTCACCTTAAATGTAGCACCTTTTCCCTTGAAATGCAGCTTATCATCAGAGAGAATAGGTCTTTTCCTACGGTCTATCAGCAAAACACAGCTCCAGCCACTGCTATGTGTTCTGTTCCCCTCTGGTCTCTCTCACTGCAGAACTGTAACTGAAAGTCTTTTTCAAATGGAATCACAAGACAGACATAAAATCTTCCTATTGCTTGGATACAAATTGCCTTGTAGCCTGCACTCCAAATACCAAATGTCAACATTCAAGGCCCATAGTAAACCCTTTTTCTCAGTCTTAAAGGTACACAGACCTCCCAGTTTAAAAAAAAAACAAAACTCTTATGACAGCATCCAGTTACCGGTACAGTCAAACATTATTTTTACCCCAGAATAAAATACACCAACCAGGCTTCTTTAATAAACAACAAAATTATCAAATTATGAAACAAGACTTAACCAGTAATGAAGCAAAGCATGAACACACAGATTGAAATATGCAAGTTCCCTTTTTACCTTAGCCCCTCTCTCTCTCACACACACACATACACACGCACAGGTTAACTTGTAAAAATAGAGATTTGCTATTTAGAGCTCTGTTACAAAAAAGACAAAAGAAAACTTTGGCCAAATACTTGCTAATTCTTGAAGAAAAAAAGAGAAGCTAGGAAATGATGTCAGTTGTCCCTTTTTGGTTTGGCAGCCCAAATATGCACAAATGGCTATCTCTGAAATCTTCTTTTCTGGCGACATCAAGGATCAGTTTGGCAGGTTTTCCAAAAGAAACACGGCAACAGGGGTTTCAAGCAGGCCTTTCAGGACGAATGTAGCATCAATTTCTCTATTTCTTACACTCGCTTCTAAGAGCTTCTCAAAGAGATGGAAAAGACTGAGCTGGGGTGACTTCTCTCTTGGCTGGTTTTTAAAACTCCCAAACACTGTCCAAAGTGAAACCAAAAACAGTATCTCAACAGTAAAGCCTCCTGACCCCTATAAATCATGACCTACCACTTCTCTGTAAACATCTCCCCCAAGTCAAAAAGGCCCTGCTGGGTAATTATCTGAAGACGGGTGACTTCCTGCAAGGGTTGTTTACAAACCAAGTCCAGAAGACCTTACGATGACCTCTTTTTTAAAAAAATACACCAAGTCCAGCATCTATGGAATCCTTTTTTGCAGTTTTAAAACACAAGTCCTCAAAATTTAACAAAAAATGGAAGTACTTTCTAAACACTGAATACCTTGAATTTTTCTAAAGTGCCCTTCTTAATAATCACTTCTAACATTTTCCCAAAGACAGATGTTAAGCTAACTGGCCTGTAGTTTCCTGCTTTCTGTCTCCCTCCCTTTTTGAATAAAAAAGTTACATTTGGTATTTTCCAATCTCATGGAACCTTCCCCGAATCTAGGGAATTTTGGAAAATTAAAACCAACACATCAACTATCTCACTAGCCACTTCTTTTAGGACCCTAGGACGAAGTCTATCAGGACACAGGGACTTGTCAGCTCACAGCTCCAACAATTTGCTCAGTCCCACTTCCCTAGTGATTGTAATTTTCTTGAGTTCCTTCAATATTCAGGTCCCAATTTATGTCATCCTGCAGCCATGTCTCTGTAATGGCTATCAGATCTTATTTATTTATTTCTATTTGCGCTATCAGTTCATCTGTTTTGTTTCAAATGCTACGTGCATTCAGATACAGAGATTTTAGTTTTGTCCTTTTATTATTTTTGTAACCTCTAGCCCTGACTGCTGATTTACTCTTAGATTTGTACTCTCTGTCCCTTCCTGTGATGGTCTGTTTATCATTTCCCATTTTAATGCCTTTTAGTCGTTTGGTAATACATAACTTGAGTATTGCTGAAAATAGAGACATCTTGTCGAAGCTTTTCATTTTGCACTCATCAGGACATTTTGCATGAATACCAATGTAAGGGAAAGCAACAATTTTATCCTGTACGAGAAGAGAGTGCTGATTGGTTGGCAAGTGGACTCTGAGTGGTAGAGGTATTGCCATGGAGAATGCACCAGCTAATGGTGACTGACAGTTAAATCAGGCAGCTTGACTCTGATTGGTCAAGGCATTGCCCTGGGGAATGGACCAGCAAATCACTGTCACTTATTTTGTTTAGCTGAAACAGGCGCAGGGAGGGAGACAGAAAGCAGGAAACTACAGCCCAGTTAGCTTGACATCTGTCTTTGGGAAAATGTTAGAAGCGATTATTAAAGAAAGGCACTTAGAAAAATTCAAGATAAAGGGCCTGTTTCTGTGCTGTATAACTCTATGGCTCTATGACATATACATGTTCTTTCTGTCTGCAATGAACAGGGCCCTGTGTATTAATATATGTAACTTCCAATACATGCAAATGTGCAACACTGCGGGCCCAGTGAATCCATGACCTCTACCACTCAGAGTCCACTTGCCAACCAATCAGCACTCTCTTCTCATACAGTATAAAACTGTTGCTACCCCTTCCATTGGTATTCTTGCGAAATGCCCTGATGAGTGCAAGATGAGAAGCTTCGATAAAATATCTTTCTTGCCTCTGCTCTTTGATTTACCACATCTTCCCAAATTGAATCCTTTGCCCCCACTATTTTCCTTATGGAACTTAGCTGGGCAACAGTAGGGATGCTACAATAGGGCTCAGTATCCTAGGTGTGGGAAGGATGGGAGAAGAAATCATTCACAATTCCTGACTATTAAACAGTCATCACTGCGAGAAAGTGTAATGTGGGTAGAGGTGCCAGGGAAAGACAGGATCATAATTCAAATCTGAACCTGTTAATATACACTATCTAGGGAAGGAAGCGCAATATACTGCTCTGAGTTGATTATGCTTTTAGACTTTCCAACTCATCTGAATTCAAGGAATTCCAGAACACATATGCAGGGCTGATGTTGTTCCAACCCACAGGAAGTCTGTTAGAATATTAAAATGCAAGGTGACGAAAGTTTACATTTCCTTTTACATCATTGCCAGCTAGTTACTTCAAAATTACTAATAGGAAACAGACTATGGTTTAAAGTTTTATAACACAGCCTGTACTGTTTCCACATAAACACATATCTGATTCAACGATAATCATTCCAACATACCATTCCCAGTGTATATAGAGATTGCATCCAGATTATGGGATGATTTAGACCAAAATTTCTTGGCAAACCCAGTACATTTCCCTGGCTTTGATTGCAGCAGACACAAAGTTACACATTGTGTGTTAATAACTGTTGTATCCCTTAAACTATTCATATTTCCATAATTAGCAGAATAATGGTTCCTAAGATGTCTGTGAATGCTTGTGGCTACAGGCTAAGCTCAATAAATTGTAGGAGCTGGCCCTTCAGAATCTGGAATCTTCTGGTAGTCCTAGAATATTTGGTATCAAGGTAGAAATGCAGGCTCTTAATGTCGGCCAATGAATGGGCAAGCTAGATAGCCAACTTCACTTCAATTGCACAGCTTGCGACAAATCCAATTTTGTTTACAGACACAGACACACAGTTTGCTAAATTAAAGAACATTTCTTTCTTCTTATACAGTGCTTCAATGATGAAGTCAGTACAACCACACAGGCACAGTTAGCAGTAGGAGCAATTCTTGTGTTTTTTTTTAAGTACAAGTCACACGTACTTGGTTCTGTGATCTCTGCGACCACGACAAACTGAGTACCACTGAAATTTCAATTATGAAGAAAATAAAAGCACAACTGTAAAGTAAATCAGACAGGAATAGCTGCTGAGCTTACAGTATCACTCTAACGGCTCACATGCACCCTGGTTTAGTGTTTCCTCCTGCGATGTCTAGTAGGTGCAAGCGTTCACAACACAGACTACATATAGTAAAGCGGACGGAATAAACAATTTAAATAAAAACTTTTCTATAAAACTTACATTAAAAAAATTTGTTTTGTTCCTCTCGTAGAAGAGTCCTTGTGCTGGCATATGCTTCAACTGTTGCCATGGAATACTGACGCCTAGCAACACATCACGAGCCCAGTTCAGGTTCTGCAGAAAGACACAATTGATGGAAGTTATAACACAAAATATTCAGGGAGTCTACTGGCTTATTTTAAAAATCACACACAATTAAACAAAAATTTGGCAGTTGCATTCTGCCCATTAAATGAGCAAATCCTGTAAACTGCTGCTTAAGGAATACTGAATAGTCATAGTGTAATCACCCTACATAATGAGATGGCAAAACCAAGGTGTACACATACAACCACTTGATAAAGGGGAATGCTGCATGTTATAGCTAGAGATAGATTGGAACAGTGCAGCCAGTCCACTACCTATTGTCACTCAGCAATATATTCAATGTGGAAAAGAATCATGCAAACAAAAAAAGTTGATAATCTACAAGAGGAGATGATTGTGGTCACTCATGGGCCAACATCCAGCTTGGGGCAATGCAAGGCTCACTCTTCCACTATCAGTTACAGCTATATGGGGCCAGTTTTGTGCTCTGGTCTTAGACCTATTACATGAGACACAGGCTGACCCCAGTCAACTCATATTCCACTGCATTCTCACTAAAATGCAAAATGGCCTGACTTAAGTTAAAGTAGTCATTTAGCTGAAAGTGAAAAATAGTCACCTTGCGTTGAAGTCCAGCCACATATATTCAGATGACTGATGACTAGTTTATAAATAGGTACCTCTAGTTGTCCTATACCATACATGTACAGCTCTCCAATTTAGTGAAAACAGGGCATGTCACAATCATCAAATTCATTTTACAATAATAAACTTCTGTACATTTTGGTTCCCCTGTTTTGAATATTTTTATTTTGAACAGTGAGTGCTTATAATATTGTCAGGGGAACTGGCTGAGAAGAGCCACACAGCCCAACTGTGTGAGATGGTTGATCACGAGAGACAGTTGTTAACCTGAGGCATCTTCTGTTTCAGCCATACTCCCTCACACAATTCTACTGAGACAATTCCTTTGATGATGGCATCAATGCACTTCATTCAAAGGGAAAAAAAATCTGAACAAAAAAAAAATCAGAAATGCCAACAGACAAAAAGATCTGTAAAGTATATAAATAATTGAAAAAGAGGCGATGACTCAAACATTGTACAATATATCAATGACACAGCATACTGGACCATATATATAGTGCCAAGTATGTGATGCAGATTCTATTCTCCCACTCTACTCAATTTCTTTTCTATTGATTCTCAGGGTGTGGACGAGTCTGGCAAGGCCAGCATTCATTACCCATTCCCAGTTGCCCCGAGCTGGTGATGGTGGGCCTTCTTCTTGAACCTTTGCAGTCTCTATGGTGATTCTCATTATTTTTTAATGCATTCTGATACAATGGAGTGGCTTGCAAGGGCACTACAGAGGGCAGTTAAGAGTCAACCATTTTGGTGCGCGACATGAGTCACATACAAGCCAAACCGGGTAAGGACAGCAGGTTACCTTCCCTAACGAACATTGGTCAACGATTTGGATTTTCACTGTGTGATCATTTTTACTGATACCAGCTTTACCCAACTCCATTGCTCAGCAAGAGACAACATAGCTCAGAGGGAGAAGGTTCCATCAGTTCCTGTGGAGGTGATGTGCCCCTGGAGCCTGCTGCTGCGCTAGGCTCTACTTAGAAATTCCTGGATATACTCCAGGTTAGGAATCCTCTTACTTCAGTGTAGGGTCATAAATGTCCTACTTGGCATTAAAATCTGAACTAAGTTTATGTTTTTGTTTTAATGTTTATTCACCCTCAGTAACCGCAAATGAACTATAACTAGAAAATATCAAATTATTTTCTTAAAACTTCCTTGCCAAGCAATAACTCATCAATACCAGTTCAGGAGAGATTTCAAACAACAAAATTTGAATTAAATTTGCTTTAATATTTTATTTACTGATATTTATTTAAATATTCCAGACTAGCAATTAGAAACTGAATCATTTATTTACTATTCAGCTTTTTGGTTCTTTGGGTTTTAAAAATCATTCCTCCCTCTCCTTGTTAAATATAACATGAGCTGATGCTGCAAGAGGGTTTACAGGGAAAAAATTACAAAGGCCTGAAGTCATGAGATACAAAAGGCCAGGGGTGCTGAGTCTTCCTGCCATATAACAAATTCCACTCTAACCAGAAGGACAACACCAGATATAGCAGTATGGACACATAACCCACACATGCAAGCACCATTTGGAAATAGCTTCATTGCTTTAAACTTTCCTATGTCAGGTGAGAATGCAGCAACAAAATAAAATCAGTGCTGTATCTAGGTATACAAAAAAACTCTGGTATTACAGTTAACAATCAACCAACCAGGAAACCTGGCATCTGGAATAATTATTTGCTGAAAGTGGTATCTGCCAGTCATGGCTGCACCTCACTCACATTTAGTTGCCAGGGGAGGAATAAACTTAGGTAAATTTGACAGATCAATGACTCAGGAATATGTGCAGATGCAGTTGGGACTTGTTTATGGGCAGATAAAACTTTAAGCACCACCATGCACCAAAGGAACTCATATGTAATCTATGGGAAACAATTCGAATTTGCAAATTCTGGAATGAATCGGCATTAACAGAAGTTAGTTGAAGAGCACGACTCAGATCAGAAGCATAAGTCCTCCATTCAGTGTAAACAGCCAGGTCGACTCCAGTGGTGCAACAGTATGGCATTCACCTTTTAGTGTGTTCCCCTCTCTACAATTTACCCCGTTTGCCATTTCTTCTCCCAGTGCTCTGAATTTAAAGCAAAAATGATTGATGTATCCAACTACACACAGTACACCTAAGCAGATAGTTTCTAAAGGGTTTTCTTGCTGCGTAGGGATGGCCATGTGGATTGAAGAAACTTGCTGTGCCTCTACATTTTGGAATCCAAACAGACACACAAACATTCAAGGCATAAAAACACAGATCACTTCACTGAAACAGACATCTAAAATAAAGTATTACTATTCCAAAACCTCACCAACATACGCACTTACAGATGGTCAAAAACATAACCTAGCTATTTGATTTTAAACTAACACACACCTTCCTTCTAAAGGCCGGCTACCCGACCCGAACCCGATGGAACCCGACGACATGTGTCGGATTCGGTTCGGATCAGGTCGCACTTCCAGGTCACACATTCAGGCTCGGGTCAGATCGGGCCGGGTCGGGGACACTCTCTCACCACCTCCAGTAAGTGGCTCCACTGTTAATGTAATTTTTGGACTTGAAAGGTGGTTTTGTTACAGTAATTTTAAACTTGTGCAGATAAGCAACAAAGTGAAAAACGGAAGGTAGGTTAACTGACGGTCGGGTTGGTCAGGAAAAAATGAAAGGACTCAGGCCGGGTCAGGCTCGGGGTCGGATGTGGTTCTGTCGGGCTCAGGTCGGGTTTCATTTGCAGACCCGAGCCAGCCTTTACTTCCTTCCACGAGACTGAAACATTCAACTGACCTATGCTTGCCTAAAGCCCCCACCCCCACAGCTCTGAGTCCATAGCAAGGTTAAACTGACCCACACCTTCCCCCTCCCAACTCTGTGACAAAGCTTGAATCTCACTGCTTGCCATTTCAGTATAAAAAATGCACACTGATTTGTGATCAGTTTATCTAGTTTCAAACTCAACATCAAACTGACCTTAAACATGTAACATTTACCTCAATTTCAGTTAGAATTATAGAGTCTGATTTCAAATCACTCCCAGTCCCTGCACCACTAACAGCAGTAACATGAATTTAATGAGCAGACACATTTCAGCATGGTGGGAAGCAGCCCCGTCACTGGCCCCTTGTAAACACCAGCACTCAAGCGTGAGTCGATCATTTCATCCTTTCACACTTTCACATGCAACATTGATACAACTTTCACATTCATTTTAATCTTCTGAAGAACATCAGCTCCCCATTTTCTCTCAAATTTGTCAAAACAAAGAACTTGCTTAATCAAAGATTCCCTTTTTGTTAATAATGGGATTCCATAACTGCTGCAGAATGATTTCTAAATCAATTTTAGGAGAAAGCTACAAAGCACAATTTTCTGAAAGCTACTTTGCAATAGTTAAAAGTTGCACATCTCTGATCCTAGTTATGCTGCTATTTCAGATAGAAAGTTGAATTGAGGAGGAGGAGGCACAAGTAACAAACTTGTCATCCATGGGCAGCTGTCTAAATTCTCTAAATGGAAACTTCTATATGGAAGCAGGCTCGGTTCACCAAAATAGAAGAACGTAGCTCATAAAATCTAACAATTCATAGCTAACTAACTGAACTTGTGAAAGTAGTAGTTTAAACCAAAGCAAAGCCTACTTCTGTCCCTCCTTCACAAGAAGTGTCTACACAATAGAGTAATAATTTGCTCCAGAAAGTAGTAGATTTTTGAAACACTGATATTTAAACATTGCATTAATCCATAATATGAATACAATTGTTACTAAATAGTATGTTTCACAATGGTAAGACAACTATAGCTGCAACAAGCACGTACCCAAAGCTGACTCAAATCCAGTTGGAAATGTTGAGTAAATTGTCCAAAATTAGTGGCACCTCAACATAAGATCAATCCAAAACATTTTTTTTTTAAATGGAGTAAACTGTTCTTTACCTTTACAAATTATACACACACAATTCTTGGATTCCCAAGAAACAGACAGTACACAAGGTTACATCCATTTTAGTTGCGACAGTAACCAATTAAAATGGATTCTCACTGCTATCTTGTACTGCTGTTGTGTTTTGGTAAAGTATTCACCACACATCCAGGGAAAAAGGACAAACAGAACAAGTAGCTAACTCAGAACACCACAAAGCACCAAACTATACCGCACCCCACCCGAACCCCCACCACCCCCAACCAACCTGACTACCCAAGTAAAGCACAGGTCCAAAGTCTGACCAGCCAACACGGGAACAAAAATTAAGCTTTGAAACTTCTGCTGCAATGGTTTCTTCCATCTTAGTTTTCCTCCCTTGCTACTTGGAGGATGCCAATCATGTTGGATCTGAAAACTTGAAAAAAGCAACTCAGTTCCCATAGCCAACTAGTTAGGCAGGAAGCATCATAGTTGCAGTAGCCTGGATTAGCATCTTTCTCAAATGTCCATCTGGGAGCACCCTTAATGAAAGGTGTCAGGAAAACCCTATATGCCAAGTGGGAAATATTAACTTCTTCAGTTGGAAACTTACATTAGACGTTTAATGGGAAAAAACCCTACAGTAACTTTTAAAAAACAAGCAGCCAAGATGGCCATTGCCATTTACATCTGAAATACCAGGGGACTGAACTGGAGACAAAAAGTCTAACAAGAAGCCCAGCCAAGACAATGGCTTACTCTAAGTGACTGAATTACCTAAAATGGCTTAATTAGTATGGCAGTCAAGGCCATCCTCACACAGTGACTTTGAAAGAACCAACCCTTTCCAAGTGTGAATGGACATCCTGGGGCATGCAGAACCTTGAATTTCATTAGAAGATTCCAGAAAAACCTCATTAGAAACAAAGGGGATTGAGAGAACCATGTGACTGCTTGTTCATCTCTGAAGAAACTAGAAGTTTTGTTACACAGGCAGAAGACAAGCAGTAACAGAGTGTGTAGCAGCAAAAAGCTGCGTGCTTCCCTTTTTCTTCTTTCTCTCTCCCCAGAAAACATCAAGTTTGAAAACCATCTGTGGCTGGGGGATCCTCCAAGCCTCAAGACCGCTACAGCCAGCAAACGGGGAAAAGAGCCAACTACAGATTCTGCCTTCAGGAAAACACTGAGCAAAGCAAGCCAGCCAAAATACACTTTGACCAACCAAGAACTTCAAGAATACAGCTTCAGCCGAGGACTACTGGATTACCCACTTTACAGACTGCATTTAAGTTCCATTTATTTTGAACTTTAATCCAACTACCAAATCTATTTTTCCCTCCTGTAATCTATTTGTGTGCGTATGAGATTCTCGTGTAATGTGTAGCGTATTTTTAAATCCGGTTAGAGTTTAAGTATAATAAACATACCTCGTTCTTGTTTAAACTCAAGAAAACCTGTCTGATTGGTTCTTTCATGATCACAGTAAAGGAAAAAGGTAAAGCACTCATGGAGGTGGTAAGCACAACCACTGTTTAAAAGGAATAAACCCTGTTGCGGTCAAATAAGAGGAAGAGGCAAGAGGGGAGCCTGAGACCCCCTCCTCACCTGGCCGTGACAAAGGAAAGATTAGCACCATAGAGGACGAAGCACCACTTTATTGGTAGGGAATAACTACATTCCAGACATCTGCAGATTGGGAGCTTGCACTGAAGAGAATGCCAGCCCACACCACCATTATACAGATCTATGCTGATAGAGCCATGGATGAACACAGCTCAGCAGTTCATTTTCAGCATTCAAATCTACTATAGCCAAGCTACAGCAGGCAGAGAATCTATTTCTCTTAGAACAGATACGTCAAATATTTGTTGATCTCTTTTATCCTACATGTGTGGGTGGATAGGCAGCAATATATTCAGATGATGCTTTAGGACAGACTAATCAACAGGTTTCCACATAATGTGAGGGGGCTCAATTATAACACACACACGCTCATATAGCACAGTCATCTATCGATTAAACGAACTGTTTGAAATCTAGCTTTAAAGTAACGTAACTTGCTTTCTGAAAATGGCCAGTTCTCAAAAGCAAGGTGTCTTCCCCAATAACCTAACAGATTATTAACTACACGGTGACTAGCTTGCCCTGTCTCTACTATTTACGGGCACTGCATGCACACAGCAAACATTCTTTCTGTTCTGGAGAAAATAACTAAATAGTCTAAGAACAGATGGCTGTGGCAGGCTGTGGATTCACTTCCCACAGGTTCCTGCTGTCCACCATGCTGTCAATGTGAGCCACTCTCCCACTGGGAGAGGGAAAGGAATGACCTCACCCCAGGGTGCCCTTGGACTACGTCCAGCATGTGCCCATCTACTGAGGCATAGCAGAGTCAGCTGATCACAATCCAAGTGCAGACAATATGAAATAAAAGAGAAAATTGAACAAGATGAGACAGCTGCAAATATCTTGGAATGAACTAAACAAGTGTCAGTACTCTTCAGCAGTAGGAATCTTGCGTACACACAAAACCATTCTTTGCCTACTCTTCTCTCCCATGACCCCCCACCCCCTTTATAATGCAACCTTGACTGGCCAAGATAACCAGTGTCAGAATTTGGAGTAACACAACAGTTGATACATTTTAGATTCAAGATTGTAAGAAATGGAGGAGTCTGACTGTTAAAACAGTAGGAGTGCTGGATCATCTGATAATGCTCTTGACCTTTAAGCTTGGTTGTTTACTTCTGTATACATTAGATTATACCAAATCCAATTATCAGCCTGAAAGGTCTTAGCACCTGAAGACATACACTTAATGCCACATTCAAAGTATGGTGACCACGTTATATTCTTAATGAAAAAACTTGCATTTATAAACCTCCTTTCATGACCTCAGGACATCCCAAGAGGCTACACAGCAAATGAAGTAGGTTAAAGTGCAGTCAATATTATAATGTAGGAAATGTGCCAGCCAATTTACACTCAGCAAGGTCCTACAAACAACAATGTGATATTGACCACTGTTATGGAAGTGTTTTTTTTTCTCTGTTTAAAAAACTAAAGGAGGTCTGTGTGCCTTTAAGACTGAGAGCAGTTTTTATATTCTCTGTGAAGAGTGTGTGAGCTGCAAGCCTGTTCCCTAAGCAACAACAAGAGAGAGAGGTCACATGCCATATTGCATCAGTTGACTGTTTGCAAAGACTGGCTGGAACTGGCTTGATCTGGCAGACCAGTGAAGCGTGCTCTCCTTGAAGGAAGGATTTTGTCTCTCTGAGTAGAAAATCTACATTGGCCTACAGGCTGTGGGTAAAGGTGGAAAAACTCCTGGAAAGGAATCTTTGCATTATTGGAGGTAGCAAATTCCTTTTTACTTCCAGTCTCTACAAAGTCTCTGCCTCAGGAGTGACTTTCTGTTGCCTTTCATGTTTCTGGGAGTTCTGGAAACTCAGTAAGGTTTCAACTGATAGACTGCTAATACAAAATCTAAATCAACCTGTTGTCATACTCCTTGTTGAAAGATCTGTGAGATGCCTACTGTAACTGAAGTACCGTGAACGCCTATCCATTACAGACTGTTCATCAACTCGCCTGGAGACTTCGAGTGGCATCTGACTATTCGACTCAGGGACACCGAACCGAACCAGGAACGTAACTCACCAAGACTTACAACCCAGTTGTTTTATTATTCCTAAAAAACAGCTCTAATTTAAAACATTTTAGAACCGGTTAACCATTGGTTTTTGATCGTATATGTGTGTGCATGAGGGTTAGGAAGAATAGGAAGTTATAAAGTCTTTTCAGACATAGATTTATCTCAGCATTGTTTAAGATTTAGTTTATGAATAAATAGTTAATTTGTTGTTGTTTAAAGGTTTGGTGTGTTTTATTCTGGGGGTTAATAAAGTGTTTAATTTGGCTAATTTCCGATAGGTGGGAAACTTTAATATGCTGTGACCTGTGGAGTAATGGTACTGAATTGACAATGCATTACTCCCACCTCAGTCGTAATACCACACAATCTTTTGTTTTAAAAAGCGATTGGTTGAGCAATAAATATTGGCCGGGGCACCAGAGAGAACATTCCCACAGTTCCTTGAAATCTTTTACATCAACCTGAGACAGCAGAAGGGGTGTCAGTTCAACATTTCATCTTAACCACCAGTGAAGCAAGACTACCTGGCAAGACATACGCCAGCCAATATCAATGCTCCACAAACCTAACAGGACAGGGATATAAACTTGTCTAACAGTATCAGTATCACCAGGAATCTAGACCCAGGGCAGACCTTGAGTTTCCAAAGTTCTGCATTGGAGACTGACCTTGAATTCTTTTGAAAAAGAAATATTGCACCACACAATAAGATACTCAAGAATCAATACAACTAATGTTACTTTGGCAATAGTTGTAACCCACATTAATATGTAGATTTTATAAAGCCTAAATGGTTCTAAAGTAATGTTTTTGTTTTCCCACTTTTCCTAATCTCTTTTCCCTTTATTTCTATCCTCATTTTTTGTCTATATTTCCAGTTTCTGTTTTTTTTCTGCATCTATCATCCCACTGTCCATTCTTGGGGATAGGAAACTCAGTATAAAATCCATTAGTAAACTTGGATCAGATTACCTCAGTTATGGCACAGGATTTTTCCTTTAATATACAAATTTGTCTGCTAACTTCAGGAACCAAAGAACAGGACAAGTGATTGGTAGCCCAGTCAAGACGATGTGGCAAGGGCAAGGTACCTTGTCGAAGGTGTGTGCCATGGTGCAGCATGAACCATAGAAAAGTTACAGCACAGAAGGAAGTCATTCAGCCCGTCATGTCTGCGCCGGCTGAAAAAACTAACTACCCATTCTAATCCCACCTTCCAGTACCTGGTCCATAGTCTTGCCAGTTACGCCACTTCAGGAGCAAGTCCAGGTACCTTTTTAAAGAATTGAGGGTTTCTGCCTCCACCACCATTCCTGGCAGTGAATTCCAGACACCCACCACCCTCTGGGTGAAAAAGCTTTTTCTCATGTCCCCTATAATCCTTCTACCAATCACCTTAAATCTATACCCTCTGGTAATTGACCTAAGGGAAACAGGTCCTTCCTGTCTACTCTATCTCGACCCCTCATAATTTTGTACACCTCAATTAAGTCACTCCTCAGCCTCCTCTGTTCTAAGGAAAACAACCCTAGACGATCCAATCTTTCCTCATAGCTGCAACTTTCAAGCCTTGGCAACGTTCTTGTAAATCTCCTATGTACTGTGGCCTAACCAGCATTTTATACAGTTCCAGCATTACATCCCTGCTTTTGCATTCCATACCTCGGCCAATAAAGGAAAGCATTCCATATGCCTTCTTCATCACTCTATCTACCTGTTCTGCCACCTTCAGGGACCTGTGGACATGCATTCCAAAGTCTCTCACTTGTTCTACCCCTCTCAATATCCTCCTATTTATTGTGTATTCCCTCGCTTTGTTTGCCCTCCCCAAATGCATTACCTCACGCTTCTCCAGATTGAATTCCATTTGCCACTTTTCTGTCCACTCAACCAAACCATTGATATCATTCTGGAGTCTACAGCTATCCTCTGCACTATCAACTACACGGCCAATTTTTGTTTCATCTGCAAATTTCCCAATCATGCCTCCCACTTTTAAGTCCAAATCATTAATATATACCACAAACAGCAAGGGACCCAACACTGAGCCCTGTGGAATGCCACTGGAAACCGTTTTCCATTCACAAAAACATCCATCGACCACTACCCTTTGTTTCCGGTCACTGAGCCAATTTTGGATCCAACTTACCACATTTCCCTGTATCCCATGGGCTTTCATTTTTCTGACCAGTCTGCCATGTGGGACCTTGTTAAATGCCTTACTAAAATCCATGTGGACCACATCTGCTGCACTACCCTCATCAATCCTCCTTGTTACTTCCTCAAAAAATTAATTTAAGTTAGTAAGACACAACCTTCCCTTAACAAATCCATGCTGACTATCTCTGATTAATCAGTGCATGGTACACGATCTGAGTTGTTTTTCAATGACTCACTACAGTGTGAACAATCCAGTTGTCAGTCTCACCAGTGACTTCCTCAGGCTCTTATCTGTAAACCAACAACAGTAATCCCAGCTAATGACACTTATTATTATTAAATTCAATACTCTTATCTATCTGCTCTTCAGTTTCAGCTGTAGCACCAACATGCAATGTCAGATGTCACGCTCATGGCAAGTGCAGCGATGGAAATACAAAAATAAACTGGAGTTATAAAAAAATCAATTTAAAAGACTGGTACATTTGCCTTCAACAAGATGGAATGTGAGGTCACACGACAGCCACCTTCTCCAGCACTCTCACACACATTCATGTCTTAAACTTGAAATTATAGACAGCTCATCACACATGGATGTGAGCTATCCAAAAAAATGAGCTAAAACAAAGGCACCCACAGATGCCCCGTTTCCAGCTACAATCACCACAATAAACCGTGAGAACACCTCATCTTATCAAAATAGACTGCCATCAGAAGTTATTGTATAGCCCTTCAGGAACTGAAACCTAAAGTCACAAGGGCGAGACCAACATTTAATGAGTTTACCTTTAAAGGCAACCTTTTCTGGAGTTGAAAGGGAGTATCAGAACTTCAGCCAGTGATCTCCAGCCACATAGAGAACATCTTTAACTCCAGGACAAGGTTGAGAGACAGAGAGAGAGATCAATTCCAGCTGAGACAGTTGAACCCTGCTGAAACGAGTTTGCAATGAACTGCAGCAGAGAAATAAGGCAGTGTCTTTTAAATAACTCCTCCACCTGTGAAAATTAAACTAAGAAATACCAGCACCATCTTCAAATTGATGTGTTGACTGCCAGAAGACTTCAATACCCCAGTGGCAGGGAACTATTTATTTTTTCCTCTGATTAAAACAGTGTGCCTTTAAGACTCAGTTTTTAAAGGCACACTGTTTTCAAACAAAGAGGCACTGTGTGCCAGCTGCACCTGTTACCGAGGCAACAGCAGGAGAGTGAGGAGGTCACATGGTGTAACGTTTCTATTTGTCTGTGTGCAGGGATTGGCTGAAACCGGTTTTGATAGACACCAGCAAAGCGTGTTTGCCTTGAAGGAAGAAA
Organism: Heterodontus francisci; assembly: GCF_036365525.1. Taxonomy (NCBI): domain Eukaryota; kingdom Metazoa; phylum Chordata; class Chondrichthyes; order Heterodontiformes; family Heterodontidae; genus Heterodontus; species Heterodontus francisci. The sequence continues at coordinate 62,149,211 of NC_090393.1, read as the reverse complement.
ATTCTTTCAGCAGAAATTCTACAATGAGTTACAGGCTATGTTAATTGCCTAAAGAGAAAAAAACTTTTGAAGAGAACATTTGTATTGTTGGAGGTAGCAAAAATTCCTTTTCTTTACTTCTTATCTAAGAATCTTTGCTTCAAGATTGACTCTCTCTTGACTGATTGTGTTTTCTGGAATTTGCAGTAAAGTTTCAACTGAAAGGCAATCAATTTTAAAATCCAAATAATAGACCTGTCATTATACTCTGTGTTGGAAGAACTGTGTAACGCTTGCTGCAGCCAAAGTGTTTTGAACGCCTATCCAGTAAAGACTGTTCATCAAATCCACGTGGAGATTTCAAGCGGCATCTGATTATTTTTACACTAGGATATCTCACCCATCAGGAACGTAATCCACAAAGACTTACAACCCAGTTGTTTATCTTAAGAAACAGCTCATTTTTAAAACACCATTTTTAAAACCAGTTAATCGTTAGTTTTGGAATGTATGTGTGTTAAGGGGAGAGTTAGAATAAATAAGAAGTTATAAGGTCTTTAGACATAAATTTATCTTAATAGTGTTTAAGATTTAGTTTATTAATAAATAGTTAATTTGTTGTCTAAAGATACCTGGTTTGGTCTATTTTATTCTGGGGGGTACTAAAGTGTTTAATTTGGCTGTTTTCCAATTAGGTGGGAAAATGTTAATAATATGCTGCAACCTGTGGAGCAATGGGACTGAATTGACAGTGCACTGCTCCCGCCTCGGTCCTAACACCAGAAAATGCAAGACAACCAGCAAATAGGCCTACAACTTTAAAAAACTTACCTTCCAAGAGAATCTCACAGGTTTTCTTTCCTGAAAGCAGCACACTTTTACACCTTGACCTCTTAGCGCCTTTGAACTCCTCTATCTATCTTTTCTTGAGTATGCATATGAGAGTGAATGTGTGCGTGGGTGGTGTTGCGATCATTTTGGGTGATTATTGTTCAATAAATATTTAATCTTCTGTTTCAAACCTATCAGAAAACCTGTCACAATCTGTTTATTTGGCAAACAAAACACAGGGGCTAAAACACTAGTTTAACGAAACATGATTTGCAGTCAGCTGGGAGGTAAAAAGTGGAAGCCAGCCACCCCATTTCCCACCTGCCCCAAACACAGGGCTCCCAAGTCCATGAAGTGTTTGCCACAGTAAGGAAAAGTTGCTTTCCAATCACCCTAAACGTGACCTCAGCATCATTTAAAACAAAGCCAACATACTTTCAAAAACAAATTCAGCTAAGATTTTGTCATGGAAGTGTTTTTGTTTCTCTGTTTAAAAATTAAGGGGGGTCTGTGCTCCTTTAAGACTGAAAGCAGTTTTATATTGTCTGGGAACAGTGTGCGCGAGCTACAAGCCTGTTCCTAAGCAACGAGAGAGAGATCACAATACATACTGTCTCAGTTTGACAGTGTGTAAAGACTGGCTAGAACTGGTAGACCAGTGAAGCATGCTCTCCTTGAAGGAAGGATGTTGTCTCTCTCTCAGCAGAAAAACTACATTGGCCTACAGGCTGTGTTTCGCCTAAAGAGGAAAGGAATCTTTGCATTATTGGAGGTAGCAAATTCCTGTTCAACTAAAGTCTCTGCCTCAGGAGTGGGTTTCTTTTGCCTTTGTGTTTCTGGGAGTTCTGGGATTCTCAGTAAATTTTCTACTGATAGACTGCTAATTCAAAATCTAATTAGACCTGTTGCTTTACTCCTTGTTGAAAGATCTGTGTGAGACGTCTACTGCAGCCTTGAACGCCCTTCCATTACAGACTGTTCATCAAATTCGCCTGGAGACTTCAAGTGGCATCTGACTATTTGACTCTGGGACACCTCACTAAACCGAGATCGTAACCCATCAAGGCTTATAACCCAGTTATTTTATTATTCCTAAGAAACAGCTCGAATTTAAACATCATTTTTAAAACCGATTAATGTTCGTTTTTGAATGTACGTGTGTGTGCATGAGGGTTAGCAGGAATAAGAAGTTATAAAGTCTTTTTAGACATAGATTTATCTAAATATTGTTTAAGATTTAATTTATTAATAAATAGTTAATTTGTTGCTGTTAAAAGATACCTGGTTTGGTGTGTTTTATTCTGGGGGTTAAAAAAGTGTTTAATTTGGCTAATTTCCAGTCAATGGGAAACTTTAATAGTATGCCGTGACCTGGGAGTAGTGGGACTGAATTGACAGTGCATTACTCCAGCCTCGGTCATAACATATTAATTGGAGGCTCGATCGTCTGGGATCCAAATCCAATGCTAATTACGTTAATTCATCGGAATGGCATTAGTAACTGCAGCAGAGTTTCTGGGAAAGGAGAATGTGTCCCTCAGTGACTTGAAAACTTTAACAAAGATTAAACTAAAAGATCTGGCAGCACAATTTGAGTTAGAGTTGAAATCAGGTGCTAAAAAATCAAAGATATTTGACGTAATAGGCCAACATTTAACATTGTAAGAAGAGGAGGAACAAGTAGTTAGTAAATCAGAGTGTGATGCGGTGGAATAAGCTAAAATTCAGTTACAAGTGAAACAACTGGAGCTTCAACAGGAATCAGAAAAAGCAATAACAAGAAAACTTGAACATCACAGAGAAAGTGAAAAAGAGAGGGAATTTAAGTTAACAGAGATGGAACAAAGACAAAGGGGTAGTCTTGACTCCAGGGAAAGTTCTGGTCAGGAAGAATCTGAATTCAGCCCAGGACCCAGCAAAAAGCTGTTTAAATTCAGCCAAGTTCTCCCTAAGTTTGAGGAAAGGGACGTAGATGCATTTTTCATTTCTTTTGAAAAAATAGCCAAACAAATGAAAAGGCCAAAGGAAAACTGGACACTGCTTATGCAAAGCAGGTCGTTGGGCAGAGCTCATGAAGTTTATGCCATGCTTCCTAAAGAGGCTTCTGCAGATTATGAGATGGCAAAAAGGCTATTCTCACTGCATATATTAGTCTTTGAAGCTTACCGTCAGAAATTTCAGAACTTACAGAGATTGGCTAGGCAGATGTATGTAGAATTTGACAGGGTAGAGCAAATTAATTTTGATCATTGGATACAGGCAGTAAAGATGGAGGCCACGTATGAGAACCTTAGAGAATTGATTCTCTTGGAAGAGTTTAAAAATTCAATCCCTCCAGTAGTGAGAACTCATGTAGATAACCAGAATGTTTTAAAAGCTAGGCAAGCAGCGGAAATTGCTGATGATTTTGAGCTTGTGAATAAGCCAAAACCTTTTGTCCGTCACCCCCATAAACCCAAGAAGGATAGAAAGTGGGAGTATGAAAGGAAGGCAAGTAGCCGGGGACAAGAAGGAACAGCTGGGAATGCCCCAGGATCACCTCCTCAGGCCAGAAAGGAAGGTGCTGAGGGTAGAAGTGAGGTCCGCAAGCCGAAGTGTTATCATCACAACAAGATGGGTCATCTTCATTCAGAATGCTGGAAGTTGTGAAGTAGACCCATAGGACTTGTTCGGGTACACAAAACTACTGCAGAGGAAAGAGCTCTGATGGAAAGTACAGCAGAGCAGGCTATAGCTTTAATGGCAGCTGTAAAACCAGATACAAAAACTAAAGTGAGTGTAGAAGTTAAGAATAAGATACCTGAAAGTTAACATGAATTCTTGTCAAAGGGAAAAGTAACTCCATATCCTTTAAGTGAGGTAGGAAAACCTAGTGTACTCAGGGATACAGGAGCAACCCAAACACTTTTGCTGGGGAAAGGTATAACAGTTCCACCAGAGAGTGCCCTGAATGCTAAAGTTTTAGTTAATGGAATTGGCGGGGAGTATATACCCATACCTTTATATAAAGTGCACCTAGAGTGTGACCTAATGACTGGGATGGTAACTGTAGGAGTTGGCCATAGTTTGCCAGTAGAGGGAATTGACCTATTGCTAGGGAATGATTTCAGCGGAGCAAGAGTATCAGTTTCTCCTGTAGTCACAAAGAAATGAAGCAGAGTTAAAGAAACAGAACAATTACAGGAACAAGTTCCAGGAATATTTCCTGCATGTGTAGTGACCCGAGCAATGGCTAAACAGGATCCATTATTGGAGGTAAAATTGACACCACAAACAGATGACCAAGTATCTGAAACCTTATTTGGGGATTTAGATAATCCAAATAAGATGTTTAACAGATCTTCTATAATTACAGCACAGCAAGCTGATCCAGAGTTATACAGAATAGCAAAGTCGGCTCTGACAGAAGCTGAGGCAAAAGGAGTTCCAGAAGGCTATTATATTGAAGACGGGGTTTTGAAGAGGAAATGGAGACTGCCTCATAGACTTGCGGACGAAGACTGGACAGTTGTTGAACAGACCTAAAGATAGTCGGGAATTATGACATTTCTTTTGTAGGACATAGGGGGATTCAGAAGAATAAATCACGTATACGTCAACATTATTACTGGCCAGGTCTTACAAAGGGCCTGAGGCAATTTTGTAGGACATGCCATACATGCCAAATGGTGGGAAAACTGCAACCTACCAAAAAACTGGCACCACTAATTCCCATACCAGTGATTGAGGAACCATTTAGCAGGGTATTGGTAGACGGTGTAGGACCCTTGCCAAAAACAAAAGCGGGACATCAATACATAATTACTATCATGGATATGGCTACTTGATTTCCAGGCCATTCCTTTGAGAACAATTACTGCTAAAATAGTAGTAGAAAAGTTAACCCAATTCTCTACAAGGTATGGATTACCGCTTGAAGTTCAATCGGATCAAGGTTCTAATTTCATGTCTAAGATATTTCAAGAAATCATGGGCAATTTGGGTATCAGACAGTTAAAATCTTCAGCGTATCACCCACAGACACAGGGAGCTTTAGAGAGGTACCATCAAACTCTCAAAACAATGATTACAGCATACTGTTATGAATATTCACATGACTGGCATAAAGGGCTATACTTTTATTTGCCACCAGAGATTCACTGAATTAGTCTACAGGTTTTAGTCCTTTCGAATTGGTTTACGGGCATGAAATAAGAGGTCCTCTAAAACTCAAAGACAGATTCTTAGGACAAAGGAATGAATCTTCGATACTAGACTATGTATCTGTGTTCCAGGAAAGGCTCACGAAAACTTACAGTGTGGCTCAGGAACACCTTAAAGCATCCCAAGCCAATAAGAAATGGGCAGACAAGAATGCAAAGACCCGTAATTTTCAACCAGGGAGTGAAGTATTAGTATTGTTACAGGGTGAACCATTAAAAGCACGGTTCTGTGGCCCATATAAAGTAATCAAAAGAGTGGATAAGGTAGATTATTTGATTGACACCCCAGGTTGCGAGAAGAAGAATCGGCTGTGTCATATCGATATGTTAAAGCAATATTATTGCAGGGAGGAGGAGAAGCCAGTACAGGTATGTCAAGTAATGGGGACTGTTTTGAAGGGAAAGGATAGTGAGGATGAGGAAGAAGGCCTAGACAATTCTCAGATTGAACCTCCAACTATCCGGTTAGCAAATACAGAATGGCTAGGAAAACTGGACCATATGCTTTTGTACTTAGATGCAAAACAATGTGAAGACCTAACTAGGCTTTTCACAACATTTAAAAGAGTCTGTAGGGATAAGCCCAGCCACTTTTCTGAGATTAATGAATCAGGTAGTAGCCAGTGTTTCCAATTGTGTAGTGTATCTTGATGATGTACTAATATATAGTAGCACTTGGAAGGAACACTTAAACCAGCTAAAAACTCTGTTTAAAAAACTGCAAGCTGTAAATCTGGCAAAAAGTGAATTCGGAAAAGCAAGAGTAAGTTACCTTGGACATATAGTAGGGCAAGGACAAGTATTGCCAAGAACCTCAAACTTAGAAGCCTTAAAGGAGTTCCCTATCTCTAAAACTAAATGTGAAATCATGAGGTATTTAGGGAGTTCTGGGATTCTCAGTAACGTTTCTACTGATAGACTGCTAGTTCAAAATCTAAATAGACATGCTGTTATTCTCCTTGTTGAAAGATCTGCGAGAGACGCCTATTGCAGCCGAACTGCCTTGAACACCTATCCATTGCAGACTGTTCATCAAATTCGCCTGGAGACTTCGGTGGCATCTGACTATTTGACTCTGGGACACCTCACTGAACCGGAAACATAACCCCAAGACTTACAACGCCGTTACTTTATTATTCCTATGAAACAGCTTGAATTTAAAACATCATTTTTAAAACCGGTTAACCGTTGGTTTTTGAATGTATGTGTTTGTGCCTGAGGGTTAGGAAGAATAAGTTAGAAAGTCTTTTTAGACATAGATTTATCCCAATATTGTTTAAGATTATTAATAAATAGTGAATTTGTTGTTTAAAGATACCTGGTTTGGTGTGTTTTATTCTGGGGGTTAATAAAGTATTTAATTTGGCTAATTTCCGGAAGGTGGGAAACTTTAATAATATGCTGTGACCTGTGGTGTAGCGGGACTGAATTGATAGTGCATTATTCCCGCCTCAGTCATAACAACTTACAAAACATAAAATTACACTGATCTATATCCCGGAGGCACTGAACAGTTGCTTTCCTTTCCAATTAAAATTTCCCACTGCCTTTTGGGAAGCACTGAATGGCAGAGCAACAGTTCAGCATTAGTTGCTGGAAATCATTTTGGCGCACAATTCAGCTTCAAGAACAGCACAAAACAACAAAGGCGGGTATGCAGACAATCTTATAATCTACTTTTATATATTATATTAAAGAACATCTACCACCAATGCAAAACATTGAATGTTTTAATCTATTTGGTTTAGGAACATTAGAACGTAAGAAACAGGAGCTGAAGTAGGTCATTCAGCTCATCGCGCCTGCTCCACCATTCAATGCGATCATGGCTGATTTTCCACCTTCCTGCACTATCCCCATATCCCTTAACCCACTTAGTATCAAAATCTAACAATCTCTGTCATGAATATGTTTGTCAACTGAACATCTACAGCTCTTTGGAGCAGAGAATTCCAAAGATCCGCAACACTATGAATGAAGAAATTTCCCCTTATTCTGAGACTGTGACCCCATGATCTAGATTCCCCAGCCAGGAGAAACAGATTTCCAACATCCACCAAATCAACCTCTAAGAATTTAAATATTTCAATGATATCACCTCTCATTCTTCTAAGATCCAGGGAATATAGCCCCAGTCTACTCAATATCTCCTCATAAGACAATCCCCGCATTCCAGGAATCAGTCTAGCAAACCTTTGTTGCACTCCCTCCAAGGCTAATATATCCTTCCTTAGTTAAGGAGACCAAAACAATACACAGTACTCCAGGTGTGGTCTCACCTAGGCCCTATACAATTGCAGTAAGACATCTTCACTCATACTCTAATTCCTTTGTAATAAAGGTTAATATACCATTTGTTTTATTACAGACAAATAAGAAGTGGTGTGGGTGACTTCCACTTTTCACCTCTAAACAGACCGCAGATAGTGTTTTTAAAATAGTCTTTTAGTCCCCGAGTGTTTTAAGGGTCAAATAAATAGGCAAACGACAGACTTCAAGTGCCGTAACCTGCAGAGCTATGGACCAAATGCTGGAAGGTGAGATTAGACTGGGTTGATCATTTTTTGGCCTGCACAGATACAATGGACCGAGTGGTCTCTTTCTATGCTGTAAACTATGATTCTAAGTTTTCTCATAGGTTAATAAATATAAGTATTTATTTTTACACAATAACCAGAAAATATTCGCGACTTCACACACACACACACGAAAAGATTCAACAGTACAGTGTAACGTGCAATTCGAATTCAATTGTTGTAAAATAATTTTTTTTCTAAAACCCTTTAGAAGCTTTTCTGGAGGAAATCATTCAGTGGTGCAGACTTGAATGTTCATTATCTTGAAAAGGATGAAGTGTCGCCGGCTCCTTGTGGTTAAGCCTCAATCCAAAGTCGATGGTGGAAATCCTGGTTCATTTTCGCAGATGGCGAGTTCCAAAATCACCTTGCAATTTCTCTGCTGTAGTAGTTAAAAGATGTTATCTGCAGGACTTCTGCTTAGTTGGAACTGTCTCACAACTGTTCTGGCTGGAAAAGATCATCTCTGGCTGCTCACTGGCTGTTCGCCACCCCACCCCCTACTCCAGAGCGATACCTTTTAAGGTAGAAACTTGTCAGCTTGGATGTCGGTCAGGCAATTAAGGGTTCTCTCCCCAGAGGTGATTCATACAATGTTCCAGGATATGGGAGCCATTATTACCTAATGGCATCTGAATGTGGTCCATATTGATAAATAGGTGTTATTTTACACCTATTATTTTGGCCTTGGCTTCAGAGTCAGTCTGTCTGCAAAAGTCTTTGTTACCTCTATTCCTGCAGATAGGAGTTGTTAGCATGGAAAACTACTCCAGTTTTTCCGTTTCACTGTGTTTTCCTCAAAGCTAATTCAGATATGGATAATGGGTTTCACCTTCAACAAACATGTTTATTGACAGTACAGGAAGGGTCATCTGACCTCTACTCCATTTTGTCTCTGGCACAAATGTGTCCTTTTTTTGTAGTTCAGTTTAACAGTTGACTTTCATTTCATATTTCATTACTGTTCTCTTCGTGAGCGTGACAGCTTGCTATACTTGCAATGATTGTAAATAGCTGAGGTCCCCACTAGTTACAGCCTTCCAACCTGAAAATGACCCATTTATTCCTATCTGTTTTCTGTCCATTAACCAACCCTCAATCCATGTCCCAATCCCATGAAACATTGACAATATTGAGCATTAGTGGGTCAGGAATAGCAGTGGTTAGACAACGGTGACAAGAAACTTGCAATTAAACAGTGCTTTTAACACAGAAAGAGGCCCTAAGGTGCTTTACAGAGGTGCAAGGAAAAATGGACACAGAGTCAAAGAAAGAAAGATCTCATTGAAACATAAAATTCTGAGGGGGCTTGACAGGGTAGATGCTGAATGCCTGTTTCCCCTGGCTGGAGAGTCTGGAACTAGACACTATAGTCTCAAATAAGGGGTTGACCATTTCAAACAGAATTGAAGAAGAATTTCTTCACTCAGAGGGTTGTGAATCTTTGGAATTCTCTATCCCAGAGAGCTCTGGATGCTCAGTCAATGAATATATTAAAGACGGAGACTGATGGATTTTTGAGCACCAAGGTAATCAAGCGATGCTATAAGAAAAACAAACAAGGTTGCAAACCACAGGAGTCTGGTTCAGTGTCAACAATTTTAGAGCTTTTGACAGCGCTAATACAGCAAGGCAGCAAGGCACTACTGGTCCACAGATGATATCCTGGATGATATGGGGACAGGGCAGGAAAAGTGGAGTTGATGTAAAAGTTCAGCCATTTTTTTCTTGAATAGTGCAGCAGGCTCCATGGGCCGTATGGTTTACTCCTACTTGTGTTATTGGGAGGGGTGATCAAAAGCTTGAGTTTTAAGGAGGGTCTTAATAGGAGGATAGGGAGATGGGGAGGCAAAAGGTTTTGGGGGTTTACTCCAAAGTTTGCAGCCTAAGTGACTGAAAGCATACTTGTTGTTGGTGTGGCAAGGGAGGGGCACAAGTAACCAGAGTCAGAGGAACCTGGAGTTCAGTGGAGGGTATTTATAGGATTGCAGAAGCTCAAGAAATAGATGCAATATAGTTCCTCTACACTAACCCAAAAACTGTCTTGAAATTGTATTGATAATATTCAAAAAGGGCCAGTATTTATTAGGCTACTCAAGTGGCAAGTATAAGCCCGGTTCCTTGCTAGATATTCACAGCTGCTTGATATAAAAGCAGGTAGACACTCAAATATGAAGTGTAGTAAAGACTATTAAAGGTTTCTAGTTTTTTACTGCTATTACCTAAAGACACCATCCAATGGGGCAGGTCACTGCCATACCCTGCTAAATGGATCTTTTGGAAAGGAAATAACTGGTTCAGTGTCAGTACAGCAAGAATGCTTTTAGTAAAGAGAGATAAGGAAGAAAATCTCTGTCAGCAATTGATTTCAGCAGACAGATACCAACAAAGGTGCTAATCTTCAGCCCATATGATATAATTAGGTAATTCAGGACAGGACTATATTTATGACATTAGCTTAATGGTTATTGACATTAATTTTAAACAATCACGATGAGAAGAAATGTGGGGAGCCTCCAAATCTGTATTTTGGTTGAAATGTTCTCTGATCAAGAGCTTAGAGTAGTAACAGCGCAGTTTTGCAACCAATGAGTAACAATATTAAGACATGATGGAAATCAAGTGTTGTGCTATCAATAGCATTTAAAAAAAGACAGAGAGAGCAAGTGTTTGGAATGGAGCACAGAGATGGAAAATTCTTTTAACTCCTGATCAGACACCACCATAGCAATTTAGATACCTTTCCAGGAACTTTATTGCAGATTTGATCTGCCGCTTTATTACATATTTAAGAACACCAAAACTGTGGATAAGTGAATGATTTGACAAATGAAATGTGCAAGTTGTGGGCCTGGCAATAGTAGGGAATATGTTTAAAGAATGACCAGAATGACACAGCAACTCCATGAAAATTCCTGCACACTTCAGGTGTCTTGGGTGAACATGTGTGAATGAAGTGCCTCCATCTGCACAAGCTCATGGTTTCTGAGTAGTGGGAATCACTGCACTGCATACAGGAGAGTAAGGATGATGAAACCTCAAAAGGAATGCAGTCTGGAGCCTTGCACCATGGGGCAAGGGACTGCACAGTGGGGCACAACGAAATGCAGCAATGCACTTATAAGGCAGTTTGATAGTCAGCATTTCTGCATTGCCAACACAGGTCCGCATGGTGTGTTGCCACCTTGATGCCAGGGTAACAGACATCAGAGAGGGTGCAGAACATTTTGAGTGGGGAACAGCCAGAAGTTGTGGTCCATGTGGGAACCAATGACATAGGAAGGAAAAAGGTTCAGGTATTGCAGTCGGAGTTTCAGAAGCTAGGGAGAAAGTTAAAGACCAAGGACTTCAAAGGTAACAATCTCTAGATTACTCCCAGTATCATGCGCTCGTGACGATAGGAATAGGAGAATAAGACAGGTTAACACATAGCTGGAGACATGGTGCAGATTCCTGGAGCATTGAGTCCAGTTGTGGGACCTGTTTAAGGTGAATGAGTTGTTGTTCAACAGAGGTGGGACCAGTGCCCTCGTGGGGAGCTTTAACTGGTGCTGTAGAGGAGGGTTTAAACTAATCTGACGTGGGGAATGGACACCATGATGAAAAATGTGAGAGCAAAAACAAGGTGCACACAGGA